>NW_028227267.1:103145856-104463356 GCF_978045245.1 Mus caroli
TTTTCTTTTCTTTTCTTTTCTTTTCTTTTCTTTTCTTTTCTCTTTTCTTTTCTTTTCTTTCTTTCTTTCTTCTTTCTTTCTTTCTTTCTTTCTTTCTCTCTATCTCTTTCTCTTTTTTCCTTCTTTCTCCAGCCCTTTCTTTTTTCTTCCTCCCTTCCTTTCTCTTCCTTCCTTCCTTCCTTCCTTCCTTCCTTCCTTCCTTTCTCTCTCTCTCTCTCTCTCTCTTTCTCTTTCTTTCCTTCTTTCTCCAGCCCTTTCTTTTTTCTTCCTCCCCTCCTTTCTCTTCCTTCCTTTCTTCCTTTCTTTTCTTAATGGGAAGGCAGGCTGGCCTTAAACTTCTGCCCCCATTTTCTCAGCACGTGCCTACTGGCACGGGCCACCTTACCTAGCTAAATATATTAATTTTCTGATACTGCACAGGAATTTGACACATTTTAGCATCTTCACAGAGAACAAATTCCTTCTTACACTTACAGCACACCATTTCTGATATCTGTATCCTTTTGTAGGGATGCTAGATTATTTCTCAGTAATTGGCATAAAAGTTTACTCACAATGGATGCACCTCTAAGCTCACTTCTGTTGTGGGTTAAATTTGTATCCTTTCAGTGTGGGGACGTCAGTTGAGCTTCTTTCTGGCTGTCAAAATCTTTCTGTTCACACAGTTTACCCCTTGGTCCTGTTTGTAGGCTGCCTCCCTTCAACGTTTGCTTTTGCAAAGCCAGCAACGAGATAACAAACAAGCGCTCAGTTTTATACAAGGCATGACAAAATACTGAATGAATCTTTGCCTTTATTTTGCTTAAAAGCAACCCAGGAATCCCTCTTATTCACCACAGGCAGGTCTATGTAAGAATGTAAAATTACTGGAAGATAGGTCTCAGAGCATTTCCATTAGGGATTGGAACCAGAGTCTATTTCGATCCTCACAATGTTTTTCTCACGGGACATTTTTGTTCTCTCAGAATTCCCATTGTCAGCCCTAGTGACAAAAGTTCATTTAAATATATATTTATATGTTTTAATATACCAATTTCCTTGTGTTGTAGGCATTTTGAAGTCGATGTTCAATTTATGATTCCTTTTCACTTCTTCAGAAAGCATATATACAAGTAACATACAGACTGAGTAGGATAAAAATAAAATAAACATATGTCAGTAATGTCTAATATATTACACAAAGAGTATATACAGTGCTATTTGTTTCCCTGACTGTTAATTTAGAGAGCTTCTGGGTGTTGGTTCATTTGTGTATACACTACTTTGCTGTGCATTTGTTTCATTGTGCAAGTAAACACGCAGGTTACCTGTTGTTGTTACACACAGCTTGAAGTGTAGTGCGTGCCCTGGAAGGAAGGTATAGACATTCTCCTTCCAAAACAGGGCTGGGAGTAGAGAAATGAAGGAAAATTCGGCCTGGCAAATTTTGCAATCTAATCGTGAAAAAACTGAGAAGTCTTCAATCTGTTTTGAAGGTGTTGTCTTGGTATTGAAAAATGAATCTTGTGCGATCATTCTGTGGGGCTGCATTATGGACGAGGAGGCAGCGGGAGCGCACTGGCACCGACTCTCACTAGAACCGGTTTTCTTGGTTCCTTCCACTGTTTTTTTTTTTTCATGAACACCATCACACATTCACCCCTGAGTGAGTTTATCAATCTGCTTCGTGCCACTAACTTGCGGGAATTGTCAACCTCCTTTTCTTTAATATTCCCCTGCTTCTTTCAATACAAACAGGTAACAGTTCTAGTAATGTCCTTACAAGTTTTCCATTTGATATGAATGAGATGCACTCCGTCAATAGAATCTATACCAGCATCCCTTTTACCCATTGTTTTTGTTGGTCTGTACCGGATGCAGAGTTAGTGTTCCCAGAGCGTTTCCTTTTGATAAGACTCCAAGGTCGGTCAACGGTCTGCAGAATGTTCACCATAAAATCCTGGGAACTCTCTCGATGGTAAAGATGTTGCCATATGGACATGGTCTTGTACATAGCACTTAGCTCTGCTTAGGATATTTAGCAATTGGTCTCCTTGGTGACTGGCAGCATCCCTCCAGCGCTTCTGAGCTTTGCACGGCAGTTCTGGGAACTCAAGTCTGGGCTACACTACTTCTCTCAACCTAAAAGCACTTGAAAGGTGCTTAGGTCCGAGATAGCATTGATGGTGTCAGTCAGGTGCCACAGATTTAAACTTGCATATTGGAAAAAATCTAATTCTCAGATTTTTAATTGAGATGGATAATTATTAGCAGAATATCGACATGATTTCAGAATCGGTGAATATTCTCAAACTTATCAGGTATTCAAAATAAATATGTCTCACTGTTATCATTCACTCTAGGGGCAGACCCCTGCATTACCACAATTGCCACTAACAGTTCACAAAAACCATCCTCGAAAATTTATTCTTTCTTACCGGAGGGAAATATGAACAAAACTCCATAGCATTTCTTAAAATCTGCAAATGGCTTTTGCTAGGGCGTAAACGTGTCTAAGAAAATCCCCACTTTATAGGTAGGTTAAAGAACAGGGCTTGTAAGGGATGTCAGAGTCAGGAGTCAGGAATCAGGAGGCCCCATCCCCCCACCAATGAGATCAAAAACTTTATCTAAGTGCTAACCAGAACAGGCCAGTCCTTCTGTCCCTCTGTCTTTCCCTGTGTGCTGATACAGATTTCTTTTTGTCATTTGAAAGCAGAGACCAGGCCCTTAGACTCTGCCACTATAGGCACATTGCAGTCCAAGACCCTAGCTTTCAAAATTGTTAGAAGTAAAACTCTATAAAGTATGTAGGCTATGAAATGTTTATTCAGTAAGGCCAAGAGACGAAGCCACCTTTCGTCCTAGGCTATCTGCTTTTCTCAGAATGCTATAACCCTTTCCATATTAAAAATGACAATAAATACAGCCGTTCACAATATCGTCCCTAAAATAGTTTAATAAAGTGCTTGGTATTTGACATCAGCTGATGCTAAAGAAATATTGGTCGTTGTCACTATCCGGGCCACGCTGAAATTTCAGTTCTTATGTTGAATGCTTGGCTGGTCTCCTTGACACTCTTGTTAAAAGATGCACCAATCTAGAATAATGTGCTCTTCACTTGAGAGCATGAGATACAGAAAACAATCATGGAGGACCCTTCCTAGTCCTAAACACAGAAACTTGGGCTGATTACGCTCAACAGACAATCATAAGAGGTACAAAACACTTGCTCGCGGCTGTGCTTAGCAGCTGTTCAGGCTTAAGGATCTCGGCCACGATACTTATTTCTGGCCTTTCAGCTACGAGTCTGCTTAGTATTATTTAAAATTCTGGTTTTGGTATCAGCAAAATTAGAATGGAACGAACGTGGAAGCAAGCCCATAATTATCCAAACAAAACCATGATTTTTACAGAGCAATCCCTCCTGTTATTTCTACTCATTTCGAAGCAGTGTTTTAACAGAAGAGAACGGCGCCCTCTAGTGTTCTAATGAAAGATGAGCATTTGCATACGCAATTCACTTCTCAACTTGAACTTGTTTATCTTAGACTCTCAATGAAGACAATTTTATGTATGCAGAATGTAGACTGGTAAATAATAAATCAATGAAACACGTTCGTATGAAATCTGAGGAAACTATGCTAATTTTAGTGGACTTTTTGGTGATTTTAAGCATAGTAAAAGATGGGTTAGAGATTGGATCAAACTATTTCTTGTCTGAGATGTGACATAAAGCTTCCGTTCCGTTATCTGGAAGGTCAGCCTCCAGTTTGAGAAGGATGCATACGCGTCAACAACTTTTCCCATGTTAACACAGAATATTTCCTTCACAGAGTAAACTGCGAGACAGTCAGAGGAATGAAAGAGGGTCTCCTTTTCCCACCCTCCTCAGCATCCGGGCAGCTTAAACGGCACCATGATGGTGACTTTTCATGTGACTTTAGCCTTACCGGATGCCGCATTGTAAGTTAGCGGTGTTTCTATTCCCTTCTCCCCACCTCCAACTGTATCGGTCCCTTCTGCAGCCTTTACCACCACGTTAACAGGCTGGTGTGCTGATTCCAGTACCTCAAGAGCGCGATTGTGCTGTGATTGGAGATGGGTCTTTATAGTTAGATAGGAAGAGTGGGGAACCTACCATTACCGCTGAGTCCTTATGAGGCGAGGATACAGAGAATCGTGTGTGACGTCACACCATTTGCCATTTACAAGCAAAGCAGAGGCATCTACGAAGAGAGGTCCGTTCCGCTGATACCTTGGTCTTGCACTTCCAGTTTCCAGATCTTTAAGATCTGCACTTTAAGGGATCTACTGCTAGTTTGTTATGATAGTCCTAGCAAACTCACCTACTCTAGAGTTCTCTTTTTGTCCTCTACGCAGAAAGCTGATATTCTTATTTTCAAAGTCTTACTTCTAATTTAGTTTTGAGAAATGAGAACGGAAGTTTACATATTAAACGGTCAAAATAGAAAATGTGTTATTTTCAGTTTAAAAATTGAATGGTAGTAATAGAAAAAGCGTTATCTTAGCTGTGTGTCATCCTTCTCTCTCATGAGCCTTAACTACATCATCTTCTGCCTTCCTTTCTCTACTCCAGTCTCCTTGCACACTATCTCCTAAACGGTTGATCCGTCAGCAAAACAGACAGATGACAGAAAATACCTCACCCCACACCACATGAATTCCCAACTCTGAAAATTATAGGGGTGTTGAAGTTATAGATATGAATCATTATGTAAAGAGAGCTAGCTGAAACTAAGCTGGACTACATATGGAGCTCAATGTGTGCTGGACAGCTACTCCTTTTTTTTTTTTGTTTTTCTTTTTCTTTCTTTTTTTTTTTTTAAAGATTTATTTATTATTATACATAAGTATACTGCAGCTGTCTTCAGATGTGTCAGAAGAGGGCATCAGATCTCATTATGGGTGGTTGTGAGCCACCATGTGGTTGCTGGGATTTGAACTCAGGACCTTCAGAAGAGTGGTCAAGTGCTCCTATCCACTGAGCCATCTCACCAGCCCTGGACAGCTACTCCTAACCATAGGACATACGCTGCAGCGTGGTTGATATACTCAGGGCCACTCCACTGAAGAACACTGATTGTCCAGTTTGCACTGATCAGTTGGGAATAACTTACTGGGGAGGGGTGCAACCACACCATCTCTTTACCCCCATTGGTTTTGGGATCTGAGCTCAGGTTTTCATGCTAATGCCACAGTTACTGACTGAACCCTCAGTCTGATTATCCTGACATTTTAATGTTCATGTATCATCATCATCACCAAGTGCTGTTTAGTCTCGATTTCCTCACTGGATTTCTAGTCACTTAAAAGACACATCCATGCTGTGTATATGACAGCAGTCTCAGGGGGAACACTTGCTCTGAATGTGGACAGGGAAGTCTACATGGCTAGGGGCTGGACTGGAACAAAAGGGGGCTGGGGAAGAAAGCTGAACAGAGTCCGGTGATTGCAGACGCTGGGTGCTTCTGCTGCTGAGAGTACCCTCTCTGGGTACTCTCTATACCTTTACGCTGTGAGGTAGAGAAAACCTTATTTCCCTATGTCTTGGTCAGGTATTTTGTCACTGTAGTAATTGAAAAGTAGCCAATGCAGTAATCAAGAGAAAATTGCATTATGTACAGGACTTTGTAAAATCATTTAGTGGGATATGAATCTGTAGTCATTTACATATAGTTTTTATTTTATAGAAACGTCATACCTTCCTCTAGATATACCTGATGAGCCAAGATCACTGATGCTCTATTTACACTAGCCGAGAAGTGAAAAGAGTGCAGGCATCTGCTAACAATGAATGAACAATGGAAGTATATGTTCACATAATGGATTGTTATTCAGCTGTCAATAAAAATAAAATTATGAAGTTCGCAGGTAACTTGCTTGGAGCTGGTAACAAGAATTTTGAGTGAGATAACCTAGACACAGAGAGACAAAGGTTACTACATGTTTTCTCTTATCTGTGGATGCCAGTATTAAATCTCCAGCTATGTGTGTTTCATTTAGAATAACCACAAAAGTCAGAGAATTACTAAAGGAAGTGGGGAGAGAGAGAAGAGAGGAGAGATAGAGTTTACTGGTTCAAAGGGTTAAAATGCAGAATGGAAGGTCTAAGCTGGGGTGGGAGGAAGGGGGTAGGGTAGATAAGAGAGTAGGCTTAACTCCAAAGAACTTTTGAAAAAGTCATGTGGAATTCTAGTACTATAGAAGGTTCACATATATTTTACATATATACTAAAAGAGTTAAAATGGTGTTACCACGTAATGGGAAAAAGAAAAAAAAAAAACGCTCCTACTAGATAACAAAGGCTCACGTATAAAATGCCCTGTGCAAGCTATGAGTTACCTTTTTTGGAGGTGGGCCACCCCAGAACATTACAAACTCTTGGTTACCCTCCAGAGTTTGATGGTAAGACCCAATTACTGAAAATAGCCCATGCTTGAGTCATCAAAATCAAGGTTGGCAAAATTACACTTGGTATGGACCTGGATGTTTTGTCCCTATTGGCCTTTTTCCACAGCGCTGGAAAGTACTATGTAAGCTACCGGAGAAGAACAAGAACCATCCATTATATCTGCTTCTTAACCCTCTGATGTACAGTAGTGACTAGTGTGCAAAAACATGCCTCCTGGTGCAATAGTGGTGTGAACACCACTGAAAAAATCATGTTATAACATAGACTGTGTGTAAGTTCCACTCTACAGGATGAAGCACATATCTGGCACCTTTAGAAGGCTAAGAACTTATGGTTAGACAGATACTTGGTCCTAGAGAGAGCATATTCCTATTATGCTGCTAACTGAAAGTACTATTAAACTGATTCCCAATGACATTTTTATTGTTACATCCATTGATCAATGCATCTCCTGTCCCTTATCGGAGAAGCTTCTAACTGCACTAGATTTTGATTAACTCACATTTGGCAAAGGTGCAAAAATTAAGACATTAAAGACTACTACTCCCTAATAGGAACGCAGGAATGGGTGTTAACTGAAATGACTTCTTCCAAGTCTCAAGGATAACTGCAGAGAGGGAGCTGTGAGGAGTGTAAAAGGAGCCTGTGGATGAGTACACAGAAATGACCTCTTCCAGCCACAGCAGGGCAGTTGAACACGTAAGTTCACAGCAGTTGTATCAGCATATACACAACCTGGAAAATCCCAAGCCTGGCCATCTCCAAGCAGAGAAAAAGCAGCTAGGCACACTCTCCCACACCAGTGCACGGAGTCATTGGCAATAACCAGAAGCTCCGAGAAAGGGAGAGAACGTTCTCAATGTGGAACTGCTGGTAAGCGAATCACCCTCCAGGAGAAGATCATACACATCAGAGAATACTTGAGTAGCACAGAGTTATTTTTAAAAAATAATTAAAAAAAAACTAACAATTTTTGGGCAAGTAAGAAGGAAGGTGAACTGGGGAAGGATGGGGGTGAATATAATAAAAATACATAAATATATAAAAGAATTCCAACATCCTGAATAAGAATACATTTTGTTCCAACACTGAAAAAGAGGGAATTACATCAAGTTGACAGAGTACCATGGTTAGCTGATTTTGAGATAAGGTCTAGGTGTGTTGTTTGGATTAGCCTCAAATTCCTGGATTCAGAGCCCCTCCTGGTTCAGCCTCAAGAGAACATGGTGCTACAGGTGTGTGACGGGCCTGGAGTCATATTGATTTTTTAATAGCTTGGTAAGTAAAACATTTTATTTTAGATTTTTGTTGAGCTTCATTGGCATTAGACAAATAGGAGGTAATATGAACAATTTCCATTTTTTTAAACCTTCAAAAATCTTTCTGCTTCAACATATTTGATTGGAGCATGTCCTTTTTATAATCCCAGTTGATTCAGGACTCCTCAGAGTCCAGTAAGATTTTTTCTGAAGGGACCCTGATATAGCTGTCTCTTGTGAGGCTAAGCCAGTGCCTGGCAAACACAGAAGTGGATGCTCACAGTCACTCATAGTCAGCTATTGGATGGAACACAGGGCCCCCAATGGAGGAGCTAGAGAAAGCATCCAAGGAGCTGATGGGGTCTGCAACCCTGTAGGTGGAACAACAATATGAACTAACCAGTACTCCCAGTGCTCATGTCTCTAGCTGCATATGTAGCAGAAGATGGCCTAGTCGGCCATCACTGGAAAGAGAGGCCCCTTGGTATTGCAAACTTTATATGCTCCAGTACAGGGGAACGCCAGGGCCAAGAAGTGGGAGTGGGTGGGTAGGGGAGTGTGGGGCGGGGCATAGGGGACTTTCAGGATAGCATTGGAAATGTAAATGAAGTAAATACCTAATAAAAAAATTGGAGGGAAGAAACGTTCTGCTTAACTGGGATAATTACAAAGAAGTCATAGGTATTTAAGACTACAACAGTTCTGAATGGCGGTAGTGTAGAATCATAGAAGAGGTGACGTGTACGATTATGGAAGTCATTCATATAGCAGAAGGTAGTGACGTGGTAAGGACACTAGTGAAAAATCAATAAATTTGCACAGATATGTTAGTAACTTTTTGTTGTGTGTGTGATAAAACATTATGGTCAAAAGCAACTTATGAAAGTTGCTGGTCCCAGAGGGGGAAGCATGGACGTAGGCAGCTGAAGCAGAAGTCAGCTATACCACTCCTGGGCATATACCCAGAACATGCTCCAACATGTAATAAGGACACATGCTCCATTATGTTCATAGCAGCCTTATTCATAATAGCCAGAAGCTGGAAAGAACCTAAATGTCCCTCAACAGAGGAATGGATACAGAAAATGTGATACATTTACACAATGGAGTACTGCTCAGCTATTAAAAACAATGAATTCATGAAAGTCTTAAGGCAAGTGGATGGAACTATAAAATATCATCCTGAGTGAGGTAACCCAGTCACAAAAGAACACACTTAGTATGTACTCACTGATTGGTGGATATTAGCCCAGAAGCTCGGAATACCCAAGATACAATTCACAGACCACATGAAGCTCAAGAAGAAGGAACACCAGAAGTGTGGATATGTCGGTCCATCTTAGGGATCAAACTACCCATGGAAGGAGTTACAGAGACAAAGTGTGGAGTAGAAACTGAAACAAAGGCCATCCAGAGACTGTGCCACTGATCCATCCTATATACAGTTACCAAACCTAGACACTATTGTGGATGCCAACAAGTGCTTGCTGACAGGAGTCTGATATAGCTGTCTCCTGAGAGGCTCTGCCAGGGCCTGACAAATACAGAAGTGGAGATTCACAGCCAACCATGATACTGAGCACAGGGTCCCCAATGGAGGAGCTAGAGAAAGTACCCAAGGAGCTGAAAGGGTTTGCAGCTTCATAGGAGGAACAATAATATGAACCAACCAGTACCCCCAGAGCTCCCAGGGACTAAATCACCAACCAAAGAGTACACATGGTGGGACTCATGGCTCTAGCTGCATATGTAGCAGAGCTTTGTGGGACATCAATGGGAAGAGAGGCCCTTTGTTCTGTGAAGGCTTGATGCCCCAGTGTAGAGGAATGCCAGGGCCAGGAAGCTGGAGTGGGTGAGTTGGTGAGCAGGGGAAGGAGGGATGGGATGGAGGGGAAACGAGAAACGTGAATAACATTTGAAATGTAAATGAGGAAAATATCTAAAGAATAAAAAAAGAGATCACACCATCAGCCTCACACAGCAGAGAGAATGAACTGGAATTGGGGCTAAGCTATGCCCTCTAAGTCCTGCCCCCAGCAATGTACCTCCACCAGCAAGTCTCCACCTCTTAAGGCTTCTGTCAGCTTCTCAAACAGTGCCACCAGTCAGGGGCTCCAGTGTTCACATACGTGAACTTACTGGGGACATGTGTCATTAAAAAGACTATTACAGGTTTAGTAGTTTTTTGAATTTTATAATAAATGATCCTACAAATAAAGTGGAATGGTACAGGAGGTTAAAATGAATGTAAAAATTAGGAAAAATTAATGTTTTGATTCTATTGCATGATTAAATATTACATAATTAATAGAATGATAAGAATCATAGAATATTAAAAAAAATCCCAGAAACCTATTTTTTTTTCTTTGAATATCTGGACTTTAAATTATAGAGTTGTTATTTAAGGAGTTGAGTCAGGATAGTCTTAGAAATATCAGCTGCTCTATTGTGAGTCAGCATGGGCTGCAGAAATTCACGAGTTGGCAGTGGGCAGGTGTTATGCAAAGCTAAGGCTTCATATATAGAAGGAATGTAAATGAAGGAGCAAGTTTGGATGAAGCCAGAGCTCCACAGTTCCCTTACTGGCTAGAATTCAGAAAGAGGAGATAGCATCAGAGGAGAACACGATGTGTCCGGCAGCTCAGAAGTAGAATAAGAGAATGCAGTCTCAGAAACAATACATTTCTTAAAACTGGGCCTCTGTGTTAAGTAAAGTCTGAGATCTTAGCAGACTAATTGCTAATTGTGTGCAAATCCTCAAGAAGGGTTTGCGAATCAACATTAAAACAAACTCAGATCTTGACATTTCTTAGCATGTTTACTTCTTTTCCCTGTATCTCGCAATTCGTTCCACGATCTACAGCATCCTGATATACCTGGCTAGTCTGTGTGATAATGAACTTTAAGTATCAGCTTGCTTAGCATTTGATATCCCAGTTTGCTCAAAGGAGTCTAGATGTTTCTATGAAAGTATTTTCGAATTACTTATACTCAATATATTCTGTTTTCCTCAATTTGTATGAACTTTATCTGTCAGGTGGATGCCCACAGAGCAAAGACTGGTTTACTGAAAAAGAATTACATATTTCACTTCTAAGTTTTCTATTATTTATATCAACACACTCCAGCTGTTGTGAATGTGCATGCTGCTGTGCAATTAGTTTTTGGTTCTTCATATAGAGAGACATACACTTATGAAGAATACAGATACATGTAACTGAAATTACCATATTTAGCAATATAGCTTGGTAATTGTATTTTTATTAATTTCAGAATTAATAAATTTCATTAAATCAACTTCATAAGAAATACTATATGTAAATTTTTAAGTTATTTTTATTATTGTTCAAAATCATTTGTGTATCTGTTTGCATGTTAGCTCAGGTACCCACAGGGCGCAGAATAGGGCAAGAATCCTCGGGAACTGGAATTATAGGAGGATGTGAATTCTTTTTTTTTTTTTAATTAGGTATTTATTTCATTTACATTTCCAATGCTATCCAAAAAGTCCCCCCACCTGCTCCCCCACCCACTCCCACTTCTTGGTCCTGGCGTTCCCCTGTACTGAGGCAGATAAAGTTTGCACGACCAATGGGCCTCTCTTTCCACTGATGGCCGAATAGGCCATCTTCTGCTACATATGCAGCTAGAGACACGAGCTCAGGGGGGGGGGGGGGGGTTACTGGTTAGTTCATATTGTTGTTCCACCTATAGTGTTGCAGATCCCTTTAGCTCCTTAGTTACTTTCTCTAGCTCCTCCATTGGGGGCCCTGTGATCCATCCAATAGCTGACTGTGAGCATACACTTCTGTGTTTGCTAGGCTCCGGCATAGTCTCACAAGAGACAGCTTTATCTGGGTCCTTTTAGCAAAATCTTGCTAGTGTATGCAATGGTGTCAGCGTTTGGAGGCTCATTATGGGATGGATCCCCGGATATGGAAGTCTCTAGATGGTCCATCCTTTTGTCTCAGCTCCAAACTTTGTCTCTGTAACTCCTTTCATGGGTGTTCTGTTCCCAATTCTAAGAAGGGGCAAAGTGTCCACACTTTGGTCTTCGTTCTTCTTGAGTTTCATGTGTTTTGCAAATTGTATCTTATATCTTGGGTATTCTAAGTTTCTGGGCTAATATCCACTTATTAGTGAGTACATATTGTGTGAGTTCCTTTGTGATTGGGTTATCTCACTCAGGATGATGCCCTCCAGGTCCATCCATTTGCCTAGGAATTTCATAAATTCATTCTTTTTAATAGCTGAGTAGTACTCCATTGTGTAAATGTACCACATTTTCTGTATCCATTCCTCTGTTGAGGGGCATCTGGGTTGTTTCCAGCTTCTGGCTATTATAAATAAGGCTGCTATGAACATAGTGGAGCATGTGTCCTTCTTACTGGTTGGAACATCTTCTGGATATATGCCCAGGAGAGGATGTGAATTCTTAAGGCAACTTTATTAGTATACTCCTTTATTAGTATATTCATATAATATTATTATATTATAATATAATATATTATATAATATATATGATATTATATAATATATATAATATAATATAATATAATATAATATAATATAATATAATAATATTAGTATATTAAGGCAACTTTATTAGTATATTCATGTCCAAAGAAATCAAGAATATGCTAATGCAGCTACAACGCCAACTAAACAAGCATTTTAGAACAAATAGCACTGCAGATCAGGACTTCGAGATTTCTCATGAACTGATAAACTCCTGTGTATATGGGAAAGAGGGAAATGAACTCTTATTATTTCTCTCTCAATAGGAAGCATCACTGAATTCAATGTCGTCAAAAGAGTTAACAAAAATCAGTTTACTGTTAACTCATTTACTATTTAATTTTTAAAAGACTTTGTTTTACATGTATGACGTTATGCTTGCATGAATATTTCTAGATCAAGTGCATGCCCTGGAACTGGAGTTATGGCAGTTGGGGGAGGCCATATTGGTTCTGGGAATCAAACCCACGTGCTCAGGATGAACAGTCAGTGCTCGTAGGAAAACTACAGTTATATGGCATTTATGACCCATAGCATTTTTTGCTGTTTTTCCCTAGCTGTAGTTGGATTTAATGATTATTTTGAGAGACATACTGTAGCTTATGCCATGTTTTTCATGTCCAAAGAAATCAAGAATATGCTAATGCAGATACAACGCCAACTAAACAAGCATTTTAGAACAAATAGCACTGCAGATCAGGACTTCGAGATTTCTCATGAACTGATAAACTCCTGTGGGTGGCCAGGAAGATATTTTAACCTGAGATGGTGGCTTTTCTCAAGACTGTAAAATGTTTCTGTGTTTTACAGTCAGGGTTTTGTTGCAAGAGATAAGGTTGCTGAATTCCATCTATTCCTGGTAAAGGCCATAATTTACTGATAGGTTCCTGAATGCTCACATTTCTCTGATTCCTGATGATCATGAAAATTGTTGAACACAGATTCATAGGCGTTCCATATGAATGCAAGTGATTGTGAAAATCTGTTGATTACAGAGCAGGCTCCATTACTGTATTCCACCTTTGTGCACTCAGAATTCAGAGCCTGTGATTATGTCTTGGTACTTTCTGAAAAAAAGAAAAGGAAAGAAAAGAAAATCATTTGCTCTACTGGGGATCTGATTTTTCTTCAGTTAGACTATTTGAACAATTTGCTAAATTTACACCAAATTGTAAGAAATTGAATTCTATAGCACCAAAAATGATTTTAGGAAAAGTTAGAAAGTGATTGAAAATGTGCAAGGTGTTATTTATTTGTCCTTTGCCCTGAAGTCATATCACGGGCCTTTTATTTTTAATCTTTAGATTATCATATATAAATCATTTTCAAGGCAACAGTTTCCTTGCTTCTAAGTTTGAACTGGAGGCAGTGAGGTAGAGGTGAACTTTCATTCTGAGATCATCCCCATAATGACAGGCAGTATACAGATTCTTAACAATTATGGCTCTCAATACAAATATGAGGAACCCTGAAATGAGAAAATAATTAGAATAATTTCACAAACATAAGAAACCTTACATGCTGGACTAGAAGAGAAAAAGGCGACTGCATACTATGGCTCTGGAGATCATGAATGCTGCAGATTATTTTTAGTGATTGGGACTTATATATACTTATGTGAAAATGTTTGTCGGGTTCACTATGTTTTTTTTTTTAATCCTTTCACAGAGACATATTAAAATTTGTGAAAATTATATAGAAAGATGAAAATACTCTGCTGTGCTAAAGATGAGACTCCCCGGAGATATTTCAGAGAAGTTATGCTCAAAATGTCTTTATATTTTAGACATAGAATGGGAGTAGAATCCATTAAGAAGGCAGATATACTAAAATATGTTTTTAAGCTTTTGTAAATATTTTAAGGCAATGTTTCAGAACTGCTCCGTACCAAGAAGAAATCAACTTGTTTTTAAATCATAAAATACTTATCAGAGATGGATATTAATGTAGATATCTATGTATCTATTTATCTATCATCTATGTATCTATCTATCTATCATCTATGTATCTATGTATCTATGTATCTATGTATCTATGTATCTATGTATCTATGTATCTATCTATCTATCTATCTATCTATCTATCTATCTATCTATCTATCATCTATCTATCTATCTATCTATCTATCTATTTATCTATCATCTATCTATCATCTATCTATCTATCTATCTATCTATCTATCTATCTATCATCTATCATCTATCTATCTATCTATCTATCTATCTATATATCTATCTATCTATCTATCATCTATCTATCTATCATCTATCTATCTATCTATCTATCTATCTATCTATCTATCTATCATCTATCTATCTATCATCTATCATCTATCTATCTATCTATCTATCTATCTATCTATCTATCTATCTATCATCTATCTATCTATCTATCATCTATCTATCTATCTATCTATCATCTATCTATCTATCTATCTATCTATCTATCATCTATCATCTATCTATCTATCTATCTATCTATCTATCTATCTATCTATCTGAAAGATATATAATCACAATCACAACGTAACAGGAGACAATGCTCCAACTAGACATTTTCATCACCAAGTGAAGAGTCAAGTTCTAGGAATGGGTTGTATCCAGTTGAGTTGTTAGTAGAGGGGTCCCATGGAAACCCCTAAATGACTCAAGCTACTGTTAAGGCTATTGGTCACTCTCTACAAACTTATGGTAAGGCCCTGTTGCTGAAGATAGCACTTACTTATCTCATTGAACATAGAGAACTTGAGCTAGTGCCTAATTGGGTCATTTACTACTACTGACTACGTGCATGGTGCTTTAAGTTACTCTGTGCACTACTAGATGGAAAAGATATCACAATACAGCTACAAACACAGTAGTCTACAAAAGAGACCTCCTTGTAAGATATGCTGGTATAATATTGGCAAAATGTTATAGAGTAGCTAGTCACTCTCTGACTGGATTTGAGGCCCAACCTGTGAGATTGAATCCATGCCTGACATTGCTCAGGTGACCATGAGGCCTAAGGGAAACCCAAACCTAATAATATTCTGCTATACCCAAAGAGCACTGCTTCACTCAGTCATTATTAGAGACTCGTAGTCTTGCAGTAGATGAGAACACAGGCTCCCACAATTGGACAATGTGTAGAGATTGAGAGATTTTTAGAACACTCTGTCCTAAATAGAATGTTTGGTCAAACCCCTCCCTTCAGAGCTCAGGGAATGAAGAGGAGATAGAAACATTGCAAGAGCCAGAGGGTACAACAGGACTTCTATACAACACAAAACTGATGGACATCTGAACTCACAGCATCAGTGGCAGCAATCTTCCTAGGTTAAAGCCAGGCAGGGGCCACTACCAAGAAAGGGAAGTAGACATGGGCTCTCACCCTTAACCAAGAAGCTATCTGCTGTTGATATCAGTTTGCAAAGAAAAATTTCTTTTCTTTCGTAGTGTCATTGGGCATATGAACCACACTTCAGGGTAGGTCCTTGACCAGCAGTTATAGCTAACATAAAGTGAACTCAATGGTATTTTTGTAAATACTTTGTTTTATATTTTGTTTTGTTTGATGGTGGTGGTGGGGTTTGTCTTACTGGTCTATTGCATATGTTTCATGGTTTTTGATTTTGTGTTTTTATGATATGTGTGCATGTGAGAATGTGTTTCCTGCATTTTGGATTTTTAATTTTGATTTATTTGGGTGTCATTTTGTTTGTTTCATGTTTATTTTATTTCTAAAGAGGGAGAGTTGTGTATGTAGAGAACTAGCTAGGATCCCGTGGAGTCAGGAGAAGGGAATCATGATGAGAATATATTGTTCAAAGGTATTTTTAAAAAGAGATTAAAAAGTGTTTCTTGATAGTGGATAGGTATCATTAAGGCTGCTTGTAATCATACTGTGTGGAAGGCTAAAGAGGATAACCAGTTCAAGCTAGTCTAAGCTCAAAAGGAAGACTTTCTAAAAAACAAAAATCTGTATAATATTTTAGAGAAGAGTCTTAAGGGGTCCACAATGACAGAGAAGAATAAAATGAAATGCTACCAAGTCAGCAGTGACTTCCCAGCAAAGGCGCTTCTGCAGCTGTGTTTTGTGACAGGACGTATGCAGTGGCATTCCAGTCAAAATGATGAACAGTCTCAGCAGAGTGGCTGGAAACAAGCCTTGCCTCATGTGAGCAATTGTGAAAAATGGTGAAGGGGAAATGCAGAAACAGTGCTTTGTGCAACAGCAGTGCATGTCTGATTCCAAAACGCGAATGCACCCACAAATTATCACTCGGACAAATTATCACATGAACGAATTATCGAAAATACAAATGTCCTTATTATGTTTTAGAATTTCTACTTTAAATGTTAGGATTTCAAATGTTAAAGGCAATGGTTTTAAGTAGGACATAGCTTGTATCTGTGGAAGCAATCAATTTTTTTTTTATGCTAGGCTATTAACAGTTAAACAATTTAAGCTAATGCGTTTTTTAGAACTTCTAACTTTTTTCTCTTATTTATTAAGAATAATGTAGGCAACCACACTTTGCAACCTGTCTCATTGTGTCAGGGAATATATTCTATGGAACCAATAGCAACCCTTGGGACGAGCTCACTAGCTTGACTAGAGGAAGCAGTATGCACTGGGTTCAGGGATAGATGGTGCCTCAGTAAAGAAAGTGGAGTGTTACTGAGAGGGACACTCAATCTCAACATGTGTCATCCACTTGTATGAGCACACACACTCATATGTACTGACACACACATGAATCTGCATAGTGCTTCCTCACATACATCTCACACACACACACACACACACTCAGACACAAATGTGATTTATTTTACTACAATTTATTGTGTAATTAATTGCCAATATTATTATTAACAAGATTCAAAATCCTAATACATCTTTACAAATGAATGTGAGGCCAGAGAAACCCACTCATTGTTTATTAAGATGGAGGGTAAGCGATTTTCAAAGGTAGGCTGATGTCTCTTTAAAAACTCTGCCTCTAGTCTTGTGTTTAGATCTTGGAAATGAGTTGGTATTTACTTCAAATTCTGTTCTTGCAAAAGCTTGCACAAGCAGGCTAATAGCAGGTGTATTCTTAGTTAAAGCAACCAAAATGTTACTTAATAAGTGGATGGACGAAGGGATTATTATGATTCTACAGTGATAAAGAGAACTGAGATCAAGTCACAAAAGAGACCAAGGGCGTTTGCATTACATAAAAAGGAGAGGTGGATTCTTCCCTCCCTCCCTCCCTCCCTCCCTCCCTCCCTCCCTCCCTCCCTCCCTCCCTCCCTCCCTCCCTCTCTCCCTCCCTCCCTCCCTCCCTCCCTCCCTCCCTCCCTCCCTCCCTTCCTTCCTTCTTTCTTTTCTTCTTTCCTTCCTTGCTCCTCAAAATATTACAGTGGTCAGGTTAAAAAAAATTCTATAGGAATTACAGACTGATATAGACAGATAGCAAATAAAGTTTGGAATACATAGGGGATTGTTTTTTATGTTGGTAATAACAGCTACTAGTATTTATACAGGTCAGAAAGACATTTAAATTAAAACTAGTTATTCACTAAATTGTTTTAGTTATATTTAAGAAACGTTATACCTTAAGAACTATAAAAAAAAAAAAAAAACCCATATACCGGTTCAAAGTATATGATGAACACTATTAAAGTTTTACTTTACAAAATGCATAAGCGTTTACTCCCAATCAAATAGGAAGATTTGTATACAAGAGAAACAGACAAAAGAGCAGAGATGCTTTCAGGAACAGTATTATATTTTCTGTTTACATTTTTATGGAATTAGAAATATGAACTACAGCAAAGAGCTAGGGCAAGGTGTAGCAACCAGAGGCTTGGAACAGCGCTCAGGAAAATAGATATAATAAGCACTTTAAAGATGTCTTTGTCAATAGCTGTGTAAGATGAACAAATGAAGCCCTGTGATTGAAAAATTTCATTCCTAGGTATATTCTCAACATAAAAGAATGCAGCTAATAGTAATTATTGATTCACCATTAGTATCTCTATTTATCATAACAGAGAACTTGGAATACATCAATAATCACCAAATAAAATTTTAGTGTATTTGTACTTAATGGACTGTATTGAGTGTGTTAAATATCTGTTGTCAGTGAGGTAACATCCCTTTTATAATTTCTTGGAGAGTTAAAAATATTTTACTCCTTTTATTTAAAAAATATAAATACACATACCTTAATTACATTCATAGGGAATAGGTAATAAAGAATAATTCTAATAATTATCCACACATAATTTTAAAAATAATTAAATAATACATAAAGGTGAAAATTGAGTAAAAATTTCTGGAATTAAATTAGAAATCACAGCTCAGAGTATTACAGTATCTGCCCAATATAAAAGGCCAAGGGAGAAAAAAAAATCTTTACCACTTTTCAGTCAAAGTGGTAAAACTCCACTGAAAATTGCAATAAAGATATCAAAACATTTAAACCCATGCCATTCATATAGAAAAATTCTACACAGGAAAATAATAGGATTGTATATACAAAAAACAGTAAAGAACAATTCAGTAAAGAACATATCAAAATGTGCTCAAGGGAGTTAAAAAAATTATAAAATCATACCACAGTGGGGGAAATACTGAATATGTGTGTATTTTTAAAGGATTTAATGCTATTTAAACAAACTAGGAAAATATTTGTAGAGAAAATGGAGTTCCTCTTACTATTCTTTTTGAATCTCCTCCCACTTATTCCTTAATTATTGCTAACTAATGGTTTCTTCTTATCTGTAACCTTGTTATTTTTAATATTAGTGTAAGTCAAAGAAGTAACTTTTGAAATGGAGTTTCTATTTTTTAATATAATGCTGTGAAGATTAATCCAATTTGATACACACACACACACACATATATACACACACACACACACACTTTATTTCTGTTTGTTTCTGCTCTTAAATGGATGTCACAATTGTTCAATGTCTCATCAAAGAAATATATTTGCATTACTGCAGGAGAAAAGTAATACCTTTCCCTAAACTACCTAAGGAACACCACTCAGACACCTACAACATTCGGCAAGTTAACAAGGGAAAAGAATTGAAATATGCTCAATATAAATTTTATTTGAAATGGGAGCCTTCACAAACGAAGGCTTAAAGAAACAGGGAAGCCTGTGAGAGTTTTTAATGTTAGATTTGATGAATATCAGACAGTTGTATAGAAGTTTGGTTTAACACTGGGCACAGAAAAGAATGGCCACTAACTGAAAGAACTTGGCAGAGTTGACCCTGGATCCAGACCCTGTCTCTCTTCAAGATGAGGGCAGTTGTTTTCCATTTTAGCATGAAGATTATGAGGACTCTATGATCTATGCCAAGAAATAAGGACAGGACACCAATCGTAAAGGTCATTGCTGTTGCTGTCTGCCAAGGTGTCTGTGCAGGCTAGTGTATATTGTTAATTTCTGAGGAAGGATCTCACGACATAATCCTGGATATTCTGAAACTCATTGTGCAGATCAGGCTGGCATCAAACACAGAGATCTGTCTGTCTCTGCCCCGAGTGCTAGGTTGAAAAGGAGGCTTCTACCACCATGTTTTTCTCCCTCCCTCCCTCCCTCCCTGTCTTCCTTCCTTCCTTCCTTCCTTCCTTCCTTCCTTCCTTCCTTCCTTCCTTCCTTCCTTTCCTTTCTTTCTTTCTTTCTTTCTTTCTTTCTTTCTTTCTTTCTTTCTTTCTTTCTTTCTTTCTTTCTTTCTTTCTTTCTTTCTTTCTTTCTTTCTCTATTCCTTTCCTTCTTCTACCAACCTAACAACTCACAGCAGCTTTAGCTATCTGCAGGACATATTCACAAGATCAGATGCCCAAACTTCTAGCATAGAAAGAAGAGGAGCCTGGAGGGCTCATTATTATCAGAGTAGCTATTGGCAGTTCATGGCAGCATAGATAGGGAGAATCATTCCCCTTAGAGACACATATAATGGTAGGTTGTTCATGCCTCAGTAGATGGCTACACACCTATCTGCATTAATTGGATTAAGGAGATTAACAACAACAACAACAACAACAACAGAATATATAAACTTGGGCAGGAAATGTTCACTGGGGAAAGGTAGTCACAAATGGATATGAATATACACACACATACACACACATATATATGTTATAAATATAATACATATATAACATATATATATATATATTCTGTAAACTTTTGAAGAGTAAAAAAAGATTATTATAAAGACATAAAAGTACATTTGAAGGATAGTAACGTCACCCTGCTATGAAAGAAAACCCTAACTGGATATTGCTCATCTTCAGAGAAGCATGGCTTTGACGTTGAATCTGAGTGAGTGAGGGTTCTCTGCCACTTCTGTGTTAGTAGTGCATTTTGAGTTTTGTCTGGCTTGTGTTTAAAAACTATTATTTCAGTAAGCTACCGATGTGAAGTTTACAATGTTGTATATTTGTGTTTGATTTTGTGCTTTAAAAGGTAGTTTACAGAGAAGAAATGATAAAATGTAGCAATCTTGTGGAGATAAAAATATAGAGCCGTGTCTTTTCCTTATGTGAGGAGAATCACAGCACAGTCACGTTCTTCGGTTACTGGGAGTTTCTGATCATCTAGCAATGACTTGGCAATGACTTTACTATTTGTAGAGTACGTACTTTCTCTTATTTATGGATATTTCTCTTATAAGCATGAAGACTTCTCTAGAGTTGAGTTTTAATCTATCTTACCATTCAATACAAAAATCGATTAAGTGTAATCAATGACATGGTCCACACTTCCTGTGAGACCTTCACTGGATTAGGTTCTATGTACAAAATGGTCAATACAAAATATCTATTTGGATTTAAACCTTTTTAAAAAGACAACATATATGAACTCTGCTTTAACCATTACCTATTGCATATTCAGTTAAGAGGAAGATTTTTCTAGGGCTTCTCGGGAAACAGGAGTGAAGCAGTGGGGCGCTACCCCAAACTGATTAAATACATGTATGAGAGGAAGAGGATATTAATAAAAAAGTTAAAGACAGCAGAAATTCAATTTAATCTGCCAAATATATTGTTCTCACAGAAATTACTCAGAGAGTGGACATTCTTCCATATACTGTCTTTTTTTAAATTTGAGATTTTATTCATTTTTTAATTTAATTTTATTTATAGTTCATTTTTTACACTCCATATTCCATTCCCCACCCCTCCTCTCCCCTCCCACCCTCCAACTGCTCCACATCCCACACTTATTCCCCACCACACCATGTCTCCACATGGATGCCCCCCACTCCACCCATCTTACCTCTAAACTTCCTGGGACCTCCAGTCTTTCAAGGGTTAGGTGCATCATCTCTGAATGAACGTAGACCTAGAAGTCCTCTACTGTATGTGTGTTGGGGGCCTCATATCAGCTTGTGTATACTGTCTGTTTGTTTGGTGGTCCAGTGTTTGAAAGATCTTCAGGGTCCAGATTAATTAAGACTGCTGGTCCTCCTACAGGGTTGCCCTTTTCCTCAGCTTCTTTCAGCCTTCCCTAATTCAACAACAGGGGTCAGCTGCTTTTGTCCATTGATTGGGTGCAAATATCTGCATCTGACTCTTTCAGCTGCTTGTTGGGTCTTTCTACAGGCAGTCATGATAGATCCCTTTTTGTGAGCACTCCATAGCCTCAGTAATAGTGTCAGGCCTTGGGACCTCCCCTTGACCTGGATCCTACTTTGGGCCTGTCAATACTGTCCTTTTTGTACTGCTGAAATTACATATTGGGTTGCCAGATAGACTGTGGTAAACTGAAAATAAACAGCAAATATCATCGACCAAATGTCAGCAAAAGTCAATGAGACAATCAAAATCTATATTAGCATTATTCATTAACACATGTATAATTTAGTATAAGCTAATTGTTTATACCAAATAGTATAAAGTAGTTCAAAAGTATTTTAGTGAGTATCCCTCTCACTCCCTGAAGGAAAACAAGAATAGTAATTTAGAAATAATCTAAAAGAATGTACATTCTAGGAAAGCATCCTAAGAGCGTACTTCCCTGACATGGAAACTTCAGAGCTCTTTGGAAAGTTGGTTCAATGGTGTTTTACTTTGGCAAACTCATGAAGGAACATTTTTCTTTTCTTTTTTTTTTTTTTCTTTTTTTTCCTGAGCATGTTCAGAAGTGCTGGGGGCACAAGCCTAAAATAAAAAAGCCTCACTCTGGCAGGGTTTCTAGAATACTCTGGTTCACTCGTGAAGGAACATTTCAATGAAGGAGACACAGGAGAGAGGATGTTCTGCTAAAGCAAGCACGTAAAAGAACACATGATGAAAGAATCTTCGCTAACGACACTTATGTGTTGGTCCACCTTACATTATGTGGTTCCGCTCCATTTGTTGGAACTCTAAAGAGAAAAACACACCAAAAAACTTCTGGTGCTGTGCTGCAGTTTCTTGTTGCTTCCTTGGTCCTGGGTTGATTGGCAGAGTGATATCAACTGAGACTCAGCTCGTGCTGAGGCAGGAGGCATGGAGGACATGTGATGTTTGGAGGAAGTGTAAAAAGTACTCAATGGACAGTGATGGAGGCTGAGCTTGACTTGCTCATACTGCTAGCTGTGCAACACTTGCTGTCTTGAATATTTGTTGATCTTTGCTTTGTTGAGAGAGGCACAGCCCAGAACTTCTGGTGGTTTTGCTAGTTCCTGGTACTGACTCATTCTGAGTCCGAGGCCTTACTGTCTCTGCTAGGTAGTGCCACTGCTGCTGATTCATATTTGCTATCCTGACTCTACAGAACTGGACTGCTGGGGTATCTGTGAAATGTTTGAGAGTGGACTGAGCTACTGCTGCCTGCTAACCTGTGAACTGAACTGCTGAGTTCCAAACAACACAGACTGGAGTTGCTCCAAAGAACCTCTCTAAACAGGTCCGCTTCCCTGTATCCTTTCTTTTCTACTACCTCTGGTGGGTGGTGGGCTACAAGGGAGGTTAACACATTTAAGAACCATTATTAAAAATAGGTTTTAAAAAAATTAAAATTGCACAGACCTTTGCTCTTAATGTATAAACAAGAGCATTTGCAGAGTGACAGTGAGCTTAGAGGCTCATCAATTGGAAATTAAAAGACACGAACAATGAGGTCTTGTGTCCTAACTCTTGAGTGGCAGTCAAAGAAAGAAAAGAGGAGATAAAATACTGAATTGTCCAGGTACATTTTAAAAGGTTAATTGTTGCTTTCATGATAAAAGTAAAGATTAATATGTACATATTTAATCTTTGTTCTTTGACGTCAGTGTATCAGTCTAATTTTTGTAATTTGTTTGTAATTATTACTTCCACTGTCTATATTAACAGTCTCAGTGGGAAATCTCACCATGTTGTCTTTAGACAACCTATTTACCATAGTTTTCCATTTTTCTAAGTCTAAAAAGTTGTTGGAGTTTAATATTTTCTTCAATTTGATGTCACATTCTTAGTTTGCCTGTAGATGGCAGAGTGGTATTCTAAATATAAAATTTTTCTTTGTAATAATCTTCGTGTTCATTAGTTGAATACAGCTTCCTTCCTATAGCTAAAACAGAATCCGTTTGAGCAGCATTATCTTGCAGTTAGTCAATACGGTAAGAGTGATTGTATAAATATTAAAATATACATTTACAAATATTCGTGAAGGCATCCCACCCAGACAGTGCTTGTAGATACACACCTGATGTGTTGCAGTTGCAAATGATCCAATAAATGGTTCAAGCACGTTTGATAGTGTATGTCAGATCTCCTAATACACACTGCTCGACATTCCATTGTCTGGCCTTTACTGGCAGCAGAGTGGTGAAAATAGACACCTAGAAACTTCCAGGGATAGCGTAGAACAACTTTCTGGAGGACAGTTCCCCTTCCTGTTGTCAGCCAACATGCCACTCAAAGGAGGGAGCCTTGGCAGCATCCACTGTGGACTCTCCTGAATGGCCAGCATCCCCTCCTCTCAGCGCTCGCATACTAAGATACAGGCTCCTTTTCATCTCTTCAGAATGACACCCAGAATTCACTGACTTAGAAACTTTTGCTCCTTCCATTTGGATTATCTTAGGGTACTTGTAGAGTTTCTCTAGCTCCCCAAAACAAGGGCTACGGCCACTTTGTTGTTTTGTTGATTTTGATCATTCTGTCACATGCAGATTTTATGTTATAGATGTTACAGGTTCTTTGTTTCCCTATAACAGCTAAAATGCATCTAAAGAAAGTGGGAAGCATAAGTAACTTAATGGTGCGGCAGGCAGCAGCAGTAACCTTACTAGCAGTAAGGGTTATGGCAGAGCTTCTGGAGTGATAAATATCTGAGGTCTGTAAGGAGCAGAGAAATAACAAAACTCAGTAACAAGGGAACCATTTTCCTTCCCTTTGTGGAGTTAAATATATCACTACAATTGCTCAGTCCTGTGGAATGTAAACAAACAGGAAACTTACTGATTCAGAGGGAATTACAAGAATTTATTTATTACATTAATCAAGCTTATTCAGTTAAAGCAGGCATTCTGGAGACTATTTCCCCAAATTAAGTAGTTCGGGTCTGAGATATTGGACTCTCACATACCCTTAAATAGATGGGAGATGTTTTCTAGCTCTTCCAAATAGATTTAATGAAACAGCAATTTGATATAAACATGGATGCTAACTATTCATGCCCTAGTTTGGAAGTATGAAGGCAGCTTTCTGCAAAGACTTCAGTCTAGTCTCTATTTGCAATGTTCTCTCTGTTCATAGATAGCAGAATTATCCCTGTTAAATGCAAAATGAAAACTTTTTCTTTTAAAAAATACCACCCAGTATGTGTATTATCTAGTCAAATTATAAAAATAAGACATTAAGATGTAATGTTGACAAGAGTGATTTTGTTTGAAGTATTCAATATTTAGGACCTTGTGTTTGATACTAATTATTTTTAAGAAAATATTTTCTCATACATATTTTACATACATAAGCATGAGTGTATGAGTACTTTTTAATTATTAATTTCAGCCAAATTATATAACTAAATCATATAAAATAATATGTACCCTGTATACTAGGTTATGCTTTTCAACATTTATGAACACAGCAAACATGTAATATGAAATTTTCTTATGTTATCATTTTAAGTGTGTTGCCCTGACATGTATATCTAATTTGTTTATTGAAAATAAAAATACAAGCTAGAGAAATTAAGTCATTTTCTTTGGATGTATAAGCAGACAGAATGATCACACTATGCCCACCACTTGAGTATAAAATTTTCTTGTGCTTTCTCTCATTCAATATCTCAGATAATCCAATGTTTCAGTATTTAGCCTGTCTACTTCAGTCTTTGATGTTTTCACTCAGAATATATCTGCCCAACATCCTGGACCTCCTGACGTAGTAGACCACCGGAGTAAGCAGCGCCATTTTTCTCGATTGCCTGCTCTGCTTCATAGAACATTAAAAAAAATCATTTGTCTTATTAATTGACTGTAGACTGAAATGAAAAGGAATGTCTTCTAGTGATTTGAAGTAGAGCCTAAATGGTCCTCTGGAGGCAGTGAACTTCATGTCTCCAGAGGAAATGTCAGGAAAATTGAAAGTGTCGTGTTGGTGAGTCTCATGACCTTTCCATTAGCTTTTCTAACTGGTTCCATTGTTCCTAATCTGTATCCTAACTCTACTTATGATGACATTTATGGATGCCCCCGAAGTCTTCACATTTCACTTAACTAGATTGCATCAGGCAGGTAAACTCATGCACTTTACACTCATTTCCTTGTTGTGCAATTCTTGAAATACACTCAGAACAGAAGTGGGAGTCACACTGACTTGTGACCGTTATGAAGCCCACGTTACTGACGCTGCTCTTTAAGCTTGCCAGTCACCGAGTTACCACAGATTGTTTTGCTTTTAATGCATTTAAATGGTTGGCATTTTCTGATCTTTTGCAATTGCTAAAGCTTTTTATTAATCGGTAGACTTTTTTCAAACTCGACTTCTCAAACTGGTGGAATAATAGAAGTGCATTATTTGGTTTATACAGATTCTTGCAGATTTAAGTGTCTTTAGACTCCATTATTCTGATTTTCATGACTGCATAGTTAAGCACACAGATAGTAATATTCCTAATTTTACTGAGGATGTAAGTCTTTCTAACTCATTGACATACGGTGATAGATGTACTTAAATACAACCACTAAAAAAGTGTATAGTTTTGATAACCTCATTGTATTTATTCTCATTTTATCTTAGAATATATGAGAATATGTAAATATGAGAACTATATTTAAAGGCAATGCAATCTTTTGTTTTCATGTTTTTTGCTTGTCTATGAAAAGCAGCACTGGCTATGTAAAAAAGAGCAATATAGTAACTCTACAAATGCCTGACAATCTTTATCTACTTCTAAGTGTTTATAGTAAATAAAATAGTTTCAGTGGCAATAACAGGGCTTCATTCCACTTTGAAGCTCTCTTGTCCAACAATGTATAAAAAGCATCAAGTTAACATTGGCTTCTTTTATCTTGGGAACATTGCTAATTTCTTGTTTTAGATTCAGTGATGGCATGGTATTTTCCAAAGCTGACGCCTCCATGAGCAGAGAACATCCTCTCACTTCTCACCTCTCACCTAGACTTTTAGTCTCTTCCAGTAATCAGGTATAGTCATAGATATTTGCAGACTATCATTATGAACTGAATGAAAACAATGAGTATTTTTTTTCACTAGTAAAAACTATAAACATTCCTGAAATGAGGGAGGATGAGTTTAGTCTTATAGTTTTATATGAAAGAATGGAAGGAAGACAAAAAGAGATGAATGCTATAAAAACCTAGTATTTATAATGGTCTATTTATTGTACCTGTGAGCATGGCATGTGTGTGTGTGTGTGTGTGTATGTGTATCTATGATGCGTGTTGTGTGTGTTATGTGTGTGTGTATATGTAATGTATGTATGGTTTGTGTGTATATGTTTTGTATATATGATGTGTGTATGCGTATCTATGGTGCATGTTGTGTGTGTTATGTGTGTTTGTGTGTGTATGTATTGTACGTATGGTTTGTGTGTATATGTTCTATGTGTATGGTGTATGTGTATCTGTGTGTACAGTATATGAGTATGATGTGTATGTATGGTATATGTGTGTGGTACGAGTGTGATATGTATGGTGTGTATGTATGTATATGGTGTGTATGTTTATGGTGCTTGTTTGCATGTGCGTGTGCATGCGTGCGTGTGTGTGTGTGTGTGTGTGTGTGTGGTGCTGTATATAGATGTTTTACAATGCCAGTAGACAGTTTCAGATCTCCAGGATCTGGAGTTCTAGGCAGTTTTGTGTGCCATATGTGCTGGAAACAACTAGTGTGCCTAGAAAATGGAGCAAACACTCTTAGCCACTGAAACCCTTACAGCATCCATTAAAAATGCAAAACAGGTCTTTCTTAAAAATGGGTAGCTTAATGGTTTTTTTTTTTTATTATTACTTGGACTTCTGTTTAATAGCAAATGATTAGTAAAATTATACTATGATAAAACTTAGTAAAACTTTTAAACATAGTATAAAATTATACTATGATAAAACTGAAAAAAACGATTAGCTAAAATGCTAGTGTAAAGATAATAGAGTACTTACATTATTACATGACTCACACATGCACATATGTGCCTTTCACACACACAAGTACCTGTGTAGGGTCCTACACATATGCATAGAGAAAACCAGATAAGAATAGAATTAGAAGAGGAAAAGCAAAAGTATTTTTGCTGTGATAATAATAAAAAAAAATGCATGACCAAAATCAGTTTATAAAAGAAAGTGTCAGAGGCGTGACATCAGGTAGAGGCATGGCATCAGGTAGGTGGAGCTGGAAGCCTAGAGAGCAATCTCTAACCACAGTTAGACCTCAATCTCAACTACAGTTGACCAAGAGTGAACAGGAGGAACAAGACACTAATCTCCAACGGTCAGAAATCACCAATGTGTGCTCAGCAAGGCTCTGCATTCCAAATGTTTTCTAACATCCTGACACGGCACCATCATGTGGGAACACAGTTTTGAACATATGAGCCTATGGGGGGAATTTCTTATTCAAACACCACATACTCAACAGGTACGTGCATGTGGGCACATGTGTGTGTGTGTGTGTGTGTGTGTGTGTGTGTGTGTGTGTGTGTGATGAGGAAGCCAAAAGGTAACTGTCTTTCCTTTTCTCTTCTCACCTTAGCTTTGGAGACATAGACTATATTAGTCTTATTTCCAATTCCTGTAATAAAATACCCAGAAAAAAAGCAACTTAGGGGAAAGATGGCACTTTAGCTTACACTGACAGGAATTTGAAACAGCCAGTTATATCCACAGTCAAACACAAAGATGAATGCATCCGGAATTGTACTCAGTTTCTTCCTCATAGAAGCAGGGGGAGGGAGATGGAATAGGAGATTTCGGGGGGCAGCGTGGTGACTGGTAAATAGAATAACATTTGAATGTAAATAAATAAAATGCCCAAAAATAATAATTAAAAAAAAGGTCAGAATTCTCTTCCTAGGGAATGGTGCTACCAATTGTTGGTAGGTTTTCTCACATCACTTAGTGGAATTAAACTAATTTTCGCGAGACATGCTCACAGATCAAGTGTGTCAAGACAGGATCAAGACAGCCTTCACTTACACTCTTCAAGATGATTTGAAATTGTGACTAGTTGACAATACAACAGACAATCACTATCTCTATGTTCCTAGAGCTCATCAGGTTGACTTTACAGACTGAGCAGAAAGTCACAAGGCTCGGCAAATCCAAATCATGAATCCACAAAACTATACAAGCACAAGCACATAACACACACAGAACACAAACCAACAAATACATATCGACTTCAATTTTATGCAAATGGAAATGCACTTTTTTTTTTTTTGTTTTTTGTTTTTGTTTTTGAGACAGGGTTTCTCTGTGCAGTCCTGAGTGTCCTGGAACTCACTCTATAGACCAGGCTGGCCTCGAACTCAGAGATCTGCCTGCCTCTGCCACCCAAGTGCTGGGATTACAGGCATGCGCCACTACTGCCCGGTGGAAATGCACTTTTAAGACACAAAACATTCTATCAAAAATTATTCAATTTTCTTAATAGTTTCAAAGATTTTATATCCTGGCTTTTAAAGAATGGCAGTGGGTTGTTTTGCATGCAAATATACACACAGTGCAATGACCAGGAAGTATAAAGTGATATTAAAACCTGGATGACATAAATATTGCTTTGTAAAATGTCTTTCTCTGACACTCAGGTACTTTCAAATTAAGAAGAGGCAAATGTTTTAGCAATTCAGATGGGGAGTTAAACCAACAAGCAAAGCTGAAAGGAATCTTCAGAACACTATAGATACACCTTGGTAAATGCTCAGGATGGATATGTACTAGGTTCTTGATTTGATGACTGTGTAATAACTACAGAGTACAATATAGGACATTACTGTGAACTTTTAAGTTTTCTGAGCTGAAAACACACTGCTTTGTCCTTTTCTCCAATAAGTAGTGCATTTTATTTCTGGCAGAGAATAGGAAGGGCTATTTCTTATGAGAAGTCTTTTATTGAAATTACACCACATGTGGAAACCAATTACTCTAGTCAATTTTTATGGACCAGTCCCTCCTTAGCATTGTTATAAGGCACACAGAAGAGAAATCACTCTGAAATATATGCATTGGTGTTAAAAATTGTAAAAGATATACTCACATGGAAAAGCAGAAGGGTTATTGAAGTCTGATGGTTGGGGGAGAGCTTTGAGGTTAGGGGGAAGGTTACCTGTATTTACAGTGTTGGAAGCATACAGATATCTGTGTTTATGGCACTGTTGTCAATGCCTAGAATAATCCTTACTATGTAATGGTGTTACTCCAACGTGGATGTTCTTAGTAAACATCAGGTGAAGATGGAGAGATGGCTTAGTAGGTACAGCACTGACTGCTCCCAGAGGACTTGAACTTGATTCCCAGAACTCACATAGAGACTCACAATTGTCTGTACTTTGCTGTACTCTCAGGTCCTGGGGCTATGATGTTCTTTTTTGGTCCCTGCAAACACCAGTAATATAAGTGGTACAGATGCTTATGTGCAGGCAAAACAACCATATAAATGAGAAAGTGTGTGTGTATGTGTGTGTGTGAAAGAGAGAGACAGAGAGACAGAGAGACAGAGACAGAGAGAGACAGAGACATGGAGATGGAGGCAGAGAGAAGGGGGAATGTTTTAGGTTTTTTTTATTATTATGTATTTAGTTCTAGAGAAAAGTGTGTTTTCCACAAACTCCCAAACAACACGCATCGTATTCAGTGGTACTGACAAGATAGATCTTAACTCTCCTTAAATAACCTTTGCCTCACCTAGTTTTTTAAGTGCCTCAGAGTCAGGATTATGATCTGAGCCTTGAATTAACAACTAAAACTCTCACAGTAGTTAATATCTCACTTGAATGAAAGATAAATTAGTACTTAACAATCTATAAAAATATTTCCACCCCTCAGACAGTGAATCCCGAGCTGTTGTTCAGTTATAACTATCCAGAAACATACTCAAAAGGAGGTTTTGATACCAATGTTTTGTCATCATTATTCAGTTTCTAGTACAGATCTAAGAATTCCCAAACATCAAGATATGCTGGAGATCTTCAAAGCTTTGTAGCTAACCTAAGGGGAAAAGACGAGTGGGCTCAACAAAGGCCATTTTTAAAAGGAATATAATGAAGAAGTTAGAATATGAAACTATGAAAATCAAAGTCTCCGCCGAAGTGTTAGAAATTACCACGGGCAACTTAAATTTCTAGTTTGCCGGAGTTATAACTGCTGTCATTAAAACACAAATATATAACAAGGTGGCTACATAGATCAATCACTACTTTTTTGGAAAAGCATTGTTTAGGTAACTGCAGAATTAAATTTCACATTTTTATGAGGATGCTGGATAGAATCAATAAGCAGAAGGCATTTGTCCTTTATGGGCCTGAGGACATAAGTTTGATCATGGAGCATCCCGGAAGGTGGCAGGAGAGAATGACTCTTCACTCTGAAGGCTGCTGGCTTCTCTGCCTCTCTCTGTGTGTCTCTCTGTCTCTGTCTCTCTCTCTCTTTGTCTTTCTCTGTCTCTCTTTGTCTCTCTGTCTGTCTCTCCGTCTCTGTTTTTCTGTCTCTTTTGTGTGTGTATTTCTCTCTCTCTCTCTCTCTCTCTCTCTCTCACACACACACACACACACACACACACATACACATGCACAAAAGTAGGTTTAAAAATTTAAAAGTTTAAATTTATACTGGAGAGATGGCTCAGAGGTTAAGAACACTGACTGCTTTTCTGAAGGTCCTGAGTTCAAATCCCAGCAACCACATGTTGGCTCACAACCATCCTTAACAAGATCTGATACTCTCTTCTGAAGACAGCTACAGTATACTTACATATAATAAATAAATAAATCTTAAAAAATAACTTAAATTTTAATCTGAGTGCCCAGTTGAAGATAAAATTATTTCATATTTCTATGAGAAAAATATTAGGATAAATATACATCTCAGGGAACAAAGGAGCCATTTTCAATATGGCACTGAATAAAGTACATCCAACTGGCTTATGTGAATCTCTCAAAACTAGTTTAGAAGTCCAGTCTTTTCTCTAGTTATTTGCAAGACACCCTACACGCATTTGAAATGTAAATGAAGAAAACATCTAATAAAAAAAAAAGATGTAAAACTGTCAAACATAGTTTTCACTTGGTAGCTCATTGATTATCATCATTTTTTTGATAAGCTTTGAAACTCTCTGTATTTCACAAATATGTTTTTTGCATGTTTCCTTAGTACTTTGACATAAAATCTACCTGTGAGGGTAAGGGTAACAACACACCTCCAAATTAGTAATTTTTTTTTAAATTAGGTATTTTCCTCAATTACATTTCCAATGCTATCCCAAAAGTCCCCCATACCCTCTCCCCTACTTCCCTACCCACCCACTCCCACTTTTTGGCCCTGGCGTTCCCCTGTACTGGGGCATACAAAGTTTGCAAGTCCAATGGGCCTCTCTTTCCAGTGATGGCCGACTAGGCCATCTTTTGATACATATGCAGCTAGAGTCAAGAGCTCTGGGGTACTGGTTAAGACATTAAAGAGGATAGTAAATTTTCTTAAAGTGACCGACCATCCATCAGAGGTGCTCCTGTCACGCTCTCAGGGGGTCATCTTGTATAAAGTGAGGAGGTGTACCTTACTTCTGCTGGAGTTAGTCCTTGCCAGTTTGCACATATTGTATCTAATTATGTTGGACTCGGGAGATTTTAGGAGCAACAGAAAATATGATTTGGAGAGTAGAAAGAACATCTTAAAGATCACTAATCTGTCACTTTTATTGAAAGTTGACTTTATAATTCCAAGTTAATTTAATTCTGAGTATCCTTATGCCCTTGAATTGAATTGAGAGGAAAGGAAACTAGAAATGTATGTAGTAGAATCTCTTTGGATATCACCTCAGGGGACTTAATATACTCTAATTATCTCATTTCTGCTGAAATTTCTTTTTTCTCAGTCTCAGATGACAGTTGTAAATGAAAGGCTTTTTTTTTTTTTTTTTTTTTTTTTTTTTTTTAAAGAGGAGGCATAGAGGCTGACATTTGATTTAGACTCACAGAGACTTAAGATAACTCACTTGGTGATAATATGTGTCCTGTTTGCAAACTGGCAAATTGACATGTAGTGAGTCTCTAATGTAATTTAGATATGAAATTTTATTGACACTCCAGGAGTAACGTTTTGAAACTGTAACCCTTGTAATTGTTAGCTCATTAAAATTTGTAACTATAATTTAAAGAGAAATAATAGAGAAAAAGATGACATTATCTATAACCCTCTCTATTTCTACTTCTTCGTATCATATTGCCTGAGAATCTGCTACTTATAAGGAACTGAGGAAGAATTATGTTGAAAATAAATCGATTGAATGAGAATGTTCTGCAGGATCCAAAGGGATTCCATGAGAAGATGGTGGCAGAGTTTTGTGTCTTAAAGTGACACAATCTTTCTTTTCTTTCTTTTTTCTTTATTATTTTTTTTAATTAGGCATTTTCTTCATTTACATTTCCAATGCTATCCCAAAAGTCCCTCATACCCTCCCCCCTCAACTCCCCTACCCTCCCACTCCCACTTCTTGGCCCTGGCGTTCCCCTGTACTGAGGCATATAAAGTTTGCAAGACCAACGGGCCTCTCTTCCCACTCATGGCCAACCAGGCCATCTTCTGATACATCTGCATTACCCCCTCCCAGAAACTCCCTATCACATCCCCCTTCCCCTGCTTCTATGAGGGTGTTCCTCCACCCACCCATCTGCCCACCCACTCCCATCTCCCTGCCCTCAATTCCCCTACATGTGGGCATCTATCTAGCCTTCACAGGACCAAGGACCTCTCCTCCCATTGATGCCTGACAAGGCCATCTTCTTCTACATGCAGCTGGAGCCATGTGTACTCCTTGGTTGGTTGCTTAGTTCCTGGGAGTTCTGGGGGGTCTGGCCTGTTGGCACTGTTGATCCCTCCATGGGGCTGCAAACCCCTTCAGATCCTTGAGTCCTTTCTCTAACTCCTCCACTGGGGAACCCACACTCAGTCCAAAGAATGGCTGCAAGCATCGGCCTCTGTATTGGTCAGGATCTAGCAGAGCCTCTCAGGAGACAGCTATATCAGGCTCCTTTCAGCAACCACTTCTTGTTATCAGCAATAGTGTCAGGGGTTGGTGACTGTATATGGGAGGAATCCTAAGGTGGGAGAGTCTCTGGATGGCCTTTGTGACAACCAAGCTCACTAAGTACAGTGTGTGTGTGTGTGTGTGTGTGTGTGTGTGTGTGTATGTGTTTGTGTAAAGCACATAAGATGACATGCATACCAACACACTATTATGAATTCTAAATTATAGGATGATTATTATAAACCTTTCATTTATAGAAAAATATACATAATAATAATAGCTGCATGTATGAAGACATTACCATATCCTGAGTATCTCTCAAAAATTTTACTTCAGTTTCATAAATATATGGAAGCTGTATGCAGCTCTTGAAGCATATGTTTTTCTATTTTCCTATTTATGGAGAAGAAAACAATATATGAGGAGATAAAGTGGCTCACCACACGCCATTTAGTTAATAAATGCATACCCAACTCTAGAACTGAATTTTTCAATCTAACCTCTCTCTCCTGGTGAGATTTCATGACCACATCCACAAATGTCCTTGCTTCCTCTGGCTGCAAGCTAATGTGAAAAGACTTCAAGAATATCATTAACAATTCTGTTTGATTACATTTGCTATAATAGGGTGATCCGCTGACCTCCACATTATAATAGATGCACGTTTTCAATAGAAATTAAAATACAGATCAACACAAACATCTGGTTCTTACATTTTGTATAGCCAGCCTTTATTCAAGTGATATAGTGTCTGATATGTATTTACTTGTTGAATAAATTAATAATGTATGTCTTCTTAATCCTGTATTGATCTACTTATTTACTAGTTATGATATAGAATGTTGGTTGTACATTAGTCCTCAGTTCAGGGAAATATTATATAATATTTACTTAAGTTCTAAAGGTTAATTTGTGTACACAATCTCAAAGATATCAAAACTAAATGCAAGTAGAAAATTATGATTTAAAATTAGAACCATTAAAAATGTATCTTCTGAAGTATTTCAGAGAAGTCCGTGCCCTGAAAGAAAGTGTTGTGGACTTTTCAGTCTAATCTTGGGAGGCTGTAAACTATTTTAAACAAGTAAATAAAAGTGTATGGAAAATAGGCATACTCTCAAACAATGGTGAGTTTTATTAAGGCAAAGTTTATATGAAAGTGAATGAGCCCTCTAACGAAGTAGGAATAATTGACTATTACCATCTTAAATATTGTATCATCAGCTCTGGGAAGTTAAAGCAATTTCCGCAAAAATGAAACACTTCAGATTGGTCTACACAATCTAGAAAACTGTGATGTTTCATCCCCTGCTGAAATTTTGATTTGAAAATGATACATGGTTTCCCAAGTAGACGCAATGCATTACTGGAATCAGTAAAATAAATTTGAGTAACCTGATATACTCTGAGGTGAAGCACATCCTTCAGCCAAGGTGGTAATTCTGAGATCTATCAGAGGGAAGCTTTAGGAAGGCTTATTTATGTGTATATGAAAAGAAATATTTTAACTTGGTGCTTGACAGGTAAATAGTAATAAATGATAACTCGTAAACTGCCTGTTTTTTTTTTGTTGTTGTTGTTGGTGGTGTTGTTGTTTACTAAAGAGCTTGTTTTCCCTCTGTTTCTTTTGAAACACCTCAACCCAAAATGTGTTAATGATGATCATAAATAAAATCTACCAGCAGAAAAATGAGAGAACAGCTCATCAGACAGCACGCTTGCCTCATTTCCTCTCCTCCTAGTTAGCTTCCCCCCACTTACAATTCATCTCCTATGATTCTAAAGAGAATAATAAATGTTCTCCTATTAGGGAAGCATTTTAAAATTTGTTTTGAGTTGTGTGAGCTGCTGATATTTTCTGTTTACATTTAAAAGGTAACCGTGGCAATTGTTAAGGCTTCGAGTAAGCTCTTTAGTGCACAAATACACCAGAACAAAGATAAATAAGTTTAAAAATTCATAGCTCTGGTTTCCTGGTAATGGTTCAATTATATTTTCAATGAAAAAAAATATACTTTTCTTTAACTCTCTCACCCTGGTTATTCTTTAGTGTAATTTTGTAACAGCTTATGAGAAACTACAGGATTCTTAAGGTAAGGAAAAAAATGGCACACATTCTTGGGCAAAATGGAAGAAAGTTAGAATTTGTAGTCTTAAGAACTAAGGGTTATAGTCATTTCTACTGAGCCACTGATATTGGACCAGTATTGTCCATAGGAGAACATCATTTTGGTGATTTTAACTGTGCTCAAGGGAGAATATAGTTAGCACATGGTAACTACAGGTAGGTCAAACATCAATTTTCTAAATGGAGTCCTGAAACCCTGAGTATCATAGAGTGTCTCTCACTACATAGGGAGCCAACAGCTGTTTGGAATGTGAAGTCAGGAAAACAGTTGTAGAACTGACAACGTGAAGAAACAGAAGCCTTTGAGATCTGTTCGTTTTTGGAATAAAAATCCTGGTTATAAGGAAAAGATATGACCTGAAGGCACAGAAAAGAATATCCCTGCATCTGGAGAGTTAAAGAATGCACTTTCGTTTGGGACTGGATAAGGAGCTGTGAACTCTCCTTGGATATTTCTGGGCATCTGATATGGAGCATTATGGAATGAACTTAATTTATATACTGTTGAAACAAGAACATAGAAATGTGTACAAAATTGACAGCTAAAAAGAAGACAGGGATCTTTGTCTTGAGGATGATAATCCTGTGGTGTTTATACAACTGAATTTTAAAGACTAGAGCTGTATGTCATTTGTGCTATGAGGGACTCAGGTGTTCTGACCTCAGTATCCTCTCTGATAGCAAGAGAAAATTATTTGCCTCTGGGTACATTGGGAAAAATGGAAGGTTAGAAAAGGGGATGGAGCCTGAGGTCAGCTGCAGAGGCTTTGGATTATAACCTGACTCTTGGGTACCAGGAGCCTAGAGAAGTAAACTGTGATAATGCAGCCCAGAGTTCTTATCATGACATTACTGACTTCACAGAAGAATTATTTTTTGTATGACTTAGATATCTAAATGGTTAGAGAAAATATAGATCTTGAGATAGATCTCGGTTTACTGAATGACACATTAAATTAAAAAATCTTAGCTCTAATTTCAAGTACTCTGAGAATTTAACACTTAAGGAGGTTTTAGTTAATAAACTGTTAAGAGGATGAATGTGAAGTTACATTAGAACAGTGGTTCTCAAACTTCCTAATGCTACAGCTTGTTAATACAGTTCCTCATGTTATAGTGAGCCTCGACAATACAACTATTTTGTTGATACTTCATAACTGTAATTTTGCTACTATTATGAAGTATAATGTAAATATCTGTGTTTTCCAGTGGTCTTAAGATACTTCTTTGACCACAGGGGTTCAAAAACCACTGCATTAGAGGATCTATTTAATTGACAAGTGTTTTTATTTGTTATATGAGTAAAATATTACCTTTCAGAATTAATGAACTATTTTATTTTTTCTCTATAGAAATTTACTCCATTATATATAATTCTTGTTTTATGTGAAATAGTCACATTATGTGGGAAGCCACATGTGCCGTTGCAGGGTGGTGCTGGCTACCGCTGGCCACCATGCATACATAGGCAGTAAAGTTTTTTTGCCAAGATGAGGTTTTAAGAATTAACCAATCAGATGAGAGACAAGTTAACCAATCAGATGAGAGACAAGTTAACCAATCAGATGAGAGACAAGTTAACCAATCAGATGTGAGACATGCAAATGAGGTGGTAAGCATAACCCATGCATAACCAATCCACATGTGAGACACACCTCTCCTAGGCCTATATAAGCAGCACCATTTCTGGGCTTGGGGTCTCTCTTCGCCTCTGCAATCAAGCTCTCCCAATAAACGTGTGCAGAAGGATCCTGTTGCAGTGTTGTTCTTGCTGGCGAGTCGGGCGCACGCAAGAACATTATGCTTCAGTGAAAACAATAAGCAAAAAAACATTATATCATTCTATCATAAATTTATACTCTGCCAGGGAAATGAACATATTTAATGCATTGTTAAAATACAGATATCTTGATTTGTGGGACAAACAAAAGAAACAAATGAATTAGACAAGGCAATTGAAAAAAATCCTTAACAAGATTTTAATTGAGATTTGAAGAATAAATACAGTTGTGTAGAAAGAAAGGGGAGTCAAAACAATGAGCAGACAGAAAGAAAACATACATTGAACAGACATGATACTCTAATAATGACACAAAAAATGGGCAGATTGTTTCACAATCACAAAGTGGATTTTACTGTTCAGCAGTAGAAATGTAAATTAAGGTGGTGAAATGGTCTGCTTGATCCTCTAATATTTAATAATTTAATATTTAAAATTTCACAAGCATGTGTTTTACTTTTAAATATAATATGTAGGAGGAATTAGCAAAGGAAGAAAGTTGCAAATTATATTTGAAGAGACATAATTCTTACTTGTCTCTATTTGATCATCATACCTTTCACACCTGTACAAAGTTACAATACTGTATTAAACATGCATTTACAACTATCATATGCCGTAGCATAGGATGGAAGGAAGAAATAAATGAAGGAAGGAAGGAAGGAAGGAAGGAAGGCAGGAAGGAAGGCAGGAAGGGAGGGAGGGAGAGAGGTAGGGAGGGAGGCAGGGAGGGAGGAAGGAAGGAAGAAGGGAAGGAAGGAAGATGGGAAGGAAGGAAGGAAGGAAGGAAGGAAGGAAGGAAGGAAGGAAGGAAGGAAGAAAGGAAGGAAGGAGATTCAGAAAACCAGTAGTGAAGCATCAAAACCCAAGTGCCTTTACAGGGAAAACACTGCAAAACATTAACTTCCTATTAAGCTTTAAAGTGGGAAAATTAATACTTGTTTTCAGTGTTTTACTATTAATAAATTTTTGCCTGTACTACATTGTTTACATTTTGCTAAGAAAATGATACCTTTCAGCAAAATCTTGCTAGTGTATGCAATGGTGTCTCTTGTGAGACTAGGCCGGGGCCTAGCAAACACATAAGTGGATGCTCATAGTCAGCTATTGGATGTATCACAGGGACCCCAATGGAGGAGCTAGAGAAAATACCCAAGGAGCTAAAGGGATCTGCAACCCTATAGGTGGAACAACATTATGAACTAACCAGTACCCCGGAGCTCTTGACTCTAGCTGAATATGTATCAAAAGATGGCCTAGTCAGCCATCACTGGAAAGAGAGGCCCATTGGACTTGCAAACTTTATATGCCCCAGTACAGGGGAACGCCAGGGCCAAAAAGTGGGAGTGGGTAGGTAGGGGAGTGGGGGGAGGGTATGGGGGACTTTTGGGATAGCATTGGAAATGTAAATGAGGAAAATACCTAATTTAAAAAAAAGTTCTGTGAAAAAAAAAGAAAATGACACCTTGTCTGCCGTTGAAAGGCTGTAAGTATAGTTTTATGTTATTGTTTAGTTTATGACTTGATAGATTTCTTATATTTTATTTCACCAGTGTTTATATACTGTAATCCATTGTATTGTATCCTCTGCCTATATTGTACACCTGAATTAGAGTATTTTCAGAACTGACCAAGGTTCTTTGACCAATGGATTGGCAATCCTGTCCTTACTGTTTGAATTTGTTCATATTGGAAAATGGTGTGCATGCTGTAGATGGTCAGGATTCTAGTTGAAGCCAGAAATCCGATTCTCTATGAATTCCAAACTAATAACGTCATCTATCAGCTGTCAAAAACCATATGAAAGGTAACCTTAAGCCAAACCTTAGTTCTGAAATGAATTTCCCAGTTCACTACCTCTGATCTCCTATGATCCTGTATTTTCTTCTTCCTGTAATTGTGTGTGTGTGTGTTTGCTTTTCTGTTCCTTCTTTAGCTTTGAGTGTTGCCTGCATTTTCACAGCTGTGAAGATAACTCTCTGGATCACTGATTTTTTTCTTTATTTCTTTCCTTCATGTCTTTAATAAGATGCTTTGGGTCACTGGTAGCCTAAGATAACTTATTGCAGTCATATACCTTACACAAGACAGGAGACTTACACAAGAACCTAGTAATCTAAATTGTACCCCTTATCTTACTTGATCTATTGAGGCTGGAATGATTTCTATTGATTTTCATTCTGTTAAGGTAGTATGTTTTATGAACTCATTCTTTACAATTGTTCCCCTACATTTAAATTAAATATTGTTATTCTTATCCAATAGTGTGGAATCTTCCTGATACAAGCACTTGATTCTGATGTGATGTAAAAGATATGGTCTGTATCAAGGTCCAATTACATTTTCTTAGCAGTAAATGTATTTTGCTTGCTGCCTATTTCATAATGTGACTTTGTTATCTTTTACATGGGAGATAATGAAGGCCCATGCACTTGACTAATATAATATGTGTAAATAGCTATTACTGGAGATGGAAAGTTGATGGATTCTTAGGTTTACCATCATGCTCACCATTTATTCCTCAAAGGTCGCAATATTTTAAAAGGACTCTGAATAATCTCTGTTATAGTTAGGTAATAACCACAATCAGCATTTACATTACTGTATGATCTATAAAACATTTTGTTGATATTTATTCACATGGATTAGTGCTGCTCTCAGCCTAGTTTTATATACCTTTCTGCCCCCCTCCCCCAGTTGAAGATGGTTAATGGATCTTATATTTTTAAATCTAATTGGCCAATATGTATCTTTTTCTTGGAGAGTAAGGATTAGTTACATTAAAGATACTGCTGATATGGATGTATTGCTTTTTATCAACTTTTAAATTGATTATTTTACCTATCTACATTTCAAATATCCCCCTTCTTGGTCTCCCCTCCTCAAACGCCCAGATTCCTTCACTTTTGCCTGTAAGAAGTTACTCCCCCACCCTGCACCAATACCTGCCTCATCCCTCTAGCATCCCCCTTCAATGGGGCAACAAGCCTCCACAGGACCACAGGACTACTTCCACTGATGCCAGATAAGGCAGTCCTCTGCTACATATGTATCTGGAGCCATGGATTGGCTCTGTGGGGTCTAGTTAGTTGATACTGTTTTTCTTCCTATGGGCTTGCAATTGTTTTCAGCTCCTTCAGTCCTTTCCCAAACTCTTTCATTGGGATCCCCAGGCTCAGTCCTATGGTTGGCTGTGAGTATTTGCATCTGTATTGGTCAGGTGCTGGCAGAGTTTCTTAGGGGATAGCAAGCACACCTTGTCATCAAGATGTTGGTATACCCGGGCACTATTTATTTTTGTCATTTTTTTAAAACCGTGTTTTCTCATCCGATTCCATGTACTGCTTGCTCTTTGTTCCCTTTCACTCCAGAAAACTGCTGGTGTGTTAAAGGGAATGTGCGTCACTCTTCCCTAATTCTCCCACATGTATTCACTCATGCCCTTCATGTTGTCTTGGCTTCTCATGGCTGTGACATTTCTTTGCAATCATTGTGTCTAATTCCATCAAGTGTCTTCTGCTATGCTTGCTTCCTGGTGGCAAGACATTCTTTGCTCTGGGCTTATTGACTCTTGTTTTTACTATTCCAATCAATAGCAAAGGATAACTTTGTCGGGTATGTTAATCTTGGTTAGAGTCTGTCTACCTTCTGGAATTGAAATGATATCATTCCATGATTTCAAGCTGTAGGATATATTTTTCCCTTGAGCATTCTGATGGCATCGTCACTGAACCTGCTATTGCAAGCAAATGTAGGATTTTTCATACTGCAGTTTGCAGTGCTTTTCCTTGCTCTGCAGCAACACTGTTAGCTTGGGGTTCTGACTATTTGTAGCTCCAAATATCTTAACTACTTGTGTGCCCAACTCTTTGTTAAAATTTTATAATTTTTGTGATACAATTTTATTAAGTAAGTTTTCTTTATTGTTAGTCTGTGTCTCAGACCTCCTTTACAGTTTAGGTTTGGTCTCTTGATTAATTATGCTTTTTATTCACTTTGTGGCACCCAAAACTTAATAATTCTTTAGTCTGCCTTGAAAAACAAACAGACAAACAAATAAGCAAACAAACATTCCTTGGTCTTGTATTAGGTAGTAGATAATATTTCTTTCTTTTATTTGAAGTATTGGTAATGCTTCTCATTACATGTTTTTGAAAGAGGGTTTCTTTGTGTATCCTTGGCTATCCTGGGACTAGTTATGTAGTCCAGGCTGACCTTGAACTCAAAGAGTCACTCCTGTATCTGTCGTTTGAAAGCTTGAACTAAAGGCATGTGCCACCATGCTCAGCCTGTTCCTCACTGTTTTGTATTTATTGAGTTTTTTAAAATTTTTACTATTTCTATTTTCCTTTTCAGGGTCTCACGTCTTCTTGTGAAAATTCTCTCCAATGTCACTGGATTTCTCATGCAAGTTGAAAATTGATTTTCACATCTCATTCAGTGTTTTGCTTGAATCATTTTGTTGATATTATATTCAGCTTGGTGTTTGAAAATTTTCAAGCTTTCAATCACGTTAGCTTGTTTAGGCCTTAGGAGAGTCACATTGTCTCTCTTTTATTACTTTTGCATTGTGATCTGTTTACTTGTTGCCATAGAGACCCTGTTTAAAGATTTCTTTTTTAAAGGTTTGACTGACTTCTTAGCAGATGCTTTTTCTCTGTACCAGATCAATCCAGTCAGTGAAGAAAACAGCAACAAAAATAACATTGAAAACAAGCACAGTATTTCAATTGTGGAACAGGCAATAGGAAACTTCAAGGAAGCCAGAACAAGGATAGGAAAGAGAGGAGACAGTTACAAGACAAACCAGGAGCTCAACTGAAGGTAAAAAGGACACATGCTCCACTATGTTCATAGCAGCCCTATTTATAATAGCCAGAAGCTGGAAAGAACCCAGATGTCCCTCAACAGAGGAATGGATACAGAAATTATGGTACATTTACACAATGGAGTACTACTCAGCTATTAAAAAGAATGAATTTATGAAATTCCTAGCCAAATGGATGGACCTGGAGGGCATCATCTTGAGTGAGGTAACACAATCACAAAGGAACTCACACAATATGTATTCACTGATAAGTGGATATTAGCCCAAAACTTAGGATACCCAAGATATAAGATACAATTTGCTAAACGCATGAAACTCAAGAAGAATGAATACCAAAGTGTGGACACTGTGCACCTTCTTAGAATTGGGAACAAAACACCCAGGGAAGGAGTTACAGAGACAAAGTTCGTAGCTGTGATGAAAGGATGGACCATTTAGAGACTGCCGTATCCAGGGATCCATCCCATAATCAGCTTCTAAACGCTGACACCATTGCATACACTAGCAAGATTTTGCTGAAAGGACCCAAATATAGCTGTCTCTTGTGAGACGATGCCGGGGCCTAGCAAACACAGGAGGGGATGTTCACAGTCAGCTATTGGATGTATCACAGGGCTCCCAATGGAGAAGCCAGAGAAAGTACCCAAGGAGCTAAAGGGATCTGCAACCCTATTGTTGGAACAACATGATGTACTAACCAGAACCCCGGAGCTCTTGTCTCTAGCTGCATATGTATCGAAAGATGGCCTAGTCGGCCATCAATGGTAAGAGAGGCCCATTGGACTTGCAAACTTTATATGCCCCAATATAGGGGAATGCCAGGGCCAAAAGAATGGGAATGGGTGGGTAGGGAAGTGGGGGGCGCTATGGGGGACTTTTGGGATAGCATTGGAAATGTAATTGAGGAAAATATGTAATAAAAATATTAAAAAAAAACATGTTATAAACAGGGGAAATAGAAAAAAAATACGTAAAAGAAGCCACAAAAGACAGAAGAAAATTGTAAATGCTGATGGCATAAGAGAAAGTAGTTATAGATAAGAAGAAAATGGCAGAATGAAAGCAATTATAGTAACAATGTTTTAATAATAATAAATTACTCCCCTGTACTAATGAGAAAGGGTGGACAAGCTTCCATCCAGCGATGGATGGCCCTGCCTTGCTAGTTTTCAATCCCTTTGGTGTGAGGGAAAAGGAGACCATTGTGTCCTTTTGCTCCAAAATCCAAACATATTAACAGGTTAGATCAGAAGGGTGACAATATGCAAACAATGACAGTTCAGTTGCTCATCATTCATTACAGCTTTCCTTTATAGACTGTCCATTTTAATTTTAATGACTAGTAAGCTATTTACATAAACAGGACAGTATTCAAACTACATCTGTACAAATTAAATTTTTTTTTTTTTAGAAATTAAAACAGCAATGTCTATGCCATTTAATCAAAATATCAGAAAGTGCAGTATTTAAGGAAAGAGCACACTGTAACTATGTGCTGAGCAGAAAAATGGCCCCATGCCATTTTTACAAATTGAATTAGCTGTATTGCTACTATGACTGGTGAAGTGGAAAAATATTCACCTTAACTACTGACCTTTATGGCAGTTTCATCACCTAGACACAAATGAGCTAATTTTGCTAAATTTCTGTTCCCATGATAGTCGTCACTGCCCATACAAGTCTGAAAGCAGCTGTAGCTTATATGTCAAGCCATTCTGCATCTGTCCTTATTTCAGATGTGTTAAAAGTAAGTATAGTACTCCTAACCATGATTGAATAGGGTTATACATTTTTATAGTGGAAATTCAAAATGCCAAACCATGTTTATTATAACAGGAACTTTTAAATTCTTATTATACTTACTGTTTATAATTGCCTGTTCCTGAAATTTTCTGTCTTTAGCAATATCCTTTAATCTTTCCCTTTATATCAACATGGGGTTGACTGAAAATTTTTATTCTGTTCAGCTAATATTTCTTCAATATGTGTCTTCTTGTGTTATCTTTATCCCTTTTATCAGTATTTGGATTCACCTAAGAACCTTATATTTGTCAGAAACAACTCTATCATTGAGATGAATCCCTATTGAATTTACCTTCATTTTGTATATAAGAAAAACAAATAAAACAGATAAATATAAATGGTAGTGATGAATCCTTAGCCAGTGTATTAGTGAAAAAGATGGGAATAACCCATGGATTAATATTTATCCTTCATACAGGTAAAATAATTATTAATGGAAAATTGTGATCTTTTGTCCTTATCAGTTATTAATAAGAGTTCAAGAAAATTTTCTATTAAAAGATTAAAATACAGTGTTATGGCAATCTAGATCTTTAAACCTTCCTCATTTTCTTTCTTTTTCTTTTTCTTTTTTTTTCATTTATATACATGTAAATGTATATATGTTTATAAATATGCATGATGTATATAAAGATGTACTGGTTGGCTTATACTTTCCTTGAGAGATGTGAAGAAGTGTCTATTTTTCCAAATAGAACATGGATAGACCAAACCAGAGATTTTTCTGGCTACCTATAGGATTTTGGTGAAAGTTGGTGATTCCAAAGCAGCTGTATCCCTAAATAAGTTCCACCCCAGTATAGGTGACATCATGAAACACTATCAATGGAGTATTACCTTAAATCAATTTTCTACCTTATAAGACCACATGAAGCTTTGGAACATGGTCAAATAGAAGGAAAATATCAGATGGCAGTCTAGTGATGTCCAAACTTCAATGAACACAAACAATCTCATATTGATACCATGGGCTTGCTATCACTGTACTGTTTATCTAAATTTATTGACTTTATAGTGGAACCAAAGTCAATGTGTACACCCAAGACTCCTCAGTGATACTGTGAGAGATAGATACAGGTGTGAACTCCTAAACACCCTTCAAGTTGTGAATAAATTAATGGATTCTTATGGCTTCAAGTAGTGAGTCCTGGAGGCCTATGCTGATGATTGAAATATAGTATAGTAATGATTATTACATAGTCCATTATGTATTGGATGCCATTCCAGGTGTTAAATTGAAGACTCATATTGAGTCATCTGAGTTAGGTTTGCTTCAAAACTAAGTTTTACAAATGGGGATATTGAGGTGCAGACAGGCTCTGACAATTTCTCTGAGTCAGACATCCTGAGAGGTGCATCACATCCATAAGTCTCAGCAACCATTTTTACTATTAAAGTGTTTTAAATGACACAGAGAAGAAAATAGATTTTTCTATGATGTAACTAAAACGAGCATCAGATCAGGGCTTAGCAGTTCCCTCTAGGGTTTGGTCTTTGTCCTTAGATATATCAGGTGATTGTGAAGAGTGATTTAACACCTTGGTGACTTATTTTTTCCTCTGGAAAATCAAAATGCCACAAAATAACTGTTCACCTATCCCTTTGAAAGGAAGTATTAAGTCATTCCAAAATATGTGGGACTTAAAAGTCATATGCTTAGAGGTAAGCCTCATTAGACTGCTGAAGATTTATAAGAACATTGCTCACAAGGTAGCAAACAAAGTTTACTAATTTTTAGCAGATCATGACTTTAATATTCACAGTCAAATAAAATCCAAGACATAGTACAACTCAAAAATCACCCCATTGGTACAATTGCTTTAATAATTTATAGAGATAGCCTGTAAGGTGACAGAAAATTGATACTCAGTCAAATATGTTTTCCCAAACCACTGTCAAATGAGATGCCCTCTGGATGTGTCCTGAATGGTATGGCAGCTGAAGACATCCCTGAAGAAATCAGTCAGCTTCAGCAATTTGACAAAATGACTCTGCAGAGCATGCATCCTTTACAAATTACTCTTTGTTTGAATACTAAAGTGAATAATATGATTTCCAAAGAGCATATGGGGATAATGCTGTATATCTTCTATTCCCACTGGATCAAAGAGTATCTATTTTATCCATTATTGTGAAGTAAATTCTAATTTACTCAGTTTGTACTGAAATGCTCCAATAAAAAGGAAAAGTGCTGCTCAGCAACTCTTTAGTTCATAAAATGTTACTCTTGCTGAAACTTTTTAAAGCCAGTTATAAAGAAACTCATGAGGAAACTGTTTCAAGAAACACCTATAAGGAAATTTACAAGTGTCTCTCCTCTCTCTCTCCTCCTCCTCTCTCTCTCCCTTTCTTACTTCTCTCTCTCTCTCCTTCCTTCCTTCCTTCCTTCCTTCCTTCCTTCCTTCCTTCCTTCCTTCCTTCTTTCCTTCTTCCTCCTTTCTTTCCTTCCTTTCTCCTTTTGTTTCTTTGTTCACTCGTTCATTTCTTGCTTTTTTAGAAATAGATATAACTTTGTAGACAATGTTGCAGGAGCTGTGATGTAAATATGTTCTTTGTGACTGAGCACACCATGATCCTTTGATCTCTGCTGAAGTTGTTAGCTCCAAATCCTTACATGTGACTTTAAAGCATGGAATAAGAATAGTACCAGAAAAGTATTAAGGGGTTATACATGGGGGTGGGAAGTATTCTTAGGAGAGGAATATCAGAATATAGCTGATAAGAAGTGAGAAACTGAAGTGGGCTCCAATTGAGTGGTCCACTTCCATCTCTGCTGTGCCTTCCAGGTTACTGTGCTGCCCTGTACTGAGTCAGGTTGGGCTGGGCTGACAAGAGGCTTACTAGCCAGTGAGGAGTGCCTTAGAGCTTCAGACAATATGGGGGAGAGCAGATGTCTTCCCAAGTGTTACAGCTCTTAGGACAAAAGGCTTGGAGGACAGAGTAGTTCCCGCATACCTCTAATCCTTCCAGACAGGATTCCTATATACAATTTTGGAGTGAGTAAGGGTCTGACAACAGGTACTTCTCATTGGTTTGGCCTTAGAGCTTTGGGGAAACCTTATTTGCATGTGGGAGGGCTTGGTGCTGTGACTGATGGCCACATACCTCTCTGCAGGGGTGGGAGAGGCTGTGGGAGGCTGTAGCTACATGACAGGAGCCAAAGACCCAGGAGGAGTGGCTGAACACCTGCTGTCCCATGCAGGTGGAAGTCATCAAACATCAGGCCACCCAGGTTCCAGACCTTTGCTTGACTGGGGACCAGGCTGTCTGTGCACAGCCCCACAAATCAGCAGCAGCAACTTGATCCAGAAGAAGCCAGGAGGCTCTGCCAATTGACATGAGACTGCTCAAGTGGCAGAAAGCAGCTGGAACATAATCCAGAAGTTTTAAAATATGTTTCTCTCTATGAAGTCACAGCAAGCAAAGATCAGCAAAGAAAACAAGAACCAATGCAAGAGTGTCGTCAGTGAAGACCGTGAAATTATTTATTTTCTGTGTTTTCATGAGTATAAGTATCCTTAGGTTGAAGTTTTCCTAGTACCTCCTGTAGGGCTGCATTTGTGGTTAGATAATATTTAAATTTGACTTTGTTGTGGAATATCATTTTCCCATCAATGGTGATTGAAAGTTTTGCTAGGTCTAGTAGTATGGGCTGGCATCTGTGGTTTCTTAGAGGTTGTGAGGGATCTGTTCAGGCCCTTGTGGTTTTTAGAGTCTCCATTGAGAAGTTGGATATAGTTCTAATAAGTCTGCCATTATATGTTACTTGCTTTTTTCCCCCCTTGTAGCTTTTAATATTTTTCTTTGTTCTGTATGTTTAGTGCTTTGAGTATTATGTGTTGGGGGGACTTCCTCTTGTGGACCAATCTATTTGGAGTTCAGTAAGCTTCTTGTCCCTTTATAGGAATCTCCTTTTTTTAGGTTAGGGAAGTTTTCTTCTATGATTTTTGATGAGAATATTTTCTTGACCTTGGGGCTTGGACTTTTCTCCTTCTACTCCTATTATTCTTAGGACAGAGCTTTTCATAGTTTCCTAGATTTGTCAAGAAGTCATAGAAATGCCACTTTCTTCTATTTTATCTTCTATGCCTGAGATTCTCCCTTCAACTTCTTGTATTCTGTTGGTGATACTTGCAATCTGTATGTAATTCCCATTTCCATACCTGGATTTTCTATCCTAAGGATTTCTTCAGTTTGTGGGTTTTTTTATGGCTTTAATTTCTATTTTCTGTTCTTCAACAGTTTTATTCATTTCCTTCACTTGTTTGTTTTTATTTTGTTTTTGTGGATTTCTTTATTCTATTTAGAGGCCCCTGTTATCTGCATAGGATTGATTTTATGGTCACTTTCTCATTCTTCAGCTGTGTTGGAATATCTAGGACTTGCTATAGTAGGATAGCTGGGGTCTGGTTATATCATATTGCACTAGTTGTTTATGATTGTGTTTTAAACGCCATCCTTTAGTAATCTGAGTTTAGGGTAATTACAGGTTTAGGTGACAATTTATCATTTTCTATTGATTAATGGAATTTTTTTTTATGTTTCCCTTGGTTTCTGATTTTCCTCTGGTGTTCTCCCCTGAGTGGCCTATGATTTTGTTGACCATTAACTTTCCAGGTCCAGTCCAGTGTCTTCTGCGATTTGGATAATGGTATTACCTCTGGGTTTCTGGGTTTCTGGGAAACAGGATGGCCTCTGGGATTATGGATATTGTCTTGGCTTCTGGGATTCCAGGAGCTAGTTGTCCTCTGAGGTATATAGTACAGATTTGCCTTAAATCCTAGAGTGATGATTTTTGAGGAAATACCAAAGCAGGGGTCTTCTGCTGGAGTTGTGGCTCAGATATGGAGCTGAGGGGAGGGGATCATGCTAGGAACACCTGGATGGATTCTAAGGAGTGTTAGCGGGTGGTGGGCAGTGTCTTACCTGGAGGTCCTCGTATAGGCCAGACCTTTGGTAGATCAGGTGGTCTTCTGCTGGAGTTGTGGGCCAGGATTTGGAGCTTAGGGAAGGGTAGTAAGACATTTCTAAAAGCTATTTCTAGTTCAAATGTAGAAATATCAATGCAGATAAAAGCTTGTTTTCATGCAGTTTCCTAACTTTCTGTTCTTTTTCTCCTCTCTGACTAATGTACCCAACCATCACACAACAATTTATAACGCAATTATACAAAAAATTGTATATGTCCTCAGCATAGACAGGGGAAAGAATACTAAAAAAATGCCATACAAAGTCACTTCAATTCCCACAGCGATGATTTTTGAGGAAATGGTTTCTGGATATTTTTGTGCTTTGAGATCTTCATCTGCAGTTATCATTATATCATAAACATTTTAATCTTAGGGATGCCATAATTACCAAGTGAATTGTTAAATATATAAGCTTATGCAATTTCTCTAATTCTATGTAAATATAATACCAAAATGCTAAACAAGCAGTATTAAAATGAGAGAAAAGGAAAATGAATGCAATTATTCTTGCTGTTAGTGTATAATGCATAAGCTTTATTTGAGAGCAAAGAGCTAATACACATGTGTCTGTGTGTGTGTGTGTGTGTGTGTGTGTGTATGCACGTGCTTGTGCGTATTTAGGTGAAGAATCATAGAAAATAATTTATTAAGTAACCTTCATTAGATTATTGATATAATAAGTAATCCAATGAGATCAAGAGGGTCTTTTCAAATGATTATTTATTTCAATAATTGCTAACTATAATTACTATAGCACAAAGAACCTATACTTATGTGAGAAAAATCAAATAACTTTTAACTTGTGATGTGTGATCCTAGTAGACCGAACTAATTATCTATAATCAAATATAGGAGTTTTCAAATAATCAGGATGAGATTGTTTCACCTAATACCTGAGAAAAGTTCTAATGATTATTTTAAACATTTAGTTTCATTAACTCTAAGTTAACTGGGTTAATACAGAAATAGCACTAAAGGTTTTCTGCCTCTTATAAATTGATGGTACTTGATCTAAGATGTAAAGTTTATCTGGTATCAAAAGGTCAATAGAAACAAAAAGGAGTGTGATTATTTCTGACACCAAAGTTGGCAAAACATGAGATAGCAAATACTTGCTATGGATGCCAACACCATGTTAACACTTTTTCAGGGTTCTCATTTTGATGTACTTTACATGCCAAAATATTCCTTCTGACCACCAGTGGCTACACAAGGGGAACTCCCTAAATTTAACAATTGTTTACTTCCTTAGACCCCCCCCCTCTCTCTCAATCTTTCCTCTTTTCAAATTGCTTTTCTGGGGCAGAAATACCATAATATTCAGGACACTCCAATAGCATAGCAACCTGGCTGATAAACTGCCATGGACCAGGCCTAATCGGCCCCCCTCAATCTATGGGAATCAGGGGTTCCGGCAGATGGGCATAGTCGGCTGGAATTGGGGTGAAAAACAGATTCGACACAAGGGAGTGTGGATCTGAATGTAATTTGTCAAATCAAGCGAGCATCAAACTTTTTATACAGAAGAAAATAGGGAAGTTAGGTGACACACCAGCAAGGTACAATGAAGTTACTGAATTCTTACACAAAACAGAGGAATGTAAACACGGAAGGACTGTCAGGAACCAAATGGGATAAAAGTCAATGTTAACAACTAGGATCAAAAACATCTCCACCTAAGGTCCACTTAATCTTAGAAGCCAGGGGCAAGGGCTTGCCATAGTTCCTATTCTAGTCTATTGTATAGTCCACCTTCCCCCTGGGCCATTGTCAGCACTTGTGTATGGGTGTAACTCAGCTATCTATAGTTCTAAGTATCTACTCCGGTTCCTCCTTAGATCACAAACTTCCTTCTTCCTAGATAATGGTAAATTCCTGTGTAGGGCAGTGACTTAGCTATCCATGCCCAGGGTCAGTTCAAGGACTGCCTAGAATCTAACTTAGCTATATGTCAAAAAATCAATCCTTAGGAGCACTTGTAATAAAGCAATATTAAGGGAAAACACACATATCCGTTTACCAACTAAAGCAAGGACATTGGGAGCATTCGTTATACAGGATGCCATGGTTCCAGGAGACTAAGTTTCCGTGAACTTCTCGCCTGGGACAGTGCCCAGGTTTTCGAGGCCTGACACACTTGTCACTACTCAAGTGGATGTAGTGATAACACCAATGGAATATACTTGCCTATTAAAATGTTTTCAGTATAAGCTGTTTTTCATAGATTATAATACGACACCTAACGATGATGATAATAGTTCAGTGGATGAGGTGTGTATTACACAGGCATGAACCTGGCTTCAGTCCCCAAAACACATATAAAAGTCTGAGTCTAGTGGCCCATTCTTGTAATCCTATGTCTGGGAAGTCAGAGACTTGCAGATCTCTCATTGATTAACTTAGCCTCTTCACAGAGGTTTCAGATGAAAGAGGGACTATATTTCAATCAAACAATGACAACTCCTGAAGCGCGACACCCAGAACTGAAGTTTGACCTCCACATGCATGTGCACACAGGTACATGTGGCCATGCCCATGTAGGGGCATACTCAGCAAGACACAAACAGAGTCATTATGTGCTTGGGTTACTTAGTTGGTTGAAAATGAGACTCTTACAAAGCAGAATACTCAGATTTTGAGACAATAGTTTTAGGTTAGTTAAATCTTGCTCATAATCCTGTTTCCAGAATTGCTTGAGAAATTGGGAAAGATTTTTATCTGCATGGTATCTCAGAACTCTCATTAGTAAAATGGGTGTAGCAAAAGAAATTAATCTGGTTTTAATCCATGAAATATCATTACTACTGTGACTGTCAACACACATCCAAAATCAACAGATCCATGCTATTATCAACCTTAACCTGAAACAGCAGAAATAGTTAAAGTGTATTTTATACCTCATAGCTTTCAGTATCATATTCTTTAAGCTGTGGGGCATGGATAGATCAGAAGCTACAGTGTATTTTCTGCTTTTGTTCACACATTATTTTTATAATATTTTAAAAAACTTATTATATTGAGAAAACACACATGGTTATTCATAATTATTTCAAATTGTATCAGACCAGCTTTTATTTTGTTGATTATGGTTCTGATCTTAAATAGGATATTAATGTTAATATTTTGGAACTGTTTCTCAAATTTGAAAGGTAATACATTACACTTCTGATTAATTTTAATACACATGAAAGGCCATTCTAGCCCTTTAAGTATTTAGAATGCCACAGAGGATGATTGTGATATGTTGGGGGTATGATTTGGGCTTCTTTTCCATATTTCCCCTCTTGACATGTGACTTGTCTCCTAATTGGGTGGCAGTACCAAAAATAAGATATATGGCTTGAATGGCTAAATTATTTCTTTGAAAAAAAGGTATTATTAAAAGTTTCATGACTTTTCAACTGTTTATTTCTTTGTGCTTTGTCAACTGATACTTATGTGAGCTATGTTGTTTGCTAAGGACTCAGTCATTACAATCAGGCCTGGTATCAGAAATGGAACAAAGTTATGAATATATATTCAACGTCTAAACATTACATACATGTAGTAATATGGCTAGTGTTTATGTTCTGTGTTGTGTCCATTATTCCAGTAATGGCTAGTAATCTAGTCTATTTGCTATGACTTTAGAGGACACAAAGATTTACCGTTACTTTCCTTTAGAGATCCATGTATTGTCACATCTTTCCTTAAAATGCTAAGCTTTCCCCTACTGAATAGTACTGTAGCATCCACACTTTGGTGTGATCTTCTTTCTTCTTGGGTTTCCTATGGTCTGTGAATTGTATCATGGGTATTCTGAGCTTCATTTTGGCTAAGATCTACTTATCAGTGAGCGCATATTATGTGTACTACTCATAGGGGGAAAATAATCTCTGGGAAGTAGAGGGAGAGAGGGATCTTGGAAGGAGGGAGGAGGGGAGGGGAAAAGGGGGCCCAGTTCAGATATGGGAGGAGATGGGGGAGAAGTACAGAGGGTCAGGAATTTGAAAGTAGGTGTGTTACAGTAGGGGAGGGGAAGCTGGGAGTAGCTACTAGAAAGTCCCAGATGTCAGGGACCCAAGAGGTTCCCAGGACACAACAAGGAGGTCTTTAGCTGAAATACCCACCAAAGGGAGGATAGAACCTGTAGAGACCATATCCAGTGAATAGGCATGAAAGTCCCCCGAAACGGAAGGGACCTTCACTCAAGCCTCGGGAGACGTGATGCCCAAGAACTCACGAGAGACTGGTCTTGATGCAAACAGCAAGAGGTTTAATCAGGAAAGGCCAGTGCACTGGGGATGACTCGTATCCCAATCAGGGGTAGAGGAGGCGACCCTTGAGCTCAAAGGGTAATGGGTTTATAAAGGCAGAAACCACAAACACCTGGCACGAGGCTATAACATTTGGCAAGCTTAATGGGTTCAAGGAATGGCTGGAGTAGCCTGTATGAACACTTCCTAAAACAATGGAGCAAGTTAAACTTCTACTTTGTGGTTAGTACATCCTAGAACAATGGCGCGAGTTAAACTTTTACTCCCTGCCATTAGTGAGGTCTATTTTGGACACAAGGCTAGGGGTTTACATAATTTTTCACTCTTCTCTCTCAGGATATTTCAGGCACTGTCCCCATTTGAGGGATGGGGCCACCCATCCACCTCAAAAATATTATGGGGGACTTTTGGGATAGCATTGGAAATGTAATTGAGGAAAAGATGTAATAAAAAAAATATATATAAAAATATTAATCCAGAATTTCTCCTGTTACAAGGAAATGTGGGGACAAAGAGTAGAGCAGAAATTGAAGGAAAAGCCATCCAGAGACTGCTCCACCGAAGGATCCATCCCATCTGATGACACCAAACTCAGACATTATTGCTGATGCCAAGAAGTGCTTACTGACAGGAGCCCAGAAAGCTGTCCCCTAAGAGGCTCTGCCAGAGCTTGACCAATACAGATGCGGATGCACACAGCCAAACATTGGACTGAGTGTGTGAACCCCAATGGGGAAGTTGGGGCAAGGCCTGTAGGAACTGACGGGTTTTGCAACATAGGAAGAACAACATTAACCAACCAGAACCCCCAAAGCTCCGAAGGACTAAACCACCATCCAAAGTGTACACATGGTTCCAGATGGATACGTAGCAGAGGATTGCCTTATCTGGCATCACTGAGACTGGAGGTTCTTGGTCCTGCGGAGGCTTGATGACCCAGGATAGGGAACTGCTAAGCTGTGTGGCAGGCATGGATGGGCAGGTAGGGAAGCACCCTCATAGAGGTAGGGGAGAGGGAGGAGGGGATGGGGGCTTGTGGAAGGGAAACTGGGAAAGGGGATAACATTTGAAATGTAAATACATAAAATAACCACCACCAACAACAACAAAAAAGAAAAATAATGCCAAGCTTTCCTCTTTCATTACCTTTCTCCTTTTTTCCTTCCTTTTTTAAAATATTTTTTTAGTTAGGAATTTTCTTCATTTACATTTCAAATGCTTTCCAAAAAGTCCCCCATAATGCTCCCCCCTGACTCCCCTACCCACCTACTTCCACTTCTTGGCCCTGCTGTTCCCCTGTACTGAGGCATATAAAGTTTGCAAGACCAAGGGGCCTCTCTTCCCAATCATGGCTGACTAGGCCATCTTCTGCTACATATGCAGCTAGAGACATGAGCTCTGGGGGTACTGGTTAGTTCATATTGTTGTTCCACCTATAGGGTTGCAGATCCCTTTAGCTCCTTGGGTACTTTCTCTAGCTCCTCCATTGGGGGCCCTGCGTTCCTAAGTCCTTAAATCCTCTCTTGGACTCCCAAGTGCTGGGTTTATGGGTGTGTGATTTAGTGACAGGCTTTTAAATGCCATCACTAACTTACATTTAGTATTCTGCCCCCAGATAGCAGGTATCTCTAGTATATTGCTCTTCTTCTAGACTTTGAACTTTGAATAGTATTCCTCACATCTGAAGAAGCCTTACCAAGCCACTATTTTCATAGTGTGTGTCTAAAGCTTATTTTAACCACAGTGCAGTGTTCTGTTTCTCCCAGTTTTCCTGCTCAGATTCATATTTACTTTCTTTGATGTTTCCTGGAGGGTTCAGTATCATCCACTTACAGTATCTTCTTTTTAAATATTTTGCTACTTGCATTCTTAACTACCTTTTTAGGACTGTTAAAAATTGCACTGTTTTTCTCTTGGATTTCAAGAGTTTATATATGATATAGTAGATAACAAATATACACCCAAGGAATATTTAAATAATAAATATTCTCTGAAATACTGTTTATCTCAATTAGTTTTTTAGTTTTCAGGTTTTGGTGTAAATATATGTGTACATACATAAATTTATAATGAATCATAAAAGAAGAAAGAAAAATCTTCGCATTGTCATCTTATTCAAGAAACCTGGTGTAAATTGGTGCTAGATAGTTCATTAGTTTGGGAGAGAATGTCATTTCTTTTATTATAATACTGCCAAATTACAAGATACCTGGGATGAAATAGCAGAAAACAAAAATTTTCATTAAGGGTTATAACATTGGGGAAAAGACCATCACTGAGTGAGCAAGAGTTTTATGAGCCTGTCAATTGACTGATTGGCAGGTCTCTGTAAAGTGAGCCTTCTGGGATTTGACACTTGAATTTTAATTAAAGCAAAAGTATTCATTGTTCAGTTCTAAATCCCTAAAGAGAAATTGAAAACCTTGCAGAGGGACTCCCAACAGTAATTACATGTTCTGCTGAAATTTAATTGACTTGCATTACCCTGATAGACCCAAAGAACAGAGAGCTATAGCATAGCCCAGAGTTTCAAGGAATTAGACAAAAGACAAAATCTACTTAAAAATAAAGCAATGATCATAATTGTGCAATGGATATTTTATTATAATAAAAAATTAAGTGTTTCTTTTAATGTTGCCTGTTACAATAGCAGTTGGACATATTATTTACATTTAAATATATTGTTTACATTTTTTTCTTCTACTGTGTAATATGATTTTTTTGTTTAACAATATCTCTAATACCTTTAATGAAGTCCAGTGTTTAGAGTAGCTTTTAAGTTACTTTCTTAAAGAAGAACAGTGGTTTTTTTGTTTGTTTGTTTGCTTTTTTGTTTTTGGATGTTTTCTTTTACTTTATTTCTGCACATCTATGATCTAACCATATTATTCTTCCAGCTAAGAAATAATGGTACTGATGAGTTATCTGTTGAGTTGTAGCTTCCCCTATGCTTTGATGCTAATTAATGTAATGTATTAATTAATTTTCTTATCCTAGACCTCTTGCAATTTAACCCAGGCATAAGTCAGAGTGCATCATTTCTACAGGCATGTAATGTATTAAAAGATTAAAAACTGTAAGATTATAGAATTGTGGAGAGTTTTATCTTAAACACTGATGTCTAATTCTTTAAATAATGATCACAACTTCCTTTCATCACTCAACTTCCTTTAATCTTCATGCAAGATGCTGTCTTTTGTGGATTCACTCGTTTCGTATTCTTACATTTACCTATATTCATAAAAAGACTCTTAAATAAGGCACAAAATACAAAAATGCAAACAGTTTTGAGGGCAGACATGTGCCAGGACAGTGGACAGAACATTCCCAGTGGCTTTAATGGAACTTATGGATGCAGGTGTGCTGGGAATGTGGCAGGTAAGGGAGTCAGTGCTAGCTTCCTGCCCTACTACCTGTGATTGAGGATTTCTCATTTGTTTTCTGTTTCAGTGATAAACTCCATGACTGATTACAGCTTGGGGAAAAGGACTTTTTGGTTTACTGGTCCATCATTATGGGAATCTAAATAAACTCTGAAAAGATTAGTTTGAAGCTCACTGAAAAATTAATCAGGCAACAGTCTCAGAGTGATGATGCATTGACATGACAAATTTCCATAGAACTTCTTAAAATATCATCATCATCATCATCATCATCATCACCACCACCACCATCACCACTACCACCACCATCATCATAAACTATAACACAACATCGTGATATCAACTATAGGCCCTTCCTACTATTATTATGCTTATAAATGGGCATAATATTAAACTGACTCCTTAAGACTTATTGATCTGGTCTTCCTTCTAGCATTTTATGTGTTTTGCAAATTGTATCTTGGGTATTCTGAACTTCTGGGATAATATCCACTTATCAGTGAATGCATATCATTGTGTTCTTTTGTTATTAGGTTACCTCACTTAGGATGATATCTTCCAGATCCATCCATTTGTCTAAGAATTTCATAAATTCATTGTTTTTAATAGCTGAGTAGTACTCCATTGTGTAAATATACTACATTTTCTGTATCCATTCTTCTGTTGAGGGACATCTGGGTTCTTTCCAGCTTCTTGCTATTATAAATAAGGATGTCCACATACAGGGGCTGCTTGGGTGTGTTCATTTGCTGTGACAGTGGGGCCACCTTCTGACTTCGCTGCTTGCAGCTCTCTAACATCCCCCTCTGCTACGGTAAGCTGCTTCTCCTCTGCCTGTTAGGGACCCAGGCAACAGGAGTTCAGGCCAGGCTGCAATAGAAGCCACATGCCTTTTTTTAAAAATATTTTTTATTATGTATTTTCCTCAATTACATTTCCAATGCTATCCCAAAAGTCTCCCATACCCTCCCCCTACCACTTTCTTACCCACCCATTCCCATTTTTTTTTTTTTTTTTTTTGGCCCTGGCATTCCCCTGTACTGGGGCATATAAAGTTTGTGTGTCCAATGGGCCTCTCTTTCCGGTGATGGCCGACTAGGCCATCTTTTGATTCATATGCAGCTATAGTCAAGAGCTCTGGGGTACTGGTTAGTTCATAATGTTGTTCCACCTATAGGGTTGCAGATCCCTTTAGCTCCTTGGGTACTTTCTTTAGCTCCTCCATTGGGGGCCGTGTGATCCATCCAATAGCACTGTGAGCATCCATTTCTGTGTTTGCTAGGCCCCGGCATAGTCTCACAAGAGACAGCTATATCTGGGTCCTTTCAGCCTCTTTTCCATCTCCAAGAGGAGTGTGGGATTCATCCGGGGAGAAGCTATATCAGATGGTCTGTGGATGGATGGAGGGTACAGATGCTTGCTAGAACCCTTCTTAGAAGGGGGAACAAAATACCCATGGAAGGAGTTACAGAGACAAAATTCGGAGCAGAGATTGAAGGCATGACCATCCAGAGACTGCCCCACCTGTAGATCCATCCCATAAACAACCACCAAACCTAGACACTATTACAGATGCCAACAAGAGATTGCTGACAGGAGATTGATATAGTTGTCGCCTGAGAGGCTCTGCCAGTGCCTGACTAATATAGAAATGGATGCTCATAGTCATCCATTATATGGACCACAGAGTCCCCAGTGAAAGAGCTAAAGAAAGCACCCAAGGAGCTGAAGGGGTTTGCAGTCCCCTAGGAGGAACAACAATATGACCTAACCAGTACCCCTAGAGCTCCCTGGGACTAAACCACCAATTAAAGAAAACACATGGAGAGATTCATGGCTCTAGCTGCATATGTAGAAGAGGATGGCCTAGTCAGTCGGTCATCAATGGGAGGAGAGCCCTTGGTTCCGTGAAGGTTCTATGCCCCAGTATAGGTGAATGCCTGGGCCAGGAATTGGGAATGGGTGGGTTGGGGAGCAGGCATAGGGCAGAGAGAATAGGGGATTTTCGCAGGGGAACCAAGGAAAGGGAATAATTTTTGAATTGTAAATAAAGAAAATATCTAATTAAAAAAAAAGACATAAAGCTGGGTGTGGTGGCGCACACCTTTAATCCCAGCACTCGGGAGGCAGAGGCAGGTGGATTTCTGAGTTCGAGGCCAGCCTGGTCTACAAAGTGAGTTCCAGGACAGCCAGGGCTATACAGAGAAACCCTGTCTCGAAAAACCAAAAAAAAAAAAAAAAAAAAAAAAAAAAAAGACATATTGTTATGTCATAAATGAGTGAATTTTTCAAGCCACACCAGAAAAGCTTTTGCAGTACATGTCAAAACACAGAGACCCAGAACTGGTCAAGATAAAGAGAATAAGAGACTGCAAAATATTTAGTCATAATCGGGACTTTAAAATGGAAATTTCTGAATTTTTTGGAGACTCAGGCTATAATGATGTCTTGCTGGGGCAGACCGGTGAGAGAATATTTTGTCAAAGCAGACATGTGAAAGAATGTTTTGCTGAAGCAGGCACAGGTGAAAAGGTGTTTTGTCATACAAACACATGAAAGGATGCACCCAGTTTAGAGAGAATATAAATGGGACCCCACAAGCAGTGGGAGCTTGAGCATTGGTTTGCTGCTCCATCTTGCTAGGCTTCATGAATGTTACAGGTGTTGATTTGTCTTACACTGCGTTTTTGAGCTTTGCTTGTGGTGATGTCACAGAGAGAAACTCACCAAAGAACTTGTTGTGAGATTTTTGCTGCTTCTTTGCTGCTTCCATTGACTCTGAGGCCGATTGGCAAACCTCATGGTTTCTTCTAGATTGAACTGCCCTTGCTAATTGTGCATGGTGTCTGCTGAGTGGACAGCACGACAGTTTTTGATTCAGGTTTTGCTAGTGAACTGGACTGAGAACTGTTAAGATTGGGATCTCCCCAAAGAACCATTTAATGGCGATTGCTCGCGGCACGGCTCTCCACACACAGAGCTTTTAAAGAATTACTAAATTGAGAAAAAGTTGCCATAGTAGGAAATTGAGAGAATAAAGAGAAATGGCTTATATCTTAAACCATATGAAAAAAGATACAGTAAGAAACTTTTCCTCAAAATACTGATAAAATGATAAAAAAAATAGACATATTGAGTCCAGTGATGTGTCCATGTCTATCTGGGTGGTAAAACAGTGACGTGTGAGCTCTCCATTAGCTCCTGCCATAACTATAACTTCCGGGATTGCCTGCTGCATTGTATCCTTAACAAAAATAGTTGATAACACTGGATCCTTGTAATCTTTTTCTTTCAAGCCAAAACAATTTCTGAAAAAAAGTTAAGATTTCTTTAGTGGTCTTAAATATCAACAAATTATATTAATAAATGTAAAATGATTTTTAGCAAATGAATGACTGAATTCTTCCTGTGGAGTTCAGTAAATTGTATTTTTTACAGTGCAAATGCATATTTATCACAGTAGAAACTCTAATTTCTCATTTCAATGCTGCACAGCATTTATTATGAATGACAAATGACAGAGATATCTTATTACAATTATCTATTATATATGAATACAAAATATAATTGGATAGCATACAAAACTGTGGCATCAAGTTCATTCACATTGTTATTACAAGGTCTGCGAATTAATTTGAAGATGAAAACATTTCCTTCTAAAATATATAGTTGGATGAAGCAGACACATACACACACACACACACACACACACATACACTCACTTTTTCCTTAGCATGCAGATCCTTTGTCACGCCCAAACCTTGTTGTAAAATGTTAAAAACCCCGATGAGGTGTTATTTGGCTGGTCTTGGATGGAAAGCAGTAGCTTTCCTCAAACCAGGCTGGGACTCAGCCAGTACTGGGCATTCTTAGACGTGCTGGCTGATCACTTCTGCATATATAGTTCATATGCCTCTATCTGCAAGTATCCTTGGAACGATGAGAGTCATTTAAGACTGTATAGTAATCCTTGTTAATAGAATTTATGGAATGGTGACAACTTTTGTAGTTTGCTACAGGTCTCAGTATTTTCTGCACTTTGCTCTTCTCGATTACCTGGACCAATATACATCAGGGTCTGTAAGACAATGCACACCCTTTCAGGTTAAAAAGTATAATTTCCAGTTGCTATTGTTAACATATTCCTACCTTGTCTCTGATACATCTTTTTTATCTGCTGTGATGGCCTTCTATCATGAAGTGCACAGATAATTTAGCATTTGCATGTACTCGTGTTGAATCAATTCCTAGCCTCATGCAGTGTTTCTGTATCCCTGGAACTTCTGTCTGAAGTCCATCCTTCCTCATACTGATAACAATATTTTAATTAGTGCTGTCATTTTGTAGTTTGTTCTAACCTTTTAATTTATTGCTGTTTTAATTATTAATTATAATTTCTTTCCGTTTCCTATTTTAAAACTATTTCCTAATCAACATTTGGATTTTGTTCTATATATGGTCTAGTTGTTATTTCTAATATAACTGTTGTTGAAGGGTGGAAATATCTTTAATGAATTTAAATAAGCACAAATAAAAATGTCCAACATACTCTGTGGGACATTTCTGATATATTTTTTTCTTGACTCAAGTTTATTTGTAAAAACAGCATAGCGCACTGTACATGTGCAAAGAGTATGTAGGTGTGTCACAGTAGTTCCCTGTCTTCATAATGGCAGATATGAAAGCTTTGCTATGGGGTCTTCACAGGGTCCTGGGAGCCTTAAACTTGAACTTTCATTGGCAGAGTCTATAAACCTTCATGTAACTTCAGATCTGCTTCCCAAGCTTGGGGTGATCGATGAAAGCAAGATGGATGAATGTGTGGCTGGTGCCCTTTGACATCTTGGGGTTAACTGCCTTAGGCTTTACAAGGGCTTTAATGGCCTCTGCAGGTGCGCTCTCTGCCATCATGTGATTTGCCTGCTTCTTCTTTAGGCTTTTCTTGTCATTTTTCTTAGCAGAGAGTAAGTTCTTTTGGAACTTGGGGTTGATTCCCTCAAAAGATTCATATCTTTGTGACTGGGAATTTTCCATGCCTTTGTGTGTGTGTGTGTGTGTATGTGTGTGTGTCATTTTTGAGACTGGTTGTGTGTGGTGGTGTTGTTGGATTTGACCATGTCTGCCAGATAACCTGGGGCTCATGCAACGCCGGGGATTGGAAGAGAAAAAGTCTCTTTTTTTTTCTTTCTCCTTTTCCTCAGTACTTTCTTTCACCTCAAATATTTTTATTTCTATATTTCTTATTTATGCATTATTTTATGTACATAATTGATTATTTTTGTTAAACTACATGACACACTCTAAAGAGCATTATCAAGTGAACATTATGTTATCACTTTTGTTTTTACTATTAAGATATTACATAGTCTTTAGCAGACAGCGTGTTGAAGACATCATCATTTGGGCAATTTATTCAGTCTGTTCCTGCCTTAGACAACTATGAATGAAGATAACAGTACCCCCGAATTAGATCTACATGGAAGATAAATGTTGTTACCATTTGCAGAATAGGAATGATGTTTGAGCCCATGAGAGTCCTCCAGAAATGTTATCTGCGATTGTTATTAATGACTAGTTGCATAATACACATGCAAGTAGACATAATACTTCAAAAGGCCTACCTAAATCTTTAAAATGTATTTTAATTGATGCCTTTTGTTTTGTTTTGTTTTATCATGAAATGGCATGCTATTTCCTATGTGTGGTATAAATTCAAGGCTTATGTTACAATTTAATTTGCTTCAGTTAATAAATCAAGGTTAATCTTCTCATATATTTTTGGTTGTGAGCCTAGCCTTTAATGGTTGATCCATCTCTCCAGCCCAAGGTTGGTATTCTTAATATCAAATGTCATGAACCATAAAACATTATTGAAAACAGATTGAAATATATCTATAAAATGTTGTAATATAGAGCTTAATTTAATGTATAATTTTCTGCACTAGAAGATACGATACTGCATTTATTTTTTCTGTTATCTGAGGGATTAATATTATACACTATTCTTACATTTACTTCAACTGTTTTTTAGAGAAAAAGAAAAAAATAGAATATGAACATGATAAGTAAAATTGTATTAAATACAGATTTTTTTAAACCAAATATGGATTACAGTGAGACTCTGTAACAGACTGTGAGGAAGCACAAACCTATTCCTTGGTCTCCATGCAGAATCTTACAAAAATAGACATGATTCCCTCTAATCAGTACCTACTTCAGATTAGACACAGTTGCAAATTAAACAAAAGGTGGGAGCAAAAAAAGTTAACTTTACCCCTGAGACAGCTTTCTATATGCCTATATAGACTGTAGATTGCATTTGGTGTCATTATTTCTAAGAGTTAAATTTGTAAAAATCCATTCCTGTCTTATGCAGGAGGGAAGAATGGCACAGAGACATTCAGAACATTATGTACTAACTATATAGCCATGTCCATCCACTGCACTGAATTTCCCATCAGCCTTTGTCATTAGGCCTGTGTTACTGGACTGTTTCTAGTTGCTGTGAGTGGATATGATTGACATTTCAGCTCTTCAGTTCTTTCTATTTTCTTTTTCTCTGTTTTGAAATAGTCTTATGCAGGTCTTCATCTCCCAAATCCTCTTGTTCTATCGTGCCAAGCACTGGGATCACAGTTATGGGGTACCACAATTGGATCACACTCCTTTCTATATATATCTCAGTGGACACAGATAACAATTCGAGCTTCAAAATTAAGCTCTATGTACAGTTCCCAGAGTAAACCATCCTCTACTCTGACTAATGCAGCAGCAGCAGGGGTCATCTTGCTTTTATTCTACAGCAGTTCTGTATTGCTGAAGGCTGTAATGAAACTTCCTCAGTCACATTAGTGAATGATTATCAACCCTTTCATTTTAGTGCACAGTAATAAAATGATTTGTTTCACTTAAGGAGAAGCAGATGTGACTATCCAGAGGACATCACCATGACTTTTTTAAAGTTGACTACTATAAAGAGTGTGAAATGCTGACCCTCATTCCTGACGTGCCACCGAGCAAATTATGCCATGTCTAATTGTTGTCATCTCATATACTCCCTACATGTTCTTCAAGAAATTCAAAATTATTCTGAAAGAAAATCCTGAAAAAAATTAACTTGTTTAAATAAGCTTATACATTTCTGACTCATCAATCCTAAATATCCTCTTTTCCTTTTTCTCATTTTGAGACCTATAAAAATGAAATGCACGTTATAACCATGCCTTGTAACTGCATTATGATATCTAAAACTAGTATCTGTACTTAAACTTAGTATTTTTATACCAAATATTAGTTTTAAAATAGATACTTATATCAAATTATTAATTGCAGATAGACTACTAACTATAAATTTTGTGATTTCATAATCACACAATTAGTTCAAAGGAGAGGGGAAATGAGATGGAGGACTGGGAAGAGGGGACCAGAAAGGCAGACAATATTTGAAATGTAAAGAAATAAAATAATTAATAAAAAGTAGTTATTTTAAAGCATTTCAGTAAAAATAATTGTAGATATTAAAGATAATTAATTTTACTATATTAAAATTTTATTTATTTTTATGGCATGTATCTGAGTGTTTGCTTCCAGGTCTTTCCACATTATAATAACATGCATATCTAGTTCCTGAATAGGATGGAAGAGGGCACGGGATCTCCTGAGAATGGAGTTACAATCTGTTGTGAGTTACTAGTTCAGTGCTTAGAGCTGAGCCTAGAACCTCTGTAAGAACAGCTAATACTCTTAACTACTAAATCATGTTTCAAACACACTTAACGGTCACTCGGCTTCTTAAAAGACACCCATGTGACTATTATAAGACAATATCAAGATTAGTTAGGGAAGCAGAAACCAGCCTGAGTAGGGCCACAGGCCTCATCCGGCCGGATCAGCACCGGGGTAGCTAGAGCGCAGGGTCGGCTGACACCCGCCAGCTACCCACGACCCCCGCCACAGGATTTTGAGACTGCTGGTGAGTGGAACACAGCTTCTGCTCCAATCCAATTGCGCGCGGGACCTGAGACTGCATTAGTTAGGGAAGCAGAAAACCAGCCTGAGTAGGACCACAGGCCTCTTCCAGCTGGACCAGCACCAGGGTACCGCTAGCTACCCACGACCCCCGCCACAGGATTTTGAGACTGTTGGTGAGTGGAACACAGCTTCTGCTCCAATCTTTAAACAGTGACAACGACAACAACTAACCTCAGAGATTACCAGATGGCGAAAGGTAAAAGTAATAATCTTACTAACAGAAACCAAGACCACTCACCATCATCAGAACCCAGCACTCCCACTTCGCCCAGTCCAGGGCACCCCAACACACCGGAAAAGCTAGACACGGATCTAAAAGCATATCTCCTGATGATGATAGAGGACTTCAAGAAGGACTTTAATAACACACTTAAAGAAATACAAAGGAACGCTGGTAAACAGGTAGAAGACAATAAAGAGGAAGCACAAAAATCCCTTAAAGAATTGCAGGAGAACACTGCTAAAGAGTTACAAATCCTTAAAGAAAAACAGGATAACATAATCAAACAGGTAGAAGTCCTTAATGAAAAACAGGAAAACACATCCAAACAGATGATGGAAATGAACAAAACCATACTAGACCTAAAAAGGGAAGTAGACACAATAAAGAAAACCCAAAATGAGGCAACACTGGAGATAGAAACCCTAGGAAAGAAATCTGGAACCATAGATACCAGCATCAGCAACAGAATACAAGAGATGGAAGAGAGAATCTCAGGTGCAGAAGATTCCATAGAGAACATCGGCACAACAATCAAGGAAAATGGAAAATGCAAAAAGATCCTAACTCAAAACATCCAAGAAATACAGGACACAATGAGAAGACCAAACCTACGGATAATAGGAGTGGATGAGAAAGAAGATTTTCAACTCAAAGGACCAGCAAACATCTTCAACAAAATTATAGAAGAAAACTTCCCAAATCTAAAGAAAGAGATGCCCATGAACATACAAGAAGCCTACAGAACTCCAAATAGACTGGACCAGAAAAGAAATACCTCCCGACACATAATAATCAGAACAACAAATGCTCTAAATAAAGATAGAATACTAAAAGCAGTAAGAGAAAAAGGCCAAGTAACATATAAAGGCAAGCCTATCAGAATTACACCAGATTTTTCACCAGAGACTATGAAAGCCAGAAGATCCTGGACGGATGTTATACAGACACTAAAAGAACACAAATTCCAGCCCAGGCTACTATACCCAGCCAAACTCTCAATTAACATAGATGGAGAAACCAAAGTATTCCACGACAAAACCAAATTCACACATTATCTCTCTAGGAATCCAGCCCTTCAAAGGATAATAACAGAAAAAAACCAATACAAGGACAGGAACCACACCCTAGAAACAACAAGAAGGTAATCCCTCAACAAACCTAAAAGAAGACAGCCACAAGAACAGAATGCCAACTTCACCAACAAAAATAACAGGAAACAACAATTACTTTTCCTTAATATCTCTTAATATCAATGGACTCAACTCCCCGATAAAAAGACATAGACTAACAAACTGGCTACACAAACAAGACCCAACATTTTGCTGCTTACAGGAAACTCATCTCAGAGAAAAAGATAGACACTACCTCAGAATGAAAGGCTGGAAAACAATTTTCCAAGCAAATGGTATGAAGAAACAAGCTGGAGTAGCCATTCTAATATCTGATAAGATTGACTTCCAACCCAAAATCATTAAAAAAGACAGGGAGGGACACTTCATACTCATCAAAGGTAAAATCCTCCAAGAGGAACTATCAATCCTGAATATCTATGCTCCAAATACAAAGGCAGCCACATTCATTAAAGAAATTTTAGTAAATCTCAAAGCACACATTGCACCTCATACAATAATAGTGGGAGACTTCAACACACCACTTTCACCAATGGACAGATCATGGAAACAGAAACTAAACAGGGACACAGAGAAACTAAGAGAAATTATGAATCAAATGGATCTGGCAGATATCTACAGAACATTCTATCCTAAAACAAAAGGATATACCTTCTTCTCAGCACCTCATGGTACCTTCTCCAAAATTGACCACATAATTGGTCACAAAACAGGCCTCAACAGATACAAAAATATTGAAATTGTCCCATGCATCCTATCAGATCACCATGGACTGAGGCTGATCTTCAATAACAAAATAAATAATAGAAAGCCAACCTTCGCGTGGAAACTGAACAACACTCTTCTCAATGATACCTTGGTCAAGGAAGGAATAAAGAAAGAAATTAAGGACTTTTTAGAGTTCAATGAAAATGAAGCCACAACATACCCAAACTTATGGGATGCAATGAAAGCATTTCTAAGAGGAAAACTCATAGCTCTGAGTGCCTCCAAAAGGAAACTAGAGAGAGCACACATTAGCAGCTTGACAACATACCTAAAAGCACTAGAACAAAAGGAAGCAAATTCACCCAAGAGGAGTAGACAGCAGGAAATAATCAAACTCAGGGGCGAAATCAACCAAGTGGAAACAAGAAAAACTATTCAAAGAATCAACCAATCAAGGAGCTGGTTCTTTGAGAAAATCAACAAGATAGATAAACCCTTAGCCAGACTCACTAGAGGGCACAGGGAAAGCATCCTAATTAACAAAATCAGAAATGAAAAAGGAGACATAACAACAGATCCTGAAGACATCCAAAACACCATCAGATCCTTCTACCAAAGGCTATACTCAACAAAACTGGAGAACCTGGATGAAGTGGAGAAGTTCCTAGACAGATACCAGGTACCAAAGTTGAATCAAGATCAGGTTAATGATCTAAACAGCCCTATATCCCCCAAAGAAATAGAAGCAGTCATTAATAGTCTCCCAACTAAATAAAGCCCAGGACCAGATGGGTTTAGTGCAGAGTTCTCTCAGACCTTCAAAGAAGATCTAATCCCAGTTCTTCACAAACTATTCCACAAAATAGAAACAGAAGGTACTCTACCCAACTCATTCTATGAAGCCACAATTACTCTGATACCTAAACCACAAAAAGACCCAACAAAGATAGAAAACTTCAGACCAATATCCCTTATGAATATTGATGCAAAAATCCTCAATAAAGTTCTTGCTAACCGAATCCAAGAACACATCAAAACAATCATCCATCCTGACCAAGTAGGTTTCATCCCAGGGATGCAGGGATGGTTCAATATACGGAAATCCATCAACGTAATCCAGTACATAAACAAACTCAAAGACAAAAACCACATGGTCATCTCGTTAGATGCGGAGAAAGCATTTGACAAGATCCAACACCCATTCATGATAAAAGTCTTGGAAAGATCAGGAATTCAAGGCCCATACCTAAACATGATAAAAGCAATCTACAGCAAACCAGTAGCCAACATGAAAATAAATGGTGAGAAGCTTGAAGCAATCCCTCTAAAATCAGGGACTAGACAAGGCTGTCCACTTTCTCCATACCTATTCAACATTGTACTTGAAGTCCTAGCCAGAGCAATTCGACAACAAAAGGAGATCAAAGGGATACAAATTGGAAAAGATGAAGTCAAAATATCACTCTTTGCAGATGATATGATAGTATATATAAGTGACCCTAAAAATTCCACCAGAGAACTCCTAAGCCTGATAAACAGCTTCGGTGAAGTAGCTGGATATAAAATTAACTCAAAGAAATCAATGGCCTTTTTCTACACAAAGAATAAACAGGCTGAGAAAGAAATTAGGGAAACAACACCCTTCTCAATAGTCACAAATAATATAAAATATCTTGGCGTGACTCTAACTAAGGAAGTGAAAGATCTGTATAATAAAAGCTTCAAGTCTCTGAAGAAAGAAATTAAGATCTCAGAAGATGGAAAGATCTCCCATGCTCATGGATTGGCAGGATCAACATTGTAAAAATGGCTATCTTGCCAAAAGCAATCTACATATTCAATGCAATCCCCATCAAAATTCCAAATCAATTCTTCAACGAATTAGAAAGTGCAATCTGCAAATTCATCTGGAATAACAAAAAACCTAGGATAGCAAAAACTCTTCTCAAGGATAAAAGAACCTCTGGTGGAATCACCATGCCGGACCTAAAGCTCTACTACAGAGCAATTGTGATAAAAACTGCATGGTACTGGTATAGTGACAGACAAATAGACCAATGGAATAGAATTGAAGACCCAGAAATGAACCCACACACCTACGGTCACTTGATCTTCGACAAGGGAGCTAAAAACATCCAGTGGAAGAAAGACAGCATTTTCAACAAATGGTGCTGGCACAACTGGTTGTTAACATGTAGAAGAATGCGAATCGATCCATTCCTATCTCCTTGTACTAAGGTCAAGTCTAAGTGGATCAAGGAACTTCACATAAAACCAGAGACACTGAAACTTATAGAGGAGAAAGTGGGGAAAAGCCTTGAAGATATGGGCACAGGGGAAAAATTCCTGAATAGAACAGTAATGGCTTGTGCTGTAAGATCGAGAATTAACAAGTGGGACCTCATGAAACTACAAAGCTTCTGCAAGGCTAAAGACACCATCAATAAGACAAAAAAACTACCAACAGATTGGGAAAGGATCTTCACCTATCCTAAATCAGATAAGGGACTAATATCCAATATATATAAAGAACTCAAGAAGGTGGACTCCAGAAAGTCAAATAACCCCATTAAAAAATGGGGCTCAGAACTGAACAAAGAATTCTCACCTGAGGAATACCGAATGGCAGAGAAGCACCTGAAAAAATGTTCAACATCCTTAATCATCAGGGAAATGCAAATCAAAACAACCCTGAGATTCTACCTCACACCAGTCAGAATGGCTAAGATCAAAATTTCAGGTGACAGCAGATGCTGGCGAGGATGTGGAGAAAGAGGAACACTCCTCCATTGTTGGTGGGATTGCAAGCTTGTACAACCACTCTGGAAATCAGTCTGGCGGTTCCTCAGAAAATTGGACATAGTACTACCGGAGGATCCAGCAATACCTCTCCTGGGCATATATCCAGAAGATGTCCCAACTGGTAAGAAGGACACATGCTCCACTATGTTCATAGCAGCCTTATTTATAATAGCCAGAAGCTGGAAAGAACCCAGATGACCCTCAACAGAGGAATGGATACAGAAATTATGGTACATTTACACAATGGAGTACTACTCAGCTATTAAAAAGAATGAATTTATGAAATTCCTAGCCAAATGGATGGACCTGGAGGGCATCATCTTGAGTGAAGTAACACAATCACAAAAGAACTCACACAATATGTATTCACTGATAAGTGGATATTAGCCCAAAACTTAGGATACCCAAGATATAAGATACAATTTGATAAACGCATGAAACTCAAGAAGAATGAAGACCAAAGTGTGGACACTGTGCCCCTTCTTAGAATTGGGAACAAAACACCCAGGGAAGGAGTTACAGAGACAAAGTTCGTAGCTGTGATGAAAGGATGGACCATTTAGAGACTGCCGTATCCAGGGATCCATCCCATAAGCAGCTTCTAAATGCTGACACCATTGCATACACTAGCAAGATTTTGCTGAAAGGACCCAAATATAGCTGTCTCTTGTGAGACGATGCCGGGGCCTAGCAAACAGAGGAGTGGATGTTCACAGTCAGCTATTGGATGTATCACAGGGCTCCCAATGGAGATGCTAGAGAAAGTACCCAAGGAGCTAAAGGGATCTGCAACCCTATTGTTGGAACAACATGATGAACTAACCAGAACCCCGGAGCTCTTGTCTCTAGCTGCATATGTATCGAAAGATGACCTAGTCGGCCATCAATGGAAAGAGAGGCCCATTGGACTTGCAAACTTTATATGCCCCAATATAGGGGAATGCCAGGGCCAAAAGAATGGGAATGGGTGGGTAGGGAAGTGGGGGGCGCTATGGGGGATATTTGGGATAGCATTGGAAATGTAATTGAGGAAAATATGTAATAAAAATATTAAAAATTAAAAAAATTAATTAAAATAATAAATGAAAAAAAAAGACAATATCAAATAAGGTAGTAAAATTATATGTAATTTAGTATAAATGTTAACAGACCATCCTAGTATACAAATTAGTAACAGGATTCCAAGGCTACATAGTAAGATTCTATTAAAAAATATTGTTGAAAATAAAGCTAGATTTCTCTTTCTCTTTTTGACCTATATGTGTTTTACTATGTTTACACAAAGGCCCAGATAAAGTCTGAGTATTGGGGCCTAACACATACAAAGGATGAGGTATAGTTTCAATATATTTCTTTATAGCTATTTAAAAGAGTTTTAATTTTTCTAAATAAATTAATTTCCTTTTTTTGTTTTTATTAGATATTTTACATTTCAAATATTGTCCCTTTTCTGGTTTCCCCTCCGAAAATCCCCTCCTCCGCCTGCTCACCAACCCACCCACTCACTTTTCCTGGTCTTGGCATTCCTTTACACTGGGGCATCGAGCCTTCCCATGGCCTCTCCTCTCATTCATGACCGACTAGGCCATCCTCTGCTGCATTGTTGCTGGAGCCATGAGTCCCACCATGTGTACTCTTTGGTTAGTGCTTTAGTCCTTGGGAGCTCTGGCAGTACTGATTGCTCCATATTGTTGTTCCTCCTCTGGGGCTGCAAACCCCTTCAGCTCCTTGAGTCCTTTCTCTAGCTCCTCCATTGGGAACCCTGTGCTCAGTTCAATGGTTGACTGAGAACATCCATGTCTGTATTTGTCAGGCACTGGTAGAACCTCTCAAGACACAGCTATATCAGGCTCCTGTCTGCAAGCACTTGTTGGTTTGGTGACTGTATGTGGGATGGATCCCCAGGTGAGGCAGTCTCTGGATGGCCTTTCCTTCAGTCTCTGCTCCACATATTTCTTTTGCTTTTTAGTGTTTATTTTTCTGAAGGAATTGTTTTGAAGGCCCTAGTTTTTAATTGCTAAACAGTATTCTGTCAGTTAAATGCACCACAATTTCTGTATCTATTCTTGGGTTGTTTCCAGCTTCTGGCAATTATGAATAAAACTGCTATGAACATAGTGGGGCATGTGTCTTGTGCTATGTTGGAGCATCTTTTGGGCATATGTCCAGGATGATATAGCTGGGTATTCAGGTAGAAGTATTTCCATGTTTCTGAGAAACAGCCAGGTTGATTTCTACAGTGGTTGTACAAGTTTACAATCCCACCAGCAATGGAGGTATGATCCCCTTTCTACACATTCTAGCCAGCACGGGATGTGAGTTGAGTTGTTGATCTTAGATATTCTGATTGTTATAAGGTGGAATCTCAGGGTCATTTTGATTTGTATTTCCCTGATGACTAAAGATGCTGAACATTTCTTTAATGCTTATATGCCATTTGAGATTTGTCTGTTGAGAATCTCTGTTTATCTTTGTACTCCATTTTCAGTTGGGTTATTTGGTTTGTTGGACTCTACCTTCTTGAGTTCTTTATATATTTTGGATATTATTCCTCTGTCAGATGTAGGGTTCGTGAAGATCTTTTTCGAATTAGTAGGTTGTTATTTTTTGTATCTTTTTTAAAAATATTTTTATTAGGTATTTTCCTCATTTACATTTCCAATGCTATCCCAAAAGTCCCCCATACCCTCCCCCCTCCACTCCCTTATCCACCCACTAACACTTTTTGGCCCTGGTGTTCCCCTGTACTGGGGCATATAAAGTTTGCAAGTCCAATGGCCTCTCTTTCCAGTGATGGCCAACTAGGCCATCTTTTTTTTTTTTTTTTTTTATGAAAGATTATTTTATTATCTTGAAAACAATAATTATGTAGTAATTTCATTTTATGAGTTAACTAAGAGAGGGTGACATAAAAGAAAAGTCATATGGAAGGAAGAGGTTATTTGGGAAATGCACATTTTTTGCTTTTGATTCTAAATGATAAACACCAAGTGCATATTTTTATATTGTCCTGAAGAAATCTTTCCATTGCTTCCCAAAAATGATCCTCCAATGTAGATCAGAGTTCTAAGGTGAAAAAACTCAAATAGTTTTGCTTACATGTGCAAACTCTACAATTTAATTTCAAAATAGGTTCATTCTTTTTTTTTCCTTTTTTTTATTAGGTATTTAGCTCATTTACATTTCCAATGCTATACCAAAAGTCCCCCATCCCCCTCCCACCACCCTACCCACCCACTCCCCCTTTTTGGCCCTGGCATTCCCTTGTACTGGGGCATATAAAGTTTGCAAGTCCAATGGGCCTCTCTTTCAAGTGATGGCCTATTAGGCCATCTTTTGATACATATGCAGCTAGAGACAAGAGCTCCGGGGTACTGGTTAGTTCATATTGTTGTTCCACCTATAGGGTTGCAGTTCCCTTTAGTTCCCTTTAGCTTTCTCTAGCTCCTCCACTGGGGGCCCTGTGATCCATTCCATAGCTGACTGTGAGCATCCACTTCTGTGTTTGCTAGGCCCTGGCATAGTCTCACAAGAGACAGCTATATATGGGTCCTTTCAGCAAAATCTTGCTAGTGTATGCAAAGGTGTCAGCATTTGGAAGCTGATCATGGGATGGATCTCTGGACCGGATGGTCCATCCTTTTGTCACACTTCCAAATTTTGTCTCTGTAACTCCTTCCATGGGTGTTTTGTTCCCTATTCTAAGAAGGGGCAAAGTGTCCACACTTTGGTCTTTGTTCTCTTGAGTTTAATGTGTATAGCAAATTGTATCTTATATCTTGGGTATCCTAAGTTTCTGGGCTAATATCCACTTATCAGTGAGTACATATTCTGAGAGTTCCTTTGTGATTGGGTTACCTCACTCAGGATGATGCCCTCCAGGTCCATCCATTTGCCTAGGAATTTCATAAATTCATTCTTTTTAATAGCTGAGTAGTACTCCATTGTGTAAATGTACCACATTTTCTGTATCCATTCCTCTGTTGAGGGGCATCTGGGTTCTTTCCAGCTTCTGGCTATTATAAATAAGGCTGCTATGAACATAGTGGAGCATGTGTCCTTCTTACCGGTTGTAACATCTTCTGGATATATACCCAGGAGAGGTATTGCTGGATCTTCCGGTAGTACTATGTCCAATTTTCTGAGGAACCGCCAGACTGATTTCCAGAATGGTTGTACAAGCTTGCAATCCCACCAACAATGGAGGAGTGTTCCTCTTTCTCCACATCCTCGCCAGCATTTGCTGTCACCTGAATTTTTCATCTTAGCCATTCTGACCGGTGTGAGGTGGAATCTCAGGGTTGTTTTGATTTGCATTTCCCTGATGATTAAGGATGTTGAACATTTTTTCAGGTGCTTCTCTGCCATTCGGTATTCCTTGGGTGAGAATTCTTTGTTCAGTTCTGAGCCCCATTTTTAATGGGGTTATTTGATTTTATGGAGTCCACCTTCTTGAGTTCTTTATATATATTGGATATTAGTCCCCTATCCGATTTGGGATAGGTAAAGATCCTTTCCCAATCTGTTGGTGATCTTTTTGTCTTATTGACGGTGTCTTTTTAGGCCATCTTTTGATACATATGCAGCTAGAGACAAGAGCTCCAGGGTACTGGTTAGTTTATATTGTTGTTCCACCTATAGGGTCGCAGATCCCTTTAGCTCCTTGGTTACTTTCTCTAGCTCCTCCATTGGGGATCCTGTGATCCATCCAATAGCTGACTGTGAGCATCCACTTCTGTGTTTGCTAGGCCCCGGCATAGTTTCCAAAGCCTTTCAGTTTCCTTAGGTCCCATTTAAAAATTGTTGATCTTAGAGCCTGAATCACTGGTCTTCTCTTTAGAAACTTGTCTCCTGTACCAGTGTGTTCAAAACTACTTCCCACTTTTTTTCTATTAGATTTAATGTATCTGGTTCTATGTTGTAGTCCTTGATCCACTCAGACTTGAGTTTTGTGCAGGGTGATACATAGGGATCATTATGCATTCTTCTATATATAAACATCCACTTAGACCAGCACCAGTTGTTGAAGATGCTTGCTATTTTCCATTGTATGCTTTTGGCTTCTTTATCAAAAAATCAAGTCCATAGTTGTGTGGGTTTATTTCTGGATCTTCAATTTGATTCCATTGAAACCTGTTTCCATTCCAATACCATGCAGATTTTTAATAACTATAGCTTTGTAGTATAGCTTGAGTTTATGATGGCAATACCTCCATAGGTTCTTTTATTCATAAATATTTTAGCTATTCTGTTTTTCTTTTGTTTTTCTATATGAAGTTGAGACTTTATTCTTTCAAGGTCAGTAAAATATTGTGTTGGAATTTTAATAGAAATGGTATTATATCTGCAGAATACCTTTGGTAAGATGACCATTTTCACTCTTAATCCTACTGATTCATGACTAAGGAAGCTCTTTCCATCTTCTGTTATCTTTTTGACTTTCTTTATTCAAAGACTTGACTTTCTTGTCATACAGATCTTTCACTTGCATAATTAGAGTCACATGGAGGAATTTTATATTATTTGAGGCCATTGTGAAGGATGCTGTTTCTGTGATTTCTTCTCAGCCCTGTTATCGTTTGTATAAAGGAGGGCTACTGATTTATTTGAGATAATTTTATATCCTGTCACTTTGCTGAAGATGTTAATCAACTGTAGGAGTTCCCTGGAAGAATTTTTGAGTTCTCTTATGTATACTATCTTATCATCCATGAATGGTGATACCTTGACTTCTTCATTTCAAACTCGTGTTCCCTTGCTCTCCTGTTCTCTTATTGTTCTAGTGAGAACTTCAAGTGCTATATTGAGTAGATAAGGAGAGAGTTGGCAATCTTGTCCCTGATTCTAGTAGTATTTCCTTAAGTTTCTCTCTATTTAATTTGATGTTTGCCATTGACTTGCTATATTGCTTTTATATGTTTATGTGTGTACCTTGAATCCCTGATCTCTTCATGACTTTTTACTTGAAGGGCTGTAGGATTTTGTTGAAGGCTCTTACAACATCTAGTAAGATGATCATGTGATTTTTTTCAGTTTGTTTATAGTGTATTATATTGTTGAATTTTCAGAAATTGAACCATCTCTGCATCCCTTGGATGAAGCCTACTTGATCATTTTGAATGATATTTTTGATGTATGTACAGAGAATCTCTTATAAATATCATCTGTCAATAAAAATGTTGAGGCAGGTAATAGAGGTGGTACTCTGGCAGGAAGAGAGAAAATTCTAGAAAATAGTAAGAGATAAAAGAGAGACATGGAGGAGAGCTGACAGAGATGAGATGAGAGATAGGTTGAGAACAACGATGTAACCAGCAGGTAGCCCTGAGGAGACACTAAAGAAGAGGCAAACCAAGAAGGAAGGACAGGTAACTAACTACATGGTAGACATAGAATAGTTTAAATGAGTTAAATAAATTATGAGCTAGTCAGGGAATGAGCCAAATCTTATGGTCTATACATTTAATAATAACTAATTAGCCTGAGAGTTGTTATTGGTGGGAACTAATGGGCCAAAAGGAAAAACAGATTTAAAAATTACTTTTACAGATGTGTTCTTGGACTTGATTTAGGAGAATTTTACTATTTTTGCATTGATACTCATATGTGAAATTGGTCTGTAATTCTCTTTTTTTCCTCATTGAGTCTTTTTATGGCTTAGGTATCAGGGTGAATGTGGCCTAATAGATTAAATTAGGTAGTATTCCTGCTGTTTCTATTTCATGGTATAGTTTGAAGAATATTGGTATTAGCTCTTCTTTGAAAGTCTGGTAGAATGTAGCACTAAAACCATCTGGCTCTGGGCTTTTTTGTTGTTAGTTGGGAGACTTTTAATGACTACTTCTATTATCTTGGGGGTTAGAGGACTGTTTAGATGGTTTACCTCAACTTGATTTAACTTTGGGAAGTGGTTTTTGTTTGTTTGCTTGTGTGATTTGTTTTGGTTTTTGTTTTAGATTTTTCAGTTTTGTGGAGTACAGGCTTTTACCGTAAGACATAATGATTCTTTGAATTTCCTTAGTTTCTGCTGTTATGTCTTCCTTTTTCATTTATGCTTTTGTTAATTTGGATACTGTGGCTATGTCTTTTTGCTAGGATGGCTAAGCATTTGTCCAGCTTGTTGATTTTCTCAAAGAGCCTGCTTGTTGATTCTTGGTATTGTTCTCTTTTTTTCTAATTGTTTGATTTCAGCCATGAGTTTGACTGTTTATTGATGTCTACTGCTCTTGTGTGTGCACTTCTTTTTGTTCTAGAGCTTTCAGGAGTGCTGTTAAATTGCTAGTATAAGATTTCTCCACTTTCTTTATAAAGGCACTTAGTGCTATGAATTTTCCTATTAGATATTAGCACTGCTTTCATTGTGTCACACTCATGTTGGTATGTTGTGCCTTCATATTCATTGAATTCTAGAAAATCTTTAATTTCTTCCCCGACTAAGTGATTATTGCATAGAGAGGGGTTCAGCTTACATAAGTATGTGTGTTTTCTGTCGTTTCTGTTGTTTTTGAAGACCACCCAAAATCCATGGTGATGTGATAGGGTTCAAGGGGTTATTTAAATCTCCTTTATCTGTTAATGCTTGTTTGATGCTCAATTATAAGGTCAGTTTTGAAGGAAGTTCTGTCTGGTGTTGAGAACATGGTATATTCTTTTGTTTAGTTGAAAGGTTTTGTAGATATCTGTTAGATCCATTTTGTTCATAACATTTGTCATTTTCGATATTTCTCTGTTTATTTTCTGTTCAGGTCACCTGTCTATTGGTGAGAGTGGGGGGATTGAAGTCCCCCACTATTATTGTGTGAGTGGGGTTCAATGTATGATTTCAGTTTTAGTCATGCTTCTTTTAGGAATGTGGGTGCCCTTGCCTTTGAGGCACAGATTTTCAGAATTGAGACTTCATCTTTGTAGATTTTTTTCCTTTGATGAGTATGAAGAGATTCCCCATCTCTTTTTATTACTTACTGTTGAAAGAATGTTTTATTAGATATTAGAATGGCTACTCCAGCTTGTTTTCTGGGTCCAGATTGGGAAAACTTTTTCTTGCCCTTTAACTCTGTGGTAGCATCTACCTTTGTTGCTGAAGTGTGTTTCTTGTATGGTGCAAAATGATGAATTACTTCACTTGTTTGATTGTATTTTTCTATATTTCTTTAATGAGTTTTTTTCCCTTTTAAGGGCTTATATCTATTTGATTATGTTTTCCTTTGTTTCTTTAAGGAATGTATTTATATCCTCTTTAAAGGCCTCTATCATCTTCATGATATAAAATTTAAGGTCACAGTCTCATTCTTTAGGTGTGTTGGATATCCAAGGCTTGCTGTAGTAGGCAAGCTGGGTTCTGATGGTATCATATTGCACTTGCTTATGTTTTTTATGTTCTTGTGTTTGCCTTTCTCAGGTTGTCTCTGGTTGGTGTTGGCAGGCCTGCTTACTCCTGAGAGAAAAGAGTTTCTGGGACTGGTTGTCTGAGATAGTTGCAGGCCTCTCACAAGGCAGGCAGAGCTTGGGATGTATAGATACTTAATATCAGGTATAGAAATGGGCCAGAAGGAAGATGGAGCTTCGATAGGGCAAGGTAGAGTTTACAGCTGCTTAGCATGCTGGGCTCCAGGTGGGCAGGGAGGTCCTGGATGTCTTACCTGTGTGTCCTGGGTTAGAACAGGCATTTGGGGACAAAGACAGAACTGTGTGGTGTGGAGAGGTGTGCTGAAATTCTATTGCAGGTGTAGGAAGTGTGAACTATAAGCTCTTGTGTAAATAATAGGCAAGTGGTACCTGTTCAATGTCCATATATCTACACTAAATAGAGAGGTAAGGTAAGGCTAAGATTCACATGGCTTAAAGTACAGCACTGTCTTCCTTTTATTACTATAATATCTTTCTCAGTAGTTGGGGTAATGCACAAGGGATACAGCTAAATCACAAGCTTATTTATCTGGAAGGCAATGAATGGAGAAAATTTGATTTTGTAATGATAATAAAATGACATGGCTATCCATCATTTTCTGGAAGGACAATGGAAAGGCAACAACCCTCCTTATCTTGATATAGTGCCTTGAACAAGTAGATTTAGGCTTCGGGAGCTCAGGCCTATGTTATCTACCTATGTTAGTAGGTAGAGCTGAGTTATTTAGAAAGCAGAGACCACCTGGTACCACCAAGAGTGAATGGGTTGTATCATGACAGATAAGCAAAGACAGTATTCAGGTAACTCTCATTGGAAGTAACATTAATCAGTGTAATATAAGAGAAGCCTCCTTGGAGATTACAGGACAAATATAACATTTTTAGGATAATAGAAAACTAAATCATGACATGACCATGCTCTTCAAAGTAGACTATCAAATTATACCTTAAACCATATTCCCAAATGTATATGTGTACACACACACACACACACACACACACATATGTGTGTTATACACAATATATATTAAAAGTGATTTCCAAGTCAGATTTCATTAATATAGTCTTATCATAAAATTGAGATATGTGTTTCTAAACCTGACAGTTCATCTTCAGAATTTTAATCTGTTGATTCTAACAGAAATTAAAATAATAATAATATCCAATAATTACTTTCTATGAGCTGGAAGGAGGCATAGTCTAGAAGTTCACTCATAAATTTTCTTTAAAAATGAATATTCCTCCTGAAAAGAGCCTAATTTTGTGAATTTAATAATTTTGAAGATCAGTGGGAGCACTGAAACAGGTGATTGCCTTAATTTCAAGTTCAGACTGAGCTACAGAGAAAGACCCAATAACAACAACAGAGAAGTTTGAAGAGTCCTCTAAATGTCATGCAAATGTAATATGTTGATTCATTATTAGCAATATGAATGCAATCACGCTAAAATATGGAGACGAGTAATAGTGGAAAACTGGAAGTGTTTCTCTCATATCTTTATGATGTTAGTTGCTCAAATTATTAAAAATTTTCAGTTTAAGTTGAAATTAAAATTTTAAGGACTATCATATCTCTATCTCTATCTCTCTCTCTCTCTCTCTCTCTATCTCTATCTCTATCTCTATCTCTATCTATCTCTATCTCTCTATCTATTTGACTGTCTAGCTATCTATCTGTATATAAGTATATCCAATTGCATTATTACGTGCTAATAAATTTGTTATTCCACATGATTTAGGTACTTAGCTCTTTGATGTCTGAGTTACTATTTATAAAGAATCTTTATATTAATACTCATAGAGGTCAATAAATTACCAAGGGGTTTGGAGAAGGGCTCTCAAGGGATGGGAGACATAGCATATTTTTAGTGTTAAAAGTGAATACTGGAACAGAAGTTAAAATTGGGGTAGTGATGAGGGCAGAGTAGAAGAGAGAGTATTAGGAGAGATAAATAACATTTAAATAGTCACACAAACCCACTAATGTAGAATCTTCTCTCTCTTTTTCTTGCTCATTATAACTATTGTGACTGCAAAGAAGTGCTTGCTGACAGGAGCCTGATATAGCTGTCTCCTGAGAGGCTTTGCTAGAGCCTGACAAACACAGAGGTAGATGCTCGCAGCCACCCATTGGACTGAGCACAGGGTCCCCAGTGGAGGAGTTAGAGAAAGGACTGAAGGTACACATGGAGGGACCCATGGCTCCAGCCGCATATGTAGCAGAGGATGGCCTTGTCGGACATCAATGGGAGGAGAGTCTCTTGGTTCTGTGAAGGCTCGATGCCCCCGTGTAGGGGAATGTGAGGGCAAGGAGGAGGATGGGATGGGGGCTTCTGGGGGTGGGGAACCATAAAAGGGGATAACATTTAGAATTTAAATAAAGAAAATATCCAATAAAAATTAAAAATAAATAAAAATTCACTACCTTAAAAAAATAAAATAAAGTTGCCCTATAATAGAGCAACAGTGCCCTGCTTGATGACAGAGACTAAAATATACAAACTCCAGTGCCAAGACATGATTATGTCTTTTCTACTTGTTGGCTAGTGAGGTCCCATAGACCTTACATTACAAACTATTGCTATTGCTCTTGGTTACCCTCCATTGATTGACAGTTTATGGAGAAATAAAGCTGGAAACATTATACGTTTTAGCTAGTTTTCATAATACTGGAAGGTTCTATGCAAGTGACCAGAGGAGAACAATAATCATCAATCACAGCCAGCATTGAAACACATTGTAGTGTGAGCTACACTAGTGGGTAGCCTTGGAAAACATGCCAACTGACATAATGTTGCCATGAACATCAGGTAGTAACCAATCAGCTTCTGATAGGATGTAAGTACAATTCTATAAAATGAGATGTATTTCTGGCCCAATAATTAGGCCAACAATCTATGAGTAGACAATATCTAGGTCTTAGGGAGAGATTAGTATTATTATCCTACTGAATGGACACAGTATTAGGCTGACTCCTAATGACTGGTCACTATATCCATAGATCAGTGTATTTCTCAATCCTCACCTGAGAAGCTTCTGTTTACACTAGGTAGTGATTAACACCCAAATGCACCCAACTGACCAAGGTGAAGAGAGCAAGGGGCTAAAGAAAAACCGGAAAGACACAAATACCTACCTGAAGGCTCGGTGATCAGAAGGGAAGAATGGTCAGAAGAACATAGGACCCAGAGGCAGTGAATGAGTACAAGGAAACAGTGACTTCTGGATACACATATAAACCCATGGTAGATGCAATGCTATGTACAGAATCTACTCAAGTCCGAGACAGACAAAACTCCTAGCATGGACACTGATTTTGAACACAAAATTAACCCCTAAATGTGCATCTATTTACAAATCTTTCTGATTAGAAGAAGGAGAAACTGTTTTTGATTTTTGTTTTTTGTTTTTGTTTTTTGTTTTTTGTTTAAGTGTAGGTTCTGGTAAGTTAATAGAAACTACCCATGCAAGAATATTTGGGCATCACACATTAATCCCTGTGGGTGAAAGGAACAAACATAAAAGGGCAGAAGGTTAGATGAGTTTGAAAGCTGGTTAGATCTGGGAAGTGTTGGGTGAGTATGATCAAAATATGTTGTATACAAGTATCAAAGAAATATAAAATTATTGTTTTACATCTAGGCCAAGACAACAGTGACTGAGCCATAATGGGGATGGGATGAATTTATAGCAGAGGATTCCTGAAGAAATTCTGATCAGGCAAGATGCCGCGGGACTATTCACTGGAGTGATTAGAGACCACTTCTTACACATACAGTTGCTATGCAACTGATGGGCGTAATTCAGGATGGGCGGTAAATGATGTTGGAAGGGTAAGGTAGTTTAATAATTCTTTTCAATACCAATCCCTATGAGGGTCCACCTACACTTCAAAATTAGCTGTGCAGAATATTTGTTCCAATATTTGACATCTAAACTTAAAAAAGAATAAATACGTAAATGTCTGACATTTTCTTGTCACTTTCTCTTTATATATTTCAGAGATAAATTTGTTTTTATTTTCTTGATGTTTTATATTCTGTGCCAGCACTGAGCCGCTGATCATTGAAAACTTTACTGAAATTGCCTGCTAAGGCAAATGTTATTAACATTAGCAAGACTGACATTTTGACTGATAGGCTAATAATAATTATTATTATTTAACTTTTATTTGGTACCTAAAGGATAAGAGCACTAAGTAACTTTATAATTCTTGTTTCCATTGGAAACCAGGATAAACGCAATAACAAGACCATTAGCTTTGTGCAGTCCATTACACCATTGCCCTTTCATGTTATATTTTTGTATAGGGTTGGTGTTGTCGTAGATAGAACAAACACTCTGCTTCATTATCTGCATTCAGCCTTCATAAATATCTACTTTGGTTCCAAAATGCAGTGCTTTTACAGAGAGCTGTCAGGATTATTTTTAGGCTTTTTAAAATAATTTTTCAGAGGAAGGAAGATGAGGATGCTGCTACATAAAACCTACTCTATCTTTAGAATGTAATACATGTTAAGAAATACAACTTTATATTATTATGATATATTTGGTGGAGTTTAATAATCACTTTTCTTTTAGAAGTCATATTATTATGATATATTTTGTGGAGTTTAATAATCACTTTTCTTTTAGAAGTATATTTGCATATATGTGTATCAGGCATAGATGTAAACTTTGTAGACAGCTGTGTATGTATCTGTATACCAAATACAATAAATATAATCATATATATGTATTGTCCAATACATTCACATATATATGAATTCTCAATTTATATAAAAACAGATTGAATTTTCATTCATTCATTCATTCATTCATTTATCTATTTATCTATTTATTTATTTAATTTTTATTTATCCACTTTACATTTCATTTATTGCCCTCCTCCCTGTCATCCCTCCAACAATCCTTTCCCTATCACTCTGTTTCCCTTCTCCTCTGAGCTGGTGAGGGCTCCCTGAGTATCTCCCCACGTTGGCACTTCAGGTCTCTGCAAAGTTATGTGCTTCCTCTCCCACTGAGGTCAGACAAGGTAGCCCAGCTAGAACAAATCCCACATACAGGCAAGAAGCTCCCACCTCCAGTTGTTCTGGACCACATGTAGAGCAAGCTGCACATCTGCTACATGTGTGTGGGGAAGCCTAGCTCCAGCATGTGTATCTTCTTTGTTTGGTGGTTCAGTCTTTGAGAGCCCCAAGGGTCCAGGTTCATTGACTCTGTTGGTCTTCCAGTGGAGTTCCTATTCCCTTAGGGGCTGCAATTCTTATTCTTGCTAAAACTGAATTTTATGTAAATTATAATAATCATGAGAAAGTTCTGCAAACACAGGGAGGTTCTAATAAAAATAAAACTTCAGTTATTTAAAATATACAGGCTAATATGCATATATAATCTACTATTTAATATTATACTAGTCTCTATTTTTAGAACACTTTTTTATGAGTTAAAAGTAATGATGTTACAAGATTGAATGCTATCTATTCAAAATATACATAACCAATAAATACTCAGATAATGACTTGACAACATACAATAATTATTTAAAAAGTTTCTCAAAGTACATTATAACATAAAACATCTAATTGAGAATCTATAGATCACTGCATTAAATAATACAAACATAAACTGACATATTTTTCAGAAATTGATTTTTAAAAATCTTTTGAATAGCTTTATTAATCTTTACTAAGTAGTACAGTTTTTTTAAACCATTGTAGTGATTTGTAGCTTGTAAAGCTTGAATACAGTTAATGAGTTTGATGATTTGATGATATGCATATTCTCATGTCCTTGTCACAACACTTAATATAATATCTGTATCTATTACCTCTCTACATTTCTAATTTTCTTTTGCTTACTGCTTTTGCTCATTTTATATGTATTTTGTAATAAGAACATGTCTTACTTTCTTTAGTTGTTGTGGGGAGAGATTCTTTAGCCTTTTTCTTCTATCCTTGATTCTAAAGCCAGAACCACATGCCTGAATTTAACAAATTCTGTTAACTGCTGGTGCCGGAACATGATCCCTTCATTCAATTAAATCTTCACCAGCTTTCTGTTTTCTCTGGTGTCCTTCATTGCCTAAACTTGGATGACCTGAAACTTGATCTGTGGAACCCCTGCCTCTGTCTCCTGAGCCCTAGGATTAAAGGTGTATATCACTGTGCCTGAACCTAAATTTGTCTTTATTATTATTTTTTTTTGTAAGATTGAAGCTTAGCTGGGTGGGATCATGTTCTGAGGTCACCACTCCTTGTATTCCATTTAATATCTCCAATCTGTTTATCCCCTTGAATACAGGATTTAGCTCCAGTCCACTTTCCAGTGCTCCTTTTCTCTTTGAACCATTCATTTTGTGATTTTTCTTGTTCAGTTCACTCCTTTTCATCGTAATGCTTATCATAAGAGCAAAGAGTAACCACCTGACAGAGTCTATACAGGCTGTTTTGAGTTTTTTTTTGATTTTTAATATTTTTATTACATATTTTCCTCAATTACATTTCCAATGCTATCCCAAAAGTCCCCCATAGCGCCCCCCACTTCCCTACCCACTCATTCCCATTCTTTTGGCCCTGGCATTCCCCTATATTGGGGCATATAAAGTTTGCAAGTCCAATGGGCCTCTCTTTCCATTGATGGCCGACTAGGCCATCTTTTGATACATATGCAGCTAGAGACAAGAGCTCCGGGGTTCTGGTTAGTACATCATGTTGTTCCAACAATAGGGTTGCAGAGCCCTTTAGCTCCTTGGGGAGTTTTAATTCCAATGCAATTAATCAAAAACTCTTCACTTTAACCTCAGGAAAATACTTTGGACAAGAGCAGAAACTTCCACATTCTTCACCAAAATGCCACAAGAATGATCTCTATGCAACACACTGACATTTCACTCCTCTCAAACCACTTGAGCCAGGCCCCTACAGTTTAAATCACCTTCAGCACCACTGTCTTCCATGCTTCTATTGGTATGACCCTCTGAGCTCCACTTAAAGCATTCCACTGCTTTGCTAATCCAAAGTTTCAAATTCCATATTCCTCCAAACAAAAGCTTAGTCAGGTTTATGGCATAGCAACCTATCTTGGTACCCACTTATTCCTTTGTTAAGGTTTTATTGCTTTGAAGAGACACCATGACCATGGTAACTCTTATAAAGGAAAACATTTAATTGAAGCTGTCTTAAAGTTTCAGAAACTTATCAATATAGTGTGGAGCACAGTAGCATTCAGGCAGAAATGGTGCGGGAGAAGGACCTGAGAGTCCTACATCTTTATTTAAAGGCATCAGAAGTGGACTGTGCTCCACAGTGGGCATAGCATGAGCACAGGAGACCACTAAGCCCACCCCCGCAATGACATATTTCTTCAAACAAGGCAAAAAGTAGTTCTACTCCCTAAGGCCGAGCATTCAAATCCATGAATCTGTGGGGACAGCACAGAACACATGAAATCTTGTATTTGATATGTTAATTATATGATCTGACATTTAAATCTTTTCTCTCATTTATGTACTTAATTTACATCCTAATCTCAGATTCCCCTTCTCTTAGTCTCCCCACCACACAACCTTTCCCCTCACATACCTCCTCTTCTCCTCTGAGAAGGTGGAGCCCCCCTGAATGTCAACCCTCCCTGGCAAATCAAGTCACTGTAGGACTAAGCACATACTCTCCCTTTGAGGCCAGACAAGGCATTCTTGTTACTTAAACAGGATTCACAGGCAGATACCAGAGTCAGGGACAGCCCGTATTCCAGATGTTGGGGTACCTGCATGAAGAACAAGTTGTACATTTGCTACATATATGAGGGGGCTAGGTCCAGTCTATGCTTGTTCTTTTGTTAGTGGTTAAGCTTCTGGAAGCCTCCAAGGGTCCAGGTTAGTTGACACTGTTGGTCTTCATGGTGACCCTATTCCTTTTGGGTTCCTCGATCTTTCCCCTAACTCTTCCACAAGACTTCCTAAGCTCTGTCTAATGTTTGGATATGGATCTCTGCGTCTGATTTGGCTGGCTGCTCAGTGGATCCTCTCAGAGGACAGGTTCCTGTCTGCAAGCATAACAAAGTTTCATTATAGTATCAGCAATTAGTCCTTGCCCATAGGATGGGTCTCAAGTTGGGCCATTCATTGGTTGGCCATTTCCTGTCTCTGCTCCAGCTTTGTCCTTGTACATCTTGTAGGCAGAACTCATTTTAGGTCAAAGGATTGTGGGTGGTTTGATGACCTTATTCCTCCACTTAGAGTTTTGCCCCACTACAGGAGGTGGCCAGTTCAGGCTCTATATCTTGCACTGCTAGGAGTCTTAGCTAAAGAGACCCCCGTAGGCTCCATGGAGTTTCCCTGGCCTGGGTCTCTGGCATATCCTAGAGATGTTCCCAGGGAACTTTCATTCTCTGTATCTACATGTGAGATTTCCCCGAACTCCTTTTCTCTTCCCTATTCCCTCTTTTACACCAGCACCTTTGTCACTAAGATCAACAATTGATAAATGGGACCTCAGGAAACTGAAAAGCTTCTGTAAGGCAAAGGACACTGTCAATTGGACAAACTAACAGCCTACAGAATTGAAAAATATCTGTACCAAACCTAATGTGTCAGAGGACTAAAAGTCAAAATATATAAAGAACATCATGAAACTTGTAGGCAATTGTTATGGTTTGTATATGCTCAGCTCAGGGAGTGGCACTATTAGGTATGGCCCTTTGGAGTAGGTCACTGTGGATGTAGGCTTTAAGACCCTCATCTTAGCTGCCTGGAAAACAGTATTCTCCTAGCAGCCTTTAGATGAAGATGTAGAATTCTCAGCTCTGCCTGCACCATGCTTGCCTGAACACTGCCATGCTCCCACCTTGATGATAATGAACTGAACCTGTAAGCCAGCCACAATTAAATGTTTTCCTTGTAAGAGTTGCCTTTGTCATGGTGTCTATTCACAGTAGTAAAACCCTAACTAAGGCAGAAGTTGGTACCAGGGACAGGGGTATTGCTGTGATAGGCCTGACCATGCTTTTGTTCGGAAGAATATGGATTCTGGACTTAGAAAGCCATGGAATGCATTAAGTGGGGTTTGATGGGCCATCCTAGTAGGAATATGGAAGACTTTGTTGCTAAGGGTGATTTGAACTGTGGAAACCTGGTTCCAGACATTTCAGAAGAGAAGAATTTTAATTCTTGGCCAAGAGACTGTTTTTTTTTTTTTTTCTTTCTGTGGTATTTTGGTGATGAATGTGGCTGCTTTTTGCCTTTGTCTGAAGAGTGCCTGAGTGAAGACTCAGGTGCAGTTAACCTAAAGTGAAGAGACTTAGATTAATTGCTTTGACAAAGGAAGTCTCAGAAATGCCCACCAGAGACTTTGTTCTCTGGTTAAGTTTTATGAAGAGCATTTTAAACAAGCATAGCAAGCTGAGATAAAATATATGGTTCAAGTATTAAAGGGTCACATGGAAGTGAAATGAAGATGAACCCTGTTTTCTAGGAGCTAGCAGATTAAGGAAGTGGGACTTTGAGACAAGATTCTATCCAGCTAAATTTAGACCCAGGCATGCACACCTTTAATCCCAGGAGATAAAATAAGCAGATCTCTGAGTTCAAGGACAGCCTGGGACAGAGCAAGTTCTAGGTGAAGAAAAGCTTAAATCCAGGCATGGTGGTACACATCTTTAATCCCAGGAGACAGGCATGCAGATCTCTGAGTTCAAGGTCAATCTACAGAGAAAGTTCCAGAACAACCAAACTTTGGCAGTTGAAGAAGATGAAACACAGAAAGCTGATAATAGAATAAGGGTGGCCATGTTCCAGCCCCAGCAAGCAGTAGAAAATGGTAGTTTTGGCCTTGTGGCTCTGGCTGTAGAGTGAAAAATAGAAGGGACTACTGGAACAATTGATATTGGCTAGCTGGAGCTAAGAAATTAGTGGTGGCTAAGAAGAGATCAGCATTACTGAGGTGAAATGTTTTGGGAAGTGTTTTCTGAGAGCACAAAGAAGCTGTGTTCCAGAGATATCCAAGGTTGTACCTCATTCTGCAAATATAATTGGTAATGTATAAATGTCAGTTAGATGGTACTGATTTTGAAGACATGAAGGGATCATAAAGAGCACCTGAGCCTTGACACTGGAAGAGGCCATGGAAGGCCATTGATGAAGGCATAGCCTCAGCTGTAGTTGACGACCAGGGCTGAAGGGGTCATGCAAAAGTTCCCCAACTACATAGAAATAACTGCTCAACTTTCCTGCAGGTTTTACAAGTTCCTGCAGTGTTTCTGGTGTATTATTCAAAAATTACTACTGCAGATGTCATGTCACCATCTATCCAAAATTTGTATCTCAAACATAACAAAACAAAAACACCCCAACCCAACAGAACATGCAGTTTAATTCAACATTAATTGGAGTAAGGAAGTAGTTTTATTTAGAGTAGAAATTAAGGGAAAGGTAGACTAGCAAAAAGAAATGAATAGCAATGAAGGGTAACTTTTAGAATGTGAAACTGATTACCATGTGGCTAGAGCAACTTAGAGAACAAAAAGGTTCAAATAAAGCCAATATCCATAGTGCAACCATTACAACTAAAAACAGAAAAATAAAAGATTACTAAGAACTACATGCATTCATATGACAAGATGTTTCAACTACATTTCTTGAAACATTAATTTATGATGACTGAATAAAGAAATACTAAAAAACAAGAATAGATAATTACCAAGGGGATATTAAATCAATAGTCAAAAGTCTCTAAACCATGGCATCCAGTAGCTGTCAATTGCAAACAGTGAATTAGCTAGGGATGTGGCCTCCTGAGTCATACTCACTCACATTGTTTAAATGGAGCTTTCTATCCAATATTTAAAGAAGAATGAATGCCAAACATTCCCAAATTATACAAAAAGTTGAAGAAGAGAGATCAGTTATCAGCTTATTTCGTGAAGGCTGACTTCTTTTGATACCCACCTGATGAATCCAAGTCTGCCAATGAATATTTTAAAGATTTATTTTATATTTAGTGTGTGTGTGTGTATGTGTGTGTGTTCATGTGTGTTTATGTGTTTATGTGCATGCATGTGCGTCTGTCTGTCTGTCTGCCTGCAAAAACCAAAAGAGAAAGTCAGATCTTTAAAGCTGGAGTTACAGATTGATAGAGGACAACCACCAGTGTAAATCCCATGACCAAACTCAGCTCTTCTCCAATAGTGGTACATTCTCTTAGCTACTGAGATATTCTTATAGCCCAGTTAACAAATTTCATAGTATAATACTAAATATTGGATATAATGATGTGGAACAAAAAATTAACTAGAGAGTTCATGCCTGCTCATATAAACCTGAGTGAAGGTCCTCACTTGGGTGGTCATAGGCCATAGGATGCTCTCAGGCTTCATTATGATTTGTTCTGCAGTGGACAGCAATCAAGGCCAAGACTCAAAACTGGTCAACAGGCTGATAATACATGACTGTGGGTGTTGAGTCATAATGATGAGGCATCTTTATGAAGTCTGCTAGGTCTGACTGAAGATCACAAAACATTGTGGATGAGGAGGGAGGAAGAATAGAATTGCAGGAAGAGGAGGGATGCTGTCTTTGGAACATGACATAGATATTGACTCAGAAACTGACCCTAGCCCCAAACCTGCCTAAAATCAAGTCAATCAAAATTCCACTCTACATAGGAAAGGGGAACATGAGGTAACCTCACTAGCTGAAAAGCCTTTGGAGCAGGGAAAGTCATCCTTCAGGGGTGTGGTGCCTGCTTGGCTGTTCATACGCAGTGGATATCTCCTCACTCACATACACATTGGGTGTACTAATTAGACAGTGATTATTTTAAAAAAGAGCTTGAGGTTAGGAGAAGAGAATATGTTTGGGTGATCTGGGGGTGGGTGGTTAGAAATTATACTCATATATTTTATTGTATGCAAGCATGGAATTGTGAAACTAAATTTTCAAAGAAAGTAAAGGAAATTGTGCTAAGAGTGTTTCTAAGAAGACGAACACTGCCTAATTTCTTGAACCTCCTTTAAGTACCAAATGCTTTCCATATTTCCTAATAAAGAAAAATGATATCAGATAAGGAAATCTTTGCAACCATCAGTTGTTAACTAGAATACAAACAAATAAAAGCACTAGATGACTCTTCTCCCCCAGAAACAATAGAATTGGTGAACAACTGGCCATTTTAGGTCAATTCCATTTCATATTTTGAGTAGAACACTCATGATCATTAATCTTGATTGTCAGCATGACTGGATCTGGAATCAACTGAGATGCTGGTCTAGGCAGGTCTGTACAGGCATTTTCAGAAAGGATTTACTGTGATCAGAACTTCAGTGTGGGTGGCACCTTCTGGCAGGTGGCCCTGATACAAATTGGTTTGAAAACAATCGATTCTCCCTGATGTGTTTCTTGCCAGTGCATGAATCTTCCCAATTTCTGTGGCTCCTGGCATGCTTCTCTTTCACTAGAATCAAGCGTCTTTTAACCTACTTTTTGTATATGCCAGGCTTTATTTATCCTTAATAGCAACCATTGGTGAGAACTGAATTTTCTCTCTACTTCCAAACACCTGTTGATTTGGAAGGACTGTAGCAAAACAGAAAGCAGTCATGGAAACACTCAGGACTGGTTTGGACTGCTTGTAACTGTACACTGCCCGTTTCTGACAGTGGATGGAAGTGAGGCTGAGGGAAAACATTCCAGGGAATAAAGGGAGGACCAAGGAAAGTGTTTGTATCTTTTGTGTTTCATCCCACATGGCTAGGCCTGTAGCAGCAGTTAGAGCAGAGCATCTTTGCAAGTACAGAACATGTTAAAGTGGGGAGGATCAGAGTCCAGGGGCTCTGAAAGTAGCTTCTTTAAGGCATACAATGAGGCTGTAGACGGCATCCAGTTCTAGGAGGAATGTCCCCTGGACATGTTTCAGCTAGGTAATCTATTCTACTGAGCATGAAACATGGCTAGTTAGGCTGAAGACAGAGCTGACCAAGCATAGAAACTATAGTCCACTCACAGACTTTGAAAGCAAAGCTCTGTCAACAAGCAGTATCTTCCAGGAGCAACTAAAAATGGATGAAGTTCCAGAAAATAAGAGGTGTTCTGATTGGTCACCAGAAATGTGAGGATGTATCAGGCACCCTGACTTGTTAAATGTTCCTGTGAGCTAGCCTCAGGAAGTCCACTATTACCAGAGCAGGAGTGAGCATGGACTCAAAGCATGGACTTATGATCTGCCTGCAGGAAGACTTGGTTACCTGTTACTTAAAACTTAGAGGTTAGAAGCTGGTGGCAGCCATGCCCCACTCCTAGTGTTAAGACAGGATGCTACCACCCAGTGACCTCTTCCCTTGGGAAGGAAGGGTCAATGGTTGGGTTTTATAGACCAATGAACTGCTGCTGTGGACATGGAATTCTGAAAACATATCTACGACAATCCTGAGCCACATCAGTGAAGACAGTGACATCTCCTTTCCAGAGGTAGTGCAAAGCATCAAGCTATTCCAGTTCCAAGCAGATGGCTACCAGAATGTGGGACAGAACCCTAGGAACAGTGCATAAATGGCTTTTCAGAATAGCCAGTGGGTATTTTTGTTATTATTTTTAAATTCTGGTAACAAATTTCAACCACAAAAGGATTTATGTAGAACAAAATTAATACAGGTAAATAAAGTGTAGATATTTCAATATTTGCTAAAATAATTGCTTCACTTAAGTTAGTAATTATTATATAAATTTAGTCTATTTCACATGTAAGATGATCCATAAATATGAATTAAGTATCCTTTTAAAAATAATTTAGTATCATTCTTTGCAAAGAATGATGTAGAGTTGTTTTAGTTAGGGCTTTCTAGATGAATAGACCTAATATAATGTATACACATTATTAAATGGGATTTATTAGAATAACTTACAAGTGGTCAGGAATGGATAGGCACACAATAGCCAACTATAGGCTGGAGAGGAGAAGCTAGACACAAGTTAATAATATTCAGTTTGGTGCAGAAAGTCTGGAAGTTCCTGAGAGAGTCTCTGGTCTTCAGATCCAAGAATGCAAAAGATTATGGGTTTCCCCAAAAATAAGCTTTAGCAACTAAGCTAGATGTACAGCTTTAATCTTAAAGTATATTCTTTCATGCTTCTGGGCCAGAAATCGGTGTGTGTGCGTGTGCGTGTGTGTGTGTGTGTGTGTGTGTGTGCATGTGTGTGTGTGTCTGTGTGTAGATGTATATTTTGTAGCAAACATTTGCTGTAGCACCTGATATATTGGAAGTAACCTTAAACCAAACAAGCATCCCACAAATGCTGGAAGCAACACATGCTATATAGGTTGGTAACATCTTTGTGACATTGAATGCTATCTCATGTCACTTAGACAACTCTTCCCCTGCAAACCTCTCTTCAAAGTCTGTGTGGAAAAGTGTCCGTCATTCTTTCTCCCATACAATGTTTTCTGTGCTGTTGCATAAATACAGAGCAAAGCCCTTTCTTAGGGTTAGAGAGAAAACACAGGGAGAGAGGTAGTAGTTCCAACTTGTGCTTATGCTTGATCAAACTACTCTATGAGGAAGACTCTTTTATGATTCCTTAATGCCTTGTTGAGATATTTATCACATCCTACTTTGGTTTAACACTCTCCTGGCCTCTGGTATCTATCCCCATCATTATGTACTGGAATCCTTTCTCCATCTTTACTTTCATTGGGTCGATATCTTTAATGTTCATCAATGAGTACAAAATGTCACTTTATGTAAAATTGTGTCATTAGTTTTTATTTTATTTTTTCAAATTTAAATACAAATGAATAAAATAATACTATTTGTCAAGAACGGATATGGTAGTTAAACAAACAACCAACCAACAGAAACTCTATATGCTAGTGATAAGGTTGTTTTTAGGAAGAATGCTAGGTCCTCAGAGGTCAGTAGAGGCTCTTGTATCCCTTGGAGGTAAAGCAGAAGGAGGTTGTAAGCTGTAGTCACGGGTGCTAGGAACCCAAGTCAGGCCCTCAGCAAGAGGAATGCATGTTTTTAACCTTGGATCCATCTCACCCCAATTCTTTATTCCTTAAGTTAAATGATAACCAGCAAATATGATGAAGATGATGAAGCACTTTAAGGAGTGGCATATATATATATATATATATATATATATATATATATATATATATATATAACTATTTTTTTTCTGAAAAAAATAATCAGACAAATGCCAAGAAAGGAACAGTTTTAAAAAAATATCAAAAGTCATAAAGGTCACAGTGGATGGAAGGTCAGAAGCATTTGCCAAGTGTAAACACTAATAAATCATTCTTACCCTTGGACAGGAAGCTGTATTTGCTCTGTTATTTTGGTCCTTCATGTCCACTTCAAGCAAAAGGCCTTCTTTTCCTTAGTACCCTGGCTCCTGTTGAAATACCTCTTCTTTGGTTAAAACTACATTTTTCCTTCCAACAAATTTTCTTTCCTTTTCTGAATTACCTGTGATCTCTCATTTCTTATAAACAACTTTGGAAACGTTCACTTTTATGATTAAATATTGATTTATATGAGAGTTATGTTTTTATTTGATATTTATTTTATTCCATTGCTACGCACTGGCCACATACATCAAGCATAGTCCCTATTTTAGTGGAACTTAATCTTTGTTTGGGAAAAGATACTAATTGTTTAAGAAAAAAATCAACTTCAGTGAGAGTGATAACACTCGTTCTTTGGAGGTAGAAGTAATTACACTTAATCTAGGCAGGGGAGAAAGGACAATCTATGTAATTAACTGATATTGAGCTTGGAACTGATGGATTATATGATGCTAGCCAAGTACAGAACAGGGGGCAGTCAGCCAGGCAGAATAAACAACAGATTGAAGTGTGGTACAGCAGAGAAAGAGCTGTGCATTGTGGGAACTGGTGGACTTCCCAGCACCGTGCTAGAGACAGAGATATGTTGAGGAACAGGAGAAGGTGAAAATGAAACACATTTGTTACCATAACATGAAGATTGCTCTTAAATATTAGGAAACTGCATGCAGTCTAAGGCCCATGGGGATTCTCTGAAGCATTTTGGAAAGAAGAACATGATATTTGTAGTGATTTACATGAGAAGTGTTCTTAGTTATCGCAGGCCTTTGAACATCTTCTTCCCAGTGGTTGGTGCTGGTTGGGCAGGTTTAGGAGGTGAGGCCTTTCTGGAGGACTTTGAGACTGAAGTGCCTTTTGCATCTTAGTGTTCATTTTCGTTCCTTTGTGCTTGCATGTGAAGACGTGCTGCCCAGCCTTTTAGCATTGCCTCCACATCTGCTGCTTGCTGCCATACCTCTACCCGACCGTGATGGACTCATCTCCCTGGAGCTATGAGCTACAATAAATTCTCTTCCTTTAGTTGCTTTCTGCTTTAGTGTTTTACCACAGCAGCAGAAAAGCAACTAATATACTATAAAAATAGTTTGTATGTGAAGTTTACACTTGCCATAGGAGTTCACTGTTATTTGTGGCCTATGCATGGAATTCTCTATAGATACATCAAGTCTGCCTAGTTATCCTACTCCAGTCTTCATACACCTTAAATTTTATTAATGCAAGGAAATAAAATATCTTTGAACAGATAATTTAATATTCGGTTTTTACTCGACCATGTCTTTTTGAACTGACTTGTATAAGCTTGATATTGATCCACAAGTCATATATCATTTTATTTTTCATCTATATATTCTAACATTTAATCAGTCATGGTTGACATTGTAACTCTTTTAAGGGTAGCACTCAGTGACAATCAGTGAAGTATTTGGTCCTGAGCAAGCACCCTGTAAGTGAGCTTTTACAGTCAATTCAAAGCGTTCACTAATGTTTACAGAGAAGTCAGTCACAAGGATGGAAACTTTCTTTCCTCCCAAATGCTTACATTGGAAGGATCTGTCTGCTGTCAAGCACCAGACTTCACTGAACAACTACGTAATCATGTTTATTTGAATTTGTAGAATAGGATCTTAATTTGGAGGCTTTTTGCAGAATTCCCCAAGGAAGGAGAACCGTGGAGGTGGCTTTCTGCACTCTTAGTATCCTTAGTTCTTGGTTCTTGTATCTTATCCTCCTACCTCTCTCCTGGACTCTGGTTCATAGGGTTTCAGGTATCTTATGTTTTGCCTTCCACTTTCAATGTAATGATCATCATGCACTTCCGTGTGTCTTGTGGTTCACGTTACCCACAGCATCACTGAATGTGGAAAAATGGATCAGTGGAGGGATGCTGCTTTCCTGGCTTAGAGTTTTGCTCAAACTATCCCGGTGAGCAACTAGCAGGCACGGCCATTACTTTTATTTTGGCTTGTCTTAACCAGAAGCTCCAACACCTGGTGTTTCCAGCTGAGCTCCTGACAGTACATTCACAACATTGTGAAGCTGACATCCTCACAGCTGTGTAATGGTTTTATCATCAAAAGGGAAGCAAATGATGAGGTTGATGTTCTTCAGGAGGGGGATATGTGAGGAGGGGGTCAGAAATACTCCCACTACTATAGAAAATCTACTAATCTTAATTAAGAGAATTTGGTAAAAAAAAGTTCATTAAATAAACTGGAATGTTCCTTATGAAAGCTCTGAGAGTAGATGAAATGAACCATAGAGTATACCTGGGGTCAGACATTTTTAAAGCCCTCCATGCCATTGGGTGTGTTTTCTGTATTCAAATTTAAAGGACAGAGGGCAAAGGAATGATTAGAAACATAAAATAAATATGAATCAGCAGGAGTTGAGCTTTTTAAATAAAATACTTCTAATTTTTAATCTTTTTATTAGTACAACATTTCCACTAGATTTGAGACTTTCTGAACCTTATGGGAAGTTCAACTGGATCATACCTAACATAGAAAACTTTACTAATAATAAGACTATAGCTTTTCTAGCATATTCCAGATGATTTTTCAGTGTTTTCCATCTAGGTACATATTTCTCCAACCCAATATCTGTCCCGATAATTTCTTATAAAACAGGTATGTTAAGCAGAAAGAATTTAACGTATCAATAGACTCTAAAGATGCCATTGAGAATCATGAACAATAATAGGGAATGTCTGATATATTTCAGATGCAGGAAGCAGCTGCCTCTAGCTTAGTGGAGGGAAATAGTAACAATAAAAAAAAGAGTTGCTACAAAAGGGCTCAGGCTTGGATAATTCATGTTATTACAGTCTGCAGAATGTATGCAGGAATCAATTCTAAGGATGTTTCTTGAAAGAGTACATTATATATCATTGACTGGGGACAAATTTATGGATATGTCTGCACAGCACAGAGGCTCTGCATTGAATGTGTTAAATCTGCTCTAATAATTTGTTTGCCTTACTGACTGAATCTGCTGCTTAACAGTTGCCAACATGCAAAGAGGCTGAAATACCCAACATTCTCTCATATAATATAGCGGGACAAATTCCAAAAGCTTTGGAAACACAGAACATTGGACTCGCTGTATCGTGTGCCATCTGCTCCCTCATAATAGCAGAAGAGAGCTGAGAGGATTTCCTCTTCCCCAGGGCAATTGTATGACATGGCTGAAGAGAATGGGCCCCATAGCTGGAATGAACCACAGGAGCGGGACTGTCCAAATAAGCTAGCAGAAATTAAGATATTTTTAAAAAGCTGTCAGTTTGATGATCTTTTTAACCATAAAATGACATAAAACCTCAAAAAATGAATATTTTCTATGCATGTTAAATGTATTTTAACCTTGATGGAAGAGGATGGACAGTTTAGAAATGTCTCCATTGAGACAGACTGATGCTTACATTGAAGATGGTGGGTCCCAGAATATCAGAGACACAAGGTGACATTTATCTCATAATGAAGATTCCAGAGTATGTGTTGTTCTGTGTTGAGTTGTCAAACAGTGCTCTAAATCTGATGGGTCCTTGGTATATATTAATAAACTACAACATCAAGTGTAAGGTAGACCTGCAGCTTGTTAATACCTAATCTAATACAATACACAAGCATTTGATTGAGTAGGTAGAAACCTCCTTTAAACAGTCTATGTTGGATAAAGTTTATAACAATTTTAAATGACCTGAAAATTTTATTAGAAGAGTTCTTTCAAATATACAGATTAAAAATCTTCCATCCTTCATAAAAATATATTTGTGCTTTCTGTATTTATTGTGCATTAAGGGAAGTTTGAGTAGAGGTTAGGTCTTGATTTTGATTGGACACTAGTGCTTCTTGTAAAAATAAAATGACATTATGGTTCAGAGGTGAAGTACGGGTTTATAGAGATAAGTTCAAAAGATAGCTTTGATCTAAGCTTTTGTTTTAATGTACTCAAAAATAACGTGTAAACATCTTCAGTCATGTAGTTCTTTTAATAATACAGTTATATTTAGACACTGACAGAATATCTAGAGTTAGTTCTCTATCAAGCATGGTAAGTGATTATGTTGTGAAAGAGCAGAGCATTTGTGATACAAGGAACCCACAGCAAGGCCAGTTCCTTGGGGGTGTTGCAGAGCCTAGCTGCTACTACCAAATACTTCCAGGATACAGGGTAGTGATGCATCCCACAATTTTATACAAATTGTTTTAGTCTTGCTGTAGGTGAGCAGCTCTTCAGAACCTGTTGTACATTAACCTTACCTTAACTATAGGAGGCACCAACTGGATATGGTTTCCGAGATTAGAGAATAGTTTAATACTTTCTTACACAGGAAATACAATTGAACTAGAGGACGATTTTTTTTATATCACTAATGTTTTTCTTCAAAATATGAGATATTTGTACATTAAATTTGGAAACCTGGAATTATTCTCTCTCTCTCTCTCTCTCTCTCTCTCTCTCTCTCTCTCTCTCTCTCTGTGTGTATGTGTGTGTCTTATACTGAAAGTATAGTTATTTTTCTCAGTGTTGTGGGTAGTGATAAGGTACCTGACAAAAGCCACTTTAGGAAGCAAGCGTCTATTGTGAGCTGAGGTTGGATGTCCTAGTCTGTAACTGCAAGGAAGGCATGGCAAGAGCACAAGGCAGTGATCATGTGTGTCTGCTGTCACCAAGCAGAGTGACAAATGCTGGTGCTCATGTCTCTCCTTTCATTCAGTTCAGAACCACTGTCTAAAGAACGGCACAGCCAGCCTTTAGAGTAGGCCTTCCCATTTTGCTTATTGCCATCTAGAAACTTCTTCCTGACAACTCCAGAAGATTCTCAATTAGGTGATTCTTGATCTTCTTAGGTGGACCATAATATTAATAATATTAATCTCCCCCCAAACTAACCCCACTCTTGAGTGCTATCTTCTCACTATTTCTTGAAGCCTTTACCTCCTAATAGTGTTGCTATGGGTATTAGGTTTCAACATAGGACACAGGTTTCAACATGACAATCATTCAGAAAATAACCTGAGCATAGGAACTAATAATAATCATAACCAAAGATCAGGGACCAAGGAACATTTCACAGAGCCAGGTTCATATATATGAAAAGATCACAGAGCTGGTGGTGCTTAGACATAGTTTCTGATACTCAGAGGAAAATAATAATGTTTGGATGCTGTATGATCAGTTAAGTGGTGGCCATGGCTGGGCTAGCAGCAATAAAGGAAAGTGGCTCTAAGAGTGGCAGAAACTTAGCAAAGAACTGGTTCAATCTACATAATGAAAAACTCTTTGAAATATGTAATTCAATCTTAAATGCCTCTGCATGTGATGGCTTCTGTTGTACTAGAATATGTATATGCATGAGTTCTCACAATTTGCATGGGACAGAGTTGCATTGTGTAGAACAAACAGGATTTGACTGCTTTTGTAGCTGGACAAAGCATGCGGCTCTGGGCCATGCTTACTGTGGTTTCTTAGCTTTATTGTTTCTGAGAGAGCATGCACGCAAACATATTGCCAAATGCAAAGGCATGGGGATAGTTTCTTCACTTATCAGCTTCCAGCAGACCTAGGAGAGAGCTTTTCTATTAAACATGCCATTATGCTTGAGAAAAATACAACGGCGTGTTTTGTAGAATAACATTAATTTGTTGTGTTATCTGACATCGAAGTGTGACTACCACAACCCAATTGATGCTGAATAAAGAAACAAGGATTTATCTGCATTGGAGAAACTATCCATTGAATTTACAGGTTCTACAAAATTATATACTGTGATATTTTCTTCACTGTAATTAGAAAATAACATCTAAGAATTATATAGCAAATTAAAAACAACATCACTGCAAATTACAAAAACTGAACATGTGACATGCAGTTTGAAAGACCATTTTACAGTGGTGCTCTGAAATAAAGGAATAAAGTTAATTTACTATCGACAGAAATACGGTGATATATAATACATGTTTAATTAATATGAACCAGCATTGCTCAAATAGTAGAACAATGAAGGGAAATATTTTCTAACTTTTATCTCTAGATATTGGTTATAAAAATGAGGTGAACTTTGTTACTTCACACATCTTCATTTAATAATTGAATTTTTCAACTCATTATTTATGAAAATGATTATATCGGTAACTATTATATGATAACTACATATACTTTATTGTATACTCAAGTAAATGATATACTTACTATAAATACTACCACGTCTTTAACTAGAGATTTTAAAACTTCTTACTGATTCACATCATAAAATTTCCTATGCCAATTTGGATAAGAAATGAGTATTCCTTTCATTTTGTCATTGTTACTATTCTACTGCTGTGAAAAAGCAACATGACCAAAGCAACTAATGAAGAAAGCTTTTAACTGGGACTTATTAATAGTCCATGACCATCATGAGCTGGAACAGTTACTTAGATCTTATCAACAATCAAAAGGCAAAGAGCGCAAGACTTTGTGGACTTTTGAAATCTTAAAGCCCACCCACATTTACACATCTCTCCAACAAAGCTATACCTGCTATTCCTTTCCAAAACTATTCCACCAACAAGGAAACTACAATTCAAATACAGGAACTTATGGAGTCATTTGTATTCAATCAACCACACATTGCTAATTCCTGTTTGGTGTGCTAGGCAATGTCTTCATATCCTTTTTGCTTTATTATTGTGAGATTTTCTGTTACTTCAGACCTCATTACTGCACATAAAATGCTTCTTACAATCCCTTAGTCACTTCTCTAATGCTCTACATTCCTATAGGGCTCTATGAATGGCTGCTTGTTAAAGCGCTTCTTTTAGAAGTCCATTGACACTGGTATTCGTGAGTATTATTCATGCTACCTGCACCCTTCCTTTCTTTAGTACTCCTGCGGTATTGCTTCATTCCATAAGATGCACTTAATTTATCAAAATTGAATTACAATATGATCAAATATTGTACATTAAAGCACATTAAAGTAATGTGTCAGTAATTAACTAGAAAACAATTCAAGTTTGCATTACTTAAGTTAGACTAAGTCTGACTTGCACTGATAGAACCAGTGTCACCCGTGTCTAAAGAAGCCTATTCATATGACGGTTATTCTATACATAAAAGATCCAAGGTTAAAGGTTAATAATGCTGGTTTATGTACTCAGAAAATTCAATTTTAGTGGTGTGTGTGTGTGTATGTTATATATTCAAATATTACGTTCTCTTTTGGTAAAAAAGATGGGATAAAGACAAGATGTTAACTCAATTGGTCATCTTTTCTGTGGTAAATGAAAGCATTAAATCTGTTCTGTAATCAACTATAGCTGATTTACTCTCATCATGCAAAATTTATTCAAACAAATTACAGCTGAAAGAAAAGCTAGGAAATAATTGCTAGGGCTAGGTAATTGTCATCCACTCAAAATCATTATTTTTATTTCTAGGGGAAAAGTAAAGCATAAATTTAGGATAAGTAGCATAAAATGTGAAGTGCACCCACATGACATTAGCGAATAATGAGAAACACAGACTGCTGCTCCATGGCCTCTGCTGACTGGAACTGAAAGCATTTTCTTGCTACCAGTTGTCTCTTTGATATAATTGCTTGTCAGTCTCCTTGAGGGATTTGTGATTATGTTCTTTACACTGGAGTGGACACTGGGGATGTGGGCATCCCTCCTCGAGCCTGAAATGGCTGTCTGTAATGATTATGCACATTCACTTTTGAGTGAATAGTTCCTCATTTCCTCTATGACTCCTTTAGACTCTAATTCTTCCATTTTCCTCCAGCTCCCCTTCTGTTAGTCTGCATCTCTCTATTAAGCAGTCATTGTTGTGTTTTATAAAAATAAAGAGAGAAGGGAATGTTTGGTGGATGTGTAGTCAGGTGTGGGGTAAGTGGATACCTCCACGGGGCCATGCTGAGACATCCCTTCCCCCTCAGGTCCAGCCCTGACAGTATAGTATACAATAGAGTTTATTGGGGCATGAGGAGGGGACTTGAGAGGTTAGCAGAGACAGAGAAAGGCAGAGAGAGGGAGAGAGTAGAGGTGACCATGAGCACATGGAGAGAAACAGGGCGGGGAAGGAGGGAATGCAGAGAGAAGGAGAGCTGGAGAGGACAGAGAGCAAGAAGGCAAGAGAGAATAGAGAGAGATAGAGAGAGGGGATAAGGGGCAAGCAGCTCCTTTTATAGTGAGTCAGGCACACCTGGCTGTTGCCAGGTAACTGTGGGGCGGAGCCTAGACAAAATGCTAACAGTCATGGCTGGGAGCCATCAGTATCTTCTTTATCAAGTTCTTTTCCCCTTTTCTTTTCTGCTTCTCTTATTCCCAATCTACTTTCCAGCATACTGTTTGTTCAGAAATGTCTTTCACTCTTTTATTTATATTCCAATTTTTGTTTATTCCCTCATTCTTTTTATGGTTTCTTTTTTCTCTCATGATAACATTTTTGTTCTATATTTTTAAGGTTCAGTTTTTGATAATTCTCCTTATTTAATTACTGATTTTACCTTTACTTTAATATGTAATGGGAGACTTGCAAATATTTAAGGATTTAATTTTACTGATTAAATAATAGCCAGTTTGCTCAAAATTCTATAGACCAACAATTCATTAACTAAATGTAAATAATATTATTACAAAAGGCATTACATCATCAGCATGGGGCTGTGTTTCAAGTTCAGACTTTTTTTCTATAGAAAAGCTATTGAGAAGATAAGATGAATTCATAATGGTAAGATTAACAAAAACCATAAAGAAGGTACAGATAGATAGATAAATGATTAATAATGTGTCTTTACTGTAAACATATTTGGTACTTGGATAAGTGATCAGACAACAAATTGAACATTTTGTTTCCTGATAAAGGGATTAGGAAATGGAGTTGATTATACCTTTATATATGAAGCGCTGAGTACACCGGTCTCTTGATTTATTTATTTGGTATTTTCTGACACTACAACAGCTCATTCTTTGGAAATTCCTTAGTTTATTTTTGTATCTTGAAGATGTGAGTTAACTTTTATTTGGTAGAAATAATAAAATGACTGTGTAAAAACAGCTGTGATAGTTTGATAGTTCTATTAACAGTTCTATGTTACAACTGGACAATTTAAAGCACTCTAGAAATAATGATGGTATTTGATCAATATTTTCCCATGCCATCAAAATTCCAATGGCAAGCTTTAATGTGATATTTCAGTCAGACATGATGGCGATGAGTATCTGCTAACATATATAGTTGCAACTTGACCCAGATTCTTCGCTAATGATTATTTGAAAACAAAAATCTAGAATTATCCATTCAGACCCACAATGAAGGGAGAGAACAGGATTCACTGAGAAAGGTTCACATGTTGTCAGAAACTTTTAGTAGACATCTCTCAGAAAACCATTCTGGAAACATGCTACCTAGAGTAAGAGAGACAGAAATATAAAGCATTCAAGGGAATACATAACTTCACATAGAATAATATAGCCTTTGTAATAAACTAAAACTTTAGTCAAAACAACTGGTATATTCTGTAAAATGAAATAATGTTAGATGGAGCTAAATCATTTAGAGATTTGTTTTAAAAGTCGAGGAATATGAATACATCTTTTGGTTCTATAATTTCTACTCAAATTCCATTTCTTTTGCATTTGTCATCAGTAAAACCATCTAGTATAAAATCTATCAGGCACATGTTACTTGGATGACACTGTTTATGTTATGAGAGCCTCTTCCTACCTATTTGGTAGATTGATCACTGCTTCAATGTGACACTGTTCACAATGTTTTATGCTTCATTACTGGACCTAAGGGTTTTTTGTCTTTTGTCTAATTTGTAGATGTAACCATATGATTAGGATTATTATAATATAGTAGTTTCCCTCAGATTGAAACACCCTAATCTAGAACAAAAAGGCTTTGAGACGCAAGAGGTACACAAAGGGTCATATTTCTGGAAAAATGAAGGTTTTGAAGAGTATGAAGGTCCCTCTCCAACTTTATAAAATGATTTTTAAAAACATTCGTGGAGAAGGACACAGCAATACAGCTGCAGAGAAGGGATTTCCCAGGCTGCCTGAAAGTTGTGCAGGGACCTAAAGGGTTAAAGATTTCACAAATAGTTCACCTTGCCAAGGTAGATGTTTGGTGATGCAGCTGATATTTTGAGTTATCATTGTCCCTGAAAGCAATTCCTCATCTGCACACCTATTAGTATCTCCAGTGAAACACATGAGTTCCTCAAGTTGGACTTTGGTGAAATCATTATTTTGTTCTGTCATGGGTTCCTTTCTGGGGTAAACAGACTTGCATATGTGGATTGCATTTCCTGGGACAGTTTTACACAATTTCTTTTCCTAATACTTCAAAATTAACAAGTAGACAAGAAAGAAATATAATCATACCATGAATATAGAGTTTGAATGTGTTTCCTGTTGATAATTTGTAAATAAAATGAGTGGTCCAGTTACTGAAAGCTTTAGGTGATCCTCATAAAGTTTGAAAAATATAGACCAGCTGATCTTAGCAGTATGTGAGTGACTTTGGATACATATTTGTGTTAGAGGTGTAACCAAGTTGAATCCTCCTCCTCCCCCTCCTTCCCCTTCCCCCCCCCTCCTCCTCCTCCTCCTTCTTGTTCAGCAAACTCTTGCCCCACACCAGAGGCCAACATGAAAACTCACATGTGGCTCAGCAGAGGGCCAATATGTATGTGGGATAACAAGTTGGTATTAATAGTAAAAACATGCAAAAACCAACTGTCTTAGGGTGTCTATTCCTGCACAAAACATCATGACCAAGAAGCAAGTTGGGTAGGAAAGGGTTTATTCATCTTACTGTTCCACATTGCTGTTTATCACCAAAGGATGCAGGACTGGAAACTCAAGCAGGGCAGGAAGCAGGAGCTGGTGCAGAGGTCATGGAGAGATGTTACTGGCTTGTTTCCCCTGGCTTGCTCAGCTTGCTTTCTTATAGAACCCAAGACTACCAGCACAGAGATGGCACCACCCACAAGGGGTTCTCCCTCCTTGATCACTAATTGAGAAAATGCCTTACAGCTGGATCTCATGGAGGCATTTCCTCAACTGAAGCTCCTTTCTCTGTGATAAATCCAGCTTGTGTCAAGTTGACACACAAAACCAGCCAGCACAACAATCAACTAAAAACCATACACACGCAAAACCCGTAAACCATGAGTAATCTACACCATATCATTGGCAAACCTGTACTTTTCCTTCCTTCCTTTCTACACCTAACATTACTGAAGACACACACACACACACACACACACACACACACACACACAGAGAGAGAGAGAGAGAGAGAGAGAGAGAGAGAGAGAGAGAGAGAGAGAGAGAAAGCAATCACTTAAATAACAGTGGATGTTTTAACAGACAATGGACAAGTAGCATGAGTGTTAGACAAAAATATTCACAAGGAAGGTAATACTCTAAGTTTAATAATTTCAAGAATGTTCGACCCCAGATTTGAAACACAGAGGTGGCAAATGGTTAAGTGGAGCTGAAAGGAGTGTCCCCTGAAGCAGCCATTTTAAAAGGAACAGTGACCTTCACTAATAAATGACCTGAAGAAAATACCCTGACATTTTCCCCTCCTCCCTCTTTATTTTCTCCTGTGTGGCTTTCTATTAGCACTCCGGACTGCAAGCAAGAGGTCAAGGCACCATATTACCCAGCATAGAACAATTCAGAATGGCAAAGACATACACTGGTGTAAAGAATAAGTGGTTAGTGGATCTGAGCACACAGGAATACTCTATTTTTGTTATATTATCACAGAAAGGGAATTAAAGACTGAGCAAAGAATTTCAGATAAAGGAAATTAAGGTTTTGAATCACCAGTCAACTAAAAATTATATCTGGACTTAATAGAATTTTTTATTGGAAAGGCTCAATAGAATTGTAGTTTGCTGAATGTCGTTTTTAGCTTCAGAGAAAGAAGGAGTTGGATTTGGGAATAAATGAAAGCATAAGACAAATTGGGGAATCCAGTTTTCCACTTAGAACATGAAAAGTTACTCTGGAGGTGTTAAGGATGTTGCAGAGAACGTGTGCTCGTAGTAAAAGTGAATCACTGTCACTGGGGCACTGGCCTTGACTCTTGACTTTGTAATTTAATAGCTGGAATTAATTAAATTCAGTTGGCTTTTAGACGTTTGAGATGTAATATCACTAAGTGTCTTATCATTTATACTTTAATATTGTTTTAAATATGTGAAGTAAATTATAAAATGAGGGGAAAAAATCAAGTTTCTGTATGCAATCAAAGCTGGACAGAGTTTAACTGAGTAACTTGACTAGCCTTGTAGTACTTATTTGTTTTGACTTTTATTCTTTTACTGATTGATTGATGGATGGATGAATGGATGGATGGATTATCAGTTTTTCTTTTGTGAGACAGGGATTTTCTCTGTAACCCAGGCTGGTGAGGAACTTACTATATACCTCAGGCTGGGCTTTGGCCTCCTGAGTGTTCAGAGGTTTGAGCCACCACACAAGATTTTTCCTTTGTAGTTCTAAAGAGGTTTAACTTTTAGGTTTGAAAAGGGACAATGAATTACTTTTTTCAAGATGGTTACCCAAGTGTCAAGGTGAGTTTTGTTCTAGAATTCTGCCTTAGTGAAATTTTCTCTCACCCTAGGGCATCTTTTCCTAGGATCACTGAAGTTTTTAACATTGAGGTGGAAAACATTAACAGTACTGACAGGATTCTTGTGGGCCAAGGCTGGGGGGCTGGCAATCATTGTTTACAGTAGAGAAATAGCTAATGGCCATGGGTGTGAGTCTTTTGAAGTAAAATTATTCAGAAAAATGGAAGACAACTATTGTATAGTAATTTCTTTCCAGTTAAAACATTCCTTCCAAAGGGGAAGGGATGGGAAATGAGGTAAAACCTTTTCTAGAAACTAGTAAAATTGCATACTCTCAAAGGTCTCTTTCCAGCTTTCTAGATGGATTAATGAAGTGGTAAAACAAGAGAATTATAAGTATCCACACTTTGGTCTTCCTTCTTCTTGAGCTTCATATGATATGTGAGTTGAATCTTGGGTATTCCGTGCTTTTGGGCTAATATTCACTTATCAGTGAATACATATCATGTGACTTCTTTTGTGATAGGGTTACCTCACCAAGGATGATATCCTCCAGATGCATCCATTTGCCTAAGAATTTCATGAATTCATTGTTTTTAATTGCTGAGTAGTACTCCATTGTGTAAATGTACCACATTTTGTGTATCCTTTCCTCTGTTGAGGGGCATCTGGGTTCTTTCCAGCTCCTGGAGATTATAAATAAGGCTGCTATGAACATAGTGGAGCATGTGTCCTTATTACCAGTTGGAACATCTTCTGAGTATATGCCCAGGAGTGGTATTGCTGGATCTTCTGGTAGTACTATGTCCAATTTTCTGAGGCACCACCAAACTGATTTCTAGAGTGGTTGTTCCAGCTTGCAATCCCACCAGCAATGGAGGAGTGTTCCTCTTTCTCCATATCCTAGCTAGCATCTGCTGTCATCTGAGTTTTTGAATGTAGCCATTCTGACTGGTGTGAGGTAGAATCACAGGGTTGTTTTGATTTGCATTTCCCTGATGACTAATGATGTTGAATCTTGAGGTGTTTCTCGGCCATTGGAGTTTCCTCAGTTGAGAATTCTGTTTAGTTCTGTTCCTCATTTTTTTTTAAACAGGGTTATTTGGTTCTCTGGAGTCTAACTTCTTGAGTTCTTTGTATATATTGGATATTAGACCTCTATTTAATGTAGGATTGGTAAAGATCTTTTCCCAGTCTGTTGGTTGCCATTTTTTCCTATTGACAGTGTCCTTTGCCTTACAGAAGCTTTGCAATTTTATGAGGTCCCACTTATCAATTCTTGATCTTAGACCAGAAGTCACTTGGGAACAAAATACTCACAGGAGGAAATATGGGGACCTATTTGTGTGGAGCAGAGACTGAAGGAAAAGCCATCAAGAGACTGCCCCACCTGGAGATCCATCCCATATACAGTTGCCAAATCCCAGATGCTATTGCAGATGCTGGGAAGTGCTTACTGACAGGAGGTTGATATGGCTGTCTCCTGAGAGGCTTTGCCAGAGCCTTACAAATACAGAGGCATATGGAATACACATGGAGGGACCCATGGCTCCAGATGCTTTTGTGGCATAGGATGGCCTTGTTGGACACCAGGGGGAGGAGCGGCCCTCAGTCCTATGGGAGTTTGATATCCCAGTGTAGGGGAATGCTGGAAAGCAGGAGTGGGTTGGTGGCTGGGGAAACACCCTCATAGAGGAGGGGGGAGGGGAGATGGTATAGGGGGTTTCTCGAGGGGAGACCTGGAAAGGGAGACCTTTGAAATGTAAGTAAGGAAAATATCCAATGAGAGAGAGAGAGAGAGAGAGAGAGAGAGAGAGAGAGAGAGAGAGAGAGAGAGAGAGAGAGAGAGAGAGACTCTTACCAACTGAGTTCCAGAGAAGAGACTAGAGATACCACCAAGTTGTATAGAGCACATTTTGGAAAGCTGCAGCTTTCATGACTTGTGACCTATGGATGGTGGAATTTTCAGTATCACATCTGTTTTCTTTAGTTCCTTTCCAGCTGTTTTGAGATATCCCTGTTTCTGCACGTAACCACTATCTATGTCCCTGTGAGCAACCCCAGCCACAACTCAGCAGTTCACTAAGGCGGACTTTCGTGCCCTCCTTACTTTGGTCTGTCGCACACTCCCTGTTTGGGTTAATAGATATCTGTTGCATCTCTCCAGGAAGAGTGGGCCTCACAGAGTTCATCTGTAGAAGGATGAGAGGGAAGCGTCCTGGAAAGATGCCCACTTTTCAGGCCGTTGTCTACTGATGTTTAAGAGACAGATGCTCGATCAAAGCTTTCATACTGTTATCAAAGCTATAGCTTCAAAATGAGTATTGGGTCGGTGAATAAACAATCAAACGGGTGTGGAAAATGACTCAAATGTCTTGTTTGTAACATGGCCTAGTTAAGCTTTTATAAACTGTCCTCAAAGCTGGCTAACATATTTATTAATGACCGAAGCTCCCACAATCTTTAATTTTTCTCTCTTCGGAACATGTCACCTTTTTCTGATACTATTGCGTCTGCATAGGTGATTTCTTATATTAATTAATTAATTAATTAATTAATCAATTAATTAATTTCGAGACAGGGTTTCTCTGTGTAGCCCTGGCTGTCCTGGAACTCACTCTGTAGACCAGGCTGGCCTCGAACTCAGAAATCCGCTTGCCTCTGCCTCCCAAGCGCTGGGATTAAAGGTGTGAGCCACTACTGCCCGGCCCTATTTTTGTTTTTTTGACTTGGATTAAGATTTGTTAGCGCTGAGCCTCTAGCACTTATCCATATCATACTTTGCCTGAGTTTCTGCTAACTCTTGCCACACAAGGCAGTAGACTACTTATCATTGGCTAAGTTTTTTTTTCTAAAATAAACACATTACTGACTGAATATTTGAACAGTATTAATTTTCATTTATCTTGACTTGATCTCTGATAAAATGTTTGAGAGTTATTTCAAATGCCTTACAGGATTTCACAACCCTTTTACTATGTGGGTTTTCCTACATTGCAATGCTAGGTTTTTGTCCTTATAAAATACAGGTTACATTTTAGCTGTTAAATTTTCTGTAAGAATTTCATACTGCTTGTTGATGAAGAAAAACTTTAGATAATGCAATAAGCCTTATGATTTAATTAGTCCTAGACTAAGTTTACCAATTATGGAAACCTGATTAAAAATCAACAAATGGACATTAATACATATATGGAGGTGGTTTCACAGTCTTTTAGGCTCTGTAAGTTTTGAGTACACGAAACATGGTTTAAATACTAGGAGCTTCCTGAGTTACACTAGTATAGGGTAATAACTAAGTACCTTGATTCTTTATATTATTTGCCAATCATTTGTATTTGATTATGATTGTTATTCACATATGAATAACAATCATAGAATATGTGTTTACATTTTGTGTTCTCACTCATGGTCACTATTATCTTCTAATATTGTACTAAATTTCTTCGTGTAGCTTGTTTATAAAAATACAGATAAACAGTTAAGAAACATAGAAAAACATTTTTCTGGAGCTAAAGAGTGAATGAATCCTGAACTTTTCAGTTGCTGGGCAACCTTTCTAATACTGAGTTATATTCCCAACCTCTGAATATTTTCTTTGTAAAAGTATTAAAAACAAAATGAAAATAATATTCTATTTACCTTTAAAGAAATGACCACCTATTATTATGACAGAGATAGTAGCTATAGCAGTTTCAGATAAAAGTATAATTTTTGGATAGAATTATAATGTAGTTCAAGAAGTTTATATTATTTTGCTAATTCATTATTGTATCATGCAATGAGTATTTATTATAAAATCTTAGGAATCTATGTTCATAGATTATAAGTGTTCTGTTATGCATATCCATACAGTCATACATGCCCTTGAAGTATCTGCTCTATTCTAGGCACTATTTCAGTCCTTGAGGACGTATCAATGTTGAATGATTCCAGATTTCTTGCATTCTACTTTATAACCTATGAAAGTATTTTCTTTTTGCAAATTCATCTTTCTAACATAAAAATAAAGTTAATTTATATTTTATTACTATGTAATTTTGACATTAGAAATAGATGCATGGTTTAAATAAATCATGTGAAGCAATATCTATGCTGCCTTATGTCAAGTAATCTTTAAAATAAACCTTCGTTAGTATCTTTATTGACTTTGCTAGTTAAAAAGAGGAGCATGATGAGCATATTTAAGTTTTCTGAAGTTATGTCCGTCACAATTGATGGTGCTCAGAGTCAAGTCCGACTGTCTGATATCAGGATTGATGTGGATAGTCCCAGTGTGAGAATACAATATAACATTATACACATATGTGCTAATACTATTTTCACCAACCAAAATGTCTGGGGCATAAAATCTCAGGAATACTTATTTTATGAGGGAAGGACTTTCATAGCTCACAGGTAATAGAGATATATGTAGTTTCAGATGCTCAGTACGAGTATCCTGGAAGGTACTGTTTGAGATCTGCAGTGAGTTATTGATTTTGAAATAAAATAGAATATCTGCTGCACTAGTTTATCATTGATGTTATGGTCAGCAGTGGAATGATGTAGTTTCTAGACTCTATATAACAGCAGTGTAAGTTCTCTCCAGAGACCTCCACAGAGTCAAAGCAGGTCTTCTGACTTTGTCAATGAAATAGTTTTCAGGATAAGCCAATATGAAACCGAGTTGGAGATTATTCATAGAGACTTTTAAAACCCACATACTGAAGAATGGTAGTTCATTGGGGAGCAGGGAAGGGTCTTTATGGGAAGAATATAACACAACCAAGTTTGAGTACTGATTTCTCAAGGAAAGGTCATTTCCCCATTGTCTTTACACTAGCCATATACAGTATTTTGGTAGGTTCTGACATTATTATTAAAGATTTCCTAAAGAATATAAATTCAAGGACAATGTACAATACACTTCCCATGTCCAATTCTGTAAGTCAATATCTAAAGTGCAAGTGGGGCTAATTCTTTCTTTGGATTTCAGGGGGAAAAGGTTACCTTAGTCTCTAATATCTTTCTGCCTTCTTAGGATCACAGCAAATATCTCTATCCTTTACTACTTTATTATTCTGTAGTGAAAAATAAAAGTCTAGGCCCATATGTTTTGTTGGTGAATTCTGCCAATCAGTTTAAGAATTAATATAAATTTTCTTCCACTTGCTTCTGGAGTATTGAGGAGGAGTGGGTATTTCCAAACTCGTTAGCTGAGCTCAAAATTACATTGACTCTAATGCCAGACAAAATTTCTATAAAGATATAAAAATGGAAAATATTCATCTTACTGGTGTAGATTCAAAAACCCTCAGGTAAACCAGCAAAAACTCCAGCAGCATGCTAGTTATATACTATAAATTAGGATTTATATTAAAATTACAAAGAAAATTCAGTACCTACTGATTCCACTAAGCTCACAGAGACTGAAGCAGCAAATACAAAGTCACAATGGTCTGTGTCAGGTCCTCTGTGTATATCTTCGGGCTGTTAGATTGGTATTCCTCTGGGACTCCTAAAAGTGTGAGTGTGTGTCTCTGATCTTTTACCTGCTCTTGGGACTCTTTTCCATTCATTTGGGTTGTTGTGTCTAGCCTTGGTATGAGTGCCCTCCCCTTGTCTTATTGTATCTTGTCATGTTTGACTGTTGCCTCTTTGAGACCTGATCTTTTCTCAATGGGAATATAAGGGAGTGAATCTTGGAGGAAAGGGAAGCTGGAAGGAGTATAGAGAGGGAGAACTATAGTTAGGCTGTGTGAGAGAAAAATCTATTTTTAATAATAAAAAAAGAAAGTCAATCAGTGTGTGATTTAGTCACTATTCCATTGCTATGAATAGATTCCATCACTAAGGCAGTGCTGACAAAGAACAACATTTAACTGGGGCCTTGATTACAGTTTCAGGGACTTAGTACATTACTAGCATGGCAGGCAGCATGGCAGCATGGAGCAAGGTGGCAGGCAATCTGGTGCAGTAGAAGTAGCTAAAAGCTACCTCCTGTTCTTAGGGAGGGAGGGAGGGAGGGAGGGAGGGAGGGAGGGAGGGAGAGAGAGAGAGAGAGAGAGAGAGAGAGAGAGAGAGAGAGAGAGAGAGAGAGAGAGAATGAGGGAACCCTGGGCTTAGCATGGGCTTTTGATATCTCAAAGCCTACCCCTAATGACACAATTCCTCCAAAAAGGCTACACCTCCAAAAAGGTTACACATCCTAAGCCTTCTCAAATCGTGCTGTTCTCTGATGATTGAGCACTCAAATATATGAGCCTATCGGGTCCATTCTTATTCAAACCATAACAGGATGAATTACCCAATGAAGAGCAAATATTAGCTCAACTGATGCAGAAAGTTCTTTTGCAAACCAGTGCTATTTCATGATATAAGCAGAAAAACTTAGAAATAGATATTTACTTTGTCAACTTTGTAAATATCACTTACATAGATCCCAAAGATAACATTGTATACATTGTATTTGGTGATAAAAGAATGAAATATTTTCCCCAAGATTAGGGAGAAGACTGGGATGTACAAGAACAGCTGGAAGGATAAAAAAGACAAGTTGCATTCAGATGGAAAAAAAAAGAAAGTAAAATTATGATCACAAGTGACATGGTTTTACGTGGAGAAAAGCCAGAAAAAAAATCACCAAGGAACAATTTATGTAATATACAAATTCAGTATAGTGTAGAATCAAGCTTAACACTAAAATCAGTTTATTCCTAAGCAACAAGAAACAGCTAAAAGGACACAGGGGAAATAATTTCATTCGAAATCATGTCAAAGAGAATAAATATTTAAGACTACATTTAAGAAGCTACCAGACATATATAGTGAGTTTTACAAATAAACAATGAAGAAATTAAAGGAGACACAGTAAATGGAAGAGACTTTTGGTTCATATATTAGTAGATTTGCTGAGATGATGCCAGAATTCATATGAGTGCTAAATTCATTGATAGAACAAAGCCCTCAAAAATTCTAATCCTTTATTCTAATCCTCTAATTTAGAGGGATGCTGAAAAAAATCTTGGAAAAGAAGAATAAGTTTATGGATTACACATTTTGAAATTTCAAAACTTCTTCACTGGTAGTCATTAAAAAAATTGTACTGGTACAGAATGTGTATGTGTGTGTAGCAGGAGGAAGAAAGAGAGAGAGAGAGAGAGAGAGAGAGAGAGAGAGAGAGAGAGAGAGAGAGAGAGAGAGAGAGAGAGAGAGAGAGAGAGGAAGAAGAAGAAGAAGAAGAAGAAGAAGAAGAAGAAGAAGAAGAAGAAGAAGAAGAAGAAGAAGAAGAAGAAGAAGAAGAAGAAGAAGAAGAAGAGGAGGAGGAGGAGGAGGAGGAGGAGGGGGGGAGAGGAGAGGAAATATGAACAAGCATCTATTTACCCCAGAAAGAGGACAATTACAGACCAAAATGATCCTACTAAATTTTAGGAGATCCATGTGTTTAATTAGTGTTACTTACAGAAATATGGGATAAGAGTTACATGAGGGAACAGAAATGACATAGAGACAGGTGCATCACCAAAAAGCCACTATAGCATGAATGGCAGTTAACCAATGATGGAAACCTGGACCATACCGGACAGTGGCAGGCAGCTGAACAGGTTAGATTTGAGGGTGTCCTTCCTTGGTAGTTCATTTGGTCTGAGCCTTTTCTAGCCAACTTGGCTGATCTCAGCTTCTTCCAGATCACTCAGCTTTTCTAAGAATCTTCTAGAGCTCAGTTTGTCTCTGAGTATCTTGAAACTGTTCCTACTGCTTATACATGCTGGGAGATGGAGGGAATCTATAGAATCTGGTCAGTTTCAGGAACTTTCTAATGTTATTTTGAGTTGTTTCCTTCCTACATTCACTAGATCCCGTTGCAGGATGGAATGTTTCTTTTCCTCCTAGAATATGCTATTGTTTTATGCCCTGTAAACACTCCAAATCTTAATGCAATTTCTTCTAAGATGGAAGATTTTAAACATCACAATGAGAGTTAGAGCAAGAAAGACAAAGAGCAAGTGAGTTCAGAAACAAAATAGAGTTGAGTATAGAAGTAGGTACCATCTTTCCCTTATTATTAGAAATATTATCATAAGCAAATACACTTTTGTCAATTAATTTTTAACATGATGCTAAGGACACTAAATGAATTGCTATTTTCATCTATTTCATAACAGTATCTTAAATATGAAAACAAATTTATATGTATTGTAACAAAATAACGTTTTATAACATTTTATGAGGGTAGGTTCCAAAACATCTATGTATGTCTAAGTAAACATGTACATACACACAAGCAGACAGACATGTGAAGTGGAAACTTCTAGTTCTTTGGAACATTAGTTATGTCAAATGATGTTTGACAAATGATGTGGGAAACACAGGTGAAAGGATGTCTTGCTAAAGCAAATACGTGAAAGGGTGTTTTTCTGAAGCAGACACAGGCAAAAAGATGTTTTCATATAACAAATACATGAAAGGATGCTTGACGAAGGAGTATAAATACGGCCCCACAGACAGTGGGAGAAGAGCACTGAGGAGGTTTGCTCCACCTTGCTAATCTTCGATAAAGGCAGGCATGTATTGGTTTGCCTTACATACATCCTATTCTCAAGCTGAACTTGTGTTAACTGTCATTGAGAGGCACTAGCCAAGAACTGTTCATGAAGTTCCTGTGGCAGCTTGCCAGTCCTTTGGCCTCATCTTAGGCTGGTTGGTGAGTCTTGTTGGGTTTTTCAGGGTTGAACAGCTGGTTTGTGTCTGGTGTCTGCCTGCCTAAAGGACTGGTCTGCAGCTGCTGAATCATATTTGATGTTTGCTATGGGACTGAAATGCTGCCCCAAAAAAGATCAAGCTCGCCCCCAAAGAACTCTTGCTGAGCAGGTTTACTTCCCCCATATCCTAATCACTCTTTGCTTCCACTACCTCTGCTGAGTGATGGGCTAGAGGAAAGGTTGAATCCTTATTAAAAATAGGTTTCAAAAATGTATGCCCATACACATGCATACACACGCTCCTATCTTCTCTCAGGTTTTATTAATTATCCGCTTATGGCTAGTCTTTTCAATTTTCATCCCAGCCCCAACATCTCCTTCTTATTATTTTTATGGCAAGCACAGTACTAGACCAACATAAGTCAGATAATGCTCTCACAACACTGTGCAACATCCATCCTCATCTAGTAGTAGAGCATTTTCATCACTACAACAAAACTTTCTTCTCCATAATGCAGTTTCCCATAAATTGGTGACATTTATGACGATTGTCCTAGAGTCCCAAAGCAACTGGATGCACTGATTTGAACATCAACAGAATTAATGAAGAGACAGACTTGCCCAACAAAAATGTAAGACAACATGTTCTTGACATTTTATCACATTCAATTTATTTTCTACTTAAAACAAAATATGCTAAGAGAGTCTCCCCACCTCCTACCTCCCAAGGTTGCCTGTTTCCATTTCTTCTGCTGACTCTCAGGGCTTCAATCCTTCCCCCCCCACCCACCCAATACCTAGTCATGTTCCACTCTTTCCCTTCCTGTGCCCTTTCCTACCCAGGTCCCTCCTCTCCCCGCTCCTGTGATTGTTTTCTTCTCCCTCCCACGTGGGATTGAGGCATCCTCACTTGGGCTCTTTGGCTTATTAACCTCCTTGAGTTGTGTGGATTGTTTCCTGGGTATTCTTTACTTTTTGGGGGCTCATATCCACTTGCTAGTGAGTACATACCATGCATGCCCTTTTGGGTCTGAGTTCCCTCACTCAGGGTGTTACTTTCTAGCTCTGTTCATTTGTCTGCAAACCGCATGATGTCCTTGTTCTTAATAGCTAAGTAGTATTCCATTGTGTAAATGGACCACATTTTCTTCTGTTGTGAGACATCTGAGTTGTTCTGACTATCACAGATAAGGCTGTTATGAACATAGTGGAACACATGCCCCTGTGGCATGGTGGGGCATCTTTTGGGTATATGCCCAAGAGTGGTGTGGCTAGATCTTCAGTTAGATCTATTTCCAATTTTCTGAGGAACCTCCAGATTGATTTCCAGAGTGGGTGTACCAGTTTACAATCCCACCAGCAATGGAGAAGTGTTCCTATTTCTTCACATCCTTTCCAACATGTGCTGTCACCTGAGTTTTTGATCTTAGTCATTCTGATTTGTTTAAGCTGGAATCTCAGGTTCGTTTTGATTCCCATTTCCCTGATAACTAAGGACTTTGGACATTTCTTTAGGTGCTTCTCAGCCATTTGAGATTCCTCTGTTGGGTTTACAAAAAAGGGCCTATCATGACTGCCCTCAGAAAGACCCAATAAGCAGCTGAAAAAGTCAGATGCAGATATTTACATCCAATCAATAGACAGAATCTGGGGACTCCTGTGGTTGAATTAGAGAAAAGCTGGAAAAAAAGCTGAGGAGGAGGGCAACCCTATAGGAAGACCAGCAGTCTCACAAACCTGGACCCCCAGGATCTCTCAGACCTGGATCACCAACCAGGCAGCACACACCAACTGATATGAGACCCCCAAAACCTATACAGCAGAGGACTGATGGTTCTGGACTTAGTCAGAGAAGATGCACCTACCCCTTAAGACTTGGGGCCCCAGGGAGTGGGAAGGTCTGATGGGATGGAGTGTGGGGACATCTTCATGGAGAATGGGGATGGGTGGTGTGGGATATGGAATAGTAGGAAGTTGGACCAGGAGGGGATAAAGTCTGGACTGTAAAAAACAATCAAAGGATAATTTTTTAAAAATTTCCAAAAACTAAAATACAAACTGATTTCTAAAATCCAGAGCTTCATAATTATGATCAGGATGTCCTGCGTTCCATAGTCTCCCCCCCCATTTTTGTTGTTAATTACAATTTGAAATATTGTTTATGATTACTCACTCATTAAAAGAAATGCTTTCTAAAGGGGTTAATGATTATGAGTCTATTAATATTGCTTTCTCACCAAACCCAGACACTATTGCATATACCAGCAAGATTTAGCTGACAGGACCCTGATATAGCTATCTCTTGAGAAGCTATGCCAGTGCCTGGCAAATACAGAAGTGGATGCTCACAGTCATCTATTGGATAAAGGAGCTAGAGAAAGTAACCAAGGAGCCAAAGGGATCTGCAACCCTATAGGAGGATCAACAGTATGAACTAACTAGTATGCACCAGAGCTGTGTCTCTAGTTGAATATGTAGCAGAGGATGGCCGAGTTGGCCATCAATGGGAGGAGAGGCCCTTAGTCTTTCGAAGATCATATGCCCCAGTACAGGGTAATGCCAGGGCCTGGAAGTGGGAGTGGGTGGGTGGGGAGTAGGATGGAGGGAGGGTATAGGGGACTTTCAGGATAGCATTTGAAATGTAAATGAAGAAATTATCTAATAAAAAAAGAAACTTTAGTAATTAAGCATTTATGCCCAAGCATCACTTTTAAAATACTGCCATAGAAATAAAATAATAGAATGTATATTTTCAGATATGTCTTTAACCATACTTCATTTACTTAACCCACTCATATTAATATCATGATTTCATCACACTTTTAATTAAAATATATCTGGATTCAGTTTCTACTTAATTGGTTTTCCTTTTCCTTAAGTCAGTCTTTTATCTTACAGCAAGATGTTAACAATAGTTTCCCTTTATCTCTTATTTAAGCCCTTTTCATTTCAATTTATTTGATATAGTTCAAGAAGATTAAACTTCTTAGAATGTGGCTTTCATATTTCCTTTCCTAATTTTAAACTGTACAGTGAGCTCTTGTGTCCCTCATGGCCAAGTCCATGTTAAATTTTAGGGTTTCACATTTTTAACAAATTATGGTTTTACCTGTACAACCTATATTTCCTGCTTCTCTGTGATTTGTTCCCACTCTATGACAGCCAGTTAAGCACTGTACAGAGCTAGGAAAGAGAAACTTGAAAAAACTTAACTAAGTTCAGAAGTGTTGTAGATACATTTGGGTCTTAAGACATATTGGAGCATTGAGAGGATCACACACACACACACACACACACACACACACACATCAGACTCTTCATTTGCCATGGAGAACTGACACATGCTTATACCTGTTCCCTGTGGTTCCAAGAGGGCATAATAAGGTTATGTGTGCTAAGCTCATGAGAAGTATGTATGAGGTCTGTCTTTGTCTAGACCAGGAACATCATTAATAAAACAACAATGCAGTGATTTCCATCAGGTGGCACTAGATTAATCACTATCCCAACTCTCTCCTTTTATCAGTTTCTTTCCCATCTTGTTATATAACATTTTCAAAGTGGGAAAAATCAGCTTCTTGTGAATATTCTTTGAGGCAGTGAAAACAGGTCACATAGTTGTTTTTTATTTGTTAACTATAACCTATTCTAGCATTTCTGAAACCATAAAGAAAGATGATTGAGGACAGAGATTGGAGTCTTAATATTACTAAAATAAATATATATTCTAAATATATTCAGCATATGCTTTTTAGATAACCCAGTTAGTAATTTATTTTTAAGTATAAATGTGGCATTGAAATAAAAACATTGTCCTAGTAAATATTATCTTTTTAAAGTCAGTAATCACCACTGTACATTTGCATTGTGCATTTAGAATGGCATTTCTTCAGGACGCAACTGATTTTTTTTTAAAATTCTCAAATCAAGGTAATTTTAAAATTCTTTTTCCAAGTTATCCATTTCTGTATATAATGAAACAGCAATATGAAATTGAATTGGAAAACTAAATTAGAGCTAAAGGAGATTGGACTTTCAAAAAGTTAATTAACACCAAAAACACTTAGGAAACTAAAGTCTAATTTTCTTTTCATTCTGATATGGAAGACAACCAATATACCAAGGCTGGACTTAAGATCTGCACATTTTGTTTTGGACATCCTATAGAAGGCTATCATTGTAGTCATGTTTTTCTGAGTTAACGCTCAGCTAGGATGGTTGGGTTAATCATCAGCTTCAGGAATGCAGATTATTTCTGTCAATCTAGGACTCTTTTATTATTGTATTTGTTTTTATACATTTGATTATTTTCGCTCCATGATTTTGTGCAAATTATTTATTTATACATTCTCCATTAAAACTATCGTCATTCTCCATGTATGTTTCAAACTTGTCTACATGGTTTTTTTTTTTATAGTTTGCATTACCATTCAGTTATAATTTTAGAGCCACCAGCATTGATGTTTAATTCTTATGTGAGATTTCATGGCACCCATCTACTGCTTCCTCCTTGCCCACCTTTTCAGGGCAGATATTCAGGTTTCCTACATTCCTTACCAGCAAAACTAGCATATACAGACTGCCAAATCCTTAATGGTCATATTGATCACTGAATTGATATATATTTATATATATATATATATATCATATATTATGATATCTCATATATCATATATATTCTCTATATATATTCAGAGACATAGGAATAAATTATATTTAATTTCCCCAGCTGATGTATGAATTTTCAAATTTGTTTCATTCTTTCCAGATGAGCCAATGAAGCCTATTGTTTTTGTGTCCTTTAAACTCAGTACCTTATTTTAGTACTATTTTAAATTTTACATTTGCAATGTGAACTATTCTAATTTTTATGAGAGAAATCATTATTTTCCATGATTTTAAAATTTGTGACATTTCATCTTCTGAATATGCCTTTCAGTATATTTGAATTTTTGGTAACACTAGTAGGTTAACATATATGATGAAAAAAAAATATATATGGATGATAGATAGTAAGACAGATACAGATAGATAAAGAGAATATATATTTGCCAACACTGGACATGGTTTTGCACTCCAAATATTCAGAAGCTAAAGGAGGGAGGATAGTGAACTTGAGGCCAGCTTGGGATGTTTAGCCACAAAATGAGGTAACCGGATGCTTAATGACTCTTACACAGAATAGAGGAATGAAAACGCATAGACTGGCAGGAACTGGGCAATAAAATAACTGAGACAAAGTCAGCCCTATCTAAGGTCAGCTATAGTCTTAGAAGCCAGGTGTGAGAACTTTTCACTCCTAGGGCAAGGGCTTTCACACCCAAGCCATGGTTCTAACTAGGGAGTTCCGTTCTAGCTAACCATCTCATGAATAATGCAATATTCTAAAACCACAGCCCAATCTACTTCCTAAACCATTGTAAATTCCTGTAAATAGGTGTAACTCAGCTATAATTCTAAGCATCTATTCTGGTTTCCCTTACGGTCAGAAACTTCTTTCTTCCTAGGTGATGGTAGATTCCTGTGAAGGGCAGTGACCTAAGTGACGAAAGAAATAGTGTAATACCAGGGGCAGTACTGAATTCCAAGCCCAAGGTCTTGCTAAGGAGAAGCTAGGACTGTTGGAACACTCGCGGACGCCTTTAGCTATGTCAGAATTCAATCTTAAAAGGCACTTATGATAGGAAAATATTGAAAGAGAGCACGTGTATCCATACACTAGACTAACTCAGGACTGGAACTCGGGAATGAAAAATTACTGTATGGGTAGGGAACGCTAGACTACAGGAGGAGAGCTTCCTTGAAACTCTTTTGCCTCATGAGTGACTTTTAAGCCTCTCGGCTTGTCCAGTTGACTCGACCGGAGAACGTAGCACAAAGGCAAGTGTAGTTTGTTTCAAGCACACATCTCTGTAACACCTGGAATGTACAGCTTCATGCAAGGCAACACTTCACTAGTACTGAACAGGTCACTGGACCTGTGGCTACTAAGAAAGAAATTTGGAAAAGGAAAAGCCATTACTGTGGTCAAAATAAATGGAATCTGTGAAGCGTTTCGATGTACTACTGTGCAAAAGGGCAGCAAATAGACAATGCCATGAGCATCCTCCATTTCCCTCTTGTATACACTAAAGCTGTTCTCAATATTTTCCCATTACATTCATGTCTTAGTTCTCCATATTTTCAGTTTTAAACTGACCAACATTCAAAATTGCTTTTTATCAGTGGAGTGCTTTCTCAGGACAATTTATGTTTCTGATTAAAATATTTATGCACCTATTAGTCTGCATGAACATACATACATGCAGTTGCATAATATATATTGAAGTAGTCCGTTTTGATTGAATGGGGAGAGAGGTCAATCTTAGAGAAAAACAAGAAACTTTCTAGGGATACCAGCATCTGGACAACTGTTCTAAGTGTGACAATTTTTTACATAGTGTAGAGAATAATTAATTCAGGTTTCTTTTTTTACTTTCTTTTTCTCTCCTCCCCTCCCCTCCCCTCCCCTCCCCTCCCCTCCCCTCCCCTCCCCTCCCCTCCCCTCCCCTCCCCTCCCCTCCCCTCCCCTCCCCTCCCCTCCCCTCCCCTCCCCTCCCCTCCCCTCCCCTCCCCTCCCCCTCCCCTCCCCTCCCCTCCCCTCCCCTCCCCTCCCCTCCCCTCCCCTCCTCCCTCCCTCTCTCTCTCTCTCTCTCTCTCTCTCTCTCTCTCTCTCTCTCTCTTTCTCTCTCTCTCTCTCTCCCTCTTTTTGACAGGGTTTCTCTGTGTAGCCCTCCCTGGCTGTCCTGGAACTCATTTTGTAGACCAGGCTGGCTTCAAACTCAGAAATCTTCCTTCCTCTGTCTCCAGAGTGCTGGGATTAAAGGTGTGAGCCACCACTGTCCAGTTACTTAAGTTTTCATGAGTACTCCAGGACAACTTATAGCCCAAAGCATTAAGTTAAATAAGGAGTATAGGGCCTGGAGCACTGACTGTGCTTCCAGAGGTCCTGAGTTCAATTCCCAACAATGTGGTTGCCATGGTGGCTCATGGCCATCTGTAATGAAATCTGATGCCTTCTTCTGGTGTGTCTGAAGTCAGCTACAGCTACTCATATAAACTAACTAACTAACTAAATAAACAAGGAGTGTAAGGTAGCAGTTTTATCCATTTTTCGCCAAGTCTGTGCAATGTGACACTAAGTATCCTCAGTTTATTCTAACAGAATGGACTTTTTGTGCATTTCAGCAGAGTGAAGTCCACGTAACCCTCTCTTTGTAATTGTCAATGATCAAAACCAGGTGCTTTATTACATTAAGAATGTACACAAAGTTCCATGTGCTCCATATGAATACTACCTTCAAGGGCTGTTTTAACAGTAAGCGCTGTGTGCCAGTGTTAAGGTTACATTTCTGCTTTCTGTGCTGAAGATAAAACAGCCTGCTCTACTGTTATTCTCACCTTCTCTACATAAGATGTTATTCTGCGTCTTATTTACCTTTTCCTTCCATATACACCTGTCTTTTAGGTGTTCTCAAAATAGCGACTAGAAAGCTGTGCCTTGGCTCACAACCCAAAACAGACACCTGAATCAGCCTTAGCCAAATTTAGTTAACTGCTTCATGTGGGGATATCATGTTTGTGTATCAACTTCAGGCCATGAACTACTTTCAAATATTGTATTTAAATGTGTTAGTCTTAATGTGTCTGCTAGCATTTTGAAGCATATTATACTAATACATCAAACAGTCAGGTCATAAATTAGATGCTCAGACTACAAATGTATCTATCGCACATGCATCATTGCATAAAAGCCCTAGAATGATTTGTGCCTAGTTCAAACATCTCTCCTTACTCTGATAATTTTAATAGATACAGTAACATAAAAGTCTGACTCATCAAACCTCGCAGTGTTAATCCTTGCTATTTAAGCTATATAATTTAAGCTATTCCTTACCTTAAATAATGGAGTATGCCTGGCAAGCATGTCCAACCTTGACCCATAACAGTGTTGTGACGAAATGAACCAGTAGATGGCAGTAGTGATTAGCAAAAACTAAAGTTAAACTTTTCCCTAGGTCACTGAACAATAATCATATTATACCCAAAATTCCTCAATAATAGCAGATTACAAAGAATTTGCTTAACTACAACGAATCTTTATTCATTGGAAGATTAAACTGATTAGATAAACCTGATTGCAGCAACTTTGAATAATACTTTGAGGCGACTTTGCATACCCTGGATCAAAAGTTACACTTTTAGGATATTGCTACTGTTGTCTCTGTTTTTATAGTTATACAGTTCAAGCATCACATTAAAATTTATGTTATAAAGCACTTTAATTGAAACAGCAAATTGGTGAATGTACACAGGTTTGTTAAAAGTAGAGCCATCGCTTCTCCGCCTTTTGGCTAAGATCAAGTGTAAAAGTAGAGCCAACCTATTCGGTATAACTATTAATGTTGCAAACTGCTGAACCACCTTGCAAACACTTAGGGAACTTTGCATTGTACTTGGGAGTTGTTGAGGTCTTGTTTGTTCATTTATTCATTTTGGTTATTTGGTCAGACAATCGCAGTGAGGAGTGCCTGGTAGATCTTATGTCTCACTGAAGACAGCACTGCAGTTCACATTATAATTCTTAGGCAGCATGTGTGGATAAATATAATTCCCAGAGATCAAATACTAAAGATTATAGAGATTATAATAAGTATGATAAGAATCATAAACCTACTTTGTATGGTTTGTCCACCAGTATCATTCATTTCAAAATGTAAAAAAACTTGCTATGTTTTTTACAATAGTCAAACAGAAAGAATAGGGATTCTAGTGACAGAGTTGGAATTGAAGAGAGAAGAGCTGATCAAAAAGGCATCACGGTTTGTGATGATGACTGGTTATATCCTTCGGTGGCTACGTCTCTCAGTGTTCTTAATACAACTGACTATATATAGTAAATAACTGTTGCTATGTTCGACAGTTTTCCTCTCTTAATAAACTGCAAACGTGTGGATCCCTTGCATGAAAGGATGTCATGGACTAGACACAAACGATGTAGTCTACAGCTAGAGAAAAAATGGGAATATGAAAGCACCACGAACTGAACAGCTAAAACAATTCTGGTGAATCTGTTGCCTAATGAGAATAAATTGAATTGAGCAAAGCTCCAAGAGTATCCACTGGAGTAAAAGAAGGCTCTAAATTCTGTAGAAAGCCACTGGAGTGTGTCACACAAGCATCCAAAGAAAACAGGTGGTGATTTCAGATTTCCCAGGTGAGGATTATAATCAGGTTGCAATTGTGGGTCTCTCCAGTGTGAGAGCAAATATGGATTGTTCTTTATAGTCACGCTCGGCTGGTGTTCTGTTTGCCGCAGACGCTGCCTTTTCAAGCGACGTCTCCTTTACAGGCAGATAAATTCATCCCTTTTCCAAGGACATTTGTAATTGTCACAGTCTTTGCTGTTTCCTTTAACTGGGGTGAATCATCTGTTTAACTAAATAGTAAGAAAACACTTGCAGTTTCTTCCCTCTTAAACTGGCTGTAGCTCTCTGCCATGCTTTACGAAATGCCCCCTGCTAATCAAAGCCAACAGTGCATAATGGACTTTTTGTGAAAGCTGAAATGTATTTATTCCAAGTACAAAGCCTGCTAGCAGCCTGTGATTTAATCTTTACTATTTGTTTTTCCTTATCAAGTGATTGACAGGAAGAGGCAGGCACAATCCATTTTTCTGATTAATACAGTGCCATGCACTTTGATTTCTTCCTCATGAAGGTTACAAAGACTCAGCAATACCATCAGAAATAAAGAAGAAGGAGAAAATGTGTTTTGTTTTGTGAAGATATTTGAGTTTGTGAGGTGCAGGGGAGGGAAGGTGGAGTTTGGAGTCAGAGACCAGGAACGAGCTGCAACCGTCCAGGTGGTTTGCCCGAGGCCGGTGCTTTTCTAACCAGAAATCATTCTAGGAACCACTTTTCCCCACCGCCCTCCTTACCAGGCTAATATTTTAAATCAGTCTTCCTGTTGTAGTTGGCAGCATTTTTCTGTTTGTCTTGGAATCGAGTAGCTGTGTACCGTACAATGTATGTCATTATTAATCTGAAGTATAATAAAATACAGTAATCCTTATGATTTTTCCATTTCATCATTGAGAAAGTGAACATCTCAGCTTTTTGGAGCCCTTGGTTGGCACTGACAGCATATTTGAAGAACTTGATGTATAAAAGAAATTCATTAATTATTGGCCGTGTTCTTGTATCTTTTTTTTCTACTTTAATAATTACGCTGCCAAACTTATACAAAAATAACTCATTATAAGAAGGAATTGTTCTGTTTTTCCATAAATGAAAGCAAGCTTCCATGGATTTGCTGTGAGTTCAAAACTATGTCTTTCTTTTCAAATGTTTTCCAAGAATATATGGATGACAAAGACTATGCAAATAATGTACTGGAAAAAGAAAGATACAAAATTTGGTATGTAAAGAAGACTCTAAGTAAAGATGATCAAAAAACATTGTACTGAATTCTCAAAGAATCAATAAAAATGAGAGAATATTTTTGAGAGAAGATATACATTTCAAAGAAGGCTATTTCTTTAACATGCTACTTTACTTATCACATGTAAGCAATGCCAGTGATTTCAGTGTTTCCATAGAAACTATTCCAATCACATAATTGCCATTTGATACATTTGGTGTATGTAGCATGATAGGAAATTAAATGGTTACTATGTCTCCTCAGTGCACTTCAACAGCAAGAACAATAATCTTTGAATCCTATTCATTCATTATTCTATCGCTGCATGGAGGCTGACCCTTATGGCTAAGTAATTTAACATTCTATATGCACCGTGATTGGCCTAAAATGAGAAGTGACATATTTAATGTGGGTTTGACATGAGAGGAAAGGGCTTAAAGGTGCTTTCACAGTCTGAAAATGCTTCATATTATCTGTGTATTAGCCTTACTCAAGAGCAGGAGTTAGCCAGGCTGTTGAAATGCATACATTGCTTGAGGTTGACGTACGGAGCTTGGCTTTCTCTTACTGTGCTATACTTGCAATATGACTTCCAAAGTTTTTCAACCTTTGCTCATGTCTCCCTTATACCCATCTCTCCAAACAATTAACCCCTTGATTGGGGTGAGTGGATAAGTGTGATTTGGGTTATGCATGAATAAAATCTTCACCAGTGCAACAGAGGACTGCTTTCGATTATGAATTTTAAATAACATCAGCTGCATATAGCAATGAAGAAAATTTTAGATTAAAACCCTATTTTAATATGTAGAACTAAGTTCTAAAAATAATTTTAATCCTGAGGCTAATGTCCTAAAATTGTAGTGATAATCAGCAGGTAGCAAATTTTTTTTTCTGGTCAAACATATGTAGTTCATAACAATAATTTTTTGTCTATAGAGTACATATTAAATATTATCGTTAATTCTTGGTAATTCTCAATACAAACAGAAGTCACTTTTTGGATTGATTATTTTAGGAAAATGTCTCAAAGTTATAATATATCTTATGATGAATGCTTAATTATTCTGAATGCATAAATTGGAAGACAAATACACAAATGGAAAAGAATTATGAGAAAGATAAAACAAGGACAAAGGACTGCTCTTCTAAGAAGAAACAGGAGTTGGGAAGGAAACATAACAAAATATGCAGCAAGACAACATTTAATTTACATATTGTCTATATTCTTATTGGTTTTCTAACCCTTTTTGTTTTTGTTTGGTTGTTTTTTGTTTTTTGTTTTTTGTTTTTTGTTTTTTGTTTTTCTTTGTACTTCCTTGGTTTATTCATGTGTTTCTCAATTTGTAGTATTACCAGGCCTTTATATATCTAGTTTGTAATTTTAATTGTTTAGAGAAAAACTGGTTAAACATGCTATTAAGTGGTACCAGCAGTGCTATCTGAGAAGACTCAGGTTGTTTGTGAAGAGATAAATGCAAACTGTTTCTAGGACTTTCAATTTTCTACCAATTTTAATTATCTAGCAGCCTCTGTGTTTGAAATATGTCTTTCTCATGTGCTTTTTCAGCTACAATTCTGCTTTGTAGTGCTAGATGAACTACAACTCGGTTTTGGGCTTTTTTTTTTTTTTTTTGATTTTTGTTTTTTTTTTTTTTCATTTTTCTGTGGTCTCAGGTCACAGGTGGAAACCACAACCAACTCCATTATGATTTTTATGTTTTTTTCCCCCCACTTGTCTGACTTGTGTTCTATTTCCACAGATTAAGACAATGATAAAACAGGAAGAACATATGATGAATTGATTTGGAGAAACCTATAATTAACTTCTAAGATACATACTCAGATGTGTGTGTGTGTGTGTGTGTGTGTGTGCACATACATACATATCACCTGCACACTATAGAAAACCAGGAGGCTTTGATGATAAGAATATAACTTAAACTTTTTTTTTTAACAGAAGATGGTTTAGATCAGGTTAAGAAAAATAAGTATAATTTGTTCATAATCCTTATACAGAATGTGATTAACTAGATGCAAAAATTGAATATTGCACCTTAGGTTGGTTACTACCTATGCAAGGTGAAAACATTCAAAGGAATTAGCTATGTCTGTTCCCAAGGAGCAATCACTGCACGGAGAGTACCTGACTCTCGGCATGGCCTGATAATCACATGCACTTTCATAGAAACCCTAAAATAGAAACTGTATTGGTGCTAATCATGCTTGAAATCAATCATAGAATTACCAGCTGCTTGTCAAAATACTTCTGTCTTTTATCTAGGACATGGACTTACAGTTTGCTGGTAGATGCATAAAATAGAAAAATCATCCTACCAATGTACAAGGGTTGCTCCAAATACTATATTGGGTAAATAGATTAAATGTGAACAAATATGGCTAACAAAGAATGAATAAAAATACAGTACATACATACACATGTATATATATATATTTTTTTCATCCTACAACCGTATACCCTTTTAAATCACTGTTTATCATTAATGACTATTATCTATTGATGTTACTGCTGTCTAGATGCTTTTACGAATCTATACCACATTCAGAGGTTTCACTATCATGTAACAGTGTGATCAGGGTCTCTGAAGGTCCACTGACAGCACTCCCAAGAAAAGCACAGCCCTGAATAGCTAATTGGACACTCAAAAATATTAGCAATGTGTAGTATAGTACAAAAGATCTCATTACATCTCTTCATTGTTCAGTAAAAAGAGTTGGCTAGATGAGACATAAACCTTATTTGCCTTCCATCAAACATAAATGTTTTCTAGCAAGCCACTTGGCCACCTTATCTCATGGTATTGCTGCTGTTGTATATTTTTTTTCACCACTGATAGGACAGTTTTGTGTTCTCAGCCTGGCTTAATGCTGCACTCTAGCTAGTGGGACCGGTTCTGATGATCTCTGGACAAGCCCCACAGCCCTTGCATTTCCTTTATCTACATCATCTTTCTAAACCGCTCTGGGTTGGTTAACACTTTTTACCACCAATATTCATTTTTAAAAAGGAAGGTCAAATACTATATACTCTGGAAGATAATAACCCACCTCTATGTCAAGTTTAATTTATTATTACCTATATTAATTTATGAGTCAGACTTTTGTATGAGCTGCTGCTTATGGTGTAAAGCCTTCTAAAAACTTACTAGCATAACTTTTCTCTTTCTGTTGTTATTTTTCCGTGGGAAATCCTGTTCAACATAATCTTGTCTCGCTTGCCTTTGTGTGGCCTGGAAAATAACTCTTGTCTACTACTAAACAGACGCAGCTCACTCCTCCTCTCCTGTCTTCCAGAAGCTTTAGCATCATATGAATTCAATTTCCATGCTGGACTACACTATCCAGTTCTGCTGAAGCCTCTCCTACCTCCAAAAAAGAGTTAACATGACTCAGCAAAGTCACTAAAACCCACTAAGAGTGTTCTAGTCCTCTCTGAATAAGCCCTTAACTCTCAGGTAAGCACAGGCATTTGCATCCCAGTAAACTGGGCAGCAATTACTTCCTCAGCAATGCTTGTCCTCTCTATTGTCTTCTCATCTCTGACAACTATGGAAACCTCAGCCTATAGTAACTTAGTGTCCCTACTGCTCCCTTTGGTCTACTCCATCATGGACTGATTTCCCTCAAAACGCTTAAGCCTGTGCAGCTAGTGTGTCAAAGAAGGATAGATAGCATTATACCAATAGGGTTTTGGGTTTCATATCATTAAAGAGGGTTCATTCACACCGTACCTTGACAGGCTTTCCCGTTGCTTATTGAAAACAGAAAAATCACAATTCCAATATTCAGTCCATGTGCTGAATATTCCCTGACTACCACAGTTGCTTGTATTGGACCAATGTTAAGGACCAAATCTTGTCGCCTTGTGTAGTGCCAACCACCAATTTAAGCTTATTCCAGTCTAGCTTTTCTTTTCCTGTTGTATCAAATGTAAAATTTCCATCCCATCATAACATTTCCTTCCTTTCATTTTAGAATCAGGACTTCTATAGGCTGGTCTAATTCAGCAGTCCTTTCTGAAATCCAGTGTTATCTTAGCAGTTGTGTTATTTGTCTCATTGAGTTTTACAAAATTGAAAGTCAACAAAGCACATTTGAAACGATGTTTGGGAGAAATCACATCCCTCTTCTGTTCTATGAGAATCTCCTTCAAACTCCGGATAGGTCTCTTTATAATGCCTTGACCTGTAGGCCTGTAAACTATATATAAGAACAGGCTTAATGCTTAATGTCCATAAAATTGCTGTGTTTTAATTGACGTATATGTCTGAGCATCATCAGTTTTGATCTAGAAAGGCATCTCCAAGATAGCCACCATTTCTAATAAATATGCAACATCAGAATCATTCCCCTTAGAACTGAAGGTAGAAGTCTATTGGAGTTCCAAACATGTATCAGTTGTGTGACCTATCAACATGTGTACATATTTCAATTCTCCAAGCACTATAAAATGAAACATACAATCTATTATTTGTCATTGCTTTAAGTTAATATCAGTAAGCAGAATCTGTATTTTTTTCCTTGATTATCTGAGACAGAGTTTCTCTATTCTTAATTTAATATACTATGTCTCTATGGGATGCCATTCTAATTCCTCAAGTCCTTGTGGAATCTCCCTGTCTGGAACTACATATTTGATGTTATTGTAAGTTCCAGATTGGATTCCTCTGAGAGTTTCCAATTTTTGATTTAAAGATGCTTTCAACCTCTGATTTATGGTCTCTAATCTAGTATATAACTTCTCTTCTTTCTCCAAGTCTGTTTTATTTTGATCTCTCCCAAAGAGGACATACCAAACTGTAACAACTGAAAAAAAAACAAAAACAAAAACCAAAAACAAAAAGTCATTCGTATGCTGATAGGCAGAGTAATAGCATATTGAATCCAGATTCAGTGTGTCATTGTGCTTCCCTCTATCCCAAATATAGAAAACAGTTTTCTTTGTAATTTCAAAACTTCTCCCTAAGGATTTCATTTTCTTAGATTTAAATTAAATATTTCTCACTACGATTATATTTAGCTTCCCTTTGATTGTTTTTATTGTTCTGTAAACCTTATCAATATATCAATACCTTATCAGTTTAGATTCTTGGCACTCTTTAGTTTGTACCTTGTGCTGCATTAGCTCCGGCCCAGGTATTTAGCTAGCTCAGGGCTTCTGGCTTGACCATTTGCCAGCCCTGGTCAGGCCTCTCCAACCTATGTGCCTTTGTGAAGCTTTAGGCCCTTATCTCCAGACATCCACCAGTTTGTCTCTGTCCGTATCCCCTGCCATGTTTGGTTGAGTCAGCACCTCTCACTGGGCAGCAGGCTGGGGACTCAGTGGAACTAGACTAGGCTGCCATTTTCCCCATGGGCTTCAGCATGAGCTGGACTTTCAGACAAACAGTGCTGGCTTGGCGTTCCAGAGCATCATATGGCTCTTAGGAGAAAGACCTTGCAGCTGCAGGAGTGCAAAGCCTTCCCAGAGCAGTAGTCCAGCTGGTCCCAAGCAGAGGTAGCTTCAAAGCTGGGTTTTGGAGGAGGGTTGGCTTCTCTATCCTGTAACTTGTCTCAGATTAGCCTGGTTCTGTGCTTGACATAACATGCCCCAAAATGTAGTACAAACAATTTAAGCTCAAACGTACTAGTTTACAAGTAAATGGGACACAGACTATGGTTATTTTATTTGGCTTTGAAAATTACTGGTGGGAGCCCCTAATCTGCTTTTCTACCTGCTGGCATCCCCAGTGATGTACCCCAGATACTTGCTGTTTCTCCTGGCCATGTGCTCCTGGTCCAGCTCCCCTAATGGTGGCTGGAGGGGAACTTCCTCATCTCTTCTCATTCCCTCTCTCCTCCTTCTGGTCTCCCTCTTCCCCTCCCCCAACCAGGTAATGCTAAACCCACCTACCTCTAATTCCTCCAGGAATTGGCTGTAGCCATTTTTTTTAAATAACCAATGGTTTTAATCAAGAAATAAGGCTTACACAACAAAAGTCTGTAAATGTGAGAATTCATCTGTAGGCCTAGACAGTTTGGGGTTCAGAATTTAGCATTAATATACATAGCCACAGCTCAAACCTCAACAGCCTAGTAGATTTCTCCTTGTTTTCTATTAAAGTCCAGACTCAAAAGATATTTTTTAACTTATATTTTGGGATCTTTTCCCAAATTATTGGATGCTTCTCAGGAGTTCCAAATTTTCTTGTTGCATTAAAATACTCTTTACCTTTCAGTCTCTCCCCTTTGCACCTTAGCTGGCACCTTTATCAGGTTCTCTCTTTTATTACATTTATCTGAAAAACAAAAAACAAAAAACAAAAAACAAAAAACAAAGCAAGAACAACAACAAAACCAAAAACTCAGAAGTTATTGTGATGGGTCCTAACCACAGCTCCCTTTACCATTGTAAACTCTTTGTTACACAAGCAAGTTCTCAGTGAGTAGCCACTCAGCCTCAGTGACATGTGTATTGCAGAAATCAGCAGCACAGGACTTTTGGGGAAATTATCTTGTACTCTGTATGTAAGAGCTGCTCTCAAGCACTGCCTAATTTGCTCTTTTTTTTTTAAATGCTTTTTTTTAAAAAAAAAATGGTTATTTTCTTTATTTATACTTAAAATGTTATCCTCTTTCCAGGTCTCCCCTCCTGAAACCTCCTATTCCTTCCCCCCACCCCCTGCATCTATGAGGGTGCTCCTCCCACTCCCCCCCCCCAACTCCTGCCTTCCCACCTTTGCATTCCCCTACACTGGGGCATTGAACACCCTCAGGCCTAAAGATCTATCCTCCCACTGATGTCCAACAAGGCCATCCTCTGCCACATACGTGGCTTCAGCCATGGGTCCCTTCATGTGTATTCTTTGGTAGGTTGTCCAGTTCTCAGGAGCTCCGGGAGGTCTGGCTGTTGACTCAGTTGATCCTCCCATGGGGCTGCAAACCCCATCAGTTCCTTCAGTCCCTTCTCCAACTCCTCAATCAGGGACCCCCACACTCAGTCCAATGGTTGGCTGTGAGCATCTGCCTCTTTACCTGTCAAATACTCTTAAGGGTCTCTGAACTCAACTGGTAGATACTACTCATCAAGCAGCTGTGCTGTGTCTGATTGTTATAGTGAAAACAGGTGTTACTGTATAAAGGAAAGTCAGGGTCAAAATGGCCAGGTCTGACAAGATAGCATAGCTGACCAGAAAAGAGCTAGGATACAGCTCTAAGCAAAACAAAGTCAATCCAGTCAGAATCTGCCTGGCACCCACAAAACTGGTGATGCTATTGTCCTTTCTTGATTTTGAACAAGAACAGCTTCTGAAAGGACAGCCTGTTCGAAAAGATTATCCCAGACCACCCTGTAAGCAAGAAGAGAAATATATAAATATCCTCATAATTTAAGACTATAAGATGAAATTTTACTACCTGGAAAACAAAAACAAAACTAGAAACAACAACAATAACAAAAGCAGCAGCACCACCACAAGTTTCTTCTTTTCTTTTTCCTTCCCTTTTTCCTTTCCTTTTTTTTTAGTTCATCCCTCCATGCCTCCCTCCCTCCTTTCTTCTCTTCTTCCCTACTTTCTCCCCTGTCTTTCTTTCCTTGACTCTTTTCATCCTAATATTGATCACTAACTTAGTTCCTCAGCATCCTATAGCCTGCCCGCCTTACCACTAGCTAGAGTGCTGCAGTGTAACATCAAACTATTTGTCAAACTGGTGTAAAGATGCTGTTCTAGAGTTTATCACACACTGTATGTCTTGTAAACAGCCTAAGCATTTGCAGCAGCAGCAGCAACAGCAGCAGCAGCAACAACAACAACAACAACAGAAACAGCAGCAATGACTGATGGATTTTGAGATGATGTTGATTCTGTGGGTCTGCAGGAACACCAGGAGCTCCTGGACAGCAGTGCTCTGATCATGGCTGTGAGTTGCTGAAGTTGCCTTAGTCCCACTGTGAGATACAGAGTTAGAAAGGGAAAAGATGCATGCTTCCACTGAGGCTCAGCCCCGGGAGTGTTGCACATCACTCATGTGCATAAACATTGTCATTGAATAGATGGGTGGTAAATTTGGGTAGAAAATAAGCAATCTGTGATGTATATAGATTAAAAGAACACGGACATAAAATGCCATCTCTATGTGAACATTAAAATGAGTGAAGATAAAACTGTGTGCATCAAACACTAAATTATTTGCAATAATCATATAAAGCAAGAAAAACAATTAACTAATTTCTCTGTTCTTGTAATTAATTAAAATAATCAGTTATCTTACAAATAAGCATAAACTTACTTCAGAAAAATACATATGGTTTGTTTTGGGAAATTAAATTCTTTTCATGTATTGGTGATAAAATAATTACTTATAAGCTTTTAAGTAGTTGAGATAATTACTAAGAAATTTGAACAATTCTGTCATGAGCAAAATGTTTGATTAAAGATTGAACTGTGGCTTATTCAGATAGATTTACATTGGTTAAAACTAAAATATTTTGATTATAGCTCTTTGTGTTAGAAAAAAAGCATGTTTATCTTCTTACACATTTTCAAACCTTACATCCGACACTTTAGGAGCCTTAGAAATGTGATATTTTATGATATAATAAAAGTATTTAGAGATGTTTCTTAAAGTTTATAGTACAAGACACAGTGAATTATTTTAATCATTGAAAAGAACCTACATTAAACTTTCATTTAGAAAGGAATAATGCTGTCAAAACCTGTAACCATGAGAGAACATCTCACACACTTGCACATGTACATAGATATGCTACATGTGTGTGCCTGCACACATGCACACATACACACACAAGGGAGAGCACACACACACAAAAATGTCTGTTTGAAATAAAATGTGTTTTCCTATGCTCTTTCCTGTGAAAAGAAGGCATGGCCACTGGAAATAAATAAAATTTTGTTTGACACAATACTTAATTCTGCTGTTCTAACTGTGCTAGACTGAGGATGATTGCTGAAATTATATAATCAGTGTGTATATCAGAGGTGGGAGAATAGCGCCTTTGAGAATAATACCTTGAAAGTCAAGTTAAGTTCCTAATGGATAAATCATCAAATCCTATTTCCTGTACCCTATTTTCTCAGCTCAAAGAGAAAGGGGATACTGGCCCTCATTTTAGGACTAGGTCTACAAACTGGCATTTTCAGGTGAGATCTACCTAGCTCTCTGTCTGTGTAAATAAAGTTATATTGGATGCCAACTTTATGCAGTGTCTTGCTATTATCTATGGTTTATTTCAAACACTTATATTTTATGACTTTTTAATTTAGTTCCTCAATGTTATATAGCTGGAAGCAATGCCTTATTCACAACAGACTAAAATGGGAAACAAGGGCTGGAAAGGTAGCTTGGTCATTAGCAACACTTGTTGCTCTTTCAGAGCTCCTGGATTTGGTTCCCATATCCATGATATGCAGCTTACAAGTGCATTTAACTCCAGTTCCAGAGGATTCAGCACCCTATTCCCGCACCCACTGGCACCCTCACAAATGTGTACACACATGGATTTAGTCACACACCAATAAATAAACAATAAAATATTCTCAAAAATAATATCATGGAAAATAAAGTTTATTAAGACACTTCATATGTATTTGGGAGACACACAAAGAATGAATTCCAGCTTATAGGGCATTTTCCAAACCTGGGGAGGAATCTAGAGAAGTGATGGTACAACAGAAAGAGCTTAAATTTTCCAAAGACAATGAAATATGGAAGAGGAAAGCACATGGCAGATAAATAATAGTAAAGCTTATTTATGTGCATTGAAGGTTTAAGAGGCTCAAAGCCATATTTAACTGATGTCACAGATTAGTGTGATGTCAAGATGTTGTAAGTTTATGTCCCATTTTTTTTTGTTTTGTTTTTTGGGTTTTTTGTTTGTTTGTTTTTGTAATTGCAGAAGGTAGAAGCTTTCCTGAATTTTCTCCTTAGTTATCTTTGACTTCATCTTTTGAGATTGCAGATGCTGGCAACCTGCAATGGCATCTTTGGATGGCTCTCATCAAAATATTTACTATATGAGTTTTTATTCATATGAAATACCAGACTTACAATATGGAAAAGGCAGCATGCCATGGTCATACTACAATGTCAACCCGAAACTCGGCATATAACCTCAATTGGAAATGGAATCATTGAAGCTATAACTAGCGAGGACGTTCTTAGTGTTGTTCTCTTGGATTTATAAAGGGCCATAAAAGCAATAGATATTGTCTTCATAAGGAAAGAGTCTGCATACTGAGACAAAAAAGTAGGAAGATGCCAGAAAGATGAGATGAAGTAGGCAGAGAAAAGACTTTGACAGAAAGGCAATATTAGAATGAAATAATAATAATAAAAAAACCTCTGAAACAAATGCCGGAAGTGTTTCTCGGAGCAATACTGGCGTGCTGAGGGACCTTAGGTGCTTGGTGTATGTACCTAATACCTTCTGTTACAAAGCTATGAAAACATTTTTTTCTGTATAATAAATGTTTTCATAGCTTTTAAACCGTGAGAATCAAGAACTTGAAATAAAGTAGTCACATTAATTGGGGTTCCATCCTCCTACAGAGACTAGGAAGTAAGATCGCTATCTTCCTTAATGATCACATTTTGAAAGAGGGCTCCCAAGTTGTTCAGAGAGATAGTCAGTCTTGAGATTTTATGAAGTTTTTTAAAATTTTCTGTTTCTTATAAGTAGTAAAGAACTTAAGAATACCTACTTTCTCAAGTATATGTGATAAAGAGAACAGGTTGAGGGACCACTGTGACAAGGACATCCAAGTTTTGTAAGGTCACCCAGGGTGGCAAAGAGACTGGGCTGGAGGCAAAAACCGTGCCTGTCTAAACTTGAATCAGGACTATGGAGACCTGAAGGTCAGCTTGATAAATGTATCATGTCAGACAGCTTATGGGAGTGATGCTAGACACTAGGGAACATCTTGTGCCATCAGAAGTTATGGACACAAGAAAGGCTTTCAATGGGAGAAGCACTCATCTGCTTACAGTCAAAGCAGAGCTCTCTTAGACAGGACAGATGAATGAGAAAAACAAAATATTTATAAACATTAATTTTGATTTCTGGCCAAAGCTATTACTTATCCAACCAGCTTCAAAAAGCAACAAATTCCATTTTCACTGACAGGATTTTGGGACACAACACGATTCCTAACAAAACCCATCTTAAACTGACTCTGTGCTTTGCTTAGTCTCTTGGAACAGCGCATATTTTACAGAGTGAACAACACTCTCTGAATTTGTTCAACTCTGAAGCTTTCTCTACTTTTATCCAGTCACACTGTATCCTTCAGCACTGTATCATGTCGAGCTACCTGCAAACCTTGAAAGAATTTGGAAAGCCACTAAGTTCCTTGAGAGGTTTACTTCGCAGTGATTCATTGGCTACCATTGTGTCTGACCTCATACCCTGTAAACCATATAGGGTTCTATTTACAGACCATTATCATCCACCAATCCAGAAGCTAGGAACGCTCTCAGATAACATCTGAAAACCAATCACAGAGATTTCCTCAGTATACTAACCTACTTATTGATTTTTTTGTCTACTTTGTTTTGAGCTATAAAAGTTTTTAAACTCTTAATATATGGGAAGATATTACTTGGCATACTCTCTATGTGTTCCCCATCGATAACCACATTATCTGTAGCCTCTGATTAAGCTAGCACTTCTTCACTTTGAAATGGGTGCTGTGTTTTTGTTGTCCAAATAGTAAGTATAAAACACAGAATGAATTAGTGTCAATATTATCACAATCATAAAACACAGTGGAAATCTTAATTTTTATAAAATAAAGTACCATAGTGTATGAATTATATAATTTACCTTACACTTATAATACCTAGAGAAATTAAGATATTGAAGGGGCAATTGCCATAAAAATTGGTAAAAAATTAAGCCAAGTAAATATCCAGTTTCAAAGTGACCCACATCTATGTACATATATGTACATAAACATGTACATATATATACACATTCATTTGATATTTAATAAGTTGATATTTAATAAAATGTCAGTATTCAATGCTTTATTTGAATTAGTGAATTTTACTGACAATTATCATGAAAATTTAATAGTTCATAAACATCATTACAATAAAGAAGTATATTAGAAAAGAGCAGAAAATAATTCAAAGCTCTGCAGATGTGAAGGTACTGTAAACTACTGTATTCTGGACGTGATATGGTTGGTTTTGCATTCTTGAACACACAAGATGGCAGATGTCTACAAAACAGCTTCACAAGGCTTTGCCCCTTAGCATTCCATCAAAAACGGGTGAGAATCTCATGCAGCCCTAGCCGTCTCTTGGAGTTAGCTCTTGGAAAACAGATGTTGTTCACCCATGCAAATCTTGGAAATACCAGTTAAATGCAGTGGGTTCACAAACAAACCAAGAAAAAAAGAAATGAAAGCAGGAAGAGACGTTTTAAAGGGGAATTTAGTAGAAGGGCAAGGGAATGAGAGAGGATGATGGGATCACACAAATATGATACCTAATATACTATGTATGCATGTGAGTATGTTTAATAAAACTTGGAAAAGCTAACTCCAAAGAAAACAAACACAAGAATATAAATTAATTCCAAGACAGGCATGATGGCTCAAGAGACAGAGGTAGGATGAGTTCTGTGAGTTTGAGGCCATCCTGGTTTCTAAATAAGCTCCTAAACAGTCAGGACATAAAGAGACCCTGTCTCAAAAATTTCAAACATGCTTAATCTTTATGTATATCACTGTCAAGATATAATTTTTAATATTTTAGAATTTGATAATGCATTATCCTCAAGTGTGAGGTAACATAGATCACTTCTAGACACTCATCTGAACATAGGTATGAAAATGAAGACTTATGGCCGGGAATGTGTTTATTTTCTGATGAGATCTGGGACATCTCAAAATATGCGTGTGTAACTAGTTTTATACAACAAAATTAATGAAAAGTGAAGCACAGACATAAGTACAAAATTACAGCCAGAGGGAAGCACAGATCACTGAGCATCTTGATACCATAGGAGTACATGATTTTTTATTTCCTAAATTTATCATTGATAGAGTTAATAAGACAATAAAAGTACAGTTACATTTGTGTATGTAAATGACAATGCCTACTTGTTAAAAAAACCAAAAGACATATAACAAGCATGACACAGTCAGGAGAAAACATTGAGGTGATCAAAGATTGGTATTTGTTTCACAAACACACATATAGGCACACACACATAGACTTAAAAACACTCAAACACATGCATGCATACAGAGAGAGAGAGAGAGAGAGAGAGAGAGAGAGAGACTACAAATATAAAATAAAAGAAAAATGTCCAAGTACTGAATTAAATGGGGAAAATTAAACAACGCCTTTACAGAAGGAGATACACAAAATGCCAAGAAGCACATGAAAGTTATTCCTGTGTCTTTAGTCATTATCATCTATAAATTGTGGATATCATATAATGTCATCTTTTTCCTAGCACAGTAAAATTCATATGACAGACAGAGCTAAATGTTGGTGAGATTGTTGTCTCTTTGCTCTATTGCTGGAACAACGCAAAGAATTTAATAGGAATGTAAAATGTAGCTCCTTGGAGGAAAATTCTGTCAATTGTCATATTATTGCCTTACATTCCAGAAACTTCTCTCTTTGGTGTTTACTCAACATAAGTGAAAACCGAGCTTCAAAACATATTATACAAATATTCTAATGATGTGGATTCACATGAGTAAAGTAACATGAAAATATACCAGGTCTCAATAACAGCAATAGGTAAGCAAATGTGATTAAAGCAGGGATGATGTGTAAATCAATATAAATAATTTTAAAGTAATTTTATTGTAATATTGATAATGGATACACATATTTTCACTGTGAAGTACTTTAAAGTTGTCTTAAATGATGTATCTTTTTAAAATAACTTTTAAGATAAGATATTAGGGAGGAAATTTTTGTAGAGGAATGAAATTCTTCTTAGTCTCCCTTGTGAAGTGCTCAGACTTCGGAATGTCCTAGAGGACGCGTGCACAGTACTTGGATAAGAAGGGGGAGGCTCACCCCTAAACAGAACTGTGTGCCTCATATATGGTGGCCATGAAATCGTAAAAACAGGTCATAGTAGAGGGGTATAAATGGAGAGGGAAAACAAGCAGAGTCGAAAACAGTTTAGCATGTACAACCAATATGAATGTTCTTCCCTGGGGAAGCACAACAGAAGCAAGGACTAGGAGGCTTAAGGACTTCTGTTGGGATTACTAAATTATATAATGGTATAGTGAGGTACAAAAGAACGATACAGATAACCTAGCTCAGGAATACCAGGGTTTTATCTTGACAATTACTGTGAAGATGGTATAGGATTTTTATTCCCTAAATTAAAAAAAAAATGCTTAGGCTCAAACGTGAACCAAACAAAGATGACACCAATGAACACGTCAAGGAAAAAGAGAAAAGCCCATGAGACTCCACACAAAGAACCATACACAACCAAGCAAAGCTGGGAGCAGAGGTGGAGCCCTAGGGAGAAGCAACCATATTGGTTTCATGTGCCCAACAGTCAGCCCTGAAAACATGCATGCAAAAAACACTGACTAGACTGAATAGGCTGTACTGAGGAATATATATTATACACACACACACACACACACACACACACAAATATACATAATGAATGCAATAACAATGTAAAACTAGGTGGTGAATTTGAAGGAGCATGGGGAGGGTTATTTGGGAGGGCTCAAGAGGAGGAAATGTAAAGGGGAATGGTTATAATCTCTAAACATAAACCATAACAACAACAACAACAACAACAACAACAACATGCTGGGAATGACCAGTTTCTTACCTAGGTGTTAATTTTCACTTGGGTGAGTATATATTAGCAAAATCAGAATTTCATAGAATCTCTATTAATTTTCAACAAGAATGTTATCTCATGGTGTCCTTGACTCCTCCAGCTCACTCATTCCTTCTTTTCCCCACCCCTACTCTTCCACAGAACTTTCGGAGCTCTGCCCATTGTTTGGCTGTGGGTCTCTTCATCTGTTTCCATCAGCTGTTGGATGAAGCTTTTCAGAAGACAGTTATGCTAGGTTCCTGTGTGCAAGCATAACAGAAAGTACCATTGATAGTGTTAGGTGTTGGCTCTCTTCCATGGGTTAAGTCTCAATTAAGAAGACCTACAGAGTAAACTAACCTACACACAAGGGCCTCACTGAGACTGAACCACCCACCAAGAAACATGCAATGGCTGGACCTAGATCCCCTATATATATATGGCAGATATGAGGTTTTTTCTTCATGTGGGTCTGCTAATAATCAGAGTGGGGGTTGTCTTGGACTCTGTTGCTTGCCTTCAGATTCCTTTCCCATAGCTGTTCTGACTTGCCTGGCCTCAGTGAAAGAGGATGTGCCTAGTCCAGCTGTAACTTGATGTTCCAGGGTGGGATGGTACCTATTGTGGGGTGTGGGGGGGTTCCCCTTCTCTGAGGATAAGGGGATGAGATGATGAAGGAGGTGGTGTGAGAATGAGAATGGGAAGAGAGGAGGAAGGGGGCATGCAATTACGCTGTAAAGTGAATGATACAAAAAATGAATTACAGTTTATATCTAAGCTTGTATCTTAGTATGCATGTATAATTACAACATTTTTATATTCTAATTAGGTGTAGTCTTGATAAAAAGAAAAAAGGAAAAAGAAAGAATTGTTATCTCCCTTCTGAAAATCTACTCATTATTTGATTCTGGGTCATTATAGTTTTTTTTTTTTTCTTTTGCCTAAAATGCTTTACCCCAATCTAGATCACTGATCAATTCTCCATTGGATTATGCAGATTACTGATCTGAAGGAAAGGTATCTATCAAACTCTCCCAGCTTCAGTATTGGCAATGTCATTCCTACTTCTTGTTTCCTCTTCCAACCTAAGTTTAATTGTCTTGTGTACATTTAGGTAAAAGTGATAGCATCTTTCCTCTGATATATATGGGCTATTCATAAAGACATATGCAATAACTTATGGCTTCCACACATAGTTATCAAAATACAATTAATTTTAATGTTATGAATTTCTTGTTTTACTAAGAGACATAACCTTATTTTAATTATATTTACCTGTACTAAGTAAAATACAATGGATTGAGCTGCAGTTAGGTAGTTTATTATAAGAAAATGATTTTTTTTAAAGTTGGGATATATGTAAAATCAGATCCATATTATATTTTTATCATTTCATAAAAATACATGAGACCAATTATGGTGATCAAAATGTAAATTCAGCTCTTATACTATTCCACACACTTATGTATATATTAATAAGTTTACACTCATTATATAAACATATTAATTAACATTGTTTCTTAAGTTTAAATGCTAGAATCTCCTTAAATTTGTTTTCTTCCATAAAGATATAGAACATTGATTATATTTTTGCACTAGTGTATAAGTGTTGAAGCATGGCTTAGTTGAAAAAGCGTTTACTTACACTAACATGACTATTGGAAGCCACACAGATAAAGCCCAATTGGTTAGTGCACATCTATAATGCTAGAACACTTAACCTAGGTGGGAAAGGAAGATGGCAGATTCCTTAGACGTTACAGTGCTACCTAGTCTGTCACATGAAGTTTTGAAAAACACATCCTACATCAAATAAGGAGGACAGTGTAGACTAACATTCTTGGTAAGCTCTGATCTCCATATGCAGGCTGTGGCATGTTCATACTTGCACACACACATACACACACACACAATATATATATATATATATATATATATATATATATATATATATATATATGCCAGTTAATATTTCTCATGTTCTCCTAACTTTCAGTACATAATATTAACCAGAGAGAAACAAGATTAAAGTGAGATTATTTTTATGTAAAAATATTTAAAAGACATTATTCTGTTTGTGTAATCTGAAAATTCCTTTGAGATTAAAATCTTCCATCTTGGAAGGAAGCTCATTAAGACATAGGATAGTCCAACCTCTAGAACTTTAGAATCTAAACTTAAAATTTTAAAGGGAGGTGAAACAGTCTATCCTGTATGGGAACTTATTAATTTCTGGAAGCAAGCAACACAGAAGTTTGAGAAGCTCCCTGAAACTGAGCAGATTCACTAGACCCCATCCTTTCCAAGTATGCAATAGCAGTGATGACTACTAAGAGACATTCTCAAGCTGAGCTGCCTAGAAGAAAGTTAGGCCCACAGAGCTCCCTGGAAGAAAGAGAGTTTGCACTAACTGTCTAGCAGAAGCATAGACTACCCAAGCTTCCCTGAAGAGACTCACAACTGATTTACGTGGAAATGATGCTCTCTAACCTTTTGAGCTACCTGCTGACTGTGCAGTATGCTCTAGGTGTTCATGAATTATCGTTCATGTTGGAGTCAGCTTTTGCTGATGAAGATATATTTGAGTCACTTCTGGTACTATACATAACCCCTTGCCCATAATTCCTGTCAGTATCCCCAATAAAACTCGGCGTTTTACTATGGAGGCCTTTGATGGTTATCTGGCTTAGGTGACTAGAAATTTGTTCAGATCTCCCCAAGAATAGTGTCACACAGCAATGACAAGTAGACTGGAGACCATCTTAACAATATTTCTACATGCACATACAGTATCAAATTATTAAAGATGTGTTTCAAACTATTCCATCTTAAAACAATGTGGTCTTATCATAGATAAAGACATTGTATCATAGAGAAGACGGGTAGAACTTTGATTTCTAAGATTCAAACTTTATTTACTTCCACAGAGGCAAAGATTACAAGGTTGGCTCATAGCTAGTAACAAGGTGCTCACTATTCACTTTTTTTTTTTTTTTTTGCTTCTGCCAAAAGAACTGGGAAAACTTAGAGACAGGGTTTGTTTCAGGGAAAGAACCTACAAACTCCATCACAGGACTAACACACCAATGTTCTATTTTTTAAAACTCAAAGGCCTTGGAGAATATTTTGCTAATAACTTTCTGTTGCATTTGGGTCTGGAAATTTCAGGATTGCTTCTGCAGGTTTATTTTCAAGTTCAATATAGGCTTGGCTTAGACAGTAGCATCATAAAAATTGTGATCTATACTGTCAATTTTAGCATTGCTTTAGCTTGAATATATTTGTGTAGTACATAAGAAACTAAGTGCTATAATTTTTGTCACATTTTTCTAGTTTAATAGCATAACCAGTGCAAGCTTAAGTTCTTAAATCTCAACTACTCTTAAGTTACCATTATAGAAACTGGAAGTATATTTGTGGGATATAGTTGCACTTCTAGCCACAAACCAATTATTAGAAACAATTATTTAAATTTTAGCTATTGGAAGTCTAAACTTCTATCCCGTGCACTTTAAATTTGTAGTAGAGTCAATAACTGTCACACCACAATAAATATTTTTACCTGCAGCACTGAACTATTACATAATGGGTTTCTAAGTATGAGGTTCAACTCTTGATAATACTGCTATTTTAGTTTTTTTACTACCCATTCATTGAATTTATGTATAAGTAACAATTATTTCCAACCTTTATTCTTTAAGTTTTGGGAGGAATATTGCCATACTCTAATTCATAGACTCACCATTTGACATTTACTCTCATGCAATTTTCATCTGCATAACAGGGCTTAGGAGCTGGGATGTAATTATCTTCTTTATAAGAAAGCTGACCCCATCAAAGAAGATGAGTTTTATGAAAGGCATTTCTTCCACCAAGCAGTGAAGACTCAAAGTGATAGCCACTTCTTTTGAGATTGTACGTTTAAAAAATTTTTATTTTATTTTTGATTTATTTTTACACTTCATATTCCATTCCCTGCCCCCCATCCACCCTCTGACTGCTCCACATCCCTCACCTCCTCCCCACCCCACCCTGTATTCACATGGATGCTCCCACCTTCCACCCCACCTGACCTCTAAACTCCCTAAAATCAACTATATGTCAAAAATTAGGAGCATTTCTGCTGAAATTAATAATGAAACCAAAGAAATGACTCTACCCAGAGAGAATGTTACAGCTGAATGGAGAACCTGTGTTAGTCTAGACATTAACAGGCTTCATAAGAATCTGTTCTTTTAGTTATAGTTCTTCTTGACCTAATATATGCAATTTTGTTTTACTATATAGCTTTAATGAGAAGACCGTCATATTACATTAGCATGATTTTGAATCCTGTGTGGAATCTTTGCTTTGTTCACAGCTAAATTTTGTACAGGTGACCAGACTATTCAATTTGGATACAGCAATGTGATATTGAAAGTAACATGTATAAAACTGAATTATCTACACTCTCTATTCCCATATATAGTTCTGCTATTGAAACATTTCTCTACCTGGGACAAAAAGATTATTTATGTCACATAATTTTGAATCACTATTTATTCCCACGTTCTTCACAGCTACATAGTTACAGGCTGATCCATTACCTCATGCTCGTACCATATTAGTAGGTATGGCAACTGCTTACAAAAGAAAAAGAATACTGCAGAATTCAGTAAGCTGAGCAATTAATCATAATTGTTTTCTAAAAACACAATGCAACACAAACCAAACCAACCAACCAACCTATCCCGAGCTTTTGTCCCTGCCGGCAAGAACACACTCAGGACAACCGGAATCTTCTGCAGCAAAGCTTTATTGCTTACTTCTCAGGAAGATCTCGACCCCAGAAAATGGAGTCCCTTATATAGCATTCAGCCATGACGTTTCAGCACCTGATGTGGCGTGACAGCTCTTGATTCGTTGCTCGCTCATCACACCACTATTACACCCCGAGAATGGGCAGTGACTAGGAGTGAGTTCACTCTCCCACTTGCGCACAAGGCTTGTTTACTAGTTTGTCACAGCGGAGGCCAGCGCCATCTTATAATGGTGATTGCTCGCGGCATGCGCACGGCTCTCCACAGCGATTGCTCGCTGCACGCTGCACGCTGCACGGCTTTCCACACCAACCAACCAAACAAACAGCAAGCCAAATAGTTTTGAAGAATGTTGGAGAACTAAGATAACCATTTTGTAGGTTTTGAGGCTACTTATTCTCTTTTAATAAGGATTACTTTTAACATAAGTGTAATTAGTAGATTAACCCAGCAGCTGTATTTCTTTACTTTGTTAGTACTCAATAACCACACAGAGAAACCAAGATTATTTCAGACTGCACCTCCATAGCTTTGGTAGTTATTGATTATATTAATCCTCTAAACTAATCTTGCTACTTCGCAGCCAAGATCCCATGATACCTGCATATTATTATTGATCTGACTCTTTGGGCTTCATATTTTTTTCCCCTTTCTTCAGACACTTTTCTCCTCTTGGGCTATCTGAACTCTCTCTGTCTCTGTCTCTGTCTCTGTCTCTCTCTCTCTTTCTCTCTCTCTGTGTCTGTGTCTCTCTATCTCTCTGCCTCTCTGTCTCTCTCTTTCTCTCCCTCTCTCTCCCAGCTGGTGGAAGTTTCTACTCTATTCTTTTATTTTTGCCCAGCCATTGGGTGATCAATATTTATTGATAAGGCAGAGAATAAATGGTAAAAATTGTGTACACAACTTGAGACAAGAGATTTTTCACTCAAGCATAATGCCATGTTCAGATTGAAACCAGAAATGCAGGCAGAGAAATCATCACTTTAATAACACAAGGATAACCTCTACACAGTGTACAAAACTTTTGCCTATATTCCCGATTTTTTATTTTTATATATTGAGCAGAAAATAAGACACACATGCACAAATGTGAACATGTGCCCATATGTCATATATCACAGATACACAAGGACTCATTGGTGGACAAAAAAATAAATCTAGGAATGTTTTATATTCATATATTCACAAGCTATAAGATTCCATATGCTCTAAGCATTGTGCTAATGTTAAGGATATGAAATTTTAAAATGAATATAAATATAATTCTATCATTCTATCATAGAAATTATTCCCTAATTGGACTACAAGACTAAACAAACCAAAAGAATCAAAACATCATGCGATTTCAAGCTACAGCACAGCCTTTGTATAAAGTCACAATGGAGAAAAGTAATGACATAGACTTTACATTGTAGAGGATGGAAGCAACAGTGCAGAAGGAGCAAGTAAGATGATGTTTAAAGGGAAGACGGACTTCACAAAAGGGATGAGAAGGAATTTGAGTAAAATAAGAATGATGCCAGAAGCCGTTTCCATAGATACACGATTGTCATTCTAGAAATAAAATAGAAAATCTTAAAGAAAAAAATGTTACTTGGTGCTTGACAGTTGTATGCAGTCATGTATGTGTGCATATGTGCATACGCGTGCATACACGTGCGTGCATGCACGCACATGTGTGAACTTGTGTGTGTGAGTTTAGAAGAGGGAAGCTATAGTCTATATGCTTATTAGTTTGCTGAAGCTGCTGTGACAAATAACAAAAACAAAATCTCAAATCTTATTTCTTCATACAGTGCAGGCAAGATACCAAAGATGTCGGTTGTGCCATTATGGGTTCCATCCTGAAAGCTTGCTCCTTTGCTTAGCAATGGCCATTCTCCTGCTGTGCTTTCCTACTGTTTTTCTCCTTGTCATCTCTTATGCAGATACAGTGATTATGGAAGTATAGTTCAGCACTGCACATGATCTTCTGTTATGCTAATTATAATTAAAATGTCCAAGTCTTCACATTTGGGGGTTACACAGAGGTCATATTTGCACCATAGAAGGATTAATTATCTCAAACAGTATATCTTGTATATATAAATGAGGCTGTACGTATTTATGTGGGTTCTATTTTGTGAACCCATGAGCATATATAATTGAATCCACACAAAGATGGCATTAGTACCCATGGTTTAATTTTTTGATTGTGTGAATACATTTTTAATAGACCTTTCTTTTAGAGGAATTATTCATAATTATTACTTTTGGGTTTTTTTTTCATTTTTTTAATTAGGTATTTTCCTCGTTTACATTTCCAATACTATCCCAAAAGTCCCCCATACCCATCCCCCCAATCCCCTACCCACCCACTCCCCCTTTTTGGCCCTGGCATTCCCCTGTACTGGGGCATATAAAGTTTGCAAGTCCAATGGGCCTCTCTTTACAGTGATGGCCTACTAGGCCTTCTTTTGATACATATGCAGCTAGAGACAAGAGCTCCTGGGTACCGGTTAGTTCGCATTGTTGTTCCACCTATAGGGTTGAAGTTCCCTTTAGTTCCTTGGGTGCTTTCTCTAGCTCCTCCATTGGGGGCCCTGTGATCCATTCAATAGCTGACTGTGAGCATCCACTTCTGTGTTTCCTAGGCCCTGGCCTAGTCTCACAAGAGACAGCTATATCTGGGTCCTTTCAGCAAAATCTTGCTAGTGTATGCAATGGTGTCAGCGTTTGGAAGCTGATCATGGGATGGATCCCTGGATATGGCAATCACTAGATGGTCCATCCTTTAGTCACAGCTCCAAATTTTGTCTCTGTAACTCCTTCCATGGGTGTTTTGTTCCCAATTCTAAGAAGGGGCAAAGTGTCCACACTTTGGTCTTCATTCTTCTTCAGTTTCATGCGTTTAGCAAATTGTATCTTATATCTTGGGTATCCTAAGTTTCTGGGCTAATATCCACTTATCAGTGAGTACATATTGTGTGAGTTCCTTTGTGATTGGGTTACCTCACTCAGGATGATGCCCTCCAGGTCCAGCCATTTGCCTAGGAATTTCATAAATTCATTTTTTTTACATGACAAAAGCAATCTACAGCAAACCAGTAGCCAACATCAAAGTAAATGGTGAGAAGCTGGAAGCAATCCCACTAAAATCAGGGACTAGGCAAGGCTGTCCACTCTCTCCCTACCTATTCAACATTGTACTTGAAGTCCTAGCCAGAGCAATTAGACAACAAAAGGAGATCAAGGGGATACAAATTGGAAAAGAAGAAGTCAAAATATCATTCTTTACAGATCATATGATAGTATATATAAGTGACCCTAAAAATTCCACCAGAGAACTCCTAAGCCTGATAAACAGCTTCAATGAAGTAGCTGGATATAAAATTAACTCAAACAAGTCAATGGCATTTCTGTACACAAAGGATAAACAGGCTGAGAAAGAAATTAGGGAAACAACACCCTTCTCAATAGTCACAAATAATATAAAATACCTTGGCATGACTCTAACTACGGAAGTGAAAGATCTGTACGATAAGAACTTCATGCCTCTGAAGAAAGAAATTATAGAAGATCTCAGAAGATGGAAAGATCTCCCATGCTCATGGATTGGCCGGATCAATATAGTAAAAATGGCTATCTTGCCAAAAGCAATCTACAGATTTAATGCAATCCCCATCAAAATTCCAACTCAATTCTTCAACGAATTAGAAGAGCAATCTGCAAATTCATCTGGAATAACAAAAAACCTAGGATAGCAAAAACTCTTCTCAAGGATAAAAGAACCTCTGGTGGAATCACCATGCCGGACCTAAAGCTGTATTACAGAGCAATTGTGATAAAAACTGCGTGGTATTGGCATACTGACAGACAAGTAGACCAATGGAATAGAATTGAAGACCCAGAAATGAACCCACACACCTATGGTCACTTGATATTTAAATATAAATATGTATATAATTTAAGATCTTACATATAACAGAGGACTAAGCATTTAATGTATTATTCCAACTGTGGCAATTATCTGTTGTAATCTAGAGGAGAAAACAGGAGAACGGTGCCTAGGTTTAGAGGTTTGGCAGTGAGGACTAGAGATGCCTTATGGTGGTCTTCTGCATGCATAATGAATTATGCTGTACTGGCATCAGATCGAGGTGAAATGTGTCCCTAGAAGTCCAAGGGATGAGTAATGAAGTAGTGAAAGATTTTGATGGAGTGTGGCCGTATGTAGCCTATATAAGCTGCTGTGAAATAGCTGATGTCAAACTAGAGGCCATAAACTAATACATGAAGCCAGTTGAGGCACCTGGGTTTTTTTGCTACATCAAGTTTCAAAACAAGAGACTCTGAGAGTGAGAGCGTTCATCAAGACCTGGGATTTGTGAGGAGAAAAAAGTATAAGGAATGAGAAATAAGGTCATGAGGGTGTTTATAAAGAAGTAATAATAAAAATGGGCTATGGGATTTCTACCAGAAAAAGAAAATTGAAGCCAAGATGAATTGGGAATTAACTTTCCAATTTCTCCACATCTATCGTAGTTTTCTGCCAAGATTTTCTGAAATTATATTTGTTGAAGGATTGGTTCTGTGCCTCTAGATTCTTTTTCCAGACTTTCCCAAGACTTACTTCTCTTTGTCTCACTGACATAACCCAGATTTCACTTTATTGTACCTGATTTGAAGTATGATTCAATCTATGCCTATGGTTTCGTCGTGCTTTCAAACTAGTCTTCATAGGGGCACACACACACACACACACACACACACACACACACACACACACACACACATTCAGAGAATTCTTTAGTTGTATAAATGGAGTTTTAGGGAAAAAACCCTGGGGTGAGGGTCTGTCTTAGTCAGGGTTTCTATTGCTGCATAAAACATCATGACCAAGAAGCAAGTTGGAGAGGAAAGGATTTATTCAGCTTACACTTCCACATTGCTGTTCACCAACAAAGGAAGTCAGGACTGGAACTCACACAGGGCAGGAACTTGGAGGCAGAAGCTGATGCAAAATACATGGAGAGATGCTGCTTACTGGATTGCTTCTGTGGCTTGCTCAGCTTGCTTTCTTATAGAACCCAGGACTATCAGCCCAGGAATGGCACCACCCACAATGCGCCCTCCCCCCTTGATCTCTAATTGAGAAAATGCCTTACTGCTGGCTCTCTTGGAGGCATTTCCTCAAGGGAGGCTCCTTTCTCTGTGATAACTCCAGCTTGTGTCAAATTGACACACAGAACCAACCAAAGGATCACAAGGCTTGGTTGCTGCAGTGGTTACTTTTTTCTATCAAAATACACCTCATAAAAAGAAGATAAGGAAGGGTTGATTTTGCCTGCGGTTCAATGGAATATGGTCCAGATAGAGATATAGGAGATAGGAGAGATATTGAGGTAGAAATAGAAGATGGTTGGGCTCCACTTCACCCTGTTATGAAGCAAAGGGTGATGGATTCTTGCCCTTAGCTACTCAGCTCACTTTTTCTTTTCTATGCAATTAAAAAGATGTGTTCTAAAAAAAAAATGTGTTCTGAAGAATAGGGGAGGAGAGTTCTAACCAAGTTCTGAATTGATTAGAGGGACAGATAAAATTGATACACCTTCATTTATCTTTGGGTTATGCACTTTGTTTTTAAAATGAAGTAAAGGAAGAAATGGAGTAGCAGATATACTGTAACACACACACACACACACAATTAAGTAGTCATATATAAAATTTTTCTGACTGATCATTGCTTCAGTGTTAGTTCAGTCAAACACCCTGAAGAAGTCTTTGTTGCTTGTCTGGACAAGCTGATTCTCAGGAGTTTGTTCCTAATCCAGGGTATAGCTTCTCTGTCATTCCATCAGAGATAGTTTACACCGTTTGGCTCTCTAGGGAGAAGGAGGGTCAGGGAGGTGGCATGGTGTCCTTGTTATATGTCTTTAGTATTTGTTGAATCCTAAATGGCTTCAGATTTACAAGACTTCTAGGGAATCAGAGAGTACATTATTAAAAACTGATGTAAGATATGTGGATTTCTCTTTTCAGTGTACCTCAAGCTATGAGTAGGTGAAGCATGTCTTCCATTTCACCATTTCTACACAGACACCTGTCTGATTAAAATCCCCCTAGGCAGTGCTATATATGTGGTTCATGCTACAGGCCATGGATAACGAAGGGCAGGTACCATGCTTTATTCCTCTCTTGGTTACCTTGTAGGCCCAACTGAGGAAGGAGTCAAGGCATTTAACAGAACATTTCTCAGAGCTTTTTATTATTGTAGGCAATGTAAAAAAGATTGCTATGATCATGGTGTATTCATAATCATCTCTTAAAATTTGTGGTAACATTTATGTCTTAGCTTTTTATTATATTTTTAAGATTATAATGAAAATTAATGACCGTATTAGTCTATTAAAGATGGCATGCCTAAAATTACCATTGAAATTTGGATGTATTCATCTGCTTTAAGCATTTCCATTTTAAAAATCACTCTAGTCTAGTCTATGCTCCTTGACAACATACACACACATATACATCTACCCTAAGACAACATAAATAAAAATAAACCATCTCTTTCTTTATGTCGAGCTACTCTTGTGTTATGTTTGGGATGCATGAATTTGATGTTTCTTGCTTCTAGAAATAATTCATTCTTTTAAGGATACCTGCATAAAAAGTTAATATTTCCCTTGCCTGCATGTTTTCACCACCTGAATCCAAAATGATTTTTCCTGTGCATACATCAACCTAGGGCAATTTATTTTTGGTATCTTTGTTTGGGACTTTTCCCATTAATCATATATTTTTTTATGATGGCTGATGCCATGTTATAGAATAGGAGTTGTACATAATTTATGATATAAGTAATAACTTTTACATTCAGAACTATGCAGTAGAATTCCTATGGTCTTTTAATTCACTCTCTCCACAAACACACTTCTGCGGCTCCTCATCACGATCTGTATACTCAAGCAATCTAGGCTTCTGTTATTTCTAATTTTCAGTGTGCCATGCACTTCATTCTTTCCCCCCGCAGTCAATCTATTAGCTTACAATTTTCAGCACGTTCTTGGAAATTTTTCTGCTCGTTGTTGCTCACGGGAAGCAAGTCAAGGACACTTTCTGTTTAAAATTCGCACAAAATCCAATGCCTTCAATGATAATAGCTGAAGTTGCTTCCTCTCTATGCAGCATACAAAAGACCTTGTTGTTTGTTGCACATTGAATTGCCTTTCTATTATTTTGCCTTGCTTTGTTTTATTTTGTTTTTCTATTTTTTTTTCCCTCCAGATTACCTGAATAGTTTGTGTTTGGTAAAAATGTTCAGTGACAGCACTTCCCCATAAAGCTGAATAAGGAGGTCAAGGTGCTCCTTTTAAACACCGTGCTTACTCTTGCCCCATGTCTCCTGCTCCATCCATCTTCACCATGAGATACATACTGTCTGATGAAGTATTAATTACTAGTATAGTGTTTCAATCCAGGCTATGTACCTGTTCGCATTGAAAACAGGAAGCAAAATCCCTTAAGAAGATAGGCAGTCAGGGAGTGGAGTAGGGTGGACGGCTGAAAATCTAATCGCAGTGGGAATCCCTGTGTTTATTCGGCATCTGCTCTCAGAGAGACACATATACTTTTATAAAGCCGAACACTCTTATCTGTTCACAAGGGCCATCCACTGATTGATTCACCTCAACGCACTGATTAGAAACTGTGATCATCTTTGCAAAATTGCTTCACAGTGTTGCATAGACTATCATCAGCGGAATGGTTGAGAGAAGGCATGTTTGCTACAAAAGGGTCACTGGTCACTTTTGCCATTCAACTCTCCTTTAAAAATATCTCACAGTCTAACCTAGTGGGTATCACTTTAGAAAGGGCATTATGGGATTTGTAGTTCAACCAAATATGTGTACTATTAAAAAGCAAACACAGCCAAGATTTAAATTCCCCAAATTCAATTTTGTTCTTTTAAAAACATGGATGTGGTTGATTTTGAGTTGTACCCCCATTCAGAGATCTAGAAGGAGTTTCTGTTACTATTTTACTTAACATACAAAACACATAACATAAAAAACACAGGGCCTGGCTGACATTGGCTTGGCAGGCTTTGTTTAACACCTATTCTCTGGGTGAGTCTTCCCTAAGCAAAGCCTGAAAGCAAGAGCGTGAAGAATGTGGTTACTGAGCTCTGCTGTTGAAGCAGTGTGGAGAGTATGCTTCCTCTACCAGAAGAAAGTTCTCTCCCTAGTTGGGAAGACAGGTCCATGTTGCTATGTTCTCTCAGGCAGATGGTGCTGGGAGTGGATTCTTTCCAGGTTCTTCACTACAAGGTGCTGACAGCAAATCAAAGCCCTACTGTGATGACACAGTCTACCCCTCTACATAGACTCCTACTTCGGCCATCTCTTTGCAAGTACAAGTCCCTAATCTAGTGTCTTCTCAGGCTGCTCTTCCTGTGGTACTTGTTAATTTTTTATTTGTATTTTTTTTAATCTAAGATATTTTTTATTATTGGGTATTTATTTCATTTACATTTCCAATGCTATCCCAAAAGTCCCCCACACCTACTCCCCCACCCACCCACTCCCACCTCTTGGCCCTGGCATTCCCCTGTACTGAGTCATATAAATTCTGTACAACCAATGGGCTTCTCTTTCCACTGATGGCCAACCAGGCCATCTTCTGATACATATGCAGCTAGAGACACGAGCTCTGGGGGGGGGGGGGGGGGGAGGGGTGTGTGTGCTGGGTAGTTCATATTGTTGTTCCACCTGTAGGGTTGCAGATCCCCCCCAGCTCCCTGGGTACTTCCTCCAGCTCCTCCATTGGGGGCCCTGTGATCCGTCCAATAGCTGACTGTGAGCATCCACTTCTGTGTTTGCTAGGCCCCGGCATAGTCTCACAAGAGACAGCTATATCTGGGTCCTTTCAGCAAAATCTTGCTAGTGTATGCAATGGTGTCAGCGTTTGGAGGCTGATTATTGGATGGATCTCCGGGTATGGCTGCCTCTAGATGGTCCATCCTTTTGTCTCAGCTCCAAACTCTGTCTCTGTAGCTCTTTCCATGGGTGCCTTGCTCCCAATTCCAAAAAGGGGCAAAGTATCCACACCTTAGTCTTAGTTCTTCCTGAGCTTCATGTGTTTCACAAATTACATCTTCTATCTTGGGTATTCTAAGTTTCTGGGCTAATATCCACTTATCAGTGAGTACATATCATGTGAGTTCTTTTGTGATTGAGTTACCTCACTCAGGATGATGCCCTCCAGGTCCATCCATTTGCCTAGGAATTTCATGAATTCATTCTTTTTAATAGCTGAGTAGTACTCCATTGTGTCAATGTACCACATTTTCTGTATCCATTCCTCTGTTGAGGGGCATCTGGGTTCTTTCCATCTTCTGGCTATTATAAATAAGGCTGCTATGAACATAGTGGAGCATGTGTCCTTTTTACTGGTTGGAATATCTTCTGGATATGCCCCAGAGAGGTTTAATGAGGACCAAGAATATTGCTGGCAGCTGTCAATGGTGGAGTCTAGCGTGAGCAGGCAGTGTGGCATGGGGCCAGTTATTCGTTACTCCTGGCTGTTCCTATGCGGAGAATAGTGTATCTGCTGTCTTTCTTTTTATTCAGCTCTTTCTAAGGTACAGCATGCACATTTTTCTTTAAGTATCAATTCACCTCTTTTACCAAACTGTACCTTGGGAGCTTGTGGTACACTGTCTTATGCAAAGTCTCTTTCCTTGAAGGTAGACTCTAAAGATGAAACACTCTCTAGACAAAGTTCAGTCATGGGTCTGCAAAACCGGTCCTTCTCAGCCAGCTCCAGGTGTCTATACATGAAGCAATGCTTCGAAATTATGTATTTTAAATAACAATCTCATGTTAGTTCTTATTTTCTAAAGATTTTATTGTTTAGGTACATGTACTCTTATGTGCACATACACATGTATATTTATGTGGATGCCTGCTAAGTCCCCATCCGTGATCTGATTCCCTAGGTCAGGAAGTATAGGTAGTTATAAGCTACTAACCTGGATGTTGGGAGTCGAACTCTGGTCCTCTCAAAGAGCAGCAGGGATTTTTAACTGTTGAGTCCTCATTGTTAGTTTTTGTCTGCGAATTTTGAGACTAAACCAACAACAAAGTAATTAGCATAATTATAAGAAAATTGGTGACCAAATTCAAATTTATGAGAAATATAATTTGTTAAAAGGCATAGTTTTTGAGAATTAGTTTCATAAATAAACACAAAGTCATTATGCTGTTAGTTTTATAAGCCAAAAATATTTACAAAAATTAGAAAAATTAATTCTTTACATGAATGTCATTACCTTTTAAGTTTATTAGAACCAAATTCAATGTATAATTCGAGAATAAATTTGCAGTTTATGTTAACTTGTATAATTTTTAAAATGTTTGAGATAACCTACAAAAAGAACGTGTTACATTCTCAGAATTACTTCTTATCAATAACTCTTTCACTGTAATCTTTCTTAAAAGAAATGCATTCTGATATTATTTTTAATTTTTATGTAGTGAAATTCAGTTACTCTAAGCATTTCCATGGAATGATTTTCTAACATTTTGTTCTGTTTTTAATGTGATATTGACACAAGTTTTCCAGCATTCCTCCAGAGCTGACAGAACTGAAGAAGGTGCTCCTTCCTGGGCTTCAGTGCTCTTTCTGCAGCATCTGCGCCCTGTCCAGTTCTGACACAGTCACAGGCTTTGCTTCTTTGCTAACTTGCCGTGAATCCAGAAGAACAAGCCTGTCACTCTACAAGACTGTCACTCTACAAGACTGTCACTCTACAAGTCTGTCAATGTGTGAAGAGCTCTCAGGACAAGGAAGGTGCTTACTATTCTTTTATAAAACTGCGATATATTTCTTTCTAAATATTATCTGGCATTAGCTTGGATAGGTAAAAATTTTCTTCATGTACATGCAGACATTATAATTTTTCTCCACTTTTTTTTAAAATGTGAAATTTATTTCTTGTTGAAGTTTATGGATGAACATATAGCTGTATTTTACCTGTGAGAAATAGTTACAAATCATCATTTTTTAATTACATATCACTTTGAAAAAAATTGGTCTTTTTGGAGTCAATTTTCTCCATTCATCTCAGTGATACTTATTACATCTTTGTTAGAAATACATAAATATTTGTTTCTTAAGAAAACCAATGATCTTAGGCAATATAAAAGGCAACAAGTGTGTCTGTATATACCAGTTTTTTCATGATTTCACTTCTGAGGAATACTTTCTTTTATATATTAAATTGTCTTCCTCATTATTTCATACTTGACATAAATCATTAGTCCCCATGTTCTCTAAATATATTTTATCTAGCTGGTAATCTTTCTAATCATATGCATACTTTGGTGTGCTTTAGTTTTTCTTGGGGGGGACATTAAGAATTTTTAATTTTTATGTCTTTTGGTAAACAAAATTTTCTGTTATCAGTTTATAAAGATTGCATATCAGTTTATCCTGTCTTTCCCAAAGGCAAAACTATTGCAAATATTGAAATAATTGAAATCCTATTCCAAAGTGACTATTTTCCTATCTGAATTCCCAAAGTGATATAAGATTTTTTACAAACAATCCAATAACTTCTGTAATATATTGCAAGATTATTTTGACAAAAGTTAATATTCTATGTTAACCATTTTTATCTGGTATTAGTTGTGAATGTTTAAATTCTGTTAGGATTAAGTCTTATTTGTAGAATAATGAAAATCTTCATATTTGCTTCTTTTCATTATTATAAAAGAAAATGCATACAAGAAAACAGATGGAAAAATACTAAGCAAATTGAAGAATAGTTCAGCAACCTTTAGACTCTCAAGCAATGTAGACATCGAGGGACCATTAAGCTGTGAATTTCCTTGTCACTTTGAGCATCTATGTTACTTGCAGAATAAAAGTTAAATATTCTTTCCATATTTATGCTGAAAAAATAGCATAAACTTACCAATTCAGTGATAAGTGAGGGAAACGTATGGAGATTATTGGTTGGATACATGATATAATATGGTCTGATACAATGGAGAATTCTATCTGTCATGGCCATTTGTTAGGCATTTAGTGAAATTGCCATTCAAAGTGCACCTTATAGTTACTCCAGTGACTGTTCCTTCTTTCTAAGAACAAAACTGAGATGGTAATACCATACAGCTAATGAGATCGCTATAAGCTCTTAAAATCTGTACTATAAGTCTTGTTTATAGAGCAGAGCAAATAGAACCTTGAGAATGTCTACATCTCCCATACCAGTGGGTAAGAAGTCATGCTACACAGCACTCAAAGGTAAGAGGGTTCATTGCCATACTTTGTTTTCGTTCATGCTATCTGTGAGATTTCTCAAGTAAGGGAAAAGTGGGATATCATAGATTATTTGTCATTATCCCTGAGGTGAAGTCTGTTGTATTCATTTTCAAAAATAAGGTTTCTTTTTTTAAATGATTGCATTTGCTTATCTACTCTGCATGCTTGCTTGTTATATCTATGGATGGCCATGTGCGTGGAGATGAAAAAAACAAAAACAAAAACAAAAACTAAACATCAAACCATAACTTGAAATAATTATTTCTCTGTTTTCGTTATGTAGGCCACAGGGATAACTCAAATCATTAGACTTTGGAGGTAAATTCCTTTACCCACTGAACCTCTTCACTGGCCCCGTATGTGTTTTCTTTATTAAAACAGAGCCACAAATATATTTTTGAATAATAATATACAACATATTGTATTGATTCTAGGTAGTAAATACGAATAATGGGATTGACTCTTTACACTATATACAGAACTGGTGATTTGTGCACACCTCATGTCCTCAACTGTGGTTCATTTAACAAATTCTGCTTTCATCGCTTTCCTTAAGAATGATCTCATATGTATGCAGCCATCACTGAGCACAGACTCTTCCCTCTTCATCATGCTGCATGACTTACATGGAGATGCAAGGCTAAGTTTTCTCTTTGACATGAAATTATAGGTCTGCATGGAACTACACTTTGTTCAATCCTATGCAACCAGAAGCATGGGGGGGGGAGTTCATATCTCATAGAGAACAGCTTTAAATCAGAGTTACAGTGTAAGAAAAAGATAAATGTTTTTTTTTCCATTTTTCATATGGGAGAGGACTTCAAGAAATTAAAATAGCTTCTCAGACAAAATTTCTGAGAAGTTCTGTAACAAATCATAGAAGATAAAATAGGGAACCTTGCTCAACATGCACCTTGAAAAAATACTCTGCATTCTGAGTCTCATTACCTGTGCAGTCAGTGCGGTATTCATGGGTTTGTACCACTTTATAAATTGTGAACTGCCTAGATTTTCTTCAGAATGGCTTTTCTGGGGAAATACCCATCCTAAGAACAGGAAAGGAGTTGATATTCCCTCTTATTGAGTACATTTTCATCTCGCATATATTTTTCAAACAGATTTTGCAAAATTTCTTTCTCCTTTTCCCCTTTTTAAGCAATTAAGAATATCTAAATGTTGTTTAATCTTAAGGTCCCAAATAATTCATTTTCTTATTACACATGGTATTCCTTTGTAAAATTCTTCAAATTTTATTTTTAAACATTAAATTATGTCAATATTCTGTCAAGTTTTCAATTTATTAGGAAAATATTTGTTTCTATTTTATTTTTCTAGTTTTTACTATATTTAATACACATAGTCTTATTAAAATACAATACTCTCTTATGCTAAATTATGCTTTCTTCATTTTGTTTAGTTTTATTCTCCATTTTCAACCTCTGTTAATATGGAAATTGGTTCTTTTAACTTTTAGTGGAAAATTTTTTAGATCTGACTAGGATGTTGGTATTGACTAATTTCCTGTTTGAAAGTCACGTGGTAAGGATACCAAGGTATCTGTAATAATGGATGTCTAATGAATCCAGGAACACTGGGAACTAGATTTCTTGAGTTATGGATCTGTCAAAATTGTGTCATTAAAGCGTGTCACAGAAAGAATAATTCCAAAATGTTGCACAGGATTGACATTTATTTAGGAAGGTATAAATTACATTAACATTAATGTATTATTAGATTAAATTTTAAAAATATGACATATTTATTTATTTATTTAACCTTTTTTTACAATCCAGACTTTATCTCCCTCCATTCCACCTTCTGACTGTTCCACATCCCATACCTTCTTCCCTCCCTGCACGACTTCCCCCCCATCCCCGTCCTGTCTCCAAGAGGATGTCCCCTGCCCCACCCTAGCAGACCTCCCAACTTCCTGGGGCTCAAAGGTAAGGTGTGTCTTTTCTGACTGAGTCCAGACCTGGCATTTTTCTGCTGTGTATGTGTTGGGGGGCTCATGACGTTTCTAGTTGTAAAATATTTGCATATACAAAGGACATAAAATAGAAATTGTTCTTACAATGCAGATATGCTCGCAAAAATTCTGCCCCTTTCTCTTCTCTGTTTTGACTCTCCCAGTTAGCAACTCAGCTAATAGATTTTTTTTTTCCAATTTCTGACTGTCATGGACTCTTTTCAATGGCTAAACCTAAGGAATATGATCCCTTTTCATTAAAATATACTTCATTTTACCTTTCTATCTTCAATTCTTTGCCTATGATTGGGTCATAATAGTCTGTTTGCTATATGCATAAATTAAATCTTGATCAAGTAGGTTAACCATTTTTTCTTTATGGATGATTTTATTCTATTAATCTACTACTTTCTCTACAAATATGTATCTTAAAGCATGTAAAATATACAGCTAAAGTGAAATAGTGATTTTTATCACCAAAACTTATAGACAACACATCATACCATTCCCAGTAATATTTTATTTAGTTAATTTAATTAATTTCAAACATTTGTTTTCTTATTTTTCTGATTCTGAGGATCAAATTCAAGGACTCTTGTGTGCTAGCAATCGCTCAATAATTGAAATCATGTCTCCATTCCTTGTTTTGTTTTTTTCTCCATTTTAAGGAAAATGAAGAATTTTAAAACAGAAAACTTTGAATTTGGGTTGTTCTGGAGTCCACCTAGATCCAACACAACTAAAATACCAGGTCAATACAGATAATAAAAATTCATTATTATCATGCCACTACTGATCAGATCAGGGAAGCAGAACAGACTTGGGAGCTAAACTATGACTCTGAGCAAGAATGTTACTCTTAATCTTGAAAATCATAAACATCTTTGTCAAGTTACAGTTGTGTTTCTTGGCCAGTCCGAATTTAGGGAGAGGGAACTTTCTGAGGATCATTTTTCTATGTGATATATTTATCCTGTTCTTAATTGGTTGGTTTTTTCAACTGACATGGGGCGACCTGTCCAACATTCATGTCTCAATTTGTCAATCAGGATATAGTTACCGATGGATACACCTGTCTCTCTCTGATGAGCACAGTATCAGTTATGCAGGGAAGTCTTGGGAATTTAAATGTTATTTGACCCCTATTTAAAATGGAGTCTGTATTCAAAATGGCTTCAGTTTGGTAGCTTCTTACAGCATAATTACATTGTAATGATGTGATTAGTACAACTATAAAAGTTTTAATTCATATTTTTTAATAATTTTGACATTGCAACCACATCATTTTGCTCCTCAATTTATTCCCTCCAAAGTCTTATACACACAGCTCCTTGCTCTCTGTCGAGTTTAATACCTCTCTATCTTTTCACTGTCCCTACTAATTCCATGAAAGTTAGATCTTAGAAGGAGAGTTTCAGGTCAACTCCAGCTCAGGGATTTCTGGGCCCTGTGTCTGAAGTTCATGCTGTCTTTAGCTATAGGAACTTCCCTTCCACCTCTGAGGGACCACTGAGGGCTTATATGTATATTTGAAGTGTGTAATCTGGATCTGTGGACATCAAACTTTTACTAATGACAAGTGTCAGTAGTTATGGAAGTTGGTGTTTCATTATCAGGATACATGGAAAATGGCACCATGGAAACAACTTATATGAGTTGGTTTTCTTTTTTCTGGAAATTAGAGCTTAGCAACTTAAGCCACCTAATGATTATTTGTAATTGTTTGTTTTTAGAATGCAGGTGCAGTTTAACCTGTTTTATAAAATCACATCTCATATGAAGTTTGATCAAACCTCTAGTCAGAGCTAGAGTCTTATCTGAATTCCTTACTGAAAGAGGATCAACCTCCAGATCTTATGTGGTTTCTTGCAGGCTTTAGTTCTTCTGTGATGGGTAGTGGTGGTGGTAGTGGTCGTGGTTTGGCTGAAGACTAACTACCTTTTCTTCTTGCTTCCTTACATATTGTTCATAAGCTTCCATTAGTCTTTTTGCATTGGATATTTGAAGATAGGTCCTAAAGAATATTGTAGAATTTTCTTCTAACCTTACCCCAATACCAAGACACCGAATTCCATTAACTAGGAATGGGTAATAAATCTATAACCTGCTGAGTAAAATGATGGAAACAGAAGTATTTGAAATACTGAAAATTTATAAAAATTTGAAAATAAAATATGTGAGTTGTCATGTATAAGTTATGGAACTCTTTATTTAACCTTCTTTACTAGCACTGGGGCATGAGCTACTGCCTTATTTGTGTGTTCTCAGTGGAAATTTGAAAACAATTACTATAGTCTTCATAGCAGAAATAAATCTCTATCTCTATCTTTTTAGAAATGTATATCTATAAACATACAGCTCCTTGGAACTATAAATGAGTTTGGTACAATTTATGTTTAGCAGATTCTCTTACCAATGTCACACAAGATGTTTCAAAACTTTCTTAAGCTATTGAAGTACCTCACAGGAAGACCAGCAGTCTCAACTAACCTGGACCCCTGGGATCTCTCAGACACTGAGCCACCAACCAGGCAACTGATAGGAGACTCCCAACACATATACAGTAGAGGACTGTCAGGTCTAGACTCAGTCAGAGAAGATGCACCTAACTTGGAACACCAGGGAGTGGGGAGGGCTGGTGGTGTGGGGACATCCTCTTGAGACAGGGGTGGGAGGGAGGAAATGTGTGATGTGGAACAGTTGGAGGGTATACCAGGAGGGAGATAAAGTCTGGACTGTAAAAGAACATTAAAGAATACAAAAAAGTTGTTGAAATAATACACATTAGAGTTACTTAAAATTGGATTTTCTAGTATTTTAATTTATTTTACTGTAACTTTCCATGTCAAAATAAGATGGCTCAGCCGTTAAAGGCTAGGCTCACAACCAAAATAAAAAGTACAAAGTTGCATATAAAATGAAGTTGTATTTAACTTTTGTTGTTGTTGTTGTCGTCGTACAGTCATACAGTTATTTTCTGGAAATTTGAGGCTGGTGCCTGACTATGAGTGATGACTTGAACATAAAATGAATCCTTATGATGTTTTGACCTCTTACCTGCTAGCTATTTATTATGAATGTTTGTACATTTGGAATTTAGAAAACAAATGCATTGTTGATATAATCAATATTCTCATTATTTTGAAAGATCACTCATTAGCATGTAGGAAGGAATATTGTCACCTAAGTATTTCTGGAATTTAGTGTTGGTTTTATACCTCTACAAGACTCTCCTCATCTTCTCCTGTTACATCTCTGTTGGATGTAGCTTCAATGCTTATGTAGCTTTTCATCTGTCTGCATTCATAAAAACATGAGCAGACCTTTACATTTTGTTCAGAAACTTTCTCTGAGAACCAAATCTCATATTTCCTTACATTGATCTGTCACTGTGGCCTGAAAAGAAACTTAAGAGATATTGATAGTATTCATGCATCTTTATGTCTGAATATATTTTTTTCAGAAATGTCACCTTAACTTTAATCATTAATTTGTTTGAAACTACACATAAGACTATGAGAAAGTGTATATCAAGCTAATATGAAACAATTAACTATATAATATATATTCTGATTTTTTTTTAATAAAAAATGCTATAACTCAGCCTAAGAGCATATCACTTTCATGTCACCTACTCTACCCTTGGGATTATGAATAAAGTGATGTAAAATACCCTGGATATTACTCTTAGTGTAAGTTTGGAATATAGTACAAATATTAAATTATTTGCTTCCTGAATATATTGTTTTAATCATTTATGGTTTCTTTTTCCTTGCTGAACTTTAGGGCCATTTGTACTTCAGAATTTTATATAGGTATGAGTTTTAAATATATGTGTAAGTGAACTGAATATATTCAAAGAAAGGGAAGTTATGAAGTAGCTCATTCTTGGAAAAGTCCAAAATAACAAATAAACATTCCAATTCAAGAGTAAAGAGAATACTACAAATACCTTGTGAAATAATACAATATGAAGACTGAGATTTGTGTGTCACCTTCACTTTTTGTTTTTAATTGGCTGAACCTTTCATATTCATGCCTAGGAAAAGTCACTCAGCTTAGAATTCACACTGGCAGTGATGATGGCCTAGTTCTAACTTTGGAAGCATCAATAAAGCAGTGGTTCTCAACCTTCCTAATGCTGTGACCCTTTTAATACAGTTCCTTAAGTTGTGGAGACCCCAACTATAACATTAGTTTTGTTGCTACTTCATAACTGTAATTTTGCTACTATTATGAATCATAATGTAAGTATCTGACCTGCATGATAACTGGCATGTGATGCCTGTGAAAAATTCATGTGACCCTAGAGGTATCTTCATTGACAGGCTGAAAACCACTGCTATAGAACACAAAGAAGTCCTGTCAGTCACATCAAGTGAAACCATCTTAGAAGCAGTGTGGTAATTAGCATTTATAGTCATGCAAGAATGCATTTAGTTTTTGCTTTCCTCTTCAAAATATATAAACACTCTCCAGATATCTCTTTTCCATCTTTAGAGGATTTTTGGTAATAACCTCTTACTTTTGTTATGGTTTAATACTCTTTTAAAACTTCTTCACATTCAATCCACTATTATTTATTTGATTTTTATTTGTGAAGTACTTTTCTGAATTTGTCAATGAAATAATATAAAAATAATGGTTTAAATTATGACATTGTAATACATGTAAAGTACTTTGTTTAAACTAATCACCCATATATAATGCCCTTCTCCAGCCTCTTTTTCCCTTTCCTAGTTGTGGAGAGCCGTGCCGTGAGCAATCACCATTACAAGATGGCACTGGCTTCTGCTGTGCCCAACTAGTAAACAAGCCTTGTGCGCAGGTGCGAGAGTGAATTCACGCCAAGTCACTGCCCATATCGGGGCATAATAATGAGATGATGGGCGAGCAACAAATCAGGTGCTGACACGCCACGCTGAGGGCTATATAAGCAGCACCATTTTCCGGGTTCTGGGTCTTCCCTCCTGAAGAAGCAATAAAGCTTGCTGCAGAAGAATCCGGTTGTCCTAGTGTGTTCTTGCCAGCTAGAACAATAGCTCGGGACAAGGAACTTCATACCATCACCTGCGCAAGGGAGATCCCCCGTTTTCAGGGCAGGTTCAGAACTGCGGGACACGTAAGGCTCTGTAAGGTATGTTCGGTCTTGACATTTCTCCAGGGTTAGAGGCCCTTTTGTATGTTTTCACGGGGCTCGTTCTTTTTCTTTTGATCCCGTACTGCTTCCACCGCTGGAATTGCTGACTGGTTCTCAGTGGTGGTCAGGCACGGTTAGATAACAGGGCAGCGAGCAGTATGGGAACCTCCCACTTCGTAGTGACCACCTTACGGTCAGTCTTGAGGCAGTGTGGCCTAAAAATCGCCACTAAGACTATAGAGGGTTTTGTTAAAGAGTTAGATCGTGTAGCACCGTGGTATTTGTGCACAGGGTCATTAACTATCGCCTCTTGGGAGAAACTGAAAGGAGATCTAGTTAGGGAACAGCAGAACGGCAAACTTAAAGCAGGGACCATGCCGTTGTGGAAACTGGTAAAATCGTGCTTAACAGACGAGGATTGTCAGCAAATGGTTTAGGCGGGGCAGAGGGTACTGGAGGAAGTTCAAGACAGTCTATCAGAGACAGAGTGGGGAGAGAGGTTAAGAGTTGAGAGGAAACAAGGTGCACTGAAGAATAAAGGCCTTTCCACAGGCCTTGAGCCAGAGGAAAAGAGAAATAAGGGACAGAATGCCCTGGGAGAGATTAGAAAAAGGGATGGAAAGGGAGAGAAGAAGAGAGATCGAGCTGGGGAAGGAGCCTCTATCTGCCATTAGATGAGTTCAAGGCACTAGCTGTTAGTAGCTCAGAATCGGATGAGGAACTTAGCCCCTCTGAGGAAACAGACTTAGAGGAAGAAGCGGCTTACTATGAGGGAGAAAGATACCAGCCAGATGAAGGACAAGCTAATCAGTCACAGAATAAGACAAAAGCAGCTAGAGACAACTGTCAGTTCATTGCGCGGTCTCCGGGCCCTCGACCTCTGGGTCCTAGTGCACCTCCGCCCTATGTGCAGAGGTATCATTCACCTCCGCCCTATGTGCAGAGGTATCATTCAGACTCATACATTCCAAAAGAGGAATAGAGAAAAGTGCAGCAAGCGTTTCCAGTCTTTGAAGGCGCTGATGGCGGACGTGTTTATGCTCTGGTGGAGTATATACAGATTAAAGAGCTTGCTGAGTCAGTCCATAACTATGGAGTCAACGGCAATTTTACTATAGTTCAAGTCGAAAGGCTTGCTACTCTGGCAATGACCCCTGGCGATTGGATGACTGTAGTGAAAGCTGCAGCTCCTAACATGGGAATGTATCTAGAATGGAAAGCTTTGTGGCAAGACTCCTGCCAAGCACAGGCAAGGGCCAATGCCACTATTGAAGGGGACCAAAGAACATGGACTTTTGAGTTACTTACAGGTCAGGGACAACATGCTACTAACCAGACAAATTACCATTGGGGAGCGTACACCCAGATCTCAGCTGCCGCCATTAAGGCATGGAAGGCACTCTCTAGGAAGGGAGAGGCAAGTGGATTTTTTTTTTTAATATTTTTATTACATATTTTCCTCAATTACGTTTCCAATGCTATCCCAAAAGTCCCCCATAGCGCCCCCCCACTTCCCTATCCACCCATTCCCATTCTTTTGGCCCTGGCATTCCCCTATATAAGGGCATATAAAGTTTGCAAGTCCAATGGGCCTCTCTTTCCATTGATGGCTGACTAGGCCATCTTTCGATACATATGCAGCTAGAGACAAGAGCTCCGGGGTTCTAGTTAGTACATCATGTTGTTCCAACAATAGGGTTGCAGATCCCTTTAGCTCCTTGGGTACTTACTCTAGCTTCTCCATTGGGAGCCCTGTGATACATCCAATAGCTGACTGTGAACATCCACTCCTGTGTTTGCTAGGCCCCAGCATCGTCTCACAAGAGACAGCTATATTTGGGTCCTTTCAGCAAAATCTTGCTAGTGTATGCAATGGTGTCAGCGTTTAGAAGTTGATTATGGGATGGATCCCTGGGTACGGCAGTCTCTAAATGGTCCATCCTTTCATCACCGCTACGAACTTTGTCTCTGTAACTCCTTCCCTGGGTGTTTTGTTCCCAATTCTGAGAAGGTGCACAGTGTCCACACTTTGGTCTTCATTCTTCTTGAGTTCCATGCGTTTAGCAAATTGTATCTTAAATCTTGGGTATCCTAAGTTTTGGGCTAATATCCACTTATCAGTGAATACATATTGTGTGAGTTCTTTTGTGATTGTGTTACTTCACTCAAGATGATGCCCTCCAGGTCCATCCATTTGGCTAGGAATTTCATCAATTCATTCTTTTTAATAGCTGAGTAGTACTCCATTGTGTAAATGTACCATAATTTCTGTATCCATTCCTCTGTTGAGGGACATCTGGGTTCTTTCCAGCTTCTGGCTATTATAAATAGGGCTGCTATGAACATAGTGGAACATGTGTCCTTTTTACCGGTTGAGACATCTTCTGGATATATGCCCAGGAGAGATATTGCTGGATCCTCCGGTAGTACTATGTCCAATTTTCTGAGGAACCGCCAGACTGATTTCCAGAGTGGTTGTACAAGCTTGCAATCCCACCAACAATGGAGGAGTGTTCCTCTTTCTCCACATCCTCGCCAGCAACTGCTGTCACCTGAATTTTTGATCTTAGCCATTCTGACTGGTGTGAGGTGGAATCTCAGGGTTGTTTTGATTGGCATTTCCCTGATGATTAAGGATGTTGAACATTTTTTCAGGTGTTTCTCTGCCATTCGGTATTCCTCAGGCGAGAATTCTTTGTTCAGTTCTGAGCCCCATTTTTTAATGGGGTTATTTGACTTTCTGGAGTCCACCTTCTTGAGTTCTTTATATATATTGGATATTAGTCCCTTATCTGATTTAGGATAGGTGAAGATCCTTTCCCAATCTGTTAGTGGTTTTTTTGTCTTATTGATGGTGTCTTTAGCCTTGCAGAAGCTTTGTAGTTTCATGAGGTCCCACTTGTCAATTCTCGATCTTACAGCACAAGCCATTACTGTTCTATTCAGGAATTTTTCCCCTGTGCCCATATCTTCAAGGCTTTTCCCCACTTTCTCCTCTATAAGTTTCAGTGTCTCTGGTTTTATGTGAAGTTCCTTGATCCACTTAGACTTGACCTTAGTACAAGGAGATAGGAATGGATCGATTCGCATTCTTCTACATGTTAACAACCAGTTGTGCCAGCACCATTTGTTGAAAATGCTGTCTTTCTTCCACTGGATGTTTTTAGCTCCCTTGTCGAAGATCAAGTGACCGTAGGTGTGTGGGTTCATTTCTGGGTCTTCAATTCTATTCCATTGGTCTATTTGTCTGTCACTATACCAGTACCATGCAGTTTTTATCACAATTGCTCTGTAGTAGAGCTTTAGGTCCGGCATGGTGATTCCACCAGAGGTTCTTTTATCCTTGAGAAGAGTTTTTGCTATCCTAGGTTTTTTGTTATTCCAGATGAATTTGCAGATTGCACTTTCTAATTCGTTGAAGAATTGAGTTGGAATTTTGATGGGGATTGCATTGAATCTGTAGATTGCTTTTGGCAAGATAGCCATTTTTACAATGTTGATCCTGCCAGTCCATGAGCATGGGAGATCTTTCCATCTTCTGAGATCTTCTATAATTTCTTTCTTCAGAGACTTGAAGTTTTTATTATACAGATCTTTCACTTCCTTAGTTAGAGTCACGCCAAGATATTTTATATTATTTGTGACTATTGAGAAGGGTGTTGTTTCCCTAATTTCTTTCTCAGCCTGTTTATTCTTTGTGTAGAGAAAGGCCATTGATTTGTTTGAGTTAATTTTATATCCAGCTACTTCACAGAAGCTGTTTATCAGGCTTAGGAGTTCTCTGGTGGAATTTTTAGGGTCACTTATATATACTATCATATCATCTGCAAAAAGTGATATTTTGACTTCATCTTTTCCAATTTGTATCCCTTTGATCTCCTTTTGTTGTCGAATTGCTCTGGCTAGGACTTCAAGTACAATGTTGAATAGGTATGGATAAAGTGGACAGCCTTGTCTAGTCCCTGATTTTAGAGGGATTGCTTCAAGCTTCTCACCATTTACTTTGATGTTGGCTACTGGTTTGCTGTAGATTGCTTTTATCATGTTTAGGTATGGGCCTTGAATTCCTGATCTTTCCAAGACTTTTATCATGAATGGGTGTTGGATCTTGTCAAATGCTTTTTCCGCATCTAACGAGATGACCATGTGGTTTTTGTCTTTGAGTTTGTTTATATACTGGATTACGTTGATGGATTTCCGTATATTGAACCATCCCTGCATCCCTGGGATGAAACCTACTTGGTCAGGATGGATGATTGTTTTGATGTGTTCTTGGATTCGGTTAGCAAGAATTTTATTGAGGATTTTTGCATCAATATTCATAAGGGATATTGGTCTGAAGTTTTCTATCTTTGTTGGGTCTTTTTGTGGTTTAGGTATCAGAGTAATTGTGGCTTCATAGAATGAGTTGGGTAGAGTACCTTCTGTTTCTATTTTGTGGAATAGTTTGTGAAGAACTGGGATTAGATCTTCTTTGAAGGTCTGATAGAACTCTGCACTAAACCCATCTGGTCCTGGGCTTTTTTTAGTCGGGAGACTATTAATGACTGCTTCTATTTCTTTGGGGGATATAGGGCTGTTTAGATCATTAACCTGATCTTGATTCAACTTTGGTACCTGGTATCTGTCTAGGAACTTCTCCATTTCATCCAGGTTCTCCAGTTTTGTTGAGTATAGCCTTTGGTAGAAGGATCTGATGGTGTTTTGGATGTCTTCAGGATCTGTTGTTATGTCTCCTTTTTCATTTCTGATTTTGTTAATTAGGATGCTTTCCCTGTGCCCTCTAGTGAGTCTGGCTAAGGGTTTATCTATCTTGTTGATTTTCTCAAAGAACCAGCTCCTTGATTGGTTGATTCTTTGAATAGTTTTTCTTGTTTCCACTTGGTTGATTTCACCCCTGAGTTTGATTATTTCCTGCCGTCTACTCCTCTTGGGTGAATTTGCTTCCTTTTGTTCTAGTGCTTTTAGGTGTGTTGTCAAGCTGCTAATGTGTGCTCTTTCTAGTTTCCTTTTGGAGGCACTCAGAGCTATGAGTTTTCCTCTTAGAAATGCTTTCATTGCGTCCCATAAGTTTGGGTATGTTGTGGCTTCATTTTCATTGAACTCTAAAAAGTCCTTAATTTCTTTCTTTATTCCTTCCTTGACCAAGGTATCATTGAGAAGAGTGTTGTTCAGTTTCCACGTGAAGGTTGGCTTTCTATTATTTATTTTGTTACTGAAGATCAGCCTTAGTCCATGGTGATCTGATAGGATGCATGGGACAATTTCAATGTTTTTGTATCTGTTGAGTCCTGTTTTGTGCCCAATTATGTGGTCAATTTTGGAGAAGGTACCATGAGGTGCTGAGAAAAAGGTGTATCCTTTTGTTTTAGGGTAAAATGTTCTGTAGATATCTGCCAGATCCATTTGATCCATAACTTCTGTTAGTTTCACTGTGTCCCTGTTTAGTTTCTGTTTCCATGATCTGTCCATTGGTGAAAGTGGTGTGTTGAAGTCTCCCACTATTATTGTATGAGGTGCAATGTGTGCTTTGAGATTTACTAAAGTTTCTTTAATGAATGAGGCTGCCTTTGTATTTGGAGCATAGATATTCAGGATTGATAGTTCCTCTTGGAGGATTTTACCTTTGATGAGTATGAAGTGCCCCTCCCTGTCTTTTTTGATGACTTTGGGTTGGAAGTCAATCTTATCTGATATTAGAATGGCTACTCCAGCTTGTTTCTTCAGACCATTTGCTTGGAAAATTGTTTTCCAGCCTTTCATTCTGAGGTAGTGTCTATCTTTTTCTCTGAGATGAGTTTCTTGTAAGCAGCAAAATGTTGGGTCTTGTTTGTGTAGCCAGTTTGTTAGTCTATGTCTTTTTATCGGGGAGTTGAGTCCATTGATATTAAGAGATATTAAGGAAAAGTAATTGTTGTTTCCTGTTATTTTTGTTGTTAAAGTTGGCATTCTGTTCTTGTGGCTGTCTTCTTTTAGGTTTGTTGAGGGATTACCTTCTTGTTGTTTCTAGGGCGTGGTTCCTGTCCTTGTATTGGTTTTTTTCTGTTATTATCCTTTGAAGGGCTGGATTCGTGGAGAGATAATGTGTGAATTTGGCTTTGTTGTGGAATACTTTGGTTTCTCCATCTATGTTAATTGAGAGTTTGGCTGGGTATAGTAGCTTGGGCTGGAATTTGTGTTCTTTTAGTGTCTGTATAACATCTGTCCAGGATCTTCTAGCTTTCATAGTCTCTGGTGAAAAATCTGGTGTAATTCTGATAGGCTTGCCTTTATATGTTACTTGGCCTTTTTCTCTTACTGCTTTTAGTATTCTATCTTTATTTAGTGCATTTGTTGTTCTGATTATTATGTGTCGGGAGGTATTTCTTTTCTGGTCCAGCCTATTTGGAGTTCTGTAGGCTTCTTGTATGTTCATGGGCATCTCTTTCTTTAGATTTGGGAAGTTTTCTTCTATAATTTTGTTGAAGATGTTTGCTGGTCCTTTGAGTTGAAAATCTTCATTCTCATCCACTCCTATTATCCGTAGGTTTGGTCTTCTCATTGTGTCCTGTATTTCCTGGATGTTTTGAGTTAGGATCTTTTTGCATTTTCCATTTCCTTGATTGTTGTGCCCATGTTCTCTATGGAATCTTCTGCACCTGAGATTCTCTCTTCCATCTCTTGTATTCTGTTGCTGATGCTTGCATCTATGGTTCCAGATTTCTTTCCTAGGGTTTCTATCTCCAGTGTTGCCTCATTTTGGGTTTTCTTTATTGTGTCTACTTCCCTTTTTAGGTCTAGTATGGTTTTGTTCATTTCCATCATCTGATTGGATGTGTTTTCCTGTTTCTCTTTAAGGACTTCTACCAGTTTGGGTGTGTTTTCCTGTTTTTCTTTAAGGACTTGTAACTCTTTAGCCATGTTCTCCTGTAGTTCTTTAAAGTCCTTCTTGATGTCCTCTACCATCATCATGAGATATGCTTTTAAATCCAGGTCTAGTTTTTCAGGTGTGTTGGGGTGCCCTGGACTGGGCGAAGTGGGAGTGCTGGGTCCTGATGATGGTGAGTGGTCTTGGTTTCTGTTAGTAAGATTCTTACCTTTACCTCTCGCCATCTGGTAATCTCTGGAGTTGTTATAGTTGTCTCTGTTCAGAGGTTGTTCTTCTGGGGATTCTGAGTATCCTCTGTCAGCAGACCTGTACAGACTAAGTTCGGCGGAGTCCCGGAGCCAAGATGGCGCTCTCTGCAGGGCAGGTCTCTGTCCTCCGGCTGGGAGGGTGCCGGAAGTCTGCGGCCCCAAAAGGGTGCTGCCTCAGCGGCTCTGTGGCTCCTGCCTGTCCCAGAAGCCGTCTGCCCCCGTGGTCCCCACTCTGACCTGTAGAGACTAAGCTTGGCGGAGTCCCGGAGCCAAGATGGCGCTCCCTGCAGGGCAGGTCACTGTCCTCCGACTGGGAGGGTGCCGGATGTCTGCGGCCCCAAAAGGGTGCTGCCTCAGCGGCTCTGTGGCTCCCGCCTGTCCCAGAAGCTGTCTGCCTCTGTGGTCCTCACTCTAACCTGTAGACTAAGTTCGGCGGAGTCCCGGAGCCAAGATGGCGCTCCCTGCAGGGCAGGTCACTGTCCTCCGACTGGGAGGGTGCCGGATGTCTGCGGCCCCTAAAGGGTGCTGCCTCAGCAGCTCTGTGGCTCCCGCCTGTCCCAGAAGCCGTCTGCCCCCTTGGTCCCCACTCTGACCTGTAGAGACTAAGCTCGGCGGAGTCCCGGAGCCAAGATGGCGCTCCCTGCAGGGCAGGTCACTGTCCTCCGACTCGAGGCAAGTGGGTATTTGACAAAGATTACTCAGGGCGCCCAGGAGTTGTTCTCAGACTTTGTGGCTAGAATGACAGAAACGGCAGGGAGAATTTTTGGAGACCCAGAGGCAGCAATGCCTTTAATTGAACAGTTGGTCTATGAACAGGCTACGCAGGAATTCAGGGCAGCTATTACACCTAGAAAGAGCAAGGGATTGCAGGACTGGTTAAAGGTTTGCCGTGAGCTTGGAGGGCTGCTCACTAATGCTGGTTTGGCAGCTGCCATTCTACAAGGGCAAAAATGCCCTGACATGGCTGAGCTCAAACTCTGCTATAATTGTGGCAAACCGGGACCCTTAAAAAAGGACTGTAGAGCCCTTGTCAAAAGGAGAGCGCCAGGACTGTATACTAAGTGTGGGAAAGGATATCATTGGGCCAGAGATTGTCACTCAGTCAAGGACATTCGAGGCAGGCCCCTGCAGCCAGAATTTCCTCAAGCAATAGATAATGAGGCCATTCCAAAAAACTAGTACAGGGCCCCCAGGTCTCAGGGCCCGAAAACATATGGGACCCCGACAGGCAAAAGGTGGACCCCACAGTCGGCAGGGCAACAGAAGGATCAGCTGGATTGGTCCTCCGTGCCACCACCCGATTCATGATGAAGCCCAAAATGGGGGTGCAGCCCATTCCTATTGACAACAAAGGGCCTCTGCCATTCGGAAGTGTCAGCCTAATACTGGGCCGGGCCTCCCTTACCTTACAAGGCCTTATTGTTCACCCTGGAGTCATAAGTCAAGATTATGAAGGGGAACTTCAAGTTCTCTGTTCCTGTTCTCAGGGTGTCTTTTCTATTTTACAAGGGGATAGAATAGCTTAGTTAATAATTTTGCCAAGCCTACATGGCTGTTTTCCTTCCTCTGATGTCCCTCAAGCTGCTAGAGGGATTGGTTCTACTGGAAATGATTCTGCTTATTTAATAATGCCTCTTGACTCCAGGCCATCCTTAGAATTAGTTATAGAAGGGAAACAATTTAAAGGGATTTTAGACACAGGAGCAGATAAAGTATCATCTCTTCCCACTGGTGGCCAAAAGCTTGGCCCGTTACTCAGTCATCACATTCTTTGCAAGGGTTAGGTTATCAGTCCTGCCCCACTATTAGCTCCCGTTCTTTGAGCTGGCAAGTGCCTGAATGTCAAATGGGACAGTTCACTCCCTATGTTTTACCACTCCCAGTAAATCTCTGGGGGAGAGACATTTTACAGGCACTAGGAATGAACTTGACTAATGAATACTCTCCACAAGCTGTTCAAATGATGAAGAAAATGGGCTATAAAGAAGGAAGGGGATTAGGGAAAGGAGAGCAGGGTAGAATGGAACCTATCCCTCAAGAAGGATATAATGGGAGACAAGGTTTGGGTTTTTCCTAGGGGCTGTTGAGGGCTCCATGCCCATACCATGGCTTACAGAGGAAGCTGTGTGGGTTCCTCAATGGCCTCTCTCCTCTGAAAAATTAGAAGCAGCCACAAAACTGATTTCTGAACAGCTATGCTTGGGTCATTTAGAGCCCTCTACCTCACCCTGGAATACACCTATTTTTGTAATTAAGAAAAAATCTGGCAAATGGTGCTTATTACATGATCTTAGAGCAATTAATGTACAAATGCGCCTGTTTGGGCCAGTTCAGCGAGGGCTACCATTGCTTTCTGCCTTACCCAAAAATTGGGAAATTATAATTATAGATATTAAAGATTTTTTTCTCTATATCTTTATGCCCTCAAGATAGGCAAAGATTTGCATTTACCATCCCAGCCATTAATCATTTAGAGCCTGATCAAAGATACCAATGAAAGGTCAGGGGATGGAGAATAGCCCCACCATGTGTCAACTATATGTACAATTGGCACTTAAGTCAGTTAGAGAGCATTTTCCATCATTTTGATAATTTATATCGATGACATTTTGATTTGCCATAAAAATTCACAGTTATTGCAAGATGCATACCCTATATTAATAAAAACATTAGGGCAATGGAGATTGCAGGTAGCCACCGAAAAGGTGCAAGTTGCTCGAATGGGAGCCTTCCTAGGGTCACTCATTTATCCTGACAAAATTGTTCCTCAAAAATTAGAGATTTGCAAAGATCAACTACATACCTTGAATAATTTCCAAAAATTGCTGGGAGATATTAATTGGCTAAGGCCACTTTTTAAAATTTCCTCAGCGGAATTAAAGCCCTTATTTGATATATTAGAGGGAGATATCCACATCTCCTCCCACAGAGCACTTACCCCAGCTGCATGTCAAGCTTTACAAACTGTAGAAAAGGCCTTACAAGATGCTCAATTACAACACATTGACGAGTCGAAGTCATTTGAATTGTGCGTATTAAAAACTGCACAGTTACCAACAGCAGTCTTGTGGCAAAATGGACCCTTATTGTGGGTTCACCCTAATGCTTCCTCTGCAAAAATCATTGAGTGGTATCCTAATGCAGTTGCCCAACTTGCACTTCGGGGGATAAAAGTAGCCATTACTCATTTTGGGAAAGAACGTCATATGCTAATTGTACCTTATACCTCTGCTCAAGTTCAAACCCTGGCAGCAACAACTAATGATTGGGCAGTCTTGGTTGCCTCCTATTCAGGACAAATTGATAATCATTATCCAAAACATCCAATTTTACTGTTTGCCTTAAGCCAAGCCATAGTCTTTCCAGTAATGACAGCCAAACACCTGCTTGCAGATGGGGTGGTGGTATATACAGATGGATCCAAATCTGGCATAGGTGCATATGTAGTAAATGGCCAAGTAACATCCAAACAATATAATGAGACATCACCCCAGGTTGTAGAGTGTTTGGTAGTATTGGAGGTCCTTGAAACTTTCCCGGGACCGCTCAATATTGTATCTGATTCCTTATATGTGGTTAATGCAGTTAATATGCTTGAAGTTGCTGGTTTAATTAGACCCTCTAGCAAGCTTGTTCACATTTTTCAGCAAATTCAGTCAGCCCTCTTACATAGAAGACATCTTGTGTATATTACTCATGTCAGGGCTCATTCTGGCCGTCCTGGCCCCATGTCTCATGGAAATGACTTAGTAGACAAAGCCACTAGAATCGTGGCTGCTGCTCTGTCCTCTCAGGCAGAGGCTGCAAGGGAGTTTCATAAACATTTCCACATGACGGTTGAAACTTTACGCTGCCGTTTCACTTTAACCAGGAAAGAAGCTTGTGACATTGTCATCCAATGTCAAAATTGTTGTCAGTTTTTGCCTACTCCTCATGTAGGGGTAAGCCCCCGAGGCATCAGGCCATTACAGGTCTGGCAAAGGGATGTCACTCATATTTCCTCCTTTGGAAGAAATCAATATTTACATGTTTCCATTGACACCTGCTTTGGTGTTATGTTTGCTACACCTTTAACAGGTGAGAAAGCCTCTCATGTTATACAGCACTGTTTAGAAGCTTGGAGTGCTTGGGGCAAGCCCACAATCCTTAAAACTGATAATGTGCCAGCATATACCTCTACTAAGTTTCAGCAATTTTGTCATCAAATGGATGTCACTCACCTGACTGGCCTTCCTTATAATCCTCAAGGACAAGGCATTGTGGAACGTGCCCACCGTACACTCAAGTCTTATTTTATAAAACAAAAAGGGGAAGTTGATGAGACTCTGCCCTCAGTGCCAAGAGTAGCTGTATCCATGGCATTCTTCACACTTAATTTTCTGAATATTGATGAGCAATGTTGCTCTGCAGCTGATCGACATAGCTCAGACCCTTATAGACCAAAAGAAATGGTGATATGGAAGGATGTCTTATCTGGTCTGTGGAAAGGCCCGGATCCTATTTTAATAAGATCCACTGGAGCTTTCTGTGTTTTTCCACAGAGTGAAGACAACCCATTTTGGCTGCCGGAATGACTCACCCACAAGATATTAATCAAGGATGGCGTGGAAGATGCTGGCCTCCCGAGGACTGCTTCTGATGCTGACAGTGATGAACTTGTCTCAGGTTCCTAGTATGATGGGCAAACAGAGATGGTCCATTCTCTCGGCTTTCCATAAACCAATGCCAGTTCGCCATGATGCTATAGTTTTTCCAAAATTCTTTACTACTAATAAAAAACTGGACTTACCATATTTGCCATTTGATCCTTTACGGGTCCCGTTAGGAGAAAATCGCTCCCTCCAAGAACAGGGTTCCCTATGTTTTCAATTATTGCAAAAGGGGGACTGTATTCAGCTCAGTATCCATATGTTAGGATCATTTTTGGATAGTGGGACTGTAAATATCACCCAAACCCGAGGAAACAATGATATTATTCATGTTACATGGTTTTGGTGGCAATTGGCAGTCTGGCTAAACGGTACATTCTCGTCTCCCAATTGGAATGAGACAGAGCGTCCTCGTCAACCCAGGATTGCTCCTCATTGTGGTGGAGAGGATGTAGGGGAGTTGCCACCATGGTCAGACGGCCAGTCATCTGTAGCCAGATGGATTGATGAGCACAAATATTTTACCTTCTTCCCCAATATGTTGTTTGGGCCTGAAGAAGAGTTTGTAATGAGAACGGGCCTCTTTTTGCAGGACCACAGAATGAGTCCTTATGGCAAATGGCTACTTTGTGGGATTAATGGAAGCTGTACAGATCTTAATCCCCTTGTTTTCTTAAAAGGAGGTGCTGTAGGAAAGGCCATTTACACTGGTCTCTCCAATTATACCCTGATTGGGGCATATGGACCAACAAAAAATATATATAATTCATACTGAAGAAATCTCTGGTTTAAATAAGACAGAGATTAATCCAACCAGCTATATATCGACTCCAGTATGTGTCTATCCTCCCTTTTTGTTTATTTTGTCTAATGATTCATTTGAAAGCTGTGTAAATGATTCCTGTTGGATTTCTCAACGTTGGGATACAACAAAGGACACCCACGCCATGGTGGCCCGGATCCCACGTTGGATCCCTATTCCGGTGGAAACACCCTCTACTTTATCCCTGTTTTGACAAAAAAGAGATTTTGGCATTACTGCTGCCGTGATCATAGCAATTTCAGCCAGTGCAGCTGCTGCTACATCTGCAGGGCATGCTATGGCTAGGATGGTCCAAGCAGGCACAAAATTAAATCAGCTTTCAGTCGATCTGACTGATGCCATCAATGTCCAAACTTCTGCTAGTGCCCAGTTGCTTATGATTTTGAATCAGTGCCTTGATCTTGTTGAGGAACAGATAGTTGTCCTATACCAGTTGGCCCAGTTGGGTTGTGAAAGAAAATTGGGCGCTCTGTGTATTACCAGTGTCCAATATGAAAATTTTACTCGTGCAGCTAATCTGTCTAGACAGCTCTCCTTGTATCTTGCAGGAAATTGTTCTGAGGGGTTCGATGAGACTCTTGAGGCCCTGAGGGCGGCAGTTTTAAGGATCAACTCAATGGGAGTGGACCTGTCATTGACAGAGGGCCTCTCCTCCTGGATTTCATCTGCATTTTCTTATTTTAAGGAATGGGTGGGGGTAGGTTTATTTGGTACTGCCATCTGCTGTGGACTTGTGTTCATGCTTTGGTTGGTTTGCAAGCTCAGAGCCCAACAAACGCATGACAAGGTCGTGATAGCTCAAGCACTTGCTGACATTGAACAAGGGGCCTCCCCCGAAATCTGGCTATCTATGCTCAAGAATTAGTTGGCATTTGTCATTTTTTTGGCTGGCCTCTTTTGTAGAGTTCATCCTAGGTCATTTCGTAGTTACTGTCACATAGCACTGCGGTATCCAGGGACGGGCAACTTTCCTCATGCACAGATCAACCTAAGACACGGGGCCCGGTGGCGATAGGGCTACCCTATGACGGGAAAGGCTGTGACATTAGAGGAACGACCTAAGACAGGAGCCACAGCAGATGGACATAATTACACAGACCTAGTCCAGCCTCATTTTAATAAAACAAAAAGGGGGAGATGTGGAGAGCCGTGATGTGAGCAATCGCCATTACAAGATGGCACGCTGGCTTCTGCTGTGCCCAACTAGTAAACAAGCCTTGTGCGCAGTAAGCACATGGCCTTCACAAGTCTGCTCTAGGTCTTCCATATATCTATTATAGCTTTCAGTTTATTATTTTTAAGGGCCTCTTGAGTATGGGAATGAATAAGTCTTTGATTCTTGTATGTTCTCTTGGGCACTTTGTTTCCATTGATTTGCCTTGTCCTATTTCAATATGATGACATTTACTGTGTCTTACTATATTTTATTTTGTTAGGTTCTATTGTTATTTCTTAGAGACCTGTTCATTTCTAATGAGAGTCATTATGGAGGTAGTTCTGGATGGAAAGGGACATGCAGAGGAACTTGGAGGAGTAGAGGGAAAAAAAACTGTAATCAATATGTAGTATATGAGAAAAGAACCTATCTTTAATAAAATGGAAAAATGTTGGACTCAGAAGAAAAATGTCTATATAATTTTTTTCCCTAGGAAAAAAATCCATAGTATTTCAGCTGCTTTTGGAATGATGCCACTTGAATGACAGTAGAAATTTGATTAGTATAGTCCTTATGTTTCAAACACTTATATTATAAATATATATAAAAATAAGATGATTTAAGAGAAAAGACAAGTGTAAAGGTAGGCTTTAGCATATTCTGAAAACCAGTCTGCATTTTGACATCTGAATATTTAAAATTTTCTCTACAGCTCAGTTTTGCTCATAGTTAATAAGAGCCAGAACTCTGTGCTGTTAGCCGTTCTGAGATTGCTATGTTGTGGTAATGCTTAGCTTCCTTTGCTTTTGTCTCTTATGTTATACTGGGCTCCAGTTCTCTCCACTATTCATTAAATGAAAGGTAAGTTTTATTGTGGGATTTTTCTTTTACAATTCTCCTCCATGCTAACCATTCTGAAAACTACTCCAATGATATTCTTTCATCTAGTATCACAAGATGATTCTTGAGCTGGTATGGTTGGGATGCAGTTTCAGTCGAATGAGAGCTCAGAATTCAGTGCAGAAGCCCTGGGCATCCTTGAAGCTCTGTTGCTACTTGGGAGCAAAGAAGAATCCAGTCATTCCCGCTGAGTCAGGTTTGTTATATTTTAAATGTGTGCAGATCAGGTTACTGACAAATAAACAAGAATATATTTAGCTAATATTTATAAAGGCAGGGAAGCCCATGATCAAGTATGGAATCTCTAAAGTTCTCTAGAGAAAGAGTACTGGGAGGAAACCTATTTTTTCATAAGAAAGTTATTCCCATGATATTGATATGATCTGAACCTTGAAGACAGCATTTATGACCTAAACAGTTCTTAAGGGGACCCCTGTCTTCACAACTACATTGGGGGTGAAGCTTGCAAACATAAGCTTATAGGGACTTCCTCAATTATAATGTTATTGATTTGTTTTATTTTTGTTTTTGTGTTTTTGAGACAGGGTTTCTCTGTGTAGCCCTGGCTGTCCTGGAACTCACTCTGTAGATCAGGCTGGCCTCGAACTATAATGTTCTTAATTTGTTGTTGTTGTTGTTTTTTTGTTTGTTTGTTTTTGTTTTTTGTTTTTTTGAGACAGGGTTTCTCTGTATAGCCCTGGATGTCCTGGAACTCACTCTGTAGACCAGGCTGGCTTTAAACTCAGAAATCCACTTGTCTCTGCCCCCCAAGTGCTGGGATTAAAGGTGTGCACCACTACCTCCCAGCCAATTATAATGTTATTTACATGTCTAAGATCCCTAAACCATCTTAGAACCCAGCATCAGTTTAAATTGTGCATCAAGTCACTCACACATCTCCAAACTTCTGATGTGCCACTGAAAATCTGCTTGAGATTATAAACTGTGAATGCTCAATTTTAAAGCAATTTGCATACTGTTTAAGATTTGCTATTTCACTACACCATAGTATAACTCCACTTGCATAAGAAACACATAATTGTATTAGGAGATATTTGAAATTTTTATGTTTTCTTTTCAATAACAATAAGTTATAAGCAGTAAATGACTTGTATTCCTCACACATATGAGGGAAATGGTCTAGACTAGGGATGGAGTTACAGAGATGTAAAACTTGGCTCATTTGGGGAGTAATGGGAATGATGTGAGTTTAATCTAATCTACATACCACGAACATTATCACCAAATAAATCATCAAAGAATTCAATCCATATAAAGATGAATTGACACTTGACACTTTACTAGAGTCTATTTTGGAAATTAAACTATTTGTACATATTTTCCCCACTACTCCTACAGTAAATTGTCTGGTTCCATTTACTGTATGGAGAGTAGTACAATGTTTTAATCAGTTTTGGGCATGATTTACAATGAAGAACCTAGAAAGGAGGTTCAGATAGTCACCTGCATGTTGTTTCTCTCTATTCCTGCGGAGGTCTCACTTTCTCTCTTCAACTTCAATTACTTGAAAAGGTGTTTTTCGTCTCTATTTTTCTTGTTCACATCTAAAGAAATACCACAACTCTGTCTTATATCAAATCCTGACATTGTGAAGGCTAATCCATTATCTGTTCCAGCCTTCTCTCTTCTCCATGCTCTCTGAAACTTTTCTCTATCCATTTACTTTAAGCAGCATATGTTTCATGATTTATACCCTGCCCCCTCTCTTATGTGCAATCTCTTCTTCTCTGAGGAAGAAGTTCTTCCAGAGAAACTGTGAAAAATCTTTATACATCTGAAACTGCCTGCTTTCTTACATGGTAAAGAAAATTCTCCAAGGTCTATGATATTCCTCATGAAAAATTATCAGATGATATGCTAGTTTTGCTTTTGTTACTAGTAACCTATATGTAAAAGCAGCACAAATGTAACTTAATGCTGATTCATAATTTTAAAGCAAGGGCTATGTTTTGAGTGAATTTTTTTACTATATATTGCATCAAAAATTTATTGCAATAAGTTTTGTTCTGAAGCATATTTGTCACTAAACAAATTTAATTAATTACAGTATTTTAGATTATTGGTGATTAATTACTGTAAGAGTTGTCATTCTTTTATGATAGACAAAACATATCAAAAAGTGCTAACTGTAAGAATTTGGTAATTAGTTGCAATGGAACACTGTGCTGGTTGTGTTTGTTAACTTGACACAACCTTGGCATATCTGTGGAGATGGAGTATTAAGTGAGAATATGCCTCAGTAAGATCAGCTCCTTGGCAAGTGTTTACTATCTTCACTAAGAATTGAAGTCAGAGGAACTAGACCAGAGTATGGTGGGCTACCACTGGACTTGTAGACCTGGGTTGTTTAAGAAACCAGGCTTAGTAAGTCATGTGGAGAAATCTGTAAAGAACTTTACTTTATAATCCCTGCTTCAGATCCTTCAATTCTCTGCCTTAACTCTTTACTACCTCTCTTGATGTCTTTGATGATGAACTGTAACCTACAGGCTGAAAAACAAAACAAAACAAACAAAAAATCCAAAACCAACCAACCAACCAACTAACCAACCAACTAACCAACCAACTAATCAGCCAACCTAAACCCTTTCCTCCCTAAGTTGCTGTCATGGTGTTTATCACGGCAATATAAACCTAACTGGAACAAAGATCCAACTTATTTGTATTGTTTTCCATACTAGATGTCCAGTCTTTTTTACTTTATACTTCAGACTTGAGGATTACAGGATTTATCATGATAGTTAATTTGTAATAACCTACATAGTCACTGTGTAATGAATCACCAACCTGCAGACAAAAATCAGACACTTAATACTCTTGAAAGCCTGCATTCTGAAGAGCCAGCAGGCTATTGGGTAGGCTTTGTAAATCGTAACATTTAGAAAGAATAAAAAACATTGAATGTCGCCTTTTATTCACATCTTACTTGAAATCAATCTTCAAGTATTATCTGCTGTGCAATGAAATGGATGCTGTGGAGAAAGATTGAGGTTTGAAATATAGATGTTACATATCACTTTAGTATTAACAGGCAGTATAAATTTATTATAGACAATATTCTTCCCAACTCACACACCCATTTGCTAGCAATAGTATTTGTGTGTTATGGGAACACTGTTTATGTCCAACTAATAAAATTCTATATGCAAGCATGGGAACATCTTTGCTTCCCTGCATCTGGGAGAGTAAAGATTTGATTCATATGGTCACTCTTCATCAAAAGGACAGTCCTCCAGGAAAGGACAGGCCTATGTTAGTCAGGCCTATGAGGAAAAGGTCCAGGTATTCCCCAGGCAATAGTTGAACACTTGAAGTTCCTTTGAGCCTCTTTTAAATTAGGAAAAAAGAGAAGAAACTTCTGGAATTTTCAAAATCATAATTATATTATCAAGCTTAGAGTTTTGCCATGCTTTTCAGGGATAGTTTTTTCTGTTTGCTTTCTGTAATTTGTGATACCTTTTAAAAGGATATTTCTCTAATAGAATGTAGTAATATATGAAAAACACTTTTAATGAATGTTATTATTAATGAACTGTCCTTATTAAAATGTAATACAGATGGTTTGTTTGTAGCAAAACAGAAAATTGGTGCATGTGTCTTCTAAAGTATGTAGTCAGCAAAATTCTAGCTTATTTCCAACTATTTTTGATTTTAGTCTATCAAAAATGTACTTATTAACATGTATTATTTGACCAAAAAATTATTATTAACACGATCTGTATATCAGTGAGCAATTTACTATTGGATTACTAAATACATGGATTGGTATATAAAAACATGAGTACCAGAAGTTTAATTTAAGATTAATAAAATTAGTAATATTTTAGTATAAAATATTAGACTATTTCTGAGAATATGTGAATTGCAGTTTTTTTATTCTTTATAGGAAAATAGACTGTCTGTTTTCCCAATAAAAACTCAATTAGTAATAAAAACACTGAGGAGTGGAAAAATTTGAACAGATAGTCAAATGATGAAGAACAGGAAATGAAGGTCCAGGGGAAAGCATAATTAAAATGAAGTGTTCTGGTTGAAGCTTCTTGGAAACTAGAGTCTTTCAATATAAGTAATAATAACAGTAATAATAATAATAATTGTATTAGTCAGGGTTTTACTGCTGTGAACAGACAATATGACCAAGATAAGTCTTATAAAAAACAATATTTAATTGAAATTGGCTTACAGGTTCAGAGGTTCAGTCCATTATCATCAAAGAGGGAGCATGGCAGCATCTAGGCAGGCATGGTGCAGGCAGAGCTGACAGTTCAACATCTTCATCCAAAGGCTGCTAGTAGAATACTGACTTCCAGGCACCTAGGGTGAGAGTACTAAGCCCACACCCACAGTGACACACATACTCCAACCAGGTCACACCTATTCCAACAAGGCCACACCTCCAAGTGGTGCCACTCCCTTGTCCAAGAATATACAAACCATCACAATAATAATAATAATAATAGTAAAATTCATGGGATTGAAAAAGTAGAGGGGTAGAGCACTAAAATCTCATGATGTAAGTGGAGAAGGAGACTGCTATTGCAGCACTAAAAGAACTTGGGATCTAAATTAATAAATAAATTAGTAGGTAGATGTGGAGCCTGGCATGGCCTTGGTGGGTACAGAATGATGTGGTCCCTGTCCCTGGTAAAGAGCCCAGTGTGAGCCTCCATGAGTTTCAATGACTGCTACGGGCATAAGGCTTGTTTGTAAAATAATGTACATATTTTAAATTCCTTCTTTGAGGAATGTCCTCACTGTTTAAGTTAATGACCCCAAGATAATCAAACAGCAGAGTCTAGGAGTTGAGGGTGTGACTATGTCTCAGCAAAATGGCAAACACTGGGACAGCCCTTAAGGCTATGGGGAAGAGCTCTAAATACATGAGTTCAAAAATGTATAATTTCTCAACAATCAAAAAAATGAGGATGGAATATGAATTATATGAGGGGCTTCCTGAATCTAAAGGAACAAATTGACTGGGAGCCAACTTGTTAGAAAATTACTGAAGAAAGAAATAAAGAGATGTAGGGAATGGTTATCATAGGAGATCCCACCCACCTAATATATTTTGGTTAATGTTTACAAAGGCAGATAGATTCCTGAGTTCAGGATCAGCCAAGGACAAAGCAAGGTTAGGGTCAGGCATAGTGGAAATGGTAATTTAAGGACAGGGTCCACCCAACTAACTTATCATTTGTGCTTAACAAAATGTAGAGAGATCTTTGAGTTATTTTACAATATTAAGGAAAAATGTATGCTTTCTGTGTCTTAAGAATCATGGAATATATTGATTCATTAGATAATCAAAAGGAATTCTTGAGTAATTGACTGAGTTAACCTGGAAAATAAAAGATTGGACCTGAGTTCTGCAGGAGATAAGATCTTTAAAAAGAAAGCAGAACACAGAGAGAAGCAGACTGGAAAAGCTATATCAAGCAGAAAACAGGTCATCAGCCTGGATCCATGATTTGACTTCAAGTATTCCTTTTCCCAGTTTCCAAAACACCTCTTCTCTCATCTCCCTTCTCCATGCAGATACTGGTCTTTGGAAGGTACATAAGTATTAGTGAAAAGATAGGATCTGTATGAGTCCTGGTACGGTCAAAACCATGTATTCTATGTATCCCAACTCTCTCAGAGTCCACACAAGGAGTCTCCTTGTTGGAGACTTGTGCTTCAGGAAGGGTAGGGTGAGTTCCTTGTGGGAAGGAAGGCTTCAAGCTATGCTGAAATTGGGAGGAAGATGCGAAGGAGAAATCCTGGGGACTGAAGGGAGAAAATAGTGAATATGAAAAGGTAGATTATATACCTTTGTCAAATTTTTATAATATAATATTTGAATGCAGCTATCTATCTAAACAAAGTAGCTTAACTGCAACACTTAAGTAATATATTATGTTTTACAATTCCCTATTATGCTCTAAATCTTACCATTATACCTACAGATTCATTGTATCTATTACCCCTCATCAAGGAAGCCTTCCTTAAAAGCAAATGGAGACCATTAATAGAAAACCAAAGCTGGACACAAGGCAGAGATCAATTGGTACTGAGAATCCTAGTGACAAATAAACCATTTGAATCACAGCTCCTGCATCCATGGCTCCAGTGACTATTGCAGAAGAAATAATGGGAAGACTGTTCAGATAGAGTATCAGGAAGTCTGCAGTGCCACTGTCTTTCCTAGAAATGGCAGGATAGATAAAACCAGAACATTAGCAATATCAACAGGCACATTGACATGGAAAAGAGAAGTTTCAAGGCATTCCACCCATTGACAAAAAGCTATAGGCAATTAATGACTGCAGAATGTAGCCTTTCCCAGGGATGAGTCCCTTAATTCTCCATCTAATGCACAGTGCTAAACACTGAAACCATATACACACAATGAGAAAAATCAGACTCTGGGTATATTTACATATTTGTTCATATGCATGCATGAGTATGTATGGTAAAATAATAATAAAGAAAACTGATTTAGAGGATGAAGGGAGATGAGAGAAAGGTTTAAGGGACAGTAGATGTTCAGGGCTTCAGTGAAGAAAGGGGAGGGTGTAAAGTGACTAATTCTATTTTAAATTAGAAAGATTGCAACCACATACGAAAAACAACGTCAGCTGGCTAGAATACCCAATGCTCTCTTCTAGGGACTAGACCACCAACCAAGGAGTGTACAGGAAGGATCCATGGCTCCAGAAATATATGTAGCAGAGGATAGCTTTGTCTGACATTAATGGGAGGTCCTTTGGAAGTCTGATTCCCCAATGTAGGGAGATGTTGGAGTGGTGGTGTGGGTGGGTTGTCGAGTGAGGAAAGGGAGAGAGGAGAGGGTGGGTATGGAGGGGGCATTTGTGGAGGGGTAACCAAGAATGGGGATATCATTTGAGATTTAAGATGTAAACGAATGGATTGATTAATACCAAAAAACCCCACATATTTTTAAAACCAAATTTTTGTCAGTTACAGTATTGATCTGAGTTAATTTAGGCTCTTGAGGCAAGGATTAAAGTGGTTTCTCTTGAATTTTCCTGACATAATAACTTGAGAGATGCAATACTGAAAAAACAGCAGTCAAGATAAGAAACATAATCAGAATGTTACCTCTGTGGACAGTTAGACTCCATGCAGAGGACACAAGGCTAAAATGACAAAGGACAGAGGGGCTCAGAATTGAAGCCTAACTTCAACATCGCTGTAGGCCTTCTTCCCAAAGAAAGACTCAACCTACTGTCCTGAAGCACACATCTCCAGCCAGGGATTGTATGTTTATGGCCTGTCAGAACTAGCACAGGATGTCTATCTCTGCAAAATAATTATGATCACTTATTCATTAAAGAAGTGTTTATTACATATATTCTCTGTGCTTCACAGCTCAGTTAGAGACCCAAAATAAAATAATAATTCAAGAGAAGATTCTTACAAAATGTACCATAATACAGTAAAATATGCGTTGTCACCAAAATTTTACATTGATTTTTTTTTATGTTTTCTACTTCTCTGCATATTTTTTCTCAAAATCTTGTTTTTTTTTTTTTTTTTGGAAGTACTGCTTCCCTCTTTGTAATGAAAGTGTGGCACTGACTCCGAGTTAGTGGCTATCTAATGACATGAGGCAGGAAGATACTGAAAATGTATACATACGAATCTATGAGTTCTTGGAAGATGAAAAAAATACTTGGTGTAGCTGCAGTTTCAGATACCATTTTCAAGTCTAGTACATGTCACAACATACACATATTTAACTAAGGTGTCAGATATTACCCATGCATTGAAATAAAATTATACATGTTCTCATATATTAATATAACAAATAGCTTAATCTTATCATAGACATATAATGTTGAGAGTATTGAATCCAACTCAAATGTGTGAAACGAAACATGGCATTAGTTAGTCTGCATGAGTCAAATAGTGGACAAGTGAGATAATTCAGCTTTAGACTTTGTAAAAATTAGTTCTAACCCTGGATTCCTTTATCGCAGCATTGTGGATATATCATCAATTCTCAGACTCTTTGAGAGCTGTATTATTTTAATAATAATGTTATAGTTAACAATATATTTTATTAAAATACATAGCTTATGACAAATATGTAAACTTAAAATCTATACAGTATCATAACCCTGGTAGTATCTAATTGTCCAGAATTTCTGAGCAACTTTATAGTTATTACACTTACACTAAAGCTTGGGTGAGTTTTAATTATAAAATTGCTTTTATTTATACATGTTTTTAAAACAATGCACCTTAAAGTGTTTTTCTTTAACTTTACATTTTCAGTATTTGATGACTATTTTCATCAGCCTCCAAGTCTACGCATTGCACAATTTTCAATGGGAGAGATGAAACTAGATGTGTCTATTGTTGAGTCTAGGCAAGAAAAATTATTCTTTCCTTTTCCCTTCAGAACTGAGGAGCTGGAGGGCTAGCCTTTGCAGTGGCATTGATGACTGAATGATTGCAGATGAACAGTTGAGAAAAGGGAACATAGAAAGAAAGCTTTTATGACAACCCCCTCCTCCACCACTTCCATTGCCAAAATAGTATAACAACCCAGATAGGAAGACATACAGGGAACTCTTAATTGTGATGGGGATGTTGAAGTATAGCACTCCACAATTGATGGCTTCTGGTGGGTGTGCTGGTAAAGAAGGACTCAGAAGGACCATGGCTGGGGAAGTCTGGAAACTGCTGCTGACTCATTGTCCTTACCTCAGGACAGGTGGCAGGGCAGCTTCTGAGGCCTGGACTTGCTCATTCCTTGAAAACAGAGATTTAGGTCTAGTCTCCTGAACTGCCAATTTGAAGACTGTCATGGAGTCAGTCTGTCTCACTGGTAGCTGAGTGTTTGACTGCGCTCCAGTGAGTGTATAGCAGCACAACATGAAATTATTGCCCTTTCTGATTTTTCCTCTTTTCTTTTTCTGTTTCTTTTCTTTTTTTGGGGTGTGTGTGTGTAGTTTTAAGCAGGGAGAACAGACCTGAGATGACTGGGAAGTGAGTGTGTTCAGAGTCCATTATGTAAGATTGCCAAATGATCAATAAAAATGTTATGAAAAAAGATGTAAGTTAAGAGTAGCAAAAGGAATTTTCTGTTTACTATGAAAACCCTAATCATATGTCATTAAATATGGCCTTAAATACTTATCTTACATCATGAAGTGTCAACATTAAGAATTTTTCAAATTAAAACTCCTCAGGAATTTAAAAAGAAATTAGGAGGTAAATGAAAGGTTACAGTCCATTACTAGACAACCAAAATGTCTATGTATATATGTATTTACATGTATCGCTCAGCTAAAGTATTTATGTCATAGGCTTAAATAGAATCTATCAGATTATTTCTTTAAAAGAATTGTACAACTTTAATGCTACACAATTTAAATTGAATGAAGAAAGTTGGCTATCAGAAGTTAAAAAGAAGTGTTCATCCAACAAACAAACTATTTAAATGATAAAACAAATATCTTGATTTTTGATTGTAAGCACTGCAACTGAATTTTGTAATCTGGTTTGATTCAGACATCATTCTTTATTGAGTTGTGAGTTTTTCACTTCAGGGCAATAAAAATGTATTACCTTTTCTATAAACTTGTTTTAAATGCATTTTTGTTGCCATAACAACCAATCTTTTTTTTACCTTGCCACTTATATATATTTTAAGCTCCTATTGAATCATTTTTAATACCTTAAAATGACGCAACTATCAAAATGTACCTTAATTATAAAGGATACTGAAAAATAATGACCTGAAATTTCATTTAATCATGATACTGAAATTTCATTTAATCATGATAAATATGGTTATCAATTCCTGTGGCCCAAGTGTTCCAGTTACTTTGCATTGTGGTCGAATACTCTGTCTAAAACCAACTAAGCAAAGTAAGAGCTTCTCAGCATATGATTTGAGGTCACAATCTATCCTTAAGGGCAGCAAGTACGGGAATTCAAAATTGCCAAAAACTACAGGAAAAATCACTCAGGAAAGTGGTTTCTGGTTCACTCAAAGAGCTTGTGCATGGCTAGATTTCTCTTTTTAAAAGTGACTTGTGCCATTGCCTTGCCCTTCTTTTTCCTCTGTTCAACCCTTTCAAGGGACCTTGCTAGTTTTTTCTCAGATCTGTGGAGGTTATATTGTTGATACAGATGATATATTGTTCTCTGTGTATCCTGTTACTTGTATGTATGTGATGGCCGGTCACAACATGGATGGTACTAATAGATATGCTTACCTGGGAGGAGGAAATCTCTTCTTACAGCTCAAGCCTAGTCAAAAGCTACAAGCAAATAAGGAAGCAGGGGCTGGGAGAAAATCTTCCCAAGGAAAGAGGCCCCAAATTGGTTAGCCCATACCAAGTGTTTTGCCTTGAATCATACCAGCTTTCTTATACAGTCCAAATTTGCCTGCAACAGATGTTGCCACTCACAGCTGGCTGAACTCTCCTATATTATCCATAAGTCAATTCAATATTCTTTAGACATGCCCATGGTCCATCCAAAGCAGTTCTTCATTTGAGGCTTCTTGCCCCCCAGTTGACTTTAATTTGTACCAAGTTGGCAATAAAAACTTGCCAATATACCTACCATTCTCCACTCCTTAGTAACAAAAGAGTTAAGAATTGTGAAACATAACTTAAAATATTTTAGAATTATTGGTCAAGGATACATATCTGGCCAGCTCTATTCTCTCAGTACAAAAATATAAATGGGATGATTTGAGTCATAAAGTAATCTTTCTAGATTGACCGCTATGGATTTAACACTGTTTACTGAGAGATTTTCTGTCTTTAATAGCCACCCTTGAAGTAGAGATAAGGTAAATTCATTCCATTATCAAAATCACTGTAGATTAAGTCTAACTGAAGCTTTTGATATGTATGATATTTGAACCAATGGATTTGGAGCTCAAATAGGACTTTAGAAGACAGTGCATGAAACTGTTTTGGAAAAAAAATGTGTGACACTAGAAAATCATTCCTGTGGCTAGTTATAAAATCAAACATAACCAAGGTCATACATATGCTACAAACTCAACATTTCTGTTCAAAGGGTTACCTCCAACAGGGGTTAAAGAGAGAAACAGTCATTACTTAGAGGAAGCCTCTAAGGCTAAAGTGAATATTTGTGCACACTTTAATGTGAAATAGAAACTGAAATATTAAGTAATAAACAACTTATCTTTAATTATCTGCCATTTAGATGGAATAGATAAATAGCTATGTAAGTCATTTCTTGTTTAAGACTTATTTGTAAAAGCCAGGTAAAACTTAGCAATTTGAATGTTTTGTCACACTTCAAGGTTTATCTGAATCTTTTCAAATTTAGCCATAAATTTTCTGTTAGCCATAAACATGGAATTATCCCTGTCTGTTTACCAGTAAATAGCAGAAGGTAAAAGTTCTTTGGCATGTGCTAAGCCCGGCATGGCACTCTCTGGTGAGGACAGAGTGATATGATTCCTGACCCAGGGACAGGGCTCTGGTGTGAGCCTCCATGAGGGCCATTGGCTGCTTGTTTGTATAATAATGTACATATTCCACATTCCTCTGAGAAATGTCCTCCCTGTTAACATTAATGACCCTATGATAATCAGTTAGCCTCAGTCCAGGAGCTGAAGGTGTGGCTAATGTCTCAGGAAAATGGGAAACATTGGGACCTTCAGGATAGCCTCCAAGGCCATGGGAAGGAGCTCTAAACACATGAGTTAAAAATAATATAATTTGTTAACTATGCAAAAATATAAGGGTGCAATATGAATTATGAAGGACTTGATGAATCTAAAGGAACAAAGGCAGTTGCATTAATGAGCCAGCTTGTCAGAAAGATACAAAGGCAGGTGGATACAAAGGCAGGCAGATTCCTGAGTTCAAGTTCAGCCTGGGACACAGCAAGGTTAGGTCCAGGTATAGTAGAAATGGTAATTTCTAGTCAGGGTCCCACCCCACTAGTTTAACATCTGTGTGTAACAGAGGCAGGAAGTATATCAGATTTTATGTGGAGGCCCTTGAACTTGTGGTGCACTTGAACTTGAGCTGTGTACAAGGAGATAAGAATAGATCTATTTGCTTTCTTCTACATGCTAACAGTCAGTTGGACCAGTACCATATGTTGAAAATGCTGTCTTCCCCCCACCCCCCACTGGATGGCTTTAGCTCCTTTGTCAAAGATCAAGTGTGTGAGTTCATTTCTGGGTCTTCAATTCTATTCCATTGATCTACCAGACTGTCACTGTACCAATACCATGCAGTTTTTATCACAATTGCTGTGTAGTACAGTTGGAGGTCATGGATGGTGATTCCACCAGAACTGCTTTTATTGTTGAGAATAGTTTTCGCTTTCATAGATTTTTTTGTTAATGCAGATGGATTTGCAAATTGATTTTTCTATCTCTATGAAGAATTGATTTGGAATTTCGATGGGGATTGTATTGAATCTGTAGATTGCTTTCGGCAAGATGGATGTTTTTATTATATTAATCCTGCCAATCCATGAGCATGAGAGATCTTTCATCTTCTGAGATCTTCGATTTCTTTCTTCAGAGACCTGAAGTTCCTGTCATACAGATCTTTCACTTGCTCAGTTAGAATCACACCAACACTGAAAAGAAAAGAAAAGAAAAGAAAAGAAAAGAAAAGAAAAGAAAAGAAAAGAAAAGGCAAGAAAAGAGAAGAGAAGAGAACAGAAGAGAAGAAAAGAAAAGAATAGAAAAGAAAAGAAAAGAAAAGAAAAGAAAAGAAAAGAAAAGAAAAGAAAAGAAGGTGGGGAAGATCCTTGAGCACATGGGTACAGGGGAAATTTTCCTGAACAGAACACCAATAGCTTATGCTCTAAGATCAAGAATTGACAAATGGGACCTCATAAAATTGCAAAGCTTCTGTAAGGCAAAAGACACTGTCAGTGGAAAGAAATTGGCAACAGACTGGGAAAAGATCTTTACCAATCCTACATCCAATAGAGGGCTAATATCAAATATATACTAAAAATTCAAGAAGATATACTCCAGAGAACCAAATAATCCTATTAAAAATGGGGTACAGACCTAAACAAAGAATTCTCAACTGAGGAATACCAAGTGGCTGAGAAGTACCTAAAGAAGTGTTCAACATCCTTAGTCATCAGGGAAGTGCAAATCAAAAGAACCCTGAGATTCCACCTCACACCAGTCAGAATGGCTCAGATGACAGCAGATGCTGGAGAGGGTGTGAAGAAAGAGGAGCACTCTTTCATTGCTGGTGGGATTGAAAGCTGGTACAACCACTCTGGAAATCATTTTGGTGGTTTCCAAGAAAACTGAACATAGTACTACTACCTGAGGACTCAGATATACCACTCCTGGGCATATAATCAGAAGATGCTCCAACATGTAATAAGGACACATGTTCTACTATGTTCATAGCAGTTTTATTTATAATAGCCAGAAGCTGGAAAGAACCCAGATGTCCTTCAACAGAGGAATGGATACAGAAATTGTGGAACATTTACACAATGGAGTACGACTCAGCTATTAAAGACAATGAATTTATGAAATTCTTAGGCAAATGGATAGAACTAGACAATATCGTGAGTGAGGTAAGCCAATAACAAAAGAACACACGTGGTATGTATTCACTGATAAGTGGATATTAGTCCAGAAGCTCGGAATACCCAATACACAATTCAAAGAACACATGAAGTTCATGAAGAGGGAAGACCAAAGTGTGGATACTCTGGTCCTTCTTAAAAAGGGGAACAAAACAACCATGGGAGGAGATACAAATATAAACTGTGGAGTAGAGACTGACCCACCTGGGGATCCATCCCATACACAGTCACCAAACCCTGACACTTTCATGGATACCAACAAGTACTTGCTGACATGAGCATGATATAGCTGTCTCTTGAGAGGCTCTGCCAGTGCCTGACAAATATAGAGGTGGATCCTTGCAGCCTACCATTGGACTGAACACAGAATTCCCAAAGGGGGAGCTAGAGAAAGGACCCAGGGAGCTGAAGGGTTTGCAGTCCTATAGGAGGAACAATAATATGAATCCCCAGAGCTCCCAGGAACTAAACCACCAACCAAAGTATACACATTAAGGGACCCATGGCTCCAGCCCCATATGTAGCAGAGGATGGCCTTGTGAGTCATCATTTGGAGGAGAGGCCCTTGGTTCTGTGAAGGCTCCATGGCCCAGTATAGTGGAATGCCAGGACCAGGAAGCAGGAATGGATGGGTTGGTGAGCAGGAGAAGGGGGAATGGGATAAGTGTTTTTTGGAGGGGAAACCAAGAAATCAGGTAACACTTGAAATGTAAATAAAGAAAATATCTAATTAAAAAATAGCAGAGGCAGGAAGATTTCTGAATCTTTTCAATGATTAAAAAAAGTGTGTGCTTGCTGTTTCATAATAATCAAAGGGCTGAGGTTACAGGATGCTGATTAATGGGATAATCAAAAGCCAACCTGGAATAAATAACTGAACTTATATGTAAAATAAAGGACTAGATCTGTGTTCTCCAGAAGATGAGTTATCCAGACAATTTTTTAGGATAACAAGAGAGAACTGCTTGGTGCACACACACACACACACACACACACACACACACACACACACGCAAGAAGGAAATGGAGAGAAAGATCAGTACATCTTAGAATAGGAAGCAGAGCACAGGTTGTGAACTTGGATCCATGATTTGACTTTGAGTCATTTTTTTGCCACTCTCAGACACCCCTTCTCTCAGAACCCCTCTCCCATGCCAAGGCTGGTCCCAGGCAGCAATGGAAATACATTCAGAGTTCACAATTTCCCAACATCACCTCTTAAATTGGCTTATCAGGTTGTGATTCCAGAGGCTTCTGTTTTAATTTATGCATTATTCTGGTGTGATTTTTTTTTTTGTATCCTTCTATTCCCAAAAATTTGGAAGTGAATATGACCTATAGAAGTTAGATGCATTAATGAAAAAGTCACTTGTCATGGCAGAAGTGAAAACATCTAAGATGTTTCCATGTTGAATTAAAACAGCAGACAGTTATTTTGAAATGACTAAGTCACAAGAATTTGTCTTCTAATTCCACTCTATTTTATGTGGCTATCCTAATTCTGAGAGCTAAGTTTGGAAGTCTATATAAAATTGACTTTGCATGAGAAGCAAAAAGAGGCCTGGAGAGTTTTCTGTTGACATATGCAGACTAAGGAGAGTTGGGCCACTGTGTGTTTCTGTTACTCTAGTTCTAGTACACCTTGGAAGGGGGATGATGATACCTATGGCAGTATTTTCTTATTCAAGATTATTTTATTTTAACTAAAAGTGATTATGCTGAGAACATTCTAGGCTTAGATTAGATTGTATAAAGGCTTGAAGCTTCCAGGACTAGACTTTGTGTGTGATTATGTGTGGGTTTCCACATGAGGCTGAAAATTGTACTTTCAATATTTGTAAATACTCATGTTGTTAAAAAAAACTAAGAAAAGATCATTATTAGGCCTGAAGATTGTGACTGCCCCATCCGATGGATTGCTGAAACCCAGTGAGGCACCCTGGGTCTTACATTTTGCATTTAGGTTTATTTTTAATTTTCATTAATTTCTCTCTATCTCTGTGACCACCCACCTCTCTCTGTCTCTGTCTCTGTCTCTTTCTCTTTCTCTCTCTCTCTCTCTCTCTCTCTCTCTCTCTCTCTCTCTCTCTCTCTCTCTCTCTCTCTCTCTCTCTCTGATATATATGCTGGTATTATAGAGGCCCAGATGTAAATTGTCCTCTTGGATGCTTTCTGCCTGCCTGCCTCTGTCTGCTAATATATGTTTATATATGTTTAGTCCTGGAAGCTTTGAGCATTTATACCATCTAATCTAAGCCTAGAATGTTCTCAGCATCTGAGATTTAGTACTGAATAAGCTCACCCTTTCTAATTCTTTCTGAACTCTAACTGGCTCTTCCAACTCAGCTCTTCTGGCTCAAACTCCTCCCCAAGATGACTATTCTATTGGCTTCTCACTGTCTCTACTGAGTTGCTCTGCTTGACCTCAACCTGACTCTAGCAATCTGTTCAAATCTGGCTTCTTCTCATTCTTTGAGATCATTCTATCTTCATCTACATCTATCTTGCTCTCTCTCTGCAACCTGCCTCTGTACAAGTTTCCAAAACACAGCTTTCTTCCTCTCTCTCTCTCTATACGTCCCTTAAGTAGCTTCCCTTTCCTGGGCATATCATATTCTGTTAGAGCTTTGTTGTTGTTGTTGATTTTTACTTTTATTTAATGTGGTCATCTCAATGTTCTTAGGCAGTTTTTTTTTTTAAATAATATTGTTCTGGCTAGTCTTAATCTCAGTGTTAGCAAATTTAAAAATATATTCTCTTTTTCTACATAGCATCTATACAAACATTATTTTCTTATTATATTTTCCCCTGTGCTAATGTAACAGTCATGCCTCATTTTATTCCAAGGACCACAGCACCTAATGTGATGCCTGGCATATAATACCATGTTCTATTGATTGAATATAATTTTTACCATTTTCCTCAATAAACACTATCCTATTGATTATAGGCTTTGGCAAAAGGAAGTGACGAATATATTCTTGCTAAAATTTTTGTGGTTTTCAAATTCTGACTTATAAAACCCAGAAACTACTGAAACCATCCAAAATCCAGAAATCACTTTTCAGATGGCTTTATGTGGACTTAAAATGTAAACTTAAGCTTAAATTTTAATTCTACCCTTTGCTAGCAACTTGTCTAATCAAGTAAGCTTATTATAAACATCAAATCTCCAAGAGCAATAATAATGGCATCCTCATAGGATAGAATAAGAAAATATATAATTAAAAATGAGCAAAATTGGTAAATATTTCTCTAGTTCATTACTTTGTCTGCCACTCAATTAGACATCACTTTTAAACATCAACTTCTACAAACTAACTTTACCTTCATTGTTTAGGATTAAAGGGGTGGGCTGATCCACATCATAACTAGACACAGGGTTTTCCAGTAAATAACACAATATCAGAGTTCATAGTATGATCAAATATCCTGCAACAGCCAGAAGAGGGTGTTATATACCCTGAAGCCATGATCCAGGAGATGTGGAAACTGGGTGCCAAACTGAGACCCTTTGGAAGTTCACATCTGTACATTTAGATTCAAGGACAATGTGTGAAAAGGACAAAGCAAGGAAGTGATTTCTCTAGTCATTTAGGTCATTTGGGGTCATTCTGTCTGTTATGTAATAACAGGTTAAAAAAAAACAAAGGCATTGCATTCTGCAAATTGCCTCCGGTCTCACAATAACTACCAGGAAGGCTCGGGAAGTTAGTTATATTTATGTCACATCATGATTAGAGTCAATCACCATTCAAGTAAGCAAAGCAGTGGGGACAGTGATCAGTGTAGTGATTATTGTGCACAGACATAAACTTTGTTTTAGCTCATGGAACTTTTTTTTTATAGTTGAACAGAAATAGTTCATTTTGGAGATGATTTTATATACAGAAAATGAGATGTGAGACAATGAAGTGTATGTTGGAACTGTTACTCTGATATTAAATGTACTAAGCTAACATGACTGAATCTAGGTGTACATTGCTGAATAACAAGCCAGGATCAAAAGGAAAAAAAAAAAAAAAAAAAAAAAAAAACAAGGAAAAAAACCAAACAAAGTGCTTTTTAGTTTCTTCAGTGAAATAATGCATTTAAATATTTTTGATTATTACAAATGTATTATTGAAATATGTGCCACATTTATTAAAATATGTACAGTATATAAGAGCTGATTACAACTGAGAGCATTAGGACATCTTTGGATTTTACATTTTGGAGTGAAATGATATATCTATTCATAAAGTTTCCAAACTGAAGAATGAAACAATAAAATATATCTTTATTGTAGGAAATAATTGTTTTATACAATAATATAATTGGAGAATTCTCTTCTTCAACTCTTTTCATATTCTCTCCACCTCCTCTTCCACAAAAATTTGTACCTAATAATAATAATAAACTATAATAAGGAAAAATAAAAATGAACAAACATAATAGGACAAATCAAGCATAGAAACAGAAGAAAAAGAGGCAAAGAAAAAGTACAAAAATAAAAATTCAGAGACACACATGTTTATACACATAGGTATTCAGTTAAAAATACAAAATCAAAAACAATAGCGTAAATGCAAGTGACCTGTAAGCCTTAAAAAATTCCCAAGAAAAAAACTGGTTGAGACCAGTTTCACTTTTCCATGGTCTATGACTCAGATATGTAGTCTCTTCAGCAATAGCTTGTTACTATCAAGTCCCAGGGGGTAATCAAGAACAATGGTAGTAGCCTTAGATGTTTGTAGGAGCCTATCAACCAATAATTTAAAAGGAGCTGACCCATACTAGCACTGGTATGGGTTGATAGCTTATGATGTTCTGAGGAGATACCTTTGTCTCAATAAAAGCTAGTTCCATTTAAAGCCATTTTATTATTATGTTAGGAAGATTCTACAGTAGTAAGTTTTCCCTGGCATTTTCAAAGGTCTGTAGTGTTAGTTATCTTCTCCATGGTCCCCCACATGCACTCTATTTAACCTCCTCCCTGATATTCCTTTATGATTTTGGGCTTCAAAAGCTGGAACCGCATGCCACATACTGTTCACTGTTCCCTGGGTGACTAGGTCATAAGCCTTTCCATTTTTCTCCTGGAGCTTGCTAGGGCTTTTAATTCAAACTGTCCAATATTTCTTCCTTAAAATTTTACTAAATGCTAAACTATTTCTTTCTTTTAATTTTACTAAAATTGCTATACTAAAATTTTTAAAAATTAAAATTTTTAAAAAAGGCTTTAAAATAGTTTATTTTACAAATTTCAGACATGAGGACAATCATGAAATATCCCTGGTCAGCATGATTATTTCAGTTAGCTCAGTGTTTTCCATCCTGGACGTTCGGTTTTATGTTTGTCCTTTGCTTTGTGACGTTTTCTGGGAAACAGCCTATAGATATCTTAATGCAATTTGTTCTGCTAAAATTTCTTTTATTTTTTATTGTTTCACTCTGCAGTTATATTATGGGTTTCAATGTCATACTATATTATTAAAATTATTGCTACCTTAAGGAATAACACTCTTGTTCATAACATATATTATCATGTATAATCATTTTCAAAAGGAATATTTCATTTCATAGATTGTAGTAAAACATGGAAGGTGAACGCTTCATGTGTTTATATCTCTTTACACAGGAGTCAACAAAGTTCTGTTCACCAAACAAAATCATTAATATTGAAATATATGTATGCACATTAATGAGGATCATACAAAAAGCATATCTTTTGCCTTGTTTTCTACTGATGTTTTTCGCTTTTAAAATGTTTAATCTTTAATTCTCACAATTTTGAAAAAATAATAAGTTATGAGACTCTTTACTTATGATAACCTAGGCAATAGTGAATATATACATGCATATATTTATATAATTTATTGAACTATTTAGAAAGTTGCAGAAACTTAAGAGATTTTAATTATGTCCCTAACTGTATAATCACAGTTAGGTCTGTATACTTATACTATATTATATGTACTATTTATTTATTTATTTATTTATTTTTCTTAAGGAAACTTTATTTGAACAATATGCCATTTTTTGCTTTTTTATGGGATATTTTCTTTATTTACATTTCAAATGTTATCCCTTTTCCCTGTTTTCCTCCCTGCTGGAAACACCCTATCACACCCTCCCTTCCCCTGCTTCTATGAGGGTGTTCTTCCACCCACCCACCCATTCCCACCTCCCCTCTCTTGATTCCCCTACACTGGTGCATCTATTGAGCCTTCATAGGACCAAGGCCCTCTCCTTCTATTGATGCATGACAAGGCCATCCTCTGCTACATATGCAGTTGGAACCATGTGTACTCCTTTCTTGATGGCTTAGTCTCTGGGGGGTTGTGGGGAGCCTGGTTGGTTGATATTGCTGTTCTTCTTATGGGGTTGCAAACCCCTTTAACTCCTTCAGTCCCTTCTCTAACTCCTCTATTAGGGACCCTGTGTGAAGTCCAATTGTTGGCTGCTAACATCCACCTCTATATTTGTAAGGCTCTGACAGGGCCTCTCAGGAGACAGTCATATCAGGCTCCTTTCAGCATGTACTTCTTGGCATCCACAATAGTGTCTGGGTTTGGTAACTGTATATGGGATGAATCCCCAGGTGGGACAGTCTCTGGGTGGCCTTTCTTGGTGGTCTCTGCTTTATCTCCATATTTGCTCCTGTGAGTACTTTGTTGTCCTTATAAGAAGGACTGAAGTATCCACACTTTGCTTTTCTGTATTCTTGAGCTTCATGTGGTCTGTGAATTGTATCCTGGTTATTTGGAACTTTTGGGTTAATATCGACTCATCAGTGAGTGCATACCATGTGTTTCCTTTGCGATTGGGTTACCTCACCCAGGATGATATTTTCTAGTTCTATCCATTTGCCTAAGAATTTCATGAATTCATCATTTGTAATGCTGAGTAGTACTCCATTGTGTAAATGAACTAAATTTTCTGTATCAATTCCTTTGTTGATGGATATCTGGGTTCTTTCCAGGTCCTGGCTATTATAAATGAGACTGCTATGAACATAGTGGAGCATGTGTCCTTATTACAATGGGACCTAACAAAATTGCAAAGCTTCTATAAGACAAAGGACACTGATTAGTTAGGGAAGCAGAAACCGGCCTGAGTAGGGCCACAGGCCTCATCCAGCCGGATCAGCGCCGGGGTAGCTAGAGCACAGGGTTGCCTGACACCCGCCAGCTACCCACGACCCCCGCCACAGGATTTTGAGACTGCTGGTGAGTGGAACACAGCTTCTGCTCCAGTCCAATTACGCGGGACCTGAGACTGCTCTGGTTGGGGAGAGAGAAATCCGGCCTACATAGGGCCACAAGCCTCTTCCGGTCAGAAAAGCACCAGGGTAGCTAGGGCGCAGGGTCGGCTGACACTCGCCAGCTACCTACAACACCCGCCACAGGATCTTAAGACTTCTGGAGAGTGGAACACAGCTTCTGCTCCAATCCAATTGCGCGCGGGACCTGAGACTGCATTAGTTAGGGAAGCAGAAAAACCGGCCTGAGTAGGACCACAGGCCTCTTCCGGCTGGACCAGCACCAGGGTACTGCCAGCTACCCACAACCCCCGCCACAGGATTTTGAGACTGCTGGTGAGTGGAACACAGCTTCTGCTCCAATCTTTAAACAGTGACAACGACAACAACTAACCCCAGAGATTACCAGATGGCGAAAGGTAAACGTAATAATCTTACTAACAGAAACCAAGACCACTCACCATCATCAGAACCCAGCACTCCCACTTCGCCCAGTCCAGGACACCACAACACACCGGAAAAGCTAGACACGGATCTAAAAGCATATCTCATGATGATGGTAGAGGACTTCAAGAAGGACTTTAATAACACAGTTAAAGAAATACAAAGGAACACTGGTAAACAGGTAGAAGACAGTAAAGAGGAAGCACAAAAATCCCTTAAAGAATTGCAGGAGAACACAGCTAAAGAGTTTCAAATCCTTAAAGAAAAACAGGATAACCTAATCAAACAGGTAGAAGTCCTTAATGAAAAACAGGAAAACACATCCAAACAGATGATGGAAATGAACAAAACCATACTAGACCTAAAAAGGGAAGTAGACACAATAAAGAAAACCCAAAATGAGGCAACACTGGAGATAGAAACCCTAGGAAAGAAATCTGGAACCATAGATACCAGCATCAGCAACAGAATACAAGAGATGGAAGAGAGAATCTCAGGTGCAGAAGATTCCATAGAGAACATTGGCACAACAATCAAGGAAAATGTAAAATGCAAAAAGATCCTAACTCAAAACATCCAAGAAATACAGGACACAATGAGAAGACCAAACCTACGGATAATAGGAGTGGATGAGAATGAAGATTTTCAATTCAAAGGACCAGCAAACATCTTCAACAAAATTATAGAAGAAAACTTCCCAAATCTAAAGAAAGAGATGCCCATGAACATACAAGAAGCCTACAGAACTCCAAATAGACTGGACCAGAAAAGAAATACCTCCCGACACATAATAATCAGAACAACAAATGCTCTAAATAAAGATAGAATACTAAAAGCAGTAAGAGAAAAAGGCCAAGTAACATATAAAGGCAAGCCTATCAGAATTACACCAGATTTTTCACCAGAGACTATGAAAGCCAGAAGATACTGGACGGATGTTATACAGACACTAAAAGAACACAAATTCCAGCCCAGGCTACTATACCCAGCCAAACTCTCAATTAACATAGATGGAGAAACCAAAGTATTCTACGACAAAACCAAATTCACACATTATCTCTCCACGAATCCAGCCCTTCAAAGGATAATAACAGAAAAAAACCAATACAAGGACAGGAACCACGCCCTAGAAACAACAAGAAGGTAATCCCTCAACAAACCTAAAAGAAGACAGCCACAAGAACAGAATGCCAACTTTAACAACAAAAATAACAGGAAACAACAATTCCTTTTCCTTAATATCTCTTAATATCAATGGACTCAACTCCCCGATAAAAAGACATAGACTAACAAACTGGCTACACAAACAAGACCCAACATTTTGCTGCTTACAGGAAACTCATCTCAGAGAAAAAGATAGACACTACCTCAGAATGAAAGGCTGGAAAACAATTTTCCAAGCAAATGGTATGAAGAAACAAGCTGGAGTAGCCATTCTAATATCTGATAATATTGACTTCCAACCCAAAGTCATTAAAAAAGACAGGGAGGGACACTTCATACTCATCAAAGGTAAAATCCTCCAAGAGGAACTATCAATTCTGAATATCTATGCTCCAAATACAAAGGCAGCCACATTCATTAAAGAAACTTTAGTAAATCTCAAAGCACACATTGCACCTCATACAATAATAGTGGGAGACTTCAACACACCACTTTCACCAATGGATAGATCATGGAAACAGAAACTAAACAGGGACACAGAGAAACTAAGAGAAATTATGAATCAAATGGATCTGGCAGATATCTACAGAACATTCTATCCTAAAACAAAAGGATATACCTTCTTCTCAGCACCTCATGGTACCTTCTCCAAAATTGACCACATAATTGGTCACAAAACAGGCCTCAACAGATACAAAAATATTGAAATTGTCCCATGCATCTTATCAGATCACCATGGACTAAGGCTGATCTTCAATAACAAAATAAATAATAGAAAGCCAACCTTCACATGGAAACTGAACAACACTCTTCTCAATGATACCTTGGTCAAGGAAGGAATAAAGAAAGAAATTAAGGACTTTTTAGAGTTCAATGAAAATGAAGCCACAACATACCCAAACTTATGGGACGCAATGAAAGCATTTCTAAGAGGAAAACTCATAGCTCTGAGTGCCTCCAAAAGGAAACTAGAGAGAGCACACATTAGCAGCTTGACAACATACCTAAAAGCACTAGAACAAAAGGAAGCAAATTCACCCAAGAGGAGTAGATGGCAGGAAATAATCAAACTCAGGGGCGAAATCAACCAAGTGGAAACAAGAAAAATTATTCAAAGAATCAACCAATCAAGGAGCTGGTTCTTTGAGAAAATCAACAAGATAGATAAACCCTTAGCCAGACTCACTAGAGGGCACAGGGAAAGCATCCTAATTAACAAAATCAGAAATGAAAAAGGAGACATAACAACAGATCCTGAAGACATCCAAAACACCATCAGATCCTTCTACCAAAGGCTATACTCAACAAAACTGGAGAACCTGGATGAAATGGAGAAGTTCCTAGACAGATACCAGGTACCAAAGTTGAATCAAGATCAGGTTAATGATCTAAACAGCCCTATATCCCCCAAAGAAATAGAAGCAGTCATTAATAGTCTCCCAACTAAAAAAAGCCCAGGACCAGATGGGTTTAGTGCAGAGTTCTATCAGACCTTCAAAGAAGATCTAATCCCAGTTCTTCACAAACTATTCCACAAAATAGAAACAGAAGGTACTCTACCCAACTCATTCTATGAAGCCACAATTACTCTGATACCTAAACCACAAAAAGACCCAACAAAGATAGAAAACTTCAGACCAATATCCCTTATGAATATTGATGCAAAAATCCTCAATAAAGTTCTTGCTAACCGAATCCAAGAACACATCAAAACAATCATCCATCCTGACCAAATAGGTTTCATCCCAGGGATGCAGGGATGGTTCAATATACGGAAATCCATCAACGTAATCCAGTATATAAACAAACTCAAAGACAAAAACCACATGGTCATCTCGTTAGATGTGGAGAAAGCATTTGATAAGATCCAACACCCATTCATGATAAAAGTCTTGGAAAGATCAGGAATTCAAGGCCCATACCTAAACATGATAAAAGCAATCTACAGCAAACCAGTAGCCAACATCAAAGTAAATGGTGAGAAGCTTGAAGCAATCCCTCTAAAATCAGGGACTAGACAAGGCTGTCCACTTTCTCCATACCTATTCAACATTGTACTTGAAGTCCTAGCCAGAGCAATTCGACAACAAAAGGAGATCGAAGGGATACAAATTGGGAAAGATGAAGTCAAAATATCACTCTTTGCAGATGATATGATAGTATATATAAGTGACCCTAAAAATTCCACCAGAGCACTCCTAAGCCTGATAAACAGCTTCGGTGAAGTAGCTGGATATAAAATTAACTCAAACAAATCAATGGCCTTTCTCTACACAAAGAATAAACAGGCTGAGAAAGAAATTAGGGAAACAACACCCTTCTCAATAGTCACAAGTAATATTAAATATCTTGGCGTGACTCTAACTAAGGAAGTGAAAGATCTGTATAATAAAAACTTCAAGTCTCTGAAGAAAGAAATTATAGAAGATCTCAGAAGATGGAAAGATCTCCCATGCTCATGGATTGGCAGGATCAACATTGTAAAAATGGCTATCTTGCCAAAAGCAATCTACAGATTCAATGCAATCCCCATCAAAATTCCAAATCAATTCTTGAACGAATTAGAAAGTGCAATCTGCAAATTCATCTGGAATAACAAAAAACCTAGGATAGCAAAAACTCTTCTCAAGGATAAAAGAACCTCTGGTGGAATCACCATTCCGGACCTAAAGCTCTACTACAGAGCAATTGTGATAAAAACTGCATGGTACTGGTATAGTGATAGACAAATAGACCAATGGAATAGAATTGAAGACCCAGAAATGAACCCACACACCTACGGTCACTTGATCTTCGACAAGGGAGCTAAAAACATCCAGTGGAAGAAAGACAGCATTTTCAACAAATGGTGCTGGCACAACTGGTTGTTAACATGTAGAAGAATGCGAATCGATCCATTCCTATCTCCTTGTACTAAGGTCAAGTCTAAGTGGATCAAGGAACTTCACATAAAACCAGAGACACTGAAACTTATAGAGGAGAAAGTGGGGAAAAGCCTTGAAGATATGGGCACAAGGGAAAAATTCCTGAATAGAACAGTAATGGCTTGTGCTGTAAGATCGAGAATTGACAAGTGGGACCTCATGAAACTACAAAGCTTCTGCAAGGCTAAAGACACCATCAATAAGACAAAAAAACCACCAACAGATTGGGAAAGGATCTTCACCTATCCTAAATCAGATAAGGGACTAATATCTAATATATATAAAGAACTCAAGAAGGTGGACTCCAGAAAGTCAAATAACCCCATTAAAAAATGGGGCTCAGAACTGAACAAAGAATTCTCACCTGAGGAATACTGAATGGCAGAGAAGCACCTGAAAAAATGTTCAACATCCTTAATCATCAGGGAAATGCAAATCAAAACAACCCTGAGATTCCACCTCACACCAGTCAGAATGGCTAAGATCAAAAATTCAGGTGACAGCAGATGCTGGCGAGGATGTGGAGAAAGAGGAACACTCCTCCATTGTTGGTGGGATTGCAAGCTTGTACAACCACTCTGGAAATCAGTCTGGCGGTTCCTCAGAAAATTGGACATAGTACTACTGGAGGATCCAGCAATACCTCTCCTGGGCATATATCCAGAAGATGTCCCAACCGGTAAGAAGGACACATGCTCCACTCTGTTCATAGCAGCCCTATTTATAATATCCAGAAGCTGGAAAGAACCCAGATGTCCCTCAACAGGGGAATGGATACAGAAATTATGGTACATTTACACAATGGAGTACTACTCAGCTATTAAAAAGAATGAATTTATGAAATTCCTAGCCAAATGGATGGACCTGGAGGGCATCATCTTGAGTGAAGTAACACAATCACAAAAGAACTCACACAATATGTATTCACTGATAAGTAGATATTAGCTCAAAACTTAGGATACCCAAGATATAAGATACAATTTGCTAAACGCATGAAACTCAAGAAGAATGAAGACCAAAGTGTGGACACTGTGCACCTTCTTAGAATTGGGAACAAAACACCCAGGGAAGGAGTTACAGAGACAAAGTTCGGAGCTGTGATGAAAGGATGGACCATTTAGAGACTGCCGTATCCAGGGATCCATCCCATAATCAGCTTCTAAACGCTGACACCATTGCATACACTAGCAAGATTTTGCTGAAAGGACCCAAATATAGCTGTCTCTTGTGAGACGATGCCGGGGCCTAGCAAACACAGGAGTGGATGTTCACAGTCAGCTATTGGATGTATCACAGGGCTCCCAATGGAGAAGCTAGAGAAAGTACCCAAGGAGCTAAAGGGATCTGCAACCCTATTGTTGGAACAACATGATGTACTAACCAGAACCCCGGAGCTCTTGTCTCTAGCTGCATATGTATCGAAAGATGACCTAGTCGGCCATCAATGGAAAGAGAGGCCCATTAGACTTGCAAACTTTATATGCCCCAATATAGGGGAATGCCAGGGCCAAAAGAATGGGAATGGGTGGGTAGGGAAGTGGGGGGCCCTATGGGGGACTTTTGGGATAGCATTGGAAATGTAATTGAGGAAAATATGTAATAAAAATATTAAAAATTTTAAAAAAAAGACAAAGGACACTGTCAATAAGACAAAAATGCAACAAATAGATTGGAAAAAGATCTTTACCAATTCTACATCTGATAGAGGGCTAATATCCAATATATACAAAGAACTGAAGAACATAGACTCCAGAGTATCAAATAACTCTATTTGAAACGGGGTACAGAGCTAAATGAAGACTTTTCAACTGAGGATTATCGAATGGTGGAAAAGCACCTTAAGAACTCTTCAACATCCATAGTCATCAGGGAAATGCAAATCAAAACAACACTGTGAGTCCACCTCACCTCACACCAGTCAGAATGGCTAAGATCAAAAATACAGGAGACACCAGATGCTGCAGAGGATGTGGAGAAAGAGGAACACTCCTCCATTGCTGGTGGGAATGCAAGATGGTATAACCCTTCTGGAAATCAGTTTGGTGGTTCCTCAGAAAATTGGACGTAGTATTACCTGAGGACCCAGATATACTACTCCTGGGCACATACCCAGAAGATGCTCCAACATGTAATATTATTTATTTATATTTATTTATTTATTTATTGTTGTTGTTGTTTTGTTTTTAGTTTTTTGGTTGTTTTGTTTTGTTTTGTTTTGTTTTTTTGCTTTGAGACAAATTCTCACCGGGCAGTGGTGGTGAATGCCTTTAATCCCAGCACTTGGGAGGCAGAGGCAGGCAGATTTCTGAGTTCGAGGTCAGCCTGGTCTACAGAGTGAGTTCCAGGACAGCCAGAACTATTCAGAGAAACCCTGTCTCGAAAAAACAAAAACAAAACCAAACAAACAAAAATTCTCACTTAGCTGAGGCCATTCTCAAATTTGCTTCCTGACAAGGCTACCCTTTAGCTCCTGAATCGCATGCTTCTACCTCCCAGGTGCTGGCTTTATAAGTGTGCACAACCATGCCTTGCTTGTATACTTATTTCACTTACTGCAGATGATTCATAATGGGAGATTTGATATGGTCAGACATTAACACTCTTGTTTAAATGAATGCTTTTAAATAAACCTTAATGGATTTCTGTTGCTTCAGTTGAATTATTGCCCATTGTAATTCTGCATGTGGGTGCAAGGTTTTGAAGATTTTACACAGTACATTTAGTGTGAGCGGTAAAACCTAAATGACTGGTTAATTATGCACATGAAAACTAAAGGAAGGCATGAAACACACATTACAGAGGCTTAACCGTAAACAGTGAATTAGAGCTGTGAATAGCTGCTACTTTGTTTCTGCTTTTTGTATTCTTTTATTGTGCTTTCTTCTTGAAACACTATTTTGTTGAAGAAATTTTACTAGTAATTTTTAAAGATATGTTTAACATATTAAGACTTTGCTTTGAGACAAATTCTTACCGGGCAGTGGTGGTGAATTTTGTATATGATTAGTAGTAATACTAATCATATACAAAAGAGAAATGAGGTATCTATAGCACTCTCTCTCTCTCTCTCTCTCTCACATCTACCTGTCTGTCTGTCTGCCTATAATCTACCTATCATCAATCAATTATCTATAATCTCTGTCATATATATGTATATAATCTTCATAAGTTTGTGTCATTATGTATAGGTCTGTGATTAGAATATAAATGTATATGATTCTTAATTTCAATTTTAACCAGTTTTGTGAAATGGAAGTTATATCTTTAATTCTTTCTTTTCACTTGATTTAATGAAAGAAAGAGGACCTGCCCTTGTCTCAGTTCTAACATACCATCAGATGTCAGCACTGATTGTTGATTTCGCACTCGTTTATGATATTATCTCACCAGAGGAAGTACAGACTTTCCTGATTTTGTTTCTTTTAAATGTTGTCATCCTTCAAAGTTGTCAAGGATACATTCATGAGATAGATAATTTCCAGCTTTGGAATTTGCATCTCTGTAGACTCTTACGGTTTAAGTAAAGTTTCTCTCCAGTACTTGATCGCTGTCATTTTTATGGAAAGACACTTTTTCCCCATGGAGGCAGAATAAAGTAGATGTGAGGGCAGGGAGAAGTTGGTTGAGCATCACATGGAATGTGTGTCATGCTGAGAGTGGAAATATATGGGAAATGCTGCGTCAGTGACAGTGAACAGAGAAAACAACAGAGAGGGCTGAAATTATACCCCAAGCTTCTCGCACAATACTGAATTCAAATACAGTTTGTTATAGAAGGTATCTCATATTTCTCAAGTCACAATATAATATATCTATATATAATATGTTAAATATAATTAATATATTATATATATGAGTATGTAATATATTGTATCTCCAATATATTTCACACACACATATGTATTCCCATTTTCTCATAGCCATTAAATTCCAAAAGGTTTTCTAGTAAATTATTATAATGTCCTCAGGATATTGTTAATATATTTTGTATTACTTGTCCATAATGTTTACTGACCTTCTTTTTCAATCTTCAAAAGTTTTGTTTTCATTTATTTTTATTTTTGACTCAGGGTATAATTCTGTAGTCCACGTTCTCCTGGGACTCACTGTATAGACGACAGGCTGTCTCCTGTATAGACAGGCTGTCTCCTGTATAGACAGGCTGTCTCCTGTATAGACAGGCTGGTTCCAAGTTTGTTATCATTCATGTGCTTTGGGGTCATGAGGAGAGGAATTATTGGTCAGGGCTATTCTACTGTGATTTAATATTGTGCTTATGCAACTACTTCATAAGGGGCTCTGTCTTTTCCTTACACTGAATCCAGGATTTCCTGTGTGACATGCTTTATCCAATAGAATGAATATATATACTGTTAGTTATTGTAGGCTTAAATATAAAGTAATATAGGATAGTTGCATTTTTATTTTTATTTCTAGAAAAAAAGAACCAAATGAATAATAAAAATTCATGCACATACAGAAAATAGGCCTCTATTCACAGTATCACAGAAATTTGGCATATTTCTTGTTATAAGAGAACTAAAATGATTCCTAGAGACATTCAATTCATTTAATTTGTCAGCATTAATTTGCTTAATTTAGTGTATTAATAATCTAAACATTTCAATACCTGCAACTGACAATTATGACAAGGTTTGAATATTGCTTAATATTAATATAAACGTAAAAATTGCATCCTGCAGTTCCTGCAGATTTGGTGGGAATGTTTTTCAATTAGTTTATATTCCCTACTTGCTAGAAGCCTAGGTGATGAGAAACTGACCACAAACATTTTCCCAACACATCACTGAAGTGGAAATTCTAGCTCTCCTATTCTGTGCCTCTGCTCCATATCCACAGAGCTCTGTTCGCACGCTCAGCTGTATAGTTTGGAGCCACAACTACTACTTATTTATTTATATTTTTTAGCATTCCCCAAACAAATTTCTACTTCACTAGCAGATTGCGCTTGACTGAGCCTGTTTGTGATCTAAAATAGCTTGAATCTAAATGGAAGTTGCTAATGAAATCTCTGACAAGACTGTAACATGGGAGTCTCCTAATGATTTGGTAATGTTTTGACAATCCAGAAAACATGCCTTGAAAAAAAAAAAAAACCCTTGCAATTGCAAGTTTTCCCTGAGCAGAATATTCCATCTGCTCAAAAATGTATCAAACTACCACAAGCACTCACCACAGTGCAGGGGCAAGCTGTACAGACTGAGAACAAGCAGTTCTAGCAGGGGATTTCTTTAAGTAATCCCTTCTGGTGAAATACATACTAAGAATCGTTGAAGCTTTTGGAATTTTGAGGAAGATAATGCAATTATCTGATAACCTTTAAAGGTAACTCACTGGGAGAGCCATCAGAGATCCCTCAACTGTGGCAAAATGTGTCCTGAATGCTTTCTTTAGGAGAACAAAGAAGGATATTTAATACCTTATTAGCTAAGAGCACAAAGGGAAAAAAAAAGCATGTTTTATATGAAATCGAGTCCCTTGAGGCAACCGTTAGAACATTCATCAGTTGTTGCTCCACTCGACCGAGTTTTGACAATGCCTTTCCTAAGTCACCTTTAATGTTTCTCGGCAAAGCTGATGAGGCCAAACCATTTGGACATTTGATTTGAGCGATCCACGTGAGTGCAGATTGTTGTGAGTCAGCCCGAGTTCTCTGTCCCCTTTTGGATTTTCCATGTGTCGAACATCTGGGAGCTGACAGATATCACTCAGCCTATGCCCCTTTCACATTGCTGGTTTTCCAGGTTTAGTGTTATTTCACATATCATACTCCCGGTCTCCTCAACATTCTCATTACAGATGTAATGGAACTCGGGTCCTAAAAGAGAAAATAACTTATACAACTAAAATAGTGAAGCCTGTGAATATTGAAAAATGTATTCAATTCAGTAAAGTAGCTTTCTGGTTTTCTAGTCTTCCTCTCCTCCTGTCTCCTCTATTTCTTCCCTATCTTCTTCCTATTTTTTTCTTTTTTTTCCATGTTCTCTGTCTTTTTTTTTTTCTTATAAAGTTTGAGCTTTACATTTGAATTAATAGCCTCCTGCTGTTGAAATCACATAAATATGGTGAGATAAATGACACATTTTTTTTAACCCAGGACAATATTTTATTGAAGGACAATAGACAACTCCATGTCTTGATTACAAGTGCTCTCAGAGGCCTGGTACTCCAGAGCATAACTACAGAATGTCAAAATTGAGCAAGATTTGACTTCTCATCGTCTTCCTTCAATTCTCTCTTTGCTTTCTTTTATTATTATTATTATTATTACGTATTTTCCTCAATTACATTTCCAATGCTATCCCAAAAGTCCCCCATACCCTCCCCTCCACTTCCCTACCCACCCATTGCCATTTTTTGGCCCTGGCGTTCCCCTGTACTGGGGCATATAAAGTTTGCGTGTCCAATGGGCCTCTCTTTCCAGTGATGGCCGACTAGGCCATCTTTTGATACATATGCAACTAGAGTCAAGAGCTCTGGGGTACTGGTTAGTTCATAATATTGTTGCACCTACAGGGTTGCAGATCTCTTTAGCTCCTTGGATACTTTCTCTAGCTCCTCCATTGGGGGCCCTGTGTTCCATCCAATAGCTGACTGTGAGCATTCACTTCTGTGTTTGCTATGCCCCGGCCTAGTCTCACACATTTTTATTCTATGGCAGAGACCAACCATCCTTCTAAGAACCTTGTGGTTTTTTGCATATTACAACGTCAAGGAGCAAACTTTGGTTTCTGCCTACTAAACCCCTCCCTGTTGTGGGACCCAAAAGCAATAGAAGCACAAAGAATACCTTCTGATGTTGTTTGATAAATGTTGAATTTGACTCTTTTTTTTTCTGTTGTGATTTTATTTATTATTAATCCTATGTGTTTATATTTGAGTTATCAAATCCGCAAGGCACCCAGTTTGATTTCAAGCTTCAAACTTTGTGCCCTGAATTAAGATGAGGGTATAGTTTCTAATTCAAATAAGTTATTTTATTAGTAATTAAATTATTTGGAAAGGCAAAAGAGGTTTCAACTTATATATGTTTCAAGGACAATGAAATTCTGTTTAACCTTCTTTTAGCATTTAATATTTGTAGTGTGTGTGTCTGTACGCGCGCGTGTATGCGCGTGTACATGCACCTTCATATATGTGCAATATACCTGTACTACACCTTTAATATGATGGTCGGAGAACAGGCATAGGTGTTTGGAGTGAGTGTGGGAGATCTGACCCTGTCACTCATATGCTATGGGGTGGCAGGAGTGAAGAGCTGATGCCCCTCCCCACAGGGTTACTACCTTGGGAGAGAGAGCCTTGCCCTTACCAGCTCCAACACTCTGGAGAGTGGGCTTGCCTGGAATGCACAACAGATCTGACCGTGGGTAGTGGGTGGCAGGGGAGCAAGTGAATCTGCCACCAGAGTGAGAGCATGATGGAGCTGATCATGCCTCTGCTTTGCCATGAGGTGACAAGGATGCCAGGGTGATGCTCTCCCCTCTTGCCCCCACCGCCTGCAGGAGTTGAGAGAACAGTCCCTGAGATCATGAGAGTGGTTGAACTGGACCTGCACCATGCCGACTATAGCACTCAGGAAAGTGGGTCCTGCCTTTTCCCATTTCAGCAGGGTAGGACTGGCCCTGGTGGAATAGTAGTGGGTGAGCCAGCCATGACCATTTACTAGCTGTAGCACTTGGGAGAGCAGGTCCCACACTTTCCTGGGCAACACAGTGGATGTCAAAGTCACAGGTGATCCAGTCTCAAGGGAGTGAGAATGGGAAATCTGGCCTAAACTCTCAAAGGCTGCAGCACTTGGAAGCATGGGTCTGGGACTTTTCCTGGGCAGTACAGTAGAGCTAGCGCTGGAGATGTGAGTGTGGGTAAGCCAAAGGCATGAGAGCAGGAGGGCTGACCCTGCCTCCTGCCCATGGAGGTATTGGTGGACTAGCCATGACCTGGTTGTGCAGGGACAATAGAACAGGATGGAGGTTTGGCTGGCTGATGATTTCAGCTAACACCCAGGCCCAGATCCAGGGCTCTTGAATTGGCCCACTCCAAAATCTCAAATGGTTAGGATGTATGAAAGGGAGATTCTTGCATTTCAAACCTATAAGATCTCTGTAAGACAGGGTAATAACAAGATAAACAAAAGGAGTCCCAATACAGATACAATATGGATGGTGTCACAGAAACCAGAGATCTAGAAACAGACCAAAGACTCATTGCAATGAACATTAGCAAGTGAAGATGTGTGGACAGAGGGATATACTGTGTGTTACACTACAGCTTCCACAAATAGGTGTTTGTCTATGCTTCCTTTTTGCTGTTACTGTTGTTGTTAGTTTGGCTTTTTGTGTGGGTTTTATTTTGTGTAGAGGCTGTAAAGGCAAAGGGCATATATGTGGGGATGGAGAGAAGAGTTGGAACTTGGGTCCATGATGTGAAACAAATCAATAAAACATTTAAAAACTAAAAGGAAAAGAAACAAACACAGTTCCTACACACACACACACACACACACACACACACACTCATGTTTCAATCTTTTCTATTTTACTTTTTTTTGTTTCCTGTACATTTTTGTTTGCTTTACTGTTTTTCTTTTGTGCATACTTAAGAACCCAGTCAATTTAAAGAAATAGATTATGCCTTGGATTTTTAACCCAAATAAGAACTTCAGGAGCCCTCTTTAATTACTTAGTTTGTTAAGTTAGGAAACTAAGTATCCAACAGTTTTTCCTGACAATCATTGGCTTAAAGTAAATGTTCAGAAATCTTTCCTTTCTCTGGCCTCCCGTGTTGTTCTTAATAGAATCTTTCGATTCTTTCACTCTTCTCCTCAGTTGAAGGACAACTTATTGATTGCTACTGGATGGATACATATATCATATCTTTGGTTCTGTCACTGTGGAGAGAAGGGTGTGTTGGGTGTGTTTACAGCCTGTCCTGAGCTGATCCCCTCTAATTCTTCCTTGAAAATCTGACTCAGTGTTCTTGTGGTTTCACAGTGACTAATATTGACTCTTCTTTTTGAGGAAGAGTTGATTAAAACAGGATGTTAGTCTGTTTCTTTTAGGTTTTGTTAGTTTTTCCTCCTACTAATATATAAGAAATGGTCAAATTCACATTTAAAAGGAAAAAGTAAAATATCTTTTTCTAAAAATATAAATAAAATGTTCTGTAACAAGCTCAGTTGCTTTTAGCTTTCTCATTAATATTATTTAATTGTCTTAGCCTTTTGATCTTTTTCTTTTCATTACAATTCCATTTTACGTTTTGTCTCTCTGATTGACAGTTCTAGATTTTATCAGACATGTTGGGTGTGAAGATGACTATACAGAATTACCAACATAGCTGCCTAAAAATGGGGGGAACAAGGACACTAAACACATGCTAATGTGACCATTGTCAGGGGTATTCATCATTTTTAGCCATAATCGAATTTACCAACACTTTATGGCATCTTTTGGTTAAAATGCTCAGTTATTTCCAGTGTTAGGATACTGGAACATGCTTATTCCTTTTCAGTCTCCCTATCACCCTGCCTTGTTCTATGTGAGCAAGATGTCTTTTATTGATCTTCCTCTCTGACCCCCTGGTTTTAGTTGTTAGTCCTGTGAAGTCTTGTCATTTGCCTAGAAATTTCTTGATGTTCAATACATTAAATGCATCTTCTTTAAAGTGGTTTATGTATCAACAGCCACTTAGAAATATGAAAATAGTCTTCACATTGAGGATGCAGCCAGAATGATGTCTTGAAACATCATTCAATGTATTATTGATATATCTCAGAATCAACAAATAAATCCTTGTGATAAAATCATGACTCCCTAGGATGACCCTGACATTGTTAATGCTCTCAGAAAAAAAAAAAATGAAGGCTGACTTGAGCCATAATGTCAACACTGTTCCTTTTTCTTGTGTGAATGTGATCATTCAGTATCTCCCCTAAGAAAAATTTTCCACTTTAAAAAATCTTATTTTTTCTGAAATCTCTATCTGTAAGCACATGATTAACTAAAGCCTCAGAGAACAAATGTGATCATATTAGCTCCTGTAATATATGGATTTGTCTGCCATGGATATTTAGGGACTTAAATACATGAATATATATTATTATATATTTCATTTATCTAGAGGCACGAGGATAAATGTATTTCATCTCTGTACTGCAGCTTTGTAGAAGCATCTGTATGTGTTCTCTAGCATTCTTATCTCTCTATTTCTCCAAGGAACTCATGATGCCCTATTAAGACTATTTTGTTGCTGTAGCTGGTTTTGTTGTTGTTGTTTTTGTCTGATAAACTGCATGGAACTGTCTGACACAGATAAATATACCTAAGGTCATATCCAAGGCTGCTTGTTTTGTTGTAAATTTAGTTTTCATGAAGGAAAAAGTGGAAGCATTTAATCTTTTGAAAATCTAAGGGAAAAACCTTAAATATATCATAAAATGATTCCCACCAAGTCAGTAAAGACATTGCCTTTTCATTTCCAGACTTAATTGTATCAATAATGAATCTCATTATGGCATATTTATTAATGCACATAAATGTTTTTAATAATATCCACTTCTGAATTACCTTCTACCCTCCCCATACTCCACCTCAGATCCTTAGATCTGATCCTTTCAGATTCTCATCAGTCCTAGAAAAGTATGTTTCTTGCTTTATTTTTGTGATTATTTTCAAATTTTAAATTTTCCTATATTTATACAATGAAATATGATCCTATCTACCTCACCCCTTCTTCCAATTTCTTTCACGTTTCCCTAAACACATTCCTCTGTTCCTCCCAACTTTTGTTACTCTTGTCCCTCGGTGTCTGTCTCTGTGTCTGTCTCTGTGTCTGTCTCTGTGTCTGTCTCTGTGTCTGTCTCTGTGTCTGTCTCTGTGTCTGTCTCTGTGTCTGTCTCTGTGTCTGTCTCTGTGTCTCTGTCTCTGTGTCTGTCTCTGTGTCTGTCTCTGTGTCTGTCTCTGTGTCTGTCTCTGTGTCTGTCTCTGTTTCTGTCTCTGTGTCTGTCTCTGTGTCTGTCTCTGTGTCTGTCTCTGTGTCTGTCTCTGTGTCTGTCTCTGTGTCTGTCTCTGTGTCTCTGTCTCTGTGTCTGTCTCTGTGTCTGTCTCTGTGTCTGTCTCTGTGTCTGTCTCTGTGTCTGTCTCTGTGTCTGTCTCTGTGTCTGTCTCTGTGTCTCTGTCTCTGTGTCTGTCTCTGTGTCTGTCTCTGTTTCTGTCTCTGTGTCTCTGTCTCTGTCTCTCTCTCTCCTTGCTATCTCCATAAGTACTGCTAAAACTGCTCATGTGTGAATGAGTGTGGGCTTTGGTTTTGGTGGGGAGGTAGACATACCAATGACCTGCTTAGGTATAGGTGTTCAGTTGCTCTCTCAGCACTTTGACCAGGTGTGCATCTCTTCACTAAGTACTGCCCACCGCAACATTCCACTTTCATGATTTCAATATTGAACATTATAATCAGGACACTTTAATGTATTTCAGCTGCTTATACATAACAAAGTAAAATCAAATGAAATTTAAATGTAACTCATCACAGGTACTATACTCAAACAACAAAATTTAATTTTGCTAGTGTAGAATTTTAATATTTAATCTAAAAACCCAAATCTGTGTGGCCTCAAAAAGCCAGATAAAATTCTTACATATTTTAAATCCCACTTCTATTTTTTTGTTTGTTTGTTTTTTTGAGACAGGGTTTCTCTGTGTAGCCCTGGCTGTCCTGGAACTCATTCTGTAGACCAGGCTGGCCTCAAACTCAGAAATCCGCCTGCCTCTGCCTCCCAAGTGCTGGGACTAAAGGCGTGCGCCACCACTTGTATTTTATAGTACTTAGAATTATTACTCTACAGGTATGAATCTAATCAAATATAAATATGATATGTAGTGATGTTTATAGAATATTGATGACTGAGATCAGAGATATAAATAAATGAAGAGATTCTCCATTTGCATAGATTGAAGATTAATTTATTAATCCTCCTGCAGACTGATTGACATATTAAACATCACCATACTTCAAATTGTGGACAAGACCTCATTAGAATAGAAATATTGAAACAAATAGAAGGGTTTGGGTAATCCCACTATCTCATTTTAAGTCTTACTCTAAAGTCAAAACAGCTGCTGTGAGATGATATTTCACTCTTTATTTACCAAATTTAAACCAGTAGAGCAGGACCTTTGAAACATATACATATATGGTAAACTGATTTTTGATAAGGTCTCAAATCAAGAATATGAAAACTTTTCTAAAATTAACTCAATAGCATGGAATACTAAATTAAATTAATAGCTAAATTCAAATGCAAATTATAGAAGTTCCAGGATGATAGATAGCAGAAAATCCTTCATGACTTTGGCTATGAAAAATATTACATAGTTGCAAATGCAAAAGGGTGACTGATGAATAAAAATGTCTACCTTGGACTCCATAAATACTAAGAATGTAGCTATGAATGCAGACATGGAAGGTTGATCATGCACTTACAATGCAATCAGTAACATTGAAATATTGTGCATCTCTTTAAATAAAGCATTATATTTTCATAGTTTTTAATTTCTACTTTAGGAAACTTGATGGAGTCAGGTCACATTTTCATTATATTTAATACTTGATTATATCAAGTTTAAAATGTTTGTTCATTTCCCAGTTATCAGATGCAGATAGTCATTATCTTAGACTCTAGGTGATACATGTACTTTCTACAACTAATCTCTGGTAGTTACCACAGATGTAAGCAGAGAAAACAAGATACTATGTTGCCCACACAAGTTCCATAAAATTTAGATGCACTGAGATCTAGACTGGCGCACACACAAAAATTAGTTTCCTATATGTGTAATTATTTATTTTATAAATACTTCAAGTTTGTGGGAATTTGATTCTTTGCTTTGTTACTGCTGTTTTATACTACAAAAGTGATAACCCTAAAATTAAAATTAATTCAAGTTTTATTTTTATTATTTTTATTTTATTTTTATTAATTTTTGTTAATTATTTTACTTGTTTACATTTCAAATGTTGTCCCCCTTCTTAGTCTCCCCCCCATAAACTCCCACACTTTTACCCTCCCCTTTATGCCTAAGAGTGTGTTCCCCCAATCACTTACCCACATACTCCAGCCTTACACCACTAGCATCTCCCTTCTCTGAGGCATTGAACCTCCACAGGATGAAGCACCTACCTTCTCACTGATGCCAGATCTCACTTCTGCCACATATGTAGCAGAAGCATGGGCCAACCCCTGCATACTCTTTGTTTGGTAGTTTAGTCCCAACATCTACACCTGATAAACAACTTTACAAAAATAGTTGGAAATAAAATTAACTCAAACAAATCACTAGCCTTCTTCTACACAAAGAATAAACAGGTTGAGAAAGAAATTAAGGAAATAACACCCTTCACAATAGTCACAAATAAAATATTTTGGGATAACTCTAACCAGGCAAGTGAAAGATCCTTATGAGAAGAACTTCATGTCTCTGAGAATGAAATTAAAGAAGACTGCAGAAGATGGAAAGATCTCTTGTGCTCTTGGATTGGTAGGATTAACATTGTTAAAATGACCATTTTAGTAAAGGCAATCTACAGATTCAGTGCAATCCCTATCAAAATTCCAACTCGGCTTTTCACAGAGAGAAAGTGCAATTGTCAACTTTATATGGAATAACAAGGAAAAAAAAAACAGGGAAGTGAAAACAATTCTCTGCAATAAAAGGACTTCTGGGGACTCACCATCTCTGACCTCAAGCTATCTGTACTAAAGAGCAACAGTGATAAACACTGGATGGATGGGATTGGTACAGAAACAGGCAGGTAGATCAATGGAATTGAATTGAAGACTCAGAAATGGACCTACACTTCTATGGTCACCTGATCTTTGACAAAGAAGCTAAAACCATCCAGTGGGATAAGGACAGCATTTTCAACAAATGGTGCTGGATAAAGGGGCCATCAGCATGAAAAAGAATGCAAAATGATGCATTTTTATCTCCTTGTAAAAAGCTCAAGTCCAAGTTGATCAAGGACCTCCACATAAAACCAGATATACTGAAACTCATAGAAGAGAAAGTGGGGAAGAGCCTCAAACACACAGGCACAGGGAAAATTTTCCTGAACAGAACACCAATGTTAGCCTCAGGCTCTAAGATCAATAATGGACAAATGGGACCTCAAAGGACACTGTCAATAGGACAAACCCAAACCGCAACCAGCAGTTTGGTAAAAGCTCTTTACCAACCCTACATCTGATAGGGGGCTAGTATCCAAAATATACAAAGAAATCAAGAAGATAGACTCCAAATCTTAGTTTTAAATCTGAAATTTATGTAGTATATATATGTAACATTGCCCTCTGCCTAATTTAATTCTTCACAGTTGTAACTTTCCTGAGAAGAACTAACTTTAGCTTTGCCTTTCAGTCCATCTTCTTCAGATACTCTGTAAGATGCAACTTTTAGCTTACTGTGAATTTTAACAAATGTGATTTTTAAATTTTGTTTGTCTCCCATTCAGTTGTTTTCTTCCACACTACCAATGCTACTTTCTTCAATCTCATTAGTCAGATACTTTAAAAATACAGTGATTTATCATTGTCTAAGTCAAAGCTTGAACTTGTGGTGTGTCTAAGTGCTTGGCTTCTCAGTCAGCTCCCATCTTAATTATTTATTTATGGGCACATGGTCAAAGCAAATAGTTTTAATTAGGCCACAGTTATACCTTTATTTACTCCACATTTTGGAGGGGTCAGACAAAGCTTACTTGCTTAATGTTTGCCTCTGATATCCAGTAGGTCCAGCACCAAAGGTCTCACTTTTGATTCAAGCATCCATTATGCGAGATGCTATGAACCTTTTTATGACAGTTGCAACTGGATGTATATATTACATATGGATATATGTTGCTATTTCATTTCCAAAACCACTATTCCTTCTTCAAGAAAAGATTGCAGTTTTTAAGATTCTTGAGGCGAGAACATAAACTCTTGCTCTCACATATACAGATGCTTGTCACAAATGCTGACCTCTTCCTTCCCACCACTTTGTGTGTGGGTTATAATGTGCTTACTCTAGTGTGAGAAATTGGCCTTAAATAATTCATCCTTTCCATTATTATTCATGGATACTCCTTTGCTCTTTGAATTTTTGCTGGCCCCTATACTCTTATCTCCAGAGTTAGTCTTATTTATGTATCTCCTACTGTGGAAATTGATAACTTTTTTGTCTGAATCACAGTGAGCACTTATCACCCCCACCAACGATGGCTTTCCACTGCACCCTCAATTTTACAAAACTGCATCTATTAAAAAAATCTGTTGTCTTCTTAATGCAGGTCCATAGATCTTTCTCATGCCTGTTTGCTATGACAGAGACTGGAGTGCAAAGTAGATACCCAGGAGTAGCTAGATCAAACAAAGCAAATGATGATTTTTTTTCTTTTTGTCTCATTCATCATAGAAATGCCACACTGGCATTTCATCTGCAGTCTGCCCCTCCACTTGCCCTTGATTTATAAGAAATGATTGCTGCAATAACTGCAGGTAATTGTGTAAATCCTAGTGTTGAAATCGCTGGGCTGGAATTTAAGCGTAGCCTAATAGTTTAAGTGATCTACGGCTCACACATTCCTTCTGAAATTTTACTTTCTTAAGCCTTGTATATCTTGTTTGGGTTTTCTTATATGAGTTGACAGTTTGGGTAATTTCGGATGGAAAGAGAAAATTAGAAGTTCCTGCCTGTTTAGTACCATCTGCTCTTGTATTTCCCTTCTCTTGTTACTGAAGAAGCAGGTGTTTACATTTGATGCTGGCAATGCTTCCTATGCTTTTTAAGCATACTCCTGCTTTCTTTGTAATATGTTATCTACCTTTGATTTGGTCCTTCAAATATGATGCTCTATTTACTATTTGGAATAAAAGTTTCAAATTCTCTAAAGCTCTTAGTTATCAGTTCTGATAGTAATATAGGATTCAAATGGATGCTTGGGAATTGGCTAGGCAATTGAGAATCTTTTTTCGTTTGTTTGTTTTTTAATAGTGCTCTCTTGCATCTTGCTTACCAAGGATTTGAAACACAGAATGCTAAAGTATTATTGAAAATATATGTTGCACTGTTTCTTTTGTATGATTTCATATGTTTCTTTTTTCTTTTTTAAAAATTATTATTGGTTATTTTATTTATTTACATTTTAGTTTCTCCCTTTCTCAGTTTCTCCTCTGAAAAACCCCTATCCCACACCCTCCACCCTGCTTCTATGAGGATGCTACCTCACCTACCCACCCACTCCCACTTCACCATCCTGGCATTACTTTACACTGGGGCATCGAGCCTTCTTCACAGGACCAAGGGCCTCTCCTCACACTAAAGCCAGAGAAGGCCATACTCTACTACACATGCAGCTGGAGCCATGGGTCCCTTCATGAGTACTCTTTGGTTGATGGTTTAGTCCCTGGGAGCTCTGGGGGGTTCTGGTTGGTTGATATTGTTGTTCTTACTATGCGGTTGCAAACGCCTTCAGTTCTTTCAGTCCTTTCTCTATCTCCTCCATTGGGGTCCCTGTGCTCAGTCCAACAGTTGGCTGTGAGCATTTGCCCCTGTATTTATCAGGCTCTGGCAGAGCCTCTCAAGAGGCAGCTATATCAGGCTCCTGCCAGCAAGCACTTCTTGGCATCTGCAATAGTGACTGGGTTTGGTATCTGCATATGGGGTTGATCCAGATGTGGGGCAGTCTCATAAATTATATACCATATGAAGCTCAAGAAGAAGGAAGACCAAAGTGTGGATGCTTCAGTCCTACTGAGAAAGGGGAACAAAATAATCACAGGAGGTAGAGGTTAGGAGGAACTTGGGAAGAAGAGAGGAGGAGGAAAAGAAAAAAGCAGAATAGGATAAGGTGTGGAAAGAGACAGGGGAAATGTACAGAAGGTCCAGAAATTGAACAGTGGCGTGCAGCAATAGGGGATGGGAAACTGGGGGTAGCCAGCAGAAAGTCCCAGATGACTGAAATACAAGAGGATCTCAGGACCCAATGGGGATGACAGTAGCTGAAATACCCAACAAAGGGGAGAGAAAACCTGTAGACCATATCCAGAGGCTAGGCATGGCCCCTGGTTGAGGGATGGGGCCTGCCACCCATCTCCAAAATTTTAACCCAAAGCAGCTCCTGTCTAAAGGAAATATAGGGACAAAGAGTGGAAAAAAGACTGAAAGATTTCATACATTTTGTCTAATTATTTTTTTAGGAATGACCAGACTTTCACTGTCAAAAATGAGTACAGTTTCCCATAAATAAATAACTATAACAGTATCCTCTTTTGAAATCATGGTTCCTGTTGTATTTTTTCAGGAGATTCTTTTTTATGAAAATAATAATTTACGCTAAAATATTTATTACAGTTCTATGTTGACATACCCTGTCTCTTCTAAGGTAACACACACAGACAATGGCTTTTTCTTTTACACTGATTCATTTGTCTGTATTGCACTTCACTAATTTGTCTGTAATTGCAGCATCCCAATTTCTTCCATTATAATACATCCTGGACTCCAATGGATATTTTGTAGAGAAGAAATTTGCCTTGGAACACGAGGGACTATGAGATAGGAAAATAGAGAATTAGTTAAAAATAGAGAATTTTTAAAATATTTGACAAGAGAACAAGATATAGAAAAGTTGACTTATTGTAAACACATAAGAAGGATCTGCAGAGAGACAGCTAAGAATTGTAAAACCAACAGTTGGGTGAGGTTGTGTGTACGGACACAAGTGTAAAAACTGCACCAACTATTATGAGAGTTTTAATAGAATAGGTGCTAGCTATAAAATGAGAAAAAAGTAAAGGGATTTGGAGAGTGGCTAGCTGGAAGAAGCAAGACATTGTAGGAAGGAGCTCAAAGCAGTCCTTCAGGAGTTCTGAAGTTCTGGGATATAGCTCAGTTAGTAGAATGTTTGCATAGCCTGCACAAATGGCTGGGTTTCCTTTCCTGTACATAAAGCAGATGTGCTGGCACATGGTTATCATCACAACACTCCAGGCAATTGGAGTGGAGGCAGAAGGATCTGAAATTCTAGGTCAGGAGCTGGAAGTTTAACTCAGTGCAAAAGCACTTGCCTAGCAATAGAGGGCCCTGGGTCAGTTCTCAGCTCCCAACAGTACCACCAAAAGAGTGTGTCCAGGATAAGAGTATGTCCAGGTAAGTAACACTAGCTTGCTGCTTGCCTGGATTATTATATTTGTAAAATGCCCATAATGGTGACACAAGCCTTTTATTACCAGGTGCAGGAGAATTTCTGTAAGTTCCAGACCATTACATAGAGATAAAACAGCCTCACTCCTACAGAAAATAATGAAAGAAAGAAAGAAGGAAAAGAAGAAAGAAAGAAAGAGAGAGAGAGAGAGAGAGAGAGAGAGAGAGAGAGAGAGAGAGAAAGAAAGAGAAAAAATAAAGAAAACAAAAACCCCACATAAAACAAGAGAGAAAAATTATAAGTAATTCCCAACAACCTACTTAGCTTAAGTCCATCTTGGTCTATAGGAGACTCCAGGTTACTAAACAAATGAAAATTAAAAAAAAAAAAAGTTTGGGGAGATATCTTTCAAGGTCTGAATGACTTATGTTGAATTAATGGAAAATTTTCTAATCCATATTATGTTGTCTCCTATTTTAATGTCAAAACATTAAATTATTCATATACAGAAATATCAGACAAATAATTAGAAGAGTGAAATTGGAGGAAAATGTAGATAGTGAAATAAATACCCTATGCAATTACTAAAATTTTAAGTATATTTGGACATGCTTAATCTAAACTTGGAATTCTTGTTTTCAAAATAATAGTAATTATCATAGAGCTGTGAGTTATAAATTACATTAATTATCACTAAGTAAATAATTTAAAAGCTTTTTCATTTACACCCATATAATAACATTTTAGACATTTCCATGGTAATAATGTAAATACACAGGACAAATGTGTGAGTCAAATTTATAAGATGACAAATTATCCCAATGTAGTACAGCCAGCTAATTGTCACACAGCTCAAAAAAGCAAACTGTTATGGGGACACCAGACATCTTCTGCAGCAGTTTCTAAGTAAATACTGTCATGTCTTTCTTTTAATAATTTGGTTTTTGTGTGTATGAAAATTTTTTTAAATGCAAGTCTGTGTATCACTTGTGTGCCTGGTGTCCCGACAGGCCAGAAGACAGAGTTGGATATTGTAATTAGAAATGGTTGTGAGCCCCTATGTGGTGCCAGAATCATACTTGTGTCTTCTGGAAGAGCAGCTAGCGCTCTTAACCACTAGGCCATCTCTCTAGCTCCAGTTGTCACATTTCTAAAAATGCCAAAATAGTATCTAGTATCAGGATTTGTTTTCCTTTGTCTGTAAAATGGAGCCATTTGCTTTTCTCTTACCATCCTCAACATTATTGTTTTTGAGAATGCTTCTTGGTGGTCTTTGTAATTATGATAAATTTTAAAGGTAAAAATAGTGAAATGCAGAACTAGAGGTGAGGAATGTTAAAACTTAGAATCATTCCACATGATCATTCATATATGTATGTAGATATCTGTAGGCTTATTGTGTTTTTAACACAATGTGTACATTATGTTAGTATGTAATATGTTAGTATGTTAGTGTAGGGTGGCTTTACCCAATTAAAAAAAAGTTAAAAAAATAAATTAAAAAAAAAAAAGTACAGGAACCAAAATCGCCCCCCCCCCCCCAAGTGTCCTGTTAGAGACACACAGGTCAAACTGTAATTTGTAAGGGAGGAACTGGAGGACATTCCCTTTCCTTCTACTCATAATAGGGGTGTTTTGTTCATGTGTGTGGTTACCATGCACTGAGAATTCTTGGTGTGGGGCTGGATCAGACCCACAGAGCTCCAGTCATATCTTTTCCACATACTCTGAGCCATCCTCAGTACACAGAAGGCTGGAAGAGCGAGTGGACTTATTTTCATACAACTGTCCAGATTCCCCACCTTAGCATTCCAACTCTAGCTACAGACACATGCTTAGCACTGTGACAAAGAGTTGCAACTTCTCTTCATGTCAAGCCACATCAGAGTATACGTTCTAGGAGCTGAGCGATTGATGTTCTTTTTTTCTTTGCTTTACTCTGATCTAATTTCATGACCCACTAACTGCCTCTACTTACTGATTATTCTTCTTCCCTTAGGGTAGAATTGATGCAGAAGCCACAGCCATACATGAACTTAATAAGTGCTCTGTTATTTTCAGTAGTTTGTGTCCCCATGTAAGCCCACTGGAAGTTTTAAACAGTAAAACGTCCATTTAGGATCAGGGAGATGTCTCAGCCTGTAAGATTATGAACCATGAAAGCCCAATGATCTGAGGCTGGTGTAAGGAATTCATGTAAAATTGGAAGGAAAGATTCTACTCCACAAACTTGTTCTCTGGCCTCACACACAAGTCATGCCAACATGTATCAGCATATACCATGTGCACACACTCAAACACAACAATACAGGCTAAAATAAAATTTAAATAAAATGCTCAATACAGATAAGTTACCAAGCATCCTAACCCTGCTGATCATCCTCATGAATGCATGGGTGACTGGCTAAAATAAAATTTAAATAAAATGCTCAATACAGATAAGTTACCAAGCATCCTAACCCCGCTGATCATCCTCATGAATGCACGGGTTACTGGCTAAAATAAAATTTAAATAAAATGCTCAATACAGATAAGTTACCAAGCATCCTAACCCCGCTGATCATCCTCATGAATGCATGGGTGACTGGGAATGATTGTTGGCTGATTGACACTACCAGTATTGCTAGAGAATGTCAACACATGGTATCATTCCTGTCCAATCTGGAAGAAGCCAAATACAAACACAAATTAGAACTCTGGCTTCTAGTGAATGTGTGTCTTGTACCATCAGAAAACCAAAACATCAGCAATAAGGCTATGGTAAGTCAAGAATCAGCTGTGTGATTGGTTTTTACCATGGTCCAATATCAGGTCCTCATCAAAAGTCTGTATTTTGTGTCTTCTCTAGCTCTGTATCTTAGATTATTAACTATGCCATTCCTGAGGCAATTCATTAGCCCATGTCCTCTTCAAATTTTGTGATTTAACCACATCACAAGAATAAACTAAGTTAATTATAAAATTAAAAATTATTTATTTTCCAATTGTAAAATATCCAGAAGCTTAGCAAAGAAAATCATACAAAGAACAATTCATTAAAGAATCTACAAATGAAAACATAAAATTTAATCATTGTAAATATAAGATGCTGACAGAAATATAAACATATTATGATTTTATCTGACAAGTGCTAATATCTTTAATATGAGGAAGGCATTTGAAAATAAATAGAACACTTGGGTTCCATCTGATAAAATTATGAGAAATAAAGAGCTAATTTTTTTGAAATGTAAGTTTTCTATATTAAATTCATAGAAAGTACATCTGGTTAATTTTTGCCAGTATTATGAAAAAAAAATAGTAGGAGCCACATAATTTTTTGTGATAGTTCAAGAGAACATATAGATGTGGTGACTTAAAAAGGTGTATAGGAAGTGACCTCAGTGAATTAACACATTTTAGAGATTTTGTGTGTGTGTGTGTGTGTGTTTGTATATGTGTTTCTGTGTATGCTTATGTGTTTATGTGTGTGCATGTTTGTGTGTGTGTCTTGATTTGTGTATGTATGTGTGTTAGTGTGTGCATGTGTATAGGTATATGTGTGTTTTGGTGTTTGTGTATATGTATGTGTTTATACATTTGTATGTATATTGGTGTGCATAATGTGTGTAGGTATATGTGTGTTTTGGGTTGTGTATGTGTATATTCATGTGTGCTTATGTGTGTATGCTTGTGTGTGTTGGTGTGTGTGTGTGTGTTTGTGTCTGTGTTGGTATGCATGTGTGTTAGTGTGTATGTATGTGTGTGTGTGTGTGTGTGTGTGCTTGTCCTTGCATTGTTGTAGGGGTAAGCATGTATCCGCATAGGCCAGGAGATTTGATACTCAGGTCTGGAGTTACAGGTATTTGTAAGCCGTAAGAAGTGAGTACTGGGATCCAAACACTGGTTCTTATTATTGAATTGTAAGCAATTTAAAGTGCTGAGCTCTCTCCCTAGCCTCAACTGACACAATTTCAGTGTGTAATTTACAACAAATATGGGAGCATATGTCAGTTCAATAGGTTAATACAGAGTGTATCCACATTCTGTTTAAAGGTTTAGAATTCAAGCAGGCAGCTCTTTGCTGAAGCCATTCTGTCATCTTTCAGCCATGATATCCTCATTACTCTCTGAACACAACTCTCTAAAGGTTTCACTTCATATCGAATATGCCCTCTCTTTTGCATAGTTTCTCATACTTACTAAACAAAACAACCAAAAGGCATTACCAAAACAAAAGTGAAATAAATTATTCATTATAGAATGTTATATAGCTCAATCTACTCCTTCTAATATTTAGAAGAGATTAGTCATATTATTTATTTTGTGTAATATTGTACTCTTTATTCATATATAGTCTATATTATTTGATAACTTCAGTCCAATTTTCTATTATTACTATTCCACTCCTGTCAAATCTAGCTTCATCTCCATTCCAACATGCTTCACTATTTTGATGTTTTGGTATGTGTGTGTGTGTGTGTGTGTGTGTGTGTGTGTGTGTGTGTGTGTGTGAAGAAAGGGAGGGAGGGAGGGAGGGAGGGAGGGAGGGAGAGAGAGAGAGAGAGAGAGAGAGAGAGAGAGAGAGAGAGAGAGAGCTCTGTTTCATAACCTCATCAGACTGTAATCATTCCCAATCATTGTATTGCCGAGTCTCCCCACAGTGGGAATGGAGACAACACACTATTTTGTAGGAGGATGCAAACATTGAAACGAGCATAAAACTGGACTTTTGTAACTTCTAGAAAGAGATGAAAATATTTCCTTTTAGTATCCTCTGTTGGGCTGTAATAGTGGAAAGGTATTATGTAAATTTGGTTTTATCATGGGATATCATGTTTTCTTTGTTTATGTGATTAAGAATTTTGCTGTGTAGAGCAGTCTGAGGTGACATCTATGATATAGAAGACAATTGCCCAGGCCCTCCCAGGTTTTAAAGTTTCTCTTGAAAAGTCTGCTATATTCTATTATGTCTGTCTTTATATGTTACTTGACTTTTACAAACCTTGTGTCTTTCAATAGTCTTTGTTCTGCACATCTAGCATTTTGATTTTTATGTGGCAGAAATTTTCCTTTTGGGTCCAATCTCTTAGATGTTCAGTAAGCTTCTGGTGTGTTTATAGGCATCTCTTTCTTTAGGTTAGGGGAATTTTCTTCTGTGATTTTGTTGAAGATGATTTCTTGGCCTTCAAGTTGGGAATCTTTTCCTTTTATTCGTATCCTTAAGTTTGGTCTTTTCATAGTGTCCCACATTCTCTCTCTCTCTCTCTTTCTCTTTCTCTCTCTCTCTCTCTCTCTCTCTCTCTCTCTCTCTCTCTCTGTGTGTGTGTGTGTGTGTGTGTGAAAGAGAGAGAGAGAGAGAGAGAGAGAGAGAGAGAGACTTTTGAGCATTAGCATTTTCTTTGATTGATGTATTATTTTTTTCATATCTTCTATGCCTGAGATTCTATCTTCCATGACTTATATTCTCTTGGTGATGCTTGCCTCTCTTGTTCTTATTCTCTTTCCTAAGTTTTCAATCTCAAGAATTATCTCAGTTTGTATTTTTTATTGCTTCTTTTTCCTTTTCTGTCTTCAGGTCTTGAATAGTTTGCTTTATTAACTTAACTTGCTTGACTGACTGTATTTTTTGTATTTCTTTAGGAGATTTATTAATTTCTTCTTTGAAGGCCTCTATCACCTTCATAAGATTAGATTTAAGGTCTGTTTTTTTTTTTTTCATACTTCAGATGTATTCATCTATATCAGCCTTGCTGTAGTAGGAGAGCTGGGTTCTTGTGGTGCCATACTGCTCTGGCTTTTGTTAATTATGTTGTTATTTTGTTAACCTTCTGGTTGTCCCTAGTGTTAGAAGACCTGGAAGTTTCTAATTGAAGCAGGTCTCTGGGGCTGTAGGTGGAGCTGGTAGTCGCGGATGGCAGCAGTACTCTGTAATTGCAGGTAGAGCTGGTTGTCCCTGGTGGTAGCAGGCTTCCTTTGATACAGGCAGAGCTGGTAGTCTGTAATGGCTTCATATTGCTTATTGTCCTGGATGCCAGAAGGCATATAGGATGCAGGCAGAACTTATAGTCCTTGACTATTGCAGGTCTCTGGGATTGCAGATAGGTGTGTGGACTAGAAGACGAAGCACAGAGGGGACGGGTTAGACCTCTCAGTTGCTGGGCTTGCCAGAGGATCCAGAGGGCTGGGGATTGGGACTTAGGCATTTGGGGCTTGTAGATCTTACTTGGTTGTACTGGGTGGTAGCACGACTCTAGGGATGTAGGTGGAGTTATGGCTTAGAAAATGGAGTATAGAAGAAACAGGGCAGAACTCATCATCAATGGGTTGACCAGAGGGTCTGGGGGGGCGATAATTGGGATAGAGATCTCTGATGGCTTCAAACCTCTGGGATAGCAGGTGGAGATGTCCTGTATACTTTTTTAGTTGCTTGCATTGCATCTTACAACTCATGGTTATAAGCACTCACTTTCTGGTGTTAAATTTATAGTGCTACTCTATTGCATTTGGGTACACATACAGTTAAAACACGGCATTTTGATAATTTGTGTGTCTGCTGTGGCGTCAATTGTCTCACAAATGATGACTTTTTTAATATGTAGGGCAAATTGGCTAAATGGTGGTTTCATTTGGACAACGGAGGCTGTAGAAACAGCTTTCTGATGTGAATGTTTTAAAAAGGATTTTAGAGGAGCAAATACATTTTGAGTATCTTAGAGAAGTATCTATGCCTCCTGAAAGCTTAATTTGAATATATATTGAATTTGAAAAAAAAAATATATATGTGTGTGTGTGTGTGTCCACGAATCTTTAGCTGTCTTCTCCCACTGGTCGTTCATTAGTCTGTTATGCTGTGAGAGGTAGAAATCACCCTCTAATTATCAGAAATATTTTGTGCAATCAAATATTCTTGAAGTTTAAATATTAAGACAGAAAGGAGTACATTTTATGAGAAAATCATGCTCATTCATGGAAGTTTGAAGTAGACATTATTTCAATAATGTGTGTTTATAACTGACAATGGAACTTCTATGCAAAATGATCAGTGAAAAGATGTTTTACAATAAAAGTGAAAATATATATTCAAAGTAATTTCCTATATATGAATAATGAAAGCAAACAATTTGAAAAAATCAGTCTACAATGCAGTCAGCTTTTGCATACTTCCTTGCAATCATTTTGACATCCACTTTTCCATATTTCACAGAGCATATGTGCGCCATAGACCTGCTGAGGATTGGAGAGGGGTTTTGAGGAGTGGGTATTTTAGATGGCAAAACAACTCAAAGTCCAATCATGGGTTATAAGCTGATGGCCTATATTCTGTTTGAGATAGCTTTCCAGATTGGTTTCTCTGTGTTCTGGTCAAGACAGCTTTTTCTCTCAATTCCAAAAATCTCTCTGAATAGCTCATGTCTTGCAGAACAAAGCTCAGTCTTTTCTCTTTTCTTCTTTTATTACTTCAGGCAATTCCTTTACGTGGCCCTACAACCGTGTTATAAATACAATAAGGATTGTGTCATACAAAAACTATCAAAAGATTATCAGTGAAAAGACATGCGCTTGGTGACCTGTTTTGGATGGCCAGGAGGAGAAACACCACGATGTGGAGCCTGGTGGCCCAGGCCAGGTAGCAACAGCCTTTATGGTCTCTCATTGGTGGGTGGTACCAAGTCCCTTCTATGACCACAACATCCAGTATGGACCCATGGCCTTCACTACACAGCTAGGATTCGTGCGAGGTGGCACAGCAGGAACGACCTTTCGGGATTTGTTTGAAGATATCTGTGTTCATTCAGTGTCCCGGGAGCCAAGTTCCTTCCAAATTCGTGAGCAAGCTCTCGAGTATCCAGCCGCCGTGTTATCTTCCTCTAATTCTTCTGTACAGTTTTTGTTTGACTAGATGCCATGTTGATAGCTTCAGAGAGCAGGCCAACATACACTCCTCCATAGTTTCTCCTCTTGTCGTCTTCCGTTATGGAGTCTTCTGTTGTGTCTTTAACTTGCTCCTGTTGGACCTTGGCCCGCAGCCGCTCGTGGCCGTGGAATTCCCACAACCCATCGCGCCACCCGCAGGGAAGCAGCCTGCGCTCTGGACCTCAGGTCCCAGTGGCTGAGAACCAGTTGTCTTTTCTTTTCTTTACATATCAATTCAGTCATTACCCCAGGTTCCCTTTAAATTATTCCATGAATCAGCATCCCATGACCCAAGCGCCTTGATTCTTAGAAAGAGACAGCAAGTACATTTGTTGTTGTTTACATCACAAATAAATTCAGAAATCTGCCTGCCTTTGTTAAGCAGCGACAATAAGCTAGTTGGGTGAGATTTCACCTTTAAATTACCATTCCTACCACTCCTGGGCCTGGACCTAAACTCCCTCTGTCTCAGGCTAACCTTGAACTCAGGAATCCGCCTGCCTTTGTATCTGCCTGCTTTTGTATCTTCCTGTTTTAGATCTGTGAACCTCCTTACACAATTCATATTGAATCGTTATATTTTGCATAGTTAAGAAATTACATATTTTTGAACTCATAATTTTGAAGTTCTTTCTCACTGCTTTAAGGGCTGTCCTGAAGGTCTCAGCTGATATGTTAGCTATACCTTTGCCTTCCACATTCATACTATCTCTGATTACCATGGAGTCATTAACCATGACTGAACGGACAGTCCTCAAAGGAGGAACATGAAAATATGCACATTGTTATACAAGCAAGCCTTACATTCACAGCAAGAATCAACACTTAAGGCCTGTGCCCAGCAGGCTCTGTTCCAGGGTTGGGAACCATGTCATGGAGTCCCTACCATGGCCAAGCTGGACTTGACAAATGTGTTTTATCAGGTTAATAATCTTCTATTAAAAAAAGATGTTTTATTTATGCATATATATATATATATATAGTTAATAAGCAAAGTAGGATAAAAACCAAACACTGATTCAAATAATAACCCTTTTACAGTGATTATAGTTGCCTATTTTATGAGTAGACTGATTGAAATATTTATATTATGTTATTGTAGTGCAGGAACTGCATTTTGAAAAGTGTTTCAGTTATGAACTACTCAAATGTAATGATATAACTAACAGCTTATTGTGACATGACTGCATGTTTTTGGCATGCTGAATGTCTTCAGGATCAAGAATAAAGTGAATTCATTTTTAGAGATTTTTATTTTATATGTAAGAGAATATTATTTTTTGGTCTACACATGTGTATGTATATAGTATGTGTGCCTGGTATACTAGGAGATAAGAAGAGGGTATCAGATCCCCTGGAACTTTAGTGAGGGATGGATGAGATAAACCGTGTGTCACTGGAAACCAAACTCCGTGTCTGTGTAAGTGTTTAGAATACACTCAACTGCTAAGCCAGCAGCTCAAGTACAGACTAAAGACAGCCCCTAAACCCTGCGTCAAATGGTATAGATCCTTCTGATCAAATGTAAGGCGGTTGACTTCATAGATACTTTATTGCTTGACTTGAGATTCTGTTCTGAGAAAAATATCTGAAAGTCAGTAAATACTTTGTTGACCAAAAAATTTGTTGTCTAGTTATCAGTTAAAATTTGAATGGACTACACAAACAAAACATATGCTATGTTGCTAATAGAAACAAATGTGTTCATCTAAAAGCTGAAGTGAAGTGTTACACACTTCAAATCATTTCATTATTGGACAAAACAATTAAGAAATAAATCTGTAAAAAAAATAATAGCATTATTATGCTCTTTAATATACAAAACACACAACCACTTTAAGATTACTTAGCTAGACTTCATTAAATACCATATGTGAGTCCTACAAAAACTACTTCAAGATAATTCAGAAGTTCATGTGCATTCTATTTATGTATACATTTATTTTGAAAATTCATTTCCTTCTTTAGTATTCCATAGAGAACATTTTTAGAGTAACATTAATTAGTGAGTAAGTTTGGATAGCTGAAAATAATACTTTGTATTCCATTAAAATTTTGATCCAGTAAATGAGACTGCACTTGATATCTGATTCTGCTCAATTTCACATGTAGAAAACAAACACATCTGGTTTGTAAATGTTTTTACTATAAGGTTTTTAGGCAGCCAATGATCAACTCCTTGTAATGATGCTCTCCTGCATCACTAATGAAGTAATTTCAGGTTTCCTTGATATGTTGGCTGCATTTTATTTCTTTTGTTTAGTGCTTTGTGATTTGAATTAAATTTTCCAATTGGGCTAGTAGTACTTCTTTGGGTTTAACTGTCTAGTAATACTTTTAAGGGTATCTACTTGTAGGACTAACACAAAAAATCTTATTCTTGGTATTATAATTTTTAGGAGGTCAATCAATTTCAATTAATATTCATTAATAAATTAAGAAATTGGATGGGCCTGGATGAGTGTCTAAAGCATATGATGTACTTTCACAGGTATTGAGTCAGTTCCCAAGGCCCATGTCAGGTGGTTTTCAACATTTAATAACTCCAGCTTCAGGGGGGTCCAAAGATTTTAGCCTTCCAAGGAATATTTCTTCTCACATATATATGCATATTATATATACATAATTTCACAGGATAAAATATAATCTCAAATAATAAAAAATAATTTAACCATGACAGAATGTTTTCAAGCTATTATTGGGGAACAGAAGTGATGTTTGCACAAGAGTTTTCATTTATTAAGTTACATTATTTTGAGCAAGTTACCCATCCTAAGAACATAAAGCATACTTTTGAGTAAATAAATGATATTGTACATAGAACCTATATTCTGTGTTTTCTGCTTTTTTTTTTTTGTTTCATTGTTCAAGTCAAGACCCTTATGGTCCTAAAATTTGAGTAGGGTTTCCTAATTTTTCCAGGAGGTCAATGAAAATAGACATAATTGCATATTAATAATTGACTACATATAATAAAATATGTTCTTTTGTGGCACAGAACAATTGAGAGATTATGCATACTCTGTTCAGCATTGCTATCATGACATTTTATTCTTGAGTTTCAAAGGAAGGGATATGTATCACCTGCTGCCACACATGGCATAGATCCATTTAAGCTTTGCACTTGTTCATAATTCAGTATAAAGAAATGTTTCCTCTCATTATAAAACACACCATGCTTTTCAGAAAAGCCCAGTACTAAACCTTATTGTTCAGTTAGAACCTCATTACATTCTACTAGTCAGGAGTTAGAGAATAAATGTTCACACCCTTTTATAAGTATATAAACAAAAGCCAATTTGAGACAGAAGGCCAGTTTCTAGTACACATGTTTTAATGATGGTTCTAGTCCAAAAGGACCCTAAATTTTGTTTCAATTTAAAGAATCACTTGGATATCAACAAAAATTATGGACCTAATAATGACAAACCATTATTTCATTTTCATTGAAATCTTAGATCTCACTAGATAAATGTAGCCTCAGGAATAACTTATGCATGCGTCATAAGATTACAAGCCATTGAGAAATATCAAGAAGATATCAAGTGTTGCCAGCATGTGTTCTTTCTTTTCCAAACTCAATAAATAGTGCTGTTTTCCTTGTTCATTAAAAATTCACAGCACATAGTTTTCAGAGAAGCTTAAGAAATAGAGAAGAAGAGAGTTTTCATGGTGTGCATATAGTAGTATAACTAGTTTTAAAGCCATTTGTTGATGTTGGGAAGAGGCTAAAGTAAGAGCAGAATAAAAGTTTAATTTATTGTTTCTACTTCTGTGGGCTCTGAAAAAAAGGAGAACTTGAATAAAGGCTTTAAAAACAAGCACTGCGTTTAATTGCTTTTGCAAAGAAAATCTTTCATGTTGATAGCCATAAATATTAATGAGTTATAAGAATAGAAAAATAAGATAATGAGAATATTAGTCTTCATCTGAATAACAATACATAAAAACCAATTTAGAAACCAAGTTCTGGACCTGTTTGAGTAAATTTTGTCTTGCTAGCTTCATACTAAAAATTATTATAGATGAGTATAGACCAAAAAAAAAAAAAAAACCTGCTTGAATATTTCATAGTATAATCAAGGCAAGATAGGCTTCACTGAGTCAAAGGAAGGAGATACTGCCATTCCCTATGGTGAGTTTTCTATAACAGACACTCTTCTAATGAAATTGCCTTTACATAAATTCATACATAGAGATATTGCTAATAATACGTGCCCATAAATACATGTAGATTGGACATATGCAAATTTTATTCAGATTAGAGATTTATACTTAATTGTCAACTTGAAAGAATGTAGAATCCCCTTGGTCATGCTCACTAGACGTGTGTGAGGAGAATTATCTTGATTACATGAACTGAGGTGGAGAGATCCGCTTACAGTGTGGCACATGATTGCCGGACTGAGACTCTGGACTATATTCGTGGAGATTTGAAGCTCTGAATCACGCTTGAAATCACTCCTCTCTGTTTCTCACTGTGAGCCAACTGCTTGAAGATCTGGCTGCCTCAACTTCCCCACCATGCTACACTCTACCCTGAAGGGTGAGTGAAAATAAATTCTTTATGTTGCCTTAGTCAAGAGTGTTTTATCACATCAGCAGTAAATTGACTAAGACTGCCCTTCTTGAGTTCCAAGGACACCAGAAACTTTGATAAGTGAAATCTGAAACTGCAGGCAAACTGGCTCAAGTTCATAGACGTTAAAAAACAAAAATGTAATCTTATAATTTTAAATATTCAAAACAGTTTAATTACTTACATATACTTTTAAGAAAAGAAAAAAATGAACAAAACAAACAAAACAGCCTCAGACAAACTCTGTAACTTAACTCCTGACCACTGCTAAAAAATGAACAGAAGAAAAAAATTGCATCTCAGCCTTTCACTTTAATATAGAAGCAATGGAGATTATAATATATATCAACCAAAGAAATGAAAGGGATTCTATACCATAATTAAATTGGAATTATTCCAGGAGTTCATGTCTGTTGTAACAATAAAAGTCAATATTTTACTTATAAAATAAGTAACAAATCTATCAGTAATATGCAAAAGCAAACTAAGTCAATCTCATGACAAATTAAATCAGGGATTTAATTTAGCTATGGTTATGTCTTCTGGAAAAATAAGAATAAAATTAACCTTTATAAATCTAGTAATGTACAACTATAAGAAAATGAAAAAAATGAACTTCAGTTGTTAAAACCTGTAAATGTTACCCCCGAGACCAATGATATTTCCTGCAGAGCTTCAAATGTGTTTGTAAAGGACACCAGATCAATTGTGTAGGTTGGTTTTATGAGAACCAATTTATGACCTAATTAATATGATATCCAAAATGCATCTCAAGATGTATCACAAGCAGAAAGGCAAAGAATAAATCAATAAAACTTTTAGAAGATAATATCATAAGAATATCATTTGAAATTGGACACAAACATCATTTTTTTCTGAAAAAAAAGAGAAATAATGCAGTCTAAACAATGAAATTGTTAGTAAATTGGACATAAAATGTATTCAGTAATCACAAAACACATAGAAAGATTTGGACAAGGACTTATAAAACATTCTAAATGATTCTTTATGAAAATATATTTTCATTTATCAGCTTTTATAATGCAATTCATTCATATAACCAGAATATCTAGTATAGACTATAAAAGCTGAAACAATCAAGTTTTGGACATTAAATATAATAATTTAAAATCAGATGTATTTGAAGTTAACCATTTTCATTGATCCAGGAATTCCATACCTAAAAAATAAACACTGCTCTATGTCCATCAAAAGACATCAATGATTTGGCTTCTTAGTGTCTAACTTCTTTAGTTCTTTATAAGTTTTGGATAATTGCCCTCTGTCAGATGTAGGGTTGGTGAAGATCTTTTACTAAACTTTTGGCTGCCAATTTGTCCTATTGACAGTATCCTTTGTCTATAACCCAATTAAAAAGGCGGTACAGAACTAAACTGAGAGTTCTTAACAGAGAAATCTCGAATTGCCAAGAATCACTTTAAAAATGTTCCTTAATCACCAGGGAAATGTAAATCAAAACAATTATGACCTTAGCTGTGAATCACTACATTGGGTATATGGAACCAGACAGGAACCCCAGTGAAGTGATATAGGCACCAACGTTAATAACCAACAAAACTTTCAAGTCAAAATTTATCCTGTCTATAAGAAATGTAGGGATGGGGGATGGAGTAAAGACTGAGGGAATGGCCAACCTTGGGACACATTGTCTAGCATCAATGTCTAGCACTATTACTGACCCTGTTATGTTTACGGACAGGAGCATATTGTCCTCTGAGAGGCTCCATCTAGCAGCAGACTCAGGCAGATGCAGATACCCATAGCCAAACAGTGGATGGAGCTTGGGGACTCTTATGGAAGAATAGGAGGAAGGATTGCAGGCCCAGAAGGGGATAGGAACTCCACAGGATAACCAACAGAACCAACTAACCGGACCCTTGGGATCTTGGCTTTTTCAGTGTCTGAACTATCAACCAAAGAACATACACAGGCTGGACCTAGTCCTTCCAGATCATATGTAGTAGATGTGCAGCTTGACCTTCATGTGGGTCCTGAACAACTGGAACAAGGCTATCCCAAAAGCTGTTGCCTGTATGTGGGGTATGTTCTACTATGGCTGCCTTGTCTGGCCTCAGTGGGAAAGGAAGCACCTAGTCTCACAAGAAAATGAAGTGCCAGGGTGGGTGGGTGGGGATTCTCAGGGGGACCCGCACCTGCTCAGAGTAGGAGAGGAGGGTAGGGGAAGGATTGTAGGAGTGGGTAGGGGAGGGAGACAACAGGGTGTAAAGTGAATAAGTGAGAAAAAATAAAATTAAATAAAAAAGACATCCATGATATAAACTTAATTTATGAAATAATAATACCCCAAATCATAGGTTAGCAACTTAGTTTTCAAAAGATACCACTTAAAATTATCTATATCTATCTATATATCTATTATATCTATGTATCCATGTATCTATCAATCATTTATTATCTCTATCTATTATATATGTATCTATTTTCTATTTTATTTATCATTTATCTTTATGTATGATGAAATGAGGCCATGATGAATTTTTTTTCCATTTCTTCTGAACATGGAACAAAGAACATAAACTGAAACTGTGAGTAAATAAATGTTTAGAAACTAGATACAACTTTGTCATGCCAGTGGGATCTCAAATTGAACAGAAGGGAATTTTTTTTCTTGGATATTTTCTTTATTTACATTTCAAATGTTTTCTTCTTTCCAGGTCTCCCCTTTGGAAATCCCCTATCCCATCCCCCTTCCTCCTGCCTCTATGAGGGTGCTCCCCACCCACCCACTCCCATTCTCCTGCCCTGGCATTCACCTACACTGGGGCATTGAACACCCTCAGGCTTGAGAGCCTCTCCTCCCACTGATGACCAACAACCATCTTCTGTCATATATGTGGCCAGTGCCATGGGTAGCTCCATGTGTACTCTTTGGTTTGTGGTCCAGTCCCTGGGAGCTCTGGGAGGAGGGGGAGTCTAGCCTGTTGACACTGCTCCCTCCATGGAGCTGCAAACCCCATTAGCTCCTTCAGTTCCTTCTTTAACTCCTCTATTGAGGACCCTGAGCTTGGTCCAATGGTTGGCTGCAAGCTTCCTCCTCTGTATTTGTACATCCATATCAGGCTTCTATCAGCAAGTACTTCCCTGTATCCACAATAACGTCTGGGTTTGGTGGCTGTATATGGGATGGATCCCCAGGTGGGGCAGTTTCTGCATGGCCTTCCCTTCAGTTTCTGCTCCATACTTTGTCTCCATATTTCCTCCTGTGAGTATTTTTTTTTTTATTTTACCTTTCTAAAAAGCACTGAGGCATTCACATTTTGGTCTTCCTTCTTCTTAGGCTTCATATGACATGTGAATTGAATCTTGGGTATTCTGGACTTTTGGACTAATATCCACTTATCAGTGAGTACATACTGTATTTTTTCCTTTGTGACTGAGTCACCTCACTCAGGATGATATTCTCAAACTCCATACATTTGCCTGTGAATTTCATGAAGTCATTGTTTTTAATGGCTGAGTAGTAATCCATTGTGTAATGGAAATTATAGATGTTTGTTTTTGCTTTAGTTGCAAAACATCTAAACATTATATTATTTTAAGAGTGGAAAACTGTTCAATTTACTACAGAATTATTGAATTTTATGTTTTCAGCACAGTTTTAATATTTAAAACTTCATAAAGGCACAGTGCTTCCTAGATATCTAGCAAGGCTCCATTCCCCATGTGTCTGAAATTAGAAAAACCAATCAGGCCAAATTTTAGACAATTTGAGAAAATTCCGGAGTCAGAAAACTTACAGTGACATTTTCAATGTTTGTCATTAACATCACAGAATATTTATTTAAATACATTAAACCCTGATAGCTTCATATTTCACATGCTATGTAATAAAGGTATATAAAGACCTCTTACCAAAACCAGACCCTGAGGAAACGATTGTCTGGGTGGGTACAATGTTTATTGAAAGCATTTCTCATGTTGACATCTCCATAGCTCCTTAGGATAGTCTATTATTGTATAGATTACTGGATATCTGAGGAAAAGTTTATTTCTTTAAATTATGTCTTTTTCAACATATATATATATATATATATATATATATATATATATATATATATATATGTCGAAGATATATATAATATCTTTTCTTCGAGACAGGGTTTCTCTCTGTAGCCAACTCAGAAATTTGCCTGCCTCTGCCTCCCAAGTACTTCAAAATATTTTAACAGAGCATTTTAACATCCCATGTTACTCTGTGATGAAGATCTAAGCAGAAAGTACCTACTGCTGAGGGTATGGGAAAAAGGCAAAGGAAGCTAAATTCTGCTTATTATAAAGAGGAATGCCTGAGTTCATATAATGAGACAAAATTGAGAGACAAAAGTAAAGTTAGCACTGGACACTTTGACACAGACATGGATTCTAGGAAGTTGTTTGAAAATAAATGTTAAAAAATGAACTTTTTAACCCACTTTAGTAAACACCACCATATGATTTGTTCTCCTAATTGGATAATTAAGAAATGATCTATGTTACTTTTGCTTATCCAACGTTAGTTATTAAGTTAGTATATTGCTTAAATGCCCTATGGTGAAACCTTCTGTTGCCACTTTATTAAAATATCAATCATATTGCCACACTGCCTCTCTTATAGTTGTCAAATGTGAGAAGTTTCATTTGGTATGGGCAACACTTAAAGCAGAGATGTAAAACTGCTTTATCTCTGAGAAGAGATGATGGTGAGTGCTCCGACCTCAGTTTCCCTGTACTACCCATGTATCATGAGATCGGCACGAAGCATCTTGGGATACTTCATGGAAGCGAGGGGATAGAAAGAATGGAAGAACTGAGGGTTGTAGGGGTGTTATGGAATGAAGATATGGGGACATGGCATAGTAGTAGCTTTCATGAATTCACAGGAACAGTGGTTACCTGCAAGACTTTACATAAGATGGAGGCACTCAAAATTCTCTCATAGAGGGTAGAAACTGATTAAAAGGTGCCAGCCTTACTTAAGGAGCTATTGGCATGCATTGTGGCCTGGGAAAGAATAGTCACTTTTCTTCAGGATTATGTCCACTGGCAGGTTGTCTATTCTCTTTGATGGACAGACAATATGATCTAGACACAGGAAATTGGGAGGGGAACTTGTTGGTAGACACTAGGGGCAGTTGGAGATAGGAAACAGGACTCTTGGTGGAATGATCAAATTACATAGTACTCATGTCTGAAATTTTCAAAGAATCAGTAAGAATGTATGTTTTTAAGTGCAATGGATTAAGACCCAAATAACACTTACTAGATAATGACATACAACGGTCATCAGATTAGGCACAGGCACCATTATAAAGACATCTGCTCTCTGCATTATGAATAGTGGTGGTTTTCTGAAATGGTGTTCATTTTTGCAAGTAGAAGTTTCTTTGATGAGTGGTGAGTCCTGTACTTATCTGTGGGTATAAAGATAAATATGTAGCATGCAGTTATATATTTTTTAAAAAAAGACACAGTGAATTTGAAAGAGAGCAAAGTGGAAAGATTAAAGCATTAACTAAAATTTAAATGATTGATGAAACTCAAGACTATCACTTTTTTTTCTTAATGCATGTTCTTTTATTGTAAAGCTAACATACATCTATATTTTTAGATTTTTAAAACATTTTTCTAAGTACTTTTATTTTTACTGTAACCATTAGACGTTTTTTAATGAAGGCAAAAAATTTAAGTTTATAACCAATTTTTATATTTGTGTGGTTATGCATTTTTAATCATCACACATTTCTGTATTAAGTATTTTAAATTTTCAAGTGAAATTTTGGATATTTCTTTCCAACACCCAAAGATGAATCTCTATCAATAAAATGGAGTAGTTCTGATTGTGATAATTTCCGACTCTGCTTAATTTATACTGATACCATGAGAGGGAAGAATTTTGTTATTTATAAGGATGAATTCAACATAGACAGCTTCTTTCATACTTGATGCTTGGCTGTTCTTTACTGTTTTCTTTAAATAAGAATGACCTTTTCAGAGATTTTTTTCCCTCCATGCATAGTTGTCAACCTTTGCTCTACCTATCTGTTTTGATTCAGCATGGAAGTGGTATTATTCCCAGCAGCTAAACTGCCAGTGTGGTGAACAGAATTCAGACTTCTAGGAAAGGGATATTTCAGGAAGTAATCGTTTGCCCCGATTTGTGCTAATACTGCCCTTTTCTCTATTGCAGCCTCTAATAAGACGTCTACTAAGTATAGTGAGAATGATCCCGTGCAAGCCCGAAAGGAATTTATATCAAGAAGTAACCACCACAGGATTATTTCTGTTTTCCTATAACAAAATCTTTCTTCTTCATAACCATAACACTGAAGCAAACATTTCCTCTCATTTTCATTTACACACTTTTCAGCGATATAAACCTAAACAATTACATTTTCACTTTTCCAGAGACCAAATGTGGTCTTCAGCTCAGGTAAATCCTCATCTTTGCTGATGCAAAGAAGGGAATCATTATATCCATGGCCCGATGTCTGTCCTCTGATTTTCCAGATCTCATGTTGTTCTGTTCCGCAAGATCAAGAAGGATGCCTTCAGTAAACTCATTATGAGATCATCCTTTATATTTAACTTACCAGTTACTCATCTCCAGTTCTAGAGGATCATTTTCTATAGTAAGTATACTCACTTGGATATGTATATATATATATATATATATATATATATATATATATATACATATTTTATATATGTGCATTAGGTTTTCCCAAGTTTACTTATGAATTCTTTTTAAGCACTTCTATAAAACAAACAAACAAACAAACAAACCCAAGTCTTTAACATTTCTCAACAAATACTGTTTTGATCATTTACAATAATATATTCATGAAACAAGCAATGCTAGGGAGGTTAATCACTTCAAAAGACTAATTTGAGATGCAATTATGCATCATTCACTTGGCTTCACTGGGAACTTGAGAATTCCAACTCGAGTGGGTGTAAGTTACAGCACTTTGTTTCCTGTTTAATTTACTAATTTCACACCTCAATTTTTTTTTCTAAAGTAACTATGTTATTTAGTCACTTCAAGAAAATGTTGTTTTCCTTTTTTATAGAGATTTGTGAAATACAATTACTTACAGTTTTAGGCTCTTTGGAGGCTGAGTCTATACCTTGCATCATTGCATATTGCAGGCACTCTCTCCACTATCACTGCACAATCTTCGCAGCTGCTCTATATTCTTTATAAAAGGTAACACAAATGTCATGCATTTTCTACCAAAATATGTAGTGTTTACATATTTACTGGTAAATAGTAGTGCCATTAATAAGAGTAGGCCTTTACATCTCTGAAAAGAAACTCATCCAACCATTGACTCCTGAAAGATTAAACACTAAATGAGATATTTTTCCTGATTTGATAACAGTTATAATATTAAATAATACATCTTCTTCATATACTAATAGCTAAAGTTTTCTATCTGCATGACATGCTGATCAGAGCATTCCTTCTCCATTAAGGTTAGAATAATTACCAAATTTTAGAAAACGGTCCACTTGTTTGATAGGGGACAAATCTGCACAAGTGATCCAGGACATAACTTCAACTATTATTGAATTTCCTAGAAGTAGGGCTTTTGATTACTCACATATCTATCTAGATAATGTTTACCTTTTGGATGGAGAATCCAATCATTTTATCATTTATATGCTGAGTACATAGAAAATTTATTTATTTTAATAAAGAATGAACTGAATTAAAAAGTAAAATATTCGAACTTTCTAAATGTTTTAAGTCAATGACTTATTTACTTGAAAGCCAAATGATGACTTCGTTGAAATCTATGAACTTACTCGGTTGTTCCTAAGCCTGATGACCTTAGTTTTGAGCCCGAGACACGTGGTAGAAGTGTACACACATCTGCAACTTCAAGCTGTCCTCTGACTTTTGTGTGTGTGTGTGTGCGCACACACATAAAAAGTAAATAATAAATAAATAATAAATTCATGTTATAAAATTTAAGAACTGAAATTTTATAGAATATGGGGTTGGAAAGTTGAATCAACAGCTAACAACACTTGATCTTCTTCGTAAGAGAGGGTTTGGGTACCGGCACTAACATCTCTAATTCTAGTTTTAGGGTCTCCTGATCATATTTCTCGTCTGTGTGCATACTAGGCATGTACACAGTGCACATATATACATGAAATCAAACACTCATATGCATACAATGAAATGTTTAGGCTAAAACTTAAAACTATTCTCCCAAAATATTTAATGAAATCTGATAAATTATTTTTGTGACTAGTCCAAAAAATATATTACATCTCACAAAACAGCAGGATTTGTTGTAAGTTGTTAATATTTAAATATTTTCTCTTGGTATGAATTGATCTTTTGTTTCTATGAAAATGATTGAAATGACACCTTTGCAGAGATAAGCTTTTCTAAAATAGAACATATCACAAACTATAAACCAAGATTTACTTACTTAGTGAGTCACAAAAAATAATCACTGTGATGAATCATCACAAGTGAAAAACAGCTAAAATATGAAAGTGATATTGTTTCTAGAAACAGTGATTCTAACAGCCAAATCTCAATTATTTAAGCAGTAGATTAAAATATTAATAAATTAACAGTTCATAGATTAAATAATAATGAGATGATGTGCCTAGCTCTTCATCATCTCTCATGCTAGAGTTTGGACATTGCCATCTAAGACTTCTACAACATGTATCCATAGAAATGTGTACATAGAAATGAAAAGAATAGTTGCTTCACACATACTCTTTCTCAGGGCTTAAGAACTTCTCTGGCTTTCACCCAGAGCATCATTTGACAGTGGAAAAGTCGGTTCAGTGACAGCTTGTCAGTTGTGGTCTTTTGTGCTTTCTTTCCTGGTGTTTCACATTGGACAGTTTGCAGCCAGGTTGAAGAATGCTTTGTGTTTGAGTTAGAGAAGCTCCTTGAAAAACATTGACCCTAGGGAATTATTGTGGGGATCAAACAATTACAAGTCAGAAGAGGGATAGCAAAAGATCAAACAGATCACCTCGACAATTGTCAGGTGATGAACTTCTGAAAGAGTGTCAGGGCAGGAGGGCCCGGAATTCTTCTCTGCATGATAGGTAGACTCAGCTATCCCAGTCCTACCATGTTAGAGCACACATCAATTATGCTCTGAAGGTACTTCTGTCAGGTCATTACTGTTTGTAAGATGTAATTCAGAAAATCTCCAAGATTTAGGAAACATATCCTGAAACTTGAGTGATAACAAGAATGGCTTTAAAATGTTTGAATACAAATAACACAAAGGAGCCTTCATTTTTCAAAAATGTTTATATTATGGAGAAAACAAATCACACAGTTACTCTTCTCTGTTTGGTAATGACCTTCAAGAGACAGTGAATGTAAACCTATGATAACAGTCACACTTCACAGAGACATTGGCATACCTTTAAGATATAACCTCAAAGTCAAGAGGTGTTTTGAAATGTAACTTTTAGGTATTATGTTACTATATCTTTGGACAATACCTATTTTGGAAACATTTTTTATTAATGAATTTACAAAACAATATCTAATTAGAAACCTGAGGAATTTTTGTGCATTTCTAATATTGCATGAAAAAAAGATATTTTCAAGAAAATATTTTGATCATGGTTTTTCTACTGTCTCTTTTTCAGAAAAAACAGAACAACAAAAAACAACCCACTGGAAAAAAATAAGAAAAATATATCTAAAAGAGAAAGAAAATTATGAGACTCTTTTATGATATATATTTGCATATCGTGATAGAAATAATATATCGTGAGAAACTGTATAATACAATTAATAAGAGAAAATGAACTATACAATGAAATTCAATTAATATGAAAAAATGAGAAACAATAGTATACAATTAATAGAGCGGGGAAATAAAGGCCCAAATAAAGCAATTCTGACATACACACAAATCTCCAAAAGCACCCCTGAGTTTTTGTCCTGGCCTTTGAATGCTTATTTGGAGGTGGAAAAAATAATTTTTTATTAATTAATGTATTTATTCACTTTACATCTGATCATTGCCTCCTTCTTCTCCTAGTCCCCATCACACAATCCATCTTTCCCTTTCCCCTTTTTCTCTGAGAGGGTAGAGGCCCCTTCTGGGTATTCCCTGACCCCGGAGCATCAAGTCTCTGAAGGGCTAGGCACATCATCTCCAAATAAGGCCAGAAAAGGCAGCTACACAAATCTTCACAGACTTTGAAAGAACAATCCTCAACTTCATATGGAAAAACAAAAATCTAAAATAGCTAAAACAATCCTGTACAATAAAAGAACTGGAGGTATCATGATCCCTGATCTCAAGATGTACTATAGAGCAGTAGTGATTGATCAATGGAATTGAATAAAAGACCCAGAAATAAAGCTATACAGTTGATTTTTGACAAAGAAGTCAAAACCATACAATGGAAAAAAAGAAAACATCTTCAACAAATGGTGCTGGTCTAACTGGATGTCTTCATGTAGAAGAATGCACAGTGACCCAGATTTATTATGGTGCACAGAACTCAAGTCCAAGTGGGTCAAGGACCTCAACGAAAACCAGGATTCACTAAATCTTATAGATGAGAAACTGGAAATAGCCTCGAACTCATTGGTTCAGACGACAATTTCCTTAACAAAACACCAATGGCTCAGGCACTAAGATTAGTAAATAATAAATGGAACCTCAGGTGTGGATTCTTGGCAACCAGAGCAGTGCCAGTTATGGGTGCTCTCCTGGAGTGGGCCTTACATCCAATCACAAAGTACTTTTATTATTTCGACAAATAGATGAGAAACTATGAGAAAGCTCTTCTAAAGTTTTATTGACTCAACAATTCCCTTCAATCCCTCATTTTTTTATTCAAGCATACAAAGAAATATAATGTATGTAAGGGGAAACGTTACAAAATGATCATATTTCAATTGTTCTAGTGATTTCTAACAACTTGTTCAGAAAGCAGCTTCCTTAGTGTTTCCTAGGCATGTTTCATTATAAAAAGAAATATAATAATATCGATCAGTGAAACTAGGTTAATTACATGAGGGATTATCGTTCACACATAGTAAAGCACTTCTGTCAGATGGTATACTATTTGCATTAGTTCCTTTTCTCATTCCTATGACAAAATGGCTGACGAGGGGTAATTTACAGAGCTGGACAGATATCTCAGCAGATAAACATGTATACTGTCTTTTCATAAGTCACAAATTCACTTCCTAGCACCCACATGGCATAGTTTATTTCTATTCGTAACTCTAGATCCAGGTTCCATGGATAGTTGACTCACATACACAAACCCACATACAGAGAGACAAACATCTAAACAATTAAATGACTGTTAATTTTCTTTTAACGGAAACAATTTTAGAATGGTTAATTTTGGCTCATAGTTCAAGCCTAGTTCAAGGGTCTACAATCTACCTTGGTAGGTGAGGCATAGTAGCTTTAATGAAAGGTGGCTAGTTATATTGCATCTGTAGTCAGGAAGCAGAAACAGGACAATTATAGAAGTTCAAAGTCCATCCAGTTATTAACTTCCTTCAGCAAGACTCCACTTCCTTGATGCTCTAAACAGCACCATCATCTGACAACTAATTTACCACAGAAGCATGAGGCTTTTCCTGTCCAAATCAAACCATCTAAAATTTTAATCACAATTATAAATGACTATCACTACATAATTAATTTGGATGAGCTTAAGGCAATTTATGTGAAAGTTTATAACTCCCTGTCATGCTATAAGACACTGTAAATACAATTAACAGTCAAGGCTCCACAATCAGTCAGTGTCTTCCCCATCCTCATGCAAAAGCAGAATCTCCAGAGAAGGAGATCTTGTTCAACTGTGTGTTGTTCTTGCAAAGAACCAGAGTTCGGTTCTCTATACCCCCACATCTGGTGGCTCACAGTTGCCTAGAATTCCATCTCCAGGGGTTGTGACATCAACTTCTGGCCTCCATTGGCACTCACATATCCATTCATATTTACACACAATGACTTATAAGCATAAATAAAAATGAAATGAAACTTTAGGAAAGCAATTCCTAGACTTTTGTAAATTATTAAATATAACAGATAAAGTAGACCTGAAAGTGCCAAAGATATTTTTTATACTGCAAAGTACATTATAAATGTGAATTGTATCAAATGAGATTGTGTCGAAGTACAAGCAGGTTTGCCACAAGAATTATGGATATACTTTTACAGATAATGAGCTTCAGGTGCTGTTCATAATCCAAGCACAGGTGTGCTGAGTCTCAGTAGCCATTCACTTTCTGAGTGTTGTGGAAGATTCTCAGCTGGAATTTCATCTCTAGAAGTCTTCAGGATATAGACAGTTAGACCTAGGAGAGTAGATGCCATCAGTCAGATGCAGTAGGGAGAATAAAACAGAGCTAAAGATAGAATCCCAACCTAAGTTCATAATTTTTGAAATCAGACAAAGGAGGAAAGCAAGCTCTGCTTCCAGAGTTCCCAAGGAAGATGATGAATTGGAAACACTATATTTGGAAAAGAGCCTGCAATCAATTACAGTTATTTTCTCACCATCTGTGTTATGTTGTTTTGGGTTCCCTGTAGGTAAGAAATTCAATGATGTCCAAGTCCTGTACAGAAATGCCATGTAACCTATGATTATGTTTTGAGCCACTCCAAACTACATTCAACACATAATGCAGTGTGAATGCTCTGTGAAAAGTTTGTTAGGACTAATCATGGAAAGAATCTTCATGTTGTGTGTATAAAAGCATGGATTTTTTTTGTTGTTATTCAACCATAGCTGAATGCCCACAATACAATAATAAAGAATGCTGAGAAGAGACATTTGGCTAGATTCTGCAGTCAGAAACTCTTATAGTTTATGATATATACTTCATTCTTTGGCAGAAATGTAACTAAGAATTAGAATTATATTCATTATAATGCTTTTGTTGCATATTATATTTTAGTAAGATAAAGCTACATAAAAGATAGTACTTGGATGTATACAGGTAACATAAAATATTTATACATTTAATTGAAGCAATTAAAGCAATAGATTACATATGCATAAAATACCCAAAATGACATAAATTTCTGAAATGAAATTTTTTTTTTTTGTTTTTTTGAGACAGGGTTTCTCTGTGTAGCCCTGGCTGTCCTGGCACTCACTTTGTAGACCAGGCTGGCCTCGAACTCAGAAATCCGCCTGCCTCTGCCTCCCGAGTGCTGGGATTAAAGGCGTGTGCCACCACACCCGGCTGAAATGAAAATTTTTATGTTTACTTAAGTTTCATGAATATAAATCAAATTTCACTGGAAGTGAGTAGAAAGGTGTTTTTCTAACAAATTAATCTAGAATTTTATCTAGTGAATGAAATATACATGTGCATCTATGTACATTACATATATGTGTATATATATATATGTCATATGCACACAATATTAGTTTGAATAAATTTATTAGCTTTTATATTTCTGTAAATGCTGTGCAAACATTATATGTGGACATTCCTGCATCAGACAACTATAGATACATGTCACTAAATTTGAATTGCTTTTACAAATGGTCATGATGGAACCTTTAAAGATGTTATTGGTGGGGATCCAGAACTGATTATGACATTGGTGTACCTGCTGTGCGTCAGCAATCAGATGTTTTGTACCAGATAAAAGTTGAATGCTATTTTGTCTTGATAAAGTCTTACTTGATGGAGGATGCTACAAATGGTGAACACTGTATTCTTCCTTCCACTATGAGCTCCTTTAGCTGAACAACAGAGGTTCTGCAGCAGTGGAGAGTGGGAAAGGGCAAGAAGTTGATATTTTCAGGCCACACGTCCTGTTTCTGAAATGAGTTTTATTTGCTTTTTAATTACAGAACGAATATAAAAGAGGTTTGGCTGCCTGCAGTTCATTTAAAACACCAGTTTAGAGAGTCATGCTTGGTCAGATTTCCTGGAGAGAACTCAAGAATCAAGGAGACTAAGTGTGACAGGAGATTCAGATAGTGATTCTTCCATTGGCCTGCATTTTAATTGGCACATAGAGGTTTTTTTTAAATTATAGTGTCGAAAACGCAGTATATTTATCATTAATTTCACAATCTATGCAAATCTCTCTACTTTCCACTCATCTATAAGTGTCTAAAAAAATCTTCTCAATCACAAATCACACTCATTCATCTAATGTTGTAAGATTTGCTGAGAGTGACTAAAATCATGGATAAATATCTGAGAACTGTGTGACTTGGTTATGAATTTTGAAAACAAACACATACTAAGAGCTAAAATGGAAATATGTAATTAATATATGGCGATCATATTAAACAACACATAAAAATTTGGGAAGGGAGAGATGACTTTTTCCTTGATATTGATCTGAGCTAAGAGAATGACAGATATAAAGTTTGAACTTAGGGAGGGATGAGTGAACAACCTGTTAAAGATGTTATTCTCAAAGAGTAACTAGGAAATCTCCCAGGGAAAGAAAACATTTACCACTCATTAAAAGAACAAGGATATGCCTGTGAGCACGAGGTTTAAACTGTGCATGATATATGAAAATGAGTTTCAGCTTACAAGTATCATTTCTAAAGTGCTTCATCTTATGTTGTGTGTTTCCTTTAGAGCAAAATAAGAAAGACGGTACTTTTATCAAACACATTATAACTCAGACATTATCTGTGTCTCCATGAATTGAAGGATTACTACACACAAGTTCATTGCTTCTACATTTTGTGTTTAAAACAATAAACTCATTTCATAGTGTGTGTTTGGCTCAGAGGAAAAGAAAGCAGAGGGTGGAGTTTTATGTATGTTTTTAAACTATCTACATGCCAGGTTGGTGAGCCAACTGATGTATTTGTTACTACAAATGCATACTGATATGCCAACACCCCTAAAGTTCACAGTTTATATCACTCTTGACTTATTGAGTTGTGCAGTCTGTAGTCTTGGACGCATCTATAATGTTATTTCTCTACTGTTATATTAACTAGATTTCATATTCTTAATTCTTCTGTATTACTACATCTATTTCCTTTAAAATCTCTAGTCCTTTCTAATATTTCTTTTATTCCTTGAGACTGTGTTATATATGAATAAAATATGTTTGATCAAATATATCCTCCAGTCCTTCCCATCAAATTCTTTTTTTTTTTCTTTTCTATACCATTGAGTCTGGTTAATGTTGGTATTTGCATGGGTTTAGTGCTATTCATTCAAGCATGAGAAATCTATCTTGGGATACAGCCACTGACACCACCCACCTCTCCTTCCTTCCTTCCTTCCTTCCTTCCTTCCTTCCTTCCTTCCTTCCTTCCTTCCTTCCTTCCTCCCTCCCTCCCTCCCTCCCTCCCTCCCTTCCTTCCCTTCCTTTCCCTCCATCCCTCCCTCCTTCCTCCTTCCCTCTCCCTCTCTCTCTCCCCTCTCCCCACTTTCCATAGTTTTTCTCTGTCTAGAACGTTATATTATTGGACTCACACAGTATATGCACCTTTGACATTAGAATGTTTCACTTAGTATACTTGCCATTCATTGCTTTTACCATTAAAGCCTATATACTTGGGTATAAAGCTGCTAATTTCTTTTTTAATTCGCTCTGATCTAGACTTTTTTATGACATATTTTCTTTATTTACATTTCAAATGTTATCCCCTTTCCTAGTTTATCCTCTGAAAATCCCCTAGCCCCTCCTCCCCCTGCTCCCTAACCCACCCACTCCTGATTCTTGGCCCAGGCATTCCCCTATACTGGGGCTTAGAACCTTCTCAGGACCAAGGGCCTCTCCTCCCATTGATGTGGGAGTAGGCCATCCTCTGCTACATATGCAGCTGGAGACATGAGTCCCACCATGTGTTTTCTTTTATTGGTGGTTTAGTCCCAGGGAGCTCTGGGGGTACTGATGTGTTCATATTGTTGTTTTTTGGTATTTGTCCTATAGGGTTGCAGACCCCTTCAGCTCCTTGGGTACTTTCTCTAGCTCCTTCACTGGGGACCCTCTGCTCCATCCAATGGATGACTATGAGCATCCACTTCTGTATTTGCCAGGCACTGGCAGAGCCTCTCAGGGGACACCTATATCAGGCTCCTGTCAGCAAAAATCTTGTTGGCATCTGCAATAGTGTCTGGGTTTAGTGGTTGTTTATGAGATGGATCCCCAGGTGGGACAGTCTTTGCATGGTCATTCCTTCAGTCTCTGCTCCACACTTTGTCTCTGTAACTCCTTCCATGGGTATTTTGTTCCCCCTTCTAAGAAAGATTGAAGTACCCACACTTTTTTTCTTCATTCTTCTTGAGTTTCATGTGTTTTGCAAATTGTATCTTGGGTATTCTAAGTTTCTGGGCTAATATCCACTTTTCAATGAGTGCACATCATGTGTGTTCTTTTGTGATTGTGTTATTTGACTTAGGATGATATCCTCCAGATCCATCTATTTGCCTAAAAATTTCATAAATTGTTTTTAATAGCTGCCTAGTACTCCATTGTGTAAATGTACCACATTTTCTGTACCCATTCCTCTGTTGAGAGACATCTGGTTTATTTCCAACTTCTGGCTATTATAAATAAGGCTGTTATGAACATAGTGGAGAATGTGTCCTTATTACAAGTTGGAACAACTTCTGGGTATATGCCCAGGTGTGGTATTGCTGGATCTTCTGGTAGTTCTATGTCCAATTTTCTGAAGATCTGCCAAACTGATTTCCAGAGTGGATGTACCAGCTTGCAATCCCACGAGCAATGGAGGAGTGCTCCTCTTTCTCCACATCCTCACCAGCATCTGCTGTCACCTGAATTTTTTTATCTTAGCCATTCTGACTGGTGTGAGGTGGAATCTCAGGGTAGGTTTGATTTTCATTTCCCTGATGATTAAGGATGTTGAACAGTTTTTAAGTACTTCCCAGCCATTTGGTATTCCTCAGTTGAGAATCCTTTGTTTAGCTCTGCACTCCATTTTTAACAGGGTTATTTGTTTTTCTGGAGTCAAACCAATTGAGTTCTTCATATGTATTTGATATTAGCCCCCTATAGGATTTAGGATTGGTAAAGATCTTTTCCCAATCTGTTGGTTGCCGTTTTGTCTTATTGATACTGTCCTTTGCCTTACAGAAGCTTTGCAATTTTATGAGGTCCCATCTGTTGGTTCTTGATCTTACAGCACAGGCCATTGGTGTTATGTTCAGGAACATTTACCCTGTGCCCATATCTGTGAGGTTCTTCCCCACTTTTTCTCTATAAGTTTTCGGTTTTCCTGTTTTGTTGAGTATAGAAGGATCTGATAATTTTTTGTATTTCCTCAGGTTCTGTTGTTATGTCTCCATTTTCATTTTTGATTTTGTTAATTATGATACTGTCTGTATGCCCCCTAGTTAATATGGCTAAGAATTTACCTATCTTGTTGATTTTGTCAAAGAACCAGCTCCTGGTTTGGTTGATTCATTCATTCCTGGTTCTGTTTCTATTTGGTTGATTTCAGCCCTGAGTTTTAAACAGCCACAAGTAGCTAATATTTTCACAAGGTTAGAATAATTGAGTTAAAGCTTTATCAATTGGCTCTGAAATTATTGTGTTGGTATGTTGTAAATTGTGATCTTATTGTTATATAAGTCTGATTTGATAATTAAGCTTTAAGAGTCATGTTTCTACTGGATAACTTGGTGTTGAGATGGGTGATCCTGGGATGTGTAGGGTGTTGTGTGGAAGGGAGCTGAACTTGCTAGCTGGGAGAGAGTAGCTCAGTGGTGAGAACATGCCAAGTGTAACCCTGCCAGGACCTAGTGTTGTGACCCACCAGTACTAGTACTAGAGCAGAAACACGGATTGGTGGGGCAGGAGAGATGGTGGGGGCAGGATAGATGGTAGGTCGACTTTTTTTAATATTTCCTGCAACAAAGAGACATTTGTTCCAGTCTCTCCTGAAAAAACAAAAAATCACACCATAGAAAGTTAAAGAGTTTCATTTCTCACTCTTAAACTGGAAGGTCCCAAACCCCTGGCAAAAAAAATAACTTTCTATTTCCATGTTTCCTCTGCTGTTCTGTTGTTAGAGATGAAAATTGACTATGTCAGTCCCCAGAAAATGATGTTGTCTGCTCGAATTTCAATTTCTTTAAACATACAAAGAAGAGTGTTCCAGGGCGTTTCTGGAAGCAAAAACCCAATAAGATTAGCATATTTTTTCTTAATCACATCACTTCCTTATGTTGTTAATGTTTTCCACTGGAAGTAGCAAAATAGAGGTAAAGGGAAAATTGAAATAGTCATTATTCTATTTATTTCATCTTCCTTTGAAAACTAACTTTAGAGAGAATAGAATACATATATTAAAAAGTGCACTGAGCTTTGTGTCATATTTCTACTTCCTCATGCATTGTTGCAAGGAACCGATTGTGTCATTTGCTGAATAATAACTGAATTTATACAGGACAAGGTCAATGGTAACATTCAGGTAAATGATTTAAAAGGTTTTCATTATACAAAACATTTTATGTGAATACTTTAGAATGTAAGAGGAAAAAAAATCCAGTAGAACACATTCCCTAATAACAGTATTATAATTTCTTCCCTTAGTTGTAGCTTCTCAAAAACATGAAGTTGTAGTAGTACACTTTTCTATTTTCCTTCCAACTCATGGCTCATGCAAATCCTGGGAGAAAAAAATCTATTTAATAGTCGAGCTTGGAAGCATAAAGTGTGCATGCATAGTTGAGTCTTCCTATATTTAAAAGTGATCACACCAATTGGCTTAGTTTATAGAAGTAATACTATGAGTGTGTGTGATGTATACTTATTGAAGGACATCAACAATCTAAAATGTTTTCTTGCTTCAAACTCTCATATTTTGAGTCTTTTGAGGATTTATATTTTAATATATTTTCTGCACTTTCTAAGATAGTCCAGAATATGATATTCAGTGCATTAACAATGATTGACAACATATCCATGCTTGGGAAGCCATTTTTCATTATCTTTATTCAATTCTCAAATAATATCCCTCTGATTTACACAACTGAACTCATCAGTAGTTCCAAATTAACATAAAATAAAATGAAGAAAATGAAATGATAAAATGAATAAGGATATAAAGTAAAAAATTAACATATTCAACACTTCCTGAGTGTTTATGAATGAGCGATTAGAGAGCCCAGAGACCTAGGGGAAAGCTCAATGCTACTGGTCTTAAAAAAAATAATGTAGTCTTAAAATGAATCCCCCCGGGAGCTCTTGACTCTAGCTGCATATGTATCAAAAATGGCCTAGTCGGCCATCACTGGAAAGAGAGGCCCATTGGACTTGCAAACTTTATATACCCCAGTACAGGGGAATGCCAGGGCCAAAAAGTGGGAGTGGGTAGGTAGGGGAGTGGGGGGGGTATGGGGGACTTTTGGGATAGCATTGGAAATGTAAATGACGAAAATACCTAATAAAAAAATGAATCCAAATGATAGTCTGCCATATTCATAGATCAGTGCCTTAATCATCAGAGAAGCTTCCTCCTTCAGAAGGTGGGAACAAAACTGGTGTTCCACAGTCAGAAATTATGGAGAGAGAGAGAGAGAGAAAGAGAGAGAGAGAGAGAGAGAGAGAGAGAGAGAGAGAGAGAGAGAGAGAGAGAGAGAGAGATTAAGAAGTCTCCATTAAATCTTTCCTGCCATAGCTCAGGGAACCCAACAGATGTGGCGGCAGAAATAGGTAAGAACCAGAGGACATGGAGGACACCAGGAGAAAAAGCCCACTAAGTAAACCAAGCAAAGCTCATATGAACTCACAGAAACCTAAGCAGCAAGTGCAGGGCCTGCGTGGGTCTGCACTGGGTTCTCTGTGTATACATGATTGATTTCACTTTAGTACTTTTATGGGACTTGTGAATGTGTGATCAAGTGCTCCTCTAGTTCTGTTTCTGCTCTTGGGCTTTTTCCTTTGTTGGTTTGCCCTGTCCAACAATGATGTGGTTTTTTGTTTGTTTGTTTGTTTGTTTTGTTTTGCTTTTTGCCTTAGTATATTTTATTTTGTTATGCTTTGTTGTTTTCTCTTATATGTTTCTTCAGTTCTCATGAGTGTCAGAAAGGGATCACTATAGGAGAATTGCTGGAGAGTAACTGGGAGGAATATAGGGAGGAGAACTATAATAAGTATATATTCTACAAGAAAAGAATCTATTTTCAATAAAGGGAATAAGCAAGTAAATAAATGGGAAGACAAAAAGGTCAACTATGATTGAGGCTATGGAGCACTCACAAAAAGGGACTTAGTGTGGCTGCACTCCAGAAGGCCCAACAAACAGGTGAAAGAGTCAGATGCAGATATTTACACCCAACCAATGGACAGAAGCAGCTGGCCCTGTTGTTGAATTAGGGAAGGCTGAAAGAAGCTGAGGAAGAGGGCGACCCCTGTAGGAGGACCAGCAGTCTCAATTAATCTGGACCCCCGAGATCTCTCAAACCCTAGACCACCAGACAGACAGCATAGACCAGCTGATATTTGGCTCCCAACACACATAAAATAGAGGACTGCCAGGTCTGTGATAATTCAGAGATGGAGTACCTATCCCTCAAGAGACTGGAGGCACCAGGGAGTTTAGAGGTCAGATAGCATGGACATCCACATGGAGATAGGAGGGTGGGGAGAGGATATGGGATGTGGACCAGTAGGAAAGGACAGGGGGAGAATGGAATAAAACGTGGAGTGTAAAATTAATTAATTAATTAAAAAAGACAAAAGAGCCAAAAAATGACCCAAATCTAAAGTTAAACCCCTTTTATTATCAAATTCTGGGGTAGATGTTAAGGAACTAGTCCAAAATCGTTAATTTTTGCTTTAAAAATTGAGTTATTAGAAAGTTAACTCTTTCCAATGCTTTCTAACCATTGCAAATTGGCTTTCAGAAGTTGTAGACCATGGTATCTTTTATTGACCTATTGCTATCTATGTATGTATTGATGTATCTATGTATTTATGCATCTATGTATCTATGTATCTGTGTATCTATCTTAAAACAACTGATTTGACGAGTATTTCTCAAGATCATTCCTAATAAATTTTATATTAAACATTAATTACAATAGGAATAAGAATAATTATGCTAGTTATCTGTACATGATTCAATGTGTCTTTTGTTATGTTTATTACTTAGATTAAATGTCAAGGGACTCTTGAAATTTGTAGAGAAAATAGAAGTTTGGTTCTCATCATCCATTTCACAAACACCTATTACTCTAGACGCCACAACATCCTCTTCTTGCCTCTGGAGATAACTAACATCAGTGAAACACACACACACACAAGCTCACACATACACACTCACACTCACATTTACACACATGCACATGCAAATAAAAATAATAGTTTGAGGAATACCATTACAGCCACATCAACCACTACTTCCTCATCTCAGGGTTTTCTCTTAAATTTATATATATTAATCCTAAAATCAATTAATATTTTAATTGCTTATAGATTATTTTTGTTTGGTGAGACTATGGATACTATTTTTGTGCTCCTCTTTATTTACAAAATATTCTCACCCACAATAATATCAATGGTTTTGCCTGTAGAAGTAGCTTGCTTGTTCTCATGGCTGTATAATATGTCATGCATGAGTATGAGCTAGCTTATCATTCTACCATTGAGAAAACATTCTATTTTGCATTTTACTTCTCTGAGGAAATTATATAATTGATTTAGTTGCATTTTTTTATGTGATTTGGAGATGACCAAATGCATTTTTTACTTATACTCCATTGTCTCTGCTACTTGAGCCATGCAACATTTTAAATTAGTAACTTGGGGTCACTTCATTAAATAATCTTATGTCCATAGAGTATCTAGTAAGGCGTTGTTATTGCCTCCAGATTCATACTTATTGCACTAATGGAATTTGTAATCTAAAGAAAAGCACCTCCTTGTAATTGGAGCTAATTTCTAAGTACCTTTTCAATGGCCTTTATCTATAAATTTGTGTACAGCCAACTCTCATTAAACTGCCCAAGGGATAGAATTTTGAATAAAGACAGCAATACAATTAAGCAATATTCATGTTAATCTTCTTTTTTTTCTGAAGAGTCCATAATAGGATGTAGTTTATAGTCATCCAGATCATCTACAATAATTATGACGCTTATGAAGAAACTGTAAACGCCAAGTATTAAGTTTGGCTTCTGTTTTGTGTTCTATAGACTGGAGGAAAGTGATCTCAAAACATAAAGCTGTCTCAAAAATAACTTTATATTGGCAAATCAACTCGAGGGATGCCGCCACACATTACTGATGTTAGGAATGATCTTCTAAATTATGCTGAAGACAACAGGGGAGAGTGAACAAAATTACTTATCTAGTGATTCATAAAAATGTGTTCTATTTAAAATAGGTTGAAACAATTCTTTTCAGTGATTTTGTAGCAACTTCTAGTCTACAGGAAATGTTTTATCATAAACAGAAAAGGTGTGATGCTGTTTTTAAAAGAGCTGGATATTCTTAAAGTTTCTATGTCATTTCCTCTAACTGTAATTTCACCACCAGAGTTCCACTGTTGAAATTATCACTAATCCATAGAACAGATTTTTCTTCTATTTACAAAATCAATACCAAGTATGAAGGCTGGAGGAAAACCAGTAGCGTTTTCACCTTGAATTCCTATTTTCTAATTCAATAAAATAAACATTTTGAAAATCTTTACACCTCAAGAACACTTGACATATTAAATTCAACAGTATTATAAATTGAATCTATCACAATAAAGCTATTACATTTCTTTAAAAAGATAGTGAAGAAGCATTTAAAAAGCAATGGTCAAGGTACTGGGGAAATCTGGAAGAACGGAACGCAACGGTACTAACGAGATGATCACAAGTTAATGCAGGATAATCTGTTATCACTGCACTTCATGACTTCTGACTGTTTCCAGAAACTTCCTTTACTAATATTTATTCTGACTTTATGCCTGGGAGATTTGAATGGGGCATTTTGTCCTTTTTACAAAAGTAAGAGCTAAACTGGGTTTAGTTCTCAGAGGCTATGCTTACAGATAGATGTATATCTATCAAAACTATTGTATTAAAAGTTTCTATAAGAATAAATCAGAAGGGACATGACCATTGAGGTATTTATTTGTTTTTATTTGTTTTTTCTCCTTACAATAGGTTTGCATTTATTATTGCCACATTGCATTTTCTGGAATGTTTGCCTTCTCCTCTGTATACACATCCAAGGCTACATCAAGAAGCGGCCAATTATCTGTTACAGTCTAGTTTTCAGCATGGCCTGGAGAGTGCTGAGGAGCATCAAGCAGAAGTAGAGAATTTTTCCAAGTCCCACCATTCCAAGGATGGCTCTTTTCAGGTCTGGTTTCGACAAAACTGACAGGAAGAGCTGTCTTCCACCTTACATTTTAAACTGTGTGTTTCAGGGTAATTTTAGGATAATTTTGGTTATTGCTGTCAATCTGCAACTGGTCATAGAATGTAGGCACATCTTAACCAAAAGGGAACAGCTGTTTCCAGCAAGTGCATACATCATGTTTTAGAGTGTACTGCCTTGCATTTCCCTTCAGATGACTCCACTGTGAAGCGGTTCACTGAGCTCATTATTTCCCATAGGATTCTGCTCTCTGCAAATTCAAACTGTTCTTTTATTGTAAGGCTTTGTCAGAGGGAAGGAAAGACTCATTCAGTAGATAATTTTAACCTTTAAAAATCAAACGCACTGGAGCTCAGTGTGAATATGACAGTGTAGAGGAGGCTGTCTCGATTCACATCCCACTAAGCTGAAATATTTTTGCATTTATATTAGTATGCAATAGCTAGTGCCAAAATATTGAAACCTAATGGAATGTATTAGTTTCTCTGGCAAAGAAAGTCACATCTAAATGGAAAAAACGATGCATTTTCAGATCAATTTGGAAGACACAATTTGCTCTTCTAAATCATTTCAGTTATTTTCACTTGGATACCAGATGAAAAGTTCAATTGAATATGGAACACTTCCTATTATTTTCAGAATAAGGAGTTTCCTACAAGATAAATATTTAAGGTAGCTTAATGTGTACATGGAGTTATAATGGCCCTTCTTAGTACATCAGATCCTTACCTATAGTTCTCATAAAAAAAAACGGAAACTAAAAAGTATAGTGGGAGTTCTTCATGGTCATATAAATTGAAAAAGGCCATATAATAAACTTTAATACTTTCTTAAAGAGTAGGGATCACTATAATAAAAGTGTTCTCAGTAGTAGAAGCAATAGCTACTGTACAATTGTAGGACATACTGTATCATGCCTTCCTGAACATTTAGAAAAGATTACTCAACCTTAATTCCATAGTGAGCTAGATTTGTATTTTCTCAATAGCCAAGATTAATCTGATAAAGTATACTTTGTAACTTAAAATGACTAATTTTCAACATAGCTAAGGAAAATGAATTCAAAATCAATACCCTAAAGAGTTCCATCTTGAATTGGATTGAAAATCTACTGTGTTCTTCACCTTATCTTTGAGAGTCTGAAGTTGAAATTATGAGAGGTATCACTCAAAAAAAGAATTTGAAACCAGAATTCCCTCTCCAGAAAAGTTTGTCTCCAAGCTAGACATGTAAGGGAAGAGGGTGCATATTACTACAATGATGGGTACTGAAGTACCACCTGCATGGTGTTAGTAAAAAATACACACACGTTTTACAGTAGATGAAGGAATGAATATAATTACAGGTAATAATCTAGCATACTGCAGCTTATTTTTGTGAAAATTTTCCACTCTAGTAGAATATAATAATTTCTGGCCTTATGAACATTTTTTCTTTTGAGAAAAGGAGTGAATTTAAACCAATGACTAGTGAATATGAAAATTGGAATTGGAGAATAAATGTAGAGAGTTGAAGGAAGGGTAAGGCAGAGTTGGGGTAGAAGAAAACACTACGGATAAATGAAGGAGGTGTGGAAGCCGACTATTTTGTGGGTTTATTTGAGAATATGTTTTAGTTAAAGAGTTTTGAACAGAGGTACTTGACATGGTAGGATTATTCTCTCAGAAGACAGATTATAAAACAGCAAAAATCCCAGTGCCATGTGTGGATATTTCTAGGTGTTGTTAGGGGAGAACAAGAGATGAATCTTGTGATTGTTCTTGGTTTTCCAACAGAACTTAGTAGTAAGAGTCTACTACTAAAGACACAGCAACTTATTTTACATTTTAATCATTGTGAGAAACTCTGGAATTGATTACAGGTTACTTGCATGGAGGAGGTCGGAAGTCTATATCCAGGGAGAACTTAAAAAACACTTCTGTTTGCTACATGCTTGTTCCCTGGAGCTTTGTGATTATCACCTTATTGCAAGAAGCAAGTTAGCATTGGTCACCCACCCACCCCCAAACTCCCAAGCCTCTGTCCTTTCCATATTATGTGCCTGCAGAGATGTGGATTTAGAACTCACTCTTATGACAGACGTTTAGTTCTTATAAGAATTTAAATCTAACTGGAGAGATAGCTTAGCAGTTAAGAGCACTAACTGGTCTTCCAGAGGTCCTAAGTTCAATTCCCAGCAACTACATCATGGCTCACAACCATCTGTAATGGGATCTGATGCACTCTTCTGTTGTGTGTGAAGTGCACTCATACAGTGCACTCATATTAAACAAACAAACAAACAAATCTTAAAAAAAGAATTTAATTTCAGGTAATACTCCCAGATTTCAATATGATTTAAAATATTGTCACAAAAATCCATGATATATTTTGGCAATGATGCTGCATTTTGATATTTTAAGAAATATACAACATAAAACTTTCACAAAAATAGGAAAATAAAGAACAATAGTGACACATTAGTATAATGCCTTACCTTCACCGAAAAAGGAAATTGTCATTTCTTTCTTTCTAGAACATGTGCTAAAATAATATCTTAGATTTATCAACCTCCTGTTTAAAATCTCATTTATTTGCAGCATATTTTCTCTTATTTTCACTGAGAAACAATGTCTACGTCTTACTTTGTGTTTAAAGGAAATAACAACCAATGAGTACATGTGTTCCCAATTTCAGCTACAAAGGTGTAGAATCTTCAAAGAGTGGGTCTGTAATGGGAATTGATACTGAAACTTTTAGCTAATACAAGGACATTGGAAGTTTAAACATTACTTTATAAAGGCTGCTTTTTTCTTCTTTGATCACTAGCCTTTAAAGGCAAAAGTTTTTTGAAAACAAAGGATTTATTTTGCTTTGGAGTGGGTAGATAATCAGGATTCATTGACAGAGACTGTCTCAAGTGCTAAGCCTACTTCAAATGTGAGCTATGCATGTCTTCATCTACTGCATTAGCCTCAGTGAAGCTCAGCTAATTAGAAAATAGTATCATAAAGTGTTATCTTTGGCTCTGTAGTAACAAATTCCTTGTGGCTAGATTATTTCCATTTCTAACTCATTTTCAGGGTGGGAGTTTGCTGAGTGTTATGCTATAATCTACCCAGTGCTAATGTGAACTTTGATGGGAGATGAGCACCTGATCAATTAAATTACTGAGATGAATATGAGCCTGACCTAAATGCAAATTAATGGAATATTATAATTGATTGAAGACATGGATAAAATACACCTATTTGAAGTATTTATCATGAGTGATGTTAAGGAAGATTTAAGTGCTATACTGTAAATAGCATAGGCTTATAGGAAGCGTCACTAACGAGAATCAAGGAGCTAGAGTAATTGTGAAAAAAATAATGTTCAGTCTTTACATGTTTATATATGACATTACTAGGTTATTGAGCCTCACTCTTGTCTTTTTCCCATGCTTTGTGTCCAAGCAGAAAATTGTATATGGCTCAATGTTGAAATGGTAGAAATCTGGCCATGGGAGATGTGGCCTTACTTAGGGAAGAGTACATCAATTGTTTGTTCATTGTCAAAGAGTCAGTTCTGAAAACACACATTCAAGTGGCACTATATGGAAAAACAGGTTACATTTAGAAATATATATGTATGGATATGCACACATATGCATACAGTAGCAAGTAGATCTAAAAATAGAGTCTATGATTTCGAAGGAGAGTGGAGAGGGGTATATAGAGGGTTTAGAGGAGGGAAATGTAGTAACAGCCCATGCAGGTGAGACTGTGGAGCAAGATCACTCCTTGAGTGCTGGTAGGAGTGCAAACTTGTACAGCAACTTTGAAAACCAATATGGCAGTTTCTCAGAAATCTGAAAACCAATCTACCTCAAGACACAGCTGTACCATTCTTGGTCATGTACTCAAAGGACACTCCATCCTACCTCAACGGCACTTGCTCTACCATGTTTATAGCAGCTTTATTTGTAATAGCCAGAAACTGGGAACCAACCAGAAGTACCTCAATCAAATAATAAAGAATATGTGGTACATTTATACAATTGGATGCTATGGAAATGATAAAATATGTGATTATGAAATTTGCAGGCAAATGGATAAAACTTTAAAAAATAATCCTGAGTGAGGTAGCCCAGAAAGACAAACATGATATGTACTCACTTGTAAGTGGATGTTAGTTGTTAAGGATAATCATGCTACAATCTTCAGATCTAGAGAGGCTAAGTAACAAGGAAGGCACAAGGTGAAGTGTATAGATCTCCCTGGGAAGGGGAAATACGAACAGATTTTGCAGGAGCTCTGAGTGCAAGTGTGGATGGAAACAAGAATGATCAGAGTAGATAGAAGGATGAATGGAGAGAGAATACTGGAAGAGACAACTGGAATTGGTGGTGGACGAGCATCTCAGGGGTGATGTAGAAACCCAGTACAATGGTAACTCCCTGGAATCTATGAGCGAGATCATAGTGAGGACTCCAATGAACCTGCTATCTTCTGTAACCATGCAAGACTTACAGTGGTGTGACTAGGGCACCAACACAGCCACAAAAACTTTGACCTATAATTTGCCTTGCTTGCAAGATGTGAGGGGATAATGGTGTCAAAGAATGTGTAGGAGTGGCCAGCCAATGTCTAGTCCAACTTGACGCCCAATCCAGGAGAGGGAACCTACCTCTGACATTGCCTAGATAACCAGTAACCAGAGTGGTCAGTAATTCTAAGATCATCTCCATTTAATTTCTGCTTAAAAACAAATTCTGTGCCTCAAGTAGAAACTTCTATAAAGACTATTTTTCAAAGTAAATTATTTCTCTCAAAATAACAATATGGTAAGCACAATTATTTTGTGATACTACCTATCCTACACATATATATATATCACTTCATGCATATAATATTATATATTAAATATTTGCATTTATTATAGAGATTACTCTTATTGTTTTTTAAAAGGAGATCTATGTACACACATATGTATATGATTTTATATATACATATATATAAACAGTGTCACAGTGTCATCTTTAATCCACTGAATTTGGTGCATCAATTTTATATAAAAAATTTACTTTCACCAAAGGTTCTGCACAAGTATTCAAGAAAATAGTGGTTTCTGAATTGCAACAATATTAATAAAATACTAGCTTGCAGTATATAATGCCTTAGTATAGTTCTGTAAGTCAAAGTAAAGGCAATTACTCATTTTCTGCTGGTACTTAGGGTACACTGAGATTATATGGTAACAGTTGTATATTATACGTAATTTCTACAGACTAAAATATAAAGGGAATTTGCTGAATTACACTACAAACTGTCTTTCTGCTGTTTCTGGTTTCCTAAACAGTGAATTCATTTTGTCCAGTTCTTTCCCATTGGTCTTTATTTCATTGTCTGAAGCATAGAATGACTAGTCATGGAATGAGATTAGGAGACATAATGTTCACTGCAGGGGCACTGTGTTAGCAAGGAAACTGATGGTCATGGAAGAACTGCATTTAATCTTATGCACAATTAAGCACAGCTTCCAGCCTCTAAGTGCCCCAGGGTTGGTCTCCATGTCTCAAAATTTATTCAGAGTCTGAGAAATTATTCATGGAAGTCAACTACCTAATACATATACCTATGTCTATAGATAAAGATACATTTTTCTGTACTTTTCATAGATAATAAAACACACTTCTAAAACTTGGTGACCAATATTTTTTATAATCTCTGTTTTTTTTTTAAATATGGTACAGGGAGTCAAACCATATAGTTAAAGTCAATGGCGTGTTTTATTATGAAAATTATACTATACTCTGAAAAACTAATTCTGCTAAAATTAATAAGGCATTTATTCTAGGCACCTAGATTTTCATTCACTATCGAGCTGATATATGACACTAAGAATGCAGCTAAAACAAACTTGATTAAACACAATTCATATTTATAAAGTTAATTAAATCAATTAAATAATTTTATTCAATTAAATTAATTAATTAAATTTCTAGAAAAAATTATTTGTTAATGAAACGTGAAATAAGAAGGACATCTAAATAAAATTTTGGTATCAACTATCAAAAATTAAGAAAAAACTTTAATATAAGAGAATACTAATATTATAACCTATATTCCTCTCATCATCTCTATGTGTTCATCTTGAAAGCTGATATCAAAACATCACTGAACTTAAAACTATTAGATTCTGAAATAGTTACACCACCCTAAGTTTTATAAACCTATGGTTGAATTTATTTTCTACTATTTAAGAATCTTTCAGAAATATATTATGATGAATAAACTGCATTCACTCTCCCAGATTCATTTTCAAAAACCTTTTATCCTATATTTCAGCTTAAGACCAAATATACATTCATTTCATGTTTAAGAGATTTGGGATGCCCTCATCTCATCTTAACATTTGGATACTGATAACTCAATCTAGCTTTGTCTCTATGTCAGTATCTAATATATATTATATTCAAGACTATGACCTCTCATGTTCTCTCTCTGTCTCAGTCTATCTATCTATCTATCTATCTATCTATCTATCTATCTATCTATCTATCTATCTATCTATCTATCTATCCATCCATCTATCCATCTATCTATCTATCTATCTATCTATCTATCTATCTATCTATCTATCTATCTATCCATCCATCCATCTATCCATGTATCTATCTATCTATCTATCTATCTATCTATCTATCTATCTATCTATCATGTATGTATCTATGTATGTATCTATGCATGTATGTATATATGTATGTATCTATCTATCTATCTATCTATCTACCTATCTATCTATCTCTCTCCCCTCCACATCACACACACACACACACCTCCACACACAAGCACATACACAGCTATTGACTTTTATATGAGTTATAGGCAGACCTAATATGTTAACAATATGAGAAACCCACCAACATACTTAGGTATTATTTAAACTATATATGCTTCACACAAAACTTCTTAAATACCCATGCCAATGTTGAACTTTTATGAATATATATGTATATGTATATATTCATGTATATACACATATACACACACATACACACACATATTATATATGTTGCACATACACACATATGTGTGTGTGTATACACATACACAAAGTTGTATCATGTAATGTTTTTCTGGAAACTGTCTTATGAGAGTATGTTTGACTGAGAAAAGACATGTGCTATTTTTGTGGAAACTGCCTGGAAAAGAGCATGTCATGTTTTGCTAGAATGGAGACTTAAGAGAATATGTGATGTTTGGAAAGGGTATAAGTATAGCCTAACAGGCAGTGGACAAGGCTGTGGCATTGGTGCATCTTGCCATTCTTTGTTGGGCTTTGCTGATGCTGGTCTTCACTGATGACAGTGTGGCACTGTTTTGCCTTGGCTTCTTTGCTGATCACCATTTGTCATGACATTTGTCTTAGTTAGTGTTTTACTTCTGTGAACAGACACCATGACCAAGGCAAGTCTTTTAAAAACAACAGGTTCAGAGGTTCAGTCCATTATCATCAAGGTGGGAGCATGGCAGTATCCAGGCAAGCATGGCACAGGCAGAGCTGAGAGTTCTACATCTTCATCCAAAGGTTACTAGTGAAAACTGACTTCCAGGCAACTAGGGTGAGGATCTTAAGCCCACACCCACAGTGACACACCTATTCCAACAAGGGCACACTTCCAAATGGTGCCACTCCCTGGCCCAAGAATATACAAACCATCACAACATTATAGAGAGAAATGCATCAAAGACCTTCTCAGGATATTCTAGTGGCTTCTTGGCTTCTTGCCACTTCCATGGACTTGGGCTGATTGACAAGGCCTCATGGTTTCTTATGGGTGGAACTGCTGTTGTTGATTTGTGAATGGTGTACGTGAATGGATTGAACTGCCTCTGCTTATTCATGCAAACTCAATTGCTAATATCCTGACAAATAATGTTGAAATAACCCCTGAGAACTATTTCTAAACACGTCCAACTTTCCTTTGCCCAGTTGAACTTTTCTTTCCACTACCTCTGATGGGTGGTGGGCTAAAAGAATGTTAAAGAATTTGAGAACCCTTATTAAAATTGGTTTTAAAAATCTATAAGCTATTTTAAAAAAGAATAGTCTGTATATCTCCCCCACATCCATTTTATGTTGTGAATTAAGTATACCTTTCATCACCTCACAGAAACAGTTTGAACAATGGAATTTACTAAAGCTCAAATAATAAACATTTATGAAGAATGAATAAATGGTTTATTGAATGAGAGAAGATATCCCTAAGTAGTGATAGCTACAGCATAGATTACTAGGGTCCCTCTCCAGGCTTGGAAATCTCACCACTAGGTCTGAGACATGCTCTTATCAACTATTTGAGTGCCAGCAAATTTTGTGCTGTGCATCTTTCATTTTCTCTTTATCTCTTTTCTTTGCTCAGTCACTGAAATAGTAAACAGCACATCAAAGCTAGCAGTGCCACCTTCTTACCCCAAAGTTTGAGGAAAATTGCTGCATATGCAGCTTTATACCTTCATAGTTGCATTGGGGTACAAAACGTCTGTACCTTTGGGATAGAACTCCAGAAGGGCAACGTCTTTGATACAACTGAAGTAAAATATAAAATATTAAAATGAAAATAAGTCTAGCAGGCAGGTCTAAGCATTAAAGTGCTTCTGGCTATCAACCTGACCATGAATTGTCTTCAATTCATACTGTCCATGTTTTTTTTTAATGTATATGTAAGCAATATTATAAAAATCACAAGCTCCTTACTCTTCTGTAAGCAGAAAAATGAAGAACTATGCAGCTGTTCACCATAAATTTGCATTTAGAGTGTAATATATCTACTAAGTCTTAAATCATCGGGGAAGACTCCTCAGGTATTTCTACCAAAGCTAAAGATAGATTTCATGCTATGTTTTCTAAAGCTTGCTTGCCTGTATCTACCATTAGAATACAAAATCTTAGTGAAACCAAATCCAAGTTTTTACTCCCAAGAAAATATTTTAAAGCACCTTGTGATGAATGAATCGAGTAAGTTCCCTTATCCTCATGCCTTCTTGGTATATAAAACTCAAAAGCAAAATAATTTCACTCCCAAGGGTTTGACATTTTGCTCATTCTCATTGAATTCCACAGAAATATAAGAGACCAAGATCGGTGCAAATGATACCCATAAGCAATTTGCTTTTATGGTACTGACTTATCCAAATACATATATTCAAATCTTCCTTTGTCAGACAGTTTAGCCCAAGAAAAATTATACCCGAAGATACCTTTAAGCTCAAGAAACTTAGGTAAATAATAATTATTTTGATACAGCAGTTGCTACTTGTCATATTATTGATGATATTAAAGCAGGTGACATTTTTTTGTTCCTCTCTTTAAAAGAATGGAATTACCTCTTATGGCTGCAGGTCAATAAAAGGATCCTGTAAACTAAAGGGTAGTGAGAACCATTGTGTGAATACTTTGGCTTGTTGGAGATCTAATCTTTCCACAGGAACTGAGGTAATTAACTGTGAAGAAATAAGTGAAAGTATTCTGAAGGGTATTGTTTATCATCTTTTGAAGCATTATTATAAAAGTCATAACTCCTTCACTCTCTTTAACTAGATTAAGGGGAAGTTCAGTTTGGCTGAAAAACCTTTCATTGTTTAAGTGGACCTTTTTTTTTTTTTTTTTTTTTTTTGGTTTTTTTCGAGACAGGGTTTCTCTGTATAGCCCTGGCTGTCCTGGAACTCACTTTGTAGACCAGGTTGGCCTTGAAATCCGCCTGCCTCTGCCTCCCGAGTGCTGGGATTAAAGGTGTGCACCACCACGCCCGGCCAGTGGACTTTTTCTAATCACAGATATGCTGATTTTAATCAGGGTGTTATGCCAGTTAAAGCAAAGGCTACTGAAAGAATGAAGGGGAAATTAATGTCTCTGCCACCATACACCAAGAATGTTGTAGGCTGGTATGGAACATATGTATCAGTCTTGTGTGGAACATGTACATCACAGCTCACAGAGAAACAAGCAGACAGTGACAGAGACACAGAGGAACAGAAAGAATAGACAGACAGACAGAGACAGAGAGGCAGAGGGTTTTCTTTAATAGTATAGCCCCTGGTAAGCCCACCATTTTCAAGTGGAAGACCATCCTTTAAGGTGATATGGGCATTAAAAACTGTTTCTGATGGTTTTAAAATAAAAAAAGCAAAACAGTAAAAGGATAGAAGGCTAGGTAGTCAGGAAGAAAGGGCAACTCTGGGAAAAGTTGGGCAAGGAGACTGAATACAAGCAAAAAGCATGACTCTCAAAGAATGGTATATTTTGTTCAATTTCAAAGGTCATTTTTCCCCCTCATCTCTAGGGAGTAGAGAAAGCCCTGAATGAATGAATTGCAGAGTGAATTTATATTATTAACATGGCCATTACCATCCCAATGATTCCCGTATTTGGGTACCATCAGAGTGGCAAAACCTTTCCCAAGGAGAGGCTCAGAGGAATGACAAAGACATCCTTGGGTTTCTGAGTGTGAGCAGTTGAAAAGTGTGTTCAAAAGCTAGCCATGTCAGTTTCTTCTTTTTATATCAAGGCACCAAGCCAAACAGGACATGATGAGGACATGAAGCAGGATAATCTCAACTGAAGAGAACTCAAGTTCAATAAGTAGAGAACTTCCACTGAGAGAAACATGTAAAAAGTAAAGGCAAAGATAACAAGTAAGTAAAGTGGGGCAGTGAGCAATTTTATTCTGTAAAACTAGGGACAATTAAAAGATGGACAATTGTATCTTAATATATGTTGCTGATAGCCCTGGGGCTATTTGTGACATTTAATTTTATTTATTAACTTGTTGTTGAGACAAGTCTGCTCTTGACAGCATTTTCTTTCTTGGATTCAAAGAAGAAATTGAGCATCAGTGGAGTTGCTACATTTGTGGTGAGAGAACCAATAGGCAAGAATTGCCTCATTTCATCTATAGACAAAATACTGTCCAGAAAAAGGACACATTATGCAGAATAGTCAACTGATAATCTCTGCCAATACAGGGTAATCAGCCCTTCAAAATTCTGCATTACAAAGGTCTGTCTGATGACCCTGGGCCAGTAGGCTGAAGACAGATGCTCCAACCTTTTTAAGTATAAGGGGCTCTCCAGCTGGTGGGCAGTCTCTATAAATTGGCTAAGTTTTCGAAGCTATATTTTGTGCTTATCATATTTTCAGGCAATATTAGTTGTTCTTGAATTTCTGACTGGGTTGAAGACTGGTAGTCTGATAGCCAACCCAAGCTGATTAGCATTGAGAAAGATGATATAGATTTGGGAGGATGGTTTTCAGTTGGCATACAATCTAGACCCAGGACAAGAGTCAGGTGTAGAATTATAAGTTTTTAAAGATAAGATAAATGACAGAGGTTCTACTTAATTGATAAAGATGATGGACTGGGTGTTAAGTCTATCTTGTACTTTATGGTAATAGTTTTGTTCAATTCATATCTGAGCTAAAACATTCTTTTAATTAGACAGAAAGGGGGAAGTGCTGCAGATAGCCCTGGAGCTATTTGTAAGGAGTTGCAAACAAAGGAGTCAGCACTCAGGTAATTTCCTGTAAACCTTCTTCCCACCTTAATTTGTAAAATAAAGATTAGAGCCAGTGATTGGGCAGAGGAAGCGAAGGTGGAGCTGAAAGTCAGGAGAAAGTAGAAAGTGGTGTGGGAGAGAAAGATGATGGTACAGAAGGAGGTGAAAGGAGAGCAGAGTAGAAGCATGTGGCCTGGAGAAACTACAAGTTATAAGGAGTCTCAAAGATGGGGAAGATGGTAGTGTAGCAGTAGATCTGCTGAATCTAGCTAGGTGCACAGCTTGTATTAATATTAATTGAGTTGTGATTTCATTGCTGGGGCATATTTGTGTTAGAGAATTTCTGCAAAAAGTATATTGAAAAGGAATTTGAGAAATGGTAGTCAGGTAAAAGAGTATTGTGGCTTCATCTATTCTATGGTGAGGAGACATGTTTCCATAAGAAAGAGACATTAAGTTTGGTTGCTTGGGAGAAAATGACAGATGAATTGAGGGGTAGATACAAGGCTAAATCACCAGAGTAGTCCCACTTTTACTTCTGGTTTATGGATTTTTATTTTATTTTATTTTATTTTATTTTATTTTATTTTATTTTTTTGTTTGTTTGTTTGTTTTTGACACAGGGTTTCTCTGTGTAGCCCTGGCTGTCCTAGAACTCATTCTGTAGACCAGGCTGGCCTTGAACTCAGAAATATGCCTGCCTCTGCCTCCCAAGTGCTGGGATTAAAGGTGTGCACCACCACTGCCCGGATTATGGATTTACATATTGACCCCATAAAACTATGGAGAATTCTTCACAGAAGGGAAGGCTCTGTGAAACTGGATCCCAGGTGAAATGGGCCTCACAGTCTTTACTCTTTAGCATTAGTAACAACTTACTGGAAGAGCATCTAGTCTATGCCTGTGTCTGTCACCTGTTGTTCTATAGAGCTAGTACTATGCATCGGTCCAAGAGTAGAGTCTGAGTTTTACCTATGATAAGGCTTCCAGAGGCTGTTGTTGAAACTCCAGTGTAAAGCTGGCTACCTTCATGATAATATTTACTTAAGCAGATGAATACAAATTCAAATATATTATATGTTATATAAAATAGACAACTAGCTCTAATTCTTTCTTATTCGTAGGAACTGTAAAACAGCAAGAGTTTGAGAACATGTTAAAACCAAAAGTATCCTAATAATTTGAAATGCTTTCTTTGTCATCCCAGGTGGCTCCACAGAAGTGCATTTGACATGTTCCTGGGTGAGATCAGAACTGTTGAAACAGCTTGTATGTATCACAATTTCTATGACCTCATTGAACATCTGGTCAGCTTGTCTTTTATATACTTTGTTCTAGTTTTAGTCTTATGCACTTGTGGCAGATTGGAAGGAAACCAAGACAATTGTTCTTAGGTGGGAGTATGATGCTGACTACTTACTTACCTGTGAACTTCAATTCATAAAGGGATGAATAAGACAATGTGTTGGTCAGATCTATAATGATGTTATAACGTTACCACGTCCTTGGTAATCACAATAAGTTCATAACCACAAAAGACCAAGGGAAACACTTTGGCTTTTAAATCTGCTGTAATTACTGACGAATGAGACAAACAGTCTATTAGACCATAACAGGGAGAAATGTCCCACTTGTGACAGATCATGTTTCAACTTGTGAAGATCGTGTTTCAATGATGTCATATCTTTATCTCTGCCAGGTAATGCTTCTTTTATTAAATACCCTTTCAGAGGTAGGTGAGTTAAGTAATGTTACAGCAGTGTGTAGGATAGAATAGTAGTGTATAGTTGAACCACTCTTCATAAAAGAAAAGAAGTACACCTTTTGGAAACTATGAGTATATATTACTTAGAGATAGGCCAAAAATAATTTAATTCTTCAATCAAAATAACATGTCTAGAGTTTTTTAAAGGTGCAGATGATTTCTGTCAAAATATATCGCCGAACTTTTCTACGTAAGTTTTACATCTATCTTTTTGTAAAATTGTATTTCCAAATATAATAAAAATATGTTGGGGCAGAAGAAGCAGCAAAAATAGAAAATTTTATTGATTATGATTATAACTTTTTTTGCAGTATATAAATGTAGAATCACTAGTTGAATGAATTTCAACTTTATGATTGCTATTATGCCTTCCAATTTAATAGCTGATTCTTCCAGATTTGTAACAAAAATATTAAGTGCTTGTTAATTTTTCATAATTGGTTGTTCCTATACAATAATAAATTATAAGGAAATCACAAGTATCTTGTCCTGATACATTGTCTTTATCTACCATGTATCTTCACATTGATGCATTTTTTAAAAGTTTGAATGCTCAAGCAGATAAAAATCATGGTATATTATTATGAATCACACAGTCATCATTTCTTATAATGTTTATAGAATTCTCTGTACTCTGATGATACAACACTAAAATTCTGGATTACCAAAATAGAGAGTATTTCACTATTGTCACTGAGTGTCAGGTAACTGAAATACAATTATTTTAAAGTATTTTAAGTTAGGATAGTCAATAATTTAAAAGTTGTAGGACTAGATTCTATAGTGTAGAAGAGCCATACAAGTTGTGTTTCAGGACAATGAAATAAATTATTGCTAAGAATAAGCCTATTCATTTCAGGGAAGAAAAGCATAAATACTGCTGCCAAATAAATGGATAGTGAAGAAAATTCTAAAATGTCACTTTAATCTTAGATAAGGCACTCTAACAGGGATGGAGGAAAGCATAGGAAAAATATTCTACAGTGAGTTAACAAGCCGAGAAGAGAAACAAATCAAGTTTGACTATTCTGAAATCTATGGGCAAGGGTATTACATTGGCTTTCTAGTAAAGAATAGTTATTAATCATTAATAAAAAAACCCTGTGAAACTTTGCTCTCCCAGATGTGGTGTTTTTAAGACAGAGACTGAATTGAACCCCATGTTGAAAAGCCTGAAAATAGATACACAAAAAAATGTCAAAGTGAAAAATTTAAAAGTGTGTAACATATATACAGTAGGAGCTGACATGGGAATTTACCAGAAACATCTAGCTTTATAGGCCAACAAATCCCCTGACTTGTTAAAGTGGTGATGTGTTGGCTGGACAGTAAAAAATATCAGAGAGGCTTGTTAAAATATTAAGGCAACGTTAAACAGTGATAAATTTCATAACAATAAAATAGCTCATATTTTAAGAAAAAAAACAAAGATTTCAAAAATATGAAACATATTTATATAGAAATATAACATATCAAATACTAAATAAAAATCTATTTGCTGAAAAGTAGAGTTCGTTCAACCACCACGGGCAAAATCACCTTTAAATATAAGTAAATGGGTACATGTTTTAAATATTCTGAATAGATAAGATGCACATGGATAAATATGCTCACAGCAGAAGACTCTGGATGTACGAGAATTTAAATAATGATTTATAACATATACCCATAAAGTATATAAACAATTAAGATTTTTAAAATAATATATTTGTAAGTTCATGTGCATTGGTGTTTTTTCTGCATGTCTGTCTATATAAGGGTGTTGTGTACTACAATGTTGGGAATTGAACCTATGTCTTCTGTAAAAGTAGCCAGTGCTCTTAGCTACAGAGAGACCTCTTCATTCCCCCACCAAGACATTTTAAAAGGAAAATACATATTACAGGACATGTTGGTGAGCTATAACTTAAGTTAGTGCTTGGTAATAAAAGTTGAGATTACAGATCATAAGGTTTACGTTTCATACTTCAGACAGCAAACAAAACAAAATATTACCTCGCCTAATAATCAATGTAGGCAGAAAAGCATAGTATGTAGCAATCACAAATTTAACAATTATAAGAATTCAATCCTAACACAGCAATTTGATCCTACAGAGCAGCTATGAGACAGTATTGTCAGGCGAAAGAGAGTTCTTTCACTGACCTAGAAATACTGAGTAAACGAATAAAGAGCTGTAAAGACTGGCATAGACTGACTCTGTTAGATAGCAGAACTGTCACTTATTAGGAATATCAACATATAATATAGCGATTTTCAATCATTTGGTCGTGATCCCTGTGGGTGTCGACTGACCTTTCCCAGGAGTTGCCTATAGCAGTCAGAAAACACAGATATTTGCATTGCACAGAAAATTTATAGCCAATGGAGATAATTTTGTGGTTGAGAGTCACCACAACATAAGGAACTACATTAAAGGGTCATGACATTAGGAGAGTTGAGAACCACAGTCATGATGTGATAAGATATTCCTATGCATACTTTCTCTGAGCAGATTAAAATTTCTTATTTTAAATCGCAATTTCTTACAAAGTGGTTAGAATGAATTATACATTAATAGAGAAATTTATGTAGAAAATTTTGGATTCCTCCAAAAATAGCCCCATGCATTTCATGAATCAGTACATGATGACATAAGTTAACTAATATACAATTAACTGTTGAATGATATACATTTATTTATTTATTTATTTGTTTATTTGTTTATTTATTTATTTATTTATTTATTTATTTATTTATTTATTTATTTTCTGTCTAGCCCTTGCTGTCCTGGAACTCACTTTGTAGACCAGGCTGGCCTGGAACTCAGAAATCCACCTGCCTTTGGCTCCCCAGTGCTGGGATTAAAGGCATGCACCACCATGCCTGGCTATTCTTTTTATTTTTCTTTGAAATCTTTTTTTTTTCTGGGGTATGACCAAGAAACAATATGCAGGATGTACTATAGATATAAACAAAAGGAAAAGGAACCAAGGTAAAGAGTTCAAATATTAGTATGCCCAATACTTAGATGCTGGACAGGAAACGCCTGGAAGGAGAGGCAATCTGGAGACAAGAAGTAAAAGCTAGGACAGGTGAAGTTCTAGGAGTGTCCCAAATGAGCCAGATATCCTAGAGCGGTACTCCACTGGTTAGAGGAAAACAATAAAAACAATGACTTTGACAAGATTTGCATTGGCGGTATAAAAGTGATATAGGGAAGATGAACTGGTGATAGCAGTCGCCTTAGATGTGGCATAAGTGCTTTCTGAGTGAAATTCTAGGTAGAGCATGAAGCAGGAGAAGAGTTGCAGAGAAGGGTTATTATGAGTGGCTTGATAAGCACGGCTCCCATCATTAGTATCATTGTTTCCTGAACTGAGACTTTCCATATTCAGATTTTCCTTCAGTGCCTATTTTTGTATTCATTTGCTCCTATTGAAGGTTCTTACTAAGTATTAATTTTAATGAGATGTTGCCAAAGGACAATGTCTGTCTCATCTCCTGCAAATGTGAAGCCCTCTGCTCCAGTTTCTCCCAGGCTATCTGTGCCAGTCCTTGAGGACTTGCTTCAGGTTTTCTTTCTCCTTGCCTATAAAAATGCTGGACACAGACACACCATTACTTAATAGAAAGAGGTTGTCTTCTGAATTAATTAGGTGTTGGGCTCGATGAAGAAAATTTATGTAGCGACAGTAGCTCTGTTTCCTTTTACGGAGGACGTGGAATTAGGAGAATTAGGATGAAAAATGAATCCTGAGAGGAGAAATTTGGAGAATGAGAAAACACATAAAGAGCAAATTACTTTTTACAAGGAACCGTTGAATGGAAAATTGTACTAACAAGTGGTTTCGCAGTCTCCACTTCATCACTACAGAAGATGACCACACAGGACACAGGATATTTAAAAGCTTAGCTTGTTCCAAGTAAAATCACAGGTTGCCCAGAATTTGGTAATGCAGATAAAGCGAAAAGATATGAGCAGCATGCTAATTTCAATAGGATGAAAAACAACCCTCTGTCTTATCAAAGTTAAAAGTAATTTAAATATGTTGCCATGGTGATACGTTAACTAATGGCAGCACAATGTACAGAATGTGAGTTAATAGTAAGGGGTTGTTGGCTGTGTACTTTGATTAAATATTTGTAGGTTGATTTTTTTTGAAGAATGCAGAACAATGCAGCTCTCATCAGCCACAGAACATGATGTTCTAGACATTTTGTGAGATTTATGCAATTTATATTAGGCAGGACTCATATCATCAAGCCCCTAGCCACTAGAGTGTAAAACTAAAGTGTTATTTCAGTGAGAATAAGGGAGAGCCCTTTATGGGACGCACTATATCCCAAATGCCTTTCATGGCTTGCTGTCCTCAATATTAATGTAATCTGGAATGCTGTTAACTGAATTAGCATTTAATTGATATGACATTGTGATGACTTGAAACAGGCAACTAACACTGAACTAACCAGTGATGTATGAGGAAAGCATGGTATTTGCTCAAAATAAAGAAGCATTCATTAATAAGAACACAGGTAATGCTTCCACTGGTGGAATATGATATTTCCTTTCTGTCTTATTCATTTTCAAAGTTGCTTAATTTTCCAACATTAGCATGCTATGGTATGATAGATTTAAAAATATCAAAACCACCTTAGTCTTAATGCCTATGACTAGATGTTGAGAAGTAGCCTGCCGTAAGACTGCATCCAAATGTCCACTTATTAATCATGGAGAAGAACCCAGCATAATGTGTGGTTCTTAAAACATAGGTGACAAATCACTGAATTCTAGCTGGTGACTCTCAGAATATATTTTTCTCAGAAAACAAGGTTATCTCTTTTCAGTTAGACACTGAATATATTAATTGCTGGGTAAGTGTTAATAGTTCCTGAATTTTCGATTTCTATTGGGACCTGGCCTGTGACAACAGCACTTAGCATGTATGAGCCAGTGTAGCCCTTTACCTGTTGCTGTAGGAATGCATTGCCATAAGCTTGCTTTTGTGCATGGCGAGTTACTTTAGTTTTTGTTGTCTATGGCAAGTGATTAAGTCTATTTAAATCATTAATATCTTTACATAACTTTTGTAAAGGTGTTTGTAGTGAAGATTATCAATTTTGTAGAGTACAGTTTTTAAAGTTTGACCCAATGATTTTTTTTTATTGATGTCTGGTTTTATGCCCCACTTTAAATTTCAAATTTTATTGATTTGGATATTCTTTCTCTATTTCTCTTAGTTAGTTTTGATAAGGATTTGCCTGCCTTGTTGATGTTCTCAAAGAACCAATGGCTGAGAAACACTTTAAAAATGTTCAATATTCTTAGAGAAATGTAAAACAAGACTACTTTGAGATTCCATCTTATACCTGCCAGATAGAAAACACAAGGTATGATAAAAACATACAAACTCATACAGGCAAGGATGTGGAGCAAGTTTCAATTTCTAGTGAGAGTACGAACTTTTACAGCCACTATGGAAATCAGTATGGCAGGTTCTCAGAAAATTGGAAATCCATCTACCTCAAGAATTAGCTATATACCCAAAGGTTGCACAATCTTACTACAGGGACACTTGTTATCCTGTATTCATAGCACCTTTATTTATGGATAGAGGGAACATCACGTAAGGAATTGCATCTATCAGAATGGCCTGATATATCTTCAGGACATGTTGTTCAATGATGATTGATGTGGGAGGGCCACTGTGGGCAGATGCATGCCTGGGCAAGTACCCTGGGGTATAGAAGAAAGAAAGCTGAGGCATCCCTGAGGGACATTCCTTCACACTCTCTACTTCAGTCCTCCCATTAAGGTGCCTGCCTTGAGTTTCTGCCTTTGCTTTCATTGTAGATGGATGTTACCTGTAAGCCAAATGACTCCTTTCACCACCCCAAGCTGGTTTTGTTCAGTGTTTTTTATAACAGTGACAAAGAAATAAACTAGGACAAATATATTGACAGAAATACAATAATCTATGTACAAATGATTAAGATTATTGTTACTAATGCTATATTCATAAGCACTGGATTTGATGTTTGTAAATATGTATGGCAATTAAATAATTGCTTTCTTATTTCTTTTTTTTTTTTTTTTTTTTTTCGAGACAGGGTTTCTCTGTGTAGCCCTGGCTGTCCTGGAACTTATTTCTATAAAGATAACTTCTCACTTAGCATTTAATGCCCCTGCATGTTTCTATAAGGGAATGGAATTGGTTGTATTTTCTATATTTATATTGCTTTATTCATCTTTACTAGTTAAATATATTTAAATAGCTATATACACAGATTTATTTAGATAAGACAGTTAAGACATATTTCTTTTTACTTGTTCAATTCTAATTCTATGTTGCTTCGAACTTTGGTGTGTGTGTATGTATGTATGTGTGTGTGTAACTTTCTGTTGTCATTCCTGACTCTGTCTCTGTTTCTCTCTCTCTCTCTCTCTCTCTCTCTATATATATATATATATACACACACACATATATATATATATATAAACATTATATATATGTATATATATATAAACATTATATATGTATATATATATATATATATACATAATATAATATATAAAGTTAAAAGTAAAAATCAGTGGCTGTGGAATGCCTCTTTGGGTAAAGCACTTACCTTGGTAGATTATGAATCAGTCCTTAGATATCAAGAGCCCATGTACAGGATACCTCACTGCTCTTTTATAATCTAATGTTCCTTAGTGCTTCTTAGTAGGCAGAAATAGGAAGGAAGAAATAGGAAGACCAGAAGATCCAAAGACATCTAGACTAATAAACTCAGTGTTAAACAAGAGGTTGTTTAAAGGAAGGTGGAAATTCCATTGGTCCTCATACTCATAAGAACATGCACACAAATTTGCATGCCATGTGCACATGACACACTTGTGCAGAGATTCCTTGAAGTAAATATTGGCATTTGAAATGTTTAAACCCTCTGTATTTCTCAAGAAAATTAATATTAATGGTTAAAAGGCAGATCCTAATGATGTAAATGACCACATGCAAACGACTGGCTTTTGAGAGTATGAAAACATTTTATAAAAGAATACACAGATACACACACACACACACACACACACACACACACAGATAAGATGATACAGACATATGGTAGCAAATTTTAGTGACAAAACTTCAAGTCAAGAAAGCCAGAAAGTACTGTCAGCCACAGAAGCTAGAAGGGGAAAGTATTCTTCTCTCTACTACATTCTCCTTGTTGTTAGCAGTGAGGAATAACATTTGATGCTTCGTTTTCTCCTTCTTTTTCTTTTTCTTCTTCTTCTTCTTCTTCTTCTTCTTCTTCTTCTTCTTCTTCTTCTTCTTCTTCTTCTTCTTCTTCTTCCTCTTCCTCTTCCTCTTCCTCCTCTTCCTCCTCTTCCTCTTCCTCTTCTTCCTCTTCCTCTTCTTCTTCCTCTTCTTCTTTTTCTTCTTCCTCCTCCTCCTCCGCCTCCTCCTCTTCTTCTTCTTCTTTTTCCTCCTCCTCCTCCTCCTCTTCTTCTTCTTCTTCTTCCTCCTCCTCCTCCTCCTTCTCCTCCTCCTCTTCCTCCTCCTCCTCCTCCTTCTCCTCCTCCTCTTCCTCCTCCTCCTCCTCTTCTTCTTCTTCTTCCTCTTCTTCTTCCTCTTCTTCTTCTTCTTCTTCTTCTTCTTCTTCTTCTTCTTCTTCTTCTTCTTCTTCTTCTTCTTCTTCTTCTTCTTCTTCTTCTTCTCCTCCTCCTCCTCCTCCTCCTCCTCCTTCTCCTCCTCCTCCTCTTCCTCCTCCTCTTCTTCTTCCTCCTCCTCCTCCTCCTCTTCCCCCTCCTCCTCCTCTTCTTCTTCTTCTTCTTCCTCCTCTTCTTCTCCTCCTTCTCCTCCTCCTTCTTCTCCTTCTTCTTTACTTTAAACATTTTTATTTTATTTTTGAAATTATAATTGCCCATGTCTCTCTCTTCCATTTCCTACCTCCAAAATCTGATTTTTTTTCTTTTTTTTACTTTTAATTTTCTGCTTTTATTTATTGATTTTATTTTTACAGTCGAGTCATTACCACCCCCCACCCTTGCCCACCCTCCCACAGTTCCTCATCTCATTCCTCCTCCCCCTTTCTCGAAGAGGATATACCCCCCCCCCAGGCTTCCCCACTATCTGGGGCCTCAAGTATCTCTAGGGTTAGATACATCTTCTTCCACTGAGGCCAGACCAGGCAATCCTCTGCTGTATACGTGTCAGGAACCTCCTATCAGTTGGTGTATGCTGCCTGGTTGGTGGGTCAATGTCTGAGACATCTAGGGAGTACAGGTTAATTGAGAATATTGCTCTTCCTATGTGGTTGCCCTCTTCTTTACCTTCTTCCAGCCTTTCTCTAATTCAACCACAGGAGTCCCCAACTTTAGTCCATTTGTAGGATATAAGTATCTGTATCTGTCTCAGTCAGCTGCTTGTTGGGCATCTCGGAGTACAGTCATGGTAGGCTTCTGTCTATAACCACACCATAGCATCAGTAATAATGTCAGACCTTGGAGCCTCCCCTTAAGATGGATCCCAATTTGGGCTGTTCACTGGTCCTCCTTTCCCTCAGGCTTTTTCTTCATTTGTCCCTGACATTCTTTCAGTCAGGAAAATTCTGGGTCAGAGTTTTTGACAGTCTGATGGCAACCCCATTCCTCCATTTGATGCCATCTTTCTATTGGAGGTGAGCTCTACAAGTTCCCTCTCCTCACGGTTAGGCATTTCATCTAAGGTTTTTTCCTCCCTTTGAGTCCTGAGAGTCTCTCACCTTGCAGGTTTCTGGTGCATTCTGGAGGGGGTCCCCCCACCTCCTACTCCCTGAGGTTGCATGTTTACATTTATTCTTTTGTCCCCATGGCTTGTCTCCTGTTCTCCTAACCCTGCCATACCTGATCATGTTCCCCCTTTTCCCTCCCCCTCCCCACTTCCACCCAGGACTTTCCCTCTCTCTGCCTTCCATGATTACTTTTTCTTCTTCCTCCCAAATGGAATAGAGGCATCCTCATTTGGGCCCTTCTGCTTGTTATTCTTGAGTTCTGTGGATTATATCCTAGGTAATCTGTACTATTTTTTTTCTCTTTCTCTTTCTTTTCTTTCTTTCTTTCTTTCTTTCTTTCTTTCTTTCTTTCTTTCTTTCTTTTTCATTCTTTCTTTTTTCCTAATATCCACTTATTAGTGAATATATACCATGCATGTCCTTTAGGGTCTGAGTTACCTCACTCATGATGACATTTTCTGGTTCTTCCATTTGCATGAAAAATTCATGATGTCCTCGTTCTTAAAAGCTGAATAGTATTCTACTGTGTAAATGAACCACATTTTCTGTATCCATTTTTCTGTTGTAGGACCTCTGGGTTGTTTACAGATTCTGGCTTTAAAAAGTAAGGCCTCTATGAATATAGTGGAGCACATGCCTCTATGGTATGGTGGGGCATCTTTTAGGCATATGTCTAAGAATGATACAGTTGGGTCTTCAGGTTGATCTATTTATAATTTACAATTTTCCAGATTAATTTCCAGAATGTTTGTACCAGTTTGCAGTCCCTCCAGCAATGGAAGAGTGTTCCTCTTTCTCCACATTCTCACCAAAATGTGTTGTGACCTGAGGTTTTGATCTTAGCCATTCTGATAGGTGTAAGGTGGAATCTCATGGTTGTTTTGATCTGCATTCCCTAATCACTAAGGTCTTTAAACATTTCTTTAAGTGCTTCTCAGCCATTAGAGATTCCTCTGTTGTAAATTCTCTGTTTAGCTCTGTATCAATGTTTTTGGTTGAGTTGTTTGTTTTTTGGGGGCATTAGCTTCTTGAGTACTTTATGTATTTTGAATATTAGCCCTCTATCAGATGTGGGGTTAGTGAAGATTTTTTTTCCCAATCTGCAGTTTGCCGATTTGTCTATGTCTTTTGCCTTACAGAAGATTTTTAGTTCATGAGGTCCCATTTGTCAATTCTTGATCTTAGAGCCTGTTTAAGAAATTTACCCCTGTGCCAGTGAGTTCAGGGCTCTTTCCTACTTTGTCTTCTATTAGATTCAGTGTATCTGGTTTTCATATTGAGGTCCTTGTTCCACTTGGATTTGAGCTTTGTGCAAGGTGAATAATTATGGATCTATTTTCATTTTTTTCCTACATACTGACTGCCAGTTAGACCAGGACCATTTATTGAAGATGCTTCTTTTTTTCCATTGATGATTCATTTTCAAAATAAAAACATCTTGAGGTATCTTATATCCAACTTCCATGTTAACAGAAATCACTGGAATCTCCTAAACTACCTATCAACCTAAGTGTTTAGAGTCTAAAATTACTATGAGTCAAGCTTGCTTGTAAGATCATGCAATTGATACACATAAAACAAAACAAAACAAAAACAAACAAACAAACAAAAAAACCTGAATGCAAAATGTAGGGATGAGTACACACTGTTTATTTTGTTGTTGTTGTAAAGTAAACCCCAAATAAGATCGCAGAGGGAGGGGAAGGTGAAAGCTCCTGTTGTGAAAGATTGAGCTCCCCCCCACCCCACCATTACTCAATCAGTGAAGACAAAGAGGAAGGTGCTGATCATAGGTTCTTAAAAGTCTGATTTCTGTATCCAGAGTTGTTGCCATTCAGGGGGTTGCCCTGGCATTGCAAAGTCATGAAATGACCTGGCTCCTTTCACTGTTTAGTCTTCAGTGCTCTCATTATGAAGATGGGAACCTTTTCTTTCACAGTTACTTGACTGTGGAGTTCTGGTTCCCAGAAATCCAGGCAATCCCTTTCTGTTGCTTTAAGTCACTTGTAAAGGTAACTTACTTTCTGTATTACTTTGTGTTAAACATATAATGCAAGCCGGGTGTGGTGGCGCACGCCTTTAATCCCAGCACTCGGGATGCAGAGGCAGGCAGATTTCTGAGTTCGAGGCCAGCCTGGTCTACACAGTGAGTTCCAGGACAGCCAGGGCTACACAGAGAAACCCTGTCTCGAAAAAAAACAATATATATACAATTAAATACAACAGTTTAACTGCCTTCTTAAAGTTACCTATTTATTTGTGGGAAGAATACATATGTATCACACAAACACGCATGAGGAAAAAAAAGATACCCTATAAAATTTGAAGAAAAATATAAATAGTTCCTGTCAATTCATTCAGTGGTTACTAAGGCTTTCCCATACAATTATTAATATGATGAATGTGGAATATTCACAGTAACAAAGCATTACTGTTACATATAGCAATCCAAGTTAGTCTTTTTGATATATCAGGTGATGGGCTTAGGTAAGTACCAACTGATCATGAATGACCAATTAATTGACTCAGCGGACTTCTTCTGTGTCCTCGTCTGAAGCCTTTTGTAGGTTTTGTTGTTGTTGTTGTTTTGTTTGGTTTGGTTTGGTTTTTTTTTTTGAGACAGGGTTTCTCTGTGTAGCCCTGGCTGTCCTGGAACTCACTTTGTAGACCAGGTTGGCCTCAAACTCAGAAATCTGCCTGCCTCTGCCTCCCAAGTGCTGGGATTAAAGGCGTGCGCTACCACCGCCTGGCAGCCTTTTGTAGTTTTAAAGCTGTATTTCTGCAACTTGGATTCTGCTTCTGAAGCCAGGGGACAAGATTGGGTTATCTCTACTCATTCATCACCTCTAGAGAGATCCATCCTGAAACCATGTAGAGAGAAGTCAATCTTCATTAGTGGTTAGGGACTCTGATTTGTGGGGAGAACAGTAGAAATGTTTCTGGAGCTAAAAACCAAAGTTACACTGGTATTTTAATAGAAGGGGGCTTTAGTAATTAACCAGTGATGTATATTTAAGACTTTTGAATAGTTTTTTTCCTTTATTTATATTTCTAGAACAGGTTTTGTTTTCTATTTTTATCCAGCAAATATATGAATAGATAAAATAGGCAAATTGAGAAAAGACAGAGAATGAAAGTGAGTCTAAATTGGCACATAGTGTGCACACAGTGATGGAAGATGATTTGCTACATGTATATTAACATATTTGAAAATCTAGACGTTTTCTATATTCACCAATTTCTGTATACAATTAAATTGTCTAATTGCACGTTTATGTCTTTCCAATGAATTTGTGTTTTTCTTTATTGATTTCTCATAAATATTATTCTTATTCTTTTGTACAAAATATCATTCTAGATAGCTCCTTCAGGATGGGATTCATATGATCTAAATAATAATACCACAATGAATATACAAAAGAAATATGAATATTTGATGTTATGTTACTATGGTGTTGTTTACACTGTTTCGGTATATATGAGCAGCAAAATAGAATACAATAGTAAAAATTGAAAAACTTTTAATTTGCCAGTTAAAATGCTCACTACAGATGTAGCATATCAGGTCACCATATAAAATTGCTTCATTGTGTATTTCATATTAAAATGGAAAATAGTAGCAGATAAATTTTACTAACAAAGTTATATTTTCTATTTCAAAGATAAACAGTCTATATTTTCTCTTAAAGAAAATAGTCTTATTAGGGATGGTCCAAAGAACATAGGCTGGTGGCTTACAATTTTATCATTTTAAATAACCTATTCTCAATATGGTCTGTACTGAGTGGAGATACTGGTCTTACTGAGTAGACTGAATGGCAGACAGAAAAAAAAAAAGAGAAGGTTGAGAAGTGAACAAAGCAGAACAGAGATCAGAAGAGAACATAGGAAAATAGACGAGAAGAGAGCACATGAAATTGGAAGGGAAGATTGGAGAGGAAGGGAATGGGGACTGGATTTTGTTTCCACATATTTTATGTCTGTGGGAAAATTTCAAGTACAAGACAGTAGATGCTGGAGAGGATGCAGAGAAAGAGGAGCACTTCTCCATTGCTGGTAGAATTGCAAACTGGTATAACCATTCTGGAAATCAATCTGGAGGTTCCTCAGAAAAGTGGGAATAGGTTTACCTGAAGACCCAGCTAGACTACTCTTGGGCATATACACAAAAATGTCCTGCCATTCCACAGGTGCATGTGTTCCACTATGTTCATAGCAGTCTTTTTTGTGATAGCCAGAAGCTGGAAACAACCCAGATGTCCCATGACAGAAGAATGGATACAAAAAATGTGGTTCATTTACACAGTGGAATATTAGTCAGGTATTAAGAATTACAACGTTACAAAATTTACAGGCAAAGGGATGGAACTCAGAAACATCATCCTGAGTGAGATAACCCGGACTCTAAAGGACATACATGGTATGTACTCACTGATAAGTGGATATAGACCAAAAGCTCAGAGTACCCACAATACAACTCATAGCTCATACGAAGCTTAATAAGGCCAAGGTGTGGATTCTCGAAATCCACTCATAAGGGGAACAAAATAATCACTGGAGTCAGAGGGACATAGGGTCATGGGTGAGAGAAGGGAGGGGAAGGGAAAAAACAGGGGCCAGGTTCAGGTATGGGAAGAGTCAGGAGAGTAGTCTAGAGGACCAGGAGAATGAATAGAAATATGTAGCAGTGTGTGTGTTTGGTGCTGGGTGGACATGCGGGGGGAGGGTTACTGGGAACCACTAAAAGTCCCAGACTCCAGGGATGCAACTAGTGTCTAAGACCCAATGGGGATGATATTAGCCGAAATACCCAACAGAGGGGAGATAGAACCTGAGGACAACACGCCAGGAGATAGGTATGGCCCCCATACCTATCTCCTGGTGTTGAGGGAAGGGGGCACCCACCCATCTCAAACTTTCTAACACAGAATTCTTCCTGTCTAAATGAAAGACAGGGACAAAAGGTGGAGCAGAGACTAAAGGAAAGGCCATCCAGAGACTACCTGTCTTAGTTAGGGTTTTACTACTGTGAACAGACACCATGACCAAGGCAAGTCTTATAAAAAACAACATTTAATTGGGGCTGGCTTACAGGTTCAGAGGTTCAGTCCATTATCATCATAGTGGGAGCATGGCAGGCATGGCGCAGGAGGAGCTGAGAGTTCTATGTCTTAATCCAAAGGCTGCTAGTGGAAGACTGACTTTCAGGCAACTAGGTTGAGGATCTTATGCCCACACCCACAGTGACACACCCATTTTAACCAGGTCACTCCTATTCCAACAAGGCCACACCTTCATATGGTGCCACTCCCTGGTCCAAGGATATACAAACCATCACATTCCACTCCCTGGTCCCCATAGACTTGTTAAAAAACATGATTCTATGGGGGCCATACTAACATAGCATAATGCAAGATGCATTTAGTCCAACTTTCAAAGTCCTCATAGTCTATAGCAGTCGCAACAATGTTAAAAGTCCAAAGTTCAAAGTCTCTTCTGAGATTTATTCAACTTAATTAACTGTAATCCCCAAAGCAAGGCAGGAAAACAGCTGGGCAAACTCCAAACTCTGCATCTCCATGGCTGATGTCAAAGCAGTCTTCAGATCTCCACTCCTTTTTCATCTTTGTTGATTGCAACAAACTGCTTTCTCCTGGGCTGGTTCCACTCCCTGTTAGCAGCTTTCCTCAACATATATCCATGGCTCTGGCATCTTTAACATCTTTGGGTCTCCAAGGCAATTTCAATGTTACAGCTTCTTGTTTCAGTGTCTGGGATTCCACTTGATCTTTTGGATTCCTCCTAAGCGCTGGCATCAATTTTCCAGCTCTGCCCTCTGTAGCACTCTAAGCTCAGGTTGATCCACTCCACTATGGCTGCTGTTCTTGGTGATCATCCCATGGTACTGACATCTCCAATACACTGGGGTGTTCCACTCCAACTAGGCTTCACCAATAGCCTCTCATAGGCTCTCTTCAGGGTGCCAAGCCTCAAATCCTTTGCATGACCCCTTCAGTCCTGGCCCATCAACTACAGCTGAGGCTTCACCTTCTCCAATGGCCTTACAGATAGATGTAGACACTCACAGCCAATCATTGAACTGAGACCAGGGACCCCAATGGAAGAGATAGAGAAGGATTGAAGGAGCTAAAGGGCTTGCAACCCCATAGGAAGAACAACAATATCAACTAACCAAACCCCTCCGGAACTCCCAGGGACTAAACCACCAGCCAGTATGCATGGGCTGGTCCATGGCTCCAGCTACATATGTAGCAGAGGATTGTCCTATCTATTATCAATGATGCTCCCAGAGAAGGGGAATGATAGAGGGATGAGGCTAGAGTGGGTCCGTGGGTGAGGCTAGAGTGGTGGGCAGGTGAGGGAGCATCCTCTTAGAGGGGGGATGGGATGGCAGGTTTGCAGAGGGGAGACTGGGAAGGGGGACAACATTTGAAATGTAAATAAATAAATAATCAATAGAAATTTAATGCTTAAATTTAATAATTAATAGAAATTTAATTTCAATGTTACAGCTTCTTGTTTCAGTGTCTGGGATTCCACTTGATCTTTTGGATTCCTCCTAAGGAATTCCTCATTTTTAAAATCATCTTTCCTCTTACAGCTAAGTTTATGGTAAAATGTTTAAACAAATGACTTTCTTTAATAAAGACATTACTATTTTCTTTAATATTTGGATGCAAATAAATAGTCCAAACATTGCTAATATAAATTTTATGTACTTAATAACATGAACTATATTAGTAGCCTTATAGAAGTCTTTGGAGAAATTATTTCTAGATTTTTTTTTTTTTTGAGATTTGTCCCATAGTGTGATATATAAACCACATTGAAAGACTTCAAAAGAGCAAGTGTGGAAAAACAAAACAAAACAAAATTTGAGTGTGACATATCAAATGTGTGCTATACATCAGCTTCCCGCTTCTCCTTGTCTGTCATGATCCTCATGCACCAGCTGAAAACAATTTTGCACATGGTCTGAAAGAAACTTCTGAGGTGACTTAGATATTTACTTCCTTTTTCTTACTACAGAAAAAGAGAAAACATGCTGTGTTAAGCCTTTTTTGCATATCTCAGCCACACAAAGAATCATAGAGGTTTTTTAACTGCCTCATTTTGTACAGATAGAAAACTTGATTTTTAAGAAGTCTCTCTTGGTCTCTCTGTATCCCTCTGTCTGTTTCTGTCTTTGTCTCTGTGTGTGTGTGTGTGTGTCTGTGTATGTGTGTCTGTGTGTGTGTGTTTGTGTATGTGTGTCTGTGTGTGTGTGTTTGTATGTGTGTGTGTGTGTGTGTGTGTGTTTATATGTGCTTTTGTGTGATAACCTAAGGGCAAAACAATGCCAGATCTAAGACTTGCTTGATTTCTCTGCAATAAAATTTATTGATGGGTAAAGAAAATAAAATAGTATTAAGTAAGAAATATATAAGTTTTTTATATCCATTCTCCTATTTAGCTTAAAATTTTTATAGGATCAATATCAATATCCCTACAGCTATAAAAACCAATAACTCTCATTGAAGACACTTTAAAGTGAAACAGTATTTAGAATCAGGATAGAGTTGTTCCTCTCACTTTTTCTGTTAAAATATGCCTTTCAGGATTAAAATTTTAAATTAATATGAAGAGAAATTATTTATATTTTAGACATTTATGTTTCTCATTGACTGAATAAACAGTTTTAAAGACAAAATCCCTATGAAAGTATTATTTTCTCATCAATCTTCTCCCCCTCTTTTTTTTTTTTGATAGACTAAATTTTTTTCCTTACCCTGAAAATGTAAACTTTTTACATCAGAAAAATAAAGAAAAAGGTATGAACAACATAAAACACTACAAAATACTTTGAGCTGTTTAGCTTTCCTGTGAAGAGGAAAACTTTAATACTACCACTTTAAATCAACATTAAAAAATATCATTATTTTGAATTTGAGTAATCATTTAAAAATGCATGCTTACCAAATATTGAATGAATCTTAAATGAAATAGTGATTTCTAGTATTGACATATATTTACTATCATGGAAATTTGATACAAATAGTTGAGGATCAGAATATATATACCTAGGAATGCTGATTACCAAGCTTGGTTCAGAAACAAAGCAGAAAACTGTCTTAATAATTTTAGTAGATAAACAACTACAGTTTATTCATCATGTGAGATGTGCCAGTTGGAGAAACTATCTTAATTAAAAATGTCTGTACAAATCCAAAGTCATTTTTACATATCTATTCATAAAAGTTAAAGTGTTACTGAAACTGGTAATTATGTTTAATAATAGTAAAAATATTAGCTATAGAAATATAATATTCTAATAGATATTTCTGTTAATCTTTTTCCTTCAAGAAACTAATTCTGCATATTCTTGCACAAGATGCAAACTAGGAAAGATCTTTGGTTCTGGTCATCCATTTTCTCAAAGAAATTCTATCAGTTATCTCTATCATAGAGGTCTAATTGCAAAGAAAAACAGTAGAAATAGTCATGAAATGAAGGTTAGGTCATAATTTACTATTTTTACAAATATTCTCTTGCCACCTATATGTGTGTGTGTGCATATGCATACATATAAATATGTTTGTATTGTATATATATGTATATATATATACATATATATGCATGTATACACATATATACATATTCACACCCATATAAAGATACTTTGCATGTTTCACATTTCAGGCACTGCCATATTTTTAGTTCTTGGGTGGTCACACTCATTGTATATCCCACCCAAGCTTTGTTGTATGGCCAGGCAATGGGCTGGAAAGAGGCCTCTTCATTTCTAGATGATCCTCAAAGTTTGGGCAAATCTGTCCTTTTTAGGCATAATTTCAATTTAGATTAATTACCAAGTTGTAGAATATTTTATTCATTTTATTTATTAGTTGAGTTTAAGCCATCTGTATTGGTCAAAATCCTTAAAAAAAGACAGAACCAAGCACTTCTAGTCAGGATAGACAGATAGATAGATAGATAGATAGATAGATAGATAGATAGATAGATAGATAGATGACAGATAGATACAGCTAGATGATAGAATGTTAGCAAGATAGAAAATCACATAACAGACTTCACATAGGTAGATGAAAGTCAGATAAATGATAGGTAGATATGTAGGTAAATAGATAAATGATAAACAGACAAAAAAGGAGTGTTAGATAGGATAATTATAGAAATTGGGCTATTTGACTGGGAAAACTAATTCCCATGGTAGGCTATATTTAATAATGGAAACTTTAGAAGGACCAAGGGCCAAAGAAGACAGCATCAGTGGCCCAGGGGAAATGCCTGAGACACATGAAGGGCTTTTTGCACAAATAGCAGTCTGAAGGTTTATAGATCTGAAGATCTTCAGTCTAAGGGCACCTCAATTCAGAGGAAGAGGAAATATATGCACCCCTCAACCCCTTTACCTTCTTGGTCCAGTCTGGATTTCATCTTCTTACACATTGCTGTCACTCAGAAAATAGATTTTTCTTATCCTGTTCACTGACAGATGAGTCGATCATCTCTGATAACAAAGATAGTCACATTCAAACAGTTATTTCCAGCCATCTTTCAGGTCACACTTAAAATTAGCCATTTCATTGTCATTAAAATGCAATGCGTGCTAAAAGGTTTATGGAAATCACATCTGCACTGAGGTGACCTCATCTGCTGGCTATCCCTAGGGTAGGTAGCATTGTGCTCCTGAGTGACAGGTATCATCATCCCTGAATTTTACTTAAGTAGGTCTATGGCTATCAGCCACCTCACACAGCCATGGTATGGCTCTTTTAGAATACTACAGTGCCTGCTGTGACCTTAACACTCCATAATTTAGTAGCTGCTCAAGCTTGAAAGTATTCACCGTACCAGGGATCTCAACTATATATTAATAAACAGGACCTTTTGTAGGAAAGGGTCACCACATGAAGACTGCCAAGAGCAATAGGAATAAATGAGCAGCCAAGTGTGAATATTCTTGCATATCAGCAAAGATATGTATAAAAAATCATACAGGGTTTCCAGGTTTGAGTGATGCTGGTGGTTCTTAAGGTTTTAGAAATTGAAGTTAGTGGATGAATGCCATTTATCTATAAATAGCAGGAGAGTTTGGCCAGATAGACCTTTCTGGGAAGCCAAATGGTAGTCATGGATAAGATATTGAAAGAACTGGGACGTCAGCCAAGTTTCTGTGACATCAAGTTTGACACTGTTTCTTTTGAACTAAATGCACAAGATTTAGACTCAGAACAATATTTAAAAAAAGAAAGAAAATCAAAACTTATACATGTGTCTACTGCAGATTCTCTGCATAAACTTTACATAAGAAAAAAAGTGGGCCAAAAGTGCCAGGTTACATTAATTATTTAGGTATCTTGATTGCATTAGATGTTGCACATATATTACCTGTTACTCTTGTTCCTGTCATCAATGTGGTAAGTAAATATCCAATGCTAAATAAAAATTAATATTGTTGACTAGATTTCTTACATTGCATGCATATGCATAATCATGTAACCTTATGATGTTCTTCCATTCTGCTTTACAGAGGCACAAGCTGCCTTGAGTTTACAACAAGCATCTAAGTAATATGTAAATAAGTGCTAATAACCCAAAGTTTAAATTAGAATAATGTGTCTCTAACTTTTGACTCCAAATAGATTTATGAAGCTAACTATCACCTAAGATGCTTTTCTTGCCAAAATGTATGTTTCCTATACAGTATAAAATACATGCTTCCCTTAAGTCCCAAAGATATATTAAATGACTCATTTTTCAGAGACCTCAGTGTTTATATAATGTGTTGAGATTTGAGCAGCCACAAAAATGACTTTACTAGGCTTTCCCCTGACAACCCCTTTCCACTTTTCATAGAGTATAAAATCTCTGTATTGACGGCTCAAAATTGAAATAACCCTCAAGTTTTATTATCCATTCTTTAGATGGACTTAAGTGGGTAATTAGAATCCTGTGTGATAGGTTAGAATCCATTTCATCTTCTAAATTAAGAATTCATGTAGGTCGCAAGAAAGTTTATTTTAAATGTGTTGAAACTCAAAGCATTACTTCCTGGGGAAGAAAAAGAGAAATATCATATAATCTTCGATTTGATATACTCAGAAAAAGGAATAAGAGCCAACTTTCTGGAAGAAATGGAAAAAACAAACCTAACAAAAGCCTCAAGATCATAATTACTTGAAAGTTCTAAAAGGCATCCACTGCATGCATTTTAGAAATTAAATAAAGATTCTAAAACCGTGCTTTTAGGAAAGACCAATAATACCACAGAATTCAATAGAAATGCACAAAGCTGTTTAACCTTGAAAAGGAATGTTAGGTTATATATGATGAGTATGTATGATATAAAATCCACGTGACCTAATGGTTAGAAAAGGTAATTAATTAATGATATCACCAAAACATACAAGACATTATCCTGAAGAAAAATAGCTGAAGAAAAAAAAATAACTACAAATTATATAGAGCCAGTATCAGTAAAATGAGAAGAAATTCTATGTGCATTGATGTCTGATGTCAAGAACTTCGAAGTCAATGTTACAAAAAACAGCAAGTAAATTATACTTCATCTCTACAGTAAATAAGTGAAGTATTATCACTGTAAATTGTATTAGGTGTTGACTTTCTACCATATTGTTGGGGCAAATATAATTAAAACGTAGGTATGTACTCTTCAAAATGTTACAAAAAATCCTCTGAAGTAGATTAAGGTTTTAAAAGTACTATCTATTCATTGCCATTACCATACATCTACAAAACATGCTATGACCATAGTCTACCATCACCATTTCCCTTTAACCTACTCTATTGATGCCCACCCAACCTGATGTCCTCTATTTACTATTGTTATTATTACTTATGTATTATTATTTAATTTTATTTGCCACTGCTGTCTAATTAGTGCTCTCCATGTGTGCCTGCCTGGATATCTGGCCACCTACTGAGATGTAGCAAACTACCAAAACCACACACTCTTAGAAGAAAGTGCCGTTTTCAATTAAGTTCCAATATTTCTTCTTGTATGGGCACAGCTTTGAGGGGCCCTTTCCCATACATTTGGGAATTTTGACTGGGTTGATCTGCAAGTCTTATTTACATAACTATAGCTGTGATTTCAAGATGTTTTGGTTCCAATCTGTAATCTCCAGCTCTTGAAGTCTTTTCTTTCTGTCTTCTGAGATGTTCCCTGAGCCTTGGATGTGGATGAAGTTGATAGGGACGATCCAGTCACAGCTGAGCACTCCACAGCCACTGACACTAGGCACTTTGACCAGCTATGATTCTTCTCATTAATTACTGCCCACTGTGAAACATTTTACTGATGTTGAAAGCAGTTAAAATATGTAGGTACACGCAAAATACTTAGAATATAGTTTGACAGTATGGTCATTTAGAAAAAAAACAGCAGATTCTTTCTCGGACCTAAAATCTCAAAAGTCGTGGGCTTTTGACTAGATTTATAGTTACAGACAGAAGTCCCCACAATGGAAAAGGCCTTATATACAATCAGAAAGAATTTTAATTCCAAGGAAGGCTTCTCATCCAGACTCAGGCTGAATTCTGGCTTTGCCATAAAATATTTTTGTGCAACTTTGTGTTAAGTTTCCCAGACTTCTGTGTGCCAGTTTTCTATGCTGCATTTATCACAAGGTTAGTATGGTGGATGAATTATCATGATAAAATTGTCCAGAATAAGAAATAATGTATAACCTGTTCTTGAAAGGGAGTGTGGCTGCTCTGTCACATGCAGGTCAGTAGGTGGCAGAGTGGAGACAGGCTATATCTCCACTCAGTGTTCTGACCTTTGAACATCTGAATGATCAGTAGCCTAAAATTCCCTGATAAAAGCAAGCCTGAGATGAATACCAGTAGGTGCCACATAGGTTAGGGTGATGGATCCCATGTCTGGAAGCAAGATGGAGCTAGAAGAAGTCACCTGGGGCAGGGTCCCATAAAGGAGTAAGCTGAGATAAACGACTGTCACATGGGGCCATTTAGGCAAGCCAGGCAAAGAGTGAGTAGTAGATTTGCACCATGGGGCCTGGACAGGTAGCTAGCCTGAGAGGAACGACAGTCGGGCACTCAAGCAAAGGCAAACAATGCCCGAGATGATTGCTTCCTAGTGCGATAATGCATGAGCATAAAACTCCCAAGACCACTCCCGAGATAACCTCAGACCTTCAGAGACCTGGGGCTCCATTAATAGGAGAAAGAAAGTGGTGGAAAAATGGGAGAAAAAGAGAAACAGAAGAATGAGGGTATAATGCAGACCAGCAGAACTGGAGACTCGATGGTAGTGAGGAATAGCCTGATGCCTCTTATCATGTACAGAACTCAGTACAGTTCTGTCATTTACGGAGTTCTGTACTCCTTGCCAGCGTCAGTGCTCAGGAGAGAGGCCCTGAACATTGAGGGAGTTGTGGGTGAGCTGGCCCCAGGATATAAGAGTGCTAGATCTGGCCCGACCACTTGTCTCCCTTATGTTGTCTTGGACAAGGAGGAGATACCCTCCTCCCACTTTATTCCCCTTCACCTGTGGCAGGTGGGAGACCTAGTTCTAGGGACATAAAAGCTTAAGACCCTGCCCCTCACCAGCTCCAGCACTTGAGAGAGCATCCCCTGAACATTGCCTGGGCAGCACAGTAAAGATGACACTGGCACATAGACTAGGAAGCCCCAAGAGCATAGATGTGGGAGAGCTTGCCTTTCCACTTATATGCTATATGGGCGGAAGGGGGTGACTTGCCCTCCCCTATCCCCCGCCTAAAGCAGGCAGGAGAGCTGGCCTAGAGATCAACAGAATGGCTTTACACTCCACCTGTTGCGGAACACACGTGGGCAGCACATCTGTCGGTTTCCAATGAGCCAGCCTGAGGGCATGAGTGTGGGAGAGCTGTCCCTGCCTTTTTTTTTTTTTTAATATTTTTTTTTTATTACGGATTTTCCTCAATTACATTTCCGATGCTATCCCAAAAGTCCCCCCATACCCCCCCCACTCCCCTACCCACCTATTCCCACTTTTTGGCCCTGGCGTTCCCCTGTACTTGGGCATATAAAGTTTGCATGTCCAATGGGCCTCTCTTTCCAGTGATGGCCGACTAGGCCATCTTTTGATACATATGCAGCTAGCGTCAAGAGATCCAGAGTATTGGTTAGTTCATAATGTTGTTCCACCTATAGGGTTGCAGATCCCTTTAGCTCCTTGGGTACTTTCTCTAGCGCCTCCATTGGGGGCCCTGTGATCCATCCAATAGCTGACTGTGAACATCCACTTCTGTGTTTGCTAGGCCCCGCCTAGTCTCACAAGGGACAGCTATATCAGGGTCCTGCCTTTTCATCTGCAGGGTGGTGGTGAGGATGAGGGAGAGGTACCCTCCTAAATCCCTAGTCTTTTGACATGTATGGCAGGCAGGATCGATGTCGCAGAGACAAGAGTGTGAGAGAACTGGCAGTGTCCCTCACTCACAGCAACACTTGGGAGAGCTGACCCTGCACCTCACATAGAGAATAGGGTAGAGCTGGCTCTGGTAGCTGGATTGCTGGTGTTCTGCCCTCAAGGACATGAGAGAGGAGGATGGGCAGGTTTACCAGCTTAGATACCTCTCAGGTTCAGATATAGAGCTTTGAGTTAGCTCACTCCATTATCTAACCCATTGGTGAACTGCAGATCTAGAGTCAAAACTACAGGATTTCCATGGCACTGGGTAACAACAGCATATCCAAATAAGTCCTAGTAAGTTTCCAGTGTTGAGTAGCAGAAGTTGGAGCCCTCATACTAGAACGATGAGCCATTGCATTAAACATTTGCAAGCAAAGAAGTATGAACAAAATGATGCACTGTGAGACGTACTGTGATACACTATAGCTTCTATGAGAGCTTATTTTCTCTGTTGGGAGGAGGGTTGCAAGGGTAAAGGGTGAGTACGAAGGGAGGGGGAGATGAGCAGGATTGGGATGTATGATGCAAAATTCAGGTTGAAACAAAACAAACAACGACATACACTCAATAACTTATGAGCACCGTGTCACTGTTAACGTAATGCAGTGGGAATTATCTCAAGTCTTCAAATGAGGAGGCTATATTACAGAGTATAGAAAAATCAAAGAACTTGTCCATATCCGCTCAGCAAGCAAATGGTGAGTGCAGCAGACTTACATTATTAGAACTTTCAGCAAATGTGCTTGAGATAAATAACATAGCCTACATATTCTACAAGTAAAAGAATCTATAAGAGAGGGACAAGAGATAGGGATATGTAGAACATATTCAAAACGGAGATTCCTATACCTCTGAGCAGCAGCAGCAGCAGCAGCAGCAGCAGCAGCAGCAGCAGCAGCAGCAGCAGAGATCTCAGAGGAAAAGTGGGAGGAAGAAATTACTGCTTTGAAACAGGATAAGTAGGAAAAGGTTCCTTTGTGTTCTGTGATTTTTCCATTAAGCTGTCTTCAGTTTACAGCTGGTAGCTCTCCTTTCTATATGTAGGGAACACCATGACCTTGCTACTCTGTTTCTCTCACTTGAATGACCTTCATACGCACACGGTTACAGCATGCAGTGTCCTGGTGACATGCCCTTGTGTTCTAATCAAACGAACATAGCCATAACTCAAATCAAGCTTAACAAGAAATCATGATTTTTAATGACCAATTTCCCTTAAGTGGATGCACTTATCTGAGAATAGGGGATGTTTGCTAGCTCATGTTACTCCTATATTTATAGCCAATGATGTTTGAAATACCTTTAAAATAAGACATATAATAATTGAATGAATTTATTTTCTACATCCGGATAAATAATATATGTATACTAAAATTAATAAGCAATTTTCTTTGATTTGAAGATCACTATGAAATTTTAAAATGTTTCTATAGGAAGTAAAATTACCTGTGAGAAGACTGTTATCATTCAAAAATAATCAGACAAAGAGATAGAAAATTTTCATTATTGTTCCACTGTTTGACACTCAAAAAAGCAATGACCATCCTTGACATTTCCTGACATTTATTCCCATTAAAAATCCTCTCAGGTGCATAATTAAAACTGTAATATCTCATAATAATTGGAAGAAGGTAGAAGCACTGTGACGAGAAAACATCTTAAAGTGTCTGCAAACATCCTGTATTGACTAGCTCCTTGTAAATAAAGTACATTATTAATTCTTCTTTACATTAGAGCAACAAGATTTTAGAGTATCATAATTCTTAATGTTATTTATGAGTATCACTATATACAAGTGAGATATAGATGTTTTCTAAACCAAGAGAACAGATTCTCATTTTTCTTTTCAGAAACCTTAGCATTCGCAGCTAACTGAATGCCACTGCAGGAGCTATAATCAATCACAGTGCGCAATGTATTCCAAGATAAGGCAACAATAGCAGTACAGAGGGAAATATTCCTTCTGTGCAAATAAATTACATGAGATTTCAGGGATCTGGACACTGGACACTTAACTTCGAGTATTTCCCTTGGGCTTTCTTTGCAGTTCAGTGCGGAACCTCTTGCACCCAGCAAAGCTTTTCTTGAAGCTCACAATGCCCCCTTAGTCCTTCAGTACAGAATGACTTTCAGAACTGTGTTACTTTCTTTATCTTGAAATGGCAAGGATGCTGGGAAGTCATTTGTTACCGAAAGAGTAACCATTAGCATTTACATGTTAGCAATGAGGAATAATGAAATAGTCACTTCATTTAGTATTGAATATAAGATTATTTTGCCAAGCATCCATTTCTAAATTTCCATTCTCTTTTCTGACAAAAGAGAAAAAAACTGCAGTCAAAATAACGTGCACTCTGCATTCTTTTAAGATATTGAATGTTATATACTAAGCTCTTATGGTAAAGGCTTGGTTCCGAAGTTATGGGGTCTCCCTCTCCCTCATCTTCTTTCTCTTAGAAAACTATCGTACTGCTAATAAACACATACAGCCAGTAGAACCTTTAACCTTTAAACTATTGTTCACTGTGGGGAGCAGAAGAAGCTTTGGGTGAATGAAGTCCTGAGTCAAGGTGAGGTTTTGGGACAGGCATGAGCATGTTGAAGATGTCAGTGTCTCAACTCCATAAGGCCTTCTGCAAGTGAGGTTGAGAGGAATGGCAGTCTGTGTAATTGTCCACTCATCATAAAAGCTGAGGTGGAAGTGTTTCCTTCACATCAGCCCCTGTCTTGCTCTTTTCCACCCTCAAATTTTTATTAGTGTATTTGTGCATGAAATTCCTCTGTGCGGTGGTTGCTCGCAGCCAACCATTGGACTGAGCACGGGGTGCCCAGTGGAGGAGTTAGAGAAAAAACTGAAGGAGCTCAAGGGGTTTACAACCCCATAAGAAGAACGATATCAAACAACCAGACTGCCTTCCCACCCCCAGAGATCTGAGGGACTAAATCACTAACAAAGGAGTAAACATAGAGGGACCCATGGCTCCAGCTGCATATGTAGCAGAGGATGGCCTTGTCGGGTATCAATGGAGGAGAGGCCCTTGGTCCTGTAAAGGCTCAAGGCCCTAGCATAGGCAAACTCAAGGGCAGGGAGGCAAGAGTGGGTGGGTGAGTGGGGGAACACTATCATAGAGACAGGGGGAACAGTAATAGAATAGGGGGGTTTGGAGGGGACCAGGAAAGGGGATAATATTTGAAATGTAAATAAAGAAAATATCTCCCCCAAAAGACCCTATGTTAAAATATATAAAAAACAAACAAAAAAAAATCCCTGTGCACACTTGCACATTTATGTGCATGAATGCAGCCTGGGTATGTCCCATACACATATAGAGGTTAGAGAAGACACTTGAATTACCCTTTAACAGAGACAGAAATGCTTACTTTTGGTTTTCTTTCTTTTTGTTTATTTTATCTGCTAATTGTCATGGAAGGTTGTTCAGGAACATCTGGATTTTTTTTTTCTATCCCTGGACTTGTCATAAAAGCACTGGATTTTACAGATGCTAATAGTGAATACTCAGCTTTTATATATATTCTGATATTAGAACTCAAGACTGCATGATGTTGTGTGGTAAGCTCTTTTACCTACAGTCATTTCTCAAGCTTCAATGCTTCCCAGTGCCAAGTCCCGCCCTTGAGTCAAATCTGAGATGTAAGAACTACAAAACAATACCAGATACAGCCACACATCGATTATCCAGACATACAGTGTTCTTTTTCTTTTCTGATTTGATGTTTGGAGATAGGTTCATCCCAATAAAAGCAATGTCAAATGTGTTATTCAAACGTGACAAGTTAAACAGTAAAAAACACATATGCAGTTGAGGACACATAGAAGACTCCTCCACCATAAAAATGTCTCTTTTGTTCCTGCTACCAGTTTTCCACAGTCTTTGTACAGTGATTGTTAATTCATTTCCAAGTATGTCTGTTTGCAAAAACCAAACAAATGTATCAGCAATTAGCAGTAAATTCTTTTTATCACTATTCATTATTAATGTGTTAAATGTTCAAATTTATCTAATTTGGCTTTTAAATTACACAATGCTTCAGGTTAAATTGGATTTAAAAGATGAGAAGGAAGCAAATGTAAGGGGTAGTGACTCTCAGTGACACTGTTATTTCCAGACTGTGACTAACATTAACAAGGTCATAACTCCTGAGTTAGGATTTCCACCCAAAAGTTACACTCCAGGTTCCAAATTTACTGTTATTCCAAATTACCTCTACTTTTATACAGAAGCATTCTCCAATGTTTTTATTATCCATTAATAACTAACAAAAGAAAGATTCTTGTAGAATCTCCCTTTATATTTGTAAATACAGAATTTAATACATTTTAATGTGACTGCTTCTTTAGCCCAGAGTTTCTTTTTTCTTTTTCTTTTTTTTCTTTTTTTTTTTTTTGGTTTTTCCCAGAGTTTCCAAAGGACTGAAACATATTATTCTATTTTTGTAATAATAGAGACACAAGTTTAAGTTACTCAGCAGGAAATATATTGCTAATTCAAGTATTTTGCCAGCTTCAAAGTCACTTTCAGTTTACATAAAATATTAAGACTGGATGTTGGCCTAATGCTGCAGATCCTCTCATTACCAATACTGTCATGCTGAGTTCAAATTCTTCATAAACAAACAGTTTAACAGGGAAGTCATAGTACACAATTTAATCTTTTTAAATTTCTCTGTAAGACTTATGTTATACTTCAATACAGAGGATCCCTATCAAGGATAGTGTTTTATGAACATGTGACGTTCTGGTAAGTGAATAAGGAATTAGGAAGATTTTTAAGTGATAGAATAATTTATTATTTTTAAACATTGACAAAAATATGGTTAATTACACATATTAAAATGTCTTCACAATCATAAATGGATTCAGTATCTGCATTTATTTAAAAATAATTTGGACATAGTTATGGAGTACCAAGAGAGTTTCAGACAGGCTGAGCAAATACTTTATGGGGGTCGGAGAGAGAAAAGCATTCCTAGAAGGCAGCTGGTGTAGAGTACCAACTCTCAGAGAGGTGTAAATGTGGACAACTCGCCGCAATATGAAAATAAGTTCATTTGGGCAACACTCATTTTTGTTGAAACCATCAAAACTACCAAGAATTAGTGTTTCCATGTTGGAAAACAGTTTAAAATAAACAGAGCTTATAATCACTTGTGACTTGAAATTGTGAGAATGGATGACAGTTAGGCCAATAGAATTAATCTAGTATTTTGTATTTGAAATAGAGCTACCCTTGATTCCTATATCCACTATTAATTTATGTCTGGATACTTCTCAATCTTTCAGAGCTGTGAATGCTTAGGTATAAAAGCCTAAGTTTTAACTATACAATTATATGAGGCATGTCAACATATTTTCCACTATGCAATATCAGGAAATTAACATTTCTAACTTCCTTCTGGGCAGTGGTGGTGCACGCCTTTAATCCCAGCACTTGGGAGGCAGATACAAGCAGATTTCTGAGTTCGAGGCCAGACTGGTCTACAGAGTGAGTTCCAGGACCAAAAAAAAAAAAAAAAAAAATTCTAACTTCCTCAATTCATGAAAAACAGAAATGGAAGAAAGACATCTTCTTAATGAATTTAGAAATAGCAGAAAAATACATTTGGCGTCTCTGACTTTTCCACTGTCCTTACAAGACAGCCTCTAAATGTATGAAACTCCAAGTTCAATTCATATTACCAATATGTAAGGGAAACTTATTGATCTTAAAACATTGTTGTAAAGACATAGTTGTAGTGCAATTTGAGTGAATTAATGCAATAATATTGGATATCATGGTTACTGCTGCTGCTAATGATATGATAAAATAACTATTATAATAAAGCTATAATGTTATCATGAGATTAAAGTATATTTGCTACATAAAAGTGAATATTTATTTTTATTTTATAATTAAATCAACTTACTCAACTTAATGGATCGTCTTAAATAAAGGTTGCGAAATGACAGGAGAAACTGAGAATGCCACATTTTTTCATTATCATAAAATATTAATATTTACATTACCAAAAAGTCATGCTTTAATTTTTCCATTGACCTTTATCGGGAACTTTAAGTAAACATATGTAATTTTGTAGTTCAGATTTAATCAACTGTGACCTTAATGGTTAGCTAAATAAAATTAAATCATTTTGGAAATTAGATTTTCAATACTCACAGAGAATATCATCACAGGAAGGAGATATGAAACAACAAGATGTGATGACTTCCTAACACAGATATTGGAAATAACTAACTGGGTTTGACCTATTGTTCCCACATTGATCATATATAATCCAACAAATAGCATGGGTTTAAAATTGTTTCAATCTACTTGTGATGCTAATGGAAGAACCTTGAGCTACATTATTTGAAATTACGTAGTTTCATTTTTTAATACATTCATAATTGGTTGTTTGGAGTATCTCTTTTCTTATTAACATCTGTTTTCTAAGCAACATAGTAGTTGTTCCATTCACCATAGCAGTACCATGAGTTTGATGTAAATGGTGCCATTTTAATCACATAAGAACCATGGGCTTCAGTTTCTGATAGGGGAGGGGCTGAGATTCAGTGCCCATGAGGTGATACTTCTCTTGTTCAGATTGCTCACTTCCATCATTTTGGCAGAATCCAAGGGAGCTAAAAGAACAATATGTCAGGTCATTACAGCTTCCTTTCCAATTGAAATGTCGACCTACTTCACTTCTTATCAGATCACAACTAGTTTATGTATCCAGTTAAAAGCCAAGACCAAGTGCAGGAAATATACTGCATACTTTTTCTGTCTTCAGCCTTGCAAGAAAGCTATAATTTGCACAACAAGTTACACTATAAATTCTAACATCTAATCTCATTGAGTAGCTGAATGTATCTCGTGAAAATTGATTGCAACAATTTTTTCTAGGGAATTCAATCTCAATATTGAAGAGCATTTCTGGTAAGCCAGACAATTGCAATATATTTAGTCTCCAAAGTTCATAGAACGTAGAGAAGTTTTTGATGTATGACTGTTATCCCTAGGAGACTTTTTTAACCCACCAAAGTATCTTGCATTAGCTTTTCAGACACAGCCAATTATTGCAAATGCATAGGAAGGAATTTTAAATAAAAGTATTCATCAATATTCACTAAGATATTTGATATTTAATGTTGGCATATTTCACCCTGGATGTTCTTAAGAAATCAAGTAATGTGTTTTTGAATCTAGGACCAAGATTTTCTGTGTCCTAAAATAAATGGCTTTAATTTACTTTCAGCTTTTTAATGTCATAGCTATGACACTTCAAAGAACTTGCATTTACAAAATAAATATGGAATAAAGAATACCACCATGATAAATATAAATTGTATGTAATAAAATATGTATATACATGAATTTTGACAGTACTCATAATTTTTATAAAATACACACACATTAAATTATCAAAACCTGGGATAAAAATTCAAATGGAAATTAATTAAATTAAACGTTTTCTACAAGACTTTTTTTATTTGTTGGATTTTTAAAAAAATTTTTATTAGATATTTTCTTTATTTTCATTTCAAATGTTATCCTCTTTTCTGGTCTCCCTCCGGAAACCCCCTCCCTTTATCTTCTCCCCTCTCCCCCTGCTCACCAACACTCCCACTCCCACTTCCTGACCCTGGCATTCCCCTACACTGGAGCATAGAGCCTTCACTGGACAAAGGGCCTCTCCTCCCATTGATGACCAACTAGGCCATTCTCTGCTACATATGCAGTTGGAGCCATGAGTCCCACCATGTGTACTCTTCAGTTGGTGGTTTAGTCCCTGGGAGCTCTGGGGGTACTGGTGAGTTCATATTGTTGTTCCTCCTATGGAGATGTAAACCTGCTCAACTCTGTGGGTCCTTTCTCTAGCTCCTTCTTTGGGGACCCTGTGCTCAGTCCAGTAGATGACTAACAGCATCCACCTCTGTATTTGTCAGGTTGGATTTTCTTATTTGATGGCACAGGCCCTCATGTTCTCCAAGCTTGCCTATAACTCACAGTGTAACTATGTAGCCAAGGCTGAACTGAAATGTAGTATCCTAGTGCTTCCATCACTCAGGTGGTGGAACATAGACATGTTCTATCATGACCCTTAGAAACGTTTGATTCTATGTTTCTATTTTCTTATTTAATTTCTCCTTGGTCTAGTTTTGTAATTCCTGATTTTGCTGTGTTATGGTTTGTTCCTTTCTTCATTCTTCCTTCTCAGCTCTTTCTCTGTTCTTTCTCCCACTTCCTTGTTTCCTCACCTTTCGTTTCCTTTCCTCCCTCTCCCTCCTCCCATTACTTACATTATCTTTTCCCAATATTACAGATTTTATCTTACTAGGACAAATTTTATATTTTTTCAGAGCAAACTTTAGAACACTTTATTTAATTTATTTTTAATTTTACTAATGATTTTCTCAGTATTTCCTTATCTTTCAAACTTATCCTGAATAAACAGAAGATTCAATTTCAAAATTCACAGAAGCTTTGTTATATTGAACAGGAAAAAAATCATTTAAGAAGTCTTATTGGAGTCTGACTCAATATCCTTACTCTTGGCCAAAACATTTTTGCTCTCAGTATTTAACAGATACATAGTAATTTAAGGCACTTTTTTTCCTCATATTGACTATATAGTTAATAGCTAAGTTAAAGATTTATAGGTTGAAAGAGTCTGGGAAATTGGGAGAAAGATGGATTGGGAATTTAAATTTCTAGCCCATGCTACTATACCCAGCAAAACTCTCAAATTTTATATTCCTAAATTAAGACCCTCTGCCAGAAAATGAAACTAACTCAGCAAAGTACTCAGGATGTGGCATGTTCTTGATAATGTTAAACATTGCATGTTAAATAAAATGTATTGTTGAGAATTTTTCACTATTCTGGGATTTTGTTATTCCATATGAAGTTGAGAATTGCTCTTTCCATCTCTGTAAAGAGCTGAGTTGTAATTCTGATGGGGATTACCTTGAGTCTGGCAGATGGCTAATTTTACTATGTTAATCCTATCAATCCATTAGCATGGGAGATCTTTCCATCTTCTGAGGTCTTCTTGATTTCTTTCTTCAGGGACTTAAAGTTCTTGTCATAGGGTTCTTTTGCTTGCTGGCTTATAGTTACACCAAGATATTTTATATTATTTGTGACTGTTGTGAAGGATATTGTTTCCCTAATTTCTTTCTCTGTCTGTTTATCCTTTGTATAAAGGAAGGCTACTGCTTTGAGATAGTTTGAATCCAACCACTTTGCTGAAGTTGTTTATCAGCTGTATGAGCTCTCTGGTAGAATTTTGAGGGTAGCTCATCACCTCCAGTAGATAGACATGGCCCCCAGTTGACATCTCAAAATGTTTGACCTAAAATTGTTTCTGTCTAAAGGAAATGCAGGGACAAAAATCAAGCAGAGACTGAAATAAAGGCCATACAGAGACAGCCCCAATTTGAGATCCATTCCTGCACAGGCAACAAACTGCAACCCTATTGTTGATGCCATGTTTTGCTTGCAGACATCAGCACCTGACTGAAACAGATACTTACAGATACTTACAGCCAACCATTAGACTGAGCTTGGGACCTCTATGGAAGAATTAGGGGAAAATCTGAAGGAGCTGAAGGGGATTACAACCCCATAGGAAGTGCAACAGTATCTGCTAACAAGAGGACCCCCCTCAGAGCCTCAGAACTAAGCAACCAACCAAAGAATATACATGGGCTGGTCCATGGCCTCTGCTACATATGTAGCAGAGGATTGCCTTGTCTGGCTTCAGTCAGAGGGGATGTGCTTGGTCCTGTGGAGGCTTGATACCCCAATGAAGGGGGATGCTAGAAGGGTGAGGTAGGAGTGGATGGGTGGGTGGAGGATCACCCTCTTAGAAGCAAAGGGGAAGGGATTGGGGTAGGGGAATCATGGAGGGGAGACTGGTAAAGGGGGTAATATTTGAAATGTAAATATAATAATTAATAAAGAAAAAAGGCAAAAAATGAAAAAAATTAGTTAATTGATTTTTATGTTGTCTTTTAAATTGAATATGCTATGTTTTGTGTTTTAATCATAATTACTCCCCACCTTTCCCCAACCCAACCTACTTCACCATTCCTCCAAATTGTATCTTGTTTTTTCCTCAAAAAACCAATGTGTACTGCCCAAATATTCCTGGGTGTGTGTTCTCCCACTGAAGAAATATTGCCTTATGAGGGGACAGACTTTGCTATTATCTGATTCTGTCTCCTAGCAGTTAAAAATGCTTGTTTAAGTTACATGACTATGGTGGGCTTGTGTGGTTTTACTGACACTCCTGTTAATGATGGTATTTGATATGGCCCAGATTTGCACAGGATTTTTACATACTGTTACAACCACTATGAGATTATATGTTTAGCTATGATGTTGATGTCCAGAAGAAAATTTTTTTTGGAGTTATCTACCTCCTCTTACACCAGTCCCATCCACCTCTTTCATAAAAATACCTGGACCTTGGAAACAAGTGGGAAAATATACATGTTCTCTTTAGGGCTGAGCATTCTGAAGAATATTAATCTATGTACTTAAACCCTTTGTGAGTCTCTGTGTTAATCCTCATCTACTGCAAATAGAAGCTTCTGTCATGAAAATTGAAAGTTGCATTAATTTTTTGTGAATAACAAATCCTTAGCAATCATTTAAGATTATGTCCATTCACCAAATAATAACTATTGCCTCTCTGCTAGGGATTATGAAGTATCTTTCTGTAAGTATAGTTCTTCAGGGTTTTTTCTTTTTCCCTTTTGCACCCAAATAACTGCAGGGTGTTTCTATGCCCAGTGTAGCCCGTTTTAGCTCCTGAATAAAGACACAGAGACCTGGTACTGTTATTAACAAGCTGTAAGCACTAATATCTGGTCAGGTTCTTAGCTATTCTAACCTGATTAGGCTGCTACTACCCAGGCAAATGGTGCTGTACCTGCATCGGAGTCTTGCCCTGCCCTTGTCCTTTTGGTTGCTCTCTCATTGGGATATCATGGTGAATCTTCCTGATTCTTCTTTATGGTCTTTCTATACCTTCTTCTAGTCCTGCTCTATTTCTCTCTCCCATCTCTTTCTGGGAACTCCTGACTGGGATCAGAATTCCCTCCCTATTCTTTTCTACCCAGCTAGTTGGCTGATTAGCACTTTACTAACCAGCATGGCATTGTCTGGACTACAATGAGAGGTCTGGGCATAGAAATTGTTATCTGAATACAGAGTGTACAAAAACTTTCCCAAACATCTTGTCATAGATTATTGGCCCAACAATGGAGCCAGGTACAGGTTTCATCTTGTGGAACAGGAGTCATCCTTTGCCTCTGTATTTTACAATTTTTCTCCCACCTCTTTTATGAAGTTCTATGATCCTTAATGCAGTCTCTTTTGTCACACCAATACATTGACTAACTGAATGTTTCTGTGTTAATCACCACTAAGAAACCTCTCTGATGATGCTTGACAGATGTGCTCATATCATGTGTGTTTACTAGAATATAGTATTAGGCTCTCTCTTAAAGTTTTTCATGTATATAACCACATGTTACTGACCCTGATAACAGTGCCAGGTATGGGTTTCATTTCCTGGTGCATACCTTAGATCCAATAAGAAAGTGATTGGTTTCTCCCATTACAATAATTCTGCTATTGAACCAACAGGCATATCTTGCTTTGTCAGTCCTTACTGTAGTTCAAGGTAGGGTCAGACTATTTTCCTCTTCTAGAAGCATGCCTAGCTTTTGCTGGCACTATGAAAGCCAGCATTGATGAGGCTTCCACAAAAGTACCAGCTTGATTTCTACATGTCCTCTGAATCCAGTTTGTAGTGTGTTCAGTAACAAAGACTTACTATTAATTTTCCTAAGGTAGCCAATTGGATTGAAAATAGTCTGTCATGTTCCAAGGACTATAGGTTTCTACTAGTTGAACAAAAAGATAACCCATCTTGGTGCAAGGGTTTATATCTGCTAGCATGTAGTGTTTTTGTTGGGATTATTGGTCCCTTTTGTTACAGACGGCTTCATTAAAACCCATGTAATGCACGTATTAATATATATATATATATATCCATATCTCCATATCCATATATATATATATATGTATATATATATATATATCCTCTATGATGTGAGGTTTCCCTGAGACCTTTCACAAAGCCCACAGTATTAGTGACTTCCCATTTTCTTCCCTTACTCTACCCTCTCATGCTAGTGTAAAGGTTCTCATGATAGTGTTTCATTTTCTACTTTAACCTTGTGCATTACTACGTTCTGTCTCTCATTCATAGAAAGCCCCTTTCCCATATCTCCTTACCGTGTTTTTCCTCTATATCTATTTCAATCACAGCATATATATCTGAAGTTAAAAGCTATACTCACAAGACAGAAAAATATGTAACAGGTATTTATCTTTTTGGGTTTGGTTTAGTTCCCTTAGAATGACTGTATCTAGTTATATCATTTTGCCTGCTAATTTAATAATTTTGTGTGTCTCCTCCCTCCATCCCTCCATCCCTCCCTCCCTCCTCCCCCCTCTCTTTCTTTCATGATAGAGTCTTTCTCTATTTTGTAGCTATGGCTAACCTCATACTCAACAGATGCACCTACCTCTGCCTTCCAAGTGCTAGGATTAAAGGTGTATGACTTTTTTTTTTATTCTGAATAACATTGCAGAATAAATAATATTTATTCTGAATAAAAATGTGCCATATTTCTTTCAGCACATTTACTGGTAAACATTTAGGTTGTTTCTATTCCCTGGCCTTTGTGAATATAGGACTAAGGGGAGCTTTCCCATGTCACAAGATAATATTCTTTGTGTGTGTCTTTGTTTCTCTCTGTCTCTCTGTCTCCCACCCCCATTTGTGGTGTGTGTGTGTGTGTGTGTGTGTGTGCACATGTGCATGTGTTTGTATGTGAGTATAGCTACACACAGAAGCAATAATGATTGGTTGCCTAGGAGGTAGAGTTAACAGTTCATAAAGCTACTAGTCTGAAAATGGGAACTAAACTGTTACCTGCTCTTTTCTTTTAATTTTCTTCAGCTTTGGACTTTTATTAAGAAATTAAAAACAGCAACCTGTAATGAATTTTTAATTTAACCTTTGATTTATTTGTTTGTTTGTTTGTTTGTTTTACACTCCACATTTTAATTCCCTCCTGGTCTATCCTCTGACTGTTTCTCATCCCATATCTTCTCCTTGCTTCCTTCTCCACGAGGATGTCCCCACCACCCACCACCCACCCCACTAGACTCTAAACTCCTTGGAACCTCCAGTCTCTTGAGTGTTAGGTGCATCTTCTCAGATTGAACACAGACTCAGCAGTCCTCTGCTGTACATGTGTTGGGGGGCCTTATATCAGCTGGTATAAGCTGCCGGGTTAGTGGTCCAGTGTCTGAGAGATCTCAGAGGTCCAGGTTAATTGAGACTGCTGGTTCTCCTACATGGTTGCCTTCCTCCTCACTTTCTTCCAGTTTTTCCCTACTTCAACCACAGGGGTCAGCAGTTTTTATCCATTGGTTGGGTGCAAATATCTGCATTTGACTCTTTCAACTGTTTGTTGGGTCTTTCAGAGGGCAGTCATGATAGGTCCCTCTTTAGTGAGTGCTCCATAGCCTCAGTAATAGTGTCAGACCTTGGGACCTCCCCTTGAGCTGTATCCTACTTGGGCCTATTGCTGAAACTTCTTTTCCTCAGAATCCTCTCCCGACTTCCATCCCTGCAGTTCTTTCAGACAGTAACAATTATGAGTCAGAGTTTTGACTGTGGGATGGCAAGCCCCTCCCTCACTTGATGCCCTGTCTTTCTGCTGCAGGTGGGCTCTATAAGTTTCCTCTCCCTACTTTTGGGCATTTTATCTAAGATCCCTCTCTTTGATTCCTGAGAGTATTTCACCTCCCAGGTCTCTGGTGCATTCTGGAATGTCCCCTCAACCTCTGAACTCCCGAGGTTGCCTGTTTTCGTTTTTTTGGCTGGCTCTCAGGATCCAGTCCTTTTCCCTCACCCAATTCCAGATCTGGTTCCCCTCTTCCTTCCCCTCATGCCCTTTACCTCCAAGGTCCCCCTCTTCCCCCTTTTGATTGTTTCTTCTCCCTCCCAAGTGGGCCTGAGGTGTCATTAAGACAAATTGACATCCTACAGATTGGGAAAAAAAATCTTCACTAACCTCACATCTGATAGAAGGCTAATATCCAAAGAAGATAGACAGCAAAAAAAACAAACAACTCAATCAAAAAATGGGGTACAGAGCTAAAGAAGAATTCTCAACTGAGGAGTCTTGAATGGCTGAGAAGCATTTAAAGAAATGTTCCAAGTCCTTAGTGACCAGAAAGATTCAAATGAAAACAGCCATGAAATTCCACCTTAACCAATCAGAATGGCCAAGATCAAAACCTCAAGTGACAACACATGTTGGCAAGGATGTGGAGAAAGAGGAACACTACTCCATTGCTGGTGGGATTGAAAACTGGTACAACCATTCTGGAAATAAATCTGAATGTTCCTCAGAAAATTGGAAATAGATCATCTATCTGAAACCCCAGCTATACCACTCTTGTGAATATACCCAAAAGATGCCCCACAATGCCAGGGGTACGTGTTCCACTATGTTCATAGTGGCTTTGTTTCTGATAGCCAAAAGCTGGAAACAACGACAGAGCCCACGACAGAATGGATATAGAAAATGTGGTTCATTCACTCAGCTATTAAGAACAAGTACATCCTGAGTTTTGCACACAAATGGATGAAACTAGAAAATATCATTCTGAGTGAGGTAACTCAGACCCCAAAAGACATGCGTGGTATATACTGACTAATAAGTGGATATTAGCCGCCCCTTGAAAAAAGGTACAGAATGCCTAAGACACAGCCCAGAGAACTCCAAAAGGTCAGTAAGCTGAAGGGCAGAGGTGAGTTTATTTTTTTGAGAGGGGTGGATCTTTTGTTTGTTTGGTTGTTGTTTTTTGTTGTTTTTTAAATTTTTTTTTTATTAATTTATTTACTCACTCTACATTCTGATCACAGCCCCCTCTTTCCTTCCAGGCTCTGACTCCCATAGTCTCCTCCCATTCTTTTAGAAGTGTGAGTTCTCCCCTTGGGCATCAACCCATCATGATACCTCAAGTCACTGCAGGACTAGTTACATCCTCTTCTGTTGAGTCTAGACAAGACAGCCTAGTTTGTGGACAGGATCCACAGGCAGGATCCAGAGTCAGGGTAATCCTGTGCTCAAGTTATTGGGAGACCCACATAAAGATTCACATCTGCTGCATATGTGCTGGGGGTGGGGAAGGGCTACGTCCCACCCTTGTATGCTCTTTGCTTTTTGATTCAGTTTCTTGGAGCAACCAAGGGTCTCTGTTAGTTGATTCTTTGTTATTCTTGGGGAGTTCCTATACTCTCAGGGTTCCTCAATCCTTTCTCCCACATTTTCACAAGACTTCATGAGCTGCATCTGATATTTGCCTGTGGGACTCTGCATCTGTTTTGGTCAGCTGCTGAATGGAGCCCCTCAGAGGACAGTTATGCTAGGCTTCTGTCTGCAGGCATAAGAGAGTATATTAATAGTGTCAGGAATTGGTTCTTGCCCATGGAATGGATCTCAGCTGGAGCTATCTCTCCAGCCCTGAACAATGGATCTTTTACAGGGAAACACAAAGGCAACTGTCTTCAATGTAGCCTAAACTAAAAGATGAATAAACTCAAATGATAGGTGGATATTCTGCAAAAATGTACCATCTACTACTGACCTTAACTAAAATTTATGAAGTAAAATGTAAATTGTCTTTCTGCTGAATTTAACAGAGCTAAACATACAAATAGCTTAGTATTGCCAGTTCTAAATGCATGCTATCAGAAATGCATCCATCATCTATAAAAACATAAACAAGTTATCCAATGGTTTCCTCTGGTATCACATGTGTGCAAACATGCATTTGCACATACACATTCACCTCCACACACAAGAGCACCCTTCCCCATTTTAACATGAAAATACATACATATAAGTATACAGACACAAAAACCATGTGCATTCATATGCACACAATTAATAATATCACAACAAAAAATTCTGTTTAATGTTACAAAATATAAAATGATGATGTATTTATATAACACATAAGCTGACGTACATGTGAAAATGTGGTAGACCTTCCAAATATAATTACAAGGCAATTGTCAAGATAATATATTATATACTAATCATATTTTAAATAGCTTAAATACAAGACAAATGTGAGCTAGAAACCACAGAAATGGCTGGTGATGGGCAAATGGAAAGCTTTTAAGATGGTATTGATTCTCTTTACCTTTTTCCCTCTTTACTTTTATTAAATTCAACTTTACAATGTAATGAGTAAGTAAACTATTTAAACATAGAATATTGTTTTTGCCTTACCTCATAGTTCATGAGAACTGAACAGTTAATTATGTAAAATATTCTTTGGTGAAATCCTCGAAAACTATGCTACACATCTGACAATTTGAGGAGCATAGATATGAAATGTTACAGCTAATAAAATTATCACACAGTGTTTAGTACATAGGTATAATGAGGCACATTAATACTGTTATGTCTAGAAGACACAGGTTTGTTGGTGTCATTTTCCCCTTTGGCTTTTATAGTTTTTCTACATAGTTCCCTGAACCCTGAGGAGAGGGTTTTGATGAAGATATATCATTAGAACTAATTGTTTCCAGAGTCTCACTCTCTGCTTATTGTCTACTTGTGGGTCTCTGCATTAGTTCCCATCTATAGTAGGAGAAAGCTCCTCTGATGCTGGCTGAGCAAGACAAAGTTCTATACATATAGCAGAATGTCCTTAGGAGTCATTTTATTTTTATGCTCCCTAAACAGAACAGAAATATTTGATTTTTTTTTCCTTAGCGCCTCCAAACAACTCAGTCTATTGCAAGTCTCTCACCTGCTTTCAACAACTTGATGGAAAGGCCCTATTGCTAAAGACAACACCTATATAACCTGTTGAATAAAGAGAGGTTTATCTGGTACCTACCTAGAGGTTCTACTCATACTGACTAGTACTCATACTGACTAGTACTCATACTGACTAGTTCTCATACTGACTACTACTGGAAGATACTGTGCACACTACTGGAGAAGAAAGGTAGCCACCAACCCAGCTACAAACCCTCCGGTCTAGCTTGCCCGATGTGCTGGTGTAACTGTGACACTAATGGTGTGTGAGTAATGACCACCAACCCAATATGATTGGGTTTACAGCCCATTCCATGACATTCTGCATATGCTTGACATTGCTTATCCAGCCAATACCTTGAGAATAGATCTTTTCTTAAATAATAATTAACTTATTCTTTAAAAATGTTATGCACATTTATAATGCATTTTCATCGTGTCCACAGACATTACCCTTCACCTCATACTTTACTCTTTCAAAGTCATTTCCTTTATTAGAAAAACTAATAAATCACAGAGTTCAATTGCTGTTGCCCATATGTTCATGTGTATGGGGTCATCTATTGGGGGGACCAACAGGCATCCCCCATAGAAAAATAGTGATTCCCCCTTTGTGAGCAGTCATCAAGTGCATATATTTTCTTCTGGGGTTGAGACCTACAAGGCCCTTCCCCTACCTCATGCTGAAATATTTACTAGCTTGATCATGTACCTATCTTAGGCAGGCAGTTAGAGTTACTGCTGTGACTTTATTTGCACACAGTCACACTATGACTCACAGATGGAATATAATAGCTCTCTCAGTCTTCCAGCTTTTACATTCTTCTTTTCTCTCATCTATGCTGTTCCTTGAGCCACACATATGTGGGGGACAGGATGTGCTTGCATGTGTGTGTGTGAAGGGGTGGTGCAGCAGTTTTCCCATAAATGTTACAAAGCTTCTTATTAAACACTACATATTCTGACAAACATGGAAAATAAAACACATACACACACCACACACACACCCACACATACATAAGTTTTTAAACACTTAAGGATATATTGTTAGTTTGGTATATAAGTTAAATGACTTAAAAAGAATGACTACACTGTTTTCAAAGTTTTTTGTTATGATTCTGATAATAAAAGTCAGCTTCCAAATCATTAAATACTAATTACAAATTTAAACTTTCACAATGAAAATATAATAAAGTTATACTTATTTATTTATTTTATTTATGAAAATATAATAAAGTTATACTTTATTATATTTTAGAATTGCTAATTGTTAGGAAATTTACAAATATGGCTTATTTGGTCATTGGACCATACTATTATATTATATATGGCACACCTTATAATGTTTAGAGTATGTGAAATGTACTCAGAACAAGTTGATAAGCAAATCCACTAATTAAAAATTAACTGACTTGAAATTTAAATCCTATATATCTATTTTGCTATTCAGAAACAAAGCCATGGTCTACATGAAAAAAATAAGTGTTCTCTAATAATTTTGCTGATTAAGGGCAAGTCATTCCTTATATTTTACCCTCATGTATTGAGAAACAAGCAACAAGGACTGAAAGAAGTAGTTGTGTGCAGTAGGCAGTAACAGTTTTCAGAGTGGTAATGCTAAACAGAGTGTGTCAGACCACCACTATATTGAGTGATGGGGACTGTCTCTAATTGATCATTTAATTGCCCCCCCCCCTTACCACATTTAAGAGTATAAAGAAGAATGGTTTATTTTACTTCATAGTCTCAGCAATTTAAGCCATTGTGGTGGCTCCATTGTTCAAGTGTCCATGAAAAGGCTGTGAGGCATGGTGGTGTAATTATGCATTAGACTGTATTTAGGAAGGAGATATATAAAGGTCGAAGGCAAAGTTCCTACAAAGAACATATCTCCAATGACTTCCTGGCTCCAGCTGAAGGCCACCTCCCACATTCATCACTTTATAGTAATGCCATCACATTTTGAGCCTATTCTGAAAGGCAAAAGACACCGTCAACAAGACAAAAAGGCCACCATCAGATTGGGAAAGGATCTTTACCTATCCTAAATCAGATAGGGGAACTAATATCCAATATATATAAAGAACTCAAGAAGGTGGACTCCAGAAAAACAAATAACCCCATTAAAACATGGGGCTCAGAGCTAAACAAAGAATTCTCACCTGAGGAATACTGAAAGGCTGAGAAGCATCTGAAAAAAATGTTCAACATCCTTAATCATCAGGGAAATGCAAATCAAAACAACCCTGAGATTCCACCTCACACCAGTCAGAATGGCTAAGATCAAAAATTCAGGTGACAGCAGATGCTGGCGAGGATGTGGAGAAAGAGGAACACTCCTCCATTGTTGGTGGGATTGCAAGCTTGTACAACCACTCTGGAAATCAGTCTGGCGGTTCCTCAGAAAATTGGACATAGTACTACCAGAGGATCCCGCAATACCTCTCCTTGGCATATATCCAGAAGATGATCCAACCGTTAAGAAGGACACATGCTCCACTATGTTCATAGCAGCCTTATTTATAATAGCCAGAAGCTGGAAAGAACCCAGATGCCCCTCAACAGAGGAATGGATACAGAAAATGTGGTACCTTTACACACTGGAGTACTATTCAGCTATTAAAAAGAATGAATTTATGAAATTCCTAGGCGAATGGATGGACCTGGAGGGCATCATCCAGAGTGAGGTAACCCAATCACTAAAAGACTCACAAGATATGCACTCACTGATAAGTGGATATTAGCTCAGAAATTTAGAATACCCAAGATATAGGATATAATTTGCGAAGCACATGAGACTCAGGAGGAACGAAGAACAGGATGTGGATGCTTTGCCCCTTCTTAGAATTGGGAGCTGAACGTCCATGGAGGGAGTTGCAGAGACAAAGTTTGGAGCTGAGACGAAAGGATGGACCGTCTAGAGACTGCCATATCTGGGGATCCATCCCATAATCAGCTTCCAAACGGTGACACCATTACATACACTAGTGGGATGTTGCTGAAAGGACCCTGATATAGCTGTCTCTTGTGATATTATGCTGAGGCCTGGCAAACACAGATGTGGATGCTCACAGTCAGCTATTGGATGGATGACAGGGCCCCCAATGGAGGAGCTAGAATGAGTACCCAAGGAGCTGAGGGGAACTGCAACCCTATGGGTGGAACAACAATATGAACTCAGCAGTGCCCCCTGGAGTTCGTGTCTCTAGCTGCATATGTATCATAGGATGGCCTGGTCTGCCATCAGTGGAAAGAGAGGCCCATTGGTCGTGCAGACTTTATATGCCTCAATACAGGGGAACGCCAGGGCCGGGAAGTGGTAGTCATGGGTGGGGGAGTGGGGGGGGAGCGTGTGGGGGACTTTTGGGATAGCAATGGAGATGTGAATGAGAAAGTACCTAATTAAAAAAAAAACCTACAAAAATATTCTGTTAATTCTGTCAAAGCCCTCTTAATCCATCTGTTCTAAAAGTCCAACAGCTTCCATCTAAGTAAATGGCACAGAGCAAATGAATCTAGGGGGTGGATATTGCATTCAAAATATATCAGAGATAATGGATGAACTGAAATACAACTCAGGATCTGGAGTAGGAAGTAGGTTGTTTGCAGGACTACTTCAAGGAACATTTCAAACTCTTAGATATTTTCTTTTTTATAGCCCTTGAAAGACAGATGCTTAGTTAAAATTATTGCATATAAGAAAATGTGATGAGGCACTTTGTCTCTAAAAGCAAATTAAATTTCATATGAATAATCAGTTTTGAAATAAATCTTAATGGGGTCTATCACAAGACAAACAAAAAGAATCTACCCTACGTTGTCTACTTTAAAAATAACTTTTCACACTGTAAAGGTTTGAATAGGTATGGCCATCATAGACTCATGTGTGTCCCATAGGGAGTGGCCTTGTTGGAGTAGGTGTGTCCTTGTTGGAGAACTTGTAGGAAAATGGGAAGAAGACTTTTAAGAGCTGGCATGTAGTGAGCACCAAGGGAACAAATTCAACTAAGCAGGGCTCATAGGCTCACAGAGACAAATGTGGCAATGAAGCCAATTCTCTTTTATACCATGTGGGTTTCTAAGATCAAACTCCAATCGTTGGGCTTGGGCTAAAGTGCTTTACTGAGTCATCTCATGTCCTTCAGTTTGTTTTCTAAACTAATTTTGCCAGGGTGAGACCCTTCATTTGATGGCTACCTGATAACTATAGAATAAATTTCTCAGTGCGAACAACAGATAGAATTTAATATTCAGGAAAGCTCCACTTCTAATAATTGCTGGATAACAGAGCCTCTACTTAAGTCTTTCCTCTCCTCTCCTCCCCTCCCCTCTTCTCCCCTCCCCTCCCCTCTCCTACATTATCCTCCTCTCCCCTCCCTTCCTATCCTCTCTTCCCCTCCCCTTCTGTTTCACATCTCCCTCCCCTTGCCCCCTCCTCTCTTTTTCTTGAAACATAACCATACTCCTCTTCTCCAATCTCTGTGTAGGACAGAAGTGTGATAAATCATGCTGTGATCTTGCAGTCTTTATCCTCTCAGCTGACAGCAAGCTCAAGGCAACTTTAAGTAATAATTTCACTTTAATCTAGTGTACATTGCAATGTGGCTCCAGCATGAAGGCTAGGACAAGATATATCACCGAGTTTGGAGATTTCCTACCCCTTCTCAAAACCATGGAGAGCTAGAAAGTCTGTTTCTTTTCAATTGCTGTAAGATCATCCTCCCTGTGGCCATGACGCTGTATGTCTCTGGTATTCTGGAAGTTGAACAGTTTGTGTGCCCTTTCTAGGAATCTATTATAACTAGATATGTCTACAATGTTGTCTCTCCTAACCATGTATTGGCCTTATCATAATTTTGATGGCTGTGAGTATCTAATTCATTTAATACATTTTTTGGAGTGTAATTATTCTCATCTTTCTTATTTTATGAACCCTGTGCAGTTTTTAAAAGAATATCAGAATTTCTTTAATTGACTGACTTGAGCCCAACTATATTATTTGTTATAGCATCTTTTATTTAATGTCAACTCACAGCACATTTTTAACTCATCTACAAAGTGACCTCCAAGCCATGCTTAGATTACTACTTGATTTTATAATAGAGATTGCAGTACAGCCAAGTAGACACATGAAATGACTGTCATATCTACTTTATTACTTAATGTTTTTATTTTCACTTCTCCAATGGTTGCTCTTCTCAATGTTTGTTGAGCCAGCTTTTGCACTGTATCTTTTTGACTAATTTAGTTACAATATGTTTCTCTTGATGTCTTTTCCAAAGGTAGAAGGTAGGAATGTTGATATTAGATAGATACCAACAAAGAAAACTAATGCTACACATTTCTATGTAAATTCTTAAATGCAAAACAATGACCAATCAATGATAAAGCATTTTGGTGTGTGTGTGTGTGTGTGTGTGTGTGAAAGTCAAGTCAAGGGTCGACATTGGATTTTTTTCCACTATCACTCTCCACCTTATCTTTTTAGAGTAGTTTTTCTCACTGAACCTCATAGCTTAGCTACCCTGGTTGACCAGAGAGACCCAGGGATCCACCAGTCTCCATATTTTCTACAATATGGTTTTACACATGCATAACAAGCTTTTGCATGTGGATACTATGGATACAGTCCCAACTTCTCATGCCTATATGGTAGGTATTATCCAGTGTCTCTTTTCACAACATGATGTCTATACAATTTAGCAGTGTAGGATATTATATAAAATTATATTAAATTGTTTCCTTTTACTAATTTATTCTTTAATAATGCCATCATTGTGTGTGATATGTTCTGCAATTTAGAAATCTGCTGCTTACTGGTCAAAGCAAGCTATTAATATCTTTATGGGAAGTTCTTACATTGTTTTAAATTGGTTAACATATGTTTAATGGCTCGGAATATGGTCAGTTTGATGCATGTTCCACGCAAATATAAGGCAATATTGTGCTTCTGTTGTTAAGTGAAATATATAAGTGCCAATTACATCAAATGAATTGATAGTGCCGTTCCAGGCACTTATTCTCCTACTGATTTTCTGTCTGTTTCAGCTGTCAGTTACTGACACATAGGTGTTAAGCTCTGCAGCTATGGTAGTATAACTTTATCTATTTCTCCTGTCAGTTCCATCACTGCTTCATGCATTCCTGCTGTCTATTACCAGGTATAAATACAATTAGGATTGACACTGATACATCATCTTAGAACAAAGATTTCTTATGTCTTACCTGTTCATCTCTATATAATGGCAGTTCAAGCTGTGGTCTCATTCTATTCTCACTAACTAAAATCGTTTCTAAAGATTTATTTTTACTACTGTTAACTTGGCATATATTTTCCTAATCCTTTACAGAGATCCTGACCCTTTCTGTATGCATATTTTAATTCATTTTTGTAGTTATTATGTTTAAAAGAGAATTTATACAATATATTTGATCATATCATTCCCCTCCCTCAACTGCTCCTTAATCCTCATTTACTCCCCACAAAACCACCTCATGTTCTTTCTCTAAAAATAAACATGTAGACAAAGTATGTGCACACATATTTTCATTTTATTATATATTTTTATTTATTGTAGTTACTCTTGCATACTTGACATCTTTTTCTTTTCTATTGTATTTACTTTTGACTGAACATTTCTGTGTGTTTCTGCATGTGTGATTCACATATACTAAGACATGTATTTAAATGTCAAAAATCAATGCCCTAAGGTTAGTCCTCTTTCCTGCTTGTGATCCAGGGGTCAAGTTCCAATCATAAAACATGCAGACACATGCCTCTACCTGCTGAGGCATATCACCAACCTTGGTTGAGCATTTGTTATGATTATATTTTATATTCTCTTTTAAAATATCACTTCATTAATTTTTTGTAGTTTTCATCTAGTTCACGGTACACTTTTAAAATAAACTTCCTTCAAATATTACTCTACCTCTGGTAATGCACAGGTAGTTTTTGACAGCATTTTGCAGTATTCACTCCCATTGCTAAAATCCTTCCCTTGAACATTCCTGCTAATGGTATTACTTCAAGTAGTTATCCATTATATTTATTTAAAATAAATAAAATATTTGACTTTCCTTATTCATTCTTTTATGCTGTTCTCTTACTAATGAAGTAAAAGTTCCTAAACTCTGTCAATTACCTTTGACATTTCTTATGTAAAAGTTACATTTTAAAGAAATACTTAAAACTTGCCTTCTTGCCCACATATTTCTTTTGAAAAGTGTACTATATAATTTATATTCTTGAACCTCTATTGTAAGAAATGTTGTCAGTTCTTTGGCATTCTTTATAATTTTATTTCACATTTTCTGTGATTTGAATGTAATATATAGAGATTTATGCACACTGTTATTGCTCTCTCTCTCTCTCTCTCTCTCTCTCTCTCTCTCTCCCTCTCTCTCTCGGTGTGTGGGGGTGTGCACTTGAGTGTATATGTATATTTGTGTGTGTGTGAATGTGAGTGTGTGTGTGTGTGCCTGTGAGTGTGTGTATATGTGTGTTTGCTTTCAGCATTCCTGGTATAGTATCAGGGAAGAATTATGTTGTTTCATCTTAAAATTTCAAAAATGTGTATGACACAGCCTTTAAAATATGCCATACTTCATGCACATTTAACCTTTATCTTTTCTTTTTGTTTCATAAATTTCAGTTGTTTAGTTTGTATTGGACTACATCTGAGTTTAGTGATATAGATTTTAGCAAACAGTGAATTTATCACTAAGTCTATTGAAAACATTGCTTTTATTATTTCTACATTTCTAAAATTCTTTTTTTGCCTCTTATAATATCTATTTATCTGTTTATTGTCTACATATTATAGTAGTTTTTATGTCAGCTGTAAATACCTTAATTCCAAGGTCAATATAACTTAGGTTTTGAGTGATAATGTGGTAAATATCTTCAGTCAGAATGGATCCTGATTTTTTAATGTCTTTCCCTCCTTTTTTTATATAAGCATATTTCTTTTTTTCTTATTAACAATAGATTCTTCTCTCCTACACTATATCCCAACCACCATTTCTCCTCCCTGTATTAACCCTAGCTATCCTCCTTCTCCCGAGATCTATTATCAGCCCCCATTCCTCCTTAAAAAAGGAGCAGCCCTCCAAGAGACAACAGCCAACCAGAAAAAAATATGATAAATTAAAGACCCAAGCCCTCATGATGAACATGACAACCCAATAGGAGGAAAAAAAGTCCTAAGAATCAGTCAGAGAGCCAACCACTCCAACTAATGTCCCACTGAAATGGCAAGCTAACAGACATACCATATACGTGGAAGACATAGTACAACCCCCTACAGGCTCTGTGCTTACTGCTTCAATCTCAGTAAACACATGTGGTCCCTGCTTAGTCGATTCAGAAGGCCATGTCCTTCTGGTGTACCCCATCCCCACTGCCTCCTATAGTCTGTCTTCCCATCTTCTTCAGGGTTCCCAAAAGGAGGGACCTGATAGAGATCGCCAATGAAGACTTTCCACCTAATGCCTGGTTTAATGTCTTAAATTGCAATCTTTTCCTCCAAACTGATCTTTAGGGGATTTCAAGTTTATTAGCTAAAATTATTTTTACTGAAGTTGTTGTGACATGGGAATATGCTATGTGTTAGGGAGAGATATTCTTTTGTCCAATAGTCTTCATTCCTCCAGTGTTTTTGAAGTGCACTGACACTGGAATGCAGTGTGACTTTAGTGAGTATTTCTGACAATACAGTACATCCAATCCTATACCTTCAGTATTATATGTTGTGAACAGATTTCCCAATCCATTTATTTTCAAACCTACAATAATTAGAGCTTGCTTCTATCATGGCTATGAGAGAAAGGATAGAGGGTTAATGTGTGGGAAGGAATTCATAATCACTAGTTGCAGTTTTTGCAGGTATTCTGTCTTCCTGGGAAAGAGGTCTTTTATGGAAAGAAATGTTTGTGTAGTCTTATATAAAATTAAATGAAATTGTATGCATGGTTATATAATATTGCTTTACTAACTTCTACCTAGGACAAGCATATCTTTCTTATGTTCAATTTTTATGTTCATTGCCTCTGCTCTAATCAAAAATACCATGAACATATCCTTACATACAATGATTTACATCTTAGATGCTCATTAATAGTTACAATGACACATACCTGATAGAAACCAATTATGTGCTGTTGACAACCTGGGAAACAATTTCAATGCATAATGTCTGCCATTTTTTCAATTTCCTCTGCACAGTTGTATTTTACACACTAAAAGAAAATCATGCTTGTATTTCACTAAAGTACTTAATGCTTTCTATTTAAACAGTTTCTAGATAAGGGCAGGATGTACTGCTCTCTTCCATCTTGCAGAGATCAATGAACTACATTCTGAACTTGTTTGTTGTTTCTACTGTCATAATGAACTCACCATTACTATGCACCTTGGTTACTCTTGTTCTACAGCTGTGGTTTATTGAATGTGTTGTATACAAAGAACTGTGAAAATTTATTTTCTTTGTAATGTGTTTTAGCTAGAAATAACAATGGCATGAGTGTTATTATTCTAATCAATTTTGCATGAATGAACGTGGGTGATTATAAGCGCATATGTTGGGGCAAAAGGAGAACTTATTCCACTGTATTCTTTTGTAAATATATTTTTTAAACTTTGAGAATTTTGTACAATTATTTAGGTAATATTTACTCCAACTTATTCCCTTACGTCTTCCCCAGGCTCACTTCCACCTTGTTATTCCCTGAACCTCAAGTCCTCAGATTATTATTGAATCGCTAGAATGATTACAGAAAACAGTTGTTCCAAATGCACAGTCTTTTGTTTTTCCTATGCAGTCTGTGCAGAAGACAGGTTGTGGATTGTGGAGAATGACAGTTTATTATTACAAATGCAATAAAAAGTATAACTCACATTGTAGCTGCTGTACCACATACAGTGTTCTTATTAGAGCGAATTACCGTTCTTCCCAGTATAGCGCCTGAGCTATTACATTTGCTTTTCTAAACACCTGACCATAATGTCAACAAACGCCAATTTGTTTTCAGCTATCAAAACCAATAGTATACCTTTACAGTTTAACTTCCTGTCCAACCACTCGCCAGCCTTGTAATATGTCCTAGCTTGAAAAGATCTTGATGGTCTGTCTCTTCTAAAAAATACTGCACTGATATGGATCAAATTTTGCTGACTGGAGAAAGAAAGCAGGAAGTAGGTACCACTTTAGATGTGCTGGTAATTAATATGTACATCAACAGATGAAAAGGACATGCAACTGAAATTCCAGAGACCTCTACTTTAATGAAATTTCTAAAAGTCCAGTGCTATGATCCTATAGCTGTCCCACAGCCATAGATGAACTGGGTCACCTGAAAGAGGACTGGAAATAAAAAGGATGGGCAGGCAAGAGAAGGATGAAGCCAAGACAAAAGTTTCTGATCAAGGCTCCAAGTTTAATAGTCAGCACTTCATTTATATAGGGAGAGCCTACAGACCCGTCCTTTGTTTCAGCTGGATTGTGTTGCAAAGCAAGCTAAGCAGGCAATCTGCTCCTGTAGGAAATTGACTCCACCTGGGTCCTTAAGGTCCAACTGTGGTAAACACTTAAGGTCTACTTAGCCTGCTCAAAACTGGAGGAAGGGCACATGATCCATATAGAGATATTACTTCTAAAATGAAGGATAAGTTGTCCCTGCCCGCCCTTAATGGAAAAGCATGGTGCTGTGGATCTTATCTGAATTATGGGTGCAGCACATTTTTCATTCACATGTGCTATTATGGCCCATACACCAGTGTCCAGGAAAGCTGATAGATTTGACTGAATCCTAGAGTAGAAGAACTTGTCCAAACTGCTAAGCAATCAGATTTACCACTTACATCACACAATAGAGCAGAACTTATGTTACCTGGGGTATCACTGCCATATAGATAACAGATATGCTGATCAGAGCTTTTGACAAGCTCCCATATGATCATCTACCCCCTTTTATCCATGAAATATCGAATTATCTTTATTATCTTACATTATCTTTCTTTTCCAAAACAATAGTATATTTCTTTCGCATAAACTGGAAATGTTGACATTTTATAATTTCAAGAAGCAACATTATTTCAGTACAAAAAGAGCTAAGATGTGGGTATCCATGATGTCACACATTTAGTCTGTACAGTATATGTTGTTTTAATATTGGTACAGTGCTTTGTCATAGTTATCATTTAAAAATATATATTTCTAAACAGTTTTATAATAAATTAAATAAAAATAAGAACTATTATGAATTAAGTTTCAAGACCACAAGTATGTATCTTATAATTTGTAAATGTATAAGACCTAACAAAAGATTCTAATATTATCAACTACTTAAGTTTCTATCAAATGATTGACACGACACGTTTTTAAAATACAAACTAATTGATACTGAGGAAATTCTGCCCATGGATTCAGTTAGTATTTCTTACAAAAGACTGTGAGAGCTTTGATGGAAAAGAAAAAAGAATTCAGCACAGCAATGAGCAACTGAGAGTCATCATTGCTATACAGTTTCAAAAGCCAAAGTAATGCAATAAAAGCTTTCTCAGTTAAAGTAGATCTGATCTGGAGTTTCAAATTAAAGTGAGAAGAAATTCATCGAGAAAGACAGTTCTCTGAACACATACATGTCTCACTAACAAGGAATTAATTTTATATAGTGTGTACATGCACTTATAAAACTGTGCATATATTTAAAAGATTTATAAATATTTATACATATGTTTATTTAAATATATGTTTATATATGTATACATACTGGATAATATTTTATTGTAAAAGGAAATTTATTGTGTACTGGTATGTACATATATGTATATATAGCAGCAACATGAATCATTTTATATATAACATATTAATATTATTTCCATATATACTATACATATTATATAATGTAAATAAAAAGCATATTATATATATATAAATGGATAATGCTATATCATTCAACTTGGAATAGAGTTATCAATGTTTATGTTTATTGAGGTCTTGGATTGAAGGCACATGCTACAATGCTAGGGACAGTATAATATTTTTATCGTACTTATACTTTATAAAAATTTGACTCTTCTAAATTAGAATATATGTAATTCCTAATTTCTCATGTATAAATAGTAAACAATTATTGGAAACTGGTACTATGATTTCATAATTACTTTTCATATGTGTTTTCTACTCTATTGAAAAGGTTGTGGTCAAATGAATCTCTAATAAAGAAAAATATCATTTTACTAGAAAAGAATTAAATTTAGATGCTTACAAAGCATCATATTGAGAACAAAGAACTTAAAGAACACCAGAAACCCCATCTGTGTTTTGTATGGAGGAGCAAGGAGACAGCAAATAAGTAGGTCCATAGCCACTGAGCCCAGAGAACAAGAACTCATGTTCATGTTGATTAAAATCATAAGAAATGCTTTTAATATCAAGAGTGTTATAGGAATTGACGACAAATTTAAAATATCAAAATATGGTGCTTCATGCAAAGGAGTTAACATAGTCTTATCTGAATATTTTATGCTAATTTGAGTTCAAATAGAGTTCAAAAGAAAATGATTTATGTTCCTGAAAGGATGTTTGCCTCCAAAGATTTTTATAGCTTTCCTTGTCCAGGAAGTTGCTGCTTGTTAGATTAATGGTGAGCTTTTTGACACTGAGTAAGCAAGGAAGGTGGGCATTTACTTTTCAGGTTGACATTTTTAAAAATGAGAATACCTCATGGAAATATCGATAAAGCACTGCTGAAACCATAGTGTGAGCTATCCCCATTCCTCTGTGCTGTTTTTAGGATTACAAGTATCTTTTATCTTATTATTTTCCTTTTTCAAACTAGTGTCAGTGAGGAGTTTTTTAATAAGTAGGTAAAGTGGAACATAAACACAGTGATTCATGTAGATATGAACTCACTGTAAAATGATTAATATTCAAACATGGGGAGTTGGGAATGGGATAGGTGATTTCCAGAAGGGAGACCTGGAAAGGGGATAATATTTGAAATGTAAATAAAGAAAAACAAATCCAATAAAAGAAAAAAATATAGCTTGAAATTCTATGATGATCTGAAATTAGAGTCACGTCATTGGACTCAGCCAACAGGAAACCTTTGGAGTAAGAAAATTCACAGTAGATACTTTTGTCCCACTTCATAGTGCATGGTGGAGATTTAACATTTTAAAAGGGGAGATACATTGATTTTCCATGCATATTAGTCGTGTGAATCAAGTATATATATATATATATATATATATATACACATACCTATATATATATGTATATATATTTCACATGTATGAATCATATATATATATATATCATACATATTCTTTTTATATATCAGAGAAAGATTGAGAGAGGAAAATGAAATAATATATATTTCTCTAAAAAAATCCTCACCTATTTTAGCATAAAATTTATAAAACTATCAAGTGTTTCCAATGTATATTCAATTAGCATTATTTGTATTCCTGTCACAACATCACAGTCTTTTCCAATAACAACTGATTGTACAGTATATTTCTTTTCTTCATTTTATCTCAATGTCTCTTCTAGCTTCCTTTTTTCCCCTCAGAAATACATTCTAATACGGAACAAAAGAAATCAAATAAAATGAGGCTGCTGGGAAATTTATTTTCACTTTTCTTTGTAATACAGATTTCAGAGCTGATTGAATTCTTTCATACCCTCCAACTACATCTCTCATACTTTTTGAAAAATGACATAAAACGCAAACCTTCTTAAAAGGCTTCAATGAATGGTCTTGGTTGGAAGCAAAAATGGTGTTAATATATAATATAGGGAGATCAACTTCCTGTCAATTTGTCTGTACATCGAAACCTATACACTCAATTTAGAAGCATAAATTAATTTATACTGATATGAATATATTTTCATTCTAAAGTTTTTTAAGTTACAACAACAATAAAACAATACTCTGATGAAGAAACTATCACAACCCAATATTCTTCCGTTAACCTAATAACCCCTAACGTGCTAATGAATGTAATAATAGTAGTTTGAGTTCTGATGAACCTTATCAGGTGCTGCCTCTTAAAAATCATTGTTTTTATGGTAGCGGCTATAATTTTGTATGTATGAGTGTGTCTTTGTATGACTATAGGCACATGCATATTGTCTACATGTCAAGGTTTGAGGACAACTTTGGTTATCCATCCTCAACTTTCATCTTAAGACAGGTATCTTGTTGTTTGTGTCAGGTTAGCTAAACTCAAAGAATAGAAATTCTTTTATATACTCTTGGATTACAAAGGTCCCTAGCAAGAGGCAGGTAGATTTCTGAGTTCAAGGCCAGCCTGTCCTACAGAGTGAGTTCCAGGACTGCCAAATGCTACACAGAGAAACCCTTTCTCGAAAAAAGAAAACAAAGCAAACCAAAACAAAACAAAAAAAGGGCGGGGAAGAAGAAAGAAATAAATGTTAAAAAAAAAAGGACATGTCCCTAGCATTTCAGACTTTTTATGAGGTCCAGGGATAAAAACTCGGAGCCTTAAACTTGAGCATAATCACTTTATTCATTAAAACATCTCTTACTTCCAAGAGCTATCTTTTCCTGACTCATTTGGTTTGTTGTTACTATGTTGACTTCAAGTTTAGTAGGAATATATTAAAACTAGTATTAGGAATCCCAGAATACAGATATAAGTATAAATAATTAAACAAGCATGAGAGTGTATGAGGAAATGCTTATAGGTATCTGATATTAATAAAATATTTCTTTATTACCAACATTTAAAACAGACGCAAATGGCTCAAAATTTTAACAAGACTAGTCAAAAGTTACTAGGAGAAAATAAGAGACATGTAAATATCCTCCCATAATAGTCATAAAAAGCATATGATTGAAGAAAACACAATGTCTGTTTCATTTATATAAGTTGTACAGATGAACCAGAAACAGAAAAATAATAGACAAAATAATTGCTGTATGTCTTTTCAAATGTAGACAAAGATCCATTTATTAAAAAAAACACTTGATTAGAATAATTTATCATCTATATCCAATTAAACTTGGTACCCTGCACTTTCATGTATTTACAAGTTCATTATTTTTTAAAATGATGCCAGTATTCCCATTGCAATTTACTCAGTAATTCACTCATGTATTCAACTATTCATTCAACAAATATTACTTGGGAACCTAGGGAAACCTCACAAAAGCTTAATTTCTTTTCTTAGTAGGTATATGTTAATAGGAGACAAATAGTAAAAGTAAGAATCAAATACACAACAAAATTATCAGTGAAAATGCTTCCCAACACATATCTCTAGTTACATTCATGGTAATAATTAGGTAAATAAATTAAACTGAAAATCCTGATGGGTAAGTATTTCAAGAGGGTTTGTTGAGATAATATATCTTTAGGATTAATATAGTAAAAATGCCCATCTTGCCAAAACTATCTACCTATTCAATGCAATCCCCATCAAAATTTTAACTCAATTCTTCATAGATTTAGAAAGAGCAATTTCCAAATTCATCTGGAATAACAAAATATCCTGGATAGCGAAAACTTTTCTCAACAATGAAAGAACTTCTGGGGGAATCACCATCCCTGACCTCAAGCTGTACTATAGAGCAATTGTGATAAAAGCTGCATGGTGTTGGTACAGTGACAGGCAGGTAGATAAATGGAATAGAATTGAGCATTTGAATAATATGTTTAGCATTATCCTGAATATCTGTTAAAATATCTGTATATAATCTTTGGAAAACAAGAAGCAGAACATTGCTGAATTTGATATGTATTTTGTTAATCACCTCTAATAACAGAGTAAATCATACTGAAAGAGTATAAATAAAGAAGATAAGCTAGAAAACGATAAAAAAATAATATGGGTAAAGGTAGATCTAGAAGGACTGGATGATTGTTTCGTCCCAGTAAATAATTAAGTATATGCTTTATGTAAGTGTATGCAGAGAGAGATGAGAGAGTGAATGGTAGGAATAGAAGGAGAGAGAAATCTGTCTTATTACAACATCTTGGAATAGCTGTGTGAACTTTGCATTATAGCATTTACTGAGATTAGCAACACAACAAGGAATGAAAGGCTGATAGGAGGCCATCACTCCTGTGAGTTTTCATTAGGGACTGAGGGCGGGGCAGGAACTAGGGTGACTGCAATCACAATACATTCTATATGAGTCTGAAAATGACAAAAAGGTGAATCACAAAGAGTTTTTAAATTGCTTATTATCAATACTATTGTTTGTCAGGGGAAGATAAATACTCAGTTATACACAAAAAAGGGGAGTGGGCAGGAGTCATCAGTTCATGAAGACTGTTTAAGCATGGCAAAACAGAATGCCAAAAGGATAAGGAAATAAAGAATCAGGCACTTGATCTCAAATATTTAACAAAACTGTGACAGCAAGTAACATAGCAATGGAAGTCTCAGGGAAGGAGAAGTATACCCCACCACACAGACAAGGGCCATGGGTTCCTTTTGTAGCATTTAGCAGAAATGAAACGGACTTATATCCTGACCACTGATGTACAGTACCTATCAATAGAGATAGGCATTAGGTAGTAAAGTTTTAACACTATTAGCCTAGCTTATCTGAGGAATCCTTGAGAGTTAAGTTCTATTATTTATTTAGAGTAGAAGTCGCCTTCTCAGGTACTAAGTAGTCAGGGATGGATAGAAAGAAGAGAATATTTATTTATATGTTTGCCTTTTTGTATCTAACTAGATAAAACTGAAGGTTTTTAAAAATAATTTGGCAAAGATTGTATGTGTATTTAAAAGGTTTGTAAAGATTAATCCAAAACAATGATCCTTAAAATGAAATTATATGCTGTCAAATAGACTTTTCTAATAGAAAACAATATTATTTTTCATTTTCTGATCAAAAGATAGTGTTAGTCTCTATAATCCTGTTGTTTTAAGTATTTCAAAAGAAATTAGGAAACAGAGACGTGTCAAACAGTATGCATTATATACAGTTTCTCAGAACTGAAATAGAAAATTTTCTTCAATTCTCTCTGCCCTTTTGACAATAATGTTGCAATTTATGAAAAGATGAAGCTTGGCCTGGAGATAAGTAGAATGGGGATTTCATGAAGATAAAGCTGTCAGAGCTCTGTGGACTCTCTTCCTTAAAGGCAAGAACTCATCAGGCACCAAGGTTTCTGCCTATTCATTCTCAGATCATGGGACTCCTGAGCAAAGCTGAGTTCTTTAGAATTCAGTTATGTGGTTTCTGTTTCAACAGTACATCTTTCTTGGCATTCTACAAGGTTATGATCATTAATCTAAAACCATCATTTGTATTACCCACTCAGCTAATTAGCGCTCAGGTGTTAGAATCTGTCACATGGAAAGGGACTATACTGGTGAGACACAATCCTCTCTCAACCCCTCTCCCTCTGGGAATCAGATGGCCTTGCTTCAGAATTGTGCTATGATATACAAGACTCCCACTTCTCCACTTGGTCCCTGATTTCCTCTCTTCAGAGACCTAACCATGCAATTTGTCTCTGATACTGGAGTCAGAATTCTCCTCAAAGTTGCTACAATGCTGCAGTTTGTCTGTCTGTGTGTTCGTGACAATGAATAAAGCTTTGTGGCTTCAAGCAACAATATTTTCTGTCCTCTTTCATGAACAATACTTTTCAGAAACAGGGAATAATTTAAGATTACATTAACATTGAGTAAGTTACACAGACTTCTTTCTGATTTCAGACCCCAAACCTCTTTTGTGTTGGAGCATTTACATTAGAAGTTTTTAATAAAAAATATTTCTTGGTGTTCGAGAATGTAGTAGTTAAATTGTAGTTTAAGTTGTTTAAATTACTCTACATTGTCTTTCTTAGGGACTTGGATGAGAACTGAGAAAGACAGTGTCTCTTCTACTTCCTATGAAAAGGTAGGAAATTAACCACAACAAGGGATAATTATCACACACAGATTGGTCTAGCATTATCAGTGTAGAATCTCCCTTTATATGGATATTTATTTACATATATATCATTAGCATATGTGTATATGACATATAATATATAACATTACATACATGTAATGTTAGAATATAAAGTAGCACAGTGTTGAGGTCATCAAAGTGTCAAACGTAGGAGTGGTATATGATCCAACATTCAAACACTGGGTATTTCCAAAGGACAAGACACCAATATTTTCAAGAAACAATGCATCGTCCTACACTCATGGTAGTATCAGCAAGACAAAGGAGTTAACATGAGTACCCATGTATGAATGGGTAAGAAAGCTTAGTACATACAATGACAAGTATAGTATTTATCCACAACAACCAAACAAAAGGACCACCTTTTTCTTTTTTCAGTTCTCCAAGATACTACATTCAGTAAAATAAATCAAACCACCAAAGGAAAATTGTTTCATGATGCAATTTCTATTGCAATCTAAAAGAACTCATAGAAGCAAAGAGTAAAGTGAGTGTTACCAAGGATGAACAGTGAAGATATGGAGAGTTACAGGTCAAATGGCACAAATAGTAGATACTATATCAATATTATAAATTAGATACCTAAAAATTACAATGACAGTGTTATTCTCACAAAAATTTACATAACACATATGTTAAATAGTTTAATTTAGTCATTCCTTAATGTATATCCACAAATAAAACTCACATAATGTTATTGTTTTGTACTCAGCTCTTGCATTAGGTTGAACAGACCAAAATACACCAGAATGATTCCTGCTGAACAAACAGGCCACCAAACTGAGACTGAGTTGTTTGTTGTTCAATTTTGAACAAATCAGAAGAGAATTAGAATGTGACCATACCGTAACCCATGAGTGTGCTTCAGTGAGCCAGGTATGGAGAATGCTCTGTTTAGGGGCATATTGGGAAAGTGATTTATTTCTTTTGTTTTCTGCTCTTTTCTGCTCATAAAGTCAATTTTTTCCCCAGTACAATAGGACATTCACTCTAATCTATTCATAGACATAGTGCTTAATGCTAGATTCATAAAAGAAAAATAATTTTTTCAAATATTTGCTGCAATTTGTAAAAAAAAAATTGTTCCATATAGATCACACACAGACACCAAATCATAGCGATTTATATAATAAATAATGACAAAACTTACTTGGTAATCAAAAGTTCAACTCTTTTGCATTTGTTGAAACAATTGAATTCAGACTTCTATTTTAACACTAACTTTACAGTTATTTTAATACCCTTAAATATTCTTGTAGAAAATAATTGCATCTTAAATTATTTCTCTTTGTCAGTACAAATATCTTTACAATATTTTTGAGAGTCTTGTTTTCTTCATGTCTTCAGCCAGAGATTTCCCCTTTGAATCTTGTTATAAAATATCAAAATTTAAACAGAAATTTTGAAACAGAGTTAGAAAAACTAGAACCACAATCACATCTGCTACACAACCACAAACACACTCTTTCATACACAAAGCAGCACAGCTACCACCAGTTGAAGGGGACTTTGAACACGTGCTTCACTGGCTAGACAGATCTGTAATACTGCATCTGATATCCCTACCTTGGAGCAACTTAATATGTAGTGTAGTCATTCCATAAACATACTGTTATAAAATAATAGTGACATATAATTAGGTCTATAAAAATACTTTCAGTGGATAAATGTTATTCATTTTTCACTTAAAATGTCATTGCTGGCAGGTCATCATTTTCTTAATAAAACCTCCAAGGTATTAGAAGGTATGTTTATCATCTTATGATTAATTGCTTAGGAAATGTTTTATGAAAAGTTATTTTTAGGACAATACACAAATCATCTTAAGTTTATAGATAGGAAGGCTTCTCGGAAAAATGATTAAATGTTTTACACAGCATAAAGTGAAAGTAGCTATCATACCATAACTTTTCAAGCACTGAACAGTGTCAATTATAAATATCTGAAACTTATTCTGGAACTAAGAATAATGATCTACATATAAAATGCTATTTTAATATAATATCTAGAAAAACAGACAGAAATATTATATGAACTGATAAAATAATATCGAGAAACCAATGAAGTGACCAAAAAATAAAATAAATAAATAAATAAACAAACAAACAAACAAATAAATAAAAGCAAACACTGGTCTCTGTAGCCCTAACAAAAATTAAATGGCTTTAGAAAAAATAAGTTCTGTGTTTAACAAGAAGAGAATCCAGGAAGTAGACTTATGCAGGAAATTGAGGCCTAGATATCTACCCCTTCAAACATAAAGGACACTGACCCAAGGACTTAATGATAAAACAAACAACTATGCCTGCTGAGGTAAGACTGGAATATTTATTTGGTGTGGTGCAAATGGAACAAATGTAAATTCTTTACATGTAGTTTGACAGTACACCATCCTCTTCAAAATCATCTATGTTGAAAACTCTTAGAGGTGGCAGAAATGTTTCTCATGGAAATTATCATTTTTCTTATCATAAGAATATTTCTTAAGTGGTCAAAAATATGTAAAAATCATCTAGATTAAACATACCTTATATCAGTGAAAATTTTTATTTTCACAAATACTAAAACAATGTTTGTTCAAGTTTCTGTTTAGTCTTACAAACCATGGAACAACAACTTTTGAAAGGATTGACATTGTATCAGTCCATGATTGTTTTCATTTCTAGTTTATGGACTGGAATGAGGTCTAATTAGGTTTATCATGACAGAGGACATGGCAGAGCTAGAGCACTAATTGGTTGCTGGTCAGGATTCAAAGAAAGAGAAAAAACATGCAGCCAGGGAGAAGATTCTGCTCAGAATCCTGGAATCAGGAATCTACTTCTCCAACCACGTCTTCCCTACCAAGAACACCTTTAAATCGTGAGTCAGTCTCTGGGTTAGCTCTATAATATAATGGCTGATCTACTTATCAACAGAGGAGGCAAGGGAAACATTTGTCATCCAAATCAGAACTTCTCATAGCCATCACAAGCAAGCTATTATTGTAAGAAAAGAGTATAAGGGCTTCACAATCTTTATAAGAACAATACTATTTATAACAACCACAGACTGAAAATCAAAAAGAATCATGAAGAGAATTTTTTATCATTTTTTTAATTAAGTATTTTCCTCATTTACATTTCCAATGATATCCCAAAAGTCCCCCATACCCACCCACCCCCACTCCCCTACCCACCCACTCCCCATTTTTGGCCCTGGCGTTCCCCTGTACTGGAGCATATAAAGTTTGCAAGTCCAATAGGCCTCTCTTTCCAGTGATGGCCGACTAGGCCATCTTTTGATACATATGCAGCTAGAGACAGGAGCTCCAGGGTACTGGCTAGTTCATATTGTTGTTCCACCTATAGGGTTGCAGTTCCCTTCAGTTCCTTGGGTGCTTTCTCTAGCTCCTCCATTGGGGGCCCCGTGATCCATTCAATTCTGACTGTGAGCATCCACTTCTATGTTTGCTAGGCCCCTGCATAGTCTCACAAGAGACAGCTATATCTGGGTCCTTTCAGCAAAATCTTGCTAGTGTATGCAATGGTGTCAGCGTTTGGAAGCTGATCATGGGATGGATCCCTGGATGTGGTAAACACTAGATGGCCCATCCTTTCGTCACACTTCCAAATTTTGTCTCTGTAACTCCTTCCATGGGTGTTTTGTTCCCAATTCTAAGAACGGGCAAAGTGTCACACTTTGGTCTTCCTTCTTCTTGAGTTTCATGCGTTTAGCAAATTGTATCTTATATCTTGGGTATCCTAAGTCTGGGCTAATATTCACTTATCAGTGAGTACATATTGTGTGAGTTCCTTTGTGATTAGGATACCTCACTCAGGATGATGCCCTCCAGGTCCATCCATTTGCCTAGGAATTTCATAAATTCATTCTTTTTAATAGCTGAGAGTAATCCATTGTGTAAATGTACCACATTTTCTGTATCCATTCCTCTGTTGAGGGGCATCTTGGTTCTTTCCAGCTTCTGGCTATTATGAATAAGGCTGCTATGAACACAGTGGAGCATGTGTCCTTCTTACCAGTTGGGATATCTTCAGGATATATGCCCAGGAGAGGTGTTGCTGGATCCTCCAGTAGTACTATGTCCAATTTTCTGAGGAACCGCCAGACTGATTTCCAGAGTGGTTGTACAAGCTTGCAATCCCACCAACAATGGAGGAGTGTTCCTCTTTCTCCACATCCTCGCCAGCATCTGCTGTCACCTGAATTTTTGATCTTAGCCATTCTGACTGGTGTGAGGTGGAATCTCAGGGTTGTTTTGATTTGTATTTCCCTGATGATTAAGGATGTTGAACATTTTTTTCAGGTGCTTCTCTGCCATTTGGTATTCCTCGGGTGAGAATTCTTTGTTCAGTTCTGAGCCCCACTTTTTAATGGGGTAATTTGATTTTCTGGAGTCCAGCTTCTTGAGTTCTTTATATATATTGGATATTAGTCCCCTATCCGATTTGGGATAGGTAAAGATCCTTTCCCAATCTGTTGGTGGTGTTTTGGTCTTATTGACGGTTTCTTTTGCCTTGCAGAAGCTTTGCAATTTTCTGAGGTCCCATTTATCGATTCTCGATCTTACAGCACAAGCCATTGCTGTTCTATTCAGGAATTTTTCCACTGTACCCATATCTTCAAGGCTTTTCCCTACTTTCTTCTCTATAAGTTTCAGTGTTTCTGGTTTTAGGTGGAGTTCCTTAATCCACTTAGATTTGACCTTACTACAAGGAGATAGAAATGGATCAATTCGCAATCTTCTACATGATAACAGCCAGTTGTGCCAGCACCATTTGTTGAAAATGCTGTCTTTCTTCCACTTGATGGTTTTAGCTCCCTTGTCAAAGATCAAGTGACCATAGGTGTGTTGGTTCATCTCTGGGTCTTCAATTCTGTTCCATTGTTCTACTTGCCTGTCACTATACCAGTACCATGTAGTTTTTATCACAATTGCTCTGTAGTACAGCTTTAGGTCAGTCATGGTGATTACACCAGAGGTTCTTTTATTATTGAGAAGAGTTTTTGCTATCCTAGGTTTTTTATTATTCCATATTAATCTGCCGATTGCCCTTTCTAATTTGTTGAAGAATTGAGTTGGAATTTTGATGGGGGATTGCATTGAATCTGTAGACTGCTTTTGGCAAGATAGCCGTTTTTACTATATTGATCCTGCCAATCCATGAGCATGGGAGATCTTTCCATCTTCTGAGATCTTCTTTAATTTCTTTCTTCAGAGACATGAAGTTCTTATCATACAGATCTTTCACTTCCTTAGTTAGAGTCACGCCAAGGTATTTTATATTATTTGTGACTATTGAGAAGGGTGTTGTTTCCCTAATTTCTTTCTCAGCCTGTTTATCCTTTATGTACAGAAATGCCATTGACTTGTTTGAGTTAATTTTATATTCAGCTACTTCATTGAAGCTGTTTATCAGGCTTAGGAGTTCTCTGGTGGAATTTTTAGTGTCACTTATATATACTATCATATCATCTGCAAAAAGTGATAATTTGACTCCTTCCTTTCCAATTTGTACCTCTTGATCTCCTTTTGTTGTCTAATTGCTCTGGCTAGGACTTCAAGTACAATGTTGAATAGGTAGGGAGAGAGTTGACAGCCTTGTCTAGTCCCTGATTTTAGTGGGATTGCTTCCAGCTTCTCAACATTTACTTTGATGTTGGCTACTGGTTTGCTGTAGATTGCTTTCATCATGGTTAGGTATGGGCCTTGAATTCCTGATCTTTTAAAGACTTTTATCATGCATGGGTGTTGGATTTTGTCAAATGCTTTCTCATTATCTAACGGGATGATCATGTGGTTTTTGTCTTTGAGTTTGTTTATATACTGGATTATGTTGATGGATTTCCATATATTGAACCATCCCTGCATCCCTGGGACGAAACATACTTGGTCAGGATGTATGATTGTTTTGATGTTTTCTTGGATTCGGTTAGCAAAAACTTTATTGAGGATTTTTGCATCAATATTCATAAGGGATATTGGTCTGAAGTTCTCTATCTTTGTTGGGTCTTTTTGTGGTTTAGGTATCAGAGTAATTGTGGCTTCATAGAATGAGTTGGGTAGAGTACCTTCTGTTTCTATTTTGTGGAATAGTTTGTGAAGAACTGGGATTAGATCTTCTTTGAAAGTCTGATAGAACTCTGCATTAAACCCATCTGGTCCTGGGCTTTTTCTGGTTGGGAGGGTATTAATGACTGCTTCCATGTCTCCCTCTTCATTTCTTTTTTTTTTTTTTTCTTTCTTTCTGGTTTTATTTTTTTCTTAAATTTTTTATTATTTAAATGCATTTTATAATCAAACATTAATAATACTGAGTATTTTAAGAATCAAATAATACATAAAAATTGTTCAACTTTTATATTCATTTCCTTTCATACCCTAAAAATATCATTAATGAATATTTAACTATCTATAACTGAGGATCCTATATCTAATGTTGAATACTAAATTGTTTCAAAACATACAAAATATTCTTTGGGAGTTAAGCATAGTAAAACAGCATCAAATATTAAAAATGAATCATTAAGAAATATATTCAAAAGCCATTATATGATACCACCTGACATAGTGAGAGAGTATTTAAAACACATTATATATCTGTGTACATCGTGTAACAATCAGTTTGCTTAAAAAAGATTATCAGTGTTTCTAGGAGAGAAATTATTTTATCAGTAAGTATATATATATATATTTTTTTAAAGTTCATTTAAAAATACTTTTATTTATTTATTTTTTTTTATATTTTTATTACATATTTTCCTCAATTACATTTCCAATACTATCCCAAAAGTCCCCCATAGCGCCCCCCACTTCCCTACCCACCCATTCCCATTCTTTTGGCCCTGGCATTCCCCTATATTGGGGCATATAAAATTTGCAAGTCCAATGGGCCTCTCTTTCCAGTGATGGCCGACTAGGCCATCTTTCGATACATATGCAGCTAGAGACAAGAGCTCCAGGGTTCTGGTTAGTACATCATGTTGTTCCAACAATAGGGTTGCAGATCCCTTTAGCTCCTTGGGTACTTTCTCTAGCTTCTCCATTGGGAGCCCTGTGATACATCCAATAGCTGACTGTGAACATCCACTCCTGTGTTTGCTAGGCCCCGGCATCGTCTCACAAGAGACAGCTATATTTGGGTCCTTTCAGCAAAATCTTGCTAGTGTATGCAATGGTGTCAGCGTTTAGAAGCTGATTATGGGACGGATCCCTGGATACAGCAGTCTCTAAATGGTCCATCCTTTCATCACAGCTACGAACTTTGTCTCTGTAACTCCTTCCCTGGGTGTTTTGTTCCCAATTCTAAGAAGGTGCACAGTGTCCACACTTTGGTCTTCATTCTTCTTGAGTTTCATGAGTTTATCAAATTGTATCTTATATCTTGGGTATCCTAAGTTTTGGGCTAATATCCACTTATCAATGAATACATATTGTGTGAGTTCTTTTGTGATTGTGTTACTTCACTCAAGATGATGCCCTCCAGGTCCATCCATTTGGCTAGGAATTTCATAAATTCATTCTTTTTAATAGCTGAGTAGTACTCCATTGTGTAAATGTACCATAATTTCTGTATCCATTCCTCTGTTGAGGGACATCTGGGTTCTTTCCAGCTTCTGGCTATTATAAATAGGGCTGCTATGAACATAGTGGAGCATGTGTCCTTTTTACCGGTTGGGACATCTTCTGGATATATGCCCAGGAGAGGTATTGCTGGATCCTCCGGTAGTACTATGTCCAATTTTCTGAGGAACCGCCAGACTGATTTCCAGAGTGGTTGTACAAGCTTGCAATCCCACCAACAATGGAGGAGTGTTCCTCTTTCTCCACATCCTCGCCAGCATCTGCTGTCACCTGAATTTTTGATCTTAGCCATTCTGACTGGTGTGAGGTGGAATCTCAGGGTTGTTTTGATTTGCATTTCCCTGATGATTAAGGATGTTGAACATTTTTTCAGGTGCTTCTCTGCCATTCGGTATTCCTCAGGTGAGAATTCTTTGTTCAGTTCTGAGCCCCATTTTTTAATGGGGTTATTTGACTTTCTGGAGTCCACCTTCTTGAGTTCTTTATATATATTGGATATTAGTCCCTTATCTGATTTAGGATAGGTGAAGATCCTTTCCCAATCTGTTGGTGGTTTTTTTGTCTTATTGATGGTGTCTTTAGCCTTGCAGAAGCTTTGTAGTTTCATGAGGTCCCACTTGTCAATTCTCGATCTTACAGCACAAGCCATTACTGTTCTATTCAGGAATTTTTCCCCTGTGCCCATATCTTCAAGGCTTTTCCCCACTTTCTCCTCTATAAGTTTCAGTGTCTCTGGTTTTATGTGAAGTTCCTTGATCCACTTAGACTTGACCTTAGTACAAGGAGATAGGAATGGATCGATTCGCATTCTTCTACATGTTAACAACCAGTTGTGCCAGCACCATTTGTTGAAAATGCTGTCTTTCTTCCACTGGATGTTTTTAGCTCCCTTGTCGAAGATCAAGTGACCATAGGTGTGTGGGTTCATTTCTGGGTCTTCAATTCTATTCCATTGGTCTATTTGTCTGTCACTATACCAGTACCATGCAGTTTTTATCACAATTGCTCTGTAGTAGAGCTTTAGGTCCGGCATGGTGATTCCACCAGAGGTTCTTTTATCCTTGAGAAGAGTTTTTGCTATCCTAGGTTTTTTGTTATTCCAAATGAATTTGCAGATTGCACTTTCTAATTCGTTGAAGAATTGATTTGGAATTTTGATGGGGATTGCATTGAATCTGTAGATTGCTTTTGGCAAGATAGCCATTTTTACAATGTTGATCCTGCCAATCCATGAGCATGGGAGATCTTTCCATCTTCTGAGATCTTCTATAATTTCTTTCTTCAGAGACTTGAAGTTTTTATTATACAGATCTTTCACTTCCTTAGTTAGAGTCACGCCAAGATATTTTATATTATTTGTGACTATTGAGAAGGGTGTTGTTTCCCTAATTTCTTTCTCAGCCTGTTTATTCTTTGTGTAGAGAAAGGCCATTGATTTGTTTGAGTTAATTTTATATCCAGCTACTTCACCGAAGCTGTTTATCAGGCTTAGGAGTTCTCTGGTGGAATTTTTAGGGTCACTTATATATACTATCATATCATCTGCAAAAAGTGATATTTTGACTTCATCTTTTCCAATTTGTATCCCTTTGATCTCCTTTTGTTGTCGAATTGCTCTGGCTAGGACTTCAAGTACAATGTTGAATAGGTATGGAGAAAGTGGACAGCCTTGTCTAGTCCCTGATTTTAGAGGGATTGCTTCAAGCTTCTCACCATTTACTTTGATGTTGGCTACTGGTTTGCTGTAGATTGCTTTTATCATGTTTAGGTATGGGCCTTGAATTCCTGATCTTTCCAAGACTTTTATCATGAATGGGTGTTGGATCTTGTCAAATGCTTTTTCTGCATCTAACGAGATGACCATGTGGTTTTTGTCTTTGAGTTTGTTTATATACTGGATTACGTTGATGGATTTCCGTATATTGAACCATCCCTGCATCCCTGGGATGAAACCTACTTGGTCAGGATGGATGATTGTTTTGATGTGTTCTTGGATTCGGTTAGCAAGAACTTTATTGAGGATTTTTGCATCAATATTCATAAGGGATATTGGTCTGAAGTTTTCTATCTTTGTTGGGTCTTTTTGTGGTTTAGGTATCAGAGTAATTGTGGCTTCATAGAATGAGTTGGGTAGAGTACCTTCTGTTTCTATTTTGTGGAATAGTTTGTGAAGAACTGGGATTAGATCTTCTTTGAAGGTCTGATAGAACTCTGCACTAAACCCATCTGGTCCTGGGCTTTTTTTAGTTGGGAGACTATTAATGACTGCTTCTATTACTTTGGGGGATATAGGGCTGTTTAGATCATTAACCTGATCTTGATTCAACTTTGGTACCTGGTATCTGTCTAGGAACTTCTCCATTTCATCCAGGTTCTCCAGTTTTGTTGAGTATAGCCTTTTGTAGAAGGATCTGATGGTGTTTTGGATGTCTTCAGGATCTGTTGTTATGTCTCCTTTTTCATTTCTGATTTTGTTAATTAGGATGCTTTCCCTGTGCCCTCTAGTGAGTCTGGCTAAGGGTTTATCTATCTTGTTGATTTTCTCAAAGAACCAGCTCCTTGATTGGTTGATTCTTTGAATAGTTTTTCTTGTTTCCACTTGGTTGATTTCACCCCTGAGTTTGATTATTTCCTGCCGTCTACTCCTCTTGGGTGAATTTGCTTCCTTTTGTTCTAGTGCTTTTAGGTGTGTTGTCAAGCTGCTAATGTGTGCTCTCTCTAGTTTCCTTTTGGAGGCACTCAGAGCTATGAGTTTTCCTCTTAAAAATGCTTTCATTGCGTCCCATAAGTTTGGGTATGTTGTGGCTTCATTTTCATTGAACTCTAAAAAGTCCTTGATTTCTTTCTTTATTCCTTCCTTGACCAAGGTATCATTGAGAAGAGTGTTGTTCAGTTTCCACGTGAAGGTTGGCTTTCTATTATTTATTTTGTTATTGAAGATCAGCCTTAGGCCATGGTGATCTGATAGGATGCATGGGACAATTTCAATATTTTTATATCTGTTGAGGCCTGTTTTGTGACCAATTATGTGGTCAATTTTGGAGAAGGTACCATGAGGTGCTGAGAAGAAGGTATATCCTTTTGTTTTAGGATAGAATGTTCTGTAGATATCTGCCAGATCCATTTGATTCATAATTTCTCTTAGTTTCACTGTGTCCCTGTTTAGTTTCTGTTTCCATGATCTGTCCATTGGTGAAAGTGGTGTGTTGAAGTCTCCCACTATTATTGTATGAGGTGCAATGTGTGCTTTGAGCTTTACTAAAGTTTCTTTAATGAATTTGGCTGCCTTTGTATTTGGAGCATAGATATTCAGGATTGATAGTTCCTCTTGGAGGATTTTACCTTTGATGAGTATGAAGTGTCCCTCCCTGTCTTTTTTAATGACTTTGGGTTGGAAGTCAATCTTATCAGATATTAGAATGGCTACTCCAGCTTGTTTCTTCATGCCATTTGCTTGGAAAATTGTTTTCCAGCCTTTCATTCTGAGGTAGTGTCTATCCTTTTCTCTGAGATGAGTTTCCTTTAAGCAGCAAAATGTTGGGTCTTGTTTGTGTAGCCAGTTTGTTAGTCTATGTCTTTTTATCGGGGAGTTGAGTCCATTGATATTAAGAGATATTAAGGAAAAGTAATTGTTGTTTCCTGTTATTTTTGTTGTTAAAGTTGGCATTTTGTTCTTGTGGCTGTCTTCTTTTAGGTTTGTTGAGGGATTACCTTCTTGTTGTTTCTAGGGCGTGGTTCCTGTCCTTGTATTGGTTTTTTTCTGTTATTATCCTTTGAAGGGCTGGATTCGTGGAGAGATAATGTGTGAATTTGGTTTTGTCGTGGAATACTTTGGTTTCTCCATCTATGTTAATTGAGAGTTTGGCTGGGTATAGTAGCCTGGGCTGGAATTTGTGTTCTTTTAGTGTCTGTATAACATCCGTCCAGGATCTTCAGGCTTTCATAGTCTCTGGTGAAAAATCTGGTGTAATTCTGATAGGCTTGCCTTTATATGTTACTTGGCCTTTTTCTCTTACTGCTTTTAGTATTCTATCTTTATTTAGAGCATTTGTTGCTCTGATTATTATGTGTCGGGAGGTATTTCTTTTCTGGTCCAGTCTATTTGGAGTTCTGTAGGCTTCTTGTATGTTCATGGGCATCTCTTTCTTTAGATTTGGGAAGTTTTCTTCTATAATTTTGTTGAAGATGTTTGCTGGTCCTTTGAGTTGAAAATCTTCATTCTCATTCACTCCTATTATCCGTAGGTTTGGTCTTCTCATTGCGTCCTGTATTTCTTGGATGTTTTGAGTTAGGATCTTTTTGCATTTTACATTTTCCTTGATTGTTGTGCCGATGTTCTCTATGGAATCTTCTGCACCTGAGATTCTCTCTTCCATCTCTTGTATTCTGTTGCTGATGCTCGTATCTATGGTTCCAGATTTCTTTCCTAGGGTTTCTATCTCCAGTGTTGCCTCATTTTGGGTTTTCTTTATTGTGTCTACTTCCCTTTTTAGGTCTAGTATGGTTTTGTTCATTTCCATCATCTGTTTGGATGTGTTTTCCTGTTTTTCTGTAAGGACTTCTACCTGTTTGATTATGTTATCGTGTTTTTCTTTAAGGATTTGTAACTCTTTAGCAGTGTTCTCCTGCAATTCTTTAAGGGATTTTTGTGCTTTCTCTTTGTTGTCTTCTGCCTGTTTAGCAGTGTTCTCCTGCATTTCTTTAAGTGTGTTATTAAAGTCCTTCTTGAAGTTCTCTATCATCATCAGGAGATATGCTTTTAAATCCGTGTCTAGCTTTTCCGGTGTGTTGGGGTGCCCTGGACTGGGCGAAGTGGGGGTGCTGGGTTCTGATGATGGTGAGTGGTCTTGGTTTCTGTTAGTAAGATTATTACGTTTACCTTTCGCCATCTGGTAATCTCTGGGGTTAGTTGTTATCGTTGTCACTGTTTAAAGATTGGAGCAGAAGCTGTGTTCCACTCACCAGCAGTCTCTAAATCCTGCGGCGGGGGTCGTGGGTAGCTGACGGTACCCCGGTGCTGGTCCAGCTGGAAAAGGCCTGTGGTCCTACACAGGCCGTTTTTCTGCTTCCCTAACTAATGCAGTCTCTGTTTCCGCGTGCAATTGGATTGGAGCAGAAGCTGTGTTCCACTCTCCAGAAGTCTTAAGATCCTGTGGTGGGTGTTGTGGGTAGCTGGTGAGTGTCAGCCGACCCTGTGCCCCAGCTGCCCTGGTGCTTTTCTGACCGGAAGAGGGTTGTGGCCCTATGTAGGCTGGATTTCTCTCTCCCCAACCAGAGCAGTCTCAGGTCCCGCGTGATTGGACTGGAACAGAAGCTGTGTTCCACTCACCAGGAGTCCCAAAAATCTGCGGCGGGGGTCGTGGGTAGCTGGCGGGTGTCAGGCAACCCTGCGCTCCCGCTACCCCAGCGCTGATCCGGCCGGATGAGGCCTGTGGCCCTACTCAGGCTGGCGCAATTGGATTGGAGCAGAAGCTGTGTTCCACTCACCAGCAGTCCCAAAATCCTGTGGCGGGGGTCGTGGGTAGCTGGCGGGTGTCAGGCAACCCTGCGCTCCCGCTACCCCGGTGCTGATCTGGCCGGATGAGGCCTGTGGCCCTACTCAGGCCGGTTTCTGCTTCCCTAACTAATGCAGTCTCAGGTCCCGCGCAATTGGATTGGAGCTGAAGCTGTGTTCCACTCACCAGCAGTCCCAAAATCCTGCGGCGGGGGTCGTGGGTAGCTGGCGGGTGTCAGGCAACCCTGCGCTCCCGCTACCCCGGCGCTGATCCAGCCGGATGAGGCCTGTGGTCCTACTCAGGCTGGTTTCTGCTTCCCTAACTAATGCAGTCTCAGGTCCCGCGCAATTGGATTGGAGCAGAAGCTGTGCTCCACTCACCAGAAGTCTTAAGATCCTGAGGCGGGTGTTGTGGGTAGCTGGTGAGTGTCAGCAGACCCTGCGCCCCAGCTGCCCTGGTGCTTTTCTGACCAGAAGAGGGTTGTGGCCCTATGTAGGCCGGATTTCTCTCTCCCCAACCAGAGCAGTCTCAGGTCCCGCGTGATTGGACTGGAGCAGAAGCTGTGTTCCACTCACCAGCAGTCCCAAAATCCTGTGGCGGGGGTCGTGGGTAGCTGGCGGGTGTCAGGCAACCCTGCGCTCCCGCTACCCCGGCGCTGATCCGGCCGGATGAGGCCTGTGGCCCTACTCAGGCCGGTTTCTGCTTCCCTAACTAATGCAGTCTCAGGTCCCGCGCAATTGGATTGGAGCAGAAGCTGTGTTCCACTCACCAGCAGTCCCAAAATCCTGCGGCGGGGGTCGTGGGTAGCTGGCGGGTGTCAGGCAACCCTGCGCTCCCGCTACCCCAGCGCTGATCCAGTGGGATGAGGCCTGTGGTCCTCCCTCTTCATTTCTGATTTTAATTTGGACACTGTCTTTGTGCCCTCTGGGTAGTCTGGCTAAGGGTTCATCTATCTTGTTGATTTTCTCAAAGACCCAGCTCCTGGTTTTGTTGATTCTCTGTATAGTTCTTTTTGTTTCTATTTGGTTGATTTCAGCCCTGAGTTTGATATTTCCTGCAGTCTTCTCTTGGATATATTTGCTTTTGTTGTTGTTGTTGTTGTTGTTGTTCTAGAGGTTTCAGGTGTGCTGTTAAGCTGCTAGTGTATACTCTCTCCAGTTTCTTTTTGGAAGTACTCAGAGCTATGAGTTTTCCTCTTATCACTGCTTTCATTGTTTCCCATAAGTATTGGATTCATTTTCATTAAACTCTAAAAAGTCTTTAATTGCTTTGTTTCTTCCTTGACCAAATTATCATTGAGTATTGCGTTGTTCAGCTTCCATGTGAATGGGACTTTCTGTTGTTTCTGTTGCTGTTGAAGACAAGGCTTAATCTCTGGTGATCTAATAGGATGCATGGGATTATTTCAGTCTTCTTGTACCACTTGAGGCCTGTTTTGTGACTGATTATATTGTCAGTTTTGGAGAAGTACCCTGAGGTGCTGAGAAGAAGCTATATTCTTTCATTTTAGGGTGAAATCAATATCTGTTAAATCCATTTGGTGCAAAACTTCTATTTGGCTCGTCACTCCTGTGTCAGTACTCCTGGGAGAGCTGTTCTCTTCGGGAGGAATTTGGGTATGGAGAGCTATGACACAGGGTCAGCAGGGCAGAAACCGGTAGGATCCTGTCCCTGGCTGTTCCTTGTTTCCTGTGTCCTGATGGCTCTGTGCAGATCCCTCTTGGGCCAGGAATTTGAGCAGAAGTGATGGTCTTACCTGTACTCATAGGTGTTTCCACACTCCTGGCAGACCAGCTCTCTCCCAACTATATTTGGGTATGGAGCACTGTGGCACAGGATCAACTCTGGGCGCTGAGGCCCAGGAACAACTCCTTGTGCAGCCCATAAGGTTTATTTTAATGTCTAAAAATTAAAAATCAATTTAATTGTAATAAACACATATTTAGTCCTTTTCATAGTTTATGCTTCATATAATTCCCGTTTTCTTAATAAAGTCACCTTATTTCACTATCAAATGCACTAATGAAAAATGTTTTCTTAATAAGAGAGTCAGAAATCCAGAGTGAGACTCAATTTAATGTTCAAGTAAAATAATATAACTTTGCTTTCCTATAAGGTTCCCATACTTCTAGATTCAACCATTTCCTGTATCAAATGGGATTATAACTCAATAGAAATACATTTGCCTTTTTCTTGTGAAAATAATCATTTAACATGATGTGATGACAAACTTCAATTAGACTTCTCATGGTAATTTACATCACAATTACCATAAATACTTAGTTTCTCAAAAATTTTAGACATAAATATAATGGAATGTATTTTACAGCAAAATTTTGCTTTATATTTTTAGAGTAAACATGACATGTCTTGACCTGGTAGCTCTCTTTCATCTTCTTTCTAAAGGAACTGAATAGACATTAATGGGCTTGTTCCATGTTACCTCTTACCATATCCATGTATTTTTAAAGATTTCTTTTTTATTGCAAATTCTGTTTGAAAATATGTGAAAAGGTTTTGGTAATGCACAAAATCTGTGTTTTAAAGCAAACATAAAGAGATGCACTACAACAGAATACCTCTATAAAAAAAAAGTCAAATGTCATACAAAATGTTTAAATACAATTTTTCTTAAAAATTAAGAGCATTTTAGGCATTCTTAATTTTGAATATATGCCCATTGCTTTTCCATACAATGAAGGGACACTTTAGGTTAATATGTTATTAAAATATTCATTATTGTATCACTGCATCACTAAGTGCATTATGAATGGTATAAGTAGTTATGCCATCATTAATGTCAATCTTGAAGGTTAAATGACCTTGTTTCTCTGCATGGACAAGAGCAGAGAAGTAAAATGTTAGAAACTTTCTTGTCAATGCATAAGAATGAATGCCTAGTGGGTATGCATGCCATCCTGTGTGAAGTCTAACCATAGGTTTGCCCTTTGGATGTCTGGGGCAAACAGTTGAAATGTAATGATGTATACGGAATGTGAATTCATTGGTAAGTGTATAACTTAAAAGGCATCTTGTTGATATGTGCTTTGTAAAACATTCTATGTATTTTTATGGGATATTATGAAAACCAATGGGCTTTTCATCCCTGTGATGGTGTGGTAATCATACAGTGCTTCCTTTCTACAAGTTCCCCCATCAAACTTTAAAATCCTTTCAACTCTCTTTACACATTTGGAAAACTTCTATCTTTCCTATGAGGTTAAAGCTTAGAAGTCTTTCAGTACATGTAGGGGATTGTTTTGAAGAGCCCCAATCCCACACTCAGTATCCAAACCCACACAAAATCAGTTCTGTATAAATTGCCAAGTATTTTATAGAAACTATGTATATACTACATATAATTTAAATTTACACTGGATTGTTAACAAAGCCTCAGACAGTACAAATGCCATACATAATGTCATTATACTGCATTATTTAGAGACAAATAAGAGAAATATCTCTATACACAGAAGGATATCATTTTTACACAGAAAATGTTTGGGTGTGTATGATTGAACTTATTTTTTTTTTTTGAGAAGGCTGTTTAATGTTCTCTATTTAAAAAATGGCTTATATTATCAATTATTTTGCAACTCATTTTTTTCTCCTTTAACAGTAAATCATAAACCTCTTCCATGGTAATGAATATACTTCTAGTTGATACAGCACAAGGCAAAAAGCCATCTTTGTAATATACTTACATATACGCCAGTGATTTTGTGTCTATAAAGGAGTGTTTCTCAACCTGTGGGTATAATTTATAGATAAGTCTTTAGGGTAAAGAAAGTCAGTAGCAAAGGCAAGTTGTAGAGGATAATGTAGAAGTATACATTCCATTGTTCTTTATGTGCTCTTTGTTTTCCCATTCTACTTGTTATTCAAAGGTCTTAATGTTTCCTTTTCCTTATGATTTTAATCAGCTCTCTCAAAGTTTACTTTTATTTTTGAAGATGTTCCATAAGACAGCCATTGACTTTGTGTATAACTTCTATGTATATTTAAAATATTTGAATAAATTTGTATTGCTTATCTTTTGTTAACACATATTTCTAACAGAGATCTGACCTAAGCTTGGGTTTTCTTAATTTATAGAGATGATGATAGTAATTCCAGGATGACAATTCTTTAGTTAAAAAACAGTAGCTATAAAGTTCTTCTCTAAATAAACATTTTTTTTTATTTTTCCAAGTATTCAGAATGTATTATTTTACTTTTGAATGATTTTCTTATTGGAAAAGAATTTGTAGTTCTGCACTATGTGGAGGAAGAGAATAGTCATACAGAACAAAAGGCAAAACACCAACTGATTCATCTTAGAATACAGAAATAAACAATAAAGAGGATAAAGTGAATCCAGAAAGGCAGAAGGGATGGAGGGCAGTGGGGAAAAATAGAAAAGAAATATATTTATACATTAGAGTTTCTTTGGCAAGGGAATGCTAAAGTTCCATGCATTTCAATAAAGTTAACAGATTAAAAATTAAGGGAGACTAATAAAGTATTTGTGTTCTTAAAGGATAGAATGTATCAGATAAACTTTTACATATATATATTGAATAGAGACAGCTATTCTTTATTTTTTATAAACTCTGATGATCTTTCATATTTTGGAGCCTGTGTCACACTGAGGTGCTGACAAAGATCAGAAAGACAGAGAAGAAAAACAACAGCAAAACAAACCCACTGTGTACTTTGTTGACAGCAGGACCTGAAGCAAAGTCCCTTCAACTTCCCTAAGCAACTCCAGGTCTGGAGATACCTAGCTGTGAGCCATCTCTTCTTACAGCTCAGGCATCTGAAAAATAAAAGGAATTATAGAAACCCTCCAGCTCAGATGTACTTCTTTATATGCAGACCTGTCCATAACATAGCCCGTCAATATTTCAACTTAGTATTTATTGCTTTGTAAAGCTTAGACTGTTGAAAAAGAAACATTTTACACCCATATGTGTATGTGTGTTTCCAAACCTATACAATTATGCTAGAATTTTTCTCAAAAATTATTATGCATTATTAAGAATAACAAAAACAAGCTATCAAGTAAAAATTTTAAAAAATGATCTACTCAAAATATATTCTAAGTACAGATCACAACTCCAAGAGAAAACATTTAAACAGTCGGGCATATCACAGGGTGCTTTAGCACATTTATAATTTTGATAAAACTTACTGCAAGAGTTTGGGATAGCATCAGTTATTTTCAGATGCTAGAGATGAAAATGGACCAAATTAAGAAAAATTAGTCACTTCTGCAATTGTCAAAATAAAGTAAAATATTTCTAATTTGCAAAAATAAAATGCCTTCATATTTACTAGAAATGAGGAAATAAGGTTATGGTTGGATGGGGGTTGGGTATTGAAATAGCTGAAGTAAATCAGGAGAGAAGACTAATAAAGTGAGTACAGGAAGTGACAGCTAAAATATTTGAGGGGTCATACAGAAACCTAATAGTGTAGAACTTTCTTAAAATGTACACACACACACACACACACACACACACACACACAGAGAGAGAGAGAGAGAGAGAGAGAGAGAGAGAGAGAGAGAGAGAGTTGAAGTAACACCACAACTAGACAACTCTCATCATCACATGAAATCTGTGGTAGTAACAGTGGGTTTGAGCTAATTGTGTTTTTGGCCAAATGAGCTCAAGGATATTCCTAAATAAAGCAGGTTATAGACAAGGCTATTAGTGTTCTTCACAAACAGACAGTAAGGCTTTATTACTGAAGGCAACCCTTGCACTACTTTTTGAACATGAAGTGTAGAAAGAAAGGCAGGGCTACCTCTATGTAAATGCCAAATTCCTCCTGTGAACAGCTGCAAAACATCTCTGAAGGAGGACCTAATTGAGGACTGCCTGAGAGACTAAGGATTGCTGGTTCAGACAATGCCACCCAATTGGGAAACTGCTGTTTAGAAGAGATGCTTTCTTGGGACTAATGGGGCAAGGTTAGAGGGTATTAAAGGAGCTTGCAAGTGTTCAGAAAGTTCTCACCTGCTCCCGGAGTCTGTGTCCTTGACTCTGTGACACCTCACCTCCAACTCGCAAGGGCATAGGTAACACTGGAAAAGTAATTCTGGTTTCTACCTAGAACCTTCACTATTACTGACTACTATGCACAGCACTGGAATGTACTCTGCATGCTACCAAAGAAGAACAGTAAACCCCCAACTCAGCTACAATCACTTTGTTCTACAGTGATAAATTTCTTGCAAGGTATCTGGTGCAACAGTTGCACAAAGTTGTGAGAACCAACCACTATCTAATTGTAATTAAGGCCTACTCCATAATATAAAACCTATGCCTGACATATTTTTTGGTAGAAAAGAACCTGAGAATAGATAGGGCATGGACTTAGAAAAGGCTACTGAATATAAATGCCACTGTTCTGCTAAAGGAAGGTACTAATATATGAATCCTAACAACATTCTATTATACTCATAGATCAGTGCCTTCCTCAGCCATCATCAGATAAATTTCTTCCCACAGTTGATGACAGTAAATTCAAAGACCCAGAGTCAGGCAATGTGCTTAGTGAGAGACCTTAGAATACTTAATCCTACATGGGGGAGTCTCCATCAAATCCTTCCCTCAGGGTTTGTGTTGAAGCCCTCCCTCAGGGCTATTGAAGAGGATGCAGAGAATTATAAAGCAGTTGGGGTGTTGGACACTCATGAAACAAGGCCTTCTAGATAGAACAGAACTGACTCACAGATGAACTTACAGAGACTAGCAGCATGCCCTGAATTACACAGGTCTAAGCCAGATGGATATCAGGAATGAAAGGGGAAGTGGACTCAGCTGCCATTCTTAACCTGGAACCTTTTTGTAATTGATAACTAACTGTTCACACATTAGTTTTCACTAATGGAGTCTTACTTTTTGCACAAACCACACTTAATTTCGGGCCTCATGCATACAGTAGATGGCTATCAGAGCAGACTCAATGTTAAGTCTTGAGGTTTTCTTTTTTTTCTTAACAATTTTTATTAGATATTTTCTTCATTTACATTTCAAATGCTATCCCAAAAAGTCCCCTATACACTCCCCCTGCCCTGCTCTCCAACCTACCCACTCCCACTTCCTGGCCATGGCATTCCCCTGTACTGGGGCATATTACTATTATAATGCTTTTGTCTGGACTTTTTTCCCCTACCGGTGTTTGGCTTATATAGTATGTTTTTATTTGGTTTATGAGTTTTCTGTGTGAATGTGTCTGTGATCTGTGTCTCTTGTGTTTCTACTTCTTATCTTTTCATTGTTTGTTTTGCCCTATTATTGTTTGTTATATTTATTTCATCCTATTTTATTATTTGTTTGTTTTTTAATGAGAGAGAGAGAGAGAGAGAGAGAGAGAGAGAGAGAGAGAGAGAGAGAGAGAGAGAGAGAAAGGCTGTAGATTTGTTTGTGTTAGATGGGAAGGTGTAGAATAATGATCAAAATATAATTTATGAAAATATTATATTTTCAATAGAATTTTAAAATGAAATTATATTTGTGGATGTTAAAGCATTTAGTTAATTTTACATCTAAATTATGGACATCATCTCAAACAATTTTAATTATCTAGATTGTTTACATACCCATCTGTGTACATAGTTATTACCCCGAGTTGTTTAAATACAATGGTGAGGTAAAAGGTGTCTGTATAGCCCAGTACTGTTGTAATTACTCAGAATGTTCGTGGTCAAGGATTAATTGGTACTCAAACAGCAATAGCCCAGACACAGATGAACACCTATAACTTTATTATGTTTATTATGTTAATTGAACATATTATTAAGCCAGTCAATATTTATAATATGTTGATAATGGCCCTTCCAGTCCAGCCAACACCAGGGTAGCTAGGGCGCAGAGTCGGCTGACACTCGCCAGCTACCCACAAGACCCGCCACAGGATCTTAAGAGCTCTGGTGAGTGGAACACAGCATCTGTTCCAATCCAATTGCGTGGGACCTGAGACTGCATTAATTAGGGAAGCAGAAAACCTGGCCTGATCAGGGGCACAAGTTCCTTCCAGTCCATGCCAGCACAGGGGTATCCTAGGCTTGGAGTCTGCAGACACCCATAAGATATACACAGGACCCTCCACGGGATCTTAAGACCTCTGTGAGTAGATCACAACTTCTGCCAGGAGGCAGGTTTGAACAACAGATATCTGGGCACCTTCCCTGCAAGAGGAGCACCTACCTGCAGAGAGTACTCTGAACACTGAAACTCAGGAGAGAGCTAGTCTCTCAGGTCTGCTGAAAGAGGCTAACAGAATCACCTGAGGAACAAGCTCTAACCAGAGACAACTACAACAACTAACTCCAGAGATTACCAGATGGCAAAAGGCCAACATAAGAATCTTAATAACAGAAACCAAGACCACTCACCATCATCAGAACGCAGCACTCCCACCCCACCCAGTACTGGGCACCCCAACACACACGAAAAAATAGACCCAGATTTAAAACCATATCTCATGATGATGGTAGAGGACATCAACAAGGACTTTAATAATTCACTTAAAGAAATACAGGAGAACACTGCTAAACAAGTAGAAGACCTTAAAGAGGAAGCACAAAAATCCCTTAATGTACTGCAAGAAAACAGGACCAAACAGGTGATGGAATTGAATAAAATCATCCAAGACTTAAAAAGGGAAGTAGACACTATAAAGAAAACCCAAAGTGAGGCAACGCTGGAGATAGAAAACCTAGGAAAGAAATCTGGAACTATAAATGCAAGGATTAACAACAGAATACAAGAATGGAAGAGAGAATCTCAGGTGCAGAAGATTCTATAGAGAACATCGGCACAACAATCAAAGAAAATACAAAATGTAAAAAGATCCTAACTCAAAACATCCAGAAAATCCAGGACAAAATGAGAAGACCAAACCTACAGATAATAGGAGTAGATGAGAATGAAGATTTTCAACTTAAAGGGCCAGCAAATATCTTCAACAAAATTATAGAAGAAAACTTCCCAACCCTAAAGAAAGACATGCCCATGAACATACAAGAAGCCTACAGAACTCCAAATAGACTGGACCAGAAAAGAAATCCCTCCAAACACATAATAATCAAAACTACAAATGCACTAAATAAAGATAGAATATTAAAAGCAGTAAGGGAAAAAGGTCAAGTAACATATAAAGGCAGGCCTGTCATAATTACACCAGACTTTTCACCAGAGACTAAGAAAGGCAGAAGATCCTGGACAGATGTTATACAGACCCTAAGAGAACACAAATGCCAGGCCAGGCTACAATAACCAGCCAAACTCTCCATAGATGGAGAAACCAAAGTTTTCTACGACAAAACCAAATTCACACATTATCTTTCCACGAATCCAGCCCTTCAAAGGAAAATAACAGAAAAAAAAAAAAAAAAAAAAAAACAAGGATGGAAACCACGCCCTAGAAAAAGCAAGAAAGTATTCTCTCAACAACCCAAAAAGAAGACAGCCACAAAAACATAATGCCAATTATAAAAACAAAAATAACAGGAAGCAACAATTACTTTTCCTTAATATCTCTTAATATCAATGGACTCAATTCCCCAATAAAAAGACATAGACTAACAGACTGGCTACATAAATAGGACCCAACATTCTGCTGCTTACAAGAAACCCATCTCAGGGAAAAAGACAGATACTATCTCAGAATGAAAGGCTGGAAAACAATTTTCCAAGCAAATGGTCTAAAGATAAAAGCTGGAGTAGCCATTCTAATATCGAATAAAATTGATTTCCAACCCAAAGTTATCAAAAAAGACAAGGAGGGATACTTCATACTCATCAAAGGTAAAATCCTCCAAGAGGAACTCTCAATTCTGAATATTTATGTCCAAATGCAATGGCAGCCACATTCATTAAAGAAACTTTAGTAAATCTCAAAGCACATATTGAACCTCACACAATAATAGTGGGAGACTTCAACACACAACTTTCAACAATGGACAGATCATGGAAAAAGAAACTAAACAGGGGCACAGTGAATCTAACAGAAGTGATGAAACAAATAGATTTAACAGATATCTACAGAACATTTTATCCTAAAACAAAAGGATATACCTTCTTCTCAGCACCTCATGGTACCTTCTCCAAAATTGACCATATAATTGGTCACAAAACAGGCCTTAACAGATACAAAAATATTGAAATCGTCCCATGTATCCTATCAGAATACCATGGACTAAGGCTGATCTTCAATAACAACATAAGTAATGGAAAGCAAACATTCACATGGAAAATGAACAACACACTTCTCAATGATACCTTGGTCAAGGAAGGAATAAAGAAAGAAATTAAAGACTTTTTAGAGTTCAATGAAAAGGAAGCCACAACATACCCCAACTTATGGGACACTATGAAAGCATTTCTAAGAGGGAAACTCATAGCTCTGAGTGCCTCCAAAAAGAAACTAGAGAGAGCACACACTAGCAGCTTGACAACACACCTAAAAGCACTAGAACAAAAGGAAGCAAATTCACCCAAGAGGAGTAGACCGCAGGAAATAATCAAACTCAGGGGCGAAATCAACCAAGTGGAAACAAGAAGAACTATTCAAAGAATCAACCAATCAAGGAGCTGGTTCTTTGAGAAAATCAACAAGATAGATAAACCATACACACTAAAGGACACAGGGACAGCATCCTAATTAACAAAATCAGAAATGAAAAGGGAGACATAACATCAAACCCGAAGAAATCCAAAACACCATCAGATCCTTCTACAAAAGGCTATACTCAACAAAACTGGAGAACCTGCATGAAATGGAGAAATTTCTAGACAGATACCAGGTACCAAAGTTAAACCAGGAATAAGTTAAGGATCTAAACAATCCCATGTCCCCTAAAGAAATAGAAGCAGTCATTAATGGTCTCCCAACCAAAAAAAGCCCAGGAACAGATGGGTTTAGTGCAGAGTTCTATCAGACCTTCAAAGAAGATCTAATTCCAGTTCTGCACAAACTATTCCACAAAATAGAAGTAGAAGGAACTCTTCCCAACTCATTCTATGAAGCCACAATTACTCTGATACCTAAACCACAGAAAGATCCAACAAATATAGAGAACTTCAGACCAATTTCCCTTAGGAATATCGATGCAAATATACTTAATAAAATTCTCGCTAACCGAATCTAAGAACACATCAAAACAATCATCCATCCTAACCAAGTAGGTTTTATTCCAGGGATGCAGGGATGGTGTAATATACGAAAATCCATCAACGTAATCCATTATATAAAGAAACTCAAAGACAAAAACCACATGATCATGTCGTTAGATGCTGAGAAAGCATTTGACAAAATCCAACACCCATTCATGATAAAAGTCTTGGAAAGATCAGGAATTCAAGGCCTATACCTAAACATGATAAACCAGTAGCCAACATCAAAGTACATGGTGAGAAGCTGGAAGCAATCCCACTAAAATCAGGGACTAGACAAGGCTGCCCACTTTCTCCCTACCTATTCAACATTGTACTTGAAGTCTTACACAGAGCAATTTGACAACAAAAGGAGATCAAGGGGATACAAATTGGAAAGGAAGAAGCCAAAATATCGCTTTTTGCAGACAATATGATAGCATATAAGTGACGCTAAAAATTCCACCAGAGAACTACTAAGCCTGATAAACAGATTCAATGAAGTAGCTGGATATAAAATTAATGCAAACAAGTCAATGGCCTTTCTCTACACAAAGAATAAACAGGCTGAGAAAGAAATTAGGGAAACAACACCCTTCTCAATAGTCACAAATATTATAAAATATCTTGGCCTGACTCTAACTGAGGAAGTGAAAATCTGTATGATAAGAACTTCAAGTCTCTGAAAAAATAAATTATAGAAGATCTCAGAAGATGGAAAAATCTCCCATGCTCATGGATTGGCAGGATTTACATTGTAAAAATGACTATCTTGCCACAAGCAATCTATAGATTCAATGCAATCCCCATCAAAATTCCAAATCAATTCTTCAACAAATTAGAAAGGGCAATCTGGAAATTCATCTGGAATAACAAAAAACCTAGGATAGCAAAAACTGTTCTCAAGGATAAAAGAACCTCTGGTGGAATCACCATGCCGGACCTAAAGCTTTACTGCAGTGCAATTGTGATAAAAATGGCATGATACTGGTATAAAGACAGAAAAGTATACCAATGGATTAGAATTGAGACCCAGAAATGAACCCACACACCTATGGTCACTTGATCTTTGACAAGGGAGCTAAAACCATCCAGTGGAAAAAAGACAGCATTTTCAACAAATGGTGCTGGCATAACTGGTGGTGATCATGTAGAAGAATGCAAATTGATTCATTCCTATCTTCTTGTTCTAAGGACAAATTGAAGTGGATCAAGGAGCTCCACATAAAACCAGAGACACTGAAACTTATAGAGGAGAAAGTGGGGAAAAGCCTTGAAGATATGGGCATAGGGGAAAAATTCCTCAATAGAACAGCAATGGCTTGTGCTGTAAGATCAAGCATCAACAAATGGGACCTCATAAAACTGCAAAGCTTCTGTAAGGCAACAGACAGGGTCACTAAGTCAAAAAGGCCACCAACAGATTGGGAAAGGATCTTTACCTATCCTAAATCAGATAGAGGAGTAATAACCAATGTATATAAAGAACTCAAGAAGGTAGACTCCAGAAAATCAAATAACCCCATTCAAGAATAGGGCTCAGAGCTAAACAAATAATTCTCACCTGAGGAATACTGAATGGCTGAAAAACACCTCAAAAAATGTTCAACATCCTTATCATCAGGGAAGTGCAAATCAAAACAACCCTGAGATTCCATCTCACACCAGTCAGAATGGCTAAGATCAAAAATTCAAGTAACAGCAGATGCTGGAGAGGATGTGGAGAAAGAGGAACACTCCTCCACTGTTGGTGGGATTGCAAGCTTATACAACCACTCTGGAAATCAGTATGGTTTCTCAGAAAATTGGACATGGTACTACCGGAGGATCCCACAATACCTCTCATGGTACATCCAGAAGATGTTCCAACTAGTAAGAAAGAAACATGCTCAACTATGTTCATAGTAGCCTTATTTATTATAGCAAGAAGCTGGAAAGAACCCAGATGCCCCTCAACAGAGGAATGGATACAGAAAATGTGGTACATTTACACAATGGTGTACCACTCAGCTATTAAAAAGAATGAATTTATGAAATTCCTAGGCAAATGTTTGGACCTGGAGGGCATTATCCTGAGTGAGGTACCCGAATCACAAAAGAACTCAAATGATATGTACTCACTGATAAGTGGATATTAGCCAAGAAACTTAGAATACCCAAGATATAAGTTACAATTTGCAAAACACATGAAACTCAAGAAGAACAAATACCAAAGTGTGGACACTTTGCCCCTTCTTAGAATTGGGAACAAAACACCCATGGAAGGAGTTACAGAGACAAAGTTTGGAGTTGAGACAAAAGGATAGACCATCTAGAGACTGCCATATCCAGGGATCCATCCCATAATCAGCCTCCAAATGCTGACACCATTGCATACACTAGCAAGATTGTGCTGATAGGACCCTGATATAGCTGTCTCTAGTAAGACTATGCTGGGGCATAGCAAACACATAAGTGGATGCTCACAGTCAGCTATTGATGGATCACAGGGCCCTCAATGGAGGAGCTAGAGAAAATACCCATGGAGCTAAAGTGATCTTCAACCCTATAGGTGGAACAACATTATGAACTAACCAGTACTCCGGAGCTCTTGACTCTAGCTGCATATGTATCAAAAGGTGGCCTAGTTGGCCATCAATGGAAAGAGAGGCCCATTGGACTTGCAAACTTTATATGCCCCAGTGTTATCTCCCCACCCCCAGCCTGGAACCTGCTTGCTCAAGGGTGGATTTTCCTGCTCATGCGTTCTGCCACGCCCACTGCTGGACCTTGCCACTTTGCTGCTTAGAGCCCCACAAGTGTTCACCCTGTTACTGGACCCTGAGAACATTTGTCGAGAATCGGGTTCCCTCCCCCTTCCTTTATAACTGAATGTTGGAACTAGTAAAATTGAGCTTTGAACAGGATGAACTTGTCTTGGCTCCGTTTCTTCTTTCTTCCCGTCTAGTTCCTCCCTTAGCTCGAGTGGTCATCTCAGTTGAACTGTTCATATTGCGAGCTGCTGGCCGGCCACAACACCCCAGTACAGGGGAATGCCAGGGCCAAAAAGTGGGAGTGGGTGTGTAAGGGGGTGGGGAGGAGGGTATGGGGGACTTTTTGGATCACATTGGAAATGTAAATGAGGAAAATACCTAATAAAAATATTTTAAAAATATGTTGATAATGGGTGACAAGACACATTTTTAAAACATAAAAACATAAATGTTAATTTAAAAATATTTAATAAAATGTTTATTCAGGGCAATGCTTTAGTGCTTCTTCTTATGTTGGAATGGTTTATTTTCGGCTTCAGTATACACATTGGTATGGTAACATGGTTATTTTCTACATGAGATATGATTACTATTGATTTCTACATAGTCACATAAAATAGAATAAAATTACATTATGCAGGAAGCTCATGGTAGCGATCTTGTGTGAGAGCTTCCAACTCAAGCTGGGAACAATGAATACTGAAATTTAATAGAAATGATAATTAAGGGAAGTAATAACTTTGTGATATATTTGCCTTAAATTTTATGTAGTAAGTTGAAATAATAAAACCACTGAGCCAAGTTTTTACTTTTCATATATGAAATAAAATTGAAAACTAATTTACAGCTAGGGAAATATTTTTTTCATGTGTACTGGATGATAATACATATGATAATAAATGATGTCAGTCATGTGAAACACTAATAAATAAACCTGTTAAAGCATAATCGCTACTGGTAATCAATAATAACTACAGTAACTACTGTAACTTTATTACACTTGAAAGAAGAACTATGACTACTGAGAGGGAGGATCAAAATTGTCCAGTGATGATCCCCTCTGGAAGTTAGCCCATCACAAGTGGCCAGCCCTGAACATACCTCAGTAGTGTAGTAGCTCTCTCTCTCCTTCTCTCTGTCTCTGTCTCTGTCTCTCTCTCTCACACACACACACACACACAAACACATGTTACAATAATAAATAAGAAGAGGCCATGGATTTGAGAAAGATTCAATGGCAAGGGAGAACTTGAAGGGAAAGAAGTAGGAGTGAAAATGATGAAAATTCATGCATGAAATTATAAAAGAATTATAATAAAATTTAAAGAGTAAGAGATAATAGTTTCAATTATCACAGTATTACCAGGTTATTTTTATGTTTTCCTTTGAATCTACAATCAAGTCAGGATTTGAATATTGACACAATATTGGAAGTTTCAATTTTATAGCAAAAAGAAATACATACTAATATTTCATCTATGAACATGTATGTGCATTCACATTTACACATTCTGTTTTTGTACAACATAGAAACAAAAACACATAGTCTCTCTTCAGGATTGTTTTTCTGAACCAGAAATAGTGATTTCAGCTCACAGGTATTTTTCTTTACCTGCCTCTTGTATTGATTTCAAGAACAGAAATTAACATTTGTTATAGAAAAAGTAAGAAGGGAACGTGTTATTTTTTGCTCTGAGGCCCAGACTTCCCTTTTCTTTACTTATTTTGTGTTTCTGACTTCTGCCTCGTTGCTTTCAGCCTCAAAGTAGGGCTATTTATCTCAAGGCTGACCTGCGATGAAGTTTAGTCACCACAGTCAAACAATCTTGGCAAGGAAATGCATGTGGTGCCAAGTGCTTTTATCATTCCGTCAGTGTGCTTACACTGGGCATGGGCGGCGAAAGCAATAGTAATTCTGTCTTTTCAAAAAAGTGGGATGTGTATAGGACTCACCAATAAGAAATAATCACAACACGTTTGTATACATCTTTCATAGGCATTTTTCTGCTTAGTACAAAATTAAAACAATAAATGGTTTTATACTTTGTCAAATAGCCCAAGTCCTGGGTACCACTGCATTTACAAAGTCAACGTCATTTAATTTACAACTTAAACTCTTTTTTTTTAAATTAGGTATTTATTTCATTTACATTTCCAACGCTATCTCAAAATCCCCCCATATGCTCCCCCACCCATTGCACTACCCACCCACTACCACTTCTTGGCCCTGGCGTTCCCCTGTACTGAGGCACATAAAGTTTGCATGACCAATAGGCCTCTCTTTCCACTGATGGCCAACTAGGCCATCTTCTGATACATATGCAGCTAGAGACAGGAGCTCTGGAGGGGTGAGGGGGTAATGTTTAGTTTATATTGTTGTTACACCTATAGGGTTGCAGATCCCCCCAACTCCTTGGGAAATTTCTCTAGCTCCTCCATTGGGGGCCCTGTGATCCATCCAATAGCTTACTTGTGGCATAGTCTCACAAGAGACAGCTATATCTGGGTCCTTTTAGCAAAAATCTTGCTAGTGTATGCAATGGTGTCAGCGTTTGGAAGCTGATTATGGGATGGATCCCTGGATATGGCAGTCTCTAGATGGTCCATCCTTTAGTCTCATCTCCAAACTTTGTCTCTGTAACTCCTTCCATGGGTGTTTTGTTCCCAATTCTAAGAAGGGGCAAAGTATCCACACTTTGATCTTCGTTCTACTTGAGTTTTATGTGTTGCGCAAATTGTATCTTATATCTTGGGTATTGTAAGTTTCTGGGCTAATATCCACTTATCAGTGAGTATATACCATGTGAGTTCTTTTGTGATTGGGTTACCTCAATCAGAATGATGACCTCCAGGTCTATCCATTCGCCTAGGAATTCCATAAATTCATTCTTTTTAATAGCTGAGTAGTACTCCATTGTGTAAATGTACCACATTTTCTGTATCCATTCCTCTGTTGAGGGGCATCTGGGTTCTTTCCAGCTTCTTGCTATAATAAATAAGGCTGCTATGAACATAGTGGAGCATGTGTCCTTCTTACCAGTTGGAACATCTTCAGGATATAAGCCCATGAGAGGTACTGCAGGATCCTCCCGTCTTGCTATGTCCAATTTTCTGAGGAACCGCCAGACTGATTTCCAGAGTGGTTGTACAAGCTTGAAATTCCACCAACAATGGAGGAGTGTTCCTCACCTGAATTTTTGATCTTAGGAATTCTGACAAGTGTGAGGTGGAATCTCAGGGTTGTTTTGTTGTAATAATTTCCCTGATGATTAAGGATCTTGAACATTTTTTCAGGTGCTTCTCAGCCATTCGGTATTCCTCAAGTGAGAATTCTTTGTTTAGCTCTGAGCCCCATTTTTTAATGGAGTTATTTGATTTTCTGGAGTCCACCTTTTTGAATTCTTTATATATATTGGATATCAGTCCCCTATCTGATTTAGGATAAGTAAAGATTCTTTCCCAATCTGTTGGTGGCCTTGTTGTATTATTGATGGTGTCTTTTGCCTTGCAGAACCTTTGCAATTTTATGAGGTCGCATTTGTTGATTCTTGATCTTAGAGAACAAGCCATTGCTGTTCTATTCAGGAATTTTTCCCCTATGCCCATATCTTTGAGACTTTTCCCTACTTTCTTCTCTATAAGTTTCATTTTCTCTTGTTTTATGTGGAGTTCCTTAATCCACTTCGATTTGACCTTAGAACAAGGAGATAGGAATGAATCCATTTGCATTATTCTAGTTCACAATATTAGCCATGATGTTCCTTCCAATTAGCAGGCCTTATATCTAATGAGAAATCTTTTAGCTACTCCAAATATGAGTATTACACAACAGAGCAAATTTTGCCAAGTCAACTGCTACTTTAGCTTACTTGGTCTATACTTGTATGACTTTTCTTCAAATGCCTCTCTAAGAGAAATGAAGAGATATTGATTTTGTTTGTATCTTATAATCCATCTCATGTGTATAGGGATATTAAACAAATGAAATAATTTAGTTTACTAGAAGATACAAAAATATCTCATGGTGATGATTAAAGAGAGGCTCCATCCAGCAACTGATGAGAGAAAATGTAGAGACCCCACGGCTGAACATTAGGCAGAGCTCAGGGACCCCAGGTAAAGAGGAAAGGGAAAATCAAAGGAGCAAGTGGGTACCTGAAAACACAACCCACAGTATCAACTAACCAGGGCTCATAGGGGCTGTCAGAAACTGAAGCTGAAATCACAGAGGCAGTGTAGGCCACAGCTAAGTCCTCTGAATATGTTGTGGTTTTATAGCTTGGTGTTTTTGTGGTACTCCCAACAGGAAGAATGGCTGTGTCTCTGACTCTTTTACACTTGGCACCCTTTCCCTCCTACTGGGTTGCCTCTTCTAGCTTTGATACGAAGGGTTGTGCCTAGTCTTACTGTAACTTGCTATGCAAGTTTGGTTGACAACCCTGGCATGCATCTTCTATTCTGAATGGAAATGGAAGTAGAGTCCTTACAGGGAAGAGGTGGGACAAGGAGGAATGGAGAGAAGATGAATTGTGATTAGGATGGATTGTTTGATGAAAAAAGATAAATAGAAAATATAAAATTTTAAAAAATAATGCATTTTAATGGTTGGCATATTCATAATAATGTGGCATACTTTAAAATTTAGCCTTTTCAGTTACAATGTTTTTCATGTAATTAATTCTGTAAACTCATACACATTCATAGAACCATTTATTCTGTAAACATATGTGCTTTTATAAGACCATATAGATCTCTTTTTATGTTGAGTTCAGACCATGGAACTGAATCAACGTTGGTCTTCCCTACGTGTTTTATGCTTTGTAACAATTTAGACAACATTCCTACTGTTCAGAGGTTCACAGTCTATTCATACCAACAATGTCTTTGTCACCACACAGTAGTAAATTTAAAGCAAGTAACTGGTGACATAGAATGAGCACAGGAAAATCAGCAGGTGAGTGTCAGAATCAGAGCCAGTAACATATAGATTATGACAGGACATATTAAATATATATTCTAAATAGGTATGAAATTGAATGCATTTGGTTTTTTCACCATGCAATATAGCTTCAGTTATTAATATTGTTATTTTTGATACATGGTAGCTCTGTGAAATCATATAATAGAAACTACAGTGAAAGAATTTTCTCAATTGGAGTGAAGTTATACTGTTCAAACGTTTGCTATAGGTAGATGTCCTAGTATTTTTAGTTTCACTTATATGACTTACCTTAAAATAACAAGCTCGTTCTTCTGCTTGGCTATTCTATTGGTTTAAATTTCAGTCCCTATTAGTCCTTTGCATTTTCTCCAACTAGAGAGGCCGGCTCTAGGGTGTAAGGATGGTGTAAGGATGGGACAGAACCTCCTTTTCCTTGCTGAAGAAATTCTCAGACAAATTTCCCCAATCTGGTAAGGAAACATTTGCCATAGAGCCCCTTGTGCCTGCATGACAGGACTGTTACTCTTCCCCCTGCCAGAGCCAAGAAGAGATTTTTCTGGTTGTCCTACAGGTGAGTTCTAATTTGTACCTCTATGGACAGCCCTAATGCGATTGATGTGGTACACAGGCTCTACAGATCGAGTGGGTTTTACTGTGTTGTTTCCCTCACCCATCTTCCCACATTCCAATTATTCCTGCTAGTTAGAGTCTCAGAAATTCTGCTACAGCAATTTATATCTCTCTGCTTTTCTGTCCTTCTCTATTTGGGGCAATATGATCTGGGCTTCAATCTTAGATACCATGGCAGAGAAAAGATACTGATATCCTGTAACAGTAATATTGATAATTTAAAATAGGTCTGCATGTCAGTGTTGAAGCCAGTAGACTCCAAAAGAAACTTTTTAAATTAATTTTTTATTGTTCCTCAGAGAAAAAAATATGTCTCTATAAAGTGTTTGGATGTGAACTGTGGCACTCTTTTAGTTGTCAAGGGAAGGATGGGATTATACATTCTCTATTACTTCTTCTTCTTCTTCTTTTTTTTTTTTTTTTTTTTTAGTTCACTTTCTATGTACTTAATTTGGAGCAAAGGAACACCTTGTTAATGCCTATTCTGACTGCTAAGAAGTATTATGACTTTTCTCACATTTTGGAGAAAATATAATAAGAGTATAAACAGCAGAAAAGTGATAAAACTTATGTGTCTATGCACATTCCAATTATATGCTATCCTGCTGAGGATAATTGTACTTTGGATACGATATGGTGATCATTTGGCTCAGGGGAGATACTTTTTTGCTCTGAAGGTTATTCTTGGGTATAGCATATTTAGAAGAGACTGTAAGACTGAAAATTTTAAAGATATATTCTTTGAGCATTGATAGCCAGCACATGCCTCTTCAGCTAGTGAGGGCCACTTGCCTATGCACTATACGGGTAGAGAATAAAATAGGTGTCAATATTTTTAAAATATGACTTTGATTAAAACACTGTCAGACACTATACTACTCCTTCAATCCTAATATGTGATTATATCTCTAGGGGAAAACATTTTTCTATTGAAAAAATTTATTATGAAAATCTAAATGGTTTTAAATATTCAAGCATTATATTATTAATTAATTAATTAATTAATTAATATATTATATAAATACTGTATAATACCTCAACCCATAAACTTGGTTTTGGAACCCTGCCTAGATCCAACAAAGGAATGAAGAAAAGAACTACACACACATGCACGTAAACTCTCTCTCTCTCTCTCTCTCTCTCTCTCTCTCTCTCACACACACACACACACACACACACACGCACACACACACACACACACAACCAACAACCAGAAAACCAAAACCAAACCAAACAAGAGAGAAAAGCCATTGTCAGGTGGAATATTCACACTCTGGTAGAGATAGAGTCAGGACTACTACTGATACAGGAACCTCAGCACTGGGTGACTGAGGTTTAGATAGTCTCAGTAGCAGCTCTCAGTAGGCCAGCAGTTTCAGTCTATAAAGTTCCAGGAGGAAAAATCTACAGTTGCTAGATATTTTTATCACACTAATCATTCTTTTTGTTTAGTTTGTTTTTATTTTTGTTTTTGCACTCAGACAAACTATAAAAGCAAGGCCATCTGTCTGGGCCTCACAGGAGAAGACTTAGCAACTGCTACAGGGTTTAGAGCCTGGATGTGTCTGTGTTCAAGTCAACAATCCACATGCACTCCAAAATTGTCTCTATAGCATATAAACATTTTCTCTTCACTTTTACTAATTAAATAGTTTTTAATAATTTGTTTTCCAAATGCTGTATGTTTACTTGCAAATTGTAGATAACAACCAGATCAGTCATAATATAGCTAAAAATCTTACCATAGTGGAATGTAGTCATATCTTCCAAAAACTGAGAGAAATTAAATGCTATTTAGATTCAAAGGACAACGTGACAATGGAGCCTGTTTGCTGATGGCTTGCAGAAAGAGACTGGGTAATTGTTATGCATTAGATTCAAAATTATAGTCTTGCAATGTGCAAAATTTTATAAGCACCTTGTTTATACTTAACTATACTATGTGGAATACAGAATATTTGTTCAAATGGTCACTCTCAAGTTATCTTTATAGTATAATAGAGATAAAATAACAAGAAATAGCAACGGATTTCTAAGATATTTGAAAAAGCATGAGAATTAAGTTTATATTTTGGAGTTCAACATACAGCAACTTCTGGGTAAATAACAGGCATTAATCTTTTCATGTAAGAAGCCATACTTTTCTAAAATCAAAAAGCAAGCCAGATTTACTTCCACAATCACATAATTAACACTCAGTTAAAATGTATCATGTTATATGCTGTCTTTCAGTTGTCCTAACTTATTACTTATCAACAATCTCCATTTAAACATTGTGAAAAACCATTTCAGAGAGTTGAACAGCTTGTTCAAGGCCACACAAGAATGAAGTAAAACTCTAGCATACTCAATCTTAATAAACGTTAGGAGAATTTTATTCTGCCTTTTCATTTCTCAAATATTCTTGGTAAGTTGTATCCTCTTATGGAAAAATACAACATAGTTGTTTTGGTCAAAATAAATAACAGAGAAATACTATTGACCTGCATAAGTATTAATGGAATTAAGATAATTATTGATATCTGAACATGATCCTCTAAAATACTACTACAGTTCTGGTACTTCATTAAAAACAACAACAAAACAAGACAAATAAAAAATTTTCAAGAATGTAGCATGAAGTTTTCAGCAACAAAGCATAAATAGCATTCATCTTCAGAATCTTTATTTTCTCTTTTTTTTTTTTTGGTTTTTCGAGACAGGGTTTCTCTATGTAGCCCTGGCTGTCCTGGCGCTCACTCTGTAGACCAGGCTGGCCTCGAACTCAGAAATCCACCTGCCTCTGCCTCCCGAGTGCTGGGATTAAAGGCGTGCGCCACCAACGCCCGGCTTGGAATCTTTATTTTCTCTTCCAAAATTGCTAAATTGATCCATATTCACATTTTGCATAGTTGATTAATTGAAAATACTTGACTAAAAAGATTTTTTGGTACATTTAATAATATATTCAAAATAATCACTTTAAGAATATGTTTTATCTAAAAAAAAAAAAATCCATCAAAATGCTAAGATCTCAGCCTCTAGGTTTCTCCACATCTTCAACTTTTGCCATTTGTCTTTATAGATTTCTATGGGTTCTATAAAGCCCAGCATTTCATAAGCATTGCAGAGAAAACTCAGTATGTGGCTTTCCCCTTATCTGATGGCCTGAGTTCAATTCCCTAAACATTGGATGTGATAGTTCGGGTAAGAAATGTCTCCCTCAGTCTCGTGTATCTGGACATTTGATATCTGGATGGAGAGATGTTTGATGATGATAAAGAAATTCTAAGACATGGAGCTTTGTTGAAGAGGTGGGCCACTAAGGGTAGACTCTGCATTTCTTTCTTTCTTTCTTTCTTTCTTTCTTTCTTTCTTTCTTTCTTTCTTTCTTTCTTTCTTTCAATTAGGTATTTTCTTCATTTTCATTTCCAATGCTATCCCAAACATCCTCCATACCCTCCCTGCCCCTCCCCTACCCGCCCACTCCCATTTCTTGGCCCTGGCGTTCCCCTGTACTGAGGCATATAAAGTTTGCAAGACCAATGGGCCTCTCTTTCCAATGATGGCCGACTAGGCCATCTTCTGATACATATGCATCTAGAGACACGAGCTCTGGGGGGTACTGGTTAGTTCATATTATTGTTCTTCCTATAGGGTTGCAGATCCCTTTAGCTCCTTGGGTACTTTCTCTAGCTCCTCCATTTTGGGCCCTGTGATCCATCCAGTAGCAAACTATGAGCATCCACTTCTGTGTTGTGGAATCACCATGCCTGACCTAAAGTTGTACTACAGAGCAATTGTGATAAAAACTGCATGGTACTGGTATAGCAACAGACAAGTAGACCATAGAATAGAATTGAAGACCCAGAAATGAACCCACACACCTATGGTCACTTGATCTTTGACAAGGGAGCTAAAACCATCCAGTGGAAAAAAGACAGCATTTTCAACAAATGGTGCTGGCACAACTGGTGATTATCATGTAGAAGAATGCGAATTGACCTTGCATTTCTATAGTCCCATTGTAGACTTCCCTTGTGGAGCTGGCAGACAAAGTGAACACCTCTTCATGTAAAATATGTTGATATGAGAATTCCATCACAGAATCAGAAAGTACCTGAGCATGCTCATGGGGTATTTCTGTCAGGAAATTGACCATGTAAGTCTTTGGTATTTTGAACTGAAAATTCAGGGTCCTCTAAGCAGAGAGTAATAGGCTGTTCTAGTAGGAATCTGGGAAACTTTAGAACTGAGAGTGATGGGCATACAGAAGTCCAGCTCCTGGGGTTTCAGAGAGCAATAACTTAAGTAACTGGGCTAGAGGTCATTTGGATGAGACTTTGGCAATGAAACTAGATACTTTATTCCCATGTGCTAAGAGCTGACTTGAGGGTAAATCTTTTTACAAAATGACAAATTTCTTTGGTAAAGAAAATTTCAAAACAGTATAACTGAATCTGGGACATGTTTATTGCTTATTACTGTTAAAGAGTTCTTCAGTGAAAAAGAGAAAGTGGGGTAGAAAGCAATGTAGAATAAAAGGAGTGTGTATTTGGAAGCTTCATGTTTTGGCCATGGTATATTGAATGAAAATATTTTCAAGAGTTTAATACTTTTAAGGAGAGATCTATGGATCTTCTTTGGAGAGTGCCCTCAGAATAAGATGCCACCCTAGGAATGCTCACCACTTGAAAGGAGAGCAGTGTTTTGGTTTCTCCCTCCTAAGTAGCCGTAACTTCAACCTATAAAAGCTGCAGCTAATGTGTTGGGATTGGGAGAGCATCCATCTAAAGCAGCTTGTTGGACTTGGCAGTGCTTCTATGGCTTTTGAAGCAGAAGAGATACAAGTGTAGATTTATGCTGCATGGATTCAGAAAGCTGCGGATGTCTGGCATCATATGACTGTGCTGAAGTCACTGTGAGACAGCCTTGAGAGGCCAAGAGATCCTAAAATTACATTGTATATAGCTTTAAATGTTAAATTTGGGTTGCAGTGGACCTCAAAATGTTAGGGTCACTCACACCTATGAGACATCTGCCAAGGAGAGCTCAATACAGGAAGTAAAATTGGTCCAAGATGAAAAATACATCTTCCAGGCAACAAAGCCAAATATGTATTGATGCTTTTCTTGTGAATAACACACATTTTAAATTTCCTTAACTTAGGTCTCTCGCACATGATTTGTGTACATCTCTATGATTCTATTAACAGACTGTCCCCCAAAAAGAGGAATTAATTTTGTGCAACTTAAATTTTCATGTATGTGACACTAACTTAAGTATTATCATATCACATAATCACTGGAAAAATCTTGAAAGAGGCTAGAATAATAACTACAAAACAGTGTACCATTAAGTGACTGGTATTAGAACATTTATTTAGAACTATTTCTATGAGTTCCTTTAATGGTCATATAATTTGGAATCTGTAAATGTATCACTTTTAATTTTTGAAACTAAAACCTAAATATCTAGTGGCATTCCTATTTATTTGAACAGGTATGCATGTTTAGCTCTGCATGGATATCTATTCAAATAAATATCTAAAATCCAAAATTCTACAATGTTATCACCAATAATTCCTATTGATGCATTTTCAGGTGTTTTATGTCCTGACATTTTTCTGTCTTGTAGGAGTTATCATTTAATTGTTTCCCTTTTAAAAATATCCTTTATATTTCAATCTATTTTCTTGAACATAATTGACAAAAATAGGAAATTTCTATCTTTATTCTCTTAAAATCTAAAATTATGTACAAATAAATATGCAAATAAGACCTATTCTTTATGCATAATTGCCACGCTCTCAGGTCGAGTCAGCATAACAGGTTGAGGCTTGAAAGCTACTCATGAGGCAAAAGAGTTTCACAGAAACTCGCTCCTGGAGTCTGGCGTTCTCTCTAACCCATACATTAATTTTCCATTCCCGCATTAGTCTAGTGTATGGATCCACGTGCTCTCTTTTAGTATTATCCTATTATAAGTGCCTTTTAAGATTGAATTCTGACATAGCTAAAGCCTTCCGCCAGTGTTCTAACAGTCCTAGAACGTCCCTGAGCAAGACCATGGGATTGAAATTCAGTAAGAATTCTGCTAATCAGAATAGCCTCTGATACTACACTACCACTTTGAATAAAATCTAAGTCACTCCCTTACACAGGAATTTACCATCACTAAGGAAGAAGGAAGTTTCAGACCAAAGAAGAAACCAGAATAGATACTTAGAACTATAGCGGAGTTACACCCATACACACGTATCTAAAAATGGCCTAAGGGGAAGGTGAACTATACAATAGACTAAAATAGGAACTCTGGCAAGGGCTCGAAGCCCTTGACCCTGGCCTTTAAGATTAGTGAATCTTAGGTGGAGCCCTTGTTGTTCCCAGTTGTTAACAATAAATTCTATCCCAGGTGGTTCCCGTTAGACCTTTTGTTTGCATTCCTCTGTTTTATGTAAGAATCCGGTTACCTCTTTGTACCTTGGTATGTCACCCAACTTCCTTATTGTCTTCTGCATAAAAAGTCTGATGCTCAACTTTACAAAATACATTCAGATCCTACACAACCTCTCCTGTGTGCATCTGTCTGTCAATTCATCCGACACTTTGTCCACCCTTGACTAGAGACCCGTTCCACTCAGACAAAGGGGCCCAGCGGCACATAATATTGAGACATCTCTCACTCCACATTTAAGACTATATCAGCTGTGTGTGCCTTAAGTTAAGGATAAGTGCATGCTATTTAGCAGCGCTCTGAAGTAGAAATATTTCTGTTGTCCTTTAGATTGCATGATGAGTTTTGGTTTGAACTTTATCTTTTGCTATTGAGTAAATCAATATGCAAATACATATCTAAAAATGTCCGACCTCACTGTTTGTCTCTTTCTTTTGAATGAATCAGCCAAAACCGTTCTCTTGGCTTAGGAAAAGTGCAGTTCATTATTCAGCCTAAGAAATCCTGTTTTTACTCAAGTGAGGTGATCAAATCTCAGAAACCTGAAATAGAAAATACAGAGGTGACCATCAAGCAGTGAAAATTGTAAGTGATTAAAAGATAGTAACTGATGAAGAGACATTCATTAATACTTTTAGATAAAGAAACTGACATAAAAATGTGAGAAAAATCAGTCCATTCCCTACACTTGAATAGAGTGACAGAGATTTTAGCTCAAGATAATATTTGTTTTTTTTTTCAGCCACAGTGTACTCATATACATAAAATACATAAATAAATCTTTAAAAAGATAATATTTGTTTAAAAAGTTCATGTTCACATCCATTAAATTATTTAAATTCCACTATGGAATTATTAAAAATGGGAAAGTTTAGAAAATAATGTTTATTATTTTATAATTTTCAGTGAAAATATATGAGCCAGGAGGCAAAAAAGAGTTTAAAACATTTAAACAGTTATTTTGACAGTATTTAGAAAAATATATTATTCATTAACCATTGAATTAATTATACAATAAAATTATAATGTTTTTATTCATGGACATATGACTATGGTAAACATTAAAATGCATAATATAAATAAGCTTAATATTCATTTCCATATGTACTTGGGCTACTCTCATATGCAGAGTTTAGAGGTAATAGCATTTCTAAATTATCTGTAGTAACAATGATTCAGTAATAGTATAAAGAAAAGCAATATACTAAAACCTAGGAAATCTTAAATAAGAAAGTTAGTGTTTCTATATCATTTTTATTGAATCCTACTTATAATTTTCTATATTAATATTTCAAAATTCTCTACAAGATAATAGCAAACAACTAAAGCAGCATATTTATCTCAACTGGCAAACACATTAAATTCCAATTAATTTAAGCTTTTATTGCATAGTTTGTACTACATTCTTAGATCTAAGTCTTTGTGTGGGTTTCAATGTTTTTGAAGCTCATCTAAACTAATTTAGGAGTTATATAATTAATATCTTTTCTTTTCTGTCTTTATCTATACTATACCAAATAAATTATATAACAAATGCTTCTAACAGTGCCATGTACTGGATCCAAGTATTGTAAGGAGGGGTCTTTTGCTTTTATTTACAAACTTTTCAGCCCACACTGATCCTTAGGTATGTGACATCACACAAAAGTATTCCTAAAAGGCATTTCTTATCCATAGAGCTACTTACACTGATACATTTTTACAGATGTAAAATTTGATACATTTTACAAATGTATCGTGTCATAATAATTACAACAGACAATAAATAAAATGTATAAATGTAGGTATTTATTCATTCTAAAGTTGTTATATTTGAGGACAGTCAACTATCTTATCCATGTAAGTAAAGAGTATACATTGATGTTTAAGGAAGGTTTCTCCAACTCCTCCCAAAGTTATCCATTGAGGTCTTAACCCTAATATGACTCGGTCAGTAGAGTTGCACTTATAAATGTGGATAAATTATGAGCAAAGATCATACAGTGCCTGGAATGAGAGTTTCTATAAAAAACTCCAGATGCTGTCCAGTCCTTTCCATGTGAGGTTCAATCTGAAGGCACTCATTTATTTATTTAATTTTATTTCTGTGCTGATGCATTTTCTAAACAAAGAAAACTTTAATTATACAGTTAATGTTTCACTTTAAATTGATTAGAGTTGCCAAAGGCAAGTTTGATTGGGGGAAAAAAAAAACTTACCTGGCTTAACTAGAGCTGAAGAACAGTGTAAGTATTTTTGTGCTCAGTCCAAATAGCTACTGAATCACATTTAAATTCAATTCTATGTGACCTTCCTTTATGCTTTATATTTTACCATTTGATAGACATAAAATTATTTAGTGACCTGATTAAATTCTTTTAAATAAATGAATCATCACTTCAAAGTTGACAAATATTTCAGAAATGAGATATATTTATATTTGAAACTAACAAAAACAAGTTACATAGTTATAACTAATATAGATCTATCTTTATTACAGTTATAATTAGCAAAGTAATAACTTCTAGTATAAAATATGCCTGATTCCAATTTTAAATATGTATTTCATACCTCACTAAATGAATCACTATACTTTTCTGCATGATCCAAATACAGGCAACCTATTTTTTATTTCTATCATTTTAATATTCAAGTTAAAATAAATTTTCAAATTAGAAGTATATAAATTACTAACTTTATTAGATATGGTCCAATACTTTCAGAATTGAGAGTATATGTGTTCAGCATTCAGTCTTGTGTGATAATGTAATATTGACCTTGATTTGAAGCTGGCATTTCCAAAGCTTAGGTAAAGGTATGTAAGGAGTGGAATAAAAATTGTAAGATGTGCCCTTTCTGTCTTTCTTTCTTCAAAATTCCTTCTGACCTAGGTATAAGAGCTTGAAATTGTAGGTGCATACTGGGTCTTGAGAGTTCATACTTGCCTGATATTATAGAAATTTGTGGGAGCAGACGCTTTCAGAACATTTGTGAACAGCTTGATGATCATTTTACAAAATGTGGAGAGCCTTGCCATGAGCAATCGCCATTACAAGATGGTGCTGGCTTCCGCTGTGCCCAACTAGTAAATAAGCCTTGTGCGCAGGCGTGAGAGTGAATTCACGCCAAGTCACTGCCCATCTCGGGGCGTAGTAATGAGGTGATGGGCGAGCAACAAATCAGGTGCTGACACGCCAAGCTGAGGGCTATATAAGCAGCACCATTTTCCGGGTTCTGGGTCTTCCCTCCTGAAGAAGCAATAAAGCTTTTGCTGCAGAAGAATCTGGTCGTCCGAGTGTGTTCTTGCCGGTGAGAACAATAGCTCGGGACAACAAAAGTTTTTAAAATAAAGTATTAATAAACATTAGCAAATTAAGCATATCTCAAATTTATTGCTTCTTACTTATCTTAATTTTTTAAAAATTCTCATACACATTCTTTAGGTAGTAAAGACTATTTCACCTGTATAATGGAAGAGTTCTTTAGTCCTCAGTCCATCTCTGTATAAATCAATAGTCAATGATATCAGGATGAGCGCTTGACATCAAATATAACGGAATATGTACACAAATGAAATTAAAAATCATTTTTACTTTGTGGCCTATTGCAACAATACTAAGATGATTATTAATACGGAGTCCGCTAAATTTGTGAAGGGTCCTTTGCCATTGTTAATGAATAGATATAAAAAATAAGGCCATATTTTCAAAATATCCAACGAGGATTACAGTATGAAGCAACTGACCATTCATAGGAGCAATGTGAGTTCTAACGTGCATTTTCTTATGTCATTTTCATCTCACACAGGGAACTCAAATGGAACCAGGAAACAAGTTTAATGTGTGAAATGTATCCATTCACCCACAAGTGTGTTAGCAGCAAATGTTAATCAGATGAAAAAAAGGCATTTCATGAGAATTTCAGAAGTATGCCTCCTTTAAAACAAACATTAGTATATATTTATACTTTTTAAATTTGATGCCATATAGACATGTCAGTAAAGTTTATAATAAATTTGTGTGAATATGTACAAGTTAATTAAATGGTTTTTGGTTGTCTGAGAAACAATTTGTCTGTGTAGAAGTGGCTGTCCTAGAACAGTCTCTGAGACAAGATTCGCCTTGAGATCTGCCTTCCTCCAGAATGCTGGGATGAAAAGTGTGTGCTATCAATGTGCAGGTAATCAAGTAAAAATCATGTTTATCTTTCCTGACATTTGGCATTGAATGTGTGTTATTCTTAGGTACTAATAGTAGGAAACACTTACTAATGACTTGGAAAAAATCATATCATCAGCCAATTAGTAATAGATTTACTGTAGACACAAAATACAATATCCAAAAGTTCTTCTGAATAAATTTATTATGAAAACCCATGTTACATGTATTCAAGTAATTTATTCTAAACAGAAATGAATTATGACATACTCTACATCATCAGAATGACATTCCAATGCCATTGCTGTTGTTATGGTATTTAATCATTATGGACTTTTTAAACTCCAGAATCCAGTGTTGAGGGAAATATGAAGACAGCCTGGAATAGAGTTTTACTGAATTCATTGGAAACATGTGTGTATATGTATATAAATATGTAATATATATAATGCATAATAATACAATATTTACATGACATAACATTAAATTACACACACATATACAGAATGTATAACTGACTATAACTGTGATCTTTAGTTGCTAAAATTTATCATAGATTTATCATTCCCCATAGACCCTAAATACCATACTTCCAATCTAGTGCATTACTACTACCAGGTATTCTAAAAAGCTATTTATTTTCTTATATAAATAGATTAATTTTTAAATAATACATGTGTGAATATATGTATATATTGAAGTATATAAAATATACATGTTAAAATATTTAAATATTTCAAGGCAAGACTACAAAATAGAATATGAGCCTAGTTTTGTCTACATTCCAAAATATATTACTAAAATTTAGAATTTAAATTAAAAAAATAAGTCAATTCTCAGACGCAAACAATGAGAAAATCGTTAAAATATAGTATTTTATTTCATCAAATGGCTCATTATAGGGAATATATGTGGATACACGTACAAACATACAGATACATTTTTAATTGCTAAAATAATCATTAGTGACCTATCAGTGAACAATACTTTTGCTTGCACATTCTTTTTTTTTTTTTTTTTTTTTGGTTTTCGAGACAGGGTTTCTCTGTATAGCCCTGGCTGCCCTGGAACTCAGTTTGTAGACCAGGCTGGCCTCGAACTCAGAAATCTGCCTGCCTCTGCCTCCTGAGTGCTGGGATTAAAGGCATGCGCCACTGTGCCCGGCGTGCTTGCATATTCTTTTACTGAAAAACATTTATTTTTATTTCATTTTAATGTGCTATCTGGTGCTGTTGAAAATAAGCATTATACAAATCATAATCTTATAAGTTGGTTCACAGTACTATGTATATGAACTATGCTTTTCATGTAAAATCCTGCCTTCCAATGGTATAAGGGAGAAACAATTAGAGATTATAGCAGTCCCTTTGTATCCAAACTCAGGCTAATGACTAGCATTCTGATAGTAAAACGATTGAGTTGCACATTTGGGTTGAAATGGCCTCTTAGGCTTTTTAGCCAATCTCCCTGAAAGCAGGAGAACCAATTTAATCATGCAGTGTGAAGAGAGTGACAGACGAAAGCGATCAGTCCTGGGAGATCTGGCATGACTTGAAAGACAAAATCCATCACAATGAATTAAAAGCCCAATGCGAAACAGAAACAGACAGCAAGGCCTGATTTACATGTGTGTTTTAACAGAGCGTGGATAGAGACTGCTGAAGCCATTGATGAGAAGCACAAGTTGGCTATACAGAAAGACTGTCAGGTCTGCCCAGGCACCAGAAACAAAGCAATAGACAATTAAGTCTGGCATGTAGATATTAAACATTTAGACTTCAGTGTAAGTTGTAAAACATTTAAAATGAAGGAAAGCTTAGACTCAGCACTTTTAAGAGTTTGAACTTCTTAAGATTCTTTGAATCAGTTTTAAATGTCATTATAACATTCTTGAAAAATAAGTCACAGTTTCACATAAATTACAGAAGGCACATATTAAATGTGTACAAACACTTAAAATCCTTTAAATGAGATGGAATCATTGTAATATTATCAAAGAACCATTCATCCATGCTAACTTACTATATAGAGCTTTATTTTCAGACAAGTCTAATACACCGGTGATCTGGGAATTAGAATCTCTTTCTCTCTTCCTTTCTTCCTTTCTTCTTTTCTTTCTTTCTTTCTTTCTTTCTTTCTTTCTTTCTTTCTTTCTTTCTTTCTTTCTTTCTTTCTTAATGGATAAGTTTTTTTTTTTAATTAACATTCCAAATGTTATCCCCTTTTCCAGTTTCCCCTCTGAAAACCCCCTATCCCAATCCTTTCTCATCCTGCTTCTATGAAGGTGCACACCCACCCACCCACCTACTCCTGCCTCCCAGCCTTGGCATTCCCCTACACTGGGACATTGAGCCTTCCTGTGACCAAGGGCCTTTCCTCCTATTGATGCCCAATAAGGCCATCTTCTGCTACATATGCAGCTAGAGCAATGGGTTGCTCCATGTGTACTCATTGGTAGGTGGCTTAGTTCCTGGGAGCTCTGGGGAGAGGGTGTCTGTTTGGTTGATATTGCTGTTCTTCCCCTTCAGCTCTTTCAGTCCTTTCTCTAACTCCCCCTTTGGGGATCCCCATGCTCAGTTTAATAGTTGGCTGAAAGCATCTGCCTCTATAAAATTTATTTTTAAAAAATTTTTCCTAAGAAGTCTGCATCAGCTCCACTTGGTAATCTCTAGTTCTCTCTCCCTGTCTCTCTGTCTCTCTCTCCCCCTCCCTCCCTCTCTGATTAGTCTCATTGTCTTCTTCCTTTTCTCTTTTGACTCTTGTTTCCTGAGTTGTAGTTCTGAGTTACAGAATCTTAGAGTAACTAATTGTAGTGTGGTTATTCACTGTCCTCTGCTGAAGATAGAAATGGAAAAGAAGATATCCCAGCTGAGCCTCAAATGTAAGTACCTGAAATAAATAACAAAACAAAACAAAACAAACACACGGTTCTCTTGATACCGAAGAAGCTAATTAAGTGGCTATTATGCATTTCTAGACTTAAGTTTCTTTTCATAATTTCTGTAGTGTGCTTCAATTCTTAAATAAAGCAAAGAGTCTCACAAAGGGGAGGGTAGGAAGACAGTAAGAAGTGTAGGCTAGAGATTTCTGTTCTATCATTACTGTACTATTGTCATGACTCTAAAGATCTCAGGGACTCACAACTGGCCCAGGTACAGAAAATAAAAGGATGCTTACCTCTAAATGGAACATATATATCGTACTCCACTGATACCTCTATTGGGGATCATTGTGCCAGAGAGAGTGAAAGGAGTGTAAGAGCCAGACGTAGTGAACAGCTACAAGGGAACTGTCTCTTTTGGACACAATAGAGCAACTTCTGATAGTGACTTCAGACTCAGATAATTTCTCTAGGTAAAAATATTTAGCATTAGCACTGTAAAAGCCTCTTGATAAAATTATTTCTTTTATTAAAAAAAAAGACATTTTCAAAATCATATGTGAAATGAGGTCAAATTCTTGAGCTAAGGGTGACATATATAGACAGAGCTAGTGATGAATAGCTAAATAAATAAATAAATTGAAGTTCAGGAGTCCGAGACACATAAGATAATCATGAGGTTTTCTCTTTGACAAACTGGTGATGGCTATATGTAACTAAAAGGTGAGTTCATTAAAGGCATTGACATTGTTTTATTATTTATATGCTTTTACACATATACATACATATATAGATCTTCATAGTTAGTTCATAGTGGATAATAAATGATATAGACAGGTAGATAGATAAATAGATGATAGATGCTTGAAAACATATAGATGTATAAAGTATAATTTGACAGTTATAAGCTTGAGTTTTTGTACAATTTGGAAGGAAAGTATAATTTTAATGGGTTAAATGTGAGAAATGAAGGATGTATTAATTGAACAAAAAACATACTCTGTTATTCTAGGCAAACCAGATTTTCTTCATGTATAATACTTGAGGGAAATCAGGGATGTTGCTGTATGTGTTTAGAAAAAATGTATGTGAATGCAATTTTAATCCTTTCCAAATTTGGAGTCTTCTAGCCATGTACTAGCACAGTGGGATTCTGGCAAATGTCACAATTAAAATTTTCAACTAAACAAGCTGATCAGCAAAAGTGTGAGTAGCTCATGGTATAAATCTAGATAACAAACTTTAAAGCAGCACAGAGACTATAGATCTATATAAGAGACTTGCCAGCCATTTTAACATCATCTCATTTCATTATTTTTCACATACATTTTCCCCCATGGGCTGCAATTTTCCGTTATAATTAGCCGTAAAACTCTTCAAAATAATTGCTCGAAGACTCCCGCCTCATTAGGAGGGTTAGAGAGGTGTGTTTAAGGAGTTGTTCTCCAAAGATAAAATTTCTAGGTGAGACTATCTTAGCAAATATAAAACAGGTAAAACAAATATTAAAGGATAATAGTTTTAATGACAGTTTTTGTGTTGTTCCTCTGTGACTTAGGACCAACAGTGGGTCAAAATCCATAGAGGGAATGCACATGGACTTTCCACTATCTGGGTTCACGCCCATTTTTTCTCAGTGTGATATTAGTTTTATTCCTCTAATAGAAAATGATTAGGTGTGAATTCCAAGCTGGGAGCTATGTGCTTTGCTATCATAAAGGTCTCTATGTGGCAATAGAAAATATTTGCTTTGGCCTAAGGGTTTTCTAAGTGTTATGAAGGCTTAAGGAAACAGACTTTTCTACAAGGTTGAGGGTTTTATTTCTTCCTCGTGGAGAGAGAGAGAGAGAGAGAGAGAGAGAGAGAGAGAGAGAGAGAGAGAGAGGTCATCGGTGTTCTTTTTGTTTTATATTCTAAGTATGCTCATGCAGATTCCACTTAAAACAGATGGATTTGTTCCTGTGCAATGAGATGCTGATGCATTTGATTTTAGTGCTGCATATCATACTGAACTACTAACAGATGACAGCTTAAAATAACACACATTTTTTATTTCACACATTATAAGGGGTCAGATCTGGTACAATCTGATTCTCCTGCAGAAGTGTCTCAGAAGGCACCAGTAAAGCTATTAGTGGGATAGTATTTCCATACAGAGCCAGAAAGGATTCTTCTTCAAGCTTGTTTAGGAGATTGGTTGACTTTGGTCCTCTATCTATGTGTGTGAATAAGGATGCCCTTTTCTGCTAGATGAGCAAGAGGCTAATTGAAGTCACAGAGAATACTGCAGTTTCCTGTCCCTGAGAGAGACTCCCAGAGGATCAAGTCAACTAAGAGAGCTTTACATATAACCCAAACAGCTTCATCTCTCTTTAAATTAACTCAAATGCTTGTCATCTTAAAAGTAACTTAAGGGGGGGTTTCATTTGACTCATCATTTGAGAGTTTTCTGTCTATAGTTGTATCTTATCTTTGTAACTTTAGCAATGTGAAGAGGGTGCTCTGAAGTGTGGCAGGGCTTGTACCATCTCATGCTGTGTGGGAAGTTAACTGAATAAGGAAACAGTCTTCCTGTCAAAAGCATGACCTGAGTGACTAAGGTACTTCAACTAGGATCCACTTCCTAAAGGTTCTACTGTCTCCAAAAGAACCTCGCATCTTGGTGAGCAAATATTGAATTCATAGGCCTTTAGAGTATGCTACAGATCGTATATCATTCAAGTCTGCTGATTCATTCATTTCATTTCATATGACAGACCTCCTCTACTTTTCTTCCTTCCTCATATTCTTGAGTACAGGATAATACACAGGTGTGCTATTTACCTTGTAGTTTGAACTAACCATCTATATTTTAAAAATTGTCTATATACACATTTGTGTTTATGTTACATAGTAAAAATTATAAGTTAGACATAACTTAAATTGGTTCTTGCGAAACACTAGCATGGATCACACTCCTAGCCTCAAAATTAATATAAAAATCAACCCAAAACTTAGAATGTTAAATCATTTGGGTAGTAAAGACCAAGTTTCTAGATTAGGCTTTTCTGTTGTTATGATCATCAGTACCATTCCAAAGACAGTTACTCCCTGACCCATGAATAACCTTTGAGAACAAATAACACTCTCACTCTGTAAGGTTGTAAGTGTTAGATTCTTTGGTTAACAAACACCTTTGGTTTACAGGGAATGCTGATGGTTTTGGTCCTGACAGGATCTCTGCTGATCCCTTTGCATTACATCATTCTAAGAGAAAGCTTCAAGTTGTTCCATTGATTGGGAATATTTCGTCAAAACAAGTAGGTCAGTTTATGAATTCTTGGTATGCAAGTGACAGAAATTTTACAATTAGAGATATCAACTAAAAGCAGCTGGAATTACCTCTTTGAGAATCTATGTACCTGTGGTAAACATGAAGATGCAAGCACAGGCCTTCAGAAAAGCAAAGGATAGATTAAAGACTACACAAAGTGTTGGTAACTATAAAATGGAGAATCAGTCCTTAGAGTCATAAGCCAAAAGAACCAAAATTCAAGAAATTCCCCTGAAACTGGCTGCATTATTAGAATCCAAGCGAGATGAAGCCTACTAGACACCAATTAGTGCTTCATTAACTCTTTTATTAATTACAGTGTATGATGATGGAGAAAGCGTCATGGAATGATTTCCTGGAGCTGTGATGCCTTCAGAGATACATCTATTCATGAAATCCATGTTCTTTGAGACATATGTGTTGCTGTAAAAAATTACTATAATCCCATATTTTTTAAAACATTCAGTTGCCCTGAGCCTTGTCTCCTGTGTCAAAGTTTTGATTTTGTTGCAATGATTGTATAGATTATAAATCCCATGTTTGTCCTCAGAGTGCATCAAAATGTCAGGGACTGACTTTTATGGAAATGGTACTGATTATTGTACAAATAGACAAGACTAATTGAGAAATGATGGATTTTTTTTGTTTGTTTGTTTTTAATTGGGTATTAATTTCATTTACATTTCCAATGCTATCCCAAAAGTCCCCTACACGCTCCCCCACCCACTCCCCCATCTACACACTCCCACTTCTTGCCCCTGTCGTTCCCCTGTACTGAAGCATATAAAGTTTGCACGACCAATGGGCCTCTCTTTCCACTGATGGCCGACTAGGCCATTTTCTGATTCATATGCAGCTAGAGACAAGAGCTCCAGGGGAGTACTGGTTAGTTCATATTGTTGTTCCCCATATAGGATTGCAGATCCCTTTAGCTTCTTGGTACTTTCTCTAGCTCCTCCATTGGGGGCCCTGTGGTCCATCCAATAGCTGACTGTGAGCATCCACTTCTGTGTTTGCTAGACCCCGGCATAGTCTCACAAGAGACAGCTATATCTGGGTACTTTCAGCAAAATCTTGCTAGTGTATGCAGTGGTGTCAGCGTTTGGATGCTGATTATGGGATGGATCCCCAGATATGGCAGTCTCTAGATGGTCCATCCTTCCGTCACAGCTCCAAACTTTGTCTCTGTAACTCCTTCCATGGGTGTTTTGTTCCCAATTCTACGAAGGGGCAAAGTGTCCACACTTGGTCTTCGTTCTTCTTGAGTTTCATGCGTTTAGCAAATTGTATCTTATATCTTGGGTATCCTAAGTTTCTGGGCTAATATCCAGTTATCAGTGAGTACATAGTGTGTGAGTTCCTTTGTGATTGCGTTACCTCACTTAGGATGATGCCCTCCAGGTCCATCCATTTGCCTAGGAATTTCATAAATTCATTCTTTTTAATAGCTGAGTAGTACTCCATTGTGTAAATGTACCACATTTTCTGTATCCATTCCTCTGTTGAGGGGCATCTGGGTTCTTTCCAGCTTCTGGCTATTATAAATAAGGCTGCTATGAACATAGTGGAGCATGTGTCCTTCTTACCGGTTGGGACATCTTCTGGATATATGCCCAGGAGAGGTATTGCTGGATCCTCCGGTAGTACTATATCCAGTTTTCTGAGGAACCGCCAGACTGATTTCCAGAGTGGTTGTACAAGCTTACAATCCCACCAACAATGGAGGATTGAACCTCTTTCTCCACATCCTCGCCAGCATCTGCTGTCACCTGAATTTTTGATCTTAGCCATTCTGACTGGTGTGAGGTGGAATCTCAGGGTTGTTTTGATTTGCATTTCCCTGATGATTAAGGATGTTGAACATTTTTTTCAGGTGCTTCTCAGAGCTGAACAAAGAATTCTCACCTGAGGAATACCGAAATGATGGGTTTTTTTGTTAACCAAAAGTTCTAACATTCTCAGCTTTAGAAAATTGATCTCAGTCAAGTGCCTCATAACTCTCTGGAATGCATTATAACTTACTCAGGCATACCTCTATGCTCTGTTGCCTCCAAAGCAAAGGCAATTCAAGAACAAAGGAGTATCTAGCTGGATAGTCAGGAAGGAGGGGCAACATGGGACTCCATCTCACCTAACATATTTTATTAATGCATTATTAGCAATTAAAACAATGTTAGTTCCAAATAGTTAATTAACAGATGGGAGATATATTGTGCAAGTATCTAAAGTCAGACCAGAATTAAAATACATGTGTAGGAGTTTCTCAGATACAGTGAATCTCCCAGACAAATGTCCCAAGACAGGGATATGTCTGCCATCATTCAGAACACATGTACCAGAATAGAAGAGAAGAAAATTATTAGAACCAAGGAAGAAACAGTAAAAGAAAAAGAGTTTGACTTTGCAGGATATTAGAAAAACTCCACTGATTACTCAGATGATATGTGGGAGCTACAGTGGTGTTGTAGCCAAGGAATTAAATGGTTAGATTGCATAGTTCAAAAATTATTTCAAGTGCAAAGAGCCTGGATATGATCCTTAATGAAGGAGTATAATCACTTTCCTTAAAAGTAAAGGGAACACTTAATACATTGGTAGTTAGGAAGCCTGTCATCCAGACATGGGAGTTATTATGATTTTCTTAGCCATGATCATTAGCTAATTATAGCAGGATAGTTTTCTCTGTTAATGGATTTAGCAGTCTTAAAGATTAGAGTGTTGAAATAATGGGTCAGAGCAACCTCCTTGCTATAAGGAATCACATCACACTGCCAAAATTACAACAGTCATTTAAATCCTGTTTCTCTCTTTAATTAATGCTTCTTTAAGGATGATATTATGTATCAATGGCTTATTCAAGACCTTGAATCAAGTTCCTCTTTTTTTTTTCAGTTTCTCACAGCTTCAGACAAATCCTGGCAAATCCTGGTCTCTGTTCCTTGTTCTGCAGTAACTTCTATAGTTAATATCTATTAACCTTATATCACAGATTAAAAAAACTTTTATTTTTGCAATAAAAATGAAAATAATATATGTCAGTTTGGTTCACAGACTCCTGTTATTGTACATGTTACATATATTTCCTGTACCACATAGAACTTACATCACATTTAATCATTTTTGTTGAGATATACAAAAAAAATTCCTTAACAACTGGTTCGAAAAAAAAAAAAAAAAGGCTGCTGAGATGGCTCAGTGGGTAAGAGCACCCGACTGCTCTTCCAAAGGTCCGAGGTTCAAATCCCAGCAACCACATGGTGGCTCACAACCATCCATAACGAGATTTGGCGCCCTCTTGTGGAGTGTCTGAAGACAGCTGCAGTGTACTTACATATAATAAAAATAAATAAATCTTTAAAAAAAAAAAAAAAACTGGTTCGATGTCTTATTCAAATTCCATGAAATTCCCAAGGCTACATGCATGGAACATTATTTACTGTAGTGCTGAAAATGTTAAAATTATGTAAGGGTTTGTTTAACAGCAGTGAAATGACATATGCATTTGTTCTTCCCTGCAGATTAATCCAATAGCCTATGACTCAGGGTCTCATATGTGTTCTGGCCTGTGCTTTCCTCTGCTGATAGCCTCCTTACTGCATCACTAAATTGAGATGAAATTCTGACTAATGTTTATCCTGCAATAGTCATTCTTTGTGCTTGAGCTGCTGTTTGATTTACCTAGGTCAAAAATCTTAGGACCTTATTTGATTTTTCTATTTCTGTCTAGTAATACTCAATCCCGTTTTCATAAAAGTATTTTATAAAATGTAAAGTATGCAAACATAATTATTGATTTTACTATAGAAAGAGGTCTGATGATCATAAAGGGAAAAACAAGTGAAAACCCTGATAGAAGCAAACACATTAAAGCATGAAATTTGACCACGCCAAAAAAGTCTGGTGATATATCAAGCCTGACAGTATGTATTTTGAAGCCAATTATAATCTCAGCAGAAATCAAGGCTGAGGTAATTTGTATAGAAAATCAAGATTATTCAAAAACTGTCAACTTTCATCAATATATTTTGATTAAATAAGAGGAAAGAGTGAATTAGGAAAATCACCTGGCAAATATAATTTCATTGACTATGCTTAAAAATGATACTCCTAAGCATGCCAGACACATGGATGCTATACTAATTTTGCACAGTGGCTATGATATGATGGGAAGAATCTCAAATTATCATAAGAACTGAGAAAAATAACTTCATTATATTCTAAATAATGAATAATAATATAGCTAATTATCAATTAACATTGAACAAATGCCTGCCACCTATTTCTGGAATAGCTGGCTTCTTACTAACAAGCAGTAAGCACAACGCTGAAAGAGATGTGTTCTTAAAATCAGTAGAAATGCAGTGATTTCTTTGTTTCTCCCTCCACTCTTCAGTTCTTACTCTACATTTTGTTCTTCTAGAAAGCAAAATTGTGGTTCTATTTTAAATAAAGAAGAAAACTTGTACATACACAGAAAAGAGCTTAATAAAAAAGAAATCATGGAAAGTTGCAAGCCATGATGAGTATTTGAAAACATTGCTGTTTTCACCATGGCAACAAGATGAAGAGGCAGATTAGGGATATTAAGCTGGCTGTCACAATCAAAACAGAAACATATTATACTAACATTTAAATGCTAAGACACATAATTTTATACAACTATTTCGATTAATGTTCATTTTATCATTCAGCATATTTTTCTTTGTTACTCCTCTTTTCTTTATTTTTATACTGTGTGTGTGTGTGTGTGTGTGTGTGTGTGTGTGTGTGTGAGAGAGAGAGAGAGAGAGAGAGAGAGAGAGAGAGAGAGAGAGAGAGAGTGTGTGTGTGTGTGTGTTAGTATACAAAACTTTGCATGCACATATGGATCTGGAGCTACTTTGTCTATATATTCCCATATTATTCTGTGAGCCAGTCTCTCAGCTTGCCATTTTATGGAGACTGGCTTGCCAGCAAAGCCCAGGGACCCTTTTGTGTAAGCCACTCATAACTATAGTTATAGGCATGAACCTCCTGCCTCTCATGTTGGTGTTTGTTTTGTGGTACTTGCTTAAGCACTTTGCCACAGAGCCATCACTGAGGCATGAAGTGGGAATTTCTGCTTTCATTTCACGTGACATCTTTCTGGAAAATGTCTCATGAGAGGACGTTTTTCTCAAGCTGATAGGTAAGAAGATATTTTGTCTTTCCTAGTATTTCATAGAGCATTGGTCTCCCATGGTGTTTTCTGGAAACTGCCTGGTGAGCGGACATGTGATACTTTGCTGGAATGGATGCTTGAGAGGAGTTGTGATGTTTGAAAAGAGTGCAAGTGTAACCCAACAGACTGGTGGATGAGGCTCTTCTATTGTTTAGACTTGCAAGCTTTGCTGGTCTTTATTGGGCTTAATTGAGGCTGGTCTTCACTGACAACACTCTTGCATTGGTTAGCCTTGCTTTCTTCACTGAACATCGCTTGTTGTGACTGTATAGAGAGAAATGCATCAAAGAACTTATGGTGGTGTTCCAGCTGCTTCGTGCCTCTTCTGTGGACTCCTGCTGATCTGCGATGATTGGCAGCTTCTTCTGGATCAAACCAAAGCTACTGACTTGTGTTTGGTGTTTGCCAAATGGACTGGACTAGCACTTCCGATGGTGCTTTATTAGTGGACTGGACTGCTCACAATGAAGATTGGAATCTCCCCAAAGAAATACTTCAAACCAGTTTGGTCTACAAACCTCATTTCCTATGTACTTTCATTTCCCCCTATCTCTGGTGGGTGGTGGACTCTGGTGGGAAGTTGAAGCATTAAAGAACCATTAAGTTTATTTATTAATAAAGTTTTATAATTAAAGTAGGCTTTGAAAAATCTAAGCCTACACAGGTACTGAATAATAAACTCTTTAAGTTAAAGTATAAAGTAGAAGTTTTCCACAGAATTCATAGCTACTACAAAAGGAAAACCAACTTCAGAGCAAACAAGGGTCAGAGCCCAAGACAATCAAAATGATAGTATTTCAGAAGACAACAGTTGTTCTTTAAACTTATAAATGAGAAGATATGTTAGCATTGCATTTATTTAATCACATAACATAGATAGACAATGGAAATGAATCTACTGTACCATACCTTATTGTGTATTATCAGATGATTTCAACTCTTATGAATATTTTTCTCTCAATAAATAGATTACAAAGTCCTCCTTCTCTGATCTAATACACATGATAGCACAAACAAATACTAAATTGTTACTCTAGTTTGGCTTGTAAATGCCCTTTCCATTTTAAATAACTTTACTAGCAAAAATACATAGACAACTTTTATCTAAGAAAGGGAAATAAATAAAACTCTCTTATGATTATAAATTTAAAAGTTAAAAGTTTTTTGAATATAAGAAGTTTCCTGGAATTAACCATCCCCATTTGACTACTTCCATCAGATCTCCATTTCTAGGGACAGTAAATTCCTGCAATATGACATTTAAAGTGAAACAATCTAAAATATGCAAAAAAACACGAAGCATAAGATATTGGCTTCAATATGAAGATATGTTCATCTCCATAGCAACTGTCTTCCTCTAATGGCATTTACTACACCATTATTTTCTCATATATTCAGGCCATAGCAGCCTTCAAACTGAATTCTATTAAAGAGCTTCCAAAGCACTTTTTTTTGTATATTTAAAGCATGAATTTCTCAATTTTTCAAAGTATGTATCACAATTAAGGAAAGAAAAATATTCATTTTTCCTTCCTCGGGAGATAAGAGAATTTGTAAACATTCAAGCTGCTGTACCACCACCTTGCATGGCTCTGCTCCTGTAGATCTCCTAATCCCTGTCCAATGATCTGATGATTGCATTGTTTCATTGTGTTAGTAGATTGAAACATTTGCTGGGGTGGTTCCGCTATAAATCTCAGATGTTTGCTTTACAATATTACAAAATGCAAAGGACAGTTAAGTGAGTAGGAAAAAATAAAACTGACCAAGCAATCTCTCCCTTTCATTTGTCCCATGCAAGGGAAAGAAAGACAAGCAAACATTAAGCAATGGAGGTCAACAATGTACATTTTGATGCCTCCAGCATGCTGCATGTGCTGAGAAATCAGAATAAATTTGCAAACTTCTTTATCTGTACAAATCAAGAAAGGACTTTCATGGTATGTGCTCACTGATAAGTTTACATTAGCTATAAAACACAGGATATACATGCTATACTCCACAGACCTAAGGGAGCTAAACAAGAAGGAATGCCTAACATAAGGATGCTTGAGTGTTACTTAGAAGGGGTAATAAAATAGTCATCATAGAAAACAGATGGAGGGAAGAAACTGGGTGGGAGAAAGGATGAGAAGCAGAATTGGGGGGTGTTCAGGATAAGGTTTTAGAAGATACATGGGAAATGCCCAGCTTGCTATGAGAATGGAAATCTGTAGCTGGTAGGGGGAGGAGGGCTTCTCAAGTAAGAGCCAGAGGACTGGGATAGGGGAGATTCCCATGAATCAATGGGAATGACATTAGCTGAGACTTACAATTGGAATTTGGAATCTGAAGAGCCTACCTCTTGTAGCCAGGCAGAAACCCTAGTGGAATGATAGACAGGGACACCAGTCCAACCACAAAACTTTTCACCCAAAATGTATCCTGGTTCAAAGAATTGAAGAGACAGTGGAGTGGGTAGAAACTGAGGGAGTAGCCAAGCAATAACCCGTCCAATTTGAGATCCATCCCATTGGCAAGCACCAATCCATGACACTATTAATGATACCAGGCTATGCTTGCAGACAGAAACCCAACATGGTTGTCCTCTGAGAGGTTCCACCCAGCAGCTAACTCACACAGATGCAGAGGCCCACAACCAGATGTTGGTTGAAGCCTGGGTTTCTTAAGGAAGAGTTGGGAAAAGACTGGGAGCCCTGAATGAGATAGGAACTTCACAGGAAGATTAACAGAGAACCCTTAACCTGAACCCTTGGGGGCTCTCAAAGACCATCAACCAACCAAACAGCACATATGGGCTGGACCTAGCCATCTCCCGCCCCCTAACATTTGTAGCAGATGTCGGTCCTGAACAACTGGAGAGGGGGCTATCCCTAAAGTTGTAGCTTGTCCATGGAATCCATTCTCCCACCTTGGCTGCTTGACAGGTCTCAGTGGTAGAAGAAGCACCTAGCCCTACAGAGACTCTATGTGTTAGGGTTGAGGTATAGACATCCTCAGGTCTCTCAAAGAAGAAGGGGCAGCAGAATAAGGGAAGGCATTTTGTGGGGGTACTGGAAGGGAGTACTGTGATCAGAAGGCAAAGTAAATAAATAAATAGGTAGGTGGATAGATAGATCATAGATAGATAGATAGATAGATAGATAGATAGATAGATAGATAGATAGATAGATAGATAGACAGACAGATGAAATGGGAGTGTTTGGAAAGAAATATATAAAAAATTTAAGCATGAACCAAATATGGTGGGAGAAATTCCCAGTACAGCTCACATTGTTTGTTTTCCATGGCTGGTGAGAGGGCTCAGGTGTAATAGCACTGGCTCAGAGCCATGGTTTTCTTCCCAACACTCAATAGCAGCTCCCAACCATCTGGAAATCCAGTTCCAAAAGACCTGGTATCCTTTGATCTCCTAAGGCACCTACACAGGTAAAGTCATTCAACCACACAGACACATAGATAGATAAAATAAAAATAAGCAAGGTTACTGATTTTTACACATTAACATTGTGACCTGTTAGTTTGATTAAAATGTTTGTCAGTGGTAGAGGTTTTCAGGTGCAATCTTTAGTGTCCTTTGAATAAATTCTCATGATCTTAAAATGATAGTTTGATTTGTCTATTTCCCAATTTTCTTCTCTCTTTGATCTCATTCCGCGTTGCCTTATTGTTATAGCTAAGACTTCATGTACTATATTGAATATGTACGGAGAGAACAGAAGCATTCCTCTAAGAGGTGTGGTCTGGTTAAAAAAAATCCTTGTTTCATTTCTGTTTCTGTAGATTAGTTTGAAAAGACCTTCTCTGTTGACAAGATAGACTTGTCCTCAGTGATAAGTCTCAGCCTCAGATGCAGCCTTGCTATTGTGACCTTGGAGATGCAGATGATTGCCCCATTTAGTGATGGTCTGTGTCTGTGGAGTTTGGTGTTCTTAGTGGTTACAACAATACTCTGTGCAATCTGACAGATGCTTATGTTAATCTGGTCCTTTTTCACTTCAGTTTTGAAGAGGAATGAAATAGAATAGGCAGCGCAAATTTTGGGTACACTCTCTTTGAGTGGTTAGGTATCAATATGTAAAGTTTAGCAGATAACCCAAAACAAAAGTTACAGATTAACAACAAAAGTCGAATTTGTTTTTATTTATTTTTTATTCTGTCTGTTGTCTTGTACATAAAGGTGAAAACTCAGTGCTTTATAGAGGAATGCTTTCTAAATTCTCACTGTAGCTCTTAGGTGACTTCTAATGACTTGTGAGGGAAGGCAGGATGTGAAAATGTATAAAATAATATTAATATGCTGGAAAAAAGCATAGTGTATCACATAAAAGCATCTTGAAGAGGCAGAAAAAAATGTGGTCCATTTGAGAAGAAAATAATTTATCCCTGAGTACTATAGTGGCCCTGCTTTCTGAAGGATATGTTATAGGTATGGTTTCTTGCTAGCAACTGCCTTAGAAGATGTTTCAAATTCATAATTTCCACACCTTTAGTTGCAGAGAACCATACTGTGTAGGCTCACTACAGTCATGGTGGTACACATTGATTTGTAGTTATCATGCTTTGCATTCAAAGAAGGTTTTCATCTGTAACCCTTACAACTGTAGTAAAGATTGCTGGGTCAGAATGTTTCATCTTGATGAATAATGTATGGAACACTAAGTCATGTGTGGAACTGTGGGAAGCACAGCTGTAGATGAATACTTGGAATACAAATTTGGTTTTAAATTTCTACTTACTTTAATTGAGGAAAAAATGTATTTAGTATCTCTTTGGAAGAATCAGAAAGCTGGTGGAAAAGATGAAAGGACTCCTGTGACAAGTGCATCGGGGTCCACTTCACAGTTTCATGCCAAAAAGAAACAAAGTTATAATCGAAAAGAATTAAACACCTACTAAATATAAGAATCACATGAAATTACCACGGAGAGTAGAATCATATATTAAACTATGTCAGCCTGACAAAATATAATTGTAGGATGAATAAGATTTTCGAAATTCTAGCTTGGCTGCAAACCATAATCTCACAATATAACAGAATAAAAGTAAGGACAGCTGTGTATCTTGCCAAAACCAGAATTTTCTAAAGGAAATGACCTGTCCCCATTTCTGGGGTTCCATTTATCCAGTGCTGCATTCTGCTCATGCTCAGACAGTTCAGTCAATTTTGGATATAATGAAAATTAATTGCAACAACATCTGTCAGTAGTATTAGGAATAGTTGCTCTACATGGTTAACTTCCACCGCTGGCACAGTGAAGTACACAATAAATATTGACTCACACAAATTTACATGACTGGGTACAAATATAATAGACAAAACCTTCTGTTCCATGGTGAGGCGCTTAGGAAAAAAAATAGCTAAAACTCATGGGATTCTTCATAAGTAGCCTGTTGTGCTAAATGACTTTATTCTAACAACGGGAAGTATCCAGTCCAATAGCACAGCGGCAAACAGTACATGACATATGGAAGACTACAGCACTGTACTTTAGTAGCATTAAGTGGCTGGCTCCATGCCATGCTATTTGTAAATATTATATCAGAATTTTACCAATATAATGAACACAAGGCTATTTTCTTAACCATTAACCACTGTGTCCTTAATGCCGCATCTCAAAACAATAAATAAATGAGAGAAAGGAACAAGGAAAACAATAACCAGATACCTTTTATTTCTCTTGGCAACTGAAAGGAGGAAGCTAGGTCCGACCCATTACCAGATTCTCATTTCAGTTGGTTTTATGGGTTCCCAGACTTATGACTCTTGCTTAAGTCTTACAATGTTCTTTTTATTAAGGGGACCATTAGATATTTAATGCAAATCACATATATATGTTTTAGAAGTATTAAGTGACTTATAATGATAAAAGAAATACAATGTATATGAGTCATTTCAATGGGAATTTTGACTATGCTTCAGATTCTTTGTCTAATTTGTTCTATAATGTTTTGTATTTTAAGCATTAACAGAAATATACAGTATTGACATCTGTATGGCTTAAATTTTGTAAATTTAAGGAAGTTATCAACTCTTATAAGTTATGTTTTATCATTGATAAGATGGCAGTATTAAGGCTAAACAAAATATGTAGATTAATTTTGCTTACCCATGATTCTTAGGAAACTTTCAGGAGGTTCTGGTGGTAAATCTGGGGTTGAAAACTGGTTGGCTGCTTTCTGTTTACTTTGCTTATGTTAAATAATCCTTCTAAGCTTAGATTTTCCCAACTATAAGATGTTGATGGCATGTTAACTTTTGTTGTTGGTATTGGATTCAATAGCCTGTTACAAAGAAAGTATGTATATTTTACCTAGCTAAAAATGATACTCTGAAATTGATAAATGTGGTTTGGGGAATTCTGGGTAAGGGTATAATCCTTTAACCCCAGGAGAGATTTAATCAGGAGGGAAATGCAGGCAGATCTCTATAAATCTGAGGCCAGCTGGGTACACAGAGCGAGTTCTATGATAGCCAGGGCTACACAGAGAAACACTACATCTGTAAAAGCAAAACAATAATGACCACAAAAGAGCATCTATTGTTATTCATTTACAATGTATTGTGTGTTGTTTCATTTGGTTGTTTTTGCTAATACTCTACATTTGCATCCTTTGTTGGATGCAGCACATTTTTATAAATTACAAAACAATATTCCATATCAAATATCATTTTCTGTCTGGCTTTTATGCACATAAACTCTCTAGTAGTGTACTCATATATGCGTGTTAAAATTATTTCAAAATGATAAATGGGAAAATACCCAATTCTTATTGTCCCCATTCTGTAAAATCCTCAACAATATGAAAAACAGTAGTAAGTAGTGTTGTCTTTCTTTATTCATTATCTGTCTGTGTATATACCAGCAGACTACGAAATAGTCCTCTTCAGATGAAGGCATTTGTGACACCTAGACCATTTTGCTACAGAATTCCACAGCACTATATCATCAAATTCTTATGACAACTTTTGGTTTTATGAGCTATATATTTTCCTTAATTGTTAAGAAGAATTAGCAGAGGTGCTGTCTTATGATACTCTGGCATTGTGGGCAATTATCTGACCTTTTATGATTCCTAAGTGTGTATATAGTTAAAAAGGCATGGGTTGATATTTTTACCATCAAAAGAATCTTACAATACATTTTTAGGAAGCTCTTCTACTCTGAGTTCAATTATAATTGACCCAGGATAGGGGAACACCAGGCCGTTGAGGGGAGTTGGCGAGTGGGGGAGCACCCTCATAGAGACAGGGTGCTCTATGGAGGAAGGAGGGAATAGGGGGCTTGTGGAGGAGAAATTCGGAAGGAGGATAACATTTGAAATGTAAATAAATAAAATAACCAATAAAAATAATAGAAAAATAAATCTTCAGTGCCCCAATAAGTATAACACTGGAGTAGAAAATCATATAGCCTCAAGGTGAATAACATTCAACAAGTCATATAGAACTGTGTAGCTAAGAACATGAAAATGTGGAAGAGTGGACAATAGTTGCAGAGTTGTTTAGTTTTGAATTGCTAGGCATTGAACTAAAGGCTTTTCTTTTCTTCTTTTTTTTTTTTCTTTTTTCTTTTCTTTTTTTCTTTTTTATTTTTTTGCCTTTTGTTGGGTAGGCAAACGTTCTACCTCTGGGTAACCTCTTAAGCTAAGGGTTGCTTATTTTGTTTTATATTTGTCAGCTTTACAGTATTAAGTGAAATGAATGGAATTGGGTCAGACTTGTTAAAAAATAGCATCAGGAAATACTAAGAAAGCAAAGCACAGTGTATAGCATTTTACTGATACATCCTGCTTAGTGCTCAGACTCCATATAGAAGGAATGGAAACAAAGATGGAAGGATGATGATGCAGACTTCAAGTCTCCCTGTTTGCAAAAATATGTATGAAATTTAAAATGCATTATCATACTCCTTCATTTGAATAAACTCGATAACTTACTGATGAATACAATTAATTCCTGTTAGGTTTTTAGCCGTATAAAATAAATGCAAAATGTATCCATAGAAACTTAGAAGACAAACTCTAATTTCTTACTCATGTAACACAATAAGATGTCATAGTTTTATTTTCTGTCTTATTTTGACAATAAATTTGATTTTTAAATAAACCCAAAATACAGATAAAAGGAATAACCTGGAGGCTGGGGAGATATTTCAGTTGTAAAAAGAACTTATATGTGAAGCAGAGTTCAGATCTCCATAATCCATGTAAATGAAGTATGCATGACAGTTTCACTGGAATTGTGCCTAGAAAGGAGAAAGGAATCCCCTACATAGGCTTTCTAAGCAGTCTCGGTGGAAATTCTCCAATCCATGATCAACTGAGAGTCCACACATCATTGAATGAGGCAAAGATTAAACTAGAAAGATGTCCAAGTCAGTGGTGGGTCTGTCTAGGTGCTCCACTCAAACCTGCATCCATATATTTGTGAATGTGCATATATACACCCAAGCATACTAGACACACATACACATTTACAACAGAAGAGTAATGTAATAGGTTAACACACACACACACACCTGAACAAACACAAAGTTGAAGCAAGTAAAATGCTTCAGTGAAATGGTAATTTCTTTACAAGCAGAGGGCTCTTCTACAATATAAAATAGGGGCAAGAATGTATTCTTTGACCATTACAGATATGAGGAAAGAATGTCAAAAGGCTGTGTTCTATAAATTAGGCCATAGAATAATATTTCTAATCCTTAGATCCTCATAAATTTGAAATGATACTAATCTGTACCAAAGCAAGAAAGAAATTACACAAGCAAATGCTTTGCTTTGTGGGTAGTAAGTTTGAAATGATGAAACTGGTAGGATGAAGTACACAACACTGTGCATGAGGAATTATAGAATTATCTCTTTCACCTTGACTGTGGTTTAAGCATCTGGTCTATGAAATATGGAAACTTACACTGCTTTACATAGCTCTGTAAGAATATCTTACCTCTTGAGACCCAAGCCCTGTCAACATCCATAAATTTTTGACAAAGGACAGTCCTTAATATAATATTATGCCTGTCTCAGACTTTAAAGAGTCTCCTAAGTAATGAATGGGAACCAGAATAAATATGGTAAACAGGCATCTACTCTGATGTAGACACACCAAGTACTGCCATATAGAATCAAATGTCTTCTGTGTGGAATGTTATAGCTATACTGTGCAATGGAACTAATATTTCTAAATAAACACAAAATGTATTTCTCATTTTATTAAGCTTCAGCATCTTGTAACAATCTCCTTTTCCCCTTCCCTATTCTCTCTCTCTCTCTCACACACACACACCACTGTCTTTGTGAAACAACACTCATAATTATCTAAACTAATAGAATGAAATTGAATGCTGCTTCTCATGACTTTTAGAAAGTATTAAATTCTGTTTTATTTAACATGTTTCATGTGTTAAAAATGTTTTCATTCTCTTTTTACCTCGTGGCAGGGGAGGGGTAGAAAAAGACTAAAGACTTTAAACTCATTATGTTAAGTTCAAGAATATCCTGCAAGAAAATAAAAGATTCAAAATAGCATGGAAATACCCAGCATAGAACTCATTTATAACAACTCAGTGGCTGGGGTTTTTACATGTTGCAAAATGATTGCTTTATGAGGAAACAAAGATATTTTTCAAAAAATAGATAATTGCTTTTGAATCTAAGCTTATAGTACGTCAGGAAATATTATTATGAGTGAAATAACAACCTTTACCTTTTGTACTATGATTTTCTCATGAACTGCGCATTGGCTGACTGCAGATCATTTTATGGTTATACATTCATCTTAGCATCATGAGTCCAGAAAGAGGTGTCTTGGCTACTTTTCTGTTGGTGTGATAAGACATGACAACTAATACACTTTCCTTTATAATAAACTTTATATATATATATTACACTTTTCTTTATAATAAATTTTGCTTTATAAGGAAAGTGCTGAATTCAGGCTTACAGATTAGAGGGTTGAAGTGCATGATGGCAAAACATTGGTCTAGTGACAGGAACCTCAGGCTGCTTACAACTTCATCTGCAAGTAGAAGTCAACAAGGAAGAGCTCAGAGACGATGGTGTGGGCTTTTGCAACATGGACCAGAGTACAAAGAACTAAAGATCTCTTCATAGCTATGAAGTTTACACGTGAGATTATAACTGAAGAAACAGCTCAGGTGTCTGTATATGATTCTATTCTGAAGACAGAAACGTACCTCAGCACCCTGGAAAACACATGGTCAATGTGCTTAAAGAAGAAAAAGCAAGATGGTTTGGGTTATAGTAAAATGAGAACTGAAAACGTCTAACTAAAATGAAAGGATAGAGCTAATGAGACTTGAAATAAAGAACAAAACAGGGAAAATTACGTAAGAATTAAAGGCACCTGGATATTCTCCAAAACACTTCATTCTTAAAGTCATATTGGGATTCAGGACAAAGAGTCTGTGTCAATTCTATCAGGATGACTTTTGTGACCCTTTATCCATCCTATTTAAGAGCACATGAGTGCCACCGATGTGAGACTCTATAAGGCATGGAACCCAAGTTGCTGTGGAATGAAGTATCTGAATGATTCCCAAAGGCCAGAGTATATGGTGTCCTCATCTGTAGACAGGAAAACTGAGAAATGGATATGTGTGAAAGGCCAATGGTTTCACTAGTCCTCATCTTCTGCTTGCTTGTGTCTGTGCTCTTACATGGGAAAGATAAGAAAGGACTACAGATAACATGACATATGTAACATGGCATGCTACAGAAGGTGAGTCTGTGAGTATGCACCCTGAGGAGAGGGTAAAATGAAAACAGAAGTCAGGATGCTCTTATATGTCCTGAAGTCCTGTATTCTCCTCTCTACGAATAGAGACCCACCATTGAATCATAATTTCTTCCTGAGGGCATTTATTTAGTGGATTTAATCAAATCTACTTTGTTAGCTTACAAGTGATTCTACTAGGCTCTTCTCAGGGACCTAACAACTATTTATGTCATCACCTGCCTCCATTGGCTGTCACTGCCAGCTATAGGGAGGTGCATTATAACAAAGGACTGCTGGTCACTCCAGTACTCTTATCTCTTTTCCCACATGTTCCCGCCAGTCTCTCTTTTCCCCTTTCTGTTCTCTGTCCCAGCTTCTCTGCCCTCATGGATCTGCTATCTTTTGTCTGCCTCTTCCCCTTCTCCAGGCCCTCATTCCCTTTCTTTCTACCAAACAACCCCATTGGTAAGCGATCTGTTGTATGGCATGATTTTTTAGGGGAATGCTTTGTCACAGGCCTACCAGGTACCTCCTCTCCACATTGTATTTCGTAACTGGTTCAGATAGACTCCCCTCGTGCATGTGCTTCTTCTTGTGTGTCTAAGCCACACACTGGGACCTTATATCTAACCCCTGCTACCAGCAGCAAAACTGCTTTTCAACTCACCAATCACTCATCCACCTGTCCACCAGTGACAATTAGGTAAGTTTCCCTTTTGATCTACCTGAGTCCATGGACATGACCTTAGAATGTTCAGCACTCCTCTGGTACACGTGGAGACTCAAATACTCCCAGCCACAGCCTTTAAGGCCTGGGTACCCCCTTTTTACTGGGTGCCCCTGTACTCATCCCACCATCCTCAGAGCTATAACCTTTAACTTTATTTCTCAAGGGGACCTTCGCTAGTCACTAAAACTTTATATAGAGTAATGAACCTATAAATCAAAGTTTCAAACACTTTCAAGAGAAAGCACAACACAATGTATAGCACTATGAGTTTGTCATCAATGTTTGTGAGATATTTTTAAAATTTTCCCTTATTTTTAAACCTCTCAATGACAAAATAGCCAATAAATCAACAAAACGGAGAAAAAAATCACTAAACTTTACAGAGAAAAAACCTCAAAATCAAAGCCTTGAACTTATTTCTAGCTCTGTGCTTACTTTGCCACCCCAATGAACCTTGTGGTTCATCCTGTTTGCCTATTGAGGCCTGTGGTATCCCCCAAAAGAAACAATTTGGAAACCTTCTATAAATCTCTTTCCAGTTCTGTCTTCCTGGGGCACAGACAGCCAAGGTGATCTCATTTCCCCTGACCTCCATTGTCTGGCTCTAGGCATGCGCTGACATTCCAAGGAGCTTTCTGGAACTTCAAGAGCATGCTGCTTTCCAGTGAAGCCCTGCTAGGCGCCACAAAAATAACAAGCTTGCAACTCCCTAATACCTTCCCAGTTTGATCCACTCAGAACTAGAATAGGTGAGCTATACACAGCCCCACTCCATCCCCAGAACTCCATTGTCAGGACCAAGGCTCTTCTTGCCTTTCTGAGGAGTTCTGCTGGCATCAAGACCATCCAGGGAACACCAGGGAAAACAAGATGGGTACAGAACCGCTTAAGAACACAATCAGCAAGATCCATGGCAATAAGGCACCACCAGAGTCCAGCTATTGGCTACAGAAAGCCCTAGATATTCTAACACAGCCAAAGCACAAGTAGATGATGTTAAGTCCAATCTTATAAATATGATAGAGGTCTTTAAATAGAAAATAAATAAATCCCTTAGAGAAATCCAGAAAAATACAATTTAAAAATGTGAAGGAAATGAGTAAAATTGTCCAAGAATTAAAGATGTAAATAGAAGCAATAAGGAAAACACGGACTGAAAAAATCCTGGAGATGGAAAACCAAGGAAAGAAAACAGAAACTACAGACACAAGCATCACCAATGGAATAGAGGGGTTGGGAGAAAAAAATCTCAGGCATAGAAGATTCTACTGAAGAAAGTGATTCATCAGTCATTGAAAATGATAAATTAGAAGAGCCCATGACAAAAAGTATCCAGGAAAGGGACACTATCAATGAAAAAATAAACTAAGAATGATAAGAATAGACGAAGATTCCCAGCTCAAAGGTATAAAAAGTACCTTCATAGAAGAAAATGTTCCTAATATACAGAATGAGCTTTTTATAAACTCGCAAGATTGAACCAAAAATGAAATTCTTCTGCAACATAATAATCAAAACAGTAAATGCACAGAACAAAGCAAGAATATTAAAATCTACAAGGGAAAAATGTCAAGTAACATATAACGACAGACCTATCATAATTACACCTGATTTATCAACAGAGACTGTAAAATTCAGAAAGCCTGGGGAGGTGTCTTATAGACCCAAGGGTCCCACAGATGTCATTCCAATAAAACCCTCAATCAACACAGGTGCTGAAAAAAAATTCTATGACAAAATCATATTTAAACATTATTTTTGCATTAATCCAATTCTTCAGAGGATAGTAGAAGGAAAATTCCATTCCAATGAGACTAACTACATAAAAAAAAACCACAAATAAATAACCTCCCAACACACACACACACACACACACACACACACACACACCACCACCACCACCACCACCAACAACAACAACAACAATAACAACAGCATTACACATTCACTCTGTTGGCTTGTGTGTTTTATTTGCAGAATTGAGTCCATTGATGTTGAAAAATAGTAATGACCAATGATTGTTATTCCCATTATTCTAATATAAAAGAAACATACCTCAGTAGCAAAAATAGTTATCTTCTCAGAAAAAGATTTACAAGCAAATGATTCTAAGAAACAAGCTAAAGTAGCCATTCTAATATCTAACTTTCTATCAAAAATAATCAAAAGATGCAGAAGAACACTTCAGACTCATTAAAGGAAAAATTCCAACAAGATGATATCTCAGCTCTAAATATGTATTCCTCAAATGCAAGGGGGCACACACTCATAAAAGAAAGTTTACTAAAGCTTAAATCACACATCAAACCCTACTAATTAATATCAGGAGGCTTAAAGATTTCACTCTCACCAAAGGACAGAAAGTAAATAGAGAAACAATAAAACTAACAGAGGTTATGGATCAAATGGACATTTGACTCAAGCACAAAAGAATATAACTTATTCTCAGCACATCACAGAACCTTCTTCAAAATTCGCCATTTACTCAGGCACAAAGCAAGCCTCAACAAATAACTCCTTGAATCTTATCAGATTGTAGTGGACTAAAGCTGGACTTCATCAACAACAGAAACAACAAAAATCCTACATGCTCATGGAAACTGAACAAGCTCCCACTTCAATGACCCCTGGGTGAGAGAAGAAATAAAAAATGAACTGTAAGACTTTCTAATATTTTCTGAAAATGAAGGCACACCATACCTAAACTTATGGGACACCAAAAACAGTGCTAAGTAGAAATATCATACCACAAAATGACTTCATAAAGAAACTTGAGAGAGTTCATACTAGCAACTTGACTGTATACCTGCTAGCTCTAGAATTAAAAGAACAAACACACCCAAGAGGAGTAGGCATTAAGAAGTAATCAAACTCAAGGCTGAAAATAATAAAATAGAAAAAAAAGAGAGAACAATTCAAAGAACAAACTAAACCAAAAGCTGGCCCATTGAGAAAATTAACAAGATAGACAAACCATTACCCAAACTAAAAGGAAGAGAGTCTGTACTCAAATTAAAAAAACAAAAAATGAAAAGCAGGACATAACAACAGACTATGAGTAAATTCAAAGAATTATTGGGTCTTATTTCAAAAGCCTGTATTCCACAAAATTGGAAATCTAAATGAAAAAGATGATTTTCTTGAAATATTCCTCTTACCAAAGTTAAATCAATATAGGGTAAACAATCTACATATTCCTATAATCCTAATGAAATAGAAGCAGTCGTAAAGGTTGAAAGAAAAAAGGAAAGAAAGAAAGAAAGAAAGAAAGAAAGAAAGAAAGAAAGAAAGAAAGAAAGAAAGAAAGAAAGAAAGAGAAGAAAGAAAGAAACCAAGCTCATGACTAGACGGTTTTAATGAAGAACTCTATCAAACTTCCAAAAGACATCTAATAGAAATACTCCGCAAACTATTCCACAAACAGAAACAGAAGGAACACTGTCAAACTCCTTTATGAGACCAGTCACCCTGATACCTAAAACTCACAGAGACCCAGCAAAGAAAAATACTTTCATGCCATTTTCCCTTATGATCATTGATCCAATAATAGTCAATAAAACACTCACAAACCTAAACAAAGAACACATCAAAAACATCATCCATCATGATCAAGTAGGTTTCATCCAGGGATGTAGGAATGATTCAATATAGAAAAATCCATCAATGTAATCCACCATAAAAAAAAAAAACTGAAAGAAAAATAACCCCACACAATTATCTCATTAGATGCTGAAAATACCTTTTCAAAGTCCAATATTACTTCTTGTTAAAAGCTTTGGAGGAATCAGGAATCCAAGGCACATACCTAAACACACTTAAGGCAGTATGCAGCACCTCAATAGCTAACATCAAATTAAATGGAGAGAAACTTGGAGGGTATGGTGTCGGTAATTGGGGTCAGTGCAGATAGGAGCTAACAGGGGTCCGCATTAGAAGGGCTAAAAGGGAGCAATGCTGACATAGATTAACAAAGTTTAACCTGGCCAAGTCAATAGTAACAAGTTTGTCCTCATGGTTTCCTGATGATAATCTTTATTTACTAAGAAACACATTATCTGTTTTAAATCTTATTTTGAAGACTTGATCAGTTGACTGGTTAATATTCTGTTCTCTCTGCTTATAATAAACCTGTATACTCTTTATTCATAACCTTTCTATTTCATGGTGGACACTGAAAACCTGTTATCTCATTCCTAGATCAGAAGAGCAAGGAACTCAGGCCCTGCCTAGAATAAGTACTTTCTTTGATCATTAATTACCTCAAGCCTGTTTTTTCTTGCTGCTAACTTAGGTGCTTGCAATGCATGGCTACTCACTGTTCTCCTTTCTCTAAGCCATGCAGCTCTTCCCATTCTGAGAACAAGAGGCACATTCTCTTTTTGATTCTAACTTTAAGCTTTCTATCCACAATCCTGACTTGCCAAAATTATGGAAATCAAGCTAACTTCCTAAAACTACTTAAATCAAATAAGGAATTCCGTAATATCATTAATTCATCAGAACAGCATTATCTCAAGAACTTTCATCTTCATGTTAAACTGCAGGAAACTTGCCCAACGTTGTGGGCTATCACCCAGGAAGTAATCACACCAGGGTTTAGGCAGTGAGAGTCTACTGGTATCCATTTACACGAAGCCAAATAAATGAAGAGCATGGCAATAACAATCATATGAAGGCACAATAGTAACATGAAGCAATCCTGGTGCAATGTTTCTGGGGCCATGTCTTTATAGCGTGCAGCCATCTTAGCTGAGCAAGATGCTGGGCTGTCTTCAGGCAGTCCACTTGCTCACTGTAGCTCTTCCTGCATGGATCCTGCCAATTGCTACTGCTGCTGTTGCTACCACCAATAATAATAATGATGAATAAATTACATATAAATAGTTAGTTCCTGTACTAAAATATACATATCAAGTTCTAGTGAAAATATCGGAACACAGAATTCACTTTTAATTTCTTAAAAATATAAATAATCCTCAATTACATCAAAATAATTTTTTAAAACCCCAAAATAAATAGAAAAGGTGAGATTCATAAAACTTTGTCTAAAATTATTATGAGCTACCTAGTTGCCACAGACAACATTTAATACAACTGTTAGATGAAATACTAATCAGCAATGAAGAAAATGATGTAAAGAAATACAAGTGTATTAGTGAATACACTATTTCATTTGTGCTGCATATCTCCTCTAAGGTTTACAAGTACGGCAATTAAAAGTGAACAATATAGTAGAGTGTGTTTATACTTTGGAATAGGATACCTGATATATGTTTTAGTACAAACCAGTAAAAATATATCTTAGTTCATGCATGTTTGTGAGGATAATCCCTATCAATCCACTAGGCTGATCTTAGATATGTTCAATTGATCAAATTAATACTTGGCGAGTCTCTAAGACCTGTCTGGAAAAGACTGAAATTGGAATTTGTGATACTATTAAGCAGTAGAACAAAGCACCCTGTACTTCCCATGGAGAAGAGGTATTTTGGAGTGCTTTGAGTGCCAGAAAGAATGAAAAGAACACAGTGGATCTCTCCATTACAATGAAATTCATCTCTTCTTTTCAGTTAATTCATTAACTTTTTCCCCACTCATCAGCATAAATCAGCTTCGAGTTTATAAAGTACCACATATAATATATGTGATTGTTGAAGTGCGCTTACAAGGCACCACTTATAATGTTTGTGACTGGTGAGGGGAGCTTGTGTGCAGGTACAACATTGTGGAGTTCGTTACACAAATGGATTACGATTCACGAACAGGTTTCCAGGTCTGCCTTCATGGGCCTTTAGTAGCCCAAACTATTTGGATATTTATTATTTATTTATTTATTTGTGTTTTTGAGGTGCTGAAAATTAAAATGCAGGGATATGTGAATGCAAGAAATGCTTCTTATTACTCAGTTAAACTCCTAGCTCCTCTATTTTCAAATGATGGTTGTGGTAGTGGACTTTACAGACTTCACTAATGACATGGATAATTTTCTAAGTACTTCTCTGCATCCTGACAATATTGCAGATGCTATAAAAATATTTTAAAGAATTCTGAGGCTAATCTTCTGTGCTATGACCTAGGGTAATTGCCATTTTATAGTGATTGGATTGCTAACTCACATGTGTCACATAGGAGTAAGGCAAGAGAGTTCAAATGGTTGATGCTTCAGTTTATACTATTTGATTAGCTCTGCGCCATCTGGTGATATTTGTTGTTTAATCTCTGAAAAATTAATCCAACTCCTGTTCTTATGGCTGACAATAGATTGTGTGTATTAAGGAGAGTTACTTTGGAACTGTGGATTGGGACCTTTGGAGTAGAAGTCCTTTATGTTTGTGTAGATTTGTTAGCTACGTTGACATCTTCTTATAATATAATTGTAACATAGTCTCACAGTCTACTACTTTGTCATCTGAGAGAATCATCCAACTTTTTAAAAGCATACACTGCTTAGGCTAGCACTTGGTACAATATTCAGGTGTCCTTAACAGTTATTGGTCATAAGCAAATGGTATGTAAAGACAGAAAGGCAGTGTTAAATTATAATAAATAACATATAGTTGCTTTAGGAGAAATACTTGTTATCATAATCAACCAAGGATTGACACAATCAACACATAATTTCTCTATAAAGTAACTCTCAGTATAAAATCAGAACATCAACTTATTCATTCCTAGTGAAAAGTATTTTAATAAGAACTGGCATAATTGAATATTCATGGGTAGCTCGTTGTGATCTGATACATGCAGCTTAATCATAAAATAAGTGACAATATGAAGTTTGCTTATTTGTGTGGTTTGAAACGAGAGGATCAAATGGTTTTACTGGGTACAGATATATGCTGAGAGCCTTATTAATTTGATCCATATTGAGGATAATTCTAAAACTGTAGTTAGAATACAGTAAGCTGATTAGTAACACATTCACTGTCATCATCCCAATGTCATTCTAAACGTTTTGTATCTACTGTGTTAACCTTTACAACAGGAAGAGTGTGTGGTAACAGCAATGTTCACTATGCTACTGATACTTTAACCAGGAAACATTTCTAGCTGTTGGGCACTCAAACTGTAGGCATTATAGCTAATTGGAATTTAAATTAATTTGAATTAACTTAAAATTAAAGTGTGATTACCATGTATGGGTGGTTGTTACATTTTTGAACAACAAGGTTCCACGACTTTTGGAACAGGATTGACACACAACATGAAACTTGGTCAGAATTTAGTCAATAGTAGCAGTGTAATTCCTTAAATCAGTTAAATTATTTAAAATTGCATACACACTCAGTAAAAATAGAGGGAAATATTACCATCTTAAATGTCCTTCATGGGTCCTATTTGCATGCCTCTCTTGCAGTCAATCAGATGTATTTGTAGTTACAGTTTCCAAGGCAACCTTTTCCTTTGATACTTAGATCCTTGTGGGCAGCGCAGCACTGAATTCTCAGCTATGGACATCTATCACTGTTTTTGTGATACTGTTGCTCCCAGGTGTTTCCTTCTGTGTTTTGCTTTCATGCATTTGTCATAATGTTTCTCTTAAAAAAAATCAGAAGACCCTTGAGATCAACACATCAAAAGGAATGAATGTCAAATAAGATATTATATTTTAATTAGGCACACTTAAACAATATGACTTAGCTTCAATCTGATATCTTCAGATGTATGGAGTGCCCATTATGACTCTGGCCTTACAATATTCACCAGTGAACAACAAATATGTTGAGGATGTAAATTACCAGTCTGAACTCACACTTGATCTCATTGTACATCATATGAAATGAAATATTAAATGAGTCCTCACAGAGCATGATAGATTAATATAGGCATCATACATTTGTGTGCATATGATACTGGAAGAACTCTGAATCGAATATAATTATAGTACACATACAAAATTTGTTGCCTAGCAATTTCTGTGTATTACCTGGGATGTTAGATTACAATTCATTGCAGGCAGAATTCAAAGAGTCAATTTCATTATTTGTACACTCCTACTGCAAGAACATTTTATCTCAAGAAAACACTGACAAATGCAAAGTAAAACTCTCTTACAGATACACATTCAAATGCCAAAAATAAGAGAAACACAGAAATTAGAGAGAGAGAGAGAGAATAATGAAGAGAAAATCCACATAAAGTTTCACAAGCATGCACCTGAAAATATCACCAAACTTGTGTGAAATAAATTATTGAAAATAATTTGTTTATTTTATTTTTGGATGAATAATAAGGATAATAATAATCCATAGCAAATATTTAGTTCATTCAGTGCTGGGATTTTTTTAATAATCATTGATCACCTGCGAAGTTAAATATAACAAGTTCTACTTAAGAATTATTACTAAAGGTTTCAGGAACGAAATTGAATTTAATATAAGGGATAAAGAGCAAAAAGCTCTATTGAAGGTAAATGAAAATAATATACTGGCAGAAAATAAAGATGATAGAAATCACCATGAAGAATGAAGGTCATGGACTTATTTTAGAAATTAACAAGTGAAGTACACAGAAAAATATTAAGCAAAATCATAACTCACATATACAGCTGGGTTTTAATTTTTTGTACCATTTATTGTTACTATCTTGTGGATAAACTGTGTGACTATGTAAATGTGTGTGTGTGTGTGTGTGTGTGTGTATGTGTGTGTGTGTATGTGTGTGTGGGTGTGTATGTGTGTATAAGTACATAGACAGATACTTGCTAGAGCACAGTTGTAGAGAACAGTGGATTAAACTCAGGTGACCAAACTGAAGAACAAATTTGTTTACCTGCAGAGTCATCGTGTAAACCCAACAAATATAGATTTCTAGGCATCTATATCTAGGGATAATATAGAAAGTAAAACAGGAAAAGTAGAAAAAAATTCACTTATTTATAAACTTGTCTATTGGACAAAAAGAGAAAGCAATCACAATCTAATTATTTCTTCATAAATAACATGTTATAAGCAAAATGCAAATGAATGAGAGAAAAAAGACTGATGCTGAGAGTGCCAGAGAAGGGGTAGCTGGTTCCACATCCGAGGAACAGAGCAAAGTTTCACATGAACGATGTCAACAGAGACCATCTGGTAGGCATCCCCAAAGAGAAAGTTATTGTTTTCTTTGATAAACAACATAGAAGCTCATTTCCCGGTCCTCCCTCAAATCACTTCTAGCATACATTTGAATTTCAATATACAAGTAAGGACAACTTCTATGTACTCAAACTATAAAAAGAAATCTATTAATAGAATATTAAAACATACAATGAAAGAAGAAAGTTTAGCCCAACTTTGTAGTCATTTGTAAAACAAAGTATATATGTAAAAGAAAAAAATCAGAATTATTACAATTGGAACTGATTTAATGCACACAATTACCATCATTAGAGATTTATAAGTAGTCTCCTTTACAAAAATCCATTTTAAGTTTCTCAAGGACCTCAACAAGACCTTATACCCAGGTACTACTAGAATAAACAGTAGGGGGTACTCTGAAAATTATATACACAGATGAGTACTTCCTAAATAGAATCTATTAGTGCAGGGAATAAGGTAAATAGTTGCTACTGAGATCTCTTGTATCTAAGCAGCTTCTGAAAAACATGAAAAGAAAAATAAAGTGTTAATTGAGGAACAAGGCAGATAACAGAATGGGAGTCAGTCTTTGCTTGTTATATATCTGTCAGGGGAATAAAAACTTGAAGATATGAAGAACTAAAAAAAATGAATAAAAAGAAAAGAAAAAGAAAGGGAATTAGTAAAGAAACACAAAAGGAAAGAAAGAGGGAGAAAGAAGAGAAAAAAGAAAGGAAGAAAGGAGGAGAAAGAAGGGAAGAAGGAAGGAAGGAAAGAAGAAAGGAAGGAAGAAAGAAGAATGCAGGAAGGATTAAAAAGAGAGAAGAAAAGGTATTTTCGGCAATACTGGGTTTGGAGCCCTGGGAAGAAAGTATACAGTTTGCCATCTCTGTGTGCATGATGCCACACTTGGCTGCAGACTTTCACTCTCAGTTTCCTTCACTGTAGTGGACATATAGATATAAATTGTTCCCCTTTTCCCATGTTGAATCAGATTAGTTTTGTGGATGAGTGTGCATTGACTGTTTCTCAATATCAACCTGCCATGATCAAACCCTAAAATTGAAATTACTCATACCTCCCTAGTTCTGAAGTCCATTCACCTCCATCATCCTCTGCCATATAGTCTGCTGTCCACCATTACATCTTTTTCCACAATCACATTTCCTGGGATTTCTGGCACTGACCCTATGTTTATCCACTGCCAAACAAATTTATGTTGCCTCCCCCTGATTATCTCGAGATATCGTTACCCTCAGTGACAGCTCTGTGATGGGAAGACTCACCTCCACACTCAGGCAAGTGAAAGTATAAATTATATCGAAGCTTCATTACTTATAATTTTTCCCTTATGTACTATCTTTTATACCTTATTCTATGCCTTAGAGCACTTGATATGATGCTCACTATTCTATGATCCCAGACATTATTTGTCATGCAGTTTAATTTTGTCTGTTTTCCAAAGTCAGCCAACCTATCTCCATGAATGTAGACCTGGGTGGAAATAATCTCATCCTATTTTTCTAGTTTATTATCATGCTTCATTAAGTCTACAAGTGCACCAAATACAAACAAATGTGCCTTATTTTAACCTACTAAGTTTTTAGATATTCTGGGTTTAGATGTGAGGTTTCTATTAATTTTCTAATGCAACTAACTCCTCTGCATGTTTGTTTTGAACGAAATTTATTATCACTGTGATCATGTTAACCTTATAAAGGTACCTGTAACCTTAGTATGCAATAATTTTTAGAACAATGTTTGTGAGTTTAAACAAAGTGCTTCCTGTTTGGTAAACCTGGCTAATCAAGAAACTTTGTTTTAAGCTCTTGTTGCAACTGCAATAGTATCTGGGTTTGGTGGCTGTTTATGGGATGGATCTCCAGGTGGGGCAGTCTCTGGATGGTCCTTCCTTAAGTCTCTGCTCTGAACTTTGTCTCTGCAACTCCTTACATGGGTATTTTGTTCCCCCTTTTAAGAAGGATCAAAGTAGCCAGGTGGTGGTGGCGCATGCCTTTAATCCCAGCACTTGGGAAGCAGAGCCAGGCAGACTTCTGAGTTCGAGGCCAGAAGAAGAAGAAGAAGAAGAAGAAGAAGAAGAAGAAGAAGAAGAAGAAGAAGAAGAAGAAGAAGAAGAAGAAGAAGAAGAAGAAGAAGAAGAAGAAGAAGAAGAAGAAGAAGAAGAAGAAGAAGGATAAAAGGATTCACACATTGCTCTTCCTTTGTCTTGAGTTTCATGTGTTTTGCAAATTGTATCTTAGGTATTCTGAGCTTCTGGGCTAATATCCACTTATCAGTGAGTGCATGACAAGAGCCTAATAAAGCTGTCTCCTGAGAGGCTCCACCAGTGCCTGAAAAATACAGAAGTGAATGCTCACAGCCATCCATTGGATGGAGCATAGGGTCCAGCCCCATAGGAGGAACAACAATATGAACTAACCAGTCCCCTGGGGCTAAACCACCAATCAAAGAAAATATATGGTGGGACTCATGGCTCTAACTGCATATGTCGCACAGGATGGCCTAATTGGTCATCAATGGGAGGAGATGCCCTTAGTCCTGTAAAGGTTCTATGCTCCAGTATATGGGAATACCAGGGCTAGGAAGCAGGAGTGGGTGGGTTGTGGAGCAGGGGTAGGGAGGAGGGGATAGGGGATTTTCAGAGGGGAAACTAGGAAAGGCGATAACATTTGAAATGTGAATAAAGAAAATAAAATTTTGTTTTAATTATAAATGTAGATTAATATATTTTAATATTACACATGTATGTTTCTTATAGGATTTTTATATATACATGTCCATTACACTGGAAAAAAGTGAGAGTTAAAATTGCATTATTTTTATACATTAAGCCCAGTGTAACATCATGGACACAAATGCCAAATTGTATACCTTCCTCCTGGGGTTTCAACATCCGCATTGCCAAACAATTGCTGTGAGTTGGAAAAACATTCTGAATATTGATATTCAATATTTTTAACCTTTTGTCAGTAGGTGATGAATTAACTCAGCTCCAAGGCTGTTCCAGTTGACAGTGAGAGCTTATTTAACTCATTTCTCACTGCAGGGAGAAGAATCAGATCCAGGGAGAACAGCCAATAGAAGAAAAAAAATGAATTAAAAGTGAAATTAGTGTGCTTATACTTTATCACTGCTAGGCATCCTAGAAACTCAGGAAATTAACATTCTTAATATAAAATATTGATGGTTTGCAGTATTAATATGGCATCACACAAAGAATTGACAGTGTTTAATGTTTTATTGCAGACTTCTTGCTGGGCAGAGACTCCATTTTACAATCAAAAACCAATTAATTTCAGATTCAAAAAAATTAAAGCCCATGGAAGAAATGCAGTTAGGTTTTTATTTTCGTATTTATTATTTTACCTTATTCCTATACAATGCAAGATTTACCTATGAAGGCATTGTGATTACCACACGCTATTGGTTGGCAAACATCAAAGAAATGGGTGGCCTATTGTGTGTTCGTATCCAAAGGAATGAGTATTATAAATCACAGCACTGTCAAAAGCACTTATCTCATTTGTAATTCCGTTTTTAAAAACTTTGCCATACCTTTGCTGTCACAAAATGAAGTTATTTCCTTGTAACTCTTCTTCTATATAATCCAGCTTGATAATCCTGAAATGTATTCACATGGTATGCATAAAATAATGTATCACATTTTCCTCATTAAAATACTAGTTTTATTAAAATGAATTACTGAGAACTCTAGCATCCTTTATGAAAGTTTTATTTCTCTATGATTCAGTTGATGTGTGCACATAAGCAAACACAGGTATATACTCACACATACACACACACATACACATACACAAACAGATATACACTCAGACACACACAACCACACAGATATACACTCAGATACACATATACACACAGAGACAGACATGATATACACACATGTGTACTGCTCATGGGCAGATATCCACTAAGAAATATTTACAAAGTCACACACTGAGACCATGTTCTTCCTGTAGTGATCATTTATGCATCATGTAAAGTTTACCCTTGAATTATTCACATGCTGATTTCTCTATCCCACTATCTGGTTTCAATCCAGACACGATATTATAATGCTATATCAACAATCTCCTGTGTTGAGAGAGAGAGAGAGAGAGAGAGAGAGACAGATGGTCACAAGGAATATCCTGAGAGATATTCAAGGCAGAAAACACCTGAGTCCTAGAAAGCCAGACCAATATAAATAAGTGAAACTTACCTTGAGGATTTTGTCTGGGATGTAGCCAGATTAGACTAGATGATTAAAATAGAATTATAATGATTAATTATTATACTTTACACTGAAAGTAAAACTTGCTCTCTCTGTGTCATTATTGGATTAAGCTTGGATTAAGAAAAACAGTCACAGTATTAATTTTCTGTATACATTTCTATTAATATTAATTGTTACATCCACCCACTTGAGCAAATAGTCTTATTTAACTGGAGTGTTCAATACATTAAAGTCATATTTCTATAAGAAAATTGAAAATGCAGATTATACAAACTTAAAAAAATAGAAAAATCTAGTCATGTGCTTTTAAATGAAGTTTGCATCCAAGTATTAGTTTAAATTAGTTAAATAGTTGTAAGATTTTAATTAAAATATGACCACCCCGTTTCTTCTTTTCCTTTACATTTTCCAAGCCCTCTTTTGGCCACCTTTATACCCAAGCAAAGTAATTGTCTCTTTATTTGGAAATTATTATTACATATATATGCATATGTTATATATATATACACATATATATGTATATTACATCTGTATATGCATATATATCTCCTGCTGGATATATTCAATGTTGCTTCTACATAAATTGGTTTAGGCCTGAGCACATGGCATTTCATAGCCAATTAATGAGAGACTTATCCATGGGGAAGAGATTACATCTCTTTCATCCTTTCATCAGTGGTAAGGTACTTGTCACTTGTTGTCTAGCACATTAGATTTCCCCTTCTCGCAATTCCATGTTTAGGTCTTGTTTAGGTAGCTGTATTTTTGCTGTATCATGGGTATAGCTTCCCTGTAATTTCTAGGAGATACAGTTTTATAGCAGACTTCACAGCCATTTAGAAGGTACAGTCTTTTTACCCCTTCTTTAAGATAGTTCCTGACCTTAGGTGCAGGAGTTTTATTGTAGATGTATCTAGGGCTGGACTAACAAAAAATGTTTCTCTGTTTTTTGACCAGTCGCAGTTTTCCTCATGTTCTCCTCTGAAGAGAAGCTTCTTTGATATCCCAGAAGTATACTCATCTGTGGGAATAAAAATAAGTTTTAGATGAAGATAGAAATTATCTTGGTCCAGTAAAGATTTTGTAGAAAGATCTGCTCTAAGATTGATGACCTAATATCCTAGGGAATTTGACTATGTTACCAGTAGCATGCATGACCCCTTCTGTTGATTGGGCCTTAAAGCCAGTAGGTTAGTTGTTGGTTACCACTATGGTTTGAATACCATGATTACACCCTCACAACTATCTTGCAGAGTTTGTCAATATTGTAGTATCACAGTTTGTTAGACCCACTCATTGCATTTCCCCTTTGGCAGCTTACATAGCATCCTTGGTACTAGGAAAACTAGTTCTCATAGATGAAGTTTTTAGGTCAGATGTAGCACACATATTTTGAGTACCTGTTGTTTTTAGCAATTGAGACTTATCTTCAACCTCTGGAAGGCAGTTAATGTAACAGCTTTTTTTTATTCTCAACCTGTTCTGATTGTTATAGCAAATTAGTATAGTTTGGACAGTTGTTAAAAACCAGCACTCATTTCAGAAATTTTTTGTGTATAGTCTAAAATAAAAGTGCTGGAGTTTGTCAGGCCAGTCATCTTGTGTGTAAACTGATATGTACCCTGGACTGGAGAAAAAGTTTCATTTGTTTTCTTTTTCGTGATGGCATCATTTTTACCTCCTCATCAGTTTTCAATGATTACATCACTAAATATGACATATAAAATTATGAGATGAATATATGATTTTGGTAATAAAGTTTCCATGCATAGAACTTCTCCCCTTTGCATAAAATAGTGTGTCACAAATGTGTGAATTTTCTGCCCCATACAAAAAGTATCTACTGCTTTGGGGAGTGAAATGTTTGTACTGTACAAAGATATTGAGTAAAGGAGAGATGAGAGGTAAATTGCCAATGGTGTGCAAATAAGCATACATTGGATTTATGTAAAATAAAAACTAAAAGAGTTTTAGTTTCTTTTTAAAATTTTCATTATACTATATGGAGAAAATAATAAATGACACAAATCAAAGTCTTAAGCACAATTGCATATTTTAAAACTCATTTGATTTATTTATCATTACTTGATAGCTTTCCAAACACATAAAATAAATCATTGTTTATTATATAAAACATCACTGAAAATATATATAATTAACTATATATTTTTCAATTATCTTAAATTTTTCTTAAAATTTCCTTTTCCTTTTTGTTTTTCATATACAAAACTTTAAAACTTGATTCTAATTCACTATATAGATGTTCTTATAGAATTTCCTTTCATTCATGCCTCAAGATTTTCTACTTTCTTCATATACTTACAAATGTTTCTTGAAAGATTTTTATAGACATTCAGTAGTATTTAATGCAACTACTGTATAAATGTACCTTTGAATGTGTTTAATGTTTCTTTTCCTAGTCAAAACTTAGATAATATGTAACTGGCTTTTTGTTTTGCTTTGAGCATAAATGTATGCCATTGTTTAGTGTGCCTTGCTCATGTATCTTACTGTAGACTAGTATTCCAGTTTCTGAGTTTAAAGTGTTGGGTTTCATTTTTCTATTTGTTTTGTTTTATTGATGGGCATTTAATGGTTTCTAACATTTCTATTACTTACAATGTCAGATTGTTTAAAAGCTGTTTAGTGAGGCCCTTGCTACTTTCTAGGAGGAAACATTTCCCAAGGAATAAATATATATGTAATTTGTCTAGGTCTCACCGGGCACACCTCTACAGAAGCTGTAGTATTTGCATTTTCATGAATGACACATGAGGCATTGTCAAAATTTTTTTGGTACTGATAGATGAGGAATAAAAACCATGTTTCTACTTTAACTTTTTTATGTCAACTTAAGTGTCATTTGTGAGAGTGAAAAACCATTTGTGTTTATTTCCTACTACCTATTCTGTATTTCTTATACTTAATTTGACCTTTAGCTTCCTTTGACTTCAGCTAAGAATATATTTTGAATGTAAGTTATTTTTGTGATTTTATTTACTTTCATATTTTACATTTTTAAAATTTTGATCCAACTTTTTTATTATTTACAATCACTTCAAGACAAAAGCGACATGAAACGTTGGGATATGACTATGTAACTTTAATTTGATTTTTTTTTTACTGAGCCATTAATACGCATCAAGTATCAATTTAGACAAAACAGGAAAAACAAACCACACAATTTTCCTCTATTTTTCTTATTTTGGAATATACCTTATGATGTATGATACTGATATTCTATTCATGATAAAATAGTATTTCTGGGCTAGCATGTTCTCTCAGCTGGTTCAAAGCACATACTGCCAAGTCTGAAGATGTAGGTTAAATCCTCATGAGCCACGTGTTGAAAGGGAAAAAGTGAATATCTCACATTGTCCTCCGACTTCCATACATGTCATGGTGTATTCAAATATGCATGAAAAGATATATTCAACAAAAATGACTATAAATAGAAAACTATAATAATATCTTTTTGATCTGCTACATAAAATAGTGGGTTGTATGTCAGAACTAGAAATAAAATCACAAACACAATGAGTATTGAGATGGAACAAGTTTGCACAACACTCATATCTTGAAATACTAATTCATGGAGTGATTGTATTAAGAGGTACCACTTTAGGGGAGTCAGTTAGGTAATGATGACCAAACATTCAAAATGGCGTTAATTCAGTTAAAAGAGTTCACAAGAACATTCAGTATTATGCTTACATATTTAGAAGGTTTTACCCGTGATTGACAAATAACCAATAACAGACAACAAATCTATTGCTATTTTGGTCTTGATATTAAGAAAATTGTGAGTACCCATCCCCTTGGCTCTATTTTCTAGCCCACAGCTCCTCCTGTACTTTCAAATGCCACACCAGGACCAGTTACACTAGGCAACTCCCTGCTGTATGTTATTTGCCTGCTTCTCCTCCTAAAGCACACACAACATCATTAAATTGTGTGTTATCCCATGGGCTCCATAATCAGTACCACAACTTCAGTGGGAGACAGCTACTTTCCTGAAGGCCACACTGGACACAAGAGGTAATGCTGCCACTCAAATCCACAAAGATCATTCAGGCTTCAAAAACCCCCAATGGAGACAACTTACTAAATGTAAGACTCACAGGCAACAAGAACCATTCAGGAAAAAGACTGAGAGGAAACAGACAAAAATTGGGAAAAAGAGCACCCACTTGATTAAGATAAAATTAGAATCACCCAAACCTAAAATAAGCCCCAAGCCCAGATGACTAGAGGCCCATAAATATATACAGTCAACAAGAACTAGGGCAATATGGCACCACCAGAGCCCAGCAATCTGACTACAGCAAGCTCCTGTTATTCCAACACAGCTGAATCTTGAGAAGGTGATGTTACGTGTAATGAGAAAATGATAGAAACCTTTAAAGAGGAAATATATAAATCCCTTAAAGAAATACAGGAAAATATAACTAGATGAAAGAAATGAACAAAACTGTTCAATACCTAAAAATGGAAACAGAGCCAATAGAGAAAACAGAAATGGAGGCAATCCTAGAGATGGAAATCCGAGATAAGCCAACAAGAACTACAGAAGCATGCAAGAGATGGAAGAGAGAATCTCAGGCATAAAAGACACAATTAAAAGAAATCATCAGTCAAAGAAAAATTTAAATCTAAAAACTTCTTGACACAAAATATTTAGGAAATCTGGGACATTATGAGAAGAACAAACTCAAGAATAATAGAAATAAAGGCAGGAAACAATTCCCAGCTCAATGGTCCAGAAAATGTTTTCAACATAGAAGAAAATTTCCCTAACCTAAAGAAAGAAATGGCTATAAATATATAAGAATCTTACAGAACACTAAGTAGATTGGATCAGAAAAGAAAATACCCTGCCACATGATAATAAAAGCACTAAATATACACAACAAAGAAAGAATAGTAAAAGTCACAAGAGGAAAAGGCCAAGCAGGATATAAAAGCTGACCTGTTAGAATTAAACCTGACTTCTCAACAGATTTAAAAGCCAGAATGGCCAGGGCAGATGCCTTGCCAACTCTAAGATACTGCAGATGTCACCCAAGACTACTATACCTGGCAATAATTTCAGTCACCATAGGTGGAGAAAACAAAATATAGTACATGACAAAACCAAATGTATACAACATTTATCCATAAATTCAGCTGTACAAAGATGCAAGAAGAGAAATTCCAATTCAAAGAGGTTAAATATACCTAAAAACATGACTAATAAATAATGTGTTGAAAAAAGAAACAAAAGAAGTGAAACACACACACACACACACACAGACAAACACACCATCATCAACATCAAAATAATTGAAATTAACAACCATTAGTCCTTAATATCTCTCAATATCAATGGATTAATTTTCCCAATAAAACAAGTACAGGGTAACAGAATGGTTGTAAAAAATGGAATCCATACTTCTACTGCATACAAGAAAACATATCTCAACATCAAAGATAGACATTACCTCAATATTAATGGTTAGACAAAGTTTATTTTTGTTTGTTTTCTTAAGCAAACAGACCCAAGAAGGAAGCTGGAGTAGCCATTCCATTCTACTATGTAACAAAATGAAATTTTAACCACAATAAGTCAGAAAAGGTAGGGAAGGATACTTCATACTCATTAAAGTAAAAAATAAAAAATGACATCTCAAGTCTGAATGCCTATGTCCCAAGTGCAAATGCATATACTATCGTAAAGAAAATATTACTAACGCTTAATATACAATAAAACTCACACATTAGTAGCGGGATACTTCAACACCTCACTGTCAGCAATGGGCAGGTCATCTAAACAGAAAGTAAACAGAAAAATACTGGAGCTAACTGAAGTTGTGAATCAAAGGGTCCTAACAGATACCTACAAAACATTTTACCCAAACACAAATGAAATTACCTTCTCCCAAGCACCTCACAGGAATTTCTCTAAAATTGATAATATATTTGGTCACAATGCTGGCCTCAACAGATACCAAAAATTTAAATAATCTTCTGTATCTTATCAGACCACCATGCATTAAAACTAGACTTCAATAACAATAGAAACAACAGGAGGCCTACAAACTTATGGAATCGAAACAACTCTATTCAATGTCCACTAGGTCAGAGAAGAAATGAAGAAATACATAAAAGAATGAAAGTGAACATATGCAAACGTATGGGACACAATAAAAGCAGTGCTAAGAGGAAATTTCATAGCACTAAATGCCTTCATAAAAAATGGAGAAATCTCATACTAGCATCAATTACATTGATAAAAATCTATCAATGTAATTCATCAACATACATGCACACACACACACACACATAAAATCATCTTATTAGATACTGGAAATGCCTTTTAAAAATTCAGCATTCCTTCATGATGAAAGTTTGGAGAGATTGGGAATATAAGGCACACACATAAACATAAAAAAGGCAATATACAGGAAGCCAATATCCAACATCAAATGAAGAAAGACTTAAAATAATTCTACTAGATAAGTGGACAAGGCTGTCTACTCTCTCCATATTTATTTAATATAGTACTTTAAGTTTCAGATAGAGAAGTAAGTCAATTAAAGAGATCAAGAGGATGAAAACTGGAAAGGAAGAATTCAAAGTATCACTATCTGAAGATAATATACCTAAGTGACCTTAAACATTCTACCAGGGAACTCCTAAAGATGATAAACATCTTCAGTGAAGTGGCTGAATACAAAATTTACCCCCCCCAAAAAATCTGTAGCCCTCCTATATACAAATGATAAACAGGGTGAAAAAGAATTAGTGTAACAATGCCCTTCACAATAGCAACAAATAATATAAAATATATTGGTGTGATTCTAACTAAGCAAGTGAAAGTCCTGTATGACAAGAACTTCAAATTTCTGAAAAAGAAAATTAAAGAAGATATCAGAAGAAAGATCTTTCATATTCATGTATCAATTGAATTAATTCAGTAAAAATAGCTGTCTTAACAAAAAGCAATCTAGAGATTCAAAACAATTCCCATAAAAATTCAAACACATTTTTTTACAGACCTTGACAAACCAATATTCAACTTTATATGTAAAAACAAACAAACAAACAAACAAACAAAACCCAGGATAACTAAAACAATTCTGTAAAATAAAAGAACCTCTAGATATACCCTCTGATTTCAAGCTGTATTACAGATATGTTATATTTGCTCTATTTCTATTCCAAAGTGGAAAAAAAAAAAAAACACATGGTATTGGCATCAAAACAGGAAGACTGGTCAATGGAATAAAAATGAAGACCCAGGTATATCAACATATCTTTGGACACTTGACTTTTAACAAAGAAGACAATATTATACAGTGGAAAAAAAGAAAGCATCTGCAAAAAAAAATGGTGCTGGTTTATTTGGCTGTCTGCATGTAGAAGAATGTAAATATATACTTATCTGTCATGCTGTAAGAAAGTCCGACTGGAACAAAGACCCCAACATAAAACCATATGCACTGATCCTGATAGAAAAGAATGTGGGAAGTAGCCTTCCATCCATTGACACAGTAGTCAATTTCATGAATAGAACACACATAGCTTAAGCACTAAGATCAGCAAGTAATAAGTGGGACCTTAAAAATGAAAAGAACCTGTAAGACAAAGGGCCACTGTAACAGATAAAAAGACAGTTTACAGAATGGAAAATGATCTTTACCAACCCTACATCCAAGAGAAGGCTGATATCCAAAATATGTAAATAACTCAAAAAACTAGACACCAATAAACCAAATAACTGAAATAGAAAATGGAGTACAGATCTAAACAGAGAATTCTCTACAGAGGAATCTCTATTGGCCAGGGAGCACTTAAAGAACTGTTCAGCATCATTACCCATCAAGGAATACAAATCAGAATGACTTTGAGATTTCATCTTACATCTGTCAGAATGGCTAAGATCAAAAACTCTAGTGACACTCATTCAGAAGTGAATGTCGGGCAAGGGAAAAACTTCTGATTGCTGATGAGAGTGCAGATATATACAACCACTTTGGAAATCAATCTGGCAGTTTCTCAGAAAATTGGGAATAGATCCACCTCCATATCCAGTTCATAAGTATATACCCAAAGGAGTTTTCACCACACTACATGGACTCTTCCTCAGCTTTGTTCACAATCGTCAGAAAATAGAAACAACCTAGACGTCCCTCAACCTAAGACTAGATAAAGAAAATGTGGTATATTTACACAATAGTGTATTACTTGGCTATTAGAAAAATGACATGAATTTTCCAGTCAAGTGGGTAGACCTAGAAAGATCTTCCTGAGTGAGATAAATCAGACACAGAAAGACAAATATGGTGTGTACTCACTTATAAGAGGATATTTGCCATAAAATGAAGTATAGCCATGCTGTAATCCATTGACCCAAAGGAAACTAAGTAACAAGGAAGGCTCAAGGAAGGCCATGTGAATCTCATGGAAAAGGGGTAAAACAACAGATATTATAGTTGTATTTGAATGGTGGAGGATACTACATTGGTATTAGAGTAGGAATGGGAACAGGAGGGATCAGGTTGTGGGAGGATGGAGCCAGAGAGTACTGGGAGAGACAATTAGAGTGGTTGAGGGACTCTCTGGGGTGAGCTCCCAGGAATCTATGGGGTAACCCTAGCTAAGACTCCTACTACATGGAGATATGGAGCCATCTCATGGCAAGACTTACAGTGGATGGATTGTGACACAAACTTTGCCACAAAAACTTCAACCTACAATCTGTCCTGCCTACAAGATGTGCAGGGGTAATGATGGAACAGAAATTGAGGGAATAGCCAACCAATAACTGACTCAGATTGATATCCATGAGATGAGAGAGAGCCCATGTTTGATACTGTTAATGATATTATGCCATACTTATAGACAGGAGTTTAGCATAATCATCATCAGAGAAGCTTTATCCAGAAATTTATGGAAAGAGATGCAGAGACCTGCAGGCAGACCTTGGGGAATTCTGTGGAAGAGGAGTAGGAAGGATTGTAGGAGGTAGAGGGATCAAAGACACCTCTGAAGAATACTGAAAAACCTGGGCCAATGGGGACTTACAGAGACTAACCTGCCTGATGATTAGGGATCATCCATGGGACTTACCTACACCTGCTGCACACATTTAACAGTTGTACAGCTTGGTCTTCATGTGGAACTCCTAACAGCAGGATCAGGGTCTGTCTTTGAATCTGTTGTCTGTCTTTGGGAATCTTTCCTCTTTCTGGGCTGCCTCATCTAAATTTAAGAGGAGAAGATGCCCTACTCTTCCTGCAACTTGATATGCCAAGGCTAGTTGATATGCATGGGAGGCTTCCCCTTTTCTGAAGATCAAAGAAAGAGGAGTCTAGGGTGGGAGAGAAAGGGCAGGGTGGAAGTGAAAGGTGGGGAAGTAAGACTGGGAGGAAAGGAGGAAGGGGAAACGGAGCACTAATGTTGGATGTAAATTAATTAATTAAAAAAGAAAACTGTGGCCAATTGATTTATTTTTAAATGTTATTTTATTTATTAGACTTTATTTCTTAAAACAATTTAAAATTCAAAGTCTACCAAATCTTTTCTTACTTTGTACCCACCTAATTTTAAATTCTTTCTCAAGAAACAAAACCAACAACAATAAAAAACAATCCCACCAAAAAATAAAACAAAATAAAATGCAATCCTAAAAGGAAACAAAGAAAGAAAGAATATCAAACTGTAACTAAATAAATCACACACACACACACACACACACACACACACACACACACACACACACACACACCCCTGTGGAGTCATTTTATGTTGCTCAATTTCTTTTGAAAATGATCCCTGTCCTGTAGAGGAATTTAATCCAGCAACCCAGCCACTCCAGTCAGGGATCATATACAAAGACATGAGGGATCCTGATGGAATGCAGACAAGCCACATGCATTCAAAACCTCTGACTGAACCTGTACTTGGATATCAGGTAGTGAGTCTATTTGTGGTCACTAGTACTGTCTCCTAAACTTGTGAGAGGTCTGAAGGTATCCTTTGATTTTTGCCAGTGTTATTAACTTATGTAGACCTGTTTAAAAGCGAAGCAACACCATTATAGTTATCCTACTGAGCCATAGATTCTGAGTTTCATTTCAAAAGTGAAAGCCAAGTTGGCGTACGTAAAGGATTTCCATGTAGCTGTGGTGCTAGTTATTACAGGCTACATTATATGCTAAGGGTATTTATGTTCCCAAGTGTACAAGCCTTCTGTTAAAAGTATGTTCTATTATCACTGATGTTCAAAGTGTAGGGTATGAAAACGCAAGCTTAGGACAGCACTTTACCAAGCTGGTGTCCTCCAATGAAATTGCTTGTAATGATAGTCTTTTACAGGTTTTCATTAAAGATGTTTATGTGCTTTTAATTGACAACTAACTTCTTGCTGGTGTATAGTAAAATATTAATATATTTTATCATTAAACTGCTGCATGACTATCCAAAAACAAACAAACAAACAAATGTCTGACCGAAATGCAAACACACCCTTAGTACATACCATTAAGGAAAAATTAGTTTGTAGAAGTAAGCAGCTATGCTTGACAGTGACATCTAATTGAAAGACAGGAAAAGTGACAGCAAAGAAAGATTTTGACATAACGAATCAGAGAAAGGAGATTCCCAACTCTCAGGAGGACAGATAGGAAAGAGATTATTTCATAGTAGAGCAAGCAGACAAAATCAGCCAGTGGTGAACCATTGCAATGAGTGCAGTACAGTGCAGTTGAATTCATTCTTGAATTCATTGGAGGACAGCAGAGGTAGTTGAATCCAGAGAATAAGAAGGAGCCAAAATATTAGAACAATTTGCCAGAGCTAATGTGAGACCAAGCAGAGAAAGTCAGTAAGAAGCTGAGAGAAACCAAATAGCATCAGTTAGCATGGAGAGGAGTTTGGGCCAGAACAGCTGAGTTGAAATAGCTAAACTACTGAGTTTAGAAGGAAGTAGAAAATTTGAGCTTATTCAGTAGTAAAGCTCCTGGATGACAATTACATCTGATGAGTAAAAGTTAATTTTCCACTGCCCTAGAGATTTATGTACCTAGTGTCACTGCATTGGAGAAGCCCACTTTCTCTCTCTACAAGCCAGCATAAATAACAGCCCAGGTGACAACCTTTACCCTAGTGGCTAGGTATTTACTCATTCATTTTAAATTAAAAAGTAAAATACAATAAGATAAAGCCAACACTATCACATCAAAGTTGCTCAGGAAAAACAACAGAGGAAAAGAGCTGGCACAAGAAACAGAGACCCATTCATTTGCACACTCATGAATTCCATAAAACATTAAACTAGAAGCCATAATATAAGCACAGAGGACCTAGTACAGACATATGCACATCCTGTGCATGGTGCTTGAGAGCACTGTGTAAGTTCATATGAACCTTTTCCATATTAACTTAGAGGACCTTTATTTTACAGGTGTCTCCCATCCCTTTATACCTCTTGTGGTTTTTCTTCTGTTGAGTTTTCTGAGCTCTGAGCAGGATGTGTGGGGTCGTGGTATGACTGAAACATCCAATTTAGGGTTGAATATTCCAAAGTCCCTCACTCTCTACCTAATAATCCCGGAGTGTAGATCTATGTAGTACTTCCTATCTGCTCCAGGAAGACTCTTGTCTGATGATGGCTGAACATGGCATTGATCTGTGAGTATAGGAGAATATCATTTGGAGTCATTTTATCACAGCATACTTTTCTTAGACCAGTGTTACTTGGTTTTTACCATAGCTCCCTGGATTATTTTTCCTTGTTTTCTTGCTCACCCAAGCAATGCCCACTATGGATTATGTCTAGTGGAGTGAATTTAAGTCAAGTCAGTTATTGGTTGCTGACTCCCACAAGATTTGTGCCACCATTACCCTAGCATATCTTGCAGGTAGTACACTACTGAAGATGAAGGATTTGTGGCTGGGTTGGTGTTTGCTTCTCTTTTTATGGACTAAAATGTGCCTTGCTGTACCAAAGACACTGGAACATGGGAGTGAATGTTCTCTGTAGGCACAAGCCAGACTTCTTCATGTTCACTGAATTATGTGGGTGTTGTCTTTATCAGTGGAGCTTGCTGTAAGTTTGTAGACAGTATGCAGTCTGGGCAACAATCTAAGTTGTTTGGGGATTTCCATTTGACCCCTTTGGCCAACGACTCAATTAGATATAAACCTGTACTGGACACTTCATTTGAAGACAAGAGATGGTCTATTGGTGTTTTGTCTCTCTTACTATTAGGCAATTTTATTTAAATAACCTGTGTGTGTGTGTGTGTGTGTGTGTGTGAAAGTTTATACTGTGTTAGTTCCCAAAAAACTCATGTGACCCGTAATTTTCACTTTTTCCTCCCTGTATTTCCTACCACAATTCCTCTTGTTTCCCATGCCCCACTTGATTCTCCCTTTCTACCCCTCATTTCATCCATTTCTATCTAATGTACTTTCATTTTTCATTAATTAATGCATTTATTTACTTAATATCACAATAGCTGCCTCTGTCCTCCTCAGTTGCCCTTCCCACAGCTCCTCCTCCAATTCCCCTTCCCCTTCTCCTCTACTAACATTTGTTAACAAGATCTATTGGGTCCCTCTAGTATCTTATTTTTATATCAACACTCTGTGGTTTTATGATCTGTAGCTTGGTTATTGTGAGGCAAGTAGCTGTGTGACTGGGGAGTAGTGTGTGAGGTATAGATATGTCCAATCCCTGAAAAAAAAAATCTCATCTTGAGGCCAAATTACAGGTTCAAATATCTATAAGGAAATGTACCAATAAAGGAATTTCTCTTCATGAAAACAAAGCATTCCCATCATGTAGGAATGAGCAATACTGTACATTCACCCTGAAAACCCATGCTCACGCCCTAAGGTTTATATAGCCCTTGTTACCTTGTAAGAAGAGAGACTCTCTCAAAACTGACTCAGAGAAGGTTATGTCTCCCCAAATTCGCCACCATACAAGGTTCTGAAGAACTGGGTGCCAGAGAGCAAAAGCAGATGCAGGCCAGCAGTCTATCATTGACTTAACAGCTAATACCCACAGAGAAGCAAATGTATACCAAATTTGTGTTTATGGGACTAGGAATCCAAACTCAGGTGTGTTTTATTTTTCTAGTACTCTCCATTCGTTTGCAAATTTCATGTCCTCTCTCAGACTCTTTCTGTCTCTCTGTCTCTGTCTTTCTGTCTCTCTGTCTCTGTCTCTCTGTCTCTCTCTTGGTCTCTGTCTCTCTCTGTCTCCTCTCTCTCTCTCTCTCTCTCTCTCTCTCTCTCTCTCTCTCTCTCTCTCTCTCTCTCTCTCTCTGTCTCTCTCTCTCTTTCTCTCTCCTTCCTCCTTCCCCAGTGTGTGTGTGTCTGACTAGTACTCCATTGGGTACCACATTTTCTTTATCCATTCTTCTCTTAAGGGATATAGAAATTCTTTCCAATTTCTGTATATTAGTAATAGAGCAGCTGTAAGGAGCCACCCTCACATTGGCCATTACAAGATGGCGCTGATGGCACTGGCACCCGTGTAAACAAACCATCTGTGCATGCGCCGGGGTAGTTTTCCACCCCATGTGCTCTGCCTTCCCCGTGACTACAACTCCGGCCCATGGGCTGCAGCCAATCAGGGAGCGACATGTCCGAGGTGGAGGACAGTCCTCCATAAAAGGGACGGGTTTCCGCCACTCTCTGGCTCTCTTCTCCACTGGCTCCTGAAGGGGTAAGCAATAAAGCTTGTGCTGCAGAAGATTCCGGTTGCCCTGAGCGTGTTCTTACCAGGGGGGACAAAAGCGTGGGCAATAAGCAGCAATGAACATAGCTGAATGAGTACCTCATGGTAAGATAAGACATCCTTTGAGTCTAGACCAAGACTGGTGTTGTTGGGTCTTGAGGCAGATCAATTCCTGCGTTCTCTAGGAACCACCAGCATCATTTCCATAGTGTCTGTATGTGTTTTCTCTACCACCAGTGACATATAAGTGTGCCTTTTAGTCCACATCTTCACCAGTATGATCTGTCACTTGTTTTGTTGGTCTTAGCCATTAGAAAGATGGAAGATGAAATCTCAAAGTAGTTGTAATTTTAATTTTCCTGATCGTTAAGGATGCTGAACCTTTCTTTGTGAAGATTACCAGCATTTTGATCATCTCAATAGATGCGGAAAACGCCACTGGGAAAATACAATATCTCTCCTTGATACAAATTCTATAGACCCTTTAATTGCATTGTATTAGGCTTTTTATAATTATTAGTTTTTCCATATCCTAATTTGAATCAAATAGGACAACTCTCATTTTAATCTGCTTATAACTTTTATTTCCAATATAGCAAACAAAACAAGATGAAAGCATCAACAAATTAGAAAAAAAAGTTCTGGAACAATTAAGGATACAAAGGACATACCTAAACACACTAACATCAATATACAGCAAACATATAGCCAACAAAAACTTAACTAAAGAGAAACACAAAGCAACTCCATTAAAATAAGAAACAAGACAAAGCTGCCCAGTCTCTCCATATATATTGAATATCATACTTGAATTCTTAGCTAGAGCAATATGACAACGAGGTCAAGGGGATGTAAATTAGAATGGAATAAGGCAGTGTATAATTATAATCAGATATGATATGATAGTATTCACAAATGTCACCAAAGATTTCATCAGGAAGCTCCTATAGCTAGTAAACACTTTCAGCAATGTAGCCGTATACACCATTAAATCACACACACGAAAAGCATTAACCCTATGGTCTGAGAAAGAATTCAGGGAAACAAAACTTTTATAATAACATCACCTAATATAAAATATATTCCATCTGCTTTAACCAAGCAAAAGGAAAATTTCACTGGTACACACATTATTATTTTTCATAAACTTTGAGGTTGTGGTATGTGCTATAACAAAGTTAATGAGCTAAGACAGATATATGTCTACACATAAAGGGAATATCATTTGTAGAGATTTTTAGCAGCATTATAAAAATACATGATACATCATTCAATACTGTGTTAGAGAAACAATATCTTTCAGATAAGAGGCCAAACATTACAACAAAATTAACTCCTGGTGTCTCTGCCATTAGGAATTTAGAAAAAATGTTAGAAAATTTCTGCCAAGACCCATGTTAGTGAAAGATAGACAAATTTCATAGAGCACCTTTGTCTCAACTGACAGCGACTGTAAGTAAGACCCTTTCTTCTTAAAGATATATTTTTATTAAAATTAGTATTATACCTATGCAGCATTGTTTTTCAATGGAGAATGCCCTTGTGCTCAGCTTTGTGAAATAGTACCCTAAAGCACCCAAGTCTCCGTGATGGGACTCTCAGTCACTAAAACCCAGGTGCATCTTCTCCACAATGAGCACTGCCTCTGGTACAGAATCATTTCAGAGTAAATTTCTGAGCATTAACACTTCAAAGCAGCTGAAGAAAGGGGGGCTATTATAATACCAGGTTTCCAAGGGAATCCACGTTTTCAACAGAGATAGAATTTCTTTCTGTGCCTGTGCTTCATAGCATCTTAAACTTTTGCTGTTTTGTCTATTGCTCATTCGGTATTTTATTGGCCCATCTACCTATAACCTGTTCTGTTTTACTTCAAATAAATATGCTGTTTTCCAGAGTAGGAAAAATACCTGTTTGAAAAAATCAGCATTCTGCTGTTTTGTTTATTTCTTCCTGTATGTGTGAATGCATGTGGACATGTATAGGTAGGTACATATGTGTGCACATGTATGTGCAAGTATTCAAGCACATATATGTGGAGCCAGAGATCAATGTCTAGTGTCAATTTCAATCAGTTTTCCCTTAATTCTTGGACAGTTTCTGACTGAACTCAGAGCTTACTCTTGTTAGACTGAATGTTCAGAGAGATCTTGTATTAAAAAAATATATAAAAAGGGTGAGTGTAGAAGAGTGGAGGGAGGCAGTCAGAGAGAGAGGGAGGGAGAGAGAAAGAGAGAGAGAGAGAGAGAGAACTTAACCCTATTTCCATACAAAGTAAACTAGAAAGATGTAGTATAAAACAAAATACTCTTTTATTTTCAGTTAGTTTCTTTTCTTTTTTCTTTTTTTTTTTTTAACAGTGACAATGGTAGGATATTTCAAAGGCATATTCTAATGTAGTCAAATAAAATATACTGACCTAAGAATGCATTGCAATTTTCAGCAAATTGGTTTGCAAAATCATCCATTGAGGATGAAAGGGATGAAAACATCTCCATATTTGTAGGGGACAGAGTGGCCTATGAGCCCTCCTTCAGTTCCCTGGCAGCAGATCTGGACATCCCCTTATCCTCTTGTTTTAGAAGCAGCCCACTAAACATCCCTTCTGTGTGACCTATACGTAATTACTGTCCTGAATCTTCAGCTCCTTTACTGTAACACTAAAAATTTCAGGATTGCAGAAAAGGGAATTGAGGAAAGGTCAGAACTCTAATCAAGATGTGATTCCTGGACTAAAAAGCAAGTGTGTTATTAGTATGAAAAATGAGAACGTTAAGGCAAATTATTTCATGCACTGTAGGGTTACACATTGTCTTCTAAGTCTATTGACAAAATTTAGAAAGTTTATACTACAGTTCTTCAACGTGGAATCTACAGGAAAAAATATGTTCTCAATACTTCAGTTTATATATGAGGTATGTTTATATGCAAATTAAAATTAAATGAATGTAAATGTATCACAAAGGTACTACTACATTTTAACTAAAATGCTAATCTCCATATTAATACAGAATACAAGATGTTTGCATTGTAGGTCATAATTTTCCATTAGAAATGCATACGGGATCTACAACCCTATAGGTGGAATAACGTTATGAACTAACCAGTACCCAATTAGAGCTCTTGACTCTAGCTGCATATGTATCAAAAGATGGCCTAGTCGGCCATCACTGGAAAGAGAGGCCCATTGGAGTTGCAAACTTTATATGCCCCAGTACAGGGGAATGCCAGGGCCAAAAAGTGGGAATGGGTGGGTAGGGTAGTGAGGGTATGGGGGACTTTTGGGATAGCATTGGAAATTTAATTGAGGAAAATATGTAATAAAAAAATCTCATGACTTTTAAAGGTGGAAATAACAGTAGTGAGTTATAGAATGCCATGTAATAATATCGTTTAGGTTTATCAAGTAATAAGTCTGAATGGATCTATCCTAAGTACTGGTTGGTGAGTGTTGGTCCAGCTGTATAATATTTACATAAAATTACATTTGCAAGTGTGTATCTGTCTCCTTGTCTTAGATAAGGTAATGTTGCTTATGTAGCTAATGCTCACAGTAAGAACCATAGACCATCAAACAACAATTCACCACCAGGATGGGTATATACATATATCTGAGTTGTTGGTTAGTTGAGTAGAAGAGACTGCCACCCTAATACAGGCTATTGCTGTTGCCTCTGATTGCCTCCACAAAGATAAAGGTAAGACCCTGTGGGTGATGTTATCATGTACTTTAGACACAGGACCCAGAAGATTTGCACCTCATTTGACCTGAAAGTCTCTTTCAGGAGAAGAAGCTCTCATTGCATCACAAAATACTGTGCAAGCTGCCAAAGGGGAGAGCAGTTAATCCAAGCAGCTATGGCACCTATGAACCACAACAATAACTAGACTTATAAGATATTCCTAAAGAAAGTCCCAGACAGATCAGGGATACAAGGGGCATACCTCAACAGAATAAAAGCAGTTCACAGCAAACTCAGAGTAAATATCAACTCAAATGGAGAGAAAGTCAATGCAATTCCACTCAAATCAGGACAAACAAAAGCTAATTCACTCTCTCCAAACCTATTCAATATGGTACTTGACGTCTTAGCTTGATCAGTAAGGAAACTGAAGAAGATCAAGGGAATGCAAATTGGAAAGGAAGAAGTCAAACTATCATTTCCTATGATAATGATATCTACGTATGCCATGCTATGCTGTACTGTGCTATGCTGTGTTGTGCCATTCAGTGCTGTGCTGTGACATGATATGGTATGCTATTATGTTATATACATGTAATTCAAAAATTCCACCAGGGAACCCCTACAAACTGCTAAACCCTTTCAAAAAAGTAATTGGATAAAGAATTAACTCACAAAAGTCTGTATCCCTTCTATATACAAAGGACAAAAGATCAAGGAAGGAAATTACAGGAACAAACACTTTCATAATGGCCTCAAATAACAAAGTATTTTGGAGTAAATTTAACCAAGCAAGTTAAAAACTTGTATGATAAAAACTTCAAGTCTTAGAAGAAAGAAATTGACGTAGGTTTCTGAAACGGAAAGATCACCCATGCATATGGATCAGTAGAATTAAAATGGTAAAAATGATCATCCTACAAAAAAGTTCCACTACTCAGAGCTTACAGAATTCCTCAGAAAGCGAGGCAGAAAGAATATGAGTTAGAGGGGATGGAGAACACCAAGAAAACAAGGTTCTCTAAATAAATATGAAGAAATCTCATATGAACTCACAGGGAGAGAAGCAGCATGCACAGGCCTGAATAGGTCAGTTCCAGGTTCTGTTCTTTTATATTATGACTACCAGTTTACTCTTTTTATGAGATTCTTGTCTATGCAATCAAGTGTTTCTCTTATTCTTGTGCCTTTCTTGGGGTTTATTTCCTTCTATTGGTTGATCTTGTCCAACTTCAATATGATTGCTTTTATCTTTTACTTTTCAGAATGAATGAATGAAGATGTAGGCACTAGGGTCAACAACTGAACTGTCATTCATTCCTGATGGTAGAAGGAAAACCAGTTTATATCAATCGAGTGACACTGGGTATATCAACCACTCCATAGCAAGCCTTATATTCAGGAGTAGTTGACCAACAAAGTGTACTCTACAGTTGTTTGTTGATGCTTGTTTGTTATCATTTTTTTATTTGTTTACAGTTTGGAGGGTTTTATTGTTGTATTGGATTTTTGGTTTTTTGAGAAAGGATTTAAAGTTGGCTGGATAGGGACAGAGATAGGATCAGGAAGAACTTGGAACAGGGAAAGAATATAAAAAATATATTTAAATTTAAAATTGTTTTCAATAATAAAGCATATAATAAAAAGGAAAAGAAAAGATACTTTTAAAGGTGTGATAGTGACATTCATCGTTTGGTGAAAAACAACAGCTGTCTAATTGTAATTAAAGTCTACTAAACAGGAAAAACTCAAGCTTGGTATGAGAAACAACCAACTCCTTGCGGTTAGTGAGACAACCAGTCTTAGAGAAGAATCTATGGCTGTCACTGGACTAAACAAGTTTTATTCCCAACTTCTCTAAAAACTTAACCTTATGCTCGCAAATAAATGTAGCTATCACTCCTCTCTTTGACCAGATGAAGAACATCAAAGATAAAACACAACTGCTCAACATATAAAGAAAATTGATCTTGGGGTGCTCATTCCCAAGGGACTCAATGACAAGACATCAGTTTCACCTAAGGTATGGGGAATGTTATGACAGAGGGGGCCAAAAGGTCATAAGAGCCACAGAACAAGGGAATTGTTCTGTGCAATTGTGCATTCTAGAAATTATAGAGAGGCTACCTCTAACATACCATGATGATATGACTGCCTAAGTAAGACTAAATATCACAAAACTAATATATATGCTAATGTTGGAAGAGAAAATCTCACTGTGACTCACTCTTAGAACTACAGAAGGTAATGACTGACTAGAGAGAATTAGTCCTTTGAGGAATGACAATTATAAGTAATAATAATAATTACTATATATAATAGTAATAATCAAGCTGAAATCATATACATACAAATTCACTTAATCAACTCAGCTATATGTGTCTTCATTTATGTATGTATGTGTGTGTGTGTGTGTGTTAAAAAAAGAGATCATGAATTTGAGAAAGAATTGAAGCACATGAGAGGACTTACAGAAAGGAAAGGGGAGAAATGGTATATATTTTAATTCAAAATTAAATTGGGTTATTTGGTTTGTGTCTAATTCTTTGAGTTCTTTATATACTTTGGATAATAGTCCTTTGTTTAGTGCAGGGTGAAAATCTTTTCCCATTCAGTTGGCTGCTGTTTGGTTTTATTGATAGTGTTCTTAGCCTTGCAAAAGCTTTTCAGTTTCATGACGTTCCATTTATTAATTGTTGATTTTAGTGTCTGTGTTATTGGTGTTCTGAGCAGTAATTTTGTCTCCTATGTTACTGAATTCAAGGAAGTTCCCTACATTTTCTTCTATTTGAATTAGTGTGTCTGGTTTTATTATGAGGTTAAATAGGGAAAAAGATATGAGTCTGTTGGCATCCTTCTGCATGCAGACATCTAGTTGTACAAGGACCATTTTTTTGAAGATGCTTTTTCTCCCTATAGCATAGTTTTGACTTCTTTGTCAAACATCAAGTGTCTATTGGTCTACAGCTTTATTTATGGGTCTTTGATTCTATTCCATTGACCAATGTGTCTGTGTCTATTCCAATACCATGTAGGTTTTTAAAATTATTATTGCTCTGTAGTATTGCTTAAAATCAGGGATGGTGATACTTTCAGCCTAAGTAGACTCATGCAATAGAAATCCTGACTTTCATTCTTTACTATGTGCATCTTGGCAGATTTGACTTATCCAAGCTCTTACAGTGAAGAAAAGGTAATACTAAAAAGGGCTAAATACTAGGGATGTTTGAATTTTTAAATAATTTTATTAAGGTTTGATTGATACAAAAAGAACTTTGTAACAATTTTAAAACCTATTTTTAAACTTGTCAGTCACTTCCAGAAGTTTTGTATTCCTTGTATTTTAGGTATTTCTTCTTAACCAAAACACTCCCACCTAGAAAGAGAAAAAGGTATGAAATTCAGAAGGCAAACAAAACTTAGAAGGCTCAGAAAGCTAAACTTTATAATTACAAAATTTTCACTCCATGATTATGTGAGCAGTGATTGCTACCAGTGAGAAGTAATTCTCAGGTGGGTCTCTCAAGCCTAGAGGTGCAAGGCTCTCCAGAGACACAGATTGTGTGTGTCTCCACTAGGCTTCAGTGCCATTTCTGGTGATGAAGCTGCCAGTAGTTGTTCACAGTCATGTAACACGTTGTCCCAATATGTTATACTGCTTATATCCAATAAGTGACTGTATCCAGTATTTTCACAGGTTCTCCAGGCTAGACTTTGGTGTAATTGTGTCTTTCTTCTGTTGTCAGAACCTTGTTCTGCGTGAATAGATGTTAGTTTACATGCTATGCAATGTATAGGGAAGCAACATCCCTTCGTTATTCATTACTAAGTGTTTAGTAATACAAAGTAGCCTCTGGCAAACTGTTAAGATAATGCGGTGTATGGACTGCTGTAAAGTCCTGTGCTGTGCAGTCACTCTGCAGACTTCACTCACCTTACATTGGTGAAATCTGTGACCTTTGAATGAATACACTCCCCTGTGATTGTACCCTGTTCCTTTCCACCTACAATCTTCTCATGAGTCTGATTACTGTTGATTTGACATATAATTCATATGACTGAGTAATTTTTCTCAGACATGCTGAAAATATAATATTGCTGCAAATGGCAGCATCATCTCTCTTTTCTGAGATTGATTAATTGTCTATTATACATAATGGACTACATACACATAGAGAGATATAGTGAGTTCTGATTTTTTCAATTATATTTTCCTTGCCTTGAATATTGTGAGTAACATATAACATATAAGTCAGTGATATCTTCCTAACACACTGGTTTCTGTTTCTTTAGCTACTTACACAATATTAGTTTTGCTTGATTACATAATAGTTCTATTTTTAAATGTTTATTATACATCTATATACTGTTTTCTATGAAGGCTATACAATAATTCTACAAATTGCATGAATTTCTTTTTCTCTGTTCTCACCAATACATGTTTACTTTTCCTTTCATGTTCTTTCTTCTTTCTTCTTTCCCTCTATCCCTCCCTACCTCCCTTCTCCCTTGCTTCATTTGTTTCTTTGTTTCCTTTCTTTCTTTCTTTCTTTCTTTCTTTCTTTCTTTCTTTCTTTCTTTCTTTCTTTCTTTTTCTTTCTAATAATAACCACTCCACCATACATATTTAACAGATTTTGATTGCTTTTCTTTGATGATTAGTGATGTTAAGTATTCTTTCACACACACTTGACCTTTTTATGTCTTATTTGGAGTAATATATATATATATATATATATATATATCCAGTATCTTTGCTCATCTTCACCTTTTACATGTTTACTCATTACATGTTGCTTTCTATTCGAACCAGCAGAAAAGAGCAACAACACTACGTTCTTCTCAAAGCAGTTTATTCAGGAACCTTTCAACATCATGCATGAATCTCTCTCCAGAAATCAATCTCTTCAGGAAAAAACAACAACCAACCCGCCCCCAATCGCAATCCCTTATATATCCTCTCAACCACGCCCCATCAGCCCAGTCCATGTAACAGCAGTCCATTGGCCAGAATCATCACTCGTCATATGGTCCGATCTTGCATCATGGTGCATCTGCGCAATTCTCATGATGGATGTGGCTTATTTTCAGGTGTATGAGGAGGGTCAGGTGCAAGTCATAAGACTTGGCTGCAGTCCCGGCCGCCATCTTGGGACTGCTGCCGCATCCACTCCCCACAATTACAGATTTATAAAATTTCTGCCACAGGTCCTTCCATCCACGACGACACAGACACCAAGTTGGGTTCACGCAGCAACTTTACTTTTCTTTTACAGCTCTCTTCCCCAGCAGCTTCTTCGTAGGGCAAGGGCTAAACAACTCCTATTACAACAGCTTCTCTTACTCTACTTCTACTCCCGGCAAGGGCTAAAACTACTCTTATTCTACTCATGCTGACTCACCTCCTTCTAGCTCCAGCCCACCTCATCCAATCAGAATTCACACATACTCCAGGCAGGAGCTTAGGTCGTTCACAGATAGGCTGACAGGTCCTGATCACGAAGAACAGTCCAGCCTGCCAGGCAGCCCACGCATGCAGCCTCACTGCGCATGTTCGGGCAAGGCAGTAAACAAGTGGGTTTCACGGGGCCTGTGGCTGCACCGCTTCCTGCAAATTTCCTTGAATATCTAATCTATACTTTATCAGATATGTAGTATGTAAGTGTTTCTTCCCAAATTGATGAGTTCCTTTTTTACTTTGTTAAGGTATTCCTTTGTTGTGTATATAAAATCTATTTTGATGTAATAAAATTCACTTGAAAAATTTTAGTGGTTTTGCATGTACTGTGTTTATTAAGATAAATATCACCAGGATCCAACCTGACAATCATATGGCTATATACAACTGAGTTTATTACTGTGACCTCTATATGAAGCCCACAGCTCAATGACAGGAGAAGAACAATGTCACATGCCACCAAGATGTTGAATTCACAGGTAGAGGCCACTAGTCAGAGAGCAGTCAGCAGGCACACATCAACACACACAGGTCACTAAAGGTAAGCATACATGCAATCCTGCACCCAGGCTACACAGAGATGTGCATACAGGCCTCCAGAGAGACACAGATAGGAAGTCTGTAAGGGATGGGAGCAAAGGCACACACACACACACATACACACACACACACACAAAGCATTTTGCTAGAAGTCACTATAAAACAGTTCACATCACAATTTACTTTTGATTCCTTGGCTATCTGGCATTAGCCATCCTTTGTTAACTTCTTTGGATGTCCAGTACAAGCCATATTAGCAAAATATCTATATAAGCACCAGGTTTTCTAGATATAAATATTAAATTATGGTTTTAAGCTTAAAATATATGACATCCTGCAGAATATAAATCTCTAGAACCACTGTCAGATATAAATATTGCTAGTATTTGTCCATGAAATTATATATGTTCAATAACAATAATCATAACATTTCCTTTGTTTTAAGCAAAAGTTTTATTTATTATAAATAATTCTCCTTTACCCTATTGGTATAACATTATTTTAAGGGACAAAACAGAAAATGAGCAAATGTACAGTTGTAGAACAAGCTATATTTTAAATATGAATGCTACCTAGAAATTGATAATTATATAATATATTTTAAATTATATACAAATAGTTTATAAAATATATGCTTATTCATTTTTACCCGAATTATGGAAAATTGAAATGTAAAGGGAGTTTTCAAGCCTGTGTTCTCTCTGAATTCTATTTATGTATCTTGTATCTAAGAGAAGGGTACAGTTGCATTTACATTATGTAGTCGCCATCACTTGTTTTTACAGTAAATGTTTTAATTAACACACTACCAGTTTTTACTTATAAATGCAAGTTAAGGATAAAGAAAGTAAATAAAGAAAGTTGAGAACTTTACTTCAAGGATTTATTTTAAAAATTAATCCTCTTAGTCTTTGAAGTATTTCAAAAAGCCATTGAAAGTCTAGAACTGAAACATCAAGAATTATTTTAGAGTCTCTTAGCTGTTAATTAGTTTGATGAATTTCTTGCAGAGACCACTACTTCCAGCTGCTGATTGATTGTAGCACATAACTTGACCTCATTACTCATTACTAGATGAATCTAATTGTATTGAGTAGATACTGCAAATATGTTTTTCAGAAAAATATGAGACAAAATTTAATTTTTAAGTGTTTTTTGAGTCTAAAATGTAGGCAATTCTTCAAATATCATTACAGCTATACTGAATCAATAGCAAGTACTTAAGTGATGGTTGAATTATGTTATATTTTGACATACAAGCATTTTTTATTAAGTTGAACAAGGTTGAAATAAAAAGTTAAGCTTAACCAGATAAAAGTCACAGCAACTGGTTATGCAATACCAAATAGCCAGCCATGAAAACATGTACTAATAACATTATACAGACTGTGTAGGTTATATATTATACAGACTGTGTAGGTTATATATGTGTGTGTATCTACAAATATGCATTTCTATTCATATTTGTATGCATATATACATATATATGGTTGTAACAACAATTCAAGAAAAAGAAAACATACATTGGAAACAGAACAAGAAACGCTTTATATGCGGGCTTGGAAGGCAGAAAGAAAAAAAAAGAGAAATTATGTAATTATAATCTCAAAATGAAAAGAAAAACTGAAAATAATATAAAGCATCCCATTGATTAATTAAGTAATTATAGTATACCTTTAAAGATATATAATGAAGTTCCTGTCAAATTCTCAATTTTTTACTCATAGAATGTTAAATCCTATTTGATGATTAAAAATAAGAAATTAATGAACATTAATATTCATCAAAAGTAAAAGTAAACAATAAAGAACCATTATAAGTTTACTGTGCAAATTCTTTAATTTTCCATTTTTTGTGGAATTGTCTTCTAACAACAGTTGTTTGAAGTGGAAATTTCTGTTTTCTTTGGAAAGTCTGTTATGTCAAATGATGGTTTGCTGGGGCACACAGGTGAAAGGATGTTTTACTAAAGCAGACATGTGAAAGAATGTTTTGCTGAAGCAGACACAGGTGAAAGGATGTTTTGCTATAGCAGATGCATGAAAAGATGCATGATGTTTAGAAAGAATAGATAGAACTCCATGGAGAGTGGGAGCTTGAGCATTGTTTCACTTTGCTCAGACTTGCTATTCTTCGCTGACTACACACATGTATTGGTTCCCCTTACATTGTATTGCTGACTTTGCTTGTGGTGACTGCATAGAAAAAACTCACTGGAGAACTTCTTGTGAGTTTCTTGCAGCTGCTTGCTGCTTCTGCAGATTTGGGTAAGTTGGCGAGCCTGGCACTGTCTTCTGGATTGAACTACCCTTGTTGGTTTGTGTATGGTGTCTGCTGAGTGTACTGGACTGCACCTGCTGATTCATGTTTTCTGTTTGCTGAGTGGACTGGATTGAGAACAATAAAGATTGCAATCCCAAAGAACTGTATCAAAGCAAGTTCACTTCTCCCATATTCTAGGAACCTTTCAAACTTTTCATTTCCACTATCTCTGGTGGGTGGGTAGTTGGCTAGAAGAGAGATTGATTGAACCCTTATAAAAGAAGGTTGAGAAAAATATATGCCTACAGTTTTTACTAAGTAAAAGTTCTTTGTTAATTTTATGCTAATATCAGAGATGAAATCAGTAGGTCTTAGTACTTCTATATGAAATGTTAAAATAACAATGAGGACCAATGTGCTTATGTCAAAGTTCAAAACATAACTTTGTAAATCACACATGTAATATACAGAGTTGAACCATTTCCTAGCACTCAATATGCTACTAAATGAATTTTTATTTCACACTTCTTCAGGTATACCACCTACAGCAACAAAATAAATAGATTAGAAGAGTTATCTTTAAGCCGGGCATGGTGGCACACACCTTTAATCCCAGCACTCAGGAGGCAGAGGCAGGCGGATTTCTGAGTTCGAGGCCAGCCTGGTCTACAAAGTGAGTTCCAGGACAGCCAGGGCTATACAGAGAAACCCTGTCTCAAAAAACCAAAAAAAAAAAAAAAAAAAAAAAAAAAAAAAAAAAAAAAAAAAAGAAAAAAGAAAAAAGAAAAGAAAAGAAAAGAGAAAAGAAAAGAAATCTTTTATTTTGTATTAATGCATTATACTCCTATAAATAGATGTTTTAAATCAAAATTGTTTATTATTAACTGCAAAATTATTCCGGTACAGTATTTGAAATCTTTTTCCAGTAGAGTTATATATTAGTTCAAGTCCCTACAGTAATGTAAAAAAATATTGCTTCCATTTTTAGAGAAATTATTATGAAGACCATGATTATAGAAGGTAAAAAGAGAGCCATTAACTCAGAGAGAAAATGATGAACAAAAACCCCACCATAGTACTTTTGAATACTTTAGAGTCATTTCCATAATGTGAAACCTTAAAAATAAGACCATAATAACTGGCTCTGCTACTCACACAGCTAATATGTGAAGTCTCCATTCTTAATTATTATACTATACAACTTTTAGGAAACATATGTTATTAAGGTCAGACCGGAAGAAAATACATCATAAATGAATGTGTATGAACAATGAAAAGATATAGAAATGTGAAAATGTAGTTTAGAAATAAATTATCAAAATTTCAACTCTGACTAAAAGCAAACAAGCAAAAGGCAAAGCAATAGCAACAAAATATCGAACTTTTAAGAATATTTCCGGTGGATGTTGTGAATTTAACAACTAACAAGATTGTAAAAATTCTGCAGAGATAATCAGTAGGCAGGGAGGCAACACACTTTCTTCGATCAGTAGTAAAAGAAATTCAAATGATTATGTTCAGTTGTAGTTTCCTAAGCTCATCAGAAGAAAAATTAATGAGCATGAGACAAGAGAACAGGCACGTTAAATTAACGGGAAATAGTGGGTCTTTTCGTTGTAGCACACGCCTCTTTGGTTTCAGTTTTCTTTCCCAGTAAACCAGCTGCCTCTGTTACTATCCGTTGAACTTTCTGAGTCATAATGCTATTCCTTTGCTACCTACATAGTTCTAAAAATAGTTTGTACCTATCTTTCTCTTAGTGGAGTTAGAAGCCTAGATGAACTTTTAGAACCATATAGAGAGGATAATTAACTAATGATATGAGGTATGTCCGAAGCTTATGTATTCATTACACATTTTATTTTTATGTCTTACACAATATACACCTTAAAAAAAACATGCTCAGTGGGAATGTTTTTTTTTTCTTTTTCAAAACTTGTTTTATTTATTTACACCCCAAATGTTGTCTCCCCTGTCCCAGTCCTTCCTCCAAGAGTTCTTCAACCCAACCCCTCCCCTTTAGCACTGAGATGGATGCTTCCACCCACCTGCCTCCCCACCTACCCCCTCCTCACCCCACCCGTAACCTCCTTCCTTGGGGCATCCTCTCCCACTGAGGCCAGACAAGGCAGTCCTTTGCTTCATATGTGCAGAGGGCCAAGGAGACGTTCATGCATGCTCTTTGGTTGGTGGCTTTGTCATTGGGAGCTCCTAGGGGTTCAGGTTAGTTGATAAAGTTGTTCGTCCTATGGGGATACAAACACCTTTGGCTCCTTCAATCCTTCCTTTAACTCTTCCATAGAGATTTCTAACCTCAGTCCAATGGTTGGATTTAAGTATCTGCATCCATCTCAGTCAGCTGCTGGTAAAGCCGTTCAGAGGACAGCTCCTGTCTACAAACACATCATGGTAATAGAGTCAGGATTTGGTGCCAGCCTATGGGATAGATCCCAAGTTGGGCATGTCACTGGATTGCCTTTCCTTCAATCTTTACTCCATTTTTGTTCTGACACTTCTTTTAGACAAGAATGATTGTGGGTCAACATTTTGGTAGGTAAGTTGGTAAGCCCATCTTTCCACTAGGGGCCATGTCTGTCTCCCCACTCCTAGCAATTTCAGCTAAGGTCACCCACAGTGAGTCCTGGGAGCCTCTCACATTCCAGATCTCTAGGACTTTCTACAGTTTCCCCATCCACTCATTCCCCACAGCTGCATTTCTCTAATCATTCTCCTGACTCTCTAGGCTTCTCTCCTGTCTCCCCCAATAACTGATCCTGCCCTCCCTTTCCACTTTCCCCTTCCCCCTCTCATCTCCTACCCACCTTATACCTCTCATGATTATTTTGTTTCCCCCTTCTAAGTGGGATTTAAACATCCTCGCTTGGGCCTTCCTTCTTGTTAAACTTCTTAGCATCTGTAGGTCATATTATGGACATTTTGGACGTTTTGGCTAATATCCACTTATCAATGAGTATATATCATGCATACCCTTCTGGGTCTGGGTCACCTCACCTGGATATTTTTCTAGTTCTATTCATTTGCTTGCAAAATTCATGTTGTTCTCATTTGTAATCGTGGAGTAATATTCCATTGTGTAAATGAACCACCTTTTCTATATTCATTCCTCAGTTGAGGGGGATCTCAAATAAGGCTGTGTCTTAGTCAGGGTTTCTATTCCTGCACAAACATCATGACCAAGAAGCAAGTTGGGGAGAAAAGGGCTCAGTCAGCTTACACTTTCCCCATTGCTGTTCATCACCAAAGGATGTCAGGACTGGAACTCAAGCAGGTCAGGAAGCAGGAGCTGATGCAGAAGCCATGAAAGGATGTTACTTACTGGCTTGTTCAGCTTGCTTTCTTATAGAACCCAAGACTACCAGCCCAGAGATGGTATCACCCACAAGGGGCCTTTACCCCTTTGATTACTAATTGAGAAAATGACTTACAGCTGGATCTTGTAGAGGCATTTCCCCAACTGAAGCTCCTTTCTTTGTGATAACTCCAGCCTATGTCAAGTTGACACAAAACTATCCAGTGCAGGTTCTATGAACAGAGAGGAGCATGTGTCTTTGTGGTACAGTGGGGTTCCTTTTCTTTTAGTATATGCTCATCTGCTCAGCAGTTGGCCAAGGGCATTCTTTATTGACAAATCAAGAACCAATTGAGGAAACCAAGTTAGCAATAGAACCTCCCCTTACTGAGTCTTTGGTAGAACTATTTTCAAATTCCCGAGAAATCATTAGATTGATTTCCAGAGTAATTGAACCAATTTGCAATCCTACCATCAATGAAGGAGTGTTTCTGTAAAACAAAGGACATTGTCAATAGTACGAAACAGCAACCTGCAGATTGGGAAAAATATCTTCACTAACCTTACACTCAAAAGATGGCTACTATTGAAAATATATAAAGAACTCAAGAAGTTATACTCCAAAAACCCAAACAAGTGAATTAAAATATGATGTGCAAAGCTAATCAGAGAATTCTCAACAGAGAAATCTCAAATGGCTGAAAACCACTTAAAGAAATGTTCAAAGTCCTTAGTCATCAAGGAAATCAAATAAAAAGACACTGAAATTTCCCCTTACACCAATCAGAATGGCTAAGATCAAATACTCAATGATAGCACATGCTGGTGAGGATGTGGAGAAGGACCAACACATATCTTAAAATGATTCCATTTCTCATGATAAGCATTTAAGCTGTCATAGGTGGAGACAACCCAGTAGAAATTGAAATGTATATAAACCTTAAACCTTTCTAAGAATGAATGTTTAACTTTTGAATTTGGAATCAAGCATGCAAAAGAATTGTAATGAGAATGAAAATATACCATACCAAGTCCTAACTCTGTTGACCATATACTCACCCAAGCATGCTCAAACTACCAGTGGCCAGCCTCTAAAAGAAAACCGAGTCCTTTCTCTTCTGCATCACAGCCAACAATAATCAGTTATGAAGATCTGTACTTCAGCATCCATAATATTTTTTAAGAATTCTCTTCAATGTTTTTCTGTCTAAACGTTTTCTTTTGGGAGGGATGGAGTGGTATAGGGAGAAGCTGTCACCGAAGCCTTCTATTTCTTTCATTCTCAGCTTCTATTTCTTTCGTTCTCATTCATGTGATGCTGCAGCCATTGATATCATGACAAGAGAAGCTTCCTCACCCTTTACAATTGAGTGTGATCAGGATGCATTATGTGAAATTCCCAAATAATCAATAAAAATGTTGTGTATGAAAAAATAATTAAAATAATTCAATCTATGTAGATCAAATTTTTAAAAAGCAGGAGAGAATATGTGGAAGAGTTTGAGGAAATTATAAGAATCTGACAGGCTTCTGATTATTGTGGGGCCATCAAAGATGCTCTGATTCTCAGGCTTATCAAACCAATAAAAGGCATTAATAACTACACCCTTAAAGTTTGTGATTAAAGGCCTGAAATCTACCAACTGTACCTTCCTGACTGTTTAAAAAATAGATAAAGCAATAAGTGTGACTTACTGCTGAACCCAAGTACCATGAAGTGAACAAAATTGCACATATCATATTTATGTTAGTAATTGGACTGGAGAGAAGTGATTCTTGCTGTAGGATCAGTTGTTAAGCTATTTTCATCATAATGAACTCAATGCCCAAGCACAGTGAATGATATCCCTATGTGTAAGAACTGAAATATTACAACTTGAAATTATTTTTAAGAAGTGCTATCAATTCTCTTTATTTTATGGACTTATTCGTGCATTTATAGTTTTACTCATATTACCCATTTAGCAAATAAATGTTTGAGTAACTCCTACTAAATTTCTGGAGCAGTGATAGATGTCAGAGATGCAGCTGAGCATGAAATAGACTCTGCGACTATTTTCAACACTTCTTTCTCCTATTTCCAGTGTTAAAGCTCATTCTGCCACATCAATTTCATTTCAACACTCTTATCTGTAGTCATTTACTTGAAATTTTGCTTTAGTTATTCTCTATTAGTTTAATACTTTACAATTAAGATCCTCACTCTTGACTCATTTCTTAGAATTTTTTTAACCGAGTTTATATTTCAATTTCTGTGACTTTTTCCTTAGAACTTTGAATATCTTTTCTATTGTGGCTCTGCCTTCTACGTAACCTCAATACCTGTCATGGATAGTGATTTCCTGTGCTTTGACATTACCAATAATTCACACCTTCTAAAACTTCCAAGTTCTAACACCCTAAATATCATCTTCTGTTTATGTTTCACGAGAATTACTACTGAGATCCAATAATTTCTCAAGGTCTTGAGAATATTTGGACACTGACCATCCTATCATTGGTCAGTCCTATTCTCTTTCTTTTCTCAAAATTCTCTTCATACTTTTGAGAGTCTATCCTTCTACTACATAATCAACTTCAGGCATACACCTTGGAATAGTTTTCCACTTCAAAAGAAATCATAAAAGCTTCACACATTCTGATCCTCACAAAAAGGGAAAGCTGACTTTGAAAATGTATACACAATGCTAACATTGGTTACTTTTATTTATGAATTTATTAATATTATTTCATATTATTTTTCATAATACATTTGCTGTGGCCAGTTTAACTGCTCTCAGACTCACAGTTCTCTTGCTTGTATGCCTTGAGTGCCAGAATTACACACATGCACCAACATGACTACCTCTGGTCACTTTACTGAATGATATTTTAATTTCATGTAGATCCTAGAATTACCTGGAGTTATATCAGATGACCTTAGATCAATTTTCTCTTTTCATTGAAAAAAAAGTCATGCTTCATCTATTCTTTCTGAGACATTAGCACATTATTTCCCTTTCAGGGTCAGATAATTAGTTTTCTGTTGTTTTGTGTCAAACACAAAAGTAAAGATAAAATTGATGTAAGTGTTCTCCCTAGCACATGCCAATGTATATTAACCTCAGACTGGGTTGTTGTCTTCACCGTTGCATTTAAGGGCATTGAAATTGAATTTATAGCCATTACCATCTCCTTCCATCTCCTTCCATAGCTTCTACCATTGCTTCTACTGTTGCTTACTTACTTCAAGATAATGAGACGGATGTTACCTATGTGAACTTGCTTTCTCCATTGCCTTTTACCATTGTATTATCACCATGCAATAATATTTATTTGCTTACCTAAAAATTCATTTAATATATATATATCTACCTTCCCTACTGCCTACACAAATCAAAAGATATACTTATAAAGCCTTATTTCTCTTTTATAGAAATTAAAACATGCTGTTCCTCTTTCTTCCTTGAAAAAATAATTTCACCTAGTATATAAAACCATTGTCCCGAGCTATCATTCTCGCCGGCAAGAACACACTCAGACAACTGGATTCTTCTGCAGCAAGCTTTATTGCTTCTTAAGGAGGGAAGACCCAGACCCCGGAAAATGGTGCTGCTTATATAGCCCTCAGTGTGGCATTTCAGCACCTGATGTGGCATGTCAGCTCCTGATTTGTTGCTTGCCCATCACCTCATTACTACGCCCTGAGATGGGCAGTGACTAGGTGTGAGTTCACTCTCGCACTTGCACACAAGGCTTGTTTACTAGTTAGGCACAGGGGAAGCCAGTGCCATCTTATAATGGTGATTGCTCACCGCACAGCTCTCCACAAACCATCTCTGTTGTGCTGCCTCAGGCATCCTCAGAATCTGACCTTACATTAAAATAGTATGTCACATGTAAACTTGCAAACTTAAAACACAAATTAATATCTTTAAAAAATACAGTCTCTTAGAAGAAATGTGCAATTGAACTTGCAATCTCACCTGTGAGATATTTTAAACTTTAAAACAGAAGCATTTGCCTAGCATGTTTAAACTGAGGACAACGTCCAGTCAGAAATTTCCTATTTCTTCTTTTTCAAAAACCAGTAGTTCACGTATTTTAGTAAGATAACACCCCTTTTGAAAAGGTATGCATTAAATTGAAGGTTTTTTACATTATATCAAGCTCATATTTCTTAGAAGAACAACTTAGGTGAACTGAATTTTCTGATGAACTATATAAATGCCAATTAATGCTTATAGAGTACATTAATATGACTTAAGTCAAAGCTCTAATGTATATCTTCATTCTTGTGAAATACTCCATCCTTCAGTCTCTTTTGCTGTTGCGAATATTTCTCACTAAGTAGTTTTTACATTTCTGTGAAGCCAAAGCTTTGAGGAATTTTTAAAATCTTTCTCCACCATAATTTCACTAAGGAAATTGATTGTATTTAAGTGTACCCTTTATTTTGAATCTGCATTCCTCTTATCGTTCTAACCACTAACTCATTTGTGTTCTGCTTTTGTTTCTCAGTTAGATTACTGTGATGCTGTCATACACTTTTGTGTATTGTTTTTGTTTTAACTCATTCTATATCTATTTGTAGTATTTTAAAAATGAGTTAAACAATGTCTTTAAATTTCTTAAGACTGTGTCTAACACCAAAATGCCATTAAAAAAAGGCCCATATTCATTTAAACAATTTAATTTTGAATTGACTTGGCTTCATTTCTTAGTCCAGCTGTATTGTTCTGTGGAGAACAGTAAATAATCAAGCTGTCTACGTAAGAGAAATGAAAATACACACGTTCTCTTTACCTTTCATGATGCATTCCCATAGCAAACCCTAAATTCATCTCTTATTCTAAAAATATATATAAAATTATCCACTGTCTACTTAGTTCATGTTTTATGCACATTGAGGATGTGTGTCTTCTTATTTCACTTGTAGTGCTTTTCATGTGACTTCTTGCCACCATCTGACAGGTAAGAAACAAGCAACATGTGAGAATCATGTTCCTCACTATTGCAAGGAAAGGCACCTATAAGGATGAAGAACGTACAACAGGGTGACAGGTTAAATTTGGAAATCTCAGTTATACTCAAATTTAGAATAACATATATCCACATGGGTAGATACATAACACTGTGTCATGTATGCTATTTAGAAAAATTCACTCTCTTAAATTTTAATGGAGTTAAAGAAAATAGAGGAAATCTTGCCTTTGTTCATCACCTTATCAATAAAACCATGATGCCTTCTTTTTTAAATAGAAAAACTCATTATACACAAAGATACATTAGTATCTTTATCAAAATTACCTAATTACGATTCTGTAATTGATTCTATATTTTTTCAGAATAAATTAGTATTTACTTGTTATGCATTTACTGGGATTAAAACGGAATGAACAAGTCATATTTATTTGTTTTCATATTTGATAGGAAAGAATTATATTCTTTCAATGCTTTGTTTTTTGTTTTAACTTTGGATCATAGGCCGATTTCAATGACACTAATAAATATGTCATCACTTAAATAAACTTCTTAGTCCAGAAGGAAGGAATTGAGAATCAAAAGTGTTAAATCAGTTGTTCAAGGTTGCGTAGTATTTTCTCTATATATGAAGTAAAATCTCGGTATAAGTATGTACTTTTTTCTTACAGTTTGGGGTACACAGTCCACCCTGGTTTGGAAAGCACAGAATCAGGAGCCTGAGGTAGCAGCTCACACTGCATTCAGTCAGTTAAACTTCTCTGGAAACTGTCCCCATAAACACACTCAGTGCTGTGATTCTCAGATGTTTGTCAATACAGTATGATTAGCCATCACACCAGAAAACTCCTGAGGTAAATATATATCTAACACAATGTTGAAACATCCTCGGCATCTGCCCTATGCTTTTGAAATCTCTCCCTGGGTTCATGTGTTGAGGAACCTTTGAAAGTTTGTGAAACTCTTTTCAATGTCTCTTTATCAGGCATCTTCACTGTATGGGTTTAAATTTAGTTCTTCACCCAGATCACAAAAAAGTCACAGTAGCTAGCTTTAGCTTATTTATTTAAAAATTTCATAACTTATGTTGTATTTTGACATACTTCAACACTGTTCCAGAACTATTGTAGTGAAGCACATATAAGGTTTTGTTCTAGCATGTAACTATGCTTTCACATAGGAAAATGTATACAGGAAATGATTATAGCTTCTGTGATTGTAGGTTTTGAGGAGATTGGCTCAATGATATGAAAGGCTGTGGATTATTAATTTAATATCAATTTAAATGGTAAATTTTGCTTACTATCCTTCTCAAAATAACAGAACTTTAAAAAACAGCTCATAATAAATTAATATATCTAAAAAATGTGTAAATTTCTTTGATGTTTGTTCTAATACTCATGGATTGTTGGATAGTTAGGAAACATATTCATAAATTTTTAACTGTATACTATTTTTGAATGTATCATCAAATATTCTGGTGCATGTTCTAATAATAAGACATACAAAACTCTTGGGAGAATTCTGTTCATTTTGGTGAGATAGAAGGGAAGCCGAAGAGTCTGGTACTGTGAGACTCTAGAGGAGAAATTCTGATTAGTGAAGGAGGCATTAAACTGGAGCCTTTGATGGTGTCGTTCTGTCTTTAATGTCTCTGTGAAGGGCCATTTTCGTTTGTGTTCCTTTGCAGATTTATATTCTCTTCAGTGGTTTTATTTTCCACATAATTTCCACACAATACAAGAACGAAAACATCTCGGGAAAACACCACTCTCCGTGGTTCTTTTGTTACTATTTTCCTTAAGAGAGTTCACTGAAAATAAAATATATTCATAACATTCCATGAAGTTGTTGACATTACCCTGAAACTGAGACAATGCTTTGGTTTCTTCCTGAGTTGTTTTTCTCACTTCTAGTGTTCTTAAACGTCAAAGTATTAGTGGTTGTATGATTTTCTTGAACAAGTTTCAAACATATTAACTAAATACAATTTTCTCACTAGATTATATACAAGTTTACAAATACACATACATACACACATACACACACACACACACACAGAGAGAGAGAGAGAGAGAGAGAGAGATTTATTAACATTTTATATGTTTAAAGAATATATACAAATTCCCTGCAAATAAATTCCTGACATGCATGCAGTATCTGCAGAGCTCTCAAGAGGTCATCTGTTCCTCGAGATCTGGAGTAATGGGAGGTTGTGAGCCTCATGCTTGTGTTAGGTACTGAACAGTTGAACAGTTCTAAGAGAAGCCAGTATTCTTAGTGGTCATTACCCCTGAGTCATCTTTCCAAACCCAGAAGAGAGATTTTTTAAGGGCTTTTTTTTTTTTCCTATTTAATCACTTATTTTTCTTCTTTCAAAAAAGTAGCAAAGATAAACATTTTAAATGAGGCTAATTAAAAATTACTGAAGTAGTCAGAAGAAAAAATTAGTATCAAACCCACTGACGAGTAGATTATTTTAAAAGAAAGTTTCTTAGGTCATTACAGTAAAGTAACAATTATTTTAGCACCAAATTTAATCAACATATAAACTAAATTCTAAAACATGAGTTTATGTTTATAATTTTATTTACTAAGATGCATGTATAACCAGGTAATGATTAAATTTGGTTTATTGTATAAAATTACATTATCCAACACCAGTATTTATTGCAAACTTCTAAAAATAAAAATATTTTGATACTGTTGAAAGAACACAGAACATAAAGCATAGAACATAGTTCAGAGATGAATCTGAGCAAAATAGTCAAGAAATAACTAGCAAGGAACAAGGGCAGTTTCCTTGAGCACCAACAGTGCTCTAGAATCTTCTTCATTATGTGTTTATATAGAATCAATATAAAGTTGTTTTCTATTTCCCTCCCTTGTCTACCATCTTAAGTCCTTTCTTAGTGATTAATGCTTGGTATGTCTAGGTCAAACCTAATAAAACAGTTCCCAGGAGGCCAAAAATCACAGAGACCCTATTAAGTCTGAGCTAAGGCATGAAATAGCAAGGTATGAAATCAAATGTGGAAATGTAGTAAATGTCTCTCGGTATTGTGAAAGTTCTAGTAAAAGCATTTTTGTACTTCAGCTGATACCTCAAATTCCATCTAAATTGGAATAGTTTTCCACAGAACATTAAATACCCTTTTCTAATAACACAGTTTCCTCTTATTCATGAAATGTTTTGGGTGGATTGTGTGTGTGTGTGGTGTGTTAGTGGTGTACATATGCATCGTCCCTTGTTTCAAGGGTATATATGTTTATTAGTGTGTAGGTGAACCTGTGTGGATATGAACACATGTATGGAGGCCAAACATACAGTATCTTGTCTTTAGTCACTCTTCAGTATATTTCCTGAAGCACATTCCTTCACTTATAGCCAGGGTCCATGTATTTAGAGTAGCAAATTAGTTTACTCCACAGTTTTCCCATCTATGTCTCCCTCACAGACCTTATGGATAGCCCAATAAGACAAACATTTAAATGGTTGCTTGGGATCCAAAGCCTGATACTCAGGCTTTACTCACTGAGTGTCTCAGCAGTTACTCTAAAATTGTAAATATATATAGTTATATATATATGTGTGTATATGTGTGTGTGCATATACATATATATATATATATATAGTCAAGTAACTATCCCAATATAATCAATAATTTGTAAAATCCTGTTGAATAAGAGAAACTAAAACACAGTCTAACATTACATAGTTGTAATAATTTAAGAGAAAAAGGAAACTAGGAATTCACTCTCATGTGTATGTAAGTGTACATTTCAAAATTATAAAGAATTTTATGTTACCAAGAAAGTTTACAGGTGCCATCTCCCTCAACTCCGTTTTAGGTCCCTTTCTTTGAACTTGATTCCTTGTCTTTTAGTATGGTCATTAATTCCATGTTATATCACTGAACTGCCTTAGATTTCTTTCTAGTGTGCTGCTTGAACATTTAACAAGGTTTTCTTAGCGTTTCAGGTTCAATGAATTGGTGAAAGCTGCAGTTATGTGCATTTCCAATCTTTTCTTTTGAAAACTGCAGGGAATTGAGGTGGTTAGGGGCTGCGGGGCAGCAGTCAACTATTACAGTTTAAGGAAAAAAAAATAATTTGACGTTTGCTGTGCTGAGCCAAGTGACCAGGGAATATAAAAGCAGGTTTGCAGTTGAGTAGAAAAACATTTTGATGCCACAATAGCCCAGCAACAAGAAGACACAAAATACAGAGCACTTCACAGAGTGATATTTAAAGATTAGGTCAGGCTTCAAGTCATTTACTACAAGCCAACTAAATTAACCAGAAGAGAGAAGGCCCCAGGGAGGAACTCCAAGCTGTTATTGTTAGACAATAGTTTGTGCTCAGCAGATCAGGTCCCTCAGTTCCTTCACAATGTCAGCCCGTCTTAGGGAGAATTTTAGAAGTTGTCATGAATTATAGCTTCACTGAAAAGATGCTAATTGCAATCTGAGTAATTTTAAGTAGACAAACTAGAAGCAGAGCCATTTTAATATTGAATGTGTAAAAACACAGAAAATACTTTGAATGAAACCCACGATATTTGTGGAAGTTTAAACCATGTAAACCTATTTATATTTATAATAAAAAGTTAAAGTAAGTTATAATTGACTTAAATATACCGTTATGCACTTGGAATTTAAATTATGAATAATATGTGCAGAACATTCATATGAAATGTGCACAAAATAATAAAGAATGTGAGTCATTTTTATAACACTTTGTGAAAAACACGTTTTGTGCAACCATTTACACTTTAATACTATTGTTTTAATTTGAATTAATATAAGGAAGTAGTTTCAAGTCGAAGCATGGAGACTGAGACTGGCACAGACTGGGAAGTGGTACCAAAGTTTACTGCAGTATTTAGGGCTGGGCGTTTTTCAAATAAAAGGAGAAATTCCCTGAACTACTAGTTTTGAGAGCTTTGACTCTGATATCTCCAGACTGAGATATCATAAATGTCCAAGGTACCATACTCATCAAGAAATAGTGTAACAAGAATTAAAATAGCAATCGTATGAGGCTTATCAAGTTTAATGACTTCCAATATGAGCTCAGCTATCCTCGCAGTTTGCTTGTCCTTCAATGAACTCATTTTCTTGCTAGGAAATATATATAGTTTGCTGAATAGTTAATGTTCTTTTTCAAACACTAAAATTGTGAGCTGATGCTATGTTTGGATGGATTTGTTTCATGTAAACACACACACACAAAGGAGATTATATATAAATATGCTTTTTTGATAAGAATTTTCTTTTTCTCTTAATTTTCTTTTTCTCTTTTAAGTAGAATAAGTGCATTGTGGGTTTTGAGTAGCGTTTGAACATTTCTTCAAGACATACAACATACTCACACAGTTGTTGGCATTGACAACAGTCAGGCTATTCACAATATATTTATTCACAATACATTTTCCTTTCAATATTAAAAGTGCACTTGAGTTAATATTTTAGTTTGTGCCTCTTGCTCAGCATCATCATAGACTCTAACCCTCTTGTAATTAAAAGCCCCAATAAACTCTTCTAAAAGTTGCCCTGATCATGGTGTTTTATCACAGCAAAATATTGAGAATAGCTTTAATTTAGCCCACAGTTCTAGGTAATAGGAGAATGACAAATATTTAGCCCACTCATTCAGGTCTGCACTTTAAGTACAGGCAGATTTTCTCTTGTCTTGGCTGCATTCCATACTCCCAGTTTTCTTTTGCAAATGCCACACAATATCAACATCTCCATTACCCTGTGGTCCCTGTGTGGTTGAAGCTTCACTTCACACAACACCTGTTTAGACTCTGTTTCAGAAATTCCCACTGTACCATACAGCGCCTGACCTAGGATGCTCTTCACTATCCTCTCAATTGTTCTTCTTGGATATCTTGAAAGCAAGCATCAAAATGGCACACGGAAGTCTTTGCTTCCAGCTCACCAAGGATCCTGAAATACCACCTACCACCAGCCCTTTCCACCTGATCACAGGATCATCAACATCTGTATAACAACTCTAGGGAAACGCTCTCCAACATAGACATTTTCAAAGAGCATGGTGCCACATTTCTTATCAAACATAAATATTCACGAATTGGAGTCTCTGGTGGGTCACCTGCTTTTTTGTCCAGTCTTGAAAGGTTTTTTTTATAAGCTTCAATTGGTAAGGTAAAGGAAAATTGTTGCTGAGGTTGGAAGTTCTAACACATGAAGTGATGCTGGACCTATTAACTTGAAAACAATGTAAAATGTAAACAGGATATTTAAAAACTCTGAGTCAAATGTGGTCAAAATTCCAATATTAGGTCCAACTCAAAAGCAGAGTGCAAAATCGGAAGCTTTACCTGTCAGTAGGAAAAGTCTACAAAAATGTGCACTCATGTCTACAGATTTTGTAGTAATTTATCTAGATGCATGTTGCATTACTGAAAGTAGACAGGCTTGACTTAAATGAAAACAAGAAATTCCAAAGACAATGTACTGCGGGTCAGCGACGATACGGTAAGATAGCCACACAAATCCACGTGGGCATGTGCATAGAGACAAAGAAACGAAACAGAAGAACGAGGCCATATTTTTATTAAAACATTAGAAATGGACAGATGATGTTAAAACTAAAGACAGAGGCTTGCAATCTGTGGAAAAAAATGTTTGCATGATAAGCAGTCAACTTCTCCCAATGAGTCAGAACCCTCAGGGTATAAAGTGTGAACTGTAACCTTCCTTCCCTCGAACTCTGTACCAGCTGTTGACTAATCTTATTAAATTGACCTTTGGGTTCAGATGTAATTCGGTAACTGGGAAAACGGTTTTCCTTTGGGGACATTTAACTGATAAAGTGCACATCCTTTTACTGTACCTAATCATCTTTACATGCTGACAAACTTTGAATTTCCCATTTTCTACATTGAAATCCGTGGACTACTTTTTAAGCAGTATTTACTAGTACTGGCACTAAAATCTTGAATATACAGGCACACACAGTCTCACGTATGCACAGCCAGATAGGCTCAGAAATAGATTTCTAAATGTGCATTACACATATTTGATCCCACATTACTGTACCAGTGCAATATAGCCCAGTGGAATAGGTGGTAATGTGTCTCTTGCTTTAGAGAAATGGAAACCTGTGTTTAACCAATACAGCCTCTTCTTTAAAAGCAGCCTGCTTTACAGATGGCATCCACCTTGCCTTGTCCATGATTCATGTTAGTCTCTTCTGCCATCTTACAGATGCTGCTCCTTTGATTACCTTGCAATGAACTGCCTCTGTCTGTCCTGTTAGCTTGTTGCTTTTCTTCTTCGCTGCATCTCAACTTTTTCACCTCTCATTATCCCTTTCCTGTCAGTCTCCTTGAGCTCTGCTCTGCTTTCTCAATTCCCCTAACAGTAATCCTCTTGTATTTTTGGTCTGCTGATTTTGGATGCTTTCTCTGACTTTGTATCCGGCTTACTATTCTGTTTTATGTATCTACAGTGCACATTTTAAAAATCATGCCACTTTTTAAATATTGCATCGGGTCTGAAGCTTACCACAGAATATTACATTAGCAGTTTTTCTCATTCCACTTTACTATTCAGCTCACTCCCTTTACATCCTTCTCCCTACTTTCACCCCAGCATTTTAGTGCTCTGAGTCCTCAGTCTTTGTATGGCACCAATGAATCAACTGCCTTTATTGTACTCGGCAATTTGCAGTGGTCACTAGTGAATTGTCTTTCTGGCCACTCCAGGGAGAGACTATCTATTCTACTGTTTTATTATTTCTTGTTTCCACTAAAGAAAAATCACCCCATGGAGAAAGTGATACAAAAATAAACCCCAGATTTATTATGAGATTAAAAATGGCAATTGCCCACCCTTTATTACAGATTTTTAATATCATTTGGGAAATTCAAGCTATAACTTATAATTCATATTATCTTTGTGCACTTGAAGCTGTAACATGTCATCAAAGCATGAAAATATTAAAATCATTGACCTATTTGAAGTCATTTTTGCAAATGTGAACAATGGTCATGACTAAATAGATTTTTTTGTTTATAAAATTGAGAAAGGTATCTACATGTCAGCCCCAAAGCTGAAAGCACAATTTGCTTGTAGATGTTAGTGCAATGTGATATTCCTTTCTTAGCACATTAAAGTTTTAGTGATGAGTGCTTATATAATATGGCACCTTAAGATGATTTGATTCATCAGTTTTGTTTTATTTGCATTTTATTCTTTATACTATCTATGACCTTCCTAATGTCCAAAACAAAGACTTGTGGTAGAATTTTCTATGTATTTATGCATCTTTGTAGCTTTGCCTCTACGTATCCATGTAACTATTATCTACCTAGCTATGTTTTGCTAATTTGTCATATTAGTTCCTGATTTTGAAAAACAATTTATCATCGTCAAAGTTAAAAATGTATATGATTCATAGAAAACTTCGTGGTAAAATTTCTTAGGTAAAGCTTTTTAATCTAGTAAGATCCAATGCGTATCTATTTTTCTTTGCTACAAAATAAAATGTCAGCCAAATTCATTGGAAAATTGGCAAATACAGCTAAACCCTTATTGGTATTGAATATCTAGCCATTCTATTGTAATGAATTTTCAATACATCCTCCACCAGATCCTTTTCCTTTTAAAAATATTTATTTCATTTTGTTCATGAGTATGTTTGTGTATCATGTACATGCACAGACTAGAAAAGGTCAATGTCCCACTTGGAGATAGAGTCACAGAAGGTGTGCTGCCATGACCCATAGCCTTAACAGCTTTCAGTTTGGAGCTAAGTTTATACCAAATTGAACCCCATAAAAAGATATGATTTTCTGGATGCATTGTCCAATTTTGAAGAAAGTGTCAATTAAGTTTAACATGCCATATAAAATATTTTACAGTACTACAATCAAGGTAGCCACTTTCAAGACAGAAACTTTAAAGTCACTTGGAGTGGGTATAAATAAAATGCCTTTACTTTGCAGGAAAAGGGACAAATCTTCTGGATGATTTTCTCTTTGAATACTGTACATTTTCATGTAGTCTATCTCTAGGCATGAGATTGATGACATATATTTGTAGATATTCAGGATATTTTTGTGCCTCATCAATAACTAAGAGCTCTAACTGCAATATTTACAGGATTTATTAATATTGTTCCCAAGCACCACAGGAAAACATAATCCGTTGTCCACCTTTATCTTCTACAGGGAGTACAGATTTCAACTATGTTGACTTCTCTCTCTCTCTCTCTCTCTCTCTCTCTCTCTCTCTCTCTCTCTCTCGCGCGCGCGCGCGCGCGCGCGCGCGCCGTGCTCTCTTGCTCTCTTGCTCTCTTGCTCTCTCGCTCTCACTCTCTCTCTGTCTCTCTCTCCATCTCTCTCTCTTTCTCTCTCTGCATCCTTCCCTCCCTCCCTAAACTTTCTTTACTAACTTTGAAACCATTCCTGCTATTGTTTACAAACAGAACCAGGATCAATACAATAAATTTATATATTTTCTTATACAAGTGCTAAAAAATAGTCTTCAAGGTACCATATCTCCCAGGGTACCATATCAGCAAGCATAGCTGTAATTAACTCCAAAACATCCACACCTTAGAATGCAGTTTTATACAATGACTTTAATACCCTATTCTTACCTATTGAAAGGTCATCCGAACAACAGATAAACTTTAAAACAGTATTAAAAACACACCAGTTTTTAAAAAAATCCTAGGACCATATGGATTCTCTGAAGATTTCTAACCAAATTTCAAGAGAATTCATTAATATTACTCAAATAATTCTATAAAATATAAAAGAAAAGGATTTTAACAAAGTACATTTTATCCTGATATCAAAATGGGATAATAAAATCATATACAAAAATGAAATTTATGAATAAACATGATGATCATAGATGCAATAATTTTAATTAAATAATCATACGTAGTACATACTGAGCCACAACTGATTGTTTTTTATACACACACACAAACACACATATATATATATATACTTTTTGTTTATTTATTATAGAATATATATATATGTGAATATATACTTCATATTATGTTTTTGTGTTTGCATATTTATTTATATGTCTATAATCTGCTTGCATATGTTTTATTATTTATTGTGTTTTGTTTATGAGATGTGTATATATCTGGATGTATATTATTTATGTATTGTATTTCATCAGGGATTTTTATGCACATGTACCATGGCTCAGTGGGCAATTTGCTGTTTTTGTCTCATGCTATAACATGTGTTCTTGGAATTGGACTTACTTCTTTTGGCTAAATGGTCATTAATTTTATTCAATGAGCCATTTTCTGACCCCTCAAATTTGTTATAAAATGTATAAAATACTCTACCTATTATAAATGCTTGCAGCAATGCTGTATCACTTTAAGATGTCACCAATAAACATGGAGCAATCTGCATATGGAAAATAAGGGATAATGAGAAGCAGCAACATATTGTTAGAAATCAACATTTTAGCAATTAAAACCATGATAGAAAGCAAACATAAGATGTTCCAAGAAGTATAGAAATGACCTTATAATAATAAGTTGTGAGAATACAGTGTACATGAGATTTCCTAGTAGATTTCTCAGTCCCTGTGGTGTCATAAATGCTGTCATTGTATTCTTTTTAATGGGCACATTGGACATTCTAGTTTCTTTGATACTTTGTGGTTCTGTGGTGAGCTCTCTCCAATAAAACTGTGGTGGCAGTGGCATTTGACACTTACAGATGGAAAGCCTGATGCAGAAGAGTTGTTGACAGTCATATCCACAGTGTGAGACAGACAAAACTGTGGTTTTTAAAGTACTGATATTTGAGATTTAATACAGCTATACTGGCTGATAGGGTACCATGACGTCTATTTTTTAAGCATGTGTATAAGAGAAATATATATTTTGTTGTTTTGATTCTAGTCCTGTGTGTAAGCTATAACAGGAATGATTTTAAATTCATTAAAAAAAAACTTTCAGGAGGGGGAAGTGAAAGAGAGAGAGTAGGGTGAGAGGGAGAGAAGAAGGAAGATGGAAGAGGAGGAGAGAGAGAAGGAAGGTGGGAGTGACTGAGGGGGAGAGAGAAACAGTGAGGGAGAGAAAGAAGGAGCAAGAGGAAGAGGGAGATGTAGAGGGAGAGAGAAATGTGGAAGGACTCATGCCAGTCTACTTGGCTGGTTCCTGCACTGAGGCCACCTGACTCCAAACGATACGCAATAAACCATCTCAATTATACCCAGACAAATGCCAGAGTTGACTAAATCATTCACAACACCACATATTGACATCTCATTTTCATTTGGCTAGAGATTTATTACATGAGAAAATTTTGTTAAAAGAAAACTCTCAGTCTGGAATGACACATTTCAGCCAGTCTCTGTTAACCATCAGCATGAACCATGGTTCTTGTTTTCACTACAGGTATCATAGAAGGAGGCAAATGTCTGGAAAGCCTTTCTGCCAACAATGATTGAATCTAAAACTCATGCAGTTTATTTCTTACCAGTTTGTATTAACTGAGGTTTCTGTTATAGACAGTTCTAAGCATAAAATAATCAATACAAGTATAAAAATAGAAATGACATGCAAATATAATATTTGAAAAACTATTTGATGATTGAAATTTAGATGCCAAGCCCTTGCTTCACTTTACATAGATCAATAAAAAAAAACTGTTCTTAAAAATATAATTTGGTAGAGCCATCATTTTACATCAAATGAAAAATAAGATACACATATTCAAATGAAAATGGGTATTTCTCAATCTCATAAGGAAAAGAAATAACTAATATAAAACATTTGGGACAAAGTTATTATCAGACTTAAGTATAAGAGTGAAGCTACTTTGTAAGGATCTGGAAACACAAATATTATATTATTATTTCTGTCTTTAGGAGCTTGGCTCTATAATGTTGGCAGGCAAGTACAAACATGCATATCCCTATTACTGTGTGACAATTCATCATTTTTTCATAGAAACCATGATCACAATTCACAAATGAATGAGGTAATACTAACAGAGAAACTCAAGCTGTGTTATGGTCAATAATGTTATATTACAACGAAATTAGAAGCATATAACAACAGGAGCTGGTCACTTGAAGTTATGAATTCATGGTATATGCAACAGACTATATTATGCCAATACATATATTGGTTCTAGCTGTCCAAGAGATGAATTGGTGGTAGAGGTACAGAGGGCATGAGATGAAAACAGCCATTGAACCCTTGTTTTAAAATAATATTTACCTACAAAGTAACAGGTCCATTAAATGCTTTTGAATAGTCATGATCCTATTTCAAAACGCAGCAATATTGGCAAATTTCATAACTGCATATGAATGTTAAGAGAATAGCTTTCAAAATCTTAAAGGTTTATGGCTTGGACTAAATCATACCGAGAACTAAAAAATATAAATCATAGAGTAAATTCAATGTTTCTGTTTTATTTTAAAACATACAATATACTTAAAGTAACTGTTAAACTATGTGGATTTAATTTGTAACTCCTTAATATCATTGTTGATGAACGCTATAGGCTTCTGATACTTGCTGGGTTGGCTGTGTTCATGAGCACCACAATTTACTATTAAACAAATTTTACTGTTCAGATAAAATAAGCATAAATTAGCATAACTAAAAAGAACACTGAACAATTCATAGGTACTGTTGGCCTGTTATTTGTGTAACAAAGGCATCTGCTTCAGTTCTGAATATTCTAGATCATATCTTATTTTTTAGGTAGTAAGTGACATTGAACAACACACTAAAATGCGATATGAAATGACTATTCCATTCACAGAGGCACACTGTGAGCTTGTATCAGGGAAACTCTAGAACTGATTCATAAATTGCTGTCCCTCATTTTGCTGTGAAGCAGTCCATGTAAGTTAAGTGTCAAGAGCATTCTTAGTATAAAGCTGTATGAAGATATGCAAAGTCTTCCAACATCGATAAAATTAGGTTCTTAAAATACACCATGTACAGCAAGGTGGTAATATGTAAATTATGACCAACTCTGCCCCATTAGAGAAGGAGAGACTAATTCTCAGCGAAGACTACATGCTTACTAAAAGTGGTCTGACATAAAGTTCTTTCATTCAATTATGTATAAGTAAGATTTATCAAAGATTTATTTTGATTTTCTGTCTATTTTCCTCCAGGGAAAATGTATCATTTTTTGGTTTGTTTGTTTTCCTATGTATGAGAGTTTTAGTATAAAGAAAGCAAATTGGTGAATTATTTCGTTATGCTTCATGAGTATTTATACAGTGTTTCTTTAACTTATATTTGAGTCATTGATTATTTAGCTAAATATCTCAGAATAAAAATGGTCTTTAGGTTTTACTCAAAGGCCCTCAATGCATAGTTCTCCTATGATATAGAATCTTTAGTCACTTAACATGGTGTCTACTAGATTCCTCTGTCATGGTGTAATTCTTGAGAATATGTAAACATCTCTCATTTTTCATTTCCGTTTCTCCCAATAGATTTAGCTTTTATTAGATAGTAAATGTAATTCTTCTAGTTTAACATTTATTCTGCAATAACTGGTTTGTGTTTTTTACAGAATAGATCACATTTCTTTTTATCTATATTTTCTTTATAAACTTCAGTATTGCTCTAAAAAAAAAAATCCCATACTAAAGGTAGTTTTGTGTTTACAGATCGTTATAGTTCACTATCAGAAAGAAGATCGTTTAGTTTAAGATAGGCCTTCACTATTTTGTGGGAAATTTCTTAATTTCTCAAAAGAAATATTATTCTAGTTCAATCTATTTTCTTTCCCTTATCCCTGGAACCACTTTCTGTCAGTTGTTGAGAAACTAAGCATTTTGTCTTGTGTATGCCATTGCATAGTGTAGGTTTAGAGTACAGAAACATAAAAGTGAAAGAAGAAAAAACAGAAGGATGGATTATTGAGTGGATATCAAAGCATATTATGATTATCATATGATTTTGTTCAAACATTCATAATATATGCAAATGATACAAACATTTGAATTTTTAATAGAAATAAAAATCTAAATAAACTTTCAACAAACAATATGTTGACTTTATATAACACGCAGTTCTAAGTAAGCAACATAACAAATGTCAACAGGTAAAACCTAATATCACCTGTGATTTTGAAAAAGTACTACAAAGTAATATTAAACCAAAGAACAAGGAATGCAAAAAGCAAAGCAGCCATTAAAACATGGACCACAACAAGGTCATATGTAAACTTCTCATGTCTCTTAGGGGAATATCCAATGGCAGAAAGCTGACATCACAAAAAAACCAAAACTAAAAGAGGAGGAAAGGAATTTGGAGTTTATAAGAGCAGTTTTGTAGGTTACAAAGCACTTAAGAACAGCAACACAGTGTAAGTTTTTGGCATTATTGTGAACACTGAGGTGAAGACATCATCTTTAGAAAGACGTTAAAAGGAAGCTCTGTCTTGACTTCTTTTTCTGTCTTTTTTTCAGATCTCCCTTTGTCATATTGCTATTTCACATTACCAGTTTTGATCTAAAAAGGAAAAGCAAACAGACAACAACAACAACAACAACAAGAACAACAACAACACACACACACACAAAAGCAAAAAAAAAAAACAAAAATAAAAAAAAAACATCGTTTTACCCTTCTCAATTTATTAAGATTATTTTGCCTTTTAAATGGAAAATACTGTATTTTTTCAAATAGGCCAAGGATCTATTTCTACTCAATAAATTTCAGGATATTGACTGTTTGACATACAAATATGTTTACATTGATAATTCATTTTGTTGAGTTTTATATATTGGGAGATAATTCTATGCCATCCTAACCTTGTTATTCTCACTAACCCTTTCCTGTTTCTTTTCCACCACTGGGTACTTTGCCACTGTGCACAACAATCTCTTCTCTATTATTAACATTGTCTTTGAATGTTCTCTTTAGTTTTGGCTTTTATTAAGAACTGGTCCTGAGGATATCGCCCTGCTGTGACATTATCAAAGGCAGCTGGTTTAATCTCAGAGCCTGGAGGAACCTAACTGATAGGGATCATATGTTTTCTGGGTTGCTCGTTGTTGTTTTTAAATCCTTCTACTGTAGAGTCAGATACATGCTCTTGGTTATTTATGCTGTTTTCTGACAAGACTGCACTAGAAATACATTCATGCTTTTTCAGAAGTGATGCATACTTGATGCTTTTCACTTAGACTAATAGCTCCTCCTGTACCTTTGTTATTTCACGTAACTTTATGATTTACGGACAACCCGATTGCCAAGGTTCATCTACCTCATTCTACACGGAAACACTTCTTTGCCAACATCATAGCATTCTCTGCCAACATCATTCATGCTGACCTCCACATTTAACTTTCTTCCCAGAAATGATTTCATGCTTTATTCTTTAGAAAGAATCAATTGCAAATTTCCTCTGCTGATTCTTGCTCCTAACCATAGTTTTTAATTGCTGAACACAAATCACAGAAAAGGCAAGTATTCTTTCTCTCAGAACTGCAGGTAAGGAATTGAGACTTTTAAAGAATTTTAAAAACGGTAAACAAAAAGAACTACAAATATTTTTTTCTGTTTACTGTTAAATTTATGAAAATATACCTCCAACAAATATTTGGAACTCCTTGCCAATCACAGTTTAAGCTCTTACACAGTTTTAACTCATAATTTTTTTTTTTCCTGACAGGAATCTGATGGCTTTGACAGAAAATATCATTACTAACATTACTCCAGAAGTCAAGGAGACAATGGGATTGGACAGAGAAACCAATTGACACTAACATTTCCATGGGATTTTCTTTTGATATTATTTATGATGAGAGTCAGAAGATTTTCTTCCTGATACAATTGGTGTATAAATAATAAAATTTTCAGAATTTTATAGTAATGCTCTATATTACTAAGCATGAATGCCCATCAAAGCCTTGAAATAAAAAAATGCTCTCAAAATGAAAAGGCATCAGTATGGAAATACAGAGCTGGGAACATATTCAGCTTGCCTAGGAAGTCACAAGTGAATATTTGTATATTTTGTAATCATTCCAAGAATTGTTTTGCTTACTTGTTTGTTTGTTTGTTGTTGAAAAGGGGACATTGACTTGTGTGATTGTCATGGTCTTGGCCAGGAATGACTTTCTATGATTCTCTCTACATGGAAAAATTCTACGTATATTAAAGCAATATGAACTGGAATTTTGGATAACAGAGAAAATAATGACTTGAATTATCTCATTTTGTTTGTTTGTTTTCAAGACAGGGTTTCTCTGTATAGCCCTGGCTGTCCTGGAACTCACTTTGTAGACCAGACTGGCCTTGAACTCAGAAATCTGCCTGCCTCTTCCTCCCAAGTGCTGAGATTAAAGTCATGCACCACTACTGCCGGGCAAAATGAAATATTTCTGTCTTGAGTGAATATAGGAAATTGTAGTCTGCAATATGACTATTCTTGCAAAAGAAAATTACATCTGAAGATCTTTTAGTTTTATGTGATCTGTCTGGAATGCAGACACTTCCTAGATAACAGTATGATCTGTCTGAAATATAGATAAGCCCTTACTACACACCTTTAATCCTTAGCAATGAAGGTAATGAAGGTTAGTTTGCAGAAGAAAGCATCTATGTTTAAAAATGGCTTCTAATAGAGGGGCAGACAAAGTGATGAATCAGAGAAAGATTTGATAGAATGAATCAGCAAAAGAATATGCCTAACTCACATGAGAATAGCACAGCAAAGAGAGATTGACTATGTTAGAGAAGGGAGGGAGGGAGAGAAGAGAGAGACAGAATCAGAGACAAACAGAAACACACACACAGAAAGAGAGAGAGAGAGAGAGAGAGAGAGAGAGAGAGAGAGAGAGAAACAGAGACAAAAACAGAGACAAAGACAGAAAGAAAGAGAAGATATATGTATGGTATGTGATAGTACATGTATGACAATTTAGTAGGGATAGTTTTAAAGAGATTGTAGAGAGAACAAGCTATACACATATGAAAACAACTAGTGAGAGAATGAGAATGAGCCAGAAGATTAGAACATACTGCCAAAGGTAGTATGAGTCCAAGCAAAGCAATTCAGTCTGAAACTGAGAGAAACCAGATTGAATCAGTCAGCTTGGAAGATTAGATCATATGGAAGCTAGGTCTCCCATATGATCTATCTCTAGGTCTAGGTCTAGAGATAATTAGAACAGAGAGAATACTCTGGGCTCAGCCCAAGCCATGCATTTGCACAGCTTGGTTTTGGCTCTTATCTCATCCCTTAATCTGAGGAAAGAAAAATTACATTTACAAGGGAATGATTCATTGTTTTTCTCCTTTTCTGACACCAAGCTCTGAAAAACGCTACTCTATGTATGTCTCTTCTGCCCAGTTATTAGCTTTCACCATCTTTATTAACCAATCAGAATTAACTTGGTGATTCCAGTTCTCGGTGACCTGCACTTAGCATTACAATAGACAATAAAAGAAGAGACCTCAACAATAGGACCATGAAGAGGAAGAGGAGGAAGGAGAGGAGGAAGAAGAACCCAACATGGGATAGAAGATGAATATGCAGGAGAGAAGAAGCTGTCATAGAATAAGAGTCAAGAGAGCATGTCCCTGAGGGCTGCCCAATTGGAGGTAAGAGCAGGTCAGATGAAATATAGTAAGTACTAAATAATAAATCTGGGTTATCCATAGGAAAGTAGATTCTAACAGCATGGTGGGTTGGCAGCTGCCCAGCTATTGTTCTGATTAAGGTTTATTGTAAATTTTAAATAAAAAGGCTGTGTGTGTATCTTTCATCTTGTCACTCAGTAACCAAAGATAGGGTAGAGTCCCCAGGCTGGGACTTAAGTATTTACCACTATACCATATTAGAGCAAATTTTCTCTGAGTTGCTCAATGAGTTCTCAATAAATGAATGCTATCGGAGCAAAGTTTTTCTTCATTACGTTCTCTTATGTAATAAATACAATTTCTACTATTTCAAATTTTGTCATGTCAGTAATTCTAAATTAATGTATTTTAGTGAGTTTTAAGTTGGGCTTTGTATTTATATTTAATTCATACATAATTTATTTTAAGTGTTATGTTTAAATTTGTTACAACTATGGAGAGGGCTTTGACTCTAGCAATTTTTTTTTCAGTTTAATCTCATTTGGATCACTTACACACCACTGTATACTATTATAACCCAATTATTTTGTTACTAACAATCAATGTACCTATTGCAATTTACATGCTAATTTGTAGTATCAGTTTATTTTCCCTTGTTATATAAGTAGACTACTTCTGAATATGTTTCTAATTTTTTCTATGCCAGACAACCATTCATCTGGCTTAAAGAAACATACATATATTTTGTATTTCTATGGGTCAGAGCTCAGGGATATATGTCTCTGAGCTAAAATGAAAGTTTTGGAAAAGTTTTGCTCTTTCTAAAGCTCTTTTGTAAAAACATGTTTTCTTGCCTTTAAAACAGGTGAGGGGTAAGAAGAATTAATAATTTGACTCTGAATATTCTGCTTCATATTTGGGATGAAGGATGCTTTCATTATAGAATCATAGCTTGGTGAGCTAAGATAATTTTAGTTGTTAACTTAATTCTGTTCCTCCTTTTAAATTCAACTGAAAAAAAAAACATAGAAAGCATGCTCAATCTATCCTTAAAAATCACTAAGGAAAATATCTGATGAGTGTAAGAGGAAATGCAAATTAAATGGGTATTTTTTTTTCTTTGCTCCCACCTGTACAGTATACTACAAAGCACAAGTAAAAAATAAACACTTGAAGGAGCCAAGAAGACCAAGCATGTGTTTATACTTGCTGTGAAGAACACCAGCTGCCAAATTACTCCAGCCTTTGGATTTGGAATTTCTGTGCACAGTTCTATTATATCACTTGTACTATCCATGTAATTGTATCTTCAAGAACTTTACAATTTAAAGCATATTTCTTTTAAAGTGCTACTGAGTTGTTGGTAAGGTGCTAATGTGTGTATTTTTGTTCATATGTGAGTTGAACCCTCCAAATATGTGATTACTGTTAGAATCATCAGTAGCCATTAACCTTGATGTCAATTGTCTTAGAGTGTTTACAGAGAAAATTCAGGCAAATTTTATGATAAAATAGATAGATAATTGCAAAATTATTACAGTAACTAGTGCCTCTTTACCTATTTTATGCTCAAAAGTTCTGAATAGTGTGTAAGACATTACATCTACAAACACATTTAAAATCCAGGACTTGTGCCTCTAATCCTTTCATCTCATTTGGATTCTTAAACTAGTGTTTTGAGGGACATTTAAAATTCTTTCATGTCTAGGATACAAAGTTCCTGTTGCTCCTAGAGTCAAGGAACAAACTCTTTAATCTGTGGGTTCAGAGTTATGTGAGGCCTTTTGTGTAAACCTTCGGAGGTATGGAAATACCTGAGGGTGGAAGGAGCGTATGTGAGTGAGCACACAGAAACAAAACATGAAGTCGATTTTCTGTTCTAGGGAAGCGTCTATCAATTCTGAGCAGCTACCTTTTACCTTTTCATCGCACCACGCATAAGATCATTTCTCTTGACTTCTATAAACATCTAAGTTTGATTATCATTAGATAATCCCTCAAATTATGTCCTAACTTCATCTATACTTAATCCATTTATTTATCTACATTCTGAGAAAAAAGTTTGCTAATCTGAGTTTTCTGAAAATAAATCCTCAATCAATTCCAACTTTGATTAGAGATGCTTTTCATAGAACGAACAGTGGCTTATTAATGAAGAGATTCATGATCACTCAAGGGTTAGGAAATATGGAAAGGATGTGTATCCATCCTTAAACAAGTTACACATATATCCAATGTGCTTTAAGGAAAGTTGTAGAGAGGCCAAGACATATTTAAGAGCCAGCAGATAAGGTGAAGGGCTCTATAATGCCACTCTATAGTCCACACAGTCTAACTCAAGTCAACTGTAGTTATATGTAGTACACACAAGACTGGCACTATCAACCTTTAGTCAAGGAAGGAAGAGGAGCTCACAAGTTCCTATACTTGACCTCTCAATTATGGGAATGATACACTTTGGCAATGCAAAAATTACTCATTTTAGATCTATGCCCTCTGTTGAGCCTACTAGGCTTCAATGGGTAGTTTCTAACCCATGGTCAGAGAGGTAGCCTAGTTAGTTACTCGTGGAGGATCTCAAGACAAAACACCTAGATATGAATGTGAGAGAAGGATTTGTGGGAAGGACTGAGGTTGAAAAGAAGTAATAGAGATATGATGTAAGTGTGGTCAATATATACAAAGATATAAAATTAAAATTAAATTTTAATTTAAAAATTGTATTAATACATTACTGAAAGGAAATAAAATTGAACTGATGTAAAAACGTAGACCCTGAATGGGGGTTTTGTTGGGGAGCTCTCTATTCCTGCTCATGGTCTACATAGCCAGAATGCATGACGATAAAGGCAATATATTTGAGGGGGACAGAAATTAAAGGGATGAGGGAAAAATAGGGAAAATATTCTGTAGGATTAAGCCAAATATCTATGGTTCTTTTGTCTAAATCACATACAATTTCTATATCTTAGTGTTTGCACTTGAAAATTATGAACAACCAGAGCATACTATTCAGAACATTAATGAATAGTTGAATCACTTGATATGAGAGTACTTATAACATTGTATATATGTAGTAAACCTTAGCTATTATTGCAGTCATCTAGCTTAAACTGCTGATAAATACATACACGATTTTTTTGTTGTTTTTTTGTTCTGTTTTGGTTTTTATGAGACAGGGTTTCTCTGTGTAGCCCTGGCTGTCCTGGAACTCACTCTGTAGACTAGGCTAACCTCGAACTCAGAAATCTGCCTGCCTCTACCTCCCAAGTGCTTGGATTACAGGCATGTGCCACCACCGTGTGGCACATACATGATTTTATGTGTATTAATATAATATAGAAATTTTAAAATGCAATATAGAAATTAAAGTAAGAGAGAATAATACAAACCAAGAAATGACGTCCTTTTATTCTCCTTTCAGGATGATTACATACAGGGGAGCGGGGCAACCATGTTGGTATGACATGTACACTGCTATGGTAATGTCCTTTCACCTGTGTGAATGTGCTTGAGGAGGCTGTAGGTGATGTTGGTGAATCTTCTTTGATCGCCTTTAAATCTTTTTCCTTAAAGGGGAGTCTCTCAATTAAAACCCAGAGTTCTCAGAGATGGCTGGTATCAGCTTTCCTAGAATGGAGTTACAGGTAGACTGAGTGCATCTGTATGGAGTTTATGTTGGCTTTGGGCATTAGAACTCTGGTACTCTTGTCTGTGGTGTGAGCACATTAACTCCCTTCCATCCTTCCAGCCAAAACTGAAGGTTAAATGTAGATACTCTGTTGATGTATTATATACTGCCAAGATAATTAAAGGGTATGCAGCACAGGCATTCTAATGAGTTTTCTTTAACTATGAAAGGGTGTGTGCCTTTCATATTAACTGCCCAGTTTTGTTTCTCTTTAATTTATGGATGTTTCTACAAAGTATAGCCTACAAAATAATAACTTTAGAAATACTGTAGTTCAGGCATTTATTTATAAAATATTCAGGAAATCAAAAGAGCCAGAAAGACTCTTCTAAATCAGCTTAAGTAATTTGCTCATTAATTTACCACTGCAATCTATTCAATTATTCGTGTTGATGAGAACTACATTCTGTTCCATGATAATGATCAATGTCAAGATATATTTTTAGAAATCTCACTCATCTTTTAGGATTTAAGCAGACTTAGAAAAAAAGAGATGAAAGTTTCAATTGGGAATAATTAAATTGCTGCGTCTATTATAGAAAGTTTGGTCTTAGAGGAAAATCTGTAATTGGCTTTATGTACCCTTTTAGAGTTAACTAGTGACATTTCCAAAATTATATTTGAGGGATTAAGAGACAAAAATATAATAAACAGGCTTATTTTACAAAGCCCTTGGTGGTAACATTACAGAACAAACAAAGGAATGTTTGCTCTGTTGTAAACAGAATGCTGAAGAAATCACCAACCCTTGAATAATTCTTATTAGTATTAAGACCTCTTTAAAGTCTAAGGGAAAAAGACTATGATCTGCATTTATTTCCTCTTGACTTTAAATATAAACTTTTTAATTAGTGCAAACACTAGGAACTATGCTAATTAATCAGATAAAAGAGACTACATTTATATCATCAATCACTTTTAAATTGGGCCCTCAATTAATTAAATCAGTTAGTATGGCACTGAAACTGTGGACATGTTCAATAAAGCCACTCCTTGAGTAAGACATTTTAGGGAACTAAATTATTCTCTAGCCCATTAAGAGAGGGTTCTATAAGCTGACCTGAAAATTTTTAGCTGCTTACCTGATGTCTCTATCTTTTTACGTAGTGTTCATCATGAACATTTCTATAATGAAAGATTTTTTTGTTCTTTTCTTCAAACCACTTTGTAAACTGAAATAGTTATTATATATCAGTAAATAAAGGAGAAATAAGCCTAACTTGAGGAGAGTTTAATATAGAAATAGATGCAGTTTTGTTTTGCCTTGTTTAGTTATATTTTATGTTTGTATATGTTTGTCCACAATTTGTTTGGGTTTAGAGGACAGCTAACAAAATAAATGGAAAGATAACAAGTTGGTTGTGGACATAAAACAAAAGCAAAGTTGTTTCTTTAGACTCTCTCTCGTTAACTCAGTCTGTGTGGGCTTAATAACACCTCAAATTATTTTTAACTCACAAGAAAACACATCTTTGAATGAATAGGACTTGAAATGAAAATGTGATTATTTTTTTCTGATATTTCAGCTAATCTACCAAGAGGGTTAAAGGTATTCTATCTACAAAATCGTATTTCCACTTAAAGGTATTAGTATTTTTCTAGGGTTTCCTCAACTGGCACAGTGCCATCATCAGTAAAGGATGAAGAGAGTCATTCTAGCACCTAATTCTCAACTTGCTTGGTTTTCTCTGCAAACTAGAGCCTGGGCTGCCTGAGAGAGAAACATTATTTTAAGATCAAGCAGAAAAATGTAGACTCTTACCTGAAAACACAGTTGCTAGATTTATCAAGATAAAATGCTTTGTTTTGGTAGTTCAAATTCTCATTTTCCACTTTTGAGAAGTTGGGCAGTGTTGCTTCCAAATTTCTAATCATTTATCTCTAATTTATCTGTTGAATGGAGTTGGTCCTGATGAAAACGTAAAATTATCTCCCACTTACATCACATAAAAACTAATATGGAATATTGTTTGTAATAGCTGGGTACTTTAGCTATTAAATTAACAGTCTTAATTGATTCATTTAATTTAGCTAAGACTTATCATTGAATAAATCCAGGGCTACGGTTATCTAATTGTGGCAAAACAGACCAGCCCAAGACTTTCTCCGAGGCACTGATAAAAAGGGAAAAGAGAATCTAAGTTCTGGTACTTGTCCAGGAGAGGGCTTGGCAAGGCCAGTATGAAGGCTTGAGCCAGAGGCTTATAGGAGTCAAGGTCAGACCGTGTCTGTAATATCTCGGATTCTTTTTGCCAACTGACTTAGCTCTCTGTTGACCTTGGCTCTTTTTCCCACTGAAAATTGTGTATGTGATGCTGCAGTACTTTTTACAAGCTTGCTTAGCATGCATTGTCAGCTTGTTTGCTATGTCCTCGTTCCATCTATTGCACTCCCTCCCTCTGTCTATCCCTTTTTCCCTCCTCCCTCCCTCCCTCCCTCCCTCCCTCCCTCCCTCCCTCGCTCCTTTCCTTGTAGTTTTCTTTACTTCTCATCTGCCATGGTCCCACTCAACTTCTTGACAGTTGTGACCCTTATTCCATTGCATTTGGGTCACCTACTTTGATTTTATTTTACAATAGATATGAATTACTAGAATTGAGGATGACACAGCTGCAGCATAAGATGACCTGTGTCGCTACAACGTTGCCCTTCCTCCTCAGGTCAAAGTGGTAAGAATAGCTCTGCTCCCTGTTAAAACCTCCAAAGATACTCAGAGGAGATTATGAAACACATGGGTACTCACATAGAATACTTCATACATAATAAATGATGCATTTTGGTGATAAGAATTACAAAGGGACAGATTTACAAGGGCATTTTTTATGTCCTTAACATAAATATAATTCCCAGAGAGTGCATAGTTTTAATGAAAAATGTTCAATGAATGAGTGAGTAACTACACAAATGAATAATTTATTCCGGCTGCCATGTTTTCAGCTGCCCCTTGTAAGGTTTGTTTTTGGTTTGTTTGGTGACTTGGTGTTTTGTGGGATTTGTGTGTGTGTGTGTGTGTGTGTGTGTGTGTATGTGTATGTGTGTGTGTTGGGGGGGGCTTGCTTGTTTGTTTTGAAGTCCAACACCCTGGCTCTCATATGTTATATGACTAAATGTTAGTAGGCATATCAAGGGTGTCGAGGCCAAAAAAATTTGGGGGTAGCAAAAATCTTAATTTTTTAAATCTATCATTTTTTTATATCTATCATACATCAATAATGTATATATCCTATACTATCTATAATTGTGTGCTTGATCTCCTAAATTGATATGTATCAAAAACTTTCATCTAGAAATTATATTTGAGTAATAGTCAATTAGAAAATTTCAAACATATCTATATGATGAAAAAAATAATTTTTTACACAGTAGAAGGGTCTCATAGTAGTAGCATGGAGATTATTATGTCTCATTATTTTTTTTAAGAAAACTTGGAGTTAGAACATTTAGAAAAATGAGTAATGACTAAACAGAAAATATACCTGCTTTGAAACATGATGTGAAATTTGGGGTACTATACACTTTCAGTACTATATCTAGATTATTGTTCTAAATTTACCATCAGTTATAATTATAAAATTACTATTTGTGTCTGTTCTATGAAATTTCCTCTGTAGTCCTTAGAATGATTTTAATAAAGTGCTATATTTAGTCATTTAATAAATAAATAACGCTGTCAGTGTTGTATGATCCAAGGCTATGTATTAGAGATATAGTTCTTATAATATGTATGTATATATATATATATATATATACATATATATATATATATATCTTTTCAGATAAATACATCTTATAGTTTTATCTGCAAGAAATATTATCTAGGCAGTACAGCTTCTTGGTGCAAACCTCAGAATTTTACAAGAAAACCAAAGTCAGGGAGGGAGAGTTTTTGAAGACCATGATTACATTTGAAAAAATGTACAAGACATCAGTGGAGAAAGCTTGTTTAGAGGATTGAATAATGAAATGAACGTCTGTAAACCAGGCTTAGGTAGCACCCCAATGTCATTAAAAATATTAGAAATATTCATATATTGCAATGCATACTTTGCAGAGACACCCAAAAGAGTATACATATAATATTTTAATTGGTTGCTTACAACAGAGGAATTGGACTGTGAGTGAAAATGGTAAAATTGTATGTCATAGTACAGGATTCCAGTAATATTCAGCATACTCCTGCTAAGAGCATCCCAAAAGATAATTTTTATAAAGGCAAGAAATGATGAACTACAGCTATGAAGACCATTTAATAAGAGCCCTGAAGTGGTTTGAAGCAGCATACAGAAACTCTATGTCACAGTTCAATAACTGCTCAGAACATAAGAATGCATTTGCAACAAACTGCATCATTTCATTTCGGTTCTAGGATTATATTTATAAGACAAATTTTAGGTTGCAAAACTGGTTTCTATACCCCTTTTTAAAAAAAATAAGAAAAAAATGAATTCTGAATGAGGAATTTAGAAATACAAAATCATTCTTTGAAGTTTCTGCTGAGAGTGTTGCTCCGCCTGCTCTGAAAAGGCTTTCTCTGGGATAATGTTTTCTGTGTCTGGATCCACTGACATCTCAATGCCACGCAGGGAAAGCTGCTCCAAAGATGCATATTAAAAAGCTACAGCTGGGTTTAAGGCAGCTGTTAACGTTGGACTTAAAGACAGAGGGGGAGAGAGCAGCAACATGAAGACATGTTTAAGCTTAGTTTCTTTAGGAAGCAAACTAACCTCATTAGTGATTAAATCACTGGAGTTTGGACTCAAAGAGGTTACCAAATTAAGATAATTTAAATATGAAAGCATTGCTTTGACTTCAGTGACTACCTAGGTTTGTATATTTTATTTCTGAGAAATATGTATTATATATTTGCTATGAAAAGTATAAATAAAAGCAAGAATAAGTGTTAATGTTTTAGGATGCAAAATTAACCTTTAGTTTGTAATTGTGATAATGTGTAAATTTTCAGTTTCATACTCTAACCTTGTGCAGGGAAGTAGCTCACCTTAACCTTATCTTGGGGTCCTTTACCCTAGTCTTGGTGAATTCAAATAATTTTTACCTTATTATAGTACAGTATAAAATGATATTAGTATATTTTAATAGGTAAAAAAAAATTAGGAAAAGTATGGGTTTTGTTGACAATAATGCAAAGAACAACATTTCTACATTTTCTTTACAGAATACTAATAAAGGAATATTGGATTTGAGAAACCAGGCAGGAGGGGCTGGCAGTTCTTTCCAAAGTAGCTACAGGTTTGGAAGAAATCCTTTTATATGTGACATCAAAATTGATAAGAATTTAAGAAAGACAAAGTCAGAGACAGTAAACTGCAGAAAGTAAGTGACTTGGAAAAATGCAAAAATATTGATGGGACCCATGCACTGACAGGTGCTCTCAACTAGACGCAGGGTTAGGTGCTGACCACACTCAAATGCCAATTACCAGCACAAAGATAACCTTTATTAAGACTATTAATCAAGAGAATCTAAATCAGGCAGAGAAAGCACCTAGCAGTGGATGGCTATGCAAGAGTGGTATATATATATATATATATATATATATATATATATATATATATATATATAACAAAAAAACCACTAAACTGGAAGCCATAATATACGTACTCAGGCTCTGAGCCAGGAAAATGCTGACCCTGTGCATGCTGCCACATTTCTTTGATTGCATATAACCTTGGCTCATGTTGATTTAGAAGGCCTTCTTTTCTTGGTGTTGTACTTTCTCTCTGGATCTTACATTCTGACTTCTCTTCTACGTGTTTCCCTGAGCTCCGAGAGCAGAGATTTTATAGAGACATGCCATTTAAGGCTGAGTGTCCCAAGAACTCTCACCCTGTAGATAATGTCTGGCTGTGGATCTCTATATTAGTTCTTACCTTCTGATGAGATATAAAGGCTAAAGTTAACCTAAAAGTCCACTTGCCTAAGAACAGATAATGTCTCAGAATGTCCAGGCTGTTGCTCATGTAAAACTACAAGTCATGTGTTTTCACTTCAGTAAACATGGTTGGTTGCCCTAATCACGCAGGATGTGCCTCATCACAAGTAGACAGACAAGAGGTAAGCAGTCAGGAAGAACATTGAGATGTATAGTTGTCCCTGATTGGATGGTGGTGGGACATATCATAGCCTTGTGGGTTCTGCCTTCAGAGAAATCTGATTGACCTAATTCACAGCATTCACTGAGTATCCTGGGGATGGACTTGGCCAAAGTCCATCTTCCTGGCCAGTATTAAATAAAACTAACTTAATTGGGCATTCATGGATTTGGTCTCTCTCCTTGTAGTTTTCAGGTTTAACAGGAGGAAGCCTTGGATGATGGTTGAATAAGTTACTGTTCTTTCAAGTATAGCAAGTTATTACTAAGAGTCATTTTAATCACAACATTTCTTCTTCTTTTTTTTTTTTTGAGTAGTATTATTTGGTTTTCCCTTAAGTCCCCTGCCTATCTAGTATCTGGTTTTTGGTCATTTAAATATTTTTGTGGTATATGTGGTCCATCTCATAGAATGGACCTTAAGACCAATCAGCTGTGGGTTGGTTGCTCTCACAAACTTTGTTATCATTACCCTAGCATATCTTGAAGGAAGTACATCCCAGAAACATACTGAATCCTTGATGTACAAAAGGGAAAACAGACTGTAAAATGCCAAACAAAGTTGAGAAACAGGAGTAATTATACTTTATTTTCATTTTTAATCCATAAACAAAATGTGGAATGTCTCTAGAAGTAAACATTGCAAAACCAAAATATCAAAAGACAGACAAAGAAAGCTGCATGGAGAATATGTTGGGAAATTATGCATCAAGGACTACTTTGGAGACTGCCTATTACACTGGGGCATGAAGTGGACAGACTGAGAGAAGCTCTGAAATCAAACTCAAAGCACAGGAGAAAAATGATGCACAGCTAGCTGCAAAGCTGTGCTCTTTCCTCACACTAGGAGCACCAGGCATGTGGAACCGCATTTGAACCTCTTGGGAACTGACCTGCGCTGAAACCCAGTGTGGAAAGCACATTCAAGCTATGCATGCTGGCAACCAAATCCCAGTAAGGAGAAACTTCCTTTTATAAATTCAAATGCGAGCTAAGACAGGCTCATATCATATCCCTGGACACTGAAATCACACAGGGTAACAGGATCACACAATACATTTGAAAAAATAAGAGGTGTCCCAGTGGTAAATACACTAAAGTGGCTGGAGGGCTGGGACATTGTTAATGGAGTTTGAACCCTGCTGTGGCAGCAATTGCTGCACAGGAAACCTTTTCTTCTCTGAACCACTAAATATGGAACAATTCAGCCTAACAATTTTCAACTGGAAAATACTGGGCAGCTCTTTCTCCAACAGAGTTAAATATAAGGCTCAGACAAAAACAAAAACAAAAACAATAAAAAAGAAAAAGAAAAGGAATGAAAAAATGAAAAAGGAAAGAAAAAAAGGAAAGAAAAAAGAATGAACAGAATATGCCAACTATAGAGATCACAATTTAAAAAAAAAAAATTGAATTTGCAACTCATCTCCATGAAGGAAGTATGAGATGAGGGTGTAGACTATAAACTCAATAAATTCTGATCTGAGAATTTTTTAGTCTAGGGAAATAGATTGCCATTTGGATGAAGAAGAAGTGATATCATAGAAAGATCAGCAGAGAATGTCTAAAATGATATTGCAGTTGAAACACTGAACATATAAAATTAAGAACAGTGAAAGCCTCAAGAAAGAAACACAAAGTTAGAGGTGAAGGCAAATAACTCAGATTAATAGCAAACATTCACCAGAGATGGTAAAAGTCATGAGGACATGGAACCATATATTCCAACCTCTGAAAGACAATAATCACCAACCCAGATTAACTGATGATCTTTGCAAAATGATAATTACAATGCCATCCTTCACAACTGAAGTAGAAAACCTCCCCATAATTTATATAAGCCTTACAAATTTACTGTCAGTAAGCCATTACTCCAAAGTGAGCGGTTTGCATACAGAGGTAAAAGATAAACATACCCAGAATGCCTCAGGAAAAAATCAACTGCACCAAACAGCCAACATGCAAATAATGATTAGGAAAGTAAAAAGTATTAAAACAAGATTAGAGAACCTAAGACGTAAATGTGAATAATGCTCTGATCATTATCTTCTCAATTTTCTTTTTTTTTAAATTTTTAATATTTTTATTACATATTTTCCTCAATTACATTTCCAATGCTATCCCAAAAGTCCCCCATAGCGCCCCCCACTTCCCTACCCACCCATTCCCATTCTTTTGGCCCTGGCATTCCCCTATATTGGGGCATATAAAGTTTGCAAGTCCAATGGGCCTCTCTTTCCAGTGATGGCCGACTAGGCCATCTTTCGATACATATGCAGCTAGAGACAAGAGCTCCGGGGTTCTGGTTAGTACATCATGTTGTTCCAACAATAGGGTTGCAGATCCCTTTAGCTCCTTGGGTACTTTCTCTAGCTTCTCCATTGGGAGCCCTGTGATACATCCAATAGCTGACTGTGAACATCCACTCCTGTGTTTGCTAGGCCCTGGCATCGTCTCACAAGAGACAGCTATATTTGGGTCCTTTCAGCAAAATCTTGCTAGTGTATGCAATGGTGTCAGCGTTTAGAAGCTGATTATGGGATGGATCCCTGGATACGGCAGTCTCTAAATGGTCCATCCTTTCATCACAGCTCCGAACTTTGTCTCTGTAAGTAGACTAAAAGATTGACATTAAATAGAAAACACAACAATTTTTCCTTCAGGAAGTACAACTTACTGGCAAAGGTGTAATCCAAGCTTCCAAGGACATGGAACTAATTTTCAAACAAGTGAGAGCAGCCATACTAATATTAAACAAATTGAAATTCATACCAAAATTAGAGTGACACAGAGAGTCATCTCATATCAATTAAGATAACAATCCATCTAGGATTTAAAACAATTCTAAACCATTATATACTCAACTTCAGCACACACAATTTCATAAGATGAATGGCTTTAAAGATTTAGACTGTTTTCAAGACAATAATAGTGTGTCATTGGACATCTAGATAAGATATACCTAGGAAAATCAAAATTAAATGGCATTGCAGATCAAATAGATGAGCTATATATAAAAGCTCCCACCAAAGTATTCCACATCTGTGGATAGAGCTTTATGTAAATAGATCATATAAAAGAAAGAAAATAATTCTTTCCAAGTAGAGAGAGTATTGGGAAAGGAGAGAGAAGTATAATTTTAGATTCTTTACAATAAGAATGGAATAACCTTAGACGTCGATAAAAAGAAAACAACAAGCAACCATTGTTGTTGTTCTTTCTCTAGTTAAAAAGAAATAATGCACTAGGACTTCTACTTGCCTGGAAAGAGATTTTACAGTAATTCCAATTTCTAGTACTTTCTTGGTATGTTAGTTTCAGAGGCTGAGTGGGAATGTGGGATATGTGTTAGGTACAGAGTACAGCACAGCAACTGTTAACCTCTCAAATTCAAAATCATAGCATCTTCACTAAAGACAGGGCCTCATGTTACCATACTGACCCAAATTATATTTCTGATGCTATGACAATAAACACTAGTGGGTTCTTCATTATAATATACAGGATTATCAGCAGACTTTGACTGTGTCATATAAATTTTTCTTCTTTATTTTTAAATTTTGGAGATTCTGAGAGATACATGGGTTAGATTATTCCAATTCCTCATTATGAATATAAAATCTCATGTCTTTACATATACTGTGCATATTTACCAAAGAAGATAAACAGCAGGTCATATGCAAATTCATTGAACCTGAACAATATGTTATTGAATTATTAATGAGTCATTAAATAAAACCTTCACTGAAAAATGAAGCATAAACACCAAACAAAATGATTGCTAATGATATTCTGCAATACTCATTTAATGCACCAGATCCTCAGCATATATATTATAGCATTCCGTTAATTTTTTTAAGGGGATGGGAGTACAAACCAGTGGGTCTTTGACACTTGAGACTAATTTGACACTTGGGCTTGTTTGTTTAAGGTATACAAATAATATATGAAATATTTAACACAAATATAAAAAAAGAACAAAACCATGCTGTTTGAAAAAGATGGGTTAAGATTGAAATTAAAATACTTTCTATAAATGAATAAAACTGACTAAACAACATATCCAAATCTATGGGACACAATGAAAGTAGATCTAAGAGGCAGGTTGATAGCACTAACTGCTACAAGATGTAAAGGGGAAACGGTGGCATATAACATGTAGAAGAGGCCAAACAATGTTTGGATTAACTTGAGGCCCACCCCATAAGAGAAAACACACATCCTACTGTACCTGGATGGTCAGAAACTTTCAGCATAGCTCAGAACCTTAGGGTAGAACATGGTTGGCAAATAAATCAATGAAAAGATTACTAGTGATATTTTGCAGTACTTATATATTGGGGCCTTGTCAAGCCTTTGTCAGAGAGGCTTTATTTGACATCAGATGGGAACAGGTATAGAGACTCACAACGAGATATTAGGCAGAGAACGAATCTAAATTGGATGTCTTTACCAGGTCCCTCCCCTCAGAGATCAGAGAAATCTGTGGAAGAGGGAGCAGAAAGATTATAGGAGTCAGGAAATTGAAGATAACAAGAAAACATGGCCGATTGAATCAACTACACAGGACTGACATGGGCTCACAGAGACTGAAGCATCCAGCACAGGCCTCCATGAATATGCATCTGGTCCTCTGCATAACTGTTATGGATGCTAGCTTTGTGGCTTTTCTGGGGCTCCTAATTGTGGGAAGACATGTATCTCTGAGTTATTTGCCAGCCCTCGAGACTCTTCTTCCTACTGGGTTGCCTTTTCTAACCTTGATATAATGACTTTTGCCTTGTTTTATTTTACCTTGTTTGTCCTGTCTGTCTGTCTGTTGTCTTTTGGAGGCATGCTCTTTTCTGAAAAGGAAATGAAGCATTAGTGGTTACCAAGAACCAGAGACTCAATTTATATCCCTAAATTGAGGACAAAATCAAATACTAACAGTCTAATTAACAAACAAACAAATAAAATAATAATATGATTTCTGACTATAGACTCCTATACTCATAGATTAGAGCCTTATTAAGACATCATCAGAAGGTCTTACTCTTGCAGTAGATGGTAACACATAGAAACTCAAATCCAGACATTATGCAGAGAGACAGACAGGGAGAAAGAGAGAAAGAGAGAGAGAGAGAGAGAGAGAGAGAGAGAGAGAGAGAGAGAGAGAGAGAGAGAGAGAGAGAGAGAGAGAGGACACTTAGAATACACAGCTCAAAAAATGAGAGGTTTTCATAAAGCCAAGTGAGTAAAGCTTACATGAACTCGTAGACACTGACACAACTAGCAAGTGTCCTATATGGGTCTTTAACATGTCCTACATGTATATATTATATCCTTCAGCTTAGTACTTTAACAAGACACTTGAATGTGTGGACAAGTGCAGCTCTGATTCTTGGTGTGCTTTTTCATCTGTTGACTTGCCTTTTCCAACTTCTATATGTTGTTTTTGCTTTAGCTTATATTTGCATTGTTTTGTTATTAAAAATAAGGTAATACCCATAATACAACCCACAGTCCGGAAGTATAACAAAAAGTAGGCCCAAGTGAGGATGCTTTAATCCCACTTAGAAAACAAAATAATCACAGGAAGCCGAGGAAGGGAGGTAGGGAAGGATGTATCTGGGTGGAAGAGGGAAGAGGGAGGGCAAAGGAGGGCAGGATCAGGAATTGGGGAAAACAGGAGAGAAGCCCAGAGGGATCAGAAATATGAATGAAAATATGCAGCTCTTGGGGGCAAGAGGTGCATGGAACCTCTACAAAGTCCCAGAGAACTGGGATGTAAGATTCTCCAAGACCTCAATGGATGGATGGATCCCTCAATGGGATGACCTTAGTCAATAATGCTCAACAGTGGGGAGATGGAACATGAAGAGACCATCTCCAATATATAGGCCCCCAGTAGCAGAATCTGGTTACCACCTACCTTCAAAATTTCTGATCCAGAATTGTTCCTGACTAAAAGAAATACAGAGACAAAAACGGAGCAGAGATTGATGGAAAGGCAATCCAGGAACTGGCCCAACTTGAGATCTATCCTTTTGGTTGGAAGGCCATTTTTACTCTGTTCACCCTATTGGTCGGTGGGTATTGGTTTGGGATAATAAATGGGTATGATGAATATTCTAATCTCAAAAGTAAAAGAACAAACAAAAGATACAGATGTTTCAGGTCCTTTAAAAAAAAGCAATCCAATGGCTGATTACATAAACCAAGAATTAACACAAAGGATTGCATCACATCTGAAAGTGTTTGCACAACAAAGGAACGATTTTAATTGGAAGAATAGATTACAGAATGGGCTCTTTGCAGACTACACATATAACAGAAGATTACTATCTAGACCACATAAATAATATAGAAGTCATTATCAAACACCCTACCAATGGGCTATTGAACAAGTTTTCTAATATGAATTGCAAATGAATAACAAATAAATTAAAATGTTTAAAATATTTAATCATCAAAGAAACACAACTGAAAAAAAAAAAAAAACAGCCAGATCCATCTCAACTTAGTCAAAATGACTATCTTTATATAAACCACAATAAACACTGAGGAGATTTGAAGAAATGGAAATCTTCATACATTGTTTATTGTATTGTAATCAGTATTGTTCTTCAATAACTAAAAGAAATACCATCAATATCCTAGCTCATTCCTGTGCATACACACTCAGTGGTATCTGAGAAAACATACTGCAGATACTTGCAGTTTATTCACAGTGAACAAGCTGTGTAATCAGTCTCCATGCCAGTGACTCTCAAATCTGTGCAACACGACCCTTTGGCAAATCTTTACCTCCAAAGAATTTACATTATGATTCATAACGGTAGCAAAATTTCAGTTATAAAGTGGCAACAAAAGTATGCCAAACCAAATTTATAGTTAGGAGTCACCACACCATGAGGAACTGTGTTAATAAGGTCATAACATTAAGAAGGTTGAGAATCACTGCTCCGTGGCCATCAGCAGAAAAACAGAACTGGTGTAACTTATGGAACAATGAATTTGAAACAATGGAATTTTATTAGGCATAATGAGGAACACCATTAAAAGGAGAGACATAACTTGAAATTGCTATATATATAGTGAACAAGTCTGATATACAAATACATAAAATTATTTATGTGTATTGTGACTGAGATAAGTGAGACTGTAAGGGTGAGCAGAAATTACAGAAAAGTGTTATAACCACTATAATATGTATTGCTAAAATGTGTGACTATGTATAATGAATAGGTGTTGGCAAAATGTTATATTAAAAAATGACAGCATTTTACCATTCTATAGTTAGAGTTGAAAAGTTGTTCTGTTGAGCAAAGGTGCTATCATTAAAATGAATACAAAAAGTTTTCCAATTTGATAGGCAAAAGCAATTCTGCTTTATAATTTTATGTTATAAATAAAGAACTTCAGATCTGCTGTGTTGATTTCCGATGAAGATGATTGCATTTTATAATATATTAATAAAGTACGTGACTGGGTTTCCAGAAAAATAGAATCTAAAAAGAATTGATTACCTTTATGGATTTCTGAATCCTATGCGTATCCATAAGCTGTCCATACTACAAACCAGAACATGGTTATTTCTTAGTATGTCCTTTGGGTACCAAAAAGTGGATTCTTAGGAGTTATGGGTAAACATTCCACGTATTTTGAAATCACATTGAAAGCTACCAGTTATATCGTCACATTCAGTTGTAGTTCCACATTTAATCTTCAGATTACGACATCTTCATATTATTTTCACACAGTAGTTCTATTCTCTGCATATTATCTTGATAAACTTCCATTTACAGAGCAGGTTTTAGTTTATAATAATTGAGAATAAAGTAAACTTCTACATACCATGTGCCCCTTACCTTGCTCTTATCTACAAGACTAGTGCATTTCTTTTAATCAATTAATCAACAGCTACATGGTCGTCAGTCTAAGTTCATAGCTTTCATTAGGGTGCAATCATGATATTGTACATTCTGTTTGCTGTCAGTAATATACGGTGACATGTATCATCATTGGCATACCATAGAGTGTTGTAAAATGTTCAGTGCTCTGCTTTGCTAACCCTCCCTCTTTCCTTAGTCCTATTGTAACTTGATATGCCAAGGCTGGTTGATATTCATGGGAGGACTTCTCTTCTCTTAAGAGAATGAAAAGAGGAGTGACTTTGAGGAGCTGGAAGATTGGAGAAGAAGAGGGGAGGAAAACTACAATTGGGATATGTGGTGGTTTGAATAGGTGTGGTTTCATAGACTCTCATGTGTTTAAATGTTTGGCCCATATGGAAGTGTGGCCTTTTCTGTTTCCCTTTAGAAAAGGTCAGACCTCCTAGAAATATCAACCAAACATGGCATATCCATTTACAAATATCCAGTTGCAATTTAATTCACAATTCCAATATAATTCAAAAGTCTTCCCCCACCTCTGCCCTCGATTTGTATGCTAGGACTTCATTAGAAGTACATTTGGGGAAAAAAAATCTTGAGAAAATAAAGCAAAAATAGAATCTGCTGGGGCTGTCTTTGTTCAGCTCATATAGGCAGTCATGGAAAGTTCCAGAAGACTCCCAGCTCTACACAAGTTGTTTTAGACAAATAAGAAATGCTGAGAGTGGGAGAAAGTTTCCCCAGAAAAGAGCACAGCAAATGGTCATCCAATTCCAAATGGGGAGCTGTGAAAACAGATGTGCAAGTCATGTGGCACAGAATAGCTTATATGTGGGAATATGTAGGAATATATATGTATATTCACATTTACATATGCACATAGCAATAATTTCAGAAAATAAAACATGAATTTGAAAGAGAATGTTGGGTGCAGTGTATGAGAGAGTTTGGAGAAAGTAAAGGGAAGGGGAAAATGAGGTAATTTGTTATAATTTCAAAAATAAAAAGATATTAAAAAATGGATCCTGTAACTCAGTGGTAACAAACTCTATCACCCAGCCCTTTGTGGAATTTGAATGTGCAATAAACTTAAAAATGTTCTTTTCAGCTTGCCTAGGCAGTTTTCTTTGATCAGAGGTATTTCTGAAGTTGAGATTTTCTCTGAATCTTTATTACCCAAAGCCACTACTTGAGAAGGAAACTACCGTGTGTTCACTATGGTACCAACTGCTCAGAGGTTACCCACCTCTTTGGTTTTGTTTTTGTTTTTTGGTTTTTGGTTTTTGGTTTTTTTTAACAAAAGCAAATGATGTATCATTTATCTCAAATCCTGAATTTAGTGTAATTTAAAGGAAGTTTTTCCTTATTTAAATCCTAACTCTTAAGCCTCTGCTCAATAATCCACTGGATACACAATACTGAGAAATCGTTTCATAAGCCTGATGGAATACTAGAACCCAGAAAACAGCCAACAATAGTTGAATCCTATTGCATGGTGGCTATATCTTGGTTAGAGCAGGATTAACATATACTTTTTTTTTTCATTTCAAATATAACCTGATTTTCAATAAATCTTTTAGATCCACAAACTGTGTCATCATTGTGTAGTTAGTTGGTTTAAGTATGCTTTGTAAAGAACTATGACTGTATAGGATGTGCAGACCTACCTATTTGTTCTTTGCAGAATTCAAATCTTGGGCTTTGTCTTCATGCTTCTGTACACTGTAGTATCTTGCTTTGTGTTTTGTGTGTATATCTACCACAAAACATCTGACAAGCCACAAACTATTCATGTACAGTAAATAACTGAAGTCACAAATTTTCAAAATTATTTAAGACATGCTTCCGAATTTCAATTAGCATAGCTGCATGAAATAGGTCACTGACAGTCTTCCCCAGATTCCACTTAATCACATTATCTAATTCTGCTAATACACAGAAGCAAGATTCAGGTCAAAAGAAATATGTTGATCAAGGTACGTTTATGTATATGTACACTCTTATGTTGATTGATATCTTTGCATATCATTTATTTGAAGCTTGTAGCATCTGTACACTTGCTGAAGAAGCAGCCTCAGACAATGCAAGGTTTTTTTTTTTTTAATTGCAGTTGCTTATTAAGCAGATCATTAAAATCGAAGTGCTTTATTGTGCAGAAATGTATTTTAAATACTAATGTTTGCTGAGAGTGGTCAGGCAGTGGTACAGTGCTGTGCAAGTTTCACCAGCGATGCCCTAGCTTTCTTATAAGATTTTCTTTCATCTAATGTCCTTGGCTTGGAGATGTGGAACCTGCCCTCTCTAGCTTCTTTTACCTGTTCTACCTTCCTGGAAGTAATTTGATCTGGTTCACTCATCTTCATCAGTTTCCCAAAAGTGAAGACGTGCTTATTCTATAAAGTATATCAAAGAGGTTTCTTTCCTAGAAACAACCCCTGCCTACACCTAGCTCCTCCAATGCTGTCTTTAGTGGCCTTGAAAGTGTTCTTAGACAAGGGAGCTAAAACCATCCAGTGGAAAAAGGACAGCATTTTCAACAAATGGGGCTGGCACAACTTGTGGTTATCATGTAGAAGAACGCGAATTGATCCATTCTTTTTTTTTTTAATATTTTTATTACATATTTTCCTCAATTACATTTCCAATACTATCCCAAAAGTCCCCCATAGCGCCCCCCACTTCCCTACCCACCCATTCCCATTCTTTTGGCCCTGGCATTCCCCTATATTGGGGCATATAAAGTTTGCAAGTCCAATGGGCCTCTCTTTCCATTGATGGCCGAGTAGGCCATCTTTCGATACATATGCAGCTAGAGACAAGAGCTCCAGGGTTCTGGTTAGTACATCATGTTGTTCCAACAATAGGGTTGCAGATCCCTTTAGCTCCTTGGGTACTTTCTCTAGCTTCTTCTTATCTCCTTGTACTAAGGTCAAATCTAAGTGGATTAAGGAACTCCACATAAAACCAGAGACACTGAAACTTATAGAAGAGAAAGTCGGGAAAAGTCTCGAAGATATGGGCCCAGGGGGAAAATTCCTGAATAGAACAGCAATGGCTTGTGCTATAAGATAGAGAATTGACAAATGGGACCTCATGAAACTGAAAGGCTTCTGTAAGGCAAAAGACACCATCAATAAGACAAAAAGGCCACCAACATATTGGGAAAGGATCTTTACTTATCCTAAATCAGATAGGGGACTAATATCCAGTATATATAAAGAAATCAAAAAGGTGGACTCTAGAAAATCAAATAACCCCATTAAAAATGGGGATCAGAGCTAAACAAAGAATTCTCACCTGAGGAATACGGAATGGCTGAGAAGCATCTGAAAAAATGTTCAGCATACTTAATCATCAGAGAAATGCAAATCAAAACAACCCTGAGATTCCACCTCACACCAGTCAGAATGGCTAAGATCAAAAATTCATGTGACAGCAGATGCTGGCAAGGATTTGGAGAAAGAGGAACTCCTATGAACTCACAGAGACAGAGACAGCAATGATAGGCCCTCCAACAGATCTGTATCAGGTCCTCAGCATACATTCCATAGCTATCAGTTTAGTAATGTTTATGAGACTCTTGAATCTGTAATCCTTCAGGTCTCTGATTCTTGTGCCTGCTCTTGGGGCTTTTGGTTTTTCTGCTGACTTTTGTCCAAAGTTGATAAAATTTCTGCTATCATATTATATTTTATTTTGCTATGTTTACAAAACAAAACATGGAAGAATTATATGATATACCAGTAAAGCAAACTTCACTGTGATAGTGGGAAACAAACAAATACTCCCACCCCCGAAATAAAACTACTCAATAATCCTTATCTAAACTTACCTACTCAAATTGTATTTTCAGTCACTCATGTAAGAACCATGCATCCTTGTGATTAAAACTCAGTTCAGTATAATAGGGTAATCTTGTCAGCCTATATGCAGTCTGTTTGCAGATATGAAGGTCTGTTTTTGAGTTAGTGCCTCATACTGAGACAAACCACATTGTATCAGACATCAAAACATTTCGACTAAAAAGTAATAAGACTATCAATCAATATATGTTTAAAGAGGAAGGAGGGAATGCATGGTATTTGAGAAGAATTACAGTCATGTGCTGCTCATGAGAACATAAGGAAGCCATGGTCTGAGGCAAAAAAAAAAATTAGATATTTACAATAGGCCAAATCCTCTGCACATTTGTAAGATGTTTGGTTAGTTATTGGTCAGTTATCACAGGAATTAGAATGGAAGACCACAATAAAACAGCACTAGATATATAATATAAGTTTACACTGTTATTTTGTTTCATAAATCTTTTTTACTTTATTAACTATATTTGTAAATATGAAATATACAAGCATAAAAATTTACCTCAGATATGATTTAGGCCATCATTATGATAAAATTGCAAAAAGTAAGACCATTTTCACAGGTTACTATTGTTTTAGAAATAAGATTATATATATTATAAATGTACTTATGAATAAAATTAAAATATCTGTCTGAACTGAAGTAATGTAGTAAAGATTCAGCGATGTACATATAAGGGACTTTTCATTTAAAGACTCATTTTAATACATATAAGTTTATAAAACGTACTTTTCACAATTAAATACTTCATTTTCTGGTTGTTCACTTAAACTTTAAGAATCATTCATCATGCATGACATTATGAAATACGATGGATTATAATTGTCAGAGAAACTGAGACAACGTATAACACATCATTCAGAAAGGGATCGAAAGTGGATTGCCTTAATTTAACATACTATATTAATATTTCTTGCAAAAAAAGAACAGGTAGTTTACAGAGAAAACTAGAAATATAATTTCACCTTTTAAATCCCTTTTTGTTCCAGAACCTCATAGAGAAAAATCAAACAAGCACTTTGTAAACACTTTCCGTATTCATGTAAACACAGAACAGAAATTAGGTTTATTGTTCTGTCACACTCATGGTATTCTGACTCAGAACAATTTGGAGGAAAATGAATTCAATGGAAAAAACAGAATTTTTTATTGGTTAAGTACAAACTTTAGAAAGGGAAGGGTCTATCCAGAAGGATTGACAGAATTTACTTAACTCTGCTTTAATGCAATTAAATGTAAGGCAGCATAAATATCACTTGAGAGCATCCACTGACTAATTAATATAAATGAGATGGAACATGACTGATATAAGTAGTGTTGGGACACGGAAAAGTACCACTCCTTTTATGACAACATAAGATTGGTACCAAATATTCATCATATGCCAGCACGGACTGGCTACATAGAAGTGAATGGAACTTACTTTATAACTTGAAAACAACAGAGCCATACATGTGCAATGGACAATAAAATAAAAATTTAATAAATGTTTGAAATTTCAAAAATACATAAATTAAATAACATTAAAATGATATGGTGCATATAGATATAGATATAGATAAGAACTCATATATATTTTTAGATTGGTGCCCATATATGTGTCTATAAAATAACTTATTTTATTTGCTTTAAACGTGTTTTTATAGTAAATTTTGTGTATATGTATGTGTCAGAGAAGCAGCATTCTTATAGTGCAGTTGCCCATGGAGTATAGAAGAAATCATTGGGCCCTCAGAAACTGGAGTTATAGGTAATTATGAGCTACCCGATGTAGATTTTAGAACTGTACTTAAGTCCTCAGAAGAGCAGTAACAACAGAGTGTAAGTGCTCTTAACAATTGAGCAATTTTTAATTGCATCTAAATTCTGTTCAACAAGGAGAAATCATTCCTGGTTAATGACAGCTTAGCCAACTACCGAGGACTACGAAAGCCATGTATCTTGGAGAAGGACCTAACATTGCTGCTTTAATAAATGAGCATTAGATGCAAATACACACTAAATACTTGTCCTCGTACTCACAAATAAGTTTAGTTATTATCCCATATCGAGGAAGTTTCTCTTTGCAATAGATGAAGACCATTAGAGAAAACCAAAACCAATCAAATGTCATAGTTTTGGGACCCAATCCTAGGGGATCCATCTATAAAACAACATCAACACCGAAGAGTCATGATATATTATAGAAAAGGAAGTAGAAAGATTGTAATAGCCTGAGGATGAGTGAGTTTTTTATAAGACTATGTCTTATAGTAACGGGAGACACTGAACCCATAATGTTTTACCAACATGACTGCCTAAACATGACTTGAACAAGAACAACAAGAATGTACATTCTACAGTGATTGCTGGGAAAACCCATAAGATTTCAGCATTAGACAAATAACTACAGGCAACTAAAGAAGAGTGGGAGAAATAGTCTTCCCCAGAGAATAGCACACCAATTGCTTATCTGATGCCCTATGGCCAGCCTTGAAAATGTTCACACAAATAACATTACATGGATTGAAAAGGTTGTTTTATGTTTGGGGAATTATATTTGTGTGTGTACATATGTACATTTGTATATAACAATATAACAATAATTAATGAAAACTAGAGGTCATAAATTTAAAAGAGATCAAGGAGGGATATATGAGAAGCTTTGGACAGGGCAATTATATAATTATATTATAATATCAATATACAATGGAAATATTTGAAAAGTTCTAGGGGATGAGAACATAAAAATACTTAGTGGTGATCAGGAAGCTGGAAGAAGATGAATAATATTTAAGATTTTTTTTTCTTGAATTGTTTAGCCACTCCCAGGCAATCACCTACCAGGTTATAATTTTTCTTGCTTCAGAAACCCAAGGAATACCTTAAAATAGACTCTAATATGCTATACTGTTCAATGAACATAAATAATAATTTTAAACCATTTTATTTTTAAAGCACTTTAAATATACAACTAAATAGACAGCAAAGCATAGACAGTTTGGTAAATGCATAGCCTCAGCCAGTGCCAGAGCTTGAAAAATCTGCACTGTCGTAGCACTGTTGCTCCCAACTCATTCTGTACATCAGGGATCAGTCTTGATACTGTAGATTGTTTGGGGCTGATCAATGTCTCATACTGTTTACTGCCATCTTAGTACCAGCAAGAAGACTTTCACTCTGCTAAAGACCCTGCCCATCCCTCCCTTGCTCTAAACCCCTAGCCATCACCAAAGCATTCACCATTGACACTCACATGGGGTGTCACACTGCATCATATTTGTAGGTTTATTTGTATTATGACGTCCCACATATGTGTAAGTTTACTTATGATCACACCAGTCTTTATTTGTCCCTCCTTTACTGAAGTATATTGGTTGCCCCACGTGCTGACGATCATACCATATCTCCTGGTGAACCCTCCATGTTCAGCCTTTGATCCATGTGTCAAGGAAGTATAACTGCAGAATCCTAAGTTAACCATTACCCAAAAAGGCAATTGTAACATGTTTTCAATCATGGTATGGGCAAGTTTGCATTACCACCATCAATGTTCTGTCCTACATCAGCACCAGAATTCAGAGTTTTCAATAGTCTAGATTTTGGTCTTTCTAACATATGTGTAAAAGGTTAGCTTACATCATAGTTGCATACAAAAATTTCCTGATAGCATTTGTTGTGCATTTGTTTATTTTTTATATCAAGACAAGTTTAAAAGGAGAGAGAACAAAACTAACACAAATCAGCAACAGATAACTCAGAATGTAAGGGAATTTTCAGCAAAGTAGGATTTTAACTTCCTAAGGAAATAAAAGGGGAACGTGTTTGAATATTTTCCATGTTTAATCCATTATAATCAATAACAGACAATAAAATATATCATCATACTATCGTAGAAGGAAAAAATAAATATATTCACTGAGCGCCTAGTTACTATTCTTTTTAAACTAGCTTATACTAAGAACAATGCATCCAAATGAAACACAACATGTCAAGTATTTTGCAAATAAGGGAAGAAGCAAGATACTCAATTACTTCTTCAGAAATGCTAATTAATCATGAACAGAGCTGTAAAGGTCTTACCTGAGAGCCAGCCTACATACAGTGAATGTTTGTGTTTTAGGAACAATGACAGTGTTCCAAAAAGAAATCTTTCATGTGAGTAATAAAGGAAAAAAAAAGAATATTACAAACTTCCATATTAATTCCAAATATCACAAAGAAACTTTAACACCCAGAGGAAAGAAACTAAACAAGAGACTGGAAATGATAAAAAAAGAAAGAGACAATTTCAAAATAATTTCTCGTAGGAAATAGGTAGAAATTACAGCATTGCTCTGAAGAAATCATACTTGAGTTCCTAATTTACATCTGACAATAATATTTTCTGGTCACAGATATAAAATTATTTAACCAGAGTTAAGGAAAAGCAGAGAGTCTGTACTGGGTAAGCAAGCACCGATGTTGCTGCTATATTTGTGATCTTCAGGATATTTTTACGTGAGGTATAAAATTATTAAATTTAAATATTAAAAAGCAAATGGGTACATTGCCCAGGTGGAGTACTTATCATTCTATCTCGTTTTACTTATTTTTTATTTTGTCCTCAGTACTGAAGAGAGGAACAGTTTTTATTTTAATTTTCAAAATATTTTTAACTGAAACAGCATTGCATCACTTCTGCCCTCCCTTCCCTCCTTCCAACTCCTCCCATAATGCCCTCAAGTTGATAGGTTCATTTAAAAAAAATACTTTGTCTCATGTATCATACCTGTGCATGTTTAGTACATGGATGTATATAAATTGAACCCAATGAGTCCATTTTTGTTGGTTGTGGATATATAGTTTTAAGACTGACCACTATGTGTTGGACAACCAATAAGGAAGCTCACCTCTGGGAGAGGTTAAATCTCTTCCTACCAGTCACTAATTGACTGTAGTTCTTTCTCTAGGGGTGAAATGCTGCAAAAATTTTCTCCTTCCGTATTAACACATTCACTAATATCACCATGTGTCTTGTCTTGTTTATGCAACCTTTTCTTGGTAGGTTAGACTATTTCACAGCATGCTACCTGGCATTCTGGCTCTTATTTCTTTTCCTCTTGTGTGATACTTTCTAAGCCATAGATTTCAGAAGCTGTGATGTATATGTATCTGCTGGTGCTCTAGGATATTTTACTCTTTGCTCAGTTGTTTCTGTGATGGTACCCATTTGCTGTAAAGATACAGTACTATTTTCATGAGGGGTGCTAGCTACACTAATCCAAGGACTTGAAGCTAGGAACTGCAGAGAGAGCAGATGACATTAGTTTTTCTGTGTACTGGTTACCTCCTTCATTATAATTTTTCTAGATTCGCTCACTTAATTGTACATTTCATGATTTTTATTATCTTTACTAGTAAATATTATTCTATTTTGTACATTGGGCCACATTTTCATTATCTATTCATTGCTTGAAATATATATATATATAAATTATATATATAATATATATATAAATTATAACCATTTCCTGGTTGTTGAAAATATGGTGACAGTCTGAATATTGCCCGGATGTCTGTGTGTATTAAGATGTCACACTCTTTTGGCATAGGCCAAGAATGTTGGGTCAATACAGTCAATTTATGTTTCTGCTTTTTTTTTTTTAAGAACTTTTCATACTGATTTCCAGAATAGATGTATCAATTTATATTCCCAGCAACAGTGAGTGAGGATTCTTGTTTCTTCAAACCCCTCAAGCATTTGTTGTATAGATTTTATTAAACTTAGCCATCCTGACCAGAGTACTATGAAATTCTAAATTGGTTTTATGTTGCATTTTAATTGCTAAGGATGATGAACACTTTTGAGCTGCAGCTCTTGACCAACCACTTTTGTGCTTTAATAAGTGTAATCAATGTTACTTGCTGTAATTTAGACAAATAAAATGTTAACATTATACTGAGGAGGAAATAGTGTGTTGGCAGACAATATGTCATGGGAAATGCTTATTTCTATACTTTCTGGAATCCATCCAGTCGATTTATTTCAATTTACCTTTAAGAAAACTGAATATGCGACTGTATTTTTTTGCAAGAGGATTTCTACAGAAGTCACACTTGGCTTGAAGAACATCATTAGACCTTTCATCATCCAATACTCACCCCTAACTGTACCTTGATATGCTTGTTTGAGTTAATTACACAATATCAGACATCAGCAAATTAATAAGGAAATGCTTGTTTTGAGTCAGAGTGTGAGTGTGTATACCTCCCAGTAGAGAAGCAGCAGGAGCACAAGTCGGCTGGTCACAAAGCATTCATGGACAGGAAGCAGAGAAAGAATAATGCTGGTACTCAGCCCACCTTTTTTTTTTTTTTTCTTTATTCTTCCAACCAGAAACCTAATCTGTTGATTTCTGTGCCTCATATGATGCATGAGTCTACACCCTCCAGCTAACCCAAAGTAAGAACTTCCTGTCAGATATGCCCATAAGTTTGTTTACATAGTGATGCTAAATGTAGTCACATTGATAATGAAGATGGACTGTCAGATTCTTGAAAGCACTGACATGTTCCCTCCCTGAAGTAGAACTGGATATGACGATACACATATTTTCATATACCACACACCAGAATTTTATTGGAGTTATGACAAGCTTGCACAGAGCTAGTCTGTTGGCTCCCTTTGTCCCTTTTTATTAAAATGAAGAACAATGTACCCCTACCATTTCTTTTGCTAACACTGTGTTATGGCACATCAGCAGGATAACTCCTGTATTTAGTTCCTGGTACCTCCATGGGCTGTGTAGAGCAATGATTTCCTTTTCTCACCTTTCTACTCTATACTCTTTATATATTTGGTTTGTTTGCCAAGAACTCCTACGTTTCCTAAGACCTTGTTTTTAGCTGTTTTTCTTTCAATTATATTGAGAAAAATACTTGAAAGAAAGTCAGCAGGGTTCACTGGGAAATGAATTAATTATCTCTTTGTGTATTATCTTTACCTTGCTTGTAAAGCAAGGCACCATATTTAGATATGAATAAAATTCCATATACTGCAGTAAAATGTGCTCCATATAGGGGAGAAAAAAAAACAGTTGGCTTTTTAGAATGCAGAATTATTTTCAAAGGTCAGATTTATCATAAACCATCAGTTATAAAATATCAGCCAACTCTTTACTTGTGTGTTGGTTGGCCTTTGTCCACGTTAACTTGAGGTCCTGGCTAAGATGAATACAACTTCAGAGGAATTAAAGACGCTTATTGTACTGCTGAAGTGGTTTCTTCACAGTGAAGCTAGACTGCCCCAGTAAGACTCTTTAAATGTAGAAAATGAACTGGTCTATTTGCTTGAAGCCAGCGACTGTTTCCAGCTGATAAATTTGATTGCTCTCTTTTAGTCAATTCAAAAGCCCCAAAGGGAAATCGCTGGAGTCTTCTCCTTAGATGCTAAGCCTGTTTTGTTAAGCTGTGAGAAGACCAAACAAATTAAAGACTTCTGGAAAATTTTTACATGGAAAGTAAAAGATAGAGGATGCGAGAATGAATACATTATGTTACCAGAAAACAAATGTTAGACTACACCAAGCTGTATGAAAGAGCACATGCCTTCATTGGATACTTTCAACTTCAGTTAACATGAGAGGGAAAGGCAGATGACAATTGTTATATTACATTTGAATTTCCTTATTGTTCCAACTCTAAACTCTTCTAGTATCTTTCTTTTTCTTAGCTAAAACTTAGAATATCCTATTTTGCTTAATTAACGTGATAATCCTTTTAAACCTGTAATGCAGTATTTGATCATTTGTTACTAGAAATGATGTTACCACAATGTGGCATTCCTAAGCATCTGCAATTATGTGAATTATCCCACTGGCATTTAAGATAGGAACAGCTAATTATAAGTCTGATGAATAATAAGTAAATAGCTATTTCATAATTATTTTAAATTATGAGTTTTCAAATATTCAGATCTCTGTTTGTCAAAGGAAAATAGGAGACACATTGAGGTTTTACCATGTTTTCTTGCATTACGGAGAATATAACATTTTATATCTGTATGAGTTTTTCAAGCTAGAGTATATATGGTTATAAAATATAGACTATGGAAAAATTGATCTGTTAGTTATTTAGCTAAGATTGTAGGCAACACTGCAAAGCAATCAAGCCTGAATTTTTTCTACCTCTGAGTTTCCATCATTGATGTAAGGTGATACTGGGAACAGACTGGGGCCCTGATCCTTGACACTGGGAACAGACTTGATCCTGATCCTTGTGTAGGAACTAAGAAGAGGCTGTTTTGTAAGCTGTTCACTGCTAAACTGAAGTTGAATTCTAACCAGGTGGATTGGGTCAGTTCAGCAAAGAGAAGTTATTTAAAGTTTTATTTCAGTATTTGCTAATAAGACAACTGCAGGATCCAAATGTTACTGAGAAACTACTCTAAGGATTCCCCCTAAGAAAAGTTGGTTGTGTAATATTCATGCAGATCAGAGCTGGGTGAAAAGGGTACTTAGACCCCATAGAGGCACATTGATTGGAGATGGTCAAGGGAAATACAATCAGGCAGGAAGCTATAAATATAAATGTTTCAGACAGGGGGAACTAGGTAAACAAAAAGTTTTCAGGAGAGCAAAAGACAAAAACCTGGAAGACAAACATTGTGCTGAAAAGCTTTCACTCACATACCTTCTTCAGAGCGTGTAGGTGTGCTTTGTTAATAATAGAGTTTTAATGAGTTTTAATTTTCACGTACTTATACAGTTTTATCTGTTTCCTTCTCTCCCCACTCCCATACTCTATCTGCTCCCGATCCATAGTTCATGTCCTGTTTTTAAAACTATTAGTACTAACCCACACAGTCCTGTCAGCACTTCTCATGTGTGTGTGGGCATAGGGCCATCCACATGCTATCCATAGTCATGTTACTGAAACAGAGTTCTATTTCTAGCCATCATATGTCAAAGAAGCTACACCCACACAACAGCTCATTACTCTCTGTAACTCTTGTGCCAAGGAACATGTCACTCCCCACCTCATCAGCAGCACACATACAACTTGAACAGATATACATACAGGCCAAACACTCATACTCATAACATAAAATGAAAACAAATAGAGCCAATGAGAACTCAGTAACATTACAGCTTTGTCATTTTACCATCTTTAACATGAATTTGAGTTTGTAACTGTGTTGTATATCCATATGGTTGTTAAGATCTAAGGGAAGAGATTAGCAATTGGAAGAGAGCAATGGCATTTCCAAATCTAATACAGAATGAAGAAATAATTCTAATAAATAGACAATAACAATTGTTACACTCATAAGATACAGCTTGATTTTTATATGTATAATTTTATAATAGCCAAATCATAATATATAGATTATCTATAACTTCAAGTATGTGACCCTTTTTTGAAGATTCCAACTCTTAATTTTAGTTGTTTCAAAATATAAGCTAAAATATGCAAAATATCATATATTTGATGCTTTTCTTAATTATAGACTTAATAGGATAAAAACATACCTGTTCATGTGTCTACTGAAGGGTTTTTCTGGAAAGTTTTAACATTACTGAAGAGGGAAGGCAATGTTTAAGTTGAACAGGAAGGAAAATCAGAGATCTGAGAATGAGTGCAAGGAATCAAGATGTTGGGGACACCAGCATGTGCCCTTCTGCTTCCAGATCACAGAGGAAATGGTCTCAACTGCCTTTACATGACTTCTGTGCATTATAACCCATGGCTCTTTGTATCTCCAAATAAACTTCCTTCTTTCAGTTGTTTTTGTCACAACAATGAGGAAAATAACTAATACAGTGTGTTAATTAAAAATAAATAAAATAAATTGCTTCTAGATAGAGCCCACAGACAGACAAATATGGTGTTTGAGCAGTGAGAAGTGGCTGAAAACCACTTGCAGGCAGCAGGGACAAAAACAGAGAGACAGACAGATGGCAGGTTGGGTGGTAGTTCTGAGGCTGGGCTCAGGCCTAGTTTTTGAAACATCAAAGTCCATTCTAGTGATACACCTCCTCCAACAAGGTCACGCCCCTGGTCTTTCAAAACACTTATTAATTGTGGCTAACCATTCGAATGTATGAACCTCTGGGGCCATTCTCATTCACATGACCACAGAAGAGTACCTAATGAATTCCAAAGGTAGAGAGATTAACTGGAGAAATAAAGTAGCCAAATACCTGATTTATTCTTTTCTGTTTTTATTTGTTAAATAGGTTCCTCTTGTGTTTCTGGTTTTTAAATGAAACTGCACAGCTATTACCTCTGGTCCATAGAATTTTTCTAATCCCTCTTCACCAAAATCTCCTGTATATTGATGGGAGGGATGTAAGAAAGATATCCCATGCAGTGTCTCAAAATAATAATTAATAATAATAATAAATAATAATAATAATAATGTTTGTTCATTTATCCTTAAATATATCATTGTAATAAACACAAGCATCTTTGATCACAAAAGCATTTTAAACAATACTTAGTATCTTTGAACAGAGGACTAACATCAACCCGTTCCGTTCCGTTAACTGCATACTTGGGACATTTATTACAATACTTACAGATTTTTAACTAATCTGCTGCAGAAGCTAACTCTGTGATTGTTTCACTGCTAGAACATAAAATATGTTAGGAAAACTATGGCTAGAGAAAACAAAACAAACAAGCAAACAAGCAACAACAACAAAAAGAAAAGTAAAAGAAACAAGAAAACATAAAGAATACCAGATGTCCTTATGGCTATTTTAGTTCATATAATCCCCTGTCTTTACCCTTTATCAGCAATGAGAACCTGATATTTGAGTGTCTACCCATCTCTTGGATATGCATTAAAAATGTGCACAGAGAGACACAGGGGAGGCATTTTTAGAGATTTACTGTAGAGTATGTAAATGGACACTGGAACTGGTTATGTAATGTGTTTTAGGCATTGAGACTTGGAGATGAGGTCATCTTACCAAAGGACCTCATTGCATCTGCAATTAACCTTTTGTTGGAATCCATTGATTTATATCTCAGTCCATGGAAATCACATTTAAAAAGTTTTTAAAATGGTTCATTAGCAGGCCTCTAGTAAAACTCTCAACTACTTTTCAAGTTATTAAATAATTAGCTGAATATTTAATCAGTGTTCTAAGCATTCACTCTGCCATTTAAGTTAATAATAGCTGAATAAAAAATTAACACTTTGACCCTTGCTTAGGTGCACAAAGTTTGCTACTTAAATTATACTCGCCGTGAAAGAAACAGAGGAGGAATTTCCCGAGAGCAGACATGGATAGAGAGGCGTATACACAAGCATTTCAAAATGCATAAGATTGTTATTACAAATACCAATAAATTCCCACTGTATGGAAAATTCTTATGATGATGCCATTGTTCAGTTTGCAGATTAGAAGGTGCTTCTGTCTTCTAGACTTAAGTCATATGTGTTCATGAATCTCTTAGTACTAAATTGCATAACAAAGGAAAGTATTGAGTCATTCACCAGACACTGCCACGTTATGCCACATGCCACTATAAACCAGTAAACACGTGTTTGCTGTGTTCACAAGCGTTTTGCCTGTGTATCTCTAGCAGATACTTCACTGTTGTTGCATAGCCTGTGTCATGCCTACCTCATCACCAGGTGCTTCTCAGCATGATTATTTCATCCAATATAACCCAAATCTGTATGTTACTAAACCTAATATATAAGGAAAAAAATAGTGGCTGGCTTCAAGAAGCTGGATTTAGAGCAAACTCTGAACATTAACCTTTTAGATTTTTAAACATTTCGTAGGCTCTTCATAAAAGCTTCCACCGCCCAACAAACACCTCTGCTTTGATGCTTCTGAAGGGGGTTTGACTAACACAACAAAAAGATGTTTAAAATCAATCTCGATGAAGTCTACGTACAACCTACTTTCACTTGATCAAACAGGCCTTTGATAATGCACAAGGCTAGGATTTTAGAAGTTCTTCTTCCATAACTATGTAACACAAGGTACTCTAGAAGCTTCTATAGGCAATGCTGGCAAGCCTTAGAGAGCAGGACCAATCTGTTGTTTGCTTTAGAACAAAAACTCTGCAATGAGGACATATTTACCAGGTTTAAAATGCCACATACAATCTCTATTTAACTTGATTTCATGGCTTTTTGACAACTGAAATATCTTTCTAATGCTTCTAGCAAACATGTTTAATATTTTACATTTTAAAATCGTGGGGTTGCCATTACACAGTCATAATTCTGACCCATAATTGTTTCAGTATGAAAGAACTGCAGAGATGGCAATGGAGAGGAGTCTGAGGAAAAGAAGGTCTAGCAACAGGCCCAAAGTGGGATCCAGCTCAAGGGAGGTCCCAAGGCCTGACATTATTACTGGACCTATGGAGCGCTCACAAAAAAGGACCTAGCATGACTGTTCTCTGAAAGACCCAACAGGCAGCTGAAAGAATCAGATGCAGATATTTGCACTCAACCAATGGACAGAAGCAGCTGACCCCTGTTGTTAAATTAGGGAAAATCTGGAAGAATCTGAAGAGGAGGGCTACCCTGTAGGAGAACCAGCAGTCTCAATTAACCTGGACCCCTGAGATCTCCCAAACACTGGATCACCAACCAGGCAGCATACATCAGCTTATATGAGGCCCCTAACACATATACAGCAGAGGACTGCCGGGTCTGCATTCAGTCAGAGAAAACACACCCAACCCTCAAGAGACTGGAGGCCCCAGGGAGGTGGGAAGTCTGGTGGGGAGGGGGTTGGGGATGGGGACATCATCCTGGAGACAGTGGGGCAGGGAGGAGGTATGGGATCTGGAACAGTGGGAGGGTGGAGCAGGAGGGTAATAAAGTCTGGAGTGTAAATAAATAAATAAATAAATAAATGAAAGATTTAAAAGAATCTTTTATGTTCTTTAAGTAACAAAGTTCTTTATGTATCCGCCACCATTTTATGTGTTTCTACTCCTTAACTCTTGTGACTAGTACTGTAACCAACATAGAAATACAAATATCTTTGGATTTAACTATCCAGGTATTTTTTGTTTGTTTGTTTGTTTTGTTCTTTGTTTTTTTTTATAAGTATCCAGATGTCAAAATGCTAAACTATATTTGAGTTCCGTTTAACATTTCTTTGAGATCATCTACATTGCTTGCAGGATGACAATACTGGTGTATCTTCCATTCAAGATAAACGGGTACTTTTATTATAACCGAATATGTTTTTATAGCTCTCAGATAACAGTTGTTAAAAGTGTACTTCTTCAAACTGAAAGAAGGGACAGTGTCCTGCCATATGTTACACCTGGAGTGAAACTTAACACTGTAACACTTAGAGAAATAAACAATTCATATAAGAATCAATGCTGCACGATGCTGTTTATATAAATATCTGTTTGGGAGAAGGATGATTTCTAGTGATTGGAGAAAACAACAAATATGGAGTATACTTTAGTGGAGGTGAACCAGTATCATCAGCCAATTTATTTTGCAATTGTACTGGATAAATAAATCCAAGGATTTGTTGTACAACATTGTAATAAAAACAGTAACAACATTTTTTACATAAGAAATGTTGTCTTAATGGTTCAGTCACTAAAAGTTAAGACTCAAGACCAAGAGAATTGATATTGTTATTAGTGTTCTTTTCATTTTTTGAGAAAGACAGATTATGTCTATTAATTTCTCATGGATATTGGAAAGTATTCAATATTACTTTATGACAATTTTACATGAATTTTACTGCCTAATCTTAGTTTTAATACATTTATTATTATCAAATTTATGAATAGTTGTTAGATAAATACTAATTGTCAAAGAGAGAAGGTAACTTAAAGCAAAGCTCAAGGGATTAATTAATTAAGGAAAATAAGAACTTTAAAGCATATTTAGGGAAGACTAATAGTTTGGTCTATGAAACAATAATGTAGACATGCTCAGCAAGAAGGAATTGCAGCTGGGGCATTGCATTCATTAGACTGACCCCTGGGCGTGTCTGGCAAGTATTTTCTTGATTTCTGATTACTGAAGGGAGCAAACCAGAGTGGCTATGCCATGGCTTGGCAGTGGTCCTAGGAAGCATAAGAAAGGTAGCTGAGCAAGCTAATGCACAGCAGCCATCTGTTGTCTCTGCTTCTGCTCCTGCCATCGGGCTCCTGGTCCAACCCCTGCCTTGACTTCCCTGGATGTAAGCAAATAAACCTTTCCCTTCACAAGTTGATTTTGGTTTTGAAATAGGAAGCATGCCTCTTTGTTTCTTTGACCCTTCACATTGCTTATTCTGACATGAAGCATTGTGTTGCATCCGCTCTCGACCAGCAAGAATGACATGACCACCAGTTCTTCTCCCAACCCAGGCCTCTCAATCTTATATACTCTAAGCCCCCATCCACTCACAGCAGGCCATGTCACCTCACCAGACATGCAGCTTCAGCCAATCAGGGTGGCAGGGGTGCGTCTCCACCCAATATGGACTTGCTTACACCACCAGCATCATGGTGCAACTGTGCAGCTCTCATGATGGTCGATGGTCATAGCTTATTTTCAGGTGTATGAGTAAGTCAGGTGCAAGTCATAAGACTTAGCTGCAATCCTGGGAGCCATCTTGGGACTGCTGCCATACCCGCTCCTCACAGCATTGCACATAGCTAAAGGTATGGGAAAGTTTAGAAGACCCAAGCATTCCTTCCACTGGGCTAATGGATAAACATCTGGACTCTGTGTCCTTGATGGGGTTTTTTGTTTTTTGTTTTTGTTTTTGTTTTGTTTTGTTTTGTTTTGTTTTTTGTGACTTTTGTGTGTTTTGTTTTCTGCTGCTTTCTGATTGTTAAATTTTCATATTTTATTATCTGTTTTAGCAAAGGATGTTAGTTACAAGCCTTGAAACCAACACACTATATACATAAGGGAAAGAGCAAACCAAGTCTGCTGCTTTTCTTTCTAGACTCAGCATCTCTCCATTTTAAATGTTCCTTCTCTTTTCTCATACAACACATCCTGACCACAGTTTCTCCTCTCTCCTCTTCTCCCAGCCCCCTCTCAACCTTGCCTCTTCCCCAGATCTACTGTTCCTCTGTTTTACTGCAGAAAATACCAGGCTACCCAAGGATATCAATGGAGAAGTATAGAACAATTAAGACTAGTCACCAATACTCATATCCTGGCTGCAATAAGATAAAGAGAGTTTCAAGAGCAGGCAAAAGAGTCAGACACCATACTCCAATTGTTAGGAGTCCCACAAAAATTCCAACCATAATAAAAATACAGAGGACATGCTGATCCATGCATTTTAGCCATGTTTACTTAAGGTTCACAGGTTCACTGCGGTCCTTTACCTTTCAATAGAATCCTTTTTTTTTTTTTTTCAGTCAAGAGCATGTCTTATGAACCTAAGTTTAAATCAAATCATTTATAAAGGATGAGTTTATATATAAAGAATTTCCTGGTGTAAACATGCATTACTTTTGGCAATTAAATCTAAGCCTCCTTTATTGCTCCAACACATTTTTTTAATAGAGCCTTTATTGTTTAAGTCTTAAACTATCATATAATTGGAAAATAATTTGAGTTTCACAGTGAGAAATTTCTCATCTGAAGGAACATTGCAATTCATCTCAGACAGGATTTTACTTGATTAGTAGAATCTCTGTGTCCTGTGAGTGAAATAAACGGATGGATGCAGTAGGAGTCCTCATGACACAATACCTGATTCTTTTTTTTTTTTTTTTTTTTTTTGGTTTTTCGAGACAGGGTTTCTCTGTATAGCCCTGGCTGTCCTGGAACTCACTTTGTAGACCAGGCTGGCCTCCAACTCAGAAATCCGCCTGCCTCTGCCTCCCAAGTGCTGGGATTAAAGGCGTGCGCCACCACGCCCGGCGCAATACCTGATTCTTAAGCCAACCTTCGACCTGATCAAATCAGGTAGCCCCTTTTACAATCATCTCTTCGGAAATAGGAAAGAAAACTATTTTTTTTGTCTTGAATTTTCAGTTATAACACTTTCAATCTGATAAATACTAGATGTATTCTGTCAACGACGAACAATCAGTTTTACGCTGAGAACAATGGCTTAGGTCCTGAAATAGTATATTTTGCTATAAAGGAATGAAAAACGAGGAAGGTAGCAGGTGTGAACCTCTTTCAATTTGGATTTGATTGCTCCTGATGCTACTTTAAATCAAGAAACTGCATTTTATATCTGTGTACCTTACATGTGTAATGAAGCTAATTACTCTAAAAATAATTGAGCTGACATTTCTGTGGTAATACTATCAAACCTGAATGCCATAATCTTAGAGAAGTGAGGGTAGAAGTCTAAATGATTATTTTTTATTTATAGTACAATAATTTAACAGTGCCTGGAAGTTAGTCTGTAGGATTAGAATAGATGTTAATCAAATTCATGCAAGATGTGATAGGAATAATTGGAGTTAGAGTGCAGGATTAATTAAAGGGTGCTTAGAACCCTGATAACCTATTTATTTATGTAGAATATACAAATAATAATCTTTTAAAGTTTTGGTAACAAATACATGACATACATAATATCTTGTGGGTATACTTTTGAAAAAATCACCCAATGAAAACAAATGCGTTGTGATATCTATTGCCTTAGCAATGCCTAACTGGAAGAGCACTGTGTCCCTGAGTTTCATCATGGAACATGGTTGTACACAAACACATAGTTTGGAAAGGGATGTTTCACAGAGAAAATGTGATGTAAGTGGGTCACATCAATTTGAATAATTTGAGGTTCTTACTTAAATACTAAGGCCAGTATTTCAGGAGATTCTTCTGAGGGCTGATGTTTAAGAATAACAGAGGAAATAGGAAATAAAATTTTAACGAATCTGGACTGTTTCTCCTTAGCCTGTACACTAGCTAGCAAGGTTTTCACAACTGGATAGAGAAATTGCAAGGTGGTTTCTTAATTACTTAATAGGGAGCTGTGAGAAGCAATGGGAAATGTATTTTAAACATTTTACTGATAAACTGTTTGTTACTCTAAATTTCTTTCTTTCAAGATTATGAACAGAGGGCAATAAAATAGATTTAGAGAAGGAGAGACTATTATTTTACATATTTCTTCCTTCAGAAGCTTGTATAAGATAAACCTAGTACTGTAATCGTCAGTGCTACTGCTGGTAAAATATTTTGAATAATTACTATCTCTGATTTATCTTAACTTTAAAACAGTTACTTTAATTCAACAACAAAGAGTATGGCTAGATATCATGATAATTTTCTCTTAGGAGAGCTTTAAATGAACACTTCTCCACTGTCTATTTAGTGTGCCTTGTCCTCTTTTTGTTATTTTTTTATTAATGTATTCTCAGTATAGGTGAGTATAAAAGGATATCATTAAGAGTCATTTCTTTACCAACCGCTCCTATCCCCAGTTCTATTCTAGGTCTCTGGGCCACCTAGCTTTTGGTTTCTGGTCCTACAGGCACTGTTAGGGGTGGGTTCTTTCTTTGGCATGAGTCTCAAGTTAGTACACTCATTAGTTAGCCAACCCCTGAACCTTCTGTGACACTTTTACCCCTATAAATCATGCTGACAATCAGGGAGCCTGCATAGGTCTACCCTAGGCCCCCTACATGGATGAGATAGTTGTGTAGCTTGGTTTTTGGATTTGTTTGTTTCTGTGTTTGCTTTGTGGGACTTCTAAAAGAGGGAGCAGGGATGTTTCTAATGCTTTTATCTTCATTTGGTACCCTTGGACTCCTACTTAGTTGCCTAATCTAGCACTAACCTGAGGGATGATGTCTAGTCTTATTGCAACTTGATATGCAATGTGGTCGATATCCTTATAAAGGTTGTCCTTTCTGAAAGGAGACAGAGGGGACTTGCTGTTGATGTAACTTTATTTAATTTGCATATGCTCTATATGTGATACCAATAACATTGTTGGTTACTAAGCTGGACTGGGGCAGAATTTTTCTCCAATCTGTCACTGCCTTCTCTATAGAGAGTGACTAGATGTTTCTTTATGTTTTCTCCAAGAAAATTCTGTTAAATTTGTTTTCAAAATTTTGCAAAAGAATGATGAATATTAATAGGAAGAAACTTATGTCTATTGTTCTTCCCAACTGCTTGCCCTTTCCTGAAGTAGGAGGCAATAAAGAACATGTCTTTGTGGGGTTCCTGGCCACATATCTTGAAATGGAAATAAAAACTGGATGATGATAGAGGGAATGAAATTCAATCTATAAATTGAGGTTGGAAAGACAGCAAGAACCAAATGTTTAAGTCCTCTTTGGGAGCATACTGGTAGGAGAGGCAACAATTTGTAAAAGAAAAATGGCAAGAACTGTATTTAGTCACGGACTTCTGGCCGTTCTTCATTTGGATTGATCATGATCTCATTTCTGATCACTCAAGAGTTTACATGTGTCATAGAAATCGTCTGTTCAGAGGAAGCAATATCCATTTGATACAGAGGAAATTGCTGCTTACTAGGAAGCCATTCACAGGATAATCTTTATTTCTCGGGATTATGGTTAGACCTGTGTCACTAGAAGTACATATAAGAGATAATTTGATTCTTTTGGTATGTTTGGAGGTGGTGGTAGAGGGCAGCCTCCATTCATGCTATAGAGGTAATTTGTCCTTCCCTGAAGGACTAAAGAAATTCCTAAAGGAAGTTCTCTGAGGGTTTGCTATAAGGTATTATGAAAGTAGCATTTGGCAATGTATTGAATCTTGTCTTCAGTCATGAATCAAATTCCATTATCAACTTTATATGGTTATTCCTTGAATGACTAGCATACTCATATATTTTTGTTTGTTTGTTTTTTGTTTTTTCGAGACAGGGTTTCTCTGTATATCCCTGGCTGTCCTGGAACTCACTCTGTAGACCAGGCTGGCCTCGAACTCAGAAATCCACCTGCCTCTGCCTCCCAAGTGCTGGGATTAAAAGTGTGCACTACCACTGCCTGGCCAAATACTCATATTATTTACAGAGGCAGAACATGATCCAAAGTTTAAAACAAAGGAGGCAGGTTTACAGCAAATGAAGTCAGAGATGCCAGAGTTTTATTGTTTTTTGTTGCCTACTGTTCATCTTCAGGCATGAGTAAAGTCAGTGCTTTTCTAGCAAACACATACTCTAAATCCCTGTTGTATTTAAGATGGCAGTGCATTTGCATTTTGCATTTATACATTCAACAAATGTATCTTTCCAGGCATTCTCTGATTCTGTTATGAATATTAAGTCATCTAGTTCTGATTAAAGTACTTACATAATAGGAATGCCCCAACTCGACTCTGAACAACAGCGTAAACTGTGATTTGTTATTTCAATTAAGAATGTCAGGTAATGGTCAATTAGACATTAGCTCATTGCATATGAATGCCTTTGATAAAACAGTCTACAATATTACTTTCTGTCCTTTAGCAAAATCAAATTATCATTGCTAACTGCTTCCTTACTCTATCATCACTAATGTGAGAGTATTGATTTCATGGAAATTATGAGGTAGTTTTAGACAGTAATAATTGCTTTTTAAAGGCGGGGTTGACAAAAATGCTATAGCAACCTACTCATGTCATGAGAGTTTATTTAAACTTTTATTTCTCTTTCCCTTTCTGTCTCTCTCCCTCTCTGTCTCTATTTCTGTCTCTGTTTCTCTTTCCCTCTTGCTCTTTCTCTGTCTTTCTGTCTCTGTCTCTGTCTGTCTGTCTCTCTCTCTATCACACACACAAACAAAAACACAATAAAACACATTTACTCATTTAAATCTTAAACAATCATCTCTATTTTATATCACAGATGAAAAATATAACAATTAACTTCTAAAAGGTTATAAATCAATAATTACTCTTTTTCATTTGCTATGGCCTAGAAGTCAATGTGTTTACAGCATAAAATTATAGTATAATGAACGGAATTATAATTTTAACTGAATTAAGACAGACAATAAAACAAACGTTTGCTAAAATTTAATTTTTATCAAGGACCTGAGTTCATTGGAAAATTTAAAACTTTCTAAATGGGCCAAGAAAGATGGCTGAGTGTCTAAGAGTGCTTTGTCACCAAATTTCACAGTCTGAGTTCAATCTCTAGGAGTACCCGAGGTCATTCTTTAATATACATTTGCATGCCATGGGACATATGTCCCCACAATACACACAACCCAAAAAAAAATCTAAATGTATAAATACTAAAATTAAAACATTGAAAATTCTAAATGAAGATCAAAGAAAATATAATTTTGGAGCAAATATAATAAGAAACAACAAAAGAATGAAAAGACGAAAGAAAATCTTGCTTTCAGAGAATCCATCCATAAAGTCAGAGACAAAATCAAAAATTTTATAACTTACTTTTAGTAGCCAAAATGGGTGGCATGAGACATTTCAGGAGAACAATTTTAGAAAGTGAAGGAATTCCACCATTCTATTTAGCCAGGTAAAAAGATTCCATTGTTTAGATGTTCTTAAGATAAACAATAGCATTTTCTAAGGAGCAGGCCAGCCAGAATGATTTGTTATGCATTTTAATCCTAAATTAACCTGGTAAAGGATATTTATTATTTAATTAGCGTCATCAAAAGGAGAATTATTTACAATTTTATGACAAGTGGTTGTTTTGTAACTTATATATTCTCTGAAGTCAGAAATCTAAGTTTTGACAAGAACTTGAGGATAAAACCACTCTCTTCCTTAAACAATACACTGAACAGGATTGTTCCCAAGTCCTTGGGAAATATCATCATGGTTTATGAAGTAGTAAAGAGGCATCTTTATCTTTTGGAAAGTTGCACATTCATTTCAAAGGGAAGAAGGGAGATCTTATTAAAAAGGATAGCTTTTTTCATTTTCACTTCAAGAAATCATAATACCTTTTAAATTTTGTTCCACTTAGCCAACAGATAAAGTGGTAGTAAGTATTTATTGATACTAAAGTTTTGTCAAAGCAAATTGTAGTCATAAAACTATAATTGTTTGTCTTTGAAAAGAAGCAATAATTCATAAAATAAATGACAAAAAAATCTCTTCTAAAACCTAGAGTAATGAGAGAAAATTTAAATCAATGTATGACTAATTAAAATAAAATATAAGAAAAGTGATAAAAAGAATTAAATACTAGATAAACTACAGGAACAATTCACAAATTTAAAACCTATTTCTTTGCTTTGATCACAAAAACCCAAATGGATGTAAGCAGGTAGATGAGGAAATAAATGGGGAAAATAAAAGAAAATAGGCTGACTTTGTATTTAATAAATAAGCTCTGAATATACCTTTATCTCAGCTTGTGGGGAGCGGGTGTGGTGGCAGTCCCAAAGGCGCCAGGGCCTGCAGCTAAGTCGTATGACTTGCACCTGACTTCCTCATATTAACCACAAACATCGTGAGAGCTGCGCAGGTGTACCAGGTTACTGGCGAAGCCATTTGGTGGAGATATGCCCCTGCTGCCCTGATTAGCTGAAGCTGCGTACCTGGTGAGGTGATGTGGCCTGCTGTGAGTGGATGGAAACTGATAGTATATAAGAATGAGAGGCCCAGGGCTCCTGGTCTTTCGCCTACACAGTCAATGCACAGCCCAATAAACGTGTGCAGAAGGATCCTATTGTGGTGTCTTACTTGCTGGTGAGTCGGGCGCTCACATCAGCTAAGGGTTTTATTACTGTGATAATAAAAAGAAAAGCAATATAGGAAATAATGGGTTTATTTCAGATTACAGTTCCATATCACAGTCCATCCGTGAGAAAAATCAGGGCAGAAATCTTGTGGAAGGAGATGATGCAGAAGCTATGGAGGAGCTCTGTTTACAGGCTTGCTCCTGGTGTTGCTAGGCTTGACTTCTTCCTTTCTTCCTTTCTTCTTCTTTTCTTCCTTCTTTCTTCCTTTCTTCCTTTCTTCCTTTCTTCCTTCCTCCCTCCCTCCCTCCCTCCCTCCCTCCCTCCCTCCCTCCCTCCCTCCCTTCTTTCTTTCTTTCTTTTCTTTTTTTTTTTTTTTTTTTTTTTGAGACAGGGTTTCTCTGTGTAGCCCTGGCTGTCCTGGAACTCACTCTGTATACAAGGCTGGCTTTGAACTCAGAAATGAGCCTGCCTCTCCTTCCCAAGTCCTGGGATTAAAGGCATGTACCAGCACTGCCCGGCTAAGCTTGATTTCTTAAAAGTACCCAGGACCATCATTCTAGGGATGACAAAGCCCACATTGAGCTGGACATTCCCACAATTATTCAGAAAGTTTACCAAAGGCTAACCCACAGGGCATCTGATGGGAGAATATTCTCACAATTATTCAGAGAGTTTACCAAAGGCTAACCCACAGGGCATCTGATGGGAGAATATTCTCAATTGAAGTATAGAAGTTTTATCTTCTCAAAACTAAAGTTTGTGTCAAGTTGACATAAAGCTAGATAGCATAATGTGTTCATCAGTTCATATATACACATGAGTACATAATATATATGGGTATATGTAGTTCAGGGAATAAATACAAAAGTACTATGGCAGTGTAATAAAAGCTTGGTAAGTTATATTTCAATACTGTTTGCGCTCAGACTTCCACCTAGGTGACATGAGTCTGAACTTAAACTTTTGCAAAGCTCCCTGTGGGCAAGGCTTCTCAGTGTCCTCTGATTCACTATGCAGCTTCAGGACCTTTTCCATTACTGTGTTTTCTGTCTGTGCACCTGAATTGGAGCTTGCAACCTTAAGGTCTATATTCTTGCAGCCTTCCTTTAGGGCCATTCTGACATACTTTTGAGTAGTAAGCATTATATATGCATATATTTTGCTTCAGTCAAAACTTCCTTCTCACAAGCTTTCCATTATTATTTGTGCCAAAATAAAATCATACATATGGCTCCTTATAAATTAAATCTAAAAGGAATAAAATATATGAATGCTTAATTATGTGAAGAAATTTAATATTTCTGTCTCTACAGTTGTTTTTTTATCAACATAAAACATCTTTAATGTGACATGTTTTGAAATATAACAATATATACAGGAGCAAACCTGAAACTCATGTCTTAGAAATTATATAGATAACAATGGAGCAAGAAAATGACAAGCAAAATTAAGATCCACTGCAAACTCTTTGGAAAAAAAATGCATTCAATATATTTTCGGTCTGCAGCTAAGGAACCTGAGTGACAGGCAGCACAGCAGTATGGCAAATGGCTCAAGTGATTGATCTGAGGCTGTGACTTAGCTTTCCTAGTTTTGTAAAATTATTCTATTTATTTACATTCCAAAAGTAGCTCCCTCTCAGTCCCCCTTCCCAGGGTTCTTCCCCCATCCTCCCTCCCCTCTGCTTCTGAGAGGGTACCATCCCCATATTCTCTGACCCTTGGGCATCAAGTCTACTGGATTAAGCACACTCTTTCCACTCTGGCTAGACAAGGCAGCACTCTGCTACATATGTCCAGCAGGCCTCAGACCAGCCTGTGTATGCTCTTTGGTTGGTGACTCGGTCTCTCTGAGCCTCCAGGGGTCTAGATTCGTTGACACTGTTGTTCTTCCTGTGGGGTTGCCATCCCCTTCAGCTACTTTAATTCTTCCCCTATATTTTCCATAGGGATTACCAACCTCCATCTAATTCTGGGCTCTGGGTATCTGCCTTTGTCTCAGTCAACTGCTCTCTAGAGCCTCTCAGAAGACAGCCATACTAGGCTCCTGTCTGCAAGCACAGCATAACATCAATAATAGTGTCAGAGATTGGTGTCCACCTATGGAATGGGTTCTGAGTTGGGCCTGTCACTGGGGATTGCATTGAATTTGCAGATTGCTTTTGATAAGATGGTCATTTTCACTATGTTATTTCTACCCATCTGTGAGCATGAGGTGGGGTGTGAATGTTGGTCCCCTTGGGATAGCAGGATGCTCAGGCCAGCTTTTGTGTCCAGAGAAGATGGGTAGGGGAAGGGAAGCTTATCTGTATGATTCAGGCACAACAGGATTGATGATGGTCTTAAGAGAGGTGGCAGGGGAATGGAGGTCTCCACGGATAGCAGGCTGCTCAGAGCACCTTGGCTTACTCTACAAACAGGGAAGATGGGTGGAGGAGGGGAAGTTTAGTTGTATGGTCCAGCCACATTGCTGAAGTTGTCCATCAGCTATAGTAGTTCTTTGGTAGACCTTTGGAGGTTACTTACTTGTGTTATCATATCATCTGCAAATAGTGATACGTTGACTTTTTCCTTTCTAATTTGCATTCACTTGATCTGCTTTTGTTGTCTTATTTCTCTAGCTGGAACTTCAGATGCGATATTGACTAGGTAGTGAGAGAGTGGTCTGCCTTTTCTTGCCTCTGAGTTTAGTGGGATTGCTTCAAGTTTCTCTCCATTTAATTTGATATTGGCTTTTGGCTTGCTGAATATTTATTTTATTATGTTCAGTATGCTCCTCAAATTCTTGATCTCTCTAAGAGTTTTAACCTGAAGGGGTGTTGAGTTTTGTGCAAGAATTTTTCAACATCTAATGAGATGATCCTGTGATTGTTTTCCTTTTAGTTTGTTTCTATAGTGGATTATCTTGATGAATTTCCTTACACTGAACCATACTTGTATCCTTGGATGAAACCTAATTGATCATGGTGAATGGCATTTCAATGTGTTCTTGGATTCAGTTTTCAAGAATGTTATTGAGTATTTTTATGTCGATGTTCATAAGAAAATTTGGTCTGCAGTTCTCTTTCATTGTTGAGTTTGTATGTGGTTTAAGTATTAGGATGACTGTGGGCTCATAAAATGAATTAAGTAGTATTCCTTCTGTTTCTATTTTGTGGATAGTTCAAGCAGTATTATATTAGCTCTTCTTTGAAAGTCTTGTAGAATTCTACACTAAAACCATCTGGTCATGGTCTATTTTAGTTGGGAGGCTTTTAATGATTGTTTCTATTCCCCCCCCACCACCCCCCCAGGGAATGAGACTGTTTAAATAGTTTACCTTATCTTGATTTAACTTTAATAAATGGTATCTGTCATACATTTCATTTAGATTTTCCAGTTTCTTTGAGTATAGACTTTTGTAGTAAGAACTGATGGTATTATGAATTAACTCAGTTTCTCTTGTTATCTCTCCCTTTTCATTTCTGATTTTGTTAATTTGGATACTACCTATGTCCATTTTAGCTAATTTAGCTAAGAGTTTGCCTATCTTGTTGATTTTCTTAAAGAACTTGCTCTTGGTTTTGTTGATTCTTTGTATTGTTTTTTGTTTGTTTGTTTCTAATTGGTTGATTTTAGCTAAGTTTAACTATTTTCTGCTATCTATTAGTCTTGGGTGTGTTTGCTTCTTTTTATTACAGAACTTTCAGATGTGCTGCTAAGTTGTTAGTATGAAATCCCTCCAGTTTCATTATGAAGTTACTTAGTGCTACGAATTTTCCTCTTAACACTGGTTTTATTGTGTCCCATAAGTTTGGGATGTTGTACCTTCATTTTCATTGAATTCTTGATAGTACTTTATTTCTTTCTTTATTTCTTCCCTGACCAAGCTATCACTGAGTAGACAGTTGTTTTATTTCCACGATTGTGTGGGCTTTCTGTTGTTTCTGTTATTGTTAAAGCCTAGACTTAGTCTTTGGTGACCTGATAGATTACAAGGAGTTATTCAATCAATCATATTCTATTTGTTGCAGTATGTTTTGCATCTGATTATATGGTCCCTTTTGGAGAAGTTTCTGTGGGGTGGTGAAAAGAAGTTATATTATTTTGTTTTAGGGTGAAATGTTCTGTATATAGCAGCTAAATACATTTGGTTCATAACTTGTTAGTTTCACTGTGTCTCTGTTTCTGTTTCAAAGACCCGAGCATTTGTGCAAGATGGATCTTGAAATCTTCCACTTGTATTATGTGTGGTTCAATGTGTGTTTTGAGCTTTAGTAAAGTTTCTTTTATGAATGTGGATGCCCTTGTACCTTGGGCATAGATGTTCAGAATTAAGACTTCCTGTTCTTGGAATTTTCCTTTGAAAATTGGGCTGGGGCCTCACCTGTGTCCCTGGTTAAAGCAGTCCTCCTTGGAGGTTGGAAATATGCCATGAGTACAGAGAGACATGAAACCAAAAAGCTTTCCTAGATTTTAATTCTTGTTTTCTTTCTCACTCACAACTGAGGCCATGAGATTGAAAAGTTTTCACCCTGACATATCTTATGCAATGCTTTACATCTGGTTGCCTCTTCTCTCCCAATGCCTAGGGCGTTGTAATCAGGGAACCCTAAAGATACTCATATATAAAAAAGGGCATTTGCTATCCCTCCCAGAAAGAAGTGGTACTGAAGCCTATGTCTACCACACCATTTTCTTGACAGTTGGGTTTTTCCCTTTCATTTCAGTTGTGTTCATTTACCTTAACCTCTCTCACCAGTAGGAACTGTGCAAACCCATCCTCATCTGGTAAATATATGTTTCATATTTAATCCATACAAGCATATTAGAAATAATGAAAGCAGAGATAATACAATCAAGCCAGTCAGTCATAAATGCTTGTGAGATTGGTACAACATGACTGAAATTATGACTTGAAGATTTACTCAAATTGGCAGAGATTTCACTTCAATAAATTTAATTAGTTATTCAATCATATGCACATAGTTCAGATGGGCATGAACTTCCTTTTTAATATGTATTTTATTCATACCTATTGATGTGTAAAAATACTAAATTCACTCTCCTTTAAATAAGTTCTTAATAATATGGTACAGAGTTACATTTAAATTTTATAATTGTGAAGAAACATTTTGCTTATTTGTATATTTGACGCCCATTGCTAATATAGATGCCTATATATTTTTTCCTTCCTTCCTCAACTAACATTCAGATCAGGCAGGTTGCCTTTGGAGAGAACCCTGCAATTTACTGTCGATGGAAACATTGCCTGAGGAGTTGATCACGCAGAAATAAGAATCTGTCTTTGGTATAGAGCAGAGAAAAGAAGGGAAAGAACAGATTCAGTAATGGGGAAAATTCAGATTCCAGACAAAGGAAAATTGGAAAGGAATTTCGTGATAATTTGAGACTGTCATAGTCTTAATCGCAAAATACTAATTTGAAGCTACAAATCATCTCTTCAACTTACTATTGTAAGTCAAGATCTTGAGATTTCATTTTTCTATTAATTTGTTCAAATACCAGGTTCCAAAACCATTATAAATTCTGCAATATTGTGCTATTTTTTAATGTAAATATATTGCTGTTCCTCTTTAAATTCTCTGTTTGAAGATTTATTTAGTTATTTTAGTTCTGTGTACATGTGTATGTCTGTTTGAGGCTATCAGTCTTTGAAGTTCAAAAGAAGGATAAGGGTAAGAATCCTGATCACGTATTCAGAAAAAAATTGCTCACAACCATCAACTGCATATAGCTCCTGTGATAGGGGTGGGTGTCAGGACCACACTTCCATCCATGGTGGAATTTTGGCAGTTTACACCTTGTACAGGTCACATACAGTAGTTAGCCACTGTTCCTATTTACTGATGTATACAATAGCCAGTTCCTCTTCAGAGGTCAGCATTTCACTTCTCTTTCCCTGGTTCATCCTCTCTGGTCCTTCTTTTTTTTTTTTTTTTTTTTTTGGTTTTTTTGAGACAGGGTTTCTCTGTGTAGCCCTGGCTATCCTGGCACTCACCTTGTAGACCAGGCTGGCCTCGAACTCAGAAATCTGCCTGCCTCTGCCTCCCGAGTGCTGGGATTAAAGGCGTGAGCCACCACGCCTGGCTTCTGGTCCTTCTTGAATGAACTTCACTTAATTGTAGGTAATATGAGGTTGACACACTCAATGTTAATTATTTATACTTGGCACTTTGACAAGTTATGAGCATCTGCAACAACTACTACACAGCACAATGAAAGCGTCTCTGAGGAAAGTTGGAAGCTGTACAAACTTACGCTATAAACGTCAAGATTTAGAAGGCAATTTGCCAGCAGAACAACAGTAGGTCTACTGCTAAGTCTTATATTCTCTCCAGTCCTAAGCTTTTGACCAGGTTTATAGAACCAAGTTAAAAAAAAAAAAACAACCTGTAAATTTTTCCTTATATTTTAAAAATCTACTTTGCATTAATCATATCATTGATATTATCAAGTTCAATACAGGCCAAAGTAGTTCTTTTAAAAACTATTTCTTCACTCAAAAGAAAAGAAGCACAGACACCCTTCTCTCCCCTAAACTACAAATTCTATTAGTGGTTTGGAAATTTACATGTATACAATACATTTTTCATATAATCAGCCACTCCTCCTCCAATTCATCCTAGGTCCATCCTCTTCCCCTCTTCTAACTTGGTAGCCTCTTATTTTTAAGATTTTCATTCATGTACAATATGAACAAATCTACCTATTTACTCTCTTTTACTTCAAATACGTGGTCATTTTATTGAAGACTAATTAGCTTCTATGAATGATTATTAGCTTCACAAAATAAGATGATTAAAAACTTTGGACCATTCTATCTTCCCCCGTTAGTGCTTTGACCAGCCAAAGGCTTTTGCATAAAACAACTGTAGTCCAAAAATGTGTTTCCTAATGTGAATCTGCTTAATCCTGAAAAGGGCAGACTTTCCCAAGGGCTCAATTTAAATTACAGTCAGATGGCTAATTGGAAACAAAGCTTAGGAAAACAGAAATAGTGAAGAATTTCAGAATGCACAAAAGAACATTAAGTTTCTCTGAACTGCTCTCAATACAACTTGATTATATTTAAATTTTTAAAAATATAAAATCATTTTCTACCTTACCAGTGAGATCAACAATGAATGTCACCTCACTTTAGCTAATAGTGATCCTACCAGAGGGATCAGGTTTCTCTCTCTCTCTCTCTCTCTCTCTCTCTCTCTCTCTTTCTCAAACACACACACACAAATGAAATGTTATCTCTACAAGATTACTGTCTTTTTGTATTTTTTGTGTTCTGGGCTTTGTTTCTGGATTTTTACTGAGTGTTAAATAATTCTCTAGGTCATGCATAACTGAATGGTAATGATTTTTACTTATTTTTCAGGTAATTATTATGTTGCCATCAATAGAAATGTCAAAATCTTTGCAAAGATAATCTCATTATAGGAGCTTGTTTGTGCTGCTGTCTGCACCAGGAACAATGTCTGTTTCAAGATCCAAGCCATCATTCTGAGCAGAGACTTCTGGGATCAGGTTACCCATGTTGATTTTAGAAACATCATTTGCTTCACTTTCCTTGAGGGAGGGGCGGGTTTCAGGTATCTGTTTCTAGATGTTTCTGTGTCCTTTCACTTGAGCACTGAAGTACATCTGGAATTATGTTTACTCTTTTGATTTAAAGACATTTATGAGATATATATATATATATATATATATATATATATATATATATATATACTAGGTAGAATCAACTCATCAATTCTCCTAAGAGTTTTGCCCTCTGTTCTTTCCTGTGGCATTTTTTTCTGCATTTTAATGAAAATAAGTATTTCCTTTTGTTTTACATTATAATATTCATGTTTCTGTAAACATTAAAACTTTGTTTTTTCTCTTAACTGCTGTTGTTATTGCCTAGACAAGGTTTGACACTTGAATTCTGTTCAAGTAACCCATGCTGGACTTGAATCTATACTAGCATCTTGCTTTAACTTTACAAAGAATTGAATTATTGAATTACTAGCAAGAGTCTCTCTGTCTCTGTCTGTCTCTACCTCTCTCTGTTTTCTATGTATTATTTCAGAAAAAAATTTAATGCCAGATGTTGTGTAACTTTTCATGTGAAGACGTAAATAAATTTCTAGTCACTCTAGATATAGCTCACATTCCAGACTAAAGAAATTGTTCCCTCAATGTCGAAATCAGCAGACCAATAAGCTCATTAGAATTATTTACAGAAATGTGGTTATGACATTACTTACAGGAAAGCAGGTTACTCAAAGCCAGCTACATTACCAAAAGCTCATGTCAGCCTCAATGGTGGCTCACAAGAGCTGCATATCTGAACTTCTGTGCGTAACTTGCAGGCAGTTTTACAGATGAGAGAGCCTGCTCCTTCTAGCAGTCCAGCTGCTTTGTAACTGGTGAGGGAATTTGTGGATCTGGTTCATCCCTACTCTGAGTCGCAGGCCCTCCTACCAACAGAGAATTGTGTTGGTGTTACTGACACTAGGAAAAAAAACTTAGTATTTGTTCTTGTTCATCATTAAACCTCTATGTTGTCTATAATTATTTGAATTACCATCTGCATTAAGAAGCAGTGTATCAATTTATTCAAAGATGAATTGAAATTTTATGGTCTTCATAGACTTTGCTTTGAAATTTTAGAGTAATCAAGGAAAGATACATTTTAACCTTTTTAATACATTTAATAAAATTTAAATGTATTGAATTTTCCAATTAAGTAACAAGTTTATATGTCTCTATCAGGTATAATTATCTTTACTCAAGATGTAGATTTCAAAGTATAATTGAAATTATTTTTATATTTTACATTAAAAAACTTTACCTGGACATTTTATATTTACAAATGTTCTTTTATCGTAAGCACATCAGATTTTGCATGCTACGTTTATATATGGGTAACTTCTTACTCATCTTGTACACCATATGTCGCTAACATTAATTCTGTTAATTGCTAGGTTACCACAATGTGCTCTCATGAGAACCAACTACGGCGGAATTATTTGTAATTTTTAAACTTAATCTTCTTGACTTGTCTATTTGGAAAACAATAATGCTCTACTGAGTGGAAGAATGAACATAGATATGTTTCATTGGTATATATTAATTGTACAACTTAAGAGATTCATGGTATTTCCTTGCATGCAAACAGTAAACTTTCATCTCCATTATTTCCCTAATCTCACATATGAAACAAAAAATCCAATAATTGCCTTTATAGAGTTGGTTTACTCTTCTAAATATATTGGTTTCAGTTCTACCTGTACACCTGTGGTGACATGTTTTTTCTTTAGAGCTAAATAACACTGCCCTATGTAGCACATTTATTTTATTTTTCATTTACTTGTTGAGTGCTCCAAAGAGCTTGATTATCATGTAGGGGGTAATCATAAACGTGAGTGCCTTAATTACTTTTCAATAACTGATGAACCAACATGCACAAAGCAACTTGTAGAAGAAATAATTTAGTGAGGGAATATAGTTTCAGGAGGTGAGCTTGACTGTCATGACAGAGAACTTGGCAGAAGACAGACAGAGGAATGGGGCAATAGCTGAGAGCTCATATCTTCAGACATAGAAAAAGAGGCAAAGAGAGTTAACTAGGGCTGACAGGGACTTTTGGAATTTCAAAGCCTTCTTTCAGTGATAAACCTCCTCCAACAAGGCTATAGCTCCTAGTCCTTTCCAAACAGTTCCAGCAACAGTTCTAGATATTCAAATGCTTGAGCCTAGGGAGTCAACCTCATTCAAACTACTGTATATGGATTATGCAGATATTTCAATATCAAAATGAGTTGCTTATTTTGATACATTACTAAATCTATAAAGGATAGAATACAAATATAATAATTTATTTTTTTCAATTTTTGAACAAAATTTATATCAATTTCCTCAGTATTTGAACTAATTTACATTGATTCCAGCCATGAATAAGGTTCAGTTTTGGTTTGTTTTGTTTTTTTCCGTTTAACAATGGAGTCTTCCCATTTTTTATCTTAGAGCTTAGTATGTCATATAAGGCCTGAACTGTTTCTTTTTTCCAATTTGTAGATTTTACCTGAATGTATGTCTGCTTTTAAAGAACTTTAATGTTTAGTTAAATGTGTTTAATTTTAATTTGCCATGTTAATTAAATGGCTCTTTTGATTGCTGGACTTCAATACTTTGATAGCTGGATTTGGTAGTCAGCCTCAGGAAGAGAAGTGGCCAAATAAAGGAATAGACCCTGTTAGGTAGCTTTAGGAATGTAATCTAGTGGCTCTTAGCAAGGCTGAGGGAATTTGAAGAAGGGTGAGACCTACCAGAACCATATTTGCCATTCTGGGGATGGCTGTCCTTTTAGATGCAGTTACGGTTCACAGGAGAGGCAGACCATCTCCTCATCATGTGTCAGAGTTTAGCAACTCACATATATGTTGCTGATTATGAGAGTGGACAATTTACAAAGGCTAAAAGTAGGCAGTGTAGAACAAGGTCACATTACCTGCAGAGAAACCTTTAGACCAAGGAAGACCTCAGGACAATAAACATACCAAGAGTATGGGGCATCTACCTAGTCAAGCTCTGAGAAAGAAATGGTTCCTGCTCAGGAGAGAAACCATGTGCACCAGGTGTCAGGGATTCCCCAAACTGTTTGGAGCTCAGTTTATTGTTAAGAATTCATCAATGTCAAAATTCAATGTGCAGAATTTGATGTTTGCCCTGTTCAGTTTTGATTTTGCCAGCAGTGTGATTACTTCTTGGTAATTTTTGTTTGTTCTCTTTTGGCATAAGAATGTTTATTATTTGCCCTTGAATTTTGAAAACATCCGACTTGATTTTGACTAAGTAGGAGCCCACAGTTATGAAACCTTTAGCTCTTTAAGTGTTGGAATTGCGAAAGAAAACAGAAATTCTTAAAATTGGACTTAAAGAAATTTCATTATCATAGTTGTGAGCCCCAGGGACAGTGAGTGAAATGTTAAGATTTCAATGTGTTCTGCTTAGATGGCATGTCAGTAAGAAGTCGATTTGCAATTTCTAGCTCTAACTTCCAATAAGTCGAGAGACAGGATTCAAATGATTCAAAAGCATGCCTGTTATAGATTGCCTAGATTACTTCAGGTGCCCCATTCCCTAAGCAGGTTATCCTGGACTGCATAAGAGTAGAGAAATCAAGAAAGCTGAGCAGTAGCAATGTAGATTAAATCATCGATCCTTCTTCTTGACTGTAAGTGTAATGTAACTGTAAACTACCAACTTTAAATTCCTGTTGCCTTCATTACTCGACAAGGATAGTCTGTAACTTGGATTTGTAAGCCCACTAAGCACTTTACTCCATAAATCAGCTTGTTTGGGCATTTATCACAGCAACAGAAAAACAAATTAAGACACTTACTTGAGGGGGCTAGCTCCCCGAATATTTTAACTATGTTGTTTATGCAAGCTCTGATTTCACAGTTTTTGTCATGTTTTTTTTTGTTTGTTTGTTTGTTTTGTTTTTTTCTCATTCATTTCATGTGATTTAACAAACAACTAGTTTCAGTGAAGTATTATTCAAACTTATATAGGTAGAAATCACAAGAAACATAATTCCCTTGAAATTCCTTTTAGAATTCTGTTTACTTATACTTTTCCATAATTGCGGAGGATCTCCAACAGCTCTTCAGATTACCAGATTTATCAATCACATTTTAGACTTCATAAAACGCCTTGATCTTTGTATTTCTGTCCCCTATTGGCTGTTTTAAAGGTCTATATTCTATGGAGTGGTCACTAACTGAACTTCAAGTACAAAATGATATCCCAAAGGGTGTCATAGTTCATTTGTGATAGAGCAGCAACTGAATGCCCTGAATATAGGCTATCCATTTCAGGGAAGCTCATGTGATATCCACTCCTTTAGATTGCTGAATAAAAATGGTCACAGCTCTTGCCTGTTACCACCAAAATAGAAATACAAATGTTCTGGGACAATCTGTTTTAATTATGATTGTGAACACAGCCTGGTTTACGTGGTGCAAATCACCTCACACGATTCTCAAAGCTAAGTGGATTTTCGATCTTTAACCTAGAACTCAGTATTGTTTATGCATATGTCATATTTTACATTGTTGTACTTAGAGTCAAAACTGCAAAGTTTGTAGAGACATTTTAGTTTTAAAAGAATGCACATCATGGTTTGTATGTAACTATTTTCACATTTAATAATAACATTTTATTTTGCAATAGATGATGAAAATGTAAAGAAGAATAAATTCTGTTTTTCATATTACAATGTGCTAAATATAAATGATAAATTATTTTGTCAGGTAGATATAAATTTTTACTGTACATCATCAAACAAGTCAACAAGTTTATTTTTAATCACTCCTTGTAACTGCCTTTCCTCCACTAATTTTGGCATGAGTGATTATCTTTGATTATCTGAGAGAGGAATTGTAAAATAAAGTGTATTAATGACTCTGGTCCATATACCAGAAAAATATACTTTGGACCAGTATAACCTCTTTAGGAAAAAAGAGGGCATAGGAGAAAAATTCATCATTTCAGGACTATAATTTAAAAAGGTGTACTCTGTTTGGAAGAGGATATTGTGAAAGGTATCTCATAATCTGAAGCAAGAATAATTTATACCATTATGTGGTCAATGAAAGGATATTTAACAATCACACTTTATAATATGGGAGTGTTTGTAAAAAGCCATTTTTTAAGCCAAAGATGTTCCTCTGCCAATATACTATGTTCATCATAGTCATAAAAGATTGATTTATTATATAAACAGAAGGGTGTATATAAAATCTCCTCATAGCTAAAATTATTTTGTGGCTAAGATTTTAAATGTTCAACTGGCTAATGGAATTAACCACTGTTAGACTTCTTAATATTAATATGTTATAATAAAATTTATTCTTGTAATGATTTTGAATTGGGTCAATATTTATATATAATAATGGTTATTGAGTTGAAAAAATTTAAAGTATATAGCCCTTTAAACTTGGGTCAAAATAACAGGTTGGTATAACTCAGGAAGATCCTCATTCAGGGAGGATCTTTGAGGGATGGAAGGAGGAAGAGAAAGAGAAAGTAGAGGGTCAAGGTCCACGAGGATTTCTGGTTTCCTCATGCAGGGATTTATTATAAACAATTCTTCATAATTCTGCAGATCAATAAGTAGAAGTAGAAAAGTAGAAGACCACTATGCAGAGCTACTCATAAGAACTCTTCCACATCCTGCTCACACACTGTTATATAAACACAAGTCATGGATGGCTGGATGAGTCACAAGGTCAGATGGCTGTTTATATTTTTTATATTTAATATGGAAAGCTCAGATTTTTGATGCCAGCTTGAATGACTTTCAAAGTTTAAAAACAGAAGGAACCTTTAATAAGTCTAATATTTATTGTTGCTTAATATTTAATCATATTCAAGAGACCTTATATATAATGTTTTTATATTCAATTGATCATCATGTTAGAATAATGTTATTGAGTTATGCAAAGAGGTAGGAGCAGGAAGCTGAGAGGCCACTTCTTTAAACCCAAATATAAAGGTTAATATTTCATCTTGGCTCATTTTATTATTCTTACATATACAATAATAACTAGTATTAAGGATAGAAAATGGCAGCCATAAAATCAGAATCACAAATGATTAAATAACACAATGATGTTATTTAATGAATGTCTCTATAAATAATTGTGTTATTTAATGAATGTCTCTGTTACCTAAGAAATTTCAGAACCTAAACAACCCAAACTTAAGATTTTGAGTTTCAGAATGAAATTTATTGGAACACCGTAGTTAAGCAAATATAAGCAACATGCATTTACATCTGGGTAGCCACTGTTGGAAATTACCTATACATTTCTCTCCGATATGTATGATAAAACTTTAATCAACATGACTGATAGAAGAAAGAATTCATTATGGCTTGTGAGTCAAGAGATCACCATGTTAAGGTACTGCATCGAGTGGTGAGTTAGGCAAAAAGGTAAAATCAGGAAGCTGATAGCTCACTTCTTTAAACCCAAACATAAAGCAACGAGATTAAATATACATACTTTAAAGATCTGTCTCATGCTTATCAACCTTAATTTTGCATGCATTAATAAGATTAAAGGACTGGTTGTATTTTGGGGAGCCCTAATGTTATATGTGAATGGATTTTTCATTGAATGGCAAATAATTGTTCTCTATCTGTTGGAAGCAATGGGCCTAATAAAGACAAAGAAGAGTTTACATGAATTTGAGTTAGCCATATTATAGGCTGTTTAAATGGATTTCATTTTTATTAATTGTTATGTGACTCTAGTACATGTTATGAGGAACTCGCATGTTATATCAATTTTAATTATTTGCTATACTATAGGAGAGGTAAGGGTCAAATGGATTTAATTTTTAAATTCTGGATAACTGTGCATTAGCAATGGACCTACAATCACTAACTTAGATGCAAATTTGTTATTCAGGGAATAGCTTAAAAATAGAAGGAAAAGTGTGAAATGTATCCAATAGTGGTAGAAGTTTAGAGTTATTAACTAAATTTCACATTACTTCCTTTTTGTTGTTGTTGTTGTTGTTTGCACCTTTTTTCCCTCCAGTTTTTATTAGGTATTTTCTTCATTTACATTTCAAATGCTATCCTGAAAGTTCCCATTACCGCGCCCCCCTGAGTCCCCTACCCACACACTCCCACTTCTTGGCCCTGGTGTTTCCCCTGTACTGGGGCATATGAAGTTTGCAATACCAAGGGGCCTCTCTTCCCAATGATGGCCAACTAGGCCATCTTTGGCTAAAAATGCAGCTAGAACCATGAGCTCTGGGGGTACTGGTTAGTTCTTATTGTTGTTCTACCTATAGGGTTGCAGACCCCTTCAGATTCTTGGGTACTTTCTCTAGCTCCTCCATTGGGGGCCCTGTGTTCCATCCAATAGCTGACTGTGAGCATCCACTTCTGTGTTTGCCAGGCACTGGCTTAACCTCACAAGAGACAGTTATATCAGGGTAACTTCAGCAAAATCTTGCTGGCATATGCAATAGTGTAAGCATTTGGTGGCTGATTATGGGATGGACCCCTGGGTGGGGCAGTGTCTGGGTGGACCACTCTTTCCTCTCAGCTCCAAACTTTGCCCCTGTAACTCCTTCCATGGGTGTTTTGTTTCCAATTCTAAGAAGGAGCGAATTGTCCACACTTTGCTCTTCCTTCTTCTTAAGTTTCATGTGTTTTTCAAGTTGTATCTTGGGTATTATAAATTTCTGGGCTGACATCCACTTATCAGTGAGTGCATATAATGTGAGTTATTTTATAATTGGGTTACCTCACTCGGGATGATACCCTCCAGATATATCCATTTGCCTAGGATTTTCATAAATTCATTGTTTTTAATAGCTGAGTAGTACTCCATTGTGTAAATGTACCACATTTTTTATATCCATTCCTCTGTTGACGGACATCTGGGTTCTTTCCAAATTCTGGCTGTTATAAATAAGGAGCATGTGTTCTTATTACCAGTTGGAATATTGTCTAGGTATATGCTCAGGAGAGGTATTGCTGGATCCTCCAGTAGTACTATGTCTAATTTTCTGAGGAACCGCCAGACTGATTTCCAGAGTGGTTGTACCAGCTTGCAATCCCACCAGCAATGGAGGAGTGTTCCTCTTTCTCCACATCCTCGCCAGCAACTGCTGTCACATAAATTTTTTATCTTAGCCATTCTGACTGGTGTGAGGTGGAATCTCAGGGTTGTTTTGATTTGCATTTCCCTGATGATTAAGGATGTTGAACAGTTTTTCAGGTGCTTCTCAGCCATTCGGTATTCCTCAGTTGAGAATTCTTTGTTTAGCTTTGTGCCCATTTTTAATGGGGTTTTTGATTTTCTGGAGCCCACCTTCTTGAGTTCTTTATATATATTGGATATTAGTCCCCTATCTGATTTAGGATTGGTAAAGATTCTTTCCCAATCTGTTGGTGGCCTTTTTGTCTTATTGACAGTGTCTTTTGCCTTACAGAAGCTTTGCATTTTTATGAGGTCCCATTTTTCAATTGTCGATCTTACAGCACAAGACATTGCTGTTCCATTCAGGAATTTTCCCCCTGTGCCCATATCTTTGAGGCTTTTCCCCACTCTCTCCTCTATAAGTTTCAGTGTCACGTTACTTCTTTTATTCTTTTTTTTTTTTTACTGTTTTATTCATTTTTATCTATTTTTATTTATTTATTTTTATTAGATATTTTCTTTATATACATTTCAAATGCTATCCCCAAAGTTCCCTATACCGCCCCCTTCTGTCCTGCTCCCCTACCCACCCACTCCTGCTTCTTGGCCCTGGCATTCCACTGTTCTGGGGCGTATAAAATTTGCAATACCAAGGGGCCTATCTTCCCTGTGATGGCCAACTAGGCCATCTTCTGCTACATATGCAGCTAGAGTTATGAGCTCTGGGGTTACTGGTTAGTTCATATTGTTGTTCCACCTATAGAATTGCAGACCCCTTCAGCTCCTTGGGTTCTTTCTCTAGCTCCTACATTGGGGGCCCTGTGTTCCATCCTATAGATGACTGTGAGCGTCCACTTCTGTGTTTGCCCGGCACTTGCATAGCCTTATAAGAGACAGCTATAACAGGATCCCTTCAGCAAAATCTTGCTGGCATATGCAATAGCCTCTGGGTTTGGTGGCTGATTATTAGATGGATCCCCGGGTGGAGTAGTCTCTGGATAGTCCATCCTTTCTTCTTAGCTCCAAACTTTGTCTCTGTAACTCCTTTCATGGGTATTATGTTCCCTATTCTAAGGAGGAATAAAGTATCCACCCTTTGGTGTTCCCCCTTCTTGATTTTCTTGTGTTTTGCAAATTGTATCTTGGGTGTTCTATGTTTCTGGGCTAATATCCACTTTTCAGTGAGTGCATATCTAATGACTTCTTTTGTGATTGGGTTACCTTGCTACGCATGATATCCTCCAGATACATCCATTTGTCCAAGAATTTCACAACTCCATTGTTTTTTTTTTTTGTTTTTGGTTTTTTTTGTTTTTTGTTTTGTTTTTCAAGACAGGCTTTCTCTGTATAGCCCTGGCTGTCCTGGAACTCACTTTGTAGACCAGGCTGGCCTCAAACTCAGAAATCCACCTGCCTCTGCCTCCCGAGTGCTGGAATTAAAGGCCTGTGCTACCACGCCCTGCTATTCCATTGTTTTTGATAGCTGAGTAGTAGTCCATTGTGTAAATCTATCACATTTTTTGTATCCATTCTTCCACCTCACACTAGTCAGAATGACTAAGATCAAAAATTCAGGTGACAGCAGATGCTGGCGAAGGATTTGGAGGAGGAACACTCCTCCACTGCTGGTGGGATTGCAAGCTTGTACAACCACTCTGGAAGTCAGACTGGAGGTTCCTCAGAAAATTGGACATAATACTACTGGAAGAGCCAGCAATACCTCTCATGGGCATATACCCAGAAGAAGTTCCAACTGGTAATAAGAACACATGCTCCACTATGTTCATAGCAGCCTTATTTATAATAGCCAGATGTCCCTCAACTTATTTTATTCTCCTTCTACAATCGTATAAATTTTATTGCTTATGTTTTATGTTCACTCTTCAGATATTTATCTTTTGAAGCAGTTAATTTTTACTTGAACTTATTGTGATTAATTTATCATGTTTGCAAACCTGAATCCAAATTTAAATAAAGAAAAAAAGTGTTTGGGTTGCTAGGAAACAAAAGTGACAATGTGTAAAAGTAAAAACCATGTAACTTCATACTACTCCATACTATACAACATGTGAGAATGCAACCATGTCATAATATTTCCTATATGTTACATACCAAAGGAATAAAATATGGGTTATTGTTTGATTTCATATGATGAAGCCCGAGTGCTCAGTCTGAAGGCATTTGGAGTTAGGTTGGGACTTACCAATTTCATGAAAATGGTACCATTATGATAGGGTTTGTGCTCCTCTAAGATGTAACAGGAAGTATCTCTCTTTCCATCTCTCCTTTCGTTCATTCTTTTCTTCCTCCCTCCTCTTCATCTTTCCTTATGGGGACAAGTTAGGAAGGGTGCTCTCAGTTCACAATGTTTTCTGACTTCTTATCCTTAATTGAGTTTCTACTGCTGTTCAAAAATAAATGTTTGGTCTTGAAGCCACCAAGTCAATATTATTTTGTCACTTCTACCGGCACTAAAACTCAGAGAAAGGGTGAAATTCTAAAATCAAGGATTATAAGAAGCATATTGGCAATAGAAGTGGAATAGATAAAAGAAAGTCTAAGTTAAATAGCACTAATCTTGCTGATAATTAGACGTAGCAAATTAGCTAGAAATATGCAAAATTTGGTTAAAACCAAACCAGTGATTCATGATGTTTTCTGAGTAGAATAGTTGCATTTAAGGTCTTTCAAATTGTGGAGTTGAGATCCTCTATTGTAGATTCTGATGAATTAGTACTGGGGTAAATCCAAGGACATTCATACTTTTGTAAGCATCCCCAGATAATCTCATGATGAAACTCGACTGAGACAATTCTGAACTAAGAATAACTTTGTATGAATGAGAACACTAAATATCAACAGATGTTTTTAACTCAGACAATTATGATTTAAATATACATTAGCTCATCATCTAACCCAATCATGTTTTTTAATAAACAGTTTTAAAATGTGATATAAAAAACCCACCACATTTCTGAACTCTGTCTCAATTAAAAAACTAGAGATATGTTAATTATTTTGCTATTTTCCTTGCAAAGAAATTGAACTTGCAAACGCAGAAAGTGAGAGCTCATCAACTGCAGCTCTGCGAAACAGTGAAACGTTGCTTTCCAGTTCCTGGCAAAGACACAGGCAGAAACAGCTGCAAGAATTTAACTCTCAGCCATGTATTCACTGATCTCGCTACCTGTTACTCTAATTACTACACTATAAATTTTTTGTCTTTATCTAACTCCCTCTGATGCTCCTGGAAACTCATAGAATAAACACAGCAGGGAGAGAGAGAGGCTATAAGAAGAAAGCAAAGGAAAAAGAGATGAATCTGCTAAGAAGGCAGAGTCATTGAGTTCGAAGCCTCTGTGTCCTGTGGTTTCTGGATTCTTCCTATAGAATTTGCAGTGTAAATTGCCTTGTTACACACAGAACTAAGGAAGAAGGGAGATGGGCTGCTTAGATTCTGATAGAGCAAGTGCAGAGAGTGAGAGGTGATCATATGCAGCTCTTTGAAACAGACGTTGCTTTCCAATTCCTGGCAAAGACCCAGGCAGAAACAGCTGCAAGGATTTAACTCTCAGCCATGTATTCGATGATCTCTCTAAACATGATCTATTTGGTGTGTGCATATTCTGAATGTCAATACCTGGTCCCACTCCTATTTCTGAAAGTCTGGAATAGATATAACTTGAAAAGCATAGAAAGATAATTAGGGTGCAGTAGGAAATGACATTAAATCGTGGTTCCAAAGAAAAGTTGACGAACATATAGGGAAAGGGAAAAATCCTACTAGAGGTTTTTATAAATTTGTTTCAGGAATTGTGGAGTTGGAGATATTTTCAATCCTCAAACTGAGCATTGTACTAAGTCATAAAATCCCATAAGGTACTTAGTAACATGATTTTAAAGATTTAAGAGAAGATACAAGCAAAGTAGCCCTTATTGATAAAATCGTTAGCAGACACGTCTACGTTTCCTTTTCTCAAACCTCTTAAAAATAAACTTTCATTTTTAAAAAAATTAATTTTGTTTCTGAATTGATAAAGTGTAAATATTTTATTCTAAAAGTTGCCAAATTTTTACAGTTAACGATTAAAATATCTAAGAAAGAAGGATAAATGCATCACAAGATGTTGAGGATAGGAGGGACTTGGGAAGAATAGAGCAGGAGAAGAGGGAATAAAAGGGGGTAGGATCAGGTGTGGGAGAAGATGGGAGAAATGTACAGAGAGGGTCAGGAAATTGAACAGAGGTGTGTAGCAATGGGGGATGGAGAACTGGGGATAGCCAACAGAATGTTCCAGATGCCAGGAACGCAAGAGGCTCCTAGGACCCAACAAGATGACATTAGCTGAAATACGCAACAAAGGGGAGAGAGGACCTGTAGAACCCATATCCAGAGGTTAGGCATGGCCCTAATTAAGGGATAGGGCCACCAACACTTCTCAAAACTTTTAACCCAGAGTTGCTCCTGTCTAAAGGAAATACAGGGACAAAGAATGGAGCAGAGACTGAAGGAAAGGCCATCCAGAGACTACCCCACCTGGGGATCTATTCCATATACAGTCACCAAACCCAGACACTATTGCTGATGCCAAGAAAGGAGTGCTGAAAGGAGCTTGAGATAGCTGTCTCTTGAGAGTCTCTGCCAGAGCCTTAAAAGTACAGATGCAGATGCTTGCAACCAAACATCTGACTGAGCACAGGAAACTCAGTCGAGGAGTAGGGGAAGGACGGAAGGAGCTGAAGGGGTTTGCAACCCCATAGGAAGAACAACAGTATCAACCAACCAGAATCTCCAGACCTCCCAGGGACTAAACCACCAACCAAAGAGTACACATGGAGGGACCCATCACTTCAGCTGCATATATAGCAGAGAATGGCCTTGTCTGGCATCAATGGAAGCAGAGGTCATTGGTCCTATGGAGGCTCAATGCACTAGCACATGGGAATGAATACTAGGGCGGTGAGGGGAGAGTGGGTGGGTGGGTAGGGAAGGACCCTAATAGATACAGGTGAGTGGCAGAATGGGATAGAGGATTTGCAGAGGGAAAATAGGAAAGAGGATAACATTTGAAATGTAAATAAATAAAATAACCAATAAAAAAGAACAATACTCTTAAGTATTGTTTTGTTTTTTTGTTTTTTTTGGTTTTTTTTTGCATTACATACTTAAAAACTTGAGCATACTTTTGTTATTTTTTTTTTTTCACAAATAGGACTTCCTCATCCCTCCCCATCTACCCACTGTGTGCTCCACATCCCATGCCCCCCTGCTCTCCCTACCCTATCTGGCTTCTAAACTTCTTGGGGCCTCCAGTCTCTTGAGGGTTATGGGCATCATCTCTGAGTGAACGCAGACATGGGAGTCCTCTATTGTTGTGTGGTGTTGCAAGCCTCATATCAGTTGGTGTATGCTGTGTGTTTGGTGGTTCAGTGTCTGAAATATCTTGGGGGGGGGTCCAGATTAATTAAGACTGCTGGTCCTCCTACAGGATCTCCCTTCTCCTTAGCTTCTTTCAGCCTTTCATAATTCAACCAGCTGCTTCTGTCCATTGGTTTGGTGTAAATATCTGCATCTGACTCTTTCAGCTGCTTGTTGGATCTTTCAGAGGGCAGTCATGATAGATCCCTTTTTGTGAGTGCTCCGTAGCCTCAGTAATAGTGTCAGGCCTTGGAACCTCCCCTTGAGCTGGATCCCACTTTGGGTCTGTCACTGGACCTTCTTTTCCTCAGGCTCCTCTCCATTTATATCCCTGTAGTTCTTTCAGACATAAACATTTATGGGTCAGAGGTGTGGGATGGTAACCCTATCCTGCACTTGATGCCCTGTCTTCCTACTGGAGTTGGGCTCTATAAGTTCCCTCTCCCTACAGTTGGGCATTTCATCAAAGGTCCCTCCCTGTGAGTTCTAGAAGTCTCTTACTTCCCAGGTCTCTGGTGCATTTTTTTTTGGGGGGGTCTCCCCAACCTCCTATTTCCTGAGGTTGACTGTTTAAATTCTTTTTGCTGGCCCTCAGGGCTTCAGTTCTTTTCCCTCACCCATTATGAGATCAGGTTCCCCCCAACTGCTCCCTCCATCCAGTCAGATTTCCCTTCCAGGTCCCTCCCTCCCTCCCCACATGTGATTGCTTTCTTTCTGTCCCAAGGGGGACTGAGGTGTCCTCACTTAGGCATTTCAGCTTGTTGCTCCTTTTGAAATCTGTGGCCTGTATCTTGTGTATTTTGTATAGGCTTGTTTTGTTGGTTTTTGTTGTTTCCAATATTTTGAGGAACCTCCAGAGTGGTTGTACCAGTTTGCAATCCCACCAACAATGGAGGAGTGTCCTTCTTTTTCCACACCCTCTCCAGCAAGTGTTGTCACCTGAGGTATTGATCTCAGTCATTCTGACTGGCATAAGGTGGAATCTCAGGGTTGTTTTGATTTGCATTTCTCTGATTTTAAGTCATGTGGATTTTAAAAAGTTAATATTTTAATGAATTTATCTATATTTATTTTATTTAAATGGTATTATTTTCTTTGTAGGTTAATATTGGCTCATTTGGGCTCTTAACATCAGTTTAAATAATAAAAGTCTGCCTTGGCTAAGTATGTTAGTATTTTTTGAGCTGAGGAGATGGTTCAACAGTCAGGAGTATATGATGCTCTTTCAAAGACCATGGTTTGGTTCTCAACACCACAGGGTAGCTTAAAACTATCTACATCTCTAGTACCAAGGAATCTGATATTCACTTCTTACTTTGATAGACATGAGACATTTACTTGGTGCATATATATATATATATATATATATATATATATATATATCAAATACTTCTATACATAAAATAAATTAACGTAGAAAATGCTGGTATTTTAAATATAGACTTAAAGAGTTTGTTATCCATTATCCATGCATTTATTACACATTTCTTATTTTGAAAACAAGAAATGCATTACCAAGCTAAATATTATTTCCTATCTTATTTCCAAGCATATTTTTAAAGAAGCCTGAGAATCAGGTCACATGGAGTGTTTTCCTAGTGTTCAATAAGCCCCTGTGTTGGCCTATGGGTCCTGTGTTGGCCTATGGGTCCAGCTTTATGGTCTCTAGTCGCCTCCAAATCCAGCGATCAACACCCTGGAATTGCTACTAAGGCACCATAATAGAAATTGAGAAACCAAGAAACATTGAAAACAATGAACTTGGTGTGTGTGTGTGTGTGTGTGTGTGTGTGTGTGTGTGTATGTGTGTGTGATCTACAAAGGGGGATCGGGGAGTAATCATGACTTTTGTGCTATCATGACCATTTACAGAGATTTTTCTCTTCCCATTGGAAATGTTTGTCACTGTTATTGCATAGGCAGTTGTTTAATGATCTCCTGACAAGGGAATACAAAAATCCATATTTAAATTTTAGGTTTTTTTTTTTTTACAATAATTAAAGTGTAACTGTTAATATCACTCTGCTCTCAACTTCTGATTGCAGCCATGTAAGGTTGTCTCCCTGGTACCACTTATTTTATTCATAAGATAGATTTCAATCAGAGGAATTCAAGAAAAGGTACTCAATGCTGAATTCTCCAGCTTGAACACAATTTAGAAAATCATACAACTCATATTTACCAGGGTTCATAATAGCCTTACTTATAAACAATATATGTAAGACACTTGAGCAGAAAGGTTCCAAGTTACTATGGCTCTATGTAATTTTACTATGTAAATTATCTGAAATAGCCAACTTTTCTAATTGATCATAATTAGAAATCAGTCAAGATGCACAAGAGACAATGGTATACTTACTTACTAAAATGTTATTTAACCTTTTTTTTCTCTGAACACCTCAGATTTATGTTTTATTTTATTTTTTGCATATTTACTTTGAATTAACAAATTCATCATTAATTATTTCACCAAAATAATGAATATAAACCTTTTTGTGCAAGAATTCAGACTTGTAAAGAGAAACATTTAAACTATTCACCATCCAAATGAGCACACTGATAGTTTGCCTTTGCACGATTATAAAGTAAATGCTTTTTGTTTAGTGATGAAAATTGCATTGCCTAGGGCTCAAATCTAAGAACAGGTGGAAGAAACCTGCCTGCCAAGAAACTTCCCCTGGTACTCACAGTTTGAGAACTTAAATGAAAGGAAATTATTTAGCTTGTAAACAGGTTTAGGTTTCACTTTGACATGAAAACGACTTTATGTCACACGGGTATATCATATTATATTGCCCTCATGTAGTCTCTCATAGCATACAGTGACAGCAAACTGTGATTTTTAATACATAATTCAGAATTTCAAAACCTAGAAAATGTTACTGTAGCAGTCAACATACTCCTTTGCATGTCAAAAATATGCTTGGGGTATCACTGTAATCATGATTATAGATATTGGCTTTCTTTAAACATTCTAAGTGAAAGTGCTAAATGCAAATATGGTAAATACTTAGAACAAATTGTCACTTGGAGAAGCTAGCATGGAGTTCATTCAAAGGATTTTCAGATAATTACCGAGGCAGATGTTAGTTTTCTCTTCATAAACCACAGGAAAAGAAACATTTTTATATTCTTTCTAGAACCTCTCCCTCAATGGCTTCTGGGACATTATTTACATACACAAAGAAATCTTAGCTGGGGATATAGTTGAAGAATCAAAATTATAGTCATATTCTCTTTAGCTATTTAATCATTCCAATCTCTATGATAAATTTATTGAAGCAATTTAAATATCATTAAATATCATTTAAATATCATTTAAATATCATTGATTAAAGTACCAGAGAGTATTTTATTAATTTGTGATATGCCGTTTTCTTATTTTTTTTTACGAATACCCTGACTAGAGCATGGTTTCCTGTTACATTTTCTATCTATCTATCTATCTATCTATCTATCTATCTATCTATCTATCTATCTATCTATTTCATGTGTGTGTTTGTGTGTGTGTATACCATGGCAATGAGTGGAGGTCAGAGAACTCTCACAGTCAATCAAGTGTGTACTAGAGATTGAATCAGAATTGTAGTGCTTTATACCAGGAATATCTACCTAGTAAACCATCTATTCTGCCACTAAGACAATTGTTCTGACTTAAGATATAAAGATAACCATATTCCAATCAACACTTCTGGCGAAAGCCTTTTACTCCACTAGAAGCCATGCCAGCATCCTGAACCCCAGAGAATCCCAAGTTAGAACTGGGGCTACTCATATCATATCACCAGAACTCCAGCCCTCAGTTTGGACCAGAGGCCATCCAAGACATCAGACATCCAGTCCCCAACTTTGGCAGACATCCTCAATTCTATCATCTGCAACTCAATCCAAAAGTCTAGATCAGAAATAGAACCCAAGAATGAAAACATCTATCCAACAAACACAAGAACAGAAATCAGCATCTAGACCGATAATATCTCCATGTTCTTATTTGTAATAGTCAGAAGCTGGAAACAACCCAGATGTCCTTCAACCAAAGAATGAATACAGAAAATGTGGTACATTTAGACCATGGAATGCTATTCAGCTATAAAAAAGAAGATCATCATGAATTTTGCAGGCAAATGGATGGAACTAGGAAATATCATCTTAAGTGAGGTAACTAAGACCCAAAAGGATGTGCCTGGTATATACTCAGTAATAAGTGGATAGTAGCCAAAATTGCAGAATACCTAGTATACAACCCACAGACTGTAAGAATTGTAACAAGCAGAAAGGCTCAAGTGAGGATGCTTCAATTCTACTTAGAAGGGGGAAGTAAATAATCAAGGGAGGCATAGGTAGGGAGTGACCTGGGTGGGAGAGAGAACAGGGAGAAGAAAAGGGGAAAATTATCAGGCATGGGCATGGGTGTGGGGGCAGGAGAGAAGCCCAGAGGGTCAAGAGCATGAATGGAAATAAGCAGCCTCGGAGGTGGGAGGTAGGAGGACCCGCTAGAACATACCAGAGACGCAGGTGATGAGAGACCCTCAACATTAAGGATAGGGAACTTGAAGAGCCCACCTTTGGTAGATAGACAGGCCGTCAAGTGGAGGGACAGTTTTACTAACCCACAGTCAAAATTTCTTACCCAGATTTGTTCCTGTCTAAAAGAACTGCAGGAACAAAAATAGAGAAGAGACTGAAGGAAAGGAAAGGCAGTTCAATGACTGGCCCAACTTGGGATCCATCTCATGCGGGCACACCAGGGCTGGCACTATTACTGATGCTATGATGTGCTTAAAGATGGGAGCCTGGCATGGCTGTCCTCTGAGAGGCCCTAGCTGCAACTGACTGAGACAGATGCAGACACTTATACCCAAACTTTGGAACTTCCAGAGACAGAGCCACCAACCAAGAACAATACATGGTCTTGCCTGAGGTATTGTGGAACCAAGGAAGTAAAACTCTACTAAACCTCTTTCCTGACTACATTAGTTATATTTTATAGGCCTTGTCCTGTTACATATTTATATTTATCCTCTAAAAAAATTGTATAAATTTTGAAAATATTAAAAGCATTTCAACTCACATGTAAACAGTGTTATCATCATCATTATTATTATTATTACCATTGTTATATCAATAGGGTATCTATTGCCCTTAAGTAGAATTCAGACTGAGTCTTCTGTGTGATCTTTGGCATAGACTGTAATCCTTTCTTGCCCAATTGCAACATAGGAACTATTTAAATCAACATAGCAAGAACTCCTATGTTGTTACCTATATTGTAAGTTATGTATACTTAGGGATATTAGAAATGCAGCTTTCACAGACTAAGACACACACACACACAAGCACTCACAACACTCACACACCACCAATTTCTCACTAAGCATTATTAGAGTCCCAGCTTCATTTCACATTAAAGAAAAAGAAGGCCTTGAAGGTTTATTGATTTTCCCAAGGTTAGAGAATGCTTCTGGAGGGATTCTGAATGCAGGTCTTAAGACTGCCAGTGCTAGGATTTTTTTTTTCCTACAGCAAGGACCACATCTAGTGGGAGTTGATAATGCAGTTCTGGCAGACACATTTAAATATTAATAGCAATTAATTCAGAATGAATAGTTGAGGTCCTGGGAAGGAGAGATTAAAGAATAACAAGGTGATATGCATTTGAAGAGAAGATAACAAATTCACCATCACACAAGGTTAAGATGCTGTGGGAAAGTCGCAAATTAAATAAAGTAGATTCAATAAAACTGCAGTTTGGGGAAAAATAAGGAAAGAGGTTTTGAAAGCAAATTAATGGAAAAATATACTCACTCATCTTGTCTAATACCTAATGCACAGAGTAGAAATCAAATTGTTTTGTTTTGTTTTTTGTTTGCTTTTATTTTTTTGTTTTTCTTTTTTGTCTTGGTATAGAGAAAAAAAACTAAATCAGATTGTGTTTGATTCATAACTCAAGTCTTGAAATTTGAGGTAAGTACATCAGGAGGAATCTACAATAATTGACTAAACAAAGAAGTGGATATGGCCAATAAATAAATAAATAAATAAATAGCCCTTTAAAGATAAGAGTTATTCGACGGCAGTGGTACATGACTTTAATCTCAGCACACTAAATGAAGAGGCAGGCAAATCTCTGTAAGTTCCAGGCAGCCTCATTAACAGAGCACATTCATGACAGCCAGAGTTACACAAAGACAGGCTGTGTTTGTCAAAACAAACAAACAAAAAGACAAAGGAAAACAAAACAAAAGAAAAGAAACAAAAAGACAAATGGAATGTGATTCATAATGAATATTGGTAAGAAATGATAAAGACTTGGTGAATGGAGCAAGATGCCAAGAAATTTTGATGCCATGATACAAAAGATAAACTTTCTGTTCCTTCTTCCCTGCATTGCTTACTTCTGGACCTTGTGAGTATGGTTTATATTGTATGGTCAAGGATATTTTGGAGATGGGCAAATTACTCTGGATTGGCTTGGGGAGGGGCCAACATAACCACAAGTCCCCTTTCTTTACTGAGAAATATCTTTAAGTCAGAATCAAAGAAGTAGATGTGATAGAGGAAAGATGAGTGAGGGATACCCCCACACACACACACACATACACATGCACAAGAAAGATAATTATAAAATTTAATATTCTGACAGACCACACAATCACAAAATGTAGGCAGCTACAACTGAAGGATGAGAGGGTTTTTCCTTCCACAGAGCCCCGAGGAGGAGCACAATCTTCCAAACACTTATGTTTAGAGGTTACTCTGTTTTGCTGCTTTATGTTAGAGTTATTTGCAATGATTTTTTTACAGTAGGAACAGACAGAGAATGGTAAAGGCAGCCACCCAACAGGATAACTGATCATACAAATACAAGCCTGCGAGTCTTCATGATCTAGGTATGATCTGACAATAGCAGAATGAGGATGGTAAAAATTATCACCCAAAAGTATTATTACCATATTCCAACCCTGGTAGTATACTATACACATGTATATTGCAGGAAAACATGAGAGACAAGTTACCGAGAAAGTTACTGTAAAGACCTTCAGTGACTGAAGTCATGTGACATCTTTTCTACATAGATCAGGACTCACATTGTCTGGGCTGAGAAAATAAAATGATAGGATCAGCACAAATAGAACATGATCGTTCAAAAACTAATCAATCAATTTATAAATAATAAATAGTAGACTAAGCAATCTAGAGAGTTACTATTTTATACTCCCTAGTCTTAATTCCCTACCCTGTTTCCCTTAAAATCCAGTATGGCCCAAAGTAATTGATAAAAATCATATGTTTAATTCAGGTACCTACAGAAAACAAAACAAAACAAACAAACAAAAGGAACCCAAACAAAACCAAAAGTAAACATTAATTTTAGTAAAGTTAATAGATTTCAACTTAAATGAAATTTAAGGTATACCAATTATTATGTATATATAATATTATATATTAATACACAACTGATTTTAACTACTTTATGTTGTATGTGTTATATGGTACGTGACTAGTTAGTTTATCAATTATATGATTTTCAAAAGTAAACAAAAACAGATGTTTTCTTTTGGGAACCTGATTGTTTAATGCACAGTAAGGAAATGCAAAAACAAAACCTCAAAACTAAAGAAGAAAGAAAGAGGGCAGAGCACAGCAGAAACTATCCATAATATTTTTCCTTTCATGACAAGCAAAGTGCAAGGCTTTTTCAGTATAAAGTGATTTGGGAATATGCCAACACTCTGCCATGATCAGAGTATGCTGGGATGCTAAAACCTCTCGTTGGTACAGGCCCTCTTGTTTCTAACTGTGCAATGGCAAATTCTTCTATCCATTTTGACTAGTTTCTACCTGGTAGCTTATCTAGGATGCTTACTGCCAACCCCTCTTATGCAGCAGGATGAGGGCAGGATCAATATTACAGTACTACGTGGGATCACACTATGATAAGAGCAACTCAGATTAAAGAACAATTTTTGGAAACATTTTTTTTTTGTTCTTGTAGTATTATATTTTTAAAATTCCATTAAGAAATGCTCTTAGATTTTCCAATTTAATGACCAGGTTTTGCCTGACAATTATTCCTTTATCTTTTCTCTGGAACTTAGCCTAAAATCATTTAGTATTATTACAAGAATGCAACTGAGGACACTTACAGCATTCGATAAAAAATAAAAAGCAGAAAAGTGACTGTTATCCTAAGAGAATACACTGTATTGAAGAATCTTTGCTGATTTTATATAAAATTACTATACGTGATGAAAAAGAACAATGAAACTGGTGTGGTAGGGCTGGGGTCAGAATTAGCAGTCCCCAGAATATTTTTCTGGAGGCTAGAGAGTTCTGCTTCCTATTCCTCTGTTGACTCCTAAACAAATGCCCCCTCCTAGAGGCTGTACCAGGAAACCCCTGACACTGACAGGAGCCACAGGGCTACCTACTGATTGGGTCAGACAGATTGACCAGCTCCTTGAGTTATGCTTTGGCAGTATAGGCCATAATTCTTTAACACACCCCAGATTAGCATCTTGATGGTATCACATTTCCTATGACCCCTTCTACCCTACAGCCTCTGTGCACGCATCCCTTGTCTCAGTCTCTACCACTCCACTCTCCAGTTCCTTTTCCCCTCTCTACTTTTCTCTTCTTTCTTCTTAAGATCCTGCCTATACATCCAAAATAATCTTAAAACTCTTTCTCTGTGTACATCAATTTTATTCTTTAAACTCGTGAGGCCAGAACCCTAAAGCCATGGTCTTTGGGTGGCTTTGCTGACTATTAAATCTTTCTGGTCCCAGTGGCCCTGGCCAAGCTCAACACAGAGTGAATAAAAGCTGTATAATTCTTAAAGACCTTCTGATATTCCCATAGCATATGCTGGTTTGCTCATTGTTACCAAGCAAAGAGAGCTGGTGATATCCCAATGTTAACTCCTTGATAGCTACCTTATGTGGTGTATTCTACTGCCAGGTTAAAAAAGCTCCATCTATGAAAATCTGACCTAAACCATGCTAAAGAAAATGTTTTTAAACTTTGAGGAGATGTAAAAATATTCATTTATAAAATCTCTGGTGAAAATTAAGAAAAGAAATGCATAAAGAACATTTTTAAGAATGTGTCAAACATTTTGTCCTTATTTAATGCATTTAAGTAAATATATATATATATATATATATATATATATATATAACTGTAAAATAAACATGAACACTGGATATTTTTTTCATATTTTAAAGGCTTAGAGATCTGATGAAAAATATGAAAGAAAATATTAAAAGGAACAATTGAATTGCATTCTTAAGAAGCTAAATAGGCTAGAAATATAATTACATTAATATATAAGTATTATAAATCATAAATATGCACTTTGGTCTTCTTTCTTCTTGAGTTTCATGTGTTTTGCAAATTGTATCTTGTATCTTGGGTATTCTAAGTTTCTGGGCTAATATCCACTTATCAATGAGTACATATCGCATGAGTTCTTTTGTGACTGGGTTACCTCGCTCAGGATGATACCCTCCAGGTCCATGCATAGGAATTTCATAAATTTATTCTTTTTAATAGCTGAGTTTGGAGCTGAGACGAATGGGTGGACCATCTAGAAACTGCCACACCCAGGGATCCATCCCATAATCAGCCTTCAAACGCTGACACCATTACATACGTCAGCACGAAGTTGTGTTTCTCATTTTTATCCAAATAACTGTGAGCTTTATATGTCTGTTCTGTGATATGCAGAATCCTAGTAATATCCATGACCTACATCCAGTAGATTCAAATACAGCTTCTAAAACTCTTCTTTGTTTTTCATAAGAAAACACTAGGTGGTCCATCCTTTCATCTTAGCTTCAAACTTTGTCTCTGTAACTCCTTCCATGGGCATATGTAGTAGAAGATGGACAAGTCTGCCATCATTGGGAAGAGAGGCCCCTAGGTCTTGCAAACTTTATATGCCCTAGCACAGGGGAACACCAGGGCCAAGAAGTGGGAGTGGGCCGGTAAGGGAGCAGGGCTGGGGGAGGGTAAAGGGGACTTTAGGGATAGCATTTAAAATGTAAATAAAGAAAATATCTAATAAAAAATTAAAAAAAAAACAATAGGGTTCTGAAAAGTATCATTTATCTGATTAACAATAACACAGAAAGCTGTTTTTTCAAGTGTGATTTTGAACCATAAAGAAAATGCTTTGTAACTCCTTCCATGGGTGTTTTGTTCCCAAATCTAAGAAGGAGCAAAGTGTCCACACTTTGGTCTTTGTTTTTCTTGAGTTTCATGTGTTTTGCAAATTGTATCTTGTATCTTGGGTATTCTAAGTTTCTGGGCTAATATCCACTTATCAATGAGTACATATCACATGAGTTCTTTTGTGATTGGGTTACCTCGCTCAGGATGATACCCTCTAGGTCAATGCATAGGAATTTCATAAATTCATTCTTTTTAATAGCTGAGTTTGGAGCTGAGACGAATAGGTGGACCATCTAGAAACTGCCACACCCAGGGATCCATCCCATAATCAGCCTTCAAATGCTGACACCATTGCATACGTCAGCACGATTTTGCTGAAAGGACCCTGATATAGCTGTCTCTTGTGAGGCTATGCTGGTGCCTGGCAAACACAGAAGTGGATGCTCACAGTCAGCTATTGGATGGAACACAGGGCCCCCAAAGAAAGAGCTAGAGAAAGTACCCAAGGAGCTAAAGGGATCTGCAACCCTATAGGTGGAACAACAATATGAACTAACCAGTACCCCTGGAGCTCTAGCTGCATATCTAGCAGAAGATGGCCTAGTCAGCCATCATTGGGAAGAGAGGCCCCTTGGTCTTGCAAACTTCATACACCTCAGTACAGGGGAATGTCAGGGTCAAGAAGTGGGAGTGGGTGGGTAGGAGAGTGGAGGGGTGTATATGGGGGACTTTTGGGATAGCACTTGAAATGTAAATGAAGAAAATACCTAATTAAAAAAAAATAAAATCTTAAATGGAAAATGACTTTAAAGAAATCAGAATGAGAAATTTTTAATAAAGTCTGAACTTACACATTAACTCTGCAAAGAAAGTAAAATGTATATTGAGACGATGCCTTGTCAGGAAAGTAGTTGCTGTGTAGGTGCAAGTACTGGGATCTAGGAATTCAGAGTATGGATTTCTAATACCCAGGTGAAAAAGTAAGATGTACTTGGTGGCCCATGTATATTCCAGAGCATGGACAGCAGACACAGATAATCTCTACAGCAAGCTGGCTACCTAAACTGCTCAAAAAGATAAACCCTGTATTCAAGGAGAGAGATGTCCTACATTAGTATATAAGAATGAGAATGATGGAGAAAGACACCTGATGTCAAGCTCAGGCACCCACATTTGTGTGTGTTCATGTGCAAATAACTTGTACATATTCACGAACCCATACACACATAAACATGAAAACACATGTATGCAAACACAAAACACACTGACATAACTAAGTTAAAATAGATACTGTATCATTCTTTGTTGTTCAGTTATAGCCAGAAAATAATTACGTGAAGAGTTACAATGATGATATGCATCTCACCACTGTATGATATGTGTATATTCTGATATATATACCGATATATGTGTATTTTGGATACAGAAAAATCACTATGACTTAATTATCTCTTCCAAATGCAAGAATGTATACGAATATTTTTACAATTTTAGATGTTATGTCTGGAGATAATATTATATGCCTGGAGACATTCCTCACTAAATTTGTATCATATGGGAATTAGTAGAATAATCAGGCTTGAATATCAATGAATACATTTATACTTGTAAATTCTAATTGTCTCATTTGCCAAATAAAGATACTTTTTGAAAATAAAACTTATATGAGGAAATACTAAAAAATATTAGGTACCCATATTTTAAGTATCATAAAAATGAATTTAAATAATTTATTGTGTTTCAATGCTTCCAGGGTTCTGTTTCCAAGTCACTTTTATGCTGGTGAAACTTATTGTGTCCTTCTGTGTTGTTGCCAGAAATGTGTCAAATATCTTGCTTTCACTTTCTCTAACATCTGTGGTTCAAACATTTCACATGGAGGGACTAGATTGCTTTTGATGTAAGAGGTTTGTTGCACCAAGATGTGGTTGCTTAACATTTTTTCAAACAATTAGCCACTTTGTACACACATATCTTTGTACCTCCCAAACAAAATTTTTACCTCTAAAAAATGTGAATACATTCTTACAAATATAAATATTTAAAAAAACATTTCATATAATGCAAACTATTTTAAGATGTACATAAGCTTTTTAATAAAGTTTATTAAAAATACCTTAATATTTTATTATTTTTATTTCACTTTGTCCAATTTTAGAAGTATTGTCTCCAAAATAAGATTACTTGTAATAGTCCATTTCGTGACTTCAAGACCATGATCTGATTTTAAACAATGACTACTTAATTTTTATACTTTTCATACATTTATCAGTTTTAGCCAAGGTATTTTTACTTTTACGGTGATTCAACTGTTTGTTTTCTTTATGATACTATTATTAAGTCTTCAAACTACCCTCACTGTGCCATAGGAATCCTTACTCACAGAATTGGTGTTGTAGAAATTTTTGTAGCAACAAACGTATTACTAAGACAATTGCCATGTATTATTTTACCAAGTATTTAATTCATCTTTGAACTTTCATACTTAATTTTGTTTGTAGCAACATCTTGTAGGAGCTGACAGTGCACCAGTGGTGGATCTTCTCTCAAAATATTAGGGAATGATTGTGACATGTACTTATATTTGAATAAACAAAAACTACCTTCTTGTCTGTACTTCCACAAGAATATAAAAGATAGAACTCACCACAACCAGGCATTTTTTTTTTTTACTTGTCAAATGTTGTTTTCATTTGACTGCATTCTTGTTACCGTGTCAATGCTAGAATTATTGCAGCTTTTCCAATTATCTCTGCATAAGATAATACAGGAATATGGTTATAGCTTGTTCAGAGTAATAGATAAACAAAAGTGGCATTATGGAGAAGGTGCTATTTCTTGACAAAAAAAAAAAGTATTATTTGGTGGTCTTCAAAAATAATTATTTTAATTATTTGTGTGTGTGTGTGTGTGTGTGTGTGTGTGTGTGTGTGTGTGTGTGTGTGTGTGTGAAGACATCCTGGGAAGTGGAGTCCAGATGGGTATCCCTGGAGCTGGAGTTACAGGTGGTTATGAATACCTGACACAGATACTGAGAGCTGATCTCAGGTACTCTGCAAGATCACCACTGGATTTTAGTACCTGAGCTGTCTCTCATCCTCACATGGAATCTTGTTAGTAAAAACCAAGAAATTATGTAATTCAAGGATCCTAAGCCTTAGCTGATATTGCAACAGGAACAATATGCTTTCTAGGAAAATCATTGCCTTGTAGAAATAAACAAATTCCAATGACAGATGTCTTTCAATAGAAATCCAGAACACTGATCTTACATTTTTAACTTTGAAGTATGGAGATTCCCAACCATGCTTTTCAGCCAGTTGGTAAGGGTTCCTAAGCTCTGTGTGGTATCAATCATGTATGTACTAATTTAATGAATATTAAAAATCTATTGAGGGTGTCCAGATTTGCCTTGTCAGTATAAATGTGTAAATATAATATTAAAATGAATAGGACCTGGAAAGAAGACTCAGAGGTTAAAGGTTTTACAATTCAGTCCTGAAAGGCTGAGTTCAATGCCCAACACCAATGGTAGATGAAGAGAATGAACTCCAGCTGCAGCATACCTGCTCCTACACACACACACACACAGGCACACGCACACGCACATGCACACGCACACGCACATGCACACGCACACACACACACACACACACACACTTACACATCCCATACACCACCACCACCATAACCACCATCAACAATAGCAACAATATTAATAGATACTAGATTTGACTTGTGGAGGTAAATTTTCAGGAATTTATAAAATGCATATAATATCTTCTATGTGTCAAATGCATGTTTATCTAGAGGATCTGGTAATAAATATAAAGATATGGAAACCAGAGTATAGCTAATTCTGGCCCAATAGCATAAAATAATCAAGCCCACACAATTGTTTAGTGTTGCAAGCTATGAAAAATTATGAAAAATAGCGTTCATTGTTGCTTTCTGTTCTCCAATGTGTATTCATTAGGAATAAATGCACCTTAAAATAAACATAATTCTAGTAAACATCTTGAGAGAAGAAAGGGACACATAGGTACCTGTACTTCTTCACTTCACATCAAGACCATCATACCAAGCTCAAGACTTAAATGAAATAACCTTCGTATCATCTGTCATGTTAGTCTCCTCTCTTGTTTTTGTGGCTACAAGGCATCCTCCTTTGGGGGTATTAGTGTTAGGGTACATCACTGCATATGCCTGAGGAACAAGAAACCCATTTAACATTCTCCTCCTGGGGAAAGGCCACTTTTCCCCCTTAACATTCCTTTGCTCTTCTTCATCTGGGCCTGGGAATCGATGAAATCCTGGGGGAACATTAAGGGTTGAATGGTAGAATTCCAATCATAAGCTTAAATGAAAAAGAAATACCTTTGTATATATTGGATGGTAGAATTCCAATCATAAGCTTAAATGAAAAAGAAATATCCTTGTATATATTGGATATTATCCCTCTATAGGATCTAGGATTAGTAAGGATCTTTTCCCAATTTGTTGTTTGCCGGTTTATCCTGTTAACAGTGTCCTTTGCCTTACAGAAGCTTTGCAGTTTTATGAGGTTCCATTTGTCAATTCTTGATCTCAGAGGATAAGCTATTGTTCTGTTCAGGAAAATTTCCCCTGTGTCCATGTACTCAAGCTCTTCCCTACTTTCTCTTCCATTAGTTTCAGTGTATCTGGTTTTATATAGAGGTCCTTGATCTACTTGGACTTAAACTTTGTACAAGGAGATACGAATGGATCAATTTGCATCCTTCTACATGCTAACCACCAGTTGAGCCAGCACTATTTGATGGAAATGCTCTCTTTTTTTTCCCACTGGATGGTTTTAATTCCTTTGTCAAAGATCAAATGATCATAGGTATGTGGGTTCATTTCTGGTTCTTCAATTCTATTCTGTTGATCTACCAGCCTGTCACTGTACCAATAACATGTAGTTTTCATCACAATAGCTCTGTAGTACAGCTTGAGCAGAGAGCCAAATAACCCTATTAACAAATGGGGTACAGACCTAATCAAAGAATTCTCAACTGAGGAATACTGAATGGCTGAGAATCACCCAAAGAAAAGTTCAACATACTAAATCATCATGCAAATGCAAATCAAAAGAACCCTGAGATTCCTTCCTCACACCAGTCAGAATGGCTAAGTTCAAAAGATCAAGTGACACCAGATGCTGGCAAGGTTGTGTAGAAAGAGGAATACTCTTCCATTGCTGGTGGAATTGCAAGCTGGTACATCCACTCTGGAAATCACTTTGGTGGTTCCTCAGAAAACTGAACATAGTACTACTAGAGGACCCACTAATACCACTACTGGGCATATACCCAGAAGATGCTATAACATATAACATTTATTAAGGACACATGCTCCACTATGTACATTGCAGCCTTCTTTTTTTCTTTCTTCTTCTTTTTTTTTTTAATAGTGAGGAGCTGGAAAGAACCCAGATGTTACTCCACAGAGGAATGGATACAGAAAAAGTGGTACATTTACACAATGAAGTACTAATCAGCTATTAAAAACAGTGAATTTATGAAATTCTTAGGCAATTAGGTGGAACTCGAAAATATCATCCTGTGTGAGGTAACCCAATCATTAAAAAACACATATGATGTGCACTCGCTGATAAGTGGATATTAACGCAGAAGCTCAGAATACCTAAGGTACAATTCACAAACCATATGAAACTCAAGAAGAAGGAAGACCAAAGTGTGGATACTTTGATCCTTCTTAGAAGGTGTAACGAAACACCAATGGAAGGCGTTACAGAGACAGAGTATGGATCAGAGACTTAAGGAATGGTAATCCAGAGACTTCATCACCTGGGGAATCGATACCATATACAGTCACCAAACCCAGACACTATTGTGGATGCAAACAATTGCTTGATGTCAGAAGCCCGTTATAGTTGTCTCCTGAGAGGCTCCATAAGTGCCTGACAAATGCAGAGGTAGATGCTGTCAGCCTACCAATGGACTGAGAACAGGGTTCCCAGTGAAGAAGCTAGAGAACCCAAGGAGCTGAAGGGGTTTGCAGCCCCATAGGAATAACAATATGAACTAACCACTACCCCCAGAGATTCCAGGGACTAAACCACCATCCAAAGAGTACACATAGTGGGACTCATGGCTCCACCTGCATAAGTAGGAGAGGATGGCCTAGTTGGTCATCAATGGGAGGAGAGGCCCTAGGTCCTGTGAAGATTCCCCCAGTGTAGGGGGATGCCAAGCACAGGAAGTTGGTTAGTGAGCAGGGGAAAGGGGGATAGGGGTTTTTTGAAGAGGATACAAGGAAAGGGGATAACATTTGAAATGTAAATAAAGAAAAAAAATCGAATAAAAATTTTAAAAAAAGAAAAAAATATCACTTTGTTCGTGAATGTTTGAAAAATTATAAAACTCAAAATTCTTATTAAGTTGGTTGTTTGGGGAAGTGCAGGTATTTACAGAAATGATGCCTTCAGTTTTTACTTTTATTTTATTCATAATATATTTTTATATTCCAACAGAGATCATGAAGTTCATCAAACTGCCCAAACTACAGGTACTTGGATGTCATCCTGAGAAGCCATATGTGAATTTGTAAATCTTATGTTCCTTTATGAGTGAAACCTTGCCCAACTATCTACCATCCATCAGCAGGACAAAGTTATATTTCTTTAGAGGGTACACCATATTTCAGGGAAACTGGCAATAGGATTGGGGGACAAAAGAATACTGCTAATATATTTTTAAAAAACTGAGTTTTAGTAGCTTTACATTGTAAGAGTATTAAATTTAAATTTATCTTTTTTTTTTTTTTTTTTTTTTGAGACAGGGTTTCTCTGTGTAGTACTGGCTGTCCTGGAACTCACTCTGTAGACCAAGCTGGCCTCGAACTTAGAAATTCACCTGCCTCTGCCTCCCAAGTGCTGGGATTAATGGCATGTGCCACCACTATCTGGCTAAATTTATTTTTCTTATTTCCACTATAAATTCAATCACATGAATTTACAAGACATAAAGGATAGTGACAATGAATTCTTAATAATACTGTTGAGTTTTAGATGGGGTTTCCACCCCTGCAAAGTAATTTAATTTTTTATTATTTTTCTCTTTTATTTATCTCAATTAGTTTTTTAGTAACAAATCTATGCTTGATAAAGTGTGGTCTACTCTGAATTTATCTATATTAGGGATTATAACATTTGAAAATATATTTTTATATATTTTGGTAACTGAATACTAGTTCTTTTCATAAGTGATGAATTCCATTCTATTTCAGTCCTATTTAGAAATGATAGTGATTCACTTACATATGTGTTTTATACATATTGTAACAAGTAGCTTGCTTCCCTTTTGAAATGTGAACACATTCACTGAGATAAATACAAATACATCATACAAATCACACACACACACACACATGTGCACACAAACACACATGCATACCCACAAATAATTTAATGTGGTTCACAGTTGACCCACATCTCTCTGGGGATCAGATGTCTCTGTATGGCAGGCAGAGAGTGAACAGAAACCTGGGATTAATAGGTTCCATAGGACTCTGGCCCAACCAGGAGTGCCAGGAATGTTTTAGCTCTTAGAAGAGAAATAAAGAAGTATAGGAGGTCTGCATGGGCCAAGTATCAGGAGTCTCTCTTCTCTAGATAGCTGTAGTGACAGTGATAGTGGCTGCAGAGAAAGCAGTGGCGACTTGAGCTCACAGCTCTGATGTGAGCTTCTGCAGGCAGTGAGAGTCAGGTCAGCCATGAAGTTCCAAAATCCAAAGATGAATGCTCCAAGAAAGAGCTCTTCCTCAAGTGTTACAGCTCAATAAAGACAGCCACTCTCAGTGAAATAACTTGTGTGATTTATTCCATGTGGACAGGGACTCTGTGAACCTGGGGAGTGGATGGGATGGAGGGTTAAAGGTTTTCTATTGACTGGATTCAAGATGTTGGTAATGCTCCATTTTCATGAGGAGGACTCCAGTTGCTTGCTACATTATTCTCATAACGGTCATGGTCATCTTCGTTGGACGTCATGGTCATGTGTTCCAGAGCACGTACAGAGAGCAATAGGAAGCAGCTTCATTCTGCCCTTCTCAAATCTCAGGATCAAGGGTTTGAACTCGTTCAACCTCACCAGCTAGTTCTTAGGCTGTCTTACAATTTAACTCTCAAAAATTTCAGATCAATTTGTTAAAGGCCTAAATTTTGAAAAGGCAAATTAAATTTAAAAGTAAACTATACTAGAACCTAAAAGTGTACTGAAAGATCACTAAAGCTGTTCCATGCAGTTCAACTTGCTAGAAATTCTGTAAATATTTAACAAGAACATGTTTTTAATAGGTTTTAACTTGGCAAGCACAATGAGTTATTTAGTGTAAATTAATTCACAGTGAGTTTTTTTTAAAGTACAAGGCACCTCCTCAGTGGGTTACCTACTAAAGTCTCATAAACAAGCTCCAACTTCCACATGCTAAACATGAAAATTATTTGCAACAACTCCTTGTTGTTGTTTTATACAAATCTCTTGGACAAAAACTTATAAATGGTCTAATATTTAGATATTTCCATTTTCTTATTGAATATTTCTTAAAAATCATTTTTAACAAAAGAAAATTCTGTGATTTTTTAATATTGATGTTCTCTATTTTTAAACTTTATTAAAATTAATTGATTTACTAGGTTAAATATGAAATACAATTATATTAATATATTAAATATTAAATGATTTTATTTGTAAGTTCTTCTAAAAAAAGTTTTAACTAAAATTTAATTTCTGAATCTCTTTGTTATGCCCAGATCACAAGGTTCCCACTGACCACCAGAGACTACCAGGAATCCAACTTGTATGCAAAAGCAAATAGTCTTTATTCAAGCTCGAACTGGGACCCTCCAAACTCTCTATCACAGTAGATGTTTACGGAACGTCCTTAGCTGGCACAGCCTTGCCTTTTTATCACAGTTATAGCAGGGTAGAAGGCTTTCCAATCTAACAGGTAGCATGGTTGATTAGCTTGAGTAATCCATTTCAACATATCTGGAACATTAAGTATTTTTTCCATAGGAGCTGATTGGCTGTTACTAAGGGTTTAGTTGTTTCTGTTAGCAGAGTTATGCCTGTTGCTTGGGATGCCTTGGTTCCTGGAATAAATTGAGCTTTTTCCAGTAACTGAGTTCAGCCTGAGGACAAGCTGAATATAGATGCAGTCTAAATACAAGATGTAGTTGGTAATATTAGGCTGGGCCTACATTCTCATTAGTCTAAGGTGGAGTTTAAGATCCCCAAGGGTATCTGTCCCATAAGGTGGTGGTGAGTAGAAATGGTGGAGAATCTCCATGGGAACTTTGGTATAATAGTACTTTTTTTCAGTAGATGACAGCTTGACATTGTAGGCAGGAGTGGAACTCTGGGAAAGGCTTCATGTTGCAGTTACCCTGGAGAAGTTAACACAAGGTAGACTGGATGATGAGGCTATGCAAGCACACTACCAGATGCAGGGGAGACACTTTCTTGAGGGTCTAAGTAAGTCAATAGAATCGACATGTCATGCTATTCCCCTGTTCATGCCAAGCCATGAATGTCAGGTACTACTTGGTCACTACTTGGAATTGGGTCTTTATAGTTTTCCTGTGTCAGAATGCTCACTGTTAAGTTGATAGCTTACACTTCATGTTCTTCATGAAGACCAAAATTTCAGCTACCTCCTTGAAAAGAAAATGGTGGAAGATAATTGCTAAATAGCTACAACCTTTCAAAACAAATATAAATTAAAATTTAATTATCTTTCATCTTTAAAACTAGTAGCTACAGATAATGCATTTGCAAACCATGTATAACACAGAAGTTTTGTACCATTAAATGGGTGATGAAATGTAACTGTCTCAGCACTCTTCATTGTTTTAACTATTTTAAAGATGATATAGGTATGTAAGATTATATTAGCACTTATTCTACAACACTAAACCATTTAGCACTGAGGCACACTTAAACCATTCCAAGAAATTATAAGTTTTTTTTAAAAACCTCTCTCTCTCTCTCTCTCTCTAGTATATAAGTGCTATTTTTCAAGTACACCCACATACCAGATGAGGGTATCAGATCCATTTATAGATGGTTGTAATCTACCATGCGGTTGTTGCGGATTGAACTCACACCTTTGAAAGACCATATAGTGATTTTAGTCTCTGAGCCATCTCATCGGTCCAGGACTTATTGATATTAAAATATGTGTTTAGTATTTGCATTTCTGACTTTTTTGCAGTCAAATATCTGACTAGATGTTATTCAGGAAGGGATTATTTTGGCTCATGGTTTGAGGATATATTGCATCATGGTATGGAAGACATGGTAGTACTAAGACAGCTGAGTATATGTTTAGAATTAGTATCTATTCAGACCAAGGTGAAAATGAGTGAAACTTTGCCCATAAGCTGGGGGCTGTCACTCAGAACACTACTCCATATGAATGATGAACATGTCCCTGACAAGCTGTGCATTTGAAACTTAGACCTCAGCTGATGGAACTGTTTGCAAAATTGTTAGACCTTTAGGAAGTCCCTCATAGACTTGTGTTTTCAAACTAGGATATCAGTTGATGGTGCTATTTAGTGGAACCTTTAGTGGATGAAGCCTGGATAGAGGCAGGACAGCACTGGTGGCAGCTTTGTGGGTTAACAAACTTGCCTTCTTAATATAAAATAGACATTTCAGATCCCGGAGTTCAAAGGATATAAGAGCCCAGTAAGTCCTCAACTTTTTAATCTGTTATATTTTTAAACTGATAGTTCACCTCTGAAAAAGAAATAAAATGAGAAATAAATAAAAAAATAAAATGTTGCATACAAAATTATAGAGGTAGAAGGAAACATAAATAGTTGTTATAAATTGGAGTTATACACACAAGTTTTGTAGACCTTTTATATATTTTATGTAGAGATGTGTGGCTGACACAGGTTCAATGCTTTGGCATTTAAATGATAGAACAGTCTATATCTCATTATATTCACAAAAAATTAGGAAGCCAGCTTTTTTAAATATAGTTTCCAGGGCCATTTCTGGATTTCAAATAATAACATCATAAAACAATTATAATGTAAAAGAACATTGCATAAAAAGTTGCACTAAGACTACCCACAAACTCTCATAATGAGGCTGGACAAGGCAACAGGAGAAAGAGGATCCCAAGGGTAAGCAAATGGGTGAAAGACCCCCCCTTCTCACACTGCTAGGAATATCATAAAAAACTCCAAGATAAACAACCATAACATATATTCAAATATACATACATGCATATATATTCACCTACGTAGATTATAGAAAGTGTGTACTCCACTATATCTAGATTGCCTCAAATATCCCTCCCTCAACCACTTGATTCCTCTTGTTTCCATCCCCACTGGTCACTAGTCCACCCTCAAAATCTGTTAAGTTTCCCCTTCACCATGAGAACCATGTATTACACCCTAGAGACATCCTTGTTACTTAGCCTTTCTGGGCCTCTGGATTGGTTTGATTATACTTTACATAACAGCTGTAATTGACTTAGAACTATGTACAGATCATAATTGTCTTTGTGAGTCTGGGTTACCATACTTAGAATGAATTTCCTAGTTGAGCTATTTGTCTGAATATTTGGTGATATCATTTTTAAACTGGTAATTTTTATTATGTAAATCTAACACAATTTTTATTCATTCTTTGGTTGAAGGACATCTAGTTGTCTCTTGTTTCTTACTATTATGAATAAAACTGCAATAAACATAGCTGAACAAGTGTTCCTGTCTAGGACAGAGTGTCCTTTGTGTTTATACCAAAGATTAGTATAATTGGGTCTTAAAGTTCCTCAATTCTAAATTTTCTCAGACACTGCCATATTGACTTGCTGTGATGGTTTGTCTATGCTTATCCCAGGGAGTGGCACTATTTGGAGGCCTTGTTGAAGAAGGTGTGTCAATATGGGCTTGGGCTTGGGCTTTAAGACACTTGTCTTAGATTCCTAGAAGTCAGTCTTCCACTAGCAGCCTTCAGATGAAGATGTAGAATTCTCAGCTCTCCCTGTACCATGCCTTTCAAGATGCTGTCACACTCTCACCTTGCTGATAATGGACTGAACCTCTTAAGGTGTAAGACAGCTCCAATTAAATGTTGTCCTTTATAAAACTTGCCTTGGTCATGCTGTCTGTTCATTGCAGTAAAACCCTAACTAAGGCAAGCAATGGAGGAGTGTTCCTCTTAATCCACATTCCGACCAGCATGAACTATCACTTGTGTTACTGAGCTGTAGTAATAAAAACTGAATGGTATTGGCACAAAAATAGAGACCCATTGATCAATGGAATCCAATTGAAGACCCAACCATAAATTTATATAACTATGTACACTTAATTTTTGACAAAGACGTCAGAAAGAAATAATGGAAAAAGGAAAGCATCATCAACAAATGGTGCTGGTAAAACTTGATGCCTGTTTGTTGAATAATGCAAATATATTCATATTTATCACCCTGCACAAAACTCAAATCCACATGGATCAAAGACTTCAACATAAAACCAGACACACTGAGCTTAACGGAATTTAAATTAGAGAATAGACTTAAACACACTGGCTTAGGAGACAACCTTCTCAACCGAACACTAATAGCACATGCACTAAAATCCGCAATCAATACATGAGACTTAATAAAACCAAAAAGTTGTTGTAAAGCAAAGAACACTGTCAACTGATCAGAAAAGCAGCCTACAGAATGGAAAACAATTTCACCAGCTTTACTTCTAGCAGAGGGCTCATATCCAAAGTATATAACAAAACTCTAGAAAGTAGACATCAGTAAACTAACCCAATTAAAAATGGTATGCAGAACTAAAGAGAGAATTCTCAGCAGAGAAATATCAAATTACTGAGACACATTTAAAGAAGTGTTCAACATCCTTAGCCATCAGGGAAATGCAAATCAAAACTACTTTGAAATTCCATGTTACACCTGTCAGAATGACTCTGATTAGTCTCCACGTCTACAGGGTTCCCTATGTCCAAAAGAGAGAGAAGGATACAATCTGACTTTCACAATGCTCAGAGATACCGGTTTTTCCTTAGAAAACATTTTCCACGAAAGTTGACCTTGTATATATTAGTATGTTTTAACATGTTTTATATTATGTTGAAGTCTTTGATCCATGTGGATTTGAGTTTTGCTTTATGTTTTCTATTATGTGGGGAATACTTAGCTATTAGTGTTGAAATCTCTCTGCTTTGTCTTTTGAATTTATATTCTGGTCAAGTGCAGTGAATGGAATATGGTACATCCACAAATCATTTAAATTAGGATCACTCTTTAAAATGACTAATCAAACCCCATGCAAATGTATCATGCATATTCATAAATAGCTTGATATTGTTGTTAATAATTGTACTGCTTACTCTACATAAAAATTATTTTTCCCTACATACTATTTGGTAAAGCTCTTTGTTGAATAGAATATGAGTGATTATCAATTCTTTTCACGCTTTGATGTACAGTCTATGCCTAAAGGAAGAGAAGCTAAGCATGCATGCATTCTTAGGGTTCTAATCTCACTTAAAAATGATCTGTGTCTGAAAGACTATGGAGATAGAATCATTCAAATAACTCAGGTCTTCCTATTCCTGAAGATTCTTTTTTTCATTTGTAAGTCTTTGTAAATTTTATAAACTCTTTAATTGTACACAGTTATTCACTACCTATGCATCAATACCCACGAATCGAGGCTGAATTCTGTAATTATCAAGAATGATTTTTATTGTGTAGTTATAACCACTTCATCTCTCTCTAATGTGAATTAGACCTATAAAGGATGTTATGAATTTTCTAAATGCTAATTAGATAAATATGAAAAAGAATGACTTCAAAGGGAGGTTGTAATGGGCTTCTGGCTTAGCAAATTAGAAAGGCTGTTGCTTACAATTGAGAATTTATAGAGGATGACTTGAAAACATCAAATATATTGATTTCCTTCCAAAATCAAAACTGAAGTTCAGCAATTGAGTGCCAAGGTTGGAAACTGTTTCTCCTTTATACTTAGTGAATACATATGTTATATTTACAAATACATTTTGTAGTAATAATTTAAACTTATTAGCTCATATTTATCATATAAAGTCATGGGTTTCATTGTAATTTTTTATAAAAACATGCACTATGCCCCTATTTACTGTCCATTACGGCTTCCTGCTGGCTTGCTTACTTTTTTTTTTTTTTTAGTGTAATTAGAAACATAGGCACAGAACACTTGTAAATAATTTAACCTCTTTATTAAACTCCATTTTATCTACCATGGTTTCTTTCTTATTACACTGATTGGTTTGTCAGTATTTTATTCTAGTACATATTGACATTAATTATCATTGTAATACTAAATTCTTTAGAATTTTTGCCTTGGATTTCATCTATATGGTTATTAATTTCTTTTTTTTCCTTTCTTTCTTTCTTTCTTTTTTTTTTTTTTTTTTTTTTTTTGAGAAAAGTTTTCTCTGTGTAGCCCTGGCTGTCCTGGAACTCACTCTGTAGACCAGGCTGGCTTCGAACTCAGAAATCTGCCTGCCTCTGCCTCCCAAGTGCTGGGATTAAAGACGTGTGCCACCATGCCCAGCTGATTTCTTCTTTTTTTTTTTTTTGAGAAAAGTTTTCTCTCTCTCTCTTTCTCTCCCCCTCTCTCTCTGTGTACCTCTTCCTCCCCTTCCCTTTCTTTCTTCTACTTTCCAAATTTAGTGCTACTGAAAATGCCTATGTGAAACTAGAATCTCACACTATGTTTTTAGCCATGATTCCTGGCCTCTGCTGTTGCCCCCTTAGGTCAGATGTGAAAAGTAGATTCCCTCTCCTTCATTCTGTCCTCCTAATTTAACAGTCCCTCCCATGAATGACACCCCCTTCCCCTTTCTCTCTTTCCCCCTTCTGTGTCTCTTGAAATGTCAATGGCTTCCCATTGTTATACATTTTGAAGATGATCACTGCTTTATGATAATTTTCATTAACTACCCTTATAAGTTTTTCTTTTTACTCTCATAAAACATAGACAATTCCACATGTACATGTGCATATGTGTGTTTGTGTGTGCGCATGTGTTTGTGTGTGCATATGTGTGTGCATGTGTTTGTGTGTGCATATGTGTATGTGTTTGTGTGTGCATATGTGTGTATGTGTTTGTACATATGTGTGTGTGTATGTGTGTGTGTGTGCATGTGTATGTGTGTTGTTGCTATGTATAAATGTGTGGTGGTGTGTGAGAGTGTGGAAGAGAGAGGACAGTCTTGATTGTTGTTCCTTGGGTGCCAATCTGTCCACCCTGGTGTTTGAAACAGAGTTTATCGGTGATCTTGAATTTATCAAGTAGGCAAGGCTGTCAAGTAGAAAGGTTGGGTGATACTATGAGATACAAAGACCCACCTGTCTCTTCCATGACCTCCTTTCACTGAAGAGACCGTGATACCAAGGCTATGCTATCATCTCCAGGCATTTTCTCTGAATTTTGGAATTCAAAACTGGTCACATACACACAGGTAAGCACGTAACTGGTTGACTATCTCATCAGTCTCTTAATTTCTTTTATAATTCTTGTAATGATGATCAAAACTTGTGACAATCATTCATTTGTTGATTCCTCACAGTTTAAGAAACACCATAGCATGTTTAAATTTGACAGAGTATGAAGCTGAACTAATTCTTATAGTTATATAATAGGATATGTTTAAGATATGTTTGGGAGATTATACACACAAAGTCACATACTATAAATAGCTCAATATACATTAAATCTCACCCATATTTAATTCATCAGCTCTATTATATTATAACATATTATAGCATATATCTAACATAAATATTGTTTACATTTTGTAACATGTGGTATATAGTTGAAATATATAATATATATAATATCATGTTATATAAATAAAATGATCTAAACTTTTTGACTAGTACATTCTATTTTCTATAACAATCAGAGAAATGTATATGTGAATTAATTTTTATCAAAATAGAAAAGTGAATAAAAAGATGATTTTTGTATTAAGTTACTGGATTTATTAACCATAGGTTAATTGTAGGAATAAGGCTTTTTTTTCTGCACACTGTTTTTCTGTCATCTCTTTGGGTTTTAAAGTATAGAAATTCCTCACTTAAGATGCAGGGGATTTCCAGTAAGTTTCCAGGCTTTGGAGATAAATTATTTATGTTAACAAACTGGAAAGAGTTCATTTTCTTTAATATTTATAAGGAAGATCAATGAGACATACAATGTGGTATTACTGAGCTCTGAAATGCTACAGAACATACATTCAGTTAATGGAATGGTAACCAAGGATTTCTGTCAGCAATCCATAAATAAATAATTGTTATAAATTTCCAGGTTTTCATGGTCCTTAAAAGTCCCTTCCTGAAGTCAGGTGTTATTACATGCATCTGCTACCTCAATTTATCAAAAAGAGAGCCAGGAAGTTGTATATGTTATTACTTTTGAATTCCTTAAAATACTGAATAAGCTCAGAATGATTACGTTCAAAGGAACCTAACTGACAAGAACTGGGCCATGCATATCAAATAATATATTTGTAAGATTCAACAATATTAATCCTCAAGGCATGTTTATAGTGCATGCATAAAGTAGAAACCTTGAGTTGAGTTACAGCATAGGCATAAAAATACTGGTTAATGGGACATAAATGAAATTGCAAGCTAAGACTTTTAGCAATCTAAGAAACATGAAGTAGCTTTTCATATTACCCTTTCTATTATGTAAAAGAAAAAAAAAGGTTTTTCATCTTCAACCCAAATTAGAATTAAGAATGTGTTAAGAGGGTAGTCAATAAGCAGCTTTAAAAAGTCAAATGAAGTAGAATATTGTTCTCTTTAAATATTTATGTTAAATATTACATAGAAATCAAATTATACTCAACAATGTTGTGATTTTGGTGCCACTTCTGTGTAACGTATGAGACAGTGGATTAGTCAGACATTTCATCTTTCTAGCAAAGGACAATTGTTAACATCTACAGTGCTGCCATTCAGGAGTCACTTAAAATTGACATAATTTATTTACTAAAATTCCATATTAAAAACTGAAAATAAATGAATGCATATATTGAAACATATATTCTCATTAGTTGAAAATTATTTTTATATTATATCAAGTATATTGTTCTTGGGCATACCAAGAATACTTCTAGTAGCTTTTAAAATATTTAAGAATTTTTCAATAAACCACACACACACACAAAATTCTAATTTAATTTGTATTTTGAAAGTCTTTGTCCTGCAATTATCTACCATACAGGCTAGTAACTGTGTAAGGTACTTTTTGAAGAACAACTAAATATTAAGTATGGTAATTAAATATTTTTAAGGTAGTATCATGTATTAAAAGTTAAAAATTACTGCAAATAATGTAAAGCTTTAGAAGAAGTTATTTCACTTTAAAAGCATTGTTTTATCAGTTGGAGCAATAAATTTTTGATTTTACAATAATATTGACATTAGGAAGTCAGCCTTCTGGTGTTACAGATGATTTCCTGATTACAAATAATTTCCAAGAAGCTTCATTATTTTTAGTGTCTTAGTGACTTAGAAATTATTATTTGGTAATTAGCTTTACTCTGAAGCAAACTGACACTTTTATATAGATGTTGAACAATTGCATATACACAGTCTTAGTGTAAAGCGTGAACATAGGTCATGTGTAAACAGCACCATACAAGAGACTATTTTGATCATAAGCTGTCTCAAGCTGAGGTCATAGTTTGTCTATGAGAGCATTCAAAATTTTTTATCTTCCTCATTCTCAATGGAGACAGAAAACATGCACAGGTGTTAACATAGAAAATTCCCTTGTATTGGTTATAATTATCAAAAGTACGTAAAACAATGATTGAAAAAATTCACCGAGGAAGGTTTGTTTTTATTTTCATTCATTTACTCTGTATCTACCTCTCCTATATGCCAGAAGGCCAAATATTCAACAAATGTGTTATCTCCTAATTTCAGGCATCAGGGAGACTTGCTTCATCCAAACTTTCATACTGCATCATAAAGCCCTGAATATTGGCTCCTAGTCAAGTATTCACAATCAAATGCTTAGATATGTTTTGATTTAGAAGGCAAGCATACTTCAGGTCTTACAGTTTCTATGATAAGTGAAAGAAAGAGGTGTATTTTTAGAAAACGAAGAATGGTAACAAAAACTAAGCAGTTCACTGATCATGATTTTATTTGGATTCTTTGTTTTCCTAAATTTAAGCCACTAGTTTCTACAATAACTTGTACTTCCTTCTGGATTGTAATTTTATTTCAAATTGAAAGGAAAAATGTCTTCTGAAACCAGTGAGGAAAAATAAGCAATTAGAGAAAGAAAAGTTGGAGAATAAAGTAATCTAAGAAATTCCAAAGAATGAGGTGATTTGCCTGGCAAAATATTGCAGTACATAAGCCCTCCAGAGAAAATTTAGATTATATGTTGCATATGATATTTATGAGGGTTTATAAATGTCTCTCTTGTTTTATTCAGGTAGTATGAACACAAGAATAGCAAAATGGCTTATCAGACACACCTTCCCTTAGCCAATTAAAACACGGTTATTTCTCAAGTTGGACTTCTTATATAACAGAACAAATATTTGTAGCAACAACAGTTTGGACCAAGATTATTCAGTACTTTGAAGTATAATTTTAAGTTAAAATTTATAAAATGATCCCAGACATATAAAATATATGTACATAAGAATTAAAAAATAAAATTCTTATATGATCTATTCATTAAAAGAATCAATTGGCAGTTTACATCATAATATTTCCATTGAAACATTTCCTACAAATTATTATAAAAAATGCTAGATATATTTCTTAGCTTAGGCATTTGTAAAATTGGGAAAATACCTGATGTCATGAAGTGGAACTTTATTGTAGGATACCTGTATATACAGACCTCGGCACGGGTTTGTCTAGTAAGTGAACTACTATCAGGTTCTGGCTCACCAATTATCTCTGAATGTTTTTATTTAACCTTCATCATTGTATTGCATATTTTAATGTACCTAAGATTCTTAATTGATGTTGTTTTTTTTTCTTTTTCAGTCTGTTTAATAAATTATATACTGCCTTTTGCCATCCATTGTTTATGTAGAAAAGTCAGGTACCATATTTTTTGGGTTCCTTTGTACATAATGCATTTTGTCTGTGTCTTGTTTACCCATCTTATTTTAAAAGTTCTGCTACTATTACACTTTTTATTTTAATTATATTCATTGTCCACTGACCTCCACTACACATCTCCCCTTTCCTTTTAAATTCATTCATCCTATTTCCCAAAGTGCTACATACCATAGCATTGCTTTCAGAACATTCATCCATTGTTGGTGGGAATTTAAACCTATACATCCACCACTGAATTAATGTGACAGTTCCTCTGGAAACTGAGAACTGATTTACCTCAAGGCCTATTATACGCTTGGGCATATACCCAAAATACACTTCATCCTACTGCAAAGACACTTGTTCAAAGATGTTTTAGGCTCTTTTATTCATAATTGTCTGAAATTGGAAACAACCTTTATGTCTAACAAGAAAAGTATTTTTAAAGGAAATGTGGATCATTTAAACAATGGGCTATTGCTCAGCTATTTTTTTTAAATTACTGTTGTAAACCAGGCACCTGGTGAGCTTGCCTTTCAGTGACTCAGCACCAGCAAGCAGTTACTTCATTGCACACTGGTACCAGGTAGCATTCATTTCCACTGTCACTACAAGTGGTCTTTTCTTATTTCACACAGGCACCCTTTAAAAGTTCCTCTGGATATCATAGCTGTCCTGTCTTGTTCTCTATGTCTTCCTGTCTGTCTGTCTGTCTGTCTGTCTGTCTGTCTGCCTGTATATCTCTTTATCTCTTTCTCATGTACCCCTCTGGGACAGCCTTTTGCTCCCACTTTCCCCAATAAACCTCTTATGTTAGATCTGTTGCATGCATGGTGTGATTTATGCAGGATACATTATTTCATCCAGATTTGTCAAGATACATTTTGCTGCTTAAGCCTAACAATGACATCATGAAATTTGCAGGATAATGGGTGGAGGTAGAAAAAAAATAAAACATTCTTAGGAAATCCAGACCCAGAAATAAAAATAAGGTATGTGTTCTCTTATATGTAAATGCTAACTGTTGTCAATGAGAAGCAAGCTACAATCCATATAAGCATAGAAGATAGCTATAGAGTGAGGGTCTTGGGGAAGTGATAGATCTCCCTATGAAGGGAAAATATAATAGATAGCTATGGATGGATGAGGACAGGGAAAGTAGACCTTCAACTGGAAGATCAAATGGGGGAGAGGATGGAAGAGGTACCTGAGAGGAAATATAAGGGTTATCACCTAAAACAAAAATCTATTTGAGGGGTATTATAGAATACTAACTTTTTTTTCCAACTTCATAAGACATATAGATGTATGCAAGAGTAATAAAATCACCAATTAACCTGGGAATTGCAGACAATGTTGGACATCTCGACTCACCAAATGAAGCTTTCAGTACTAGGAATGGGTTACATATAATCTAGTTTTTAGCCAAAGGGGACCTGTCTCCAAAACAATCCTAATTTTAAGTCTATTTTTTCCTCTCCACAACTAATGGAAAGGATTATTGCTGAAAGGGTGCCTACCTAGAGCCTTTCTCCCACTGATTAGTGTTCATAGTACTGATAGGCACTCTGTATGCCTCTAAATGAGAAAAGTAAATATAAGCCCAACAATAAAAGTGGCCAGGAGCATGAGACTAGGTAAGCCAAGAGACCTATGGCAAAACCAAACATGATGATTATGTTAAAAGAATATCTAAAATAAATGACTCCTAACTATATTATGCTATACACAAAGGTCACTGTCTTGCTCAGAAGTCATCAAAGAAGCTGTCTCTTGCATTGCAGGAGAACAATTACAGAGTATCACAGCCAGAAAATGAGCACCTAGTGAGAGACCTTTGAACATTCAGTTGTAAACAGAACATCTCCATAAAACGGATCCCCTTGAGGTCATGGAACCCAGAGAGGATCAAGGACACCAATAAATGAAGGTCTTCTAAAACTCATTAACCTGGATGCACATGCAAACTCAGAGACTGAGGTAGCATTAGTAGGGCTTTCTTGGGAACGTTCCAGTTGAGATTCCTGGTGCTGAGAACAAAAGATGGACACAAGCTCCTATCCCTAACCCAGAATCTTTCTCCAATTGATAAGTACTCATAAATGAAAAATTATTTCCAACTGAGTATTCAATTTACTCTTAAAGGCAGGCCATGTCCAAAAGTAGATGGCCAACATGAAACAAAATCAATGTCGTCTTTGTAGATTCTTAGCCTAAAAATGTTTTGCTAGTGCACTAAGGTCCTTTGTGCATATATTATGGCTTCTGGTTTTGTGCTTTTATGGGATTCTTGTGTATGTGAAGGTGTGTCTGTTTCTATATGCATGTCTTGTGATTTTCCTTTGTCCCGTTTTATTGTAGGTTGGTTCATTTGTTTTCTCCTACACTGATTAGTTAGTTCTATATTATTATTGCTATTATTATTGCTATTTAGATGCCTGCTTATTTTTAAGAGACAGAAGGGGTGTGGACTTATATATGATGGACGATGGGGATAAACTCCACAGAAGTGGTGGGGAGAAAACTGTAATCATGATATATAGTATGAATAAAATCTATTTTCAACAAAAGAAAAACTATAAAAATTAAAATGACAGCCTTCTCAAAGCAAACATTCCTTAACATCTCCTCTGGGTAGTAGAGGGATTCTTGGGCTTCTTCTGTTCCTATGATGGGGAGTAGAAGAAAGCAATCTTGAGCAGGTGTTCATTGTACTGTGTTTGTGAATGAATGATTGCTTTGTATCTGGGTTGTCGTACCTTCTACTAATTCTTACATTCAGTTTTTCATCTGTTCTAGGAAGTTCCCTAGGCTTTGCAGGGAGGAACTAAGAGTTCAGCAGTCACTTATTCTCATTCTATTACCTGAGTCAGCCTGTGCAATAGCGATCATCTTCTACGCAAAAGAAATTTCTTTATACTCAGCTGGTAGTGGCCCTAGGTTATGGATATAAAAAAAATCAGAAAGCAGCTTCAAAATGTGTAATTGAGGGAATCACTGTAGTATCCCTTCTTTCTTAGACCCATGGCTTCTCAATTATAGGCTTCTGATGATGCAATAATTCTAGATGTACACTTCCTTCAATTCACTGCATTTCCAATTCAATTAAAAAAAAACAGTTACCACAATATAGTCTTACAATTATGGTATCATAGGGCATATGTTGCCTCATGCTCAAGTACTGATTGAGACTAAGTATTCTTTCTCAGTATCTGTTTTTTTTTATTAAAAAATACATAAAAAACAAGTTCTGTCTTTATAATTGGTCCTGAAACAATGTACATAGCATTTACAGGAGGATGACCTTGAACTAAATGTCATCCGACTGCTGCCAAAAGCTTCTTATTCAAAATTATGTTTTATAGAAAAAGAATATGCTAAAAAGTTATCCCTATAAGGTTATCAGTTATCAGGGATACATTATTACTTATACAAATGTCATCTTAGAGCTATCATTTTTGTTGTAAGATTCAAGATTTCCATAAGAAACCTAAATGATTTTATGCATTATATATATACATATATATAATATATACATATATATATATATATCAGTAGGGTTATGGAAATAGAAAATATAAATAGAAAATATAAATAGAAAATGCATTCAGTAAAAAAGACAGTGGTTTATCCCTAAACTTGGAACATTGTAGCCTGACCATACAGCTTACAATTGGTTGTTTTATGTTCAACCTCACAATTTTCTGACTAGCTGGGTTGCTGCTCTATTGTGGGAGAAGATATGGCTGTATATTATTAGCTCAGCACAGAACGAAATAAAAATTTCAAAGTATTTTTATACTTTCATTTATATATATGAAGTGACTATTCATATTATCTTAAAGTAACTAAAATTCAAAACTGAAACCAACTGCAAGGCTGGATATGTCAAGGCTGACCTCTGTTGTTGAAACTGGTCCATGTGGTCCATCTTGTGCCATGGCTCACTGAGAAGAGACTGTTACTGCTGCTCATGGTGAGGCTGGGTTGTTTAATTTTCTTCCTACACAGAGAAGACATCTATCGCTGCTCTCCACTGTTTGTACTTGGAGCAGTGTTATGAAGGGAATGTGAAAGTGTGTTTTCTATGATCATCAATTACAATGTCTTATTCCTGTACTCGGTCTGGATGCTCTGGACTTTCCCCTGACTGTACAAGTTTGCTTCCTGAAGAGTTGCTTAAGTTGCTATTTCTATGTGATTACGAGTGAGAGAGTCTGAATTTACTACTTTGTAGACGGAACTGGCTACATAATTGTTTTGTTTTGTGTTGATCGCTCAAAAGGGCAGTTCTTGGGACTGAAATTTTAATGAATATAATTTTAGAAAACTGATTTCATTCCTATTGTTGAATCTTTCTTATTGCTTAGACAATATTTTTAAATTGTATTTTTTTCATAGAACAAATGGATCATTGATGTAGAAGTCATTCAATTTACAGAAGTATTGGCCAGCTGCCCATTCTCATTACTGTGCGTTATGATTTCATCTTTGATTCTTTTCTGTCTTCACTAAGTGGAAAAGCCCTTTTTCTTTTTACAATTTAGTCATATTCTCATCAGCATGTAAGCCAATACAGGATCAACATTGTGTCCTCTGGTTCCATGATGTTGCTAAATGAAATCTGGTAAAAGAAAGGGAAAATTTGCAAATCACTATTACAAAGATTACCTACATTCTCCTTCTATGAAATGTGAAACACATTGCAACTTGGTAAATTAAATTTCTTACATTAAGTGAAATATAGGAGAGAAGAACTTCAATGATTATTTTTATAGTTCTCCCTTTTCCTTACTTTGACACAGGTGTGGACAGTGCTTTTATGCGAATATATCTTGATGAGTCTTTTGATAGGAAACTCCTATATAGCAGACTGTAAAGCTATGTTCCCTAAAGTCTCTGAAGCGTGAGTAAAACATATAGTTATTTCTAGACAACAGTCATGTTTAGCAGCTTCCTCTAGGAGGCACAACTTAAAAAAAGCATTGGAGGAACAAAGCTTGTTAAACACACAGTTCTACTTTCTGCAAAGGAAGGAAAAATGACAACTGTTCACCTGGAATGCTGGACAGAAAGAGATCAAGGGAGCGGGTCATTCTTCACTATCCTCTTACAGTCAGTCTCCCCTGAATGTTCCCCAAAATGTTGCTTTAATCCTGGGCTTCATCCGTCAGTGCATAGAACTCTCCTTATAAAAGAGTCTCATGTACTTTGCATCCTCCCTCAATAGAATTCATCCTTATGCTTATTACAAATCCTAGGGCCTCCAATCTCTTAAGGGTTAGGTGCATTATCTCTGAATGAACACAGACCTAGAAGTCCTCTACTGTATGTGTGTTGGGGGCTCCATATCAGCTGGTGTATGCTGTCTGTTTTGTAGTCCAGTGTTTGAGAGATCTCAGGGCTCCAGATAAATTGAGACTGCTGGTCCTCCTACAGGATTGCTGTTCTCTTCAGCTTCTTTCTGCCTTCTCTAATTCAACACAGGGGTCAGCTGCTTCTGTCTACTGGTTGGGTGCAAATATCTGCATCTGACTCTTTCAGCTTCTTGCTGGGTTTTTAGGGGGCAGTCATGATAGGTCCGTTTGTGTGAGCACGCCATAGCCTCAGTAATAGTGTCAGGCCTTGGGACATCCCCTTGAACTGGATCCCACTTTGGGCCTGTCACTGAACCTTCAATTCCCCAGGCTTCTCTCCATTTCTGTCCCCGTAATTCTTTCAGACAGGAACTATGGATCACAGATGTGACTGTGGGACGGCAACTCCACCCTTCACTTGATGCTCTGTCTTCCTGCTGCAGATAGGCTGTATAAGTTCCCTCTCCCTACTGTTGAGCATTTCATCTAAGGTCCCCCCCCCCTTTGATTCCTGAGAGGCTCTTATCTCCTAGGTCTCCGGTGCATTCTAGAGGGTCCCCCAACCTCTTATTTCCTGAGGTTGCCTCTTTACATTCTTTCTGCTGGTCTTCAGGGCTTCTGACCTTTTCCTTCACTCAGTTCCAGATCAGGTTTCCCTCTCCCCTTCACTTCCCCCTCCCTCCTGTTCACTTTCCATCCCAGGTCTCTCCCTCCCTCCCCACTTATGTTTGATTTCTCTCTTAAGTTCTCAAATGGAAATGAGGCTTCCTTGCTTGGGCACTCAAGCTTGTTGACCCTTTTGAATTCTGTGGACTTTCTATATTTTTTTATATTATATTATATATTTTTATTATTATATTATTATTATATTTATATATAAAATTATATCCTATAATTTTTTTTGCTAATATCCACTTATTAGTGAGTACAAACCATGCATGTCATTTGCAGTCTGGGTTACCTCATTCAGGATTATATTTTCTAGTTACATCCATTTGCCTGCAAAACTCCAGATATCCTCACTCTTAATCGTTGAGTACTACTCCATTGTGTAAATGAACCACATTTTCTGTATCCATTCTTCTGTCTGGAACATCTAGGTTGTTTGTAGCTTCTGCCTATCACAAATAAGGCTGCCATGAACATAGTGGAACATGTTTTCTTTTGGCATGGTGGGGTATCTTTTGGATATATTCACAAGATTGGTATAGCTGAGTCTTCAGGTAGATCTATTTCCAATTTTCTGAGGATCCTCTAGATTGATTTCTAGAGTGGTTTTACCAATTTGCACTCCCATCAGCAATGGAGCAGTGTTCCTCTTTCTCCATATCCTCTCCAACATGTGTTGTCACCTGACATTTTGATCTTAACTATTCTGACTGGTGCAATGTGGATCTTGGAGTTGTCTTGATTTGCATTTCTCTAATTACTAAGGACTTTAAACATTTCGTAAGTACTTCTCAGACATTTGAGATTCTTTAGTTGTGAATTCTTAATTCTATACCCCATTTTTTGCTTGGCTTTTTGGATTTTAGTTCTATACCCCATTTTTTTGCTTGGCTTTTTTGGTTTTTTGGTGATTAACTTCTTGTGTTCTCTATATATTTTGGATATTATCCCTCTATTGTATGTGGGGTTAGTGAAGATTTTTCCCAATCTGTAGATTGTTGATTTGTCTTATTCAATATGTCCTTTACCTTACAGAAGCTTTCTATTTTCATGAGGTCACATTTATTATTTCTTGATCTTAGAGTATGAGCCATTGGAGTTCTGTTTAGGAAAATTGCCCCTGTGCCAATGAATTCAAGGCTCTTTCCCACTTTCTCTTCTATTAGACTCAGTATATCTGGTTTTATGTTGAGGTACTTGATCCACTTGGACTTGAGCTTTATACAAGGTGACAAATATGGGTCTATTTTCATTCTACATACAGACATCCAGTTAGACCAGCACCATTTATTGAAGATACTTTCTTTTTTACATTGTATATATTTGGCTTCTTTATCAAAGATCAAGTGACCTCAAGTTTGTCGTTTTATTTATGAATCTACAATTCTATTCCATTGATGAATGTGTCTGTCTCTGTACCAATACCATGCAGATTTTATCACTATTGCTCTGTAGTAAAGCTTGAGGTCAGGGATGGTAAGAAATAAGAATTGTTTTCACTCTTCTGGGTTTTTTGCCTTTCCATGAATTGCTCTTTCATGAATTCTTTTCATGAATTCAGTCTCAGATGAATTTGAGAATTGCTCTTTCCATGTCTTTGAAAAATTGTGTTGGGATTTTGATGGGGATTGCATTGAATCTATAGATCCTTTGGTAGGATGGCCATTTTTACTATATTAATTTTGCCAATCCATTAGCATGGAAGATCTTTCCATTGTCTGAGATCTTCTTCAATTTCTTTCTTGAGAGACTTGAAGTTACTGACATATAGGAATTTCACTTATTTGGTTAGAGAAATCCCAATATATTTTATATTATTTGTAGCTATTGAGAAGGGAGTTGTTTCTGTGTTTTCTTTCTCAGTCTGTTTATTTTTTGTATGGTGTAAGGCTACTGATTTATTTGAGTTAATTTTATATTTGGCCTCTTTGCTGAAATTGTTAGCTGGAGAAGTTCTCAGGTAGAATTTTGTGGGTCACTTATATACACTATTTTGTCATCTGCAAATAGTGATACCTTTATTTCTTCTTTACCAATTTTATCCCCTTGATATCTTTTTGTTGTCTTATTGTTCTAGCTAACACTTTGAGTACTACACTGAATAGATATGGGGAGAGTGGACATCCTTGTCTTGTCCCTGATTTCAGTGGGATTGCCTCAAATATGTCTCCATTTAATTTGATATTGGCTGTTGGTTTGCAGTAAATTGTATTTAATATGTTTAGGTATGGGCCTTGAATTCCTGATTGCTCCCATACTTTTAACATGAAGGGGTATTGTATTTTGTCAAATGCTTTTTCTGCATCTAAGGAGATGATCATGTGATTTTTTCTTTGAGTTTGTTTATATAGAGGAGTAGCTTAATGGATTTTCAAATATTAAACCAACCTTGTATTCCTGGGATGAAGCCTACTTAGTGGTGAATGATGGTTTGATGTGTTCTTGGATTTGATTTGCAAGAATTTGATTGATTATTTTTGCATTGTTATTCATAAGCAAGATTGGTTTGAAGTTCTCTTATTTGGTTGGGTCCTTGTGTGGTTTAGGTATCAGAGTAATTGTAGCTTCATAGTATGAGTTAGATAGTGTGCCTTCTGTTTCTATTTTATGGAATAGTTTGAAGAAAATTGGTATCAGGTCTTCTTTTAAGGTCTGGTAGAATTCTGTACTAAATCCATCTGGCCCTGGGATTTTTTTGGTTGGGAGGCTTTTAATGAATTACTCCATTTCCTTGTGTGATATGGGCATGTTTAGATAGTTTACATGCTCTTGATTTAACTGTGGTATGTGGCATCTGTATAGAAAACCATCCATTTCGTCTAGATTTTCCATTTTTGTTGAGTATAGACTTTTATATTAGGATCTGATGATTTTTAAAAATTTCCTCCATTTCTGTTGTCATGTCTCCCTTTTGATTTCTGGTTTTATTAATTTGGATACTGCCTCTTGGCCCTTCAGTTAGTTTGGCTAGGGGTTTATATATCTTGTTGAATCTCTTAAAGAACTAGCTATTGGTTTTGTTGATTCTTTGCATTGTTTTCTTTGTTTCTATGTGGTTGATTTTGGCCCTGAGTCTGTCTATTCCCTGCCTTCTACTCCTCTTGGATGATTTGTTCTTTTGTTTGAGAGCTCTCAGGTGTGCTGCTAAGTTGTTAGTGTATGATCTCTCTAGTTTCTTTATCAGGGTACTTAGAGCTATGAACTTTCCTCTTAGCACTGCATTTATTGTATCTCATAAGTTTAGATATTATTTGTCAATATTTTCATTAAATTCCAGGAAGTCTTTAATTTCTTTCTTTATTCCTTCCTTGACCAAGTTGTCACTGAGTGGAGAATCATTCAGTTTCCACGTGTATGTGGGCTTTCTGTAATTTTTGCTGTTATTGAAGACCAGTCTTAGGCCATGATGATCTGGTCGGATGCATGGTATTATTTCAATCTTCTTCTATCTGTTGAGTGTTGTTTTGTGACCAATTATATGGTCAATTTTGGAGAAGGTACCATGAGGTGCTAAGAAAGTGTATTCTTTCATTTTATGGTGAAATGCTGTGTAGATATCTGTTAAATTCATTTGGTACATAACCTCTCTTAGTTTCACTGTGTCTCAGTTTACTTTCTCTTTCAATGACCTGTCCATTGATGAGAGTGGGGATTTGAAATCTCCCACTATTATTGTGTAGGGTTCAATGTGTGTTTTGAGTTTTAATAAAGTTTCTTTTCTGAATTTGTATGCCTGTGCATTTGAGGCATAGATGTTCAGAATTGAGACTCTCTCTTGATGGAATTTCCCTTTGATGAATATGAAGTGTCCTTCTTCATTGCATTTGATAACTTTTGGTTGAAAGTCTATTTTATTGGATATTTGGATGGCATCTCCTATTTGTCTCCTGGGACCATTTGCTTGGAAGACCTTTTTAGATCCTTTTACTCCGAGGTAGTGTCTGTCATTGTTGTTGCAGTATGTTTCTTGTATGCAACAAAATGTAGGATCTTGTTTGTGTATCCAGTCTGTTAGCTTCTATCTTTTTATAGGTGAGTTGAATATATTAATATTGAGAGATATTAAAGAGAGATGACTGTTGGCTCCTGATATGTTTGTTTTTGTAAGTGGCTTTATGTGCTTGTTGCTCTCTGCTTTTGACTTTGTTGTGATATTCTCAATATCTTGCCATTTCTTTTGTGCAGTTATCTTCCTTGTGTTGGAGTTTTCCTTCCAGGATCCTAGGTAGGGCTGGGTTGGTAGATAGATACTGTTTCAATTTGGTTTTGTCCTGGATTATTTTAGTTTCTCCACCAATGTTGATTGAGAGTTTTGCTGGATATAGTAGCCTGGGCTGGCATTTCTGTTCTCTTAGAGTCTGACCTCTGATCAGGCTCTTCTGGATTTCATAGTCTCTGTTGAGAAGTCTGGTGTAATTCTGATAGGACCACCTTTGCATGTTAGTTGGCCTTTTTCACTTGCAACTTTTAATATTCTTTCATTGCTCTGTGCATTTAGATTTTTGATAATTATATAACAAGAACTTTTTCTTTTCTGGTCCCATTTATTTGGTGTTCTATAGACTTCTTGTACTTTTATGACCATCTCTTTCTTTAAGTTGGGAAGTTTTCTTCTTTGATTTTATTGAAGACATTTTAGGTGCATTTAGTTTTTTGATAATTGTATGACAAGAAATTTTTCTTTTCTGGTCCCATTTATTTAATGTTCAATAGACTTCTTATACCTTTATGGCCATCTCTTTAAGTTGGGAAGTTTTCTTCTATGATTTTTTTTCTTCTATGATTTTATTGAAGACATTTTTAGTTCCTTTGAGCTGGGAATCTTCGTTCTCCTCTATTCCAATTATTCTTAGATTTGGTCTTTTCATTTTATCCTGAATTTCCTGGATGCTTTGGGTTAGGAATTTTTTATGTTTTGAATTTTCTTTGACAGTTGTGTCAATCTCTTCTACTGTATGTTCTACACCTGAAAATTTCTCTTCTATCTCTTATATTCTGTTGGCAATACTTACATCTGTAATTCCTGACCTCTTTTGTAGGTTTTTCATTTCCAGGTTTGCCTCCATTTGTGTTTTCTGTATTGTTTCTACTTCCACTTTTTGGTCTTTTATCACTTTATTCAATTCCTTCACCTGATTACCCATGTTTTCCTGTCTTTTTTTTCAGTGAGTTATTGATATCCTCCTTAAAGAACACTATTATCTTCATGAGATAGGATTTTAGGACAGATTCCTGATTTTCAGGTGTGTTATTGTATTCAAGGCTTGCTGTATGGGAGAACTGGGTTCTGATGATGCCTACATATTTTGACATTGCTTATGGTCTTGTGCTTGTCATTTGCCATGTGGATATCTCTGGTGCTCATTGGTCTGGGTTACTATATAGAGTCTGTCTCTTTTGACCCTGGGTTGCTTCTGGTCTCCCGAAAGTCCTGAGTCCCTGACTTTATCTGTCCACTTGTGGAACCTTCCAATCGGGGGCTTCTCAGAGAGGCACAGAAATTGCTGTTCTGTTGCCCTGGCTGCAGTAGACCTCCTGGGATGCCTTCAGACAACTGCTCTGAGTGCAGCAGATCCTCAGCAGCTTTGAGAACAGTGGGTCCTCTAGGATGGATCAGGATATGCAGTCTTATGGGAGCAGACCAAGTAGGGATCTGCCCCAACAGTAAGGAACAGGTGGAAGGGGTGGAAGGAAAGGAAAGGGGTATAGAGTTTCTTAGTAAATTTTAGCAGAAACCCTTACTGTCATGAAAGCCCATGATGATTTAACATACTGCCTTAATTCTCATGAAGAACTTTATTCTTATTATGCTCTCTTGATTTAATTATGCAATTTGTTTTATATATTAAAATACTAAATTATATATATGTAGATATACATATTGAATTATATGTATAGCTCAAAAAATTGGCCAAAAAGTATATTTTAACATCTTTAACTCTAAAATGTTTTTCATTTATTGGATTGATAGATCTTGTTCTACATGTGATTATTGATAACTTTAGATTTCAAGTAACTTACACATCTTTCAGTAATATTAATAAGGATTAATAAAAAAAGATTTTGACAATTTGATTGTATCTTTCTGGTAAAATAAACACTGCAAAGTAGCAGACAGAGATGCGGAGTCCAGTTAGAAAACATGACATCAGGAGAAGTATGTATTAAAGTAGATGTATATAAAAATATCATAAGAGTGTACATTTCCATGGAAGTAATGTTAAGAAAGTATCAGATTTATAAAAGAGAAAGAAAGACAGAAATTAAGGAAGGAAAAAGAAAAGAAAGGAAGGAAAAAAGAAACCATGTTATGAAAATACATCTGGAAGAAAGACCAAGAAGTGACAGACTGATAACAAAAAAGAAATGGCCACAGTATTGAAGGTCACAAACTTGTGGAGATTAACACATCACTGGATGAGAAACAGAAGTGAAGCTGACCTCCCCACTGAACAGTACATTATTTAGCATCCTAAGAGGAAACACTTAAATGAATAAAAAAAAAAATCACTCAGTTTCTCACCTCATCCAAACATATTATGGAGCATGAAAATATATAACCTAGTACGATGAAGAAAAGTTGACTGGGTTTACACAGGATGAGATGTATATTACTGGTTATACTGCTGTAAGACAAGGTAGTGAGACATACTAAAGTGCTTATGAACAAGAAAAATCATTTCCATGTAAAAATAGCACATGAATAAATGTATGTGACAGTTAAAATTCAATTGTACTATTGGGTGAGCCTATAACAGGATACTGGAGCAAGTGGATTGTAGGTTATGGATCAGCCTGTGAAAAAGTAAAGTCCTATTCAGACACAGTGGTTACATGGCTGCAGCAACAACAAAACATAAAAGTATATAAAGATGTGAATTCAAGTAGAGCCTCTCTTATGGAGGAACGATGGCCAAATACAGATATTTTGTTTTCTTCCTTATTTACTTGGATCCCCATTCTCTCCTTCACTTCTCCTAATGTTCTAGCTAGGACTCTAAGTACCATGTAAACTAGGAGGGAGAAATAATTGCACTTATTAGTAATGACACCATATTCATGTGACTAAAAATTCAAAGCTAACACCCATATATGAGAGAAAGCATGCAGCACCTTCTTTTCTGGGTCTGGGTTGCCTCATGCAGAATGTTTCTAGATTCAAATATTTATCTGCAGAACTCATATCATTTCTCTAAACGGCAGAATAATAGACCATAAAATTAGTATGTGATCAAGGGGTGAAGTACAGGACACCAAGGGAGAAAAAAAACTAGAAGATAATGATATAAAGGAAGGAATGGTCTAGCTGCTATAAAAATGACACCATAATTTGATATGCTGTGTATATTGTCAGGAACAATGAAGATAAATCTAAAATTTTGATTTGTTTTAGTCTAATGCTATAAAAAGCCATTACTCTAGTGATGGCTAAAAGGAAATAGATTGAAAAACTTACCTCAAATAAATCTATTAATTGCAGATTTCCCATGGAATAGACCATACTTATATGTTTGAAGCATTAAAAGATAATATTGGCATGATTATTTCATAAACATATTGTTTCAGATGATGTCTTTCATTCGCATTGTGAAGAGTGGTGCTGAACTTACCATAATCTTTCTGAGTTTTATTGAAAATATAATTGTTATTGAATGGAATCATTTTTCCTTTTAGTTCTGTGATATCTATAGTAAGAGGATAACAATATGAGAAGTATTTTAATTTTCTTCATTTCTGTGAAGTTGTTGTTGGTTTTGTTGGTGGTCATGGTGGTAGTGTGTGTGTATGAGAGAAAGAGAGAGAGTGGAATGGAGGGAAGGGCAGAAAAGAAGGGAAGGAAGAAGAGAGAGACAGAGACGGGGGCATCTAGACACAGAAAGACATAGAAACAGAGAGAAAGAGAGTACATGAATATGAATTCATACTTGGTCTGCATTCTAAGTAGTGCAATAACTGAAATACACCAAAGAATGGATAAAAATATAGCCTGTTTAATGGAGACGCTTCAATTTTCAAATGTTTAACACTGATTAGATATGTGATATAATGTAATTTAAGCATTCAGGATTTAAGAGAATTTATCACATAAGTACTTCCAGGAATAATGGCACACTATCCCACAACTCAAGAGAAGAAACAAGGTTGGTGAGATTGTTTTGAGTTCTTGACTTAGATTTGTTCATGCATGATCTGAGGAAGATTTATTTTTTGCACTGCACTGAAAAATCCAAAGCTAAATCTATTACATCTTCCCATATAGGTGCAGAAATAAGAGCAAAGAAAGCTATCTGGAAATCATGAGTTATTACCAACATTCTGACTTCTTTGTAAAATTGAAGGCAGCATTTAGAATTGAAGGTTACATTTGTACCCCTCACTTGAAGGGTACCCTGAATTTGTGGCTCAGATTTGGCCAACTCACTTTTGCTTTGACATCTTCTAAAGGTTAGTTGTTATATTAATATTTTAGCTAAGTTTTAATGGGAAAATTTGTCTAAATAAATACAATGACCAAATTGAGAAATAAGGAAACACACGGGAACCAAATGATGTGCAATCATCAGAGCCATAATCTCAAGGAGATTGGAGATTTTTATCGTAATGAAGCTGGTGCTAGAATTTGGGATAATATATGGTTCAGGATAAAAAGTGGGGAAATGTTGAAAAAATTGTTAAGATTAATCTGTGAAGTGTCTTGGAAAGTAACAGGTTAGGAATTTACCTAAATTATGGGTTTCCATTGAAGACTCCTTCAATCAGGCATCTTTGAAACACACCTGTGATGATTGCACAATGATAACATTGACAGTATCATTCTCTTTCAACGTATGCCTGAGATGTACTGAAGCTCTAATACTGACATAATAGTGAAAATGCTGAAAAATTCTAGATGTTCTTAAAGGACTGATTCTTCTTTTCTTGATTGAATTGGAAGCTATGCCTCTACTTGAGTGTAAGAAGAGAAATAATGATGGAAATTTCTAGTAAGAACTTGAGGATTCAGGACATAAGTGCAGCAGACAGATGACAATTCCTGCAGACATCATTATTCCTGAAAATATGAGGTGCTATTTAGATTGCTATTATGTGCGTCAGAGGATTATCATGTATTATCTCAAGTAATCTTCAAAATCTTCAAAGTACAAAGATTGACCTTTTAAGGGTGAGATTAAATCTGGAAGGGTTAAGAAGCTTAATCCAGAGTCACAGAATTAATAAATTATAAAATTAGTAAGCCAATGAACATGACTGCATTTTTGAAGGTTGGGATCTAGAGCATGTACCTTGTGAATATATTATATTTAGATCTCTTTTAGAAAGAAAATTGAAGTAATAGTATCAGATAACTGTATATCAGTAAGTATGAGTTAGTTATATTTAAATCTACAGAAGCACTCGGCTTTGCCCAGTGTACTAAATCCAATCCATATCACATCTGAATACAGAGAATCCCATTGTGTGGTGTTATGTTTTCGATGTTCTCCTGTGAAATTTCTTCACTGATATATAGGGTGCCTCAATATTTATACTATGCATAATCTTTAAACTATATTCATTATAGATAGGCTCAGTGTCTTAAATTTTTCAAAAGGTATTAACTAGGTGCAGCTTTTCATTCCTCACAGCTAACCAGAACACGTAGTACACAGTTCTTCCTGATACACTTTTCTCATCCTCAGCACAGCTATTTTATGTTTCCCATCCTCCCTTGCATTGAAAAGAAGATCATTTGACAGCTTTCTACTTAGAGGAAAATGGAAAAAGTGTTACTATTTCAAGTCTAAGCTTCAGAATTTCCCTCTCTGAACTACCTGTGTTTATGAAAGCTTGTTTGTGTAATCCGGCCTAAATTTTCATATTGTGAGAACAAAGTAATCAGGCCTAAATTTTTATATTGCGAGAAAAAAGTGTATTTTTTTACCCTTTTGAAATTACCTGTTTGCCAGCATAACCTTTTCATTATGAAAGCAGGATTATTATTCTCTCTCCTGAAATGTCTCCTAGTTTTTGACTCTCCTTAGGCGAGTCTTTTCTGAATCTTTGACTTAAACCCTCGATAGCTTTTGGCTGAAAAAAGGGTTCATTTTTACTGCAACATTTGACTGTTGTTGAATAGTTAAAAGGACACGTGACCTGAGAGCCAGGTGTTTTAAGGACTGCGTCATCTGATGTGGTATGTGAAGAAAAGCTTCCATTGACTTGGATGCTACATCAAACTATTACATGACTGAAGAAAAGCTTCAACTGCATTTGAATAGGTGATATTTTGTTGTATTTTTTTATTAGTGTCTAGAGGTCCAAAAACATTGTCATGTAATACCCATAATTATTTCCTATAATTGGATATTCTTACTCTTAATTTGAAGTAAAATTAGAAATATACAAACCTATTTAATTTAACTTCCATATTTTCTATTGCTAATTTACACATAAAGATGTGCTCACCAATGGAGCTAACATTGATTATTGTAAAATATTTAAATGAGAACGTTGTGCTGACAGAGTACAGCTGTCAGAAACCTTTTTTGCCTGCGTCTTCCTGTAAGTGTGAGCTGCCCCTGCTGCTTATGATTCTGACACAGTGTTCGGCTTTTTTTTTTTTTTTTTCCTGTTCATAGTCTACATGACAGGACATAAATCATAGCAATTTTACTCATCATGACTAAGTTCTTTGGAGAAGTAGAAGTGATATTCCAGTTACTCATTTATGAAACTGCCTAGGAAGGGAGATTTATTGAGAAGAAATCAGGAAAGGACAAGAGAAATGTTAATAACTGAATCTTGGCAAAACAAAGAAGTCCTTCAAATGCTCAGACTTGAAATAATGTACTTTAATTTTCTCAGGAGCACTTTTGTCCCAATTAAGCCAGTCTGTTGTGACTGAATTTTAATTAATATGGATGTTTATCCCCTGGAATTTCAGAGCTTGAATTAGACTTTACAGATTCATGAGACACCGCTCCCCGCTAAATTACAAAGAATGAGTCAGAAGGCTTAGAATTTCAGAAAAGAAAATTAAAGTATGAAGCATTCTTCCTTCGTAATATCCTGAACAACTTCTCCACAGCTAGACTGAAAATTCAGACTGAAAACCTGCCAGTGGCATCAAATATTCAGCATTCTTCAAACAACAACATTTGAAAAATTAATATTTTACATGTCTCATATTTTTAGAGATATAACTGTGGGAATACAGATGAAGTATTTTTCAAGTTAGAGTTTTAGTGTCACAGCTATTTTAATTGGAAGTTTTCTCTTAGAAACTAATGTTTTTTTTTTTACACTTGACTTACTGAATACTTTACCAAGTGCCAGGCTCTTTCAGGAGTAGTTCCACATATTTGAAGGTTCATTTATAAGATGTTAATCTAACTTTAGCTCGCCTACTTTTTGAAGTGTTTCTCATGAAATAGTAGTGTATGACTTTCACTGTGAACACCAGATGAGCTTATAGCTCAAGCCACTGAAATATCTACAGATACTTTTCAAATTTGATGTTTCTTGTACCATCCTGGACATAGGTTTTGGTAGATCAAATCTTCTGAATTTGCATATCATCAAACTCTTTGACCACATACAAAATATGCCTTAAATAACTGCAATATTTCTAGACATATTAAGAAACGAGAAACTTTTCTTCACTGTGTTTGCTAATATTTTTGAGATACTTTATAATTTTATAAATCAGTCTGGTCTGGAAATTTCAATTCACCTTTCTCTTCTGAGAGAAATTCTGAGAGTACACATGTGTGGTATGAAACTCATTATTTTTGTTTGTTTGTTTTTTAGGTGTTTGTACTGTTACCACTTGGGTGGTTGTTCAGTTTGGCTCTCTGATCTTAGCAGAGAGATGGGATTACCATATAACTTACATTATAGATAATAAGCAATTTTGAGTTTTCCCTTTTTTCACACATTTGGATAACTATAAGGCATGACTTTATTCTATGAGTTGACAAATTCTTTATTTATTTATTTTTAATTAGATATTTTCTTTGTATACATTTCAAATGCTAGCCCTAAAGTTCCCTATACCCTCCCTCTGCCCTGCTCCCCTACCCACCCACTATTGCTTCTTGGCACTGGCATTTCCCTGTACTGGAGCTGTCTCGTATGAGGCTATGCCAGTGCCTGGCAAATACAGAGTTGACAAATGCTTGACGCTGTCAATATTGTTTCCTCTTATTTTTTTACCTGCCTGTGTTGATAGTACTTATAGAAATCCTTTCATTATTGATCCATCTGGCAAATCTTATAAAAGTATATACTTATTATATATATATATATATATATATATATATATATATATATTTACAGTTCTCAGTTTTTTATTGGTCTCACAGTGACTGAAGTGTCCAGCAAGGAACATACATGAGAGTGTACCAGAATGTCTGTGAGTATGCTTCTGGTTAGTTTCATGCTTTTGTGGAGTTCCTAACAATGAGAATAGCTGTGTTTCTTACACTTTGCCTGCTCCTGGTATTATTTCCTCCCATTGGGTTGCTTGTTTGGGCTTTGTATGGAGCCTTTTGATCTGCTTTGTTGATGTTGTTTGGTTGGTTTTGCTTCTTATCTCTGGGCAGTCTGCTTTTTCCTGAAAAGAAACAAAGAAGGAGCAGATATGGAGGAAAAGGACAGTCAGGGCAAGTGGGAGAAGTAGAAGGAGGGGAAACAATGGATGGGATGCGTTATATGAGAGAATAATCTATTTTCAATATAATATAATATACACATGTTTCTTAATGTACAGAATATACATTGAAGATTATATACTTGACTGCAAAAATAGGATTAAATAAATCAAAGCATGTAATTGTAATGTGCTTTGGAATTTGAATACATAAATGCTTTTAGTTTCTGAATATCTATGAAAATAATATTTTAAAAAATTTAAACATAGAGAACAATATATTATAAGATCATAAACTCACTGATTAGTAAATGACAAACACAAAACAAAAATCAAACAAACAAACAAAAACAAAAACCAAGCAAATAGTCTAAGGTGACCTAAACCCAGGATCATGGAAGTAGAAGGCTGAGACAGAAGGACCAAGAATTTTAGGTCCTTCAACAAAAATATATCAATTATTTTACAAGTAAACCCATATATAGCAACATAGTAAATTACACACACACACACACACAAACACACACACATACATTAATAAAATATATATATATATATAACATATCTTCTCTATAGAAATATAAATTAAATTTAAACACTTTAAATACAGCAGACCCAAAAAATACATAGTTCTGAGACAGTATAGCAGCATTCACAGTGACTTACAGGTCTGGGATTAATGGGGTCCTGGCTCTGACAGAGAGGGTAGACATAAGCCCCCATCCCTAATCCCTAACCCAGAAACTCTCTCTGATAGAAAAAAACTTGTGGATGGGATATTAGTTTTCTCCAGTGAAGCCTCATTGGGGATACAAACTATGCTTTTAAGGGCAATCCTCATTCCCAGAAAAATTAAACAAACAAGGACATCAGAAGTTAAGGAAATCCCAACGAGTCAACAAGTCCCAGCACCTTAGCATCTTTCCTGTCGCAATCTCTGGAGATCACATGGCCTTTACATTCGTTCGTGGCTTTTGACAAAATTAATACAAGGAAATTCTATGAGAAAAAGTTATATATATATATATATATATATATATATATATATATATATATGTACTTACAAAGAAGTAATTTAGTTATTATACATGGGAATATATTTTCTCTTTTGTGATATGTTAAATTTCAAAGTCTTCCTAATTCATAACAAAGTCCATTGTCTCTGCTTATAATCAGTCAAACAGAGTATAAACAATTCTCATTACATTAAATTTCTTTTTTTTAATCAAGTGACAAATTAACATATAGACCATATAGTGTTTATTCCTCTTGGTAATGTATAACAGAAAATGTATTTGTATTAGTTTTGTGTCAGAAACACCTACTTCTGTGCAGGTAAAAGGCCTTTAGGAGGAGAAGAATTTACTGCTCTCCACAAGGCTTGTTACCAAAATCCCTCCATTGTTGGGAGAGAGAGCCAGGGGGAGGTGACAGTATTTACATGGTTCCTTTGAAAGGCTGTAATCCTTCTTTGTAAAAATCAGTGGATAACTTATTGCATAGTTTTACCTTCAACTACCGAGAGCGATTAATTAGTGTGTGCTTGCTGTCATTCAGAATAGCTTCATTTTAAAATAAATTGCCTTGTTGCAGTATCATAAAACTTTAAGGGCACTTTTATTCAGTAATTTGTTCATGTCAATGAAAATGGAGGACTGAATCACCAACACCAGCACAGATAGAGGAAAAGAAGATTAAAGGGCAAGTTTGTGCTATTGAACTTTCTCTGCAATTCAGAATCTAATTATTTATACTAGTTTAATTAGTTAAACTCCATTTTATTTCTTCACAATGAGGTACCTAGTAAAGACATGATTTTAATCAAGAGCTTACAAAAAGGAGCAAGAGAGAGTAATAAGACAGTAAGATGGAGTGCTGAACAAACAAGAGACCCACAAACATTCAGGCTTGATGAGTTTACTGCCACAACCTCAGTGTGTGATGGGGTTTAAATAAGAGGCTCACAGGATGTATAAAGGGTGGTGATGCTGGTCATCAGCTTAGCATGGGTTCAATGAGAAAGCCTGTCTCAGGAGAATAAGAAAGTAAAAATGAGGACATCTGGAATCCTTCTCTGCGCTCTATTTTGTGAAAGCAATAACACCCACAGCATGTGCATCTCACATGTATGTATATATATATATATATATATATATATATATATATATATACCACACACATAGAAACACAAACAAATTAAAATTAAAATTTAAACATTTTTAAAACAGCAGGCCCAATGAACACATAGTTCAGAGACAGTATATCAGCATACACAGTGCCTTCACAGGTCCCGGCTCTGAAAGAGGGGCTAGAAACAAGTCCCCATTCCTTATCCCTAATCCAGAAACATTCTCCAATAGAAAAAACACTTGTGAATGGGATATTAGTTTTCTCTAGTGAAGTCTCAGTGAGGATACAAACCATGCTTTTAAGGGCAATTCCCATTCCCAGGAGAAGATCAGTAAATGGCCATCACAAAATGAGCACAATGGAATTATTTGAGGTAGTCTCATAATGCTTTGTCAGGTCTTTAAAAACAACAATGACTACAACAACAGCAATAGCAGCAGCAACAAATCTTACAGGTCTTTTGGGTGTCTGTGATGATTTCTTGTTTTGTGTTTTATGAGTTTCTTTCTGTGCAAACCTGTGTGTTTCTGCATCTGTGCATTTCTTGTGCTTTTTCTTTGGCTTTCTTTTCTTCTTTTCATTTGATTTGTCTTATTTCACTTTGCTTCTTTTAAAAAACGTTATGTTAGTTTGTTATAGTTTAGATTCCTTTTGTTTTCTAAGAGAAACAGAGGATGTGGATTGGATGGTAAGGGAATTCGGTAGAATCTGGGAGGAGTTGAGGGAGGGAAAACTGTAATAATATAATATATGAACAATCATTTTAATAAAAGGAAACAGTAGTGTGTATATTAAAAGCCAGCTAGTTATATAAATTGCATGTTAATCTTGTTTTAAGGCTGTTGTATTGGTATTTGTGAAATATGATTACAGTTCTATAGTCAATAGCTATTGATAATATAGTAAATAAAATAGTTAATGGGATATTATATATGATGGAATACAGATACACTTCCATGTGATGGAATATTATAATAATGATAAATAATAATATTAAATAATGATAACAGCTATTATTATTATAAAGGAAAACAATGTCAGAATATTATTGGAATAAAGTAGCAGTAAGCAGTGAATATGAATGTTGACATTTATATGAAAAGATATGGAGTTCTCCTGGTATATGCCCATGGATGAAATGCCTTAGATGATAAGGAAGGACTTAATGCAGGTAATGGACACTTGAGTTGTGACAGAGGTTATAAAATTGTATTTTAGTTACACCTCTGTCATAGTTTTCACTTTTCTGGTGATCAATAATATATAAAATACCTTCAATAGTGAAATCGTAAACTACAACGTAATTCCAACAGATTCAGAGTGGCTATTCTGTCTAGAAATTTGTTGAGATACAGACATTATGTCTGAATAATAATAATTTTAATAATAAATTTAATTTTAATAATAATAATAATTTTGTCATTTACCTAAAATATGTAGAGTAACTATGTATTCAATGTCATAGAAATTGCCTTCACTAAAGTATAGAAACGATTAAGCAGAAATTCTTTTTTTTCTTTTTTTTTATATTTTTATTAGGTATTTTCCTCATTTACATTTCCAATGCTATCCCAAAAGTCCCCCATATCCTCCACCCACTCCCACTTTTTGGCCCTGGCGTTCCCCTGTACTGGGGCATATAAAGTTTGCATGACCAATGGGCCTCTCTTTCCAGTGATGGCCGACTAGGTCGTCTTTTGATACATATGCATCTAGAGTCAAGAGCTCCAGGGTACTGGTTAGTTCATAATGTTGTTCCACCTATAGGGTTGCAGATCCCTTTAGCTCCTTGGGTACTTTTTTCTAGCTCCTCCATTGGGGGCCCTGTGATCCATCCAATAGCTGACTGTGAGCATTCACTTCTGTTTGCTAGGCCCCTGCATAGTCTCACAAGAGACAGCTATATCTGGGTCCTTTCAGCAAAATCTTGCTAGTGTATGCAATGGTGTCAGCGTTTGGAAGCTGATTAAGGGATGGATCCCCAGATATGGTAGTCTCTAGATGGTCCATCCTTTCATCACAGCTCCAAACTTTGTCTCTGTAACTCCTTCCATGGGTGTTTTGTTCCCAATTCTAAGAAGGGGCAAAGTGTCCACATTTTGGTCTTCGTTCTTCTTGAGTTTCATGTGTTTAGCAAATTGTATTTTATATCTTGGGTATCCTAAGCTCCATTATGTTCATATCAGCCTTATTTATAATAGCCATAAGCTGGAAAGAACCCAGATGCCCCTCAACAGAGGAATGGATACAGAAAATGTGGTACATTTACACAATGGAGTACTACTCAGCTATTAAAAAGAATGAATTTATGAAATTCCTAGGCAAATGGATGGACCTGGAGGGCATCATCCTGAGTGAGGTAACCCAATCACAAAGGAACTCACACAATATGTACTCACTGATAAGTGGATATAAACAGAAATTCTATCTCACAGAAATAAAATACTTCAGTACAAATTACTTTTACTTTGGTTGATATCCCTTACTGTGAGCCTTGTACTCAGTTTCATTCAGTGGCCATTTTTTCTTATTAATGTATTTAGATATATAAAAACAGAGTCTGATGTGGAATCGTTGACTTCTCTTTATAATGGTTCTCTGTTTATCTTTGTAGAAGTCTATATAACCAAATCTATCTCTACAGAAAAGCTATCTCAGAAGTCAAACACTAACTAAACAGGTTGATATGCCATTTTTTATATGCCCATTGGAAACTGACTAGACTTATCTGTAAGGAGGGACACTCAACTGAGAAAATTATTCTTGGCCAAGTGTAATCATAGCAATTGTAACTCTAACAAGTTGGCTGACATAAGCATTCTCCTTCTTTTGTGTTTTCAGAGACCCCTTTTATATACAGACCACAGAATTTTAACAGGATTAACTACAGCTTAAGTTTCTACCAAGGTAAAATATAGTCTTTGTAAATCAATATCTTCCCATTAGGGTTGTTAACACTTATTAGAAAGATTTATATTTAAAAAAATCAATTTTCCCTTCTGTATTGCTCTAACTTGTATTTATATGCAAGGGACAGCTCTATATAGCAGAAGTACATGATGTCATCTCTAGCCACATGCATATTTTTAGTTTGATAGTTCCAACTAAATATTTATCAAAGTTGTGCTTTCTGTCAAAAATGGTTAGAGTATCATATGTATTAATCCATTTGGCTACCACTGGTTATCCTGATGAAAATATACTTTCTTTTAATATTATCAGTGCTTTAGAAGAATGTATTTTTTAAAATAAAAGACTGAAAACTGTTGTAAGCATCCTAAGGTATTACACACATTTATCAGTGTGACCACCTATTTGTAGAACACTGTAGTACAGACTACTCTTTTTACCAGCCTCCTTTCTATTCTTTCGTTCCTTTATTTCTTCTTTTCCTCCTTCTTTTGCCTCCTCCCCTTCATGTAGTTTATTTATTTGTTTGTTTCTTTATTTATTTATGTTTTCTTATCCATGGCTTGTAATAACCATAGAATGTCCTAAACTGTTTATCAACAAAGCTTACAAATGGCCATTTCCTTCTGGGAATATATAAAACTTCAAAGCAAATAACAGCATGCATTTTTTATAATCACACTTGAGATAGAAGGGAGAAAAAAAATCAACTATGGCCTCAATCTTGTGTGGATTGAAGCCTTAAGTAATATTTCAGTAGTGTAGAAATCACCTGATAACACACTACACAGCTGGAGCACAGCTAATTATGGGGAAATGATTTTTTTAAAAAAGTCCCTGTGAACAAATTCTTAATAGACGCTATAAAATCCATAAATTAAAATCTTAGTACTCACTGGTAAGATATTTCTTCAGGGTTGTTGTACGTTCATTTACTATGAAATATTAGGAACTATAATTTTGTGATAACTAAGCCATTCATAGATCTAATTTTCATTCTTCACATCTTTGTTGTTGACTAGAGGCAGCTATGCTTTTATAGCAGATTAAAAATATGTGCTGATATTTTTGTTAGCTCAATAAATTTAATTTATTTGTGAAATAACTATTTTGTGAGAACTCTTTGTGAATACTTCACTAATTGGGCATGCCTTGAAACATAATATCAATATGACAAGGGTTTAATAAACTTCTGAAAGCAAATATATGAGAATTACTTTATTTAAGCACTAAGAAATAAATGTATTCAGACACAAGGTTTTATTCATTATGATAACAGTTGTTAATATTTTTCAAAGCCTTATAGGCATATTTTAACATTTAAAAATTAATATTTAATGATGTTAGTAAATAACATATTTTGTTCAAGAAGCAATTTTTAATTAAATATTTTATTCAAATCTTAAATATTGTCTTCCATTTATTGGTTCCCCCCTCCCAGATTTCTATAACCTATACCTCTTCCACTTTGTCTCTGAAAGAATGTATCCCCTTTCTCTGGGTTATCACATCTCTACAGGATTAGGTGCATACTCTTCCATTGAGGCCAGCGGCCTCAGACCAGCCCTTGTATGCTCTTTGTTTAGTGGCTTAGTCTCTGGGAGCTCACAGGGGTCCAGGTTAGTTGACACTGTTGCTCTCCAATGGATCTGTCATTCCTTTCTGCTCATTCAGTCCTTCTCTTAACTCTATCACAGGGGTCCCTGACCTCAGTCCAATGGTGAACTGTTTCTGCATTTGTCTCATTCAGGTGCTGGTAGAGCCTCTCAGAGGACAGCCTTGCTAAACAAAACAAAACAAAATTCTTAGTACATAGATAGACAGTTCCATCAATGGAATAGAATTGAAGACCCAGAAACAAACTCACACACCTACAGACACTTGATCTTTAACAAGAAACCAAAACTCTATAGTGGAAAAAAGAATGTACCTTCAATAAATGATGCTGGTCTGCTGGCAGAAGAGTTAAAATTGATCCATATCTATCACTTTGTACACAGATCAAGCCCAAGTGGACTTAGAACCTCTACATAAAACCAGAAACAATCAATATAATAGAAGAGAATGTGGGAAATAACTTTGAATGTGTTTGCACAGGAGAAAATTTCCTTAAGAGAATACCAATGTCTCAGGCTCTAAGACCAACAATTGATAAATGGAACCTCATGAAATTAAAAGGCTTCTACAAGGCAACCTACAGATTGAGAAAAGATCTTCAGTGACTCTATATCCAATAGAGGGGTTGTATACAAAATATATAAAGGACACACAAAAATACAAACTAGAACATCAACTACAGACTCAATGAGTTCCAGAGCTTTTCTGCACTGCTGCTAAGAGATCTCTGTTTATGTCTTCAACTCAATGAAACATTCCATCTCTCTAGAAATAGACATCAGAACCATTTCCTGCCTTTACTGAATTCTATTAGCATATTTTATCACAGCAAAAATGGCACTAAATCAGTGTTCCTACATATCGAAGAAAAAGACAAAGAAATGGGTGCCTTATTCAGTGAATCATAAAAAAAGAAAAGTCTGAGGGTTGGGCTACAAAGGAGATCCAGGGAATGTAGGAGATGAGTGAATAAGGTACTAAACCAAAATAAATAATAATAATAATAATGCTACTTAATACACTGGTTACTGACTTTTTAAAGTGCCACAAAGTCCCAGCCAGAGGACAGTGACCTGCCCTGCAGAGAGCGCCATCTTGGCTCCGGGACTCCGCCGAACTTAGTCTGTACAGGTTAGAGTGAGGACTACAGAGGCAGACAGCTTCTGGGACAGGTGGGAGCCACAGAGCCGCTGAGGCAGCACCCTTTTGGGGCCGCAGACATCCGGCACCCTCCCAGTCGGAGGACAGTGACCTGCCCTGCAGGGAGCGCCATCTTGGCTCCAGGACTCTGCCGAACTTAGTCTGTACAGGTTAGAGTGAGGACCACAGAGGCAGACAGCTTCTGGGACAGGCGGGAGCCACAGAGCCACTGAGGCAGCACCCTTTTGGGGCCACAGACATCCGGCACCCTCCTAGCTGGAAGACAGTGGTCTGCCCTGCACAGGAGCCCTCTGCCTCAGGAGCAGGGAGCACATCTTGGATCCAGGACTCCACTGAACTTAGGAACTTAGTCTGCACAGCTGAGAGTGTGCACCACAGAAGCCTACAGCTTCTGTGACCTGCCAAAGCAACACAGCATCTGGGAAAGGTCCTCTTTTCCGCCTTCTTCTTCGGCCAGGAGGAGGTCCAAAAGCCAGATATCTGTACACCTTCCCTTTAAGAGGAAAGCTTGTCAGCAGGGAGTGCTCTAACCACTGAAACTCAGAGGAGAGAGCCTGTCTCCCAGGTCTGCTGACAGAGGATACTCAGAATCACCAGAAGAACAACCTCTGAACAGAGACAACTATAACAACTCCAGAGATTACCAGATGGCGAGAGGTAAAGGTAAGAATCTTACTAACAGAAACCAAGACCACTCACCATCATCAGGACCCAGCACTCCCACTTCGCCCATTCCAGGGCACCCCAACACACCTGAAAAACTAGACCTGGATTTAAAAGCATATCTCATGATGATGGTAGAGGACATCAAGAAGGACTTTAAAGAACTACAGGAGAACATGGCTAAAGAGTTACAAGTCCTTAAAGAAAAACAGGAAAACACAACCAAACTGGTAGAAGTCCTTAAAGAGAAACAGGAAAACACATCCAATCAGATGATGGAAATGAAAAAAACCATACTAGACCTAAAAAGGGAAGTAGACACAATAAAGAAAACCCAAAATGAGGCAACACTGGAGATAGAAACCCTAGGAAAGAAATCTGGAACCATAGATGCAAGCACCAGCAACAGAATACAAGAGATCGAAGAGAGAATCTCAGGTGCAGAAGATTCCATAGAGAACATCGGCACAACAATCAAGGAAAATGGAAAATGCAAAAAGATCCTAACTCAAAACATCCAAGAAATACAGGACACAATGAGAAGACCAAACCTACGGATAATAGGAGTGGATGAAAATGAAGATTTTCAACTCAAAGGACCAGCAAACATCTTCAACAAAATTATAGAAGAAAACTTCCCAAATCTAAAGAAAGAGATGCCCATGAACATACAAGAAGCCTACAGAACTCCAAATAGGCTGGACCAGAAAAGAAATACCTCCCGACACATAATAATCAGAACAACAAATGCACTAAAAAAGATAGAATACTAAAAGCAGTAAGAGAAAAAGGCCAAGTAACATATAAAGGCAAGCATATCAGAATTACACCAGATTTTTCACCAGAGACTATGAAAGCCAGAAGATCCTGGACAGATGTTATACAGACATTAAAAGAACACAAATTCCAGCCCAGGCTACTATACCCAGCCAAACTCTCAATTAACATAGATGGAGAAACCAAAGTATTCCACGACAAAACCAAATTTACACATTATCTCTCCACGAATCCAGCCCTTCAAAGGATAATAACAGAAAAAAACCAATACAAGGACAGGAACCACGCCCTAGAAACAACAAGAAGGTAATCCCTCAACAAACCGAAAAGAAGACAGCCACAAGAACAGAATGCCAACTTTAACAACAAAAATAACAGGAAACAACAATTACTTTTCCTTAATATCTCTTAATATCAATGGACTCAACTCCCCGATAAAAAGACATAGACTAACAAACTGGCTACACAATCAAGACCCAACATTTTGCTGCTTACAAGAAACTCATCTCAGAGAAAAAGATAGACACAACCTCAGAATGAAAGGCTGGAAAACAATTTTCCAAGCAAATGGTCTGAAGAAACAAGCTGGAGTAGCCATTCTAATATCAGATAAGATTGACTTCCAACCCAAAGTCATCAAAAAAGACAGGGAGGGGCACTTCATACTCATCAAAGGTAAAATCCTCCAAGAGGAACTATCAATGGTGAATATCTATGCTCCAAATACAAAGGCAGCCTCATTCATTAAAGAAACTTTAGTAGATCTCAAAGCACACATTGCACCTCATACAATAATAGTGGGAGACTTCAACACACCACTTTCACCAATGGACAGATCATGGAAACAGAAACTAAACAGGGACACAGTGAAACTAACAGAAGTTATGGATCAAATGGATCTGGCAGATATCTACAGAACATTTTACCCTAAAACAAAAGGATACACCTTCTTCTCAGCACCTCATGGTACCTTCTCCAAAATTGACCACGTAATTGGGCACAAAACAGGACTCAACAGATACAAAAACATTGAAATTGTCCCATGCATCCTATCAGATCACCATGGACTAAGGCTGATCATCAATAACAAAATGAATAATAGAAAGCCAACATTCACGTGGAAACTGAACAACACTCTTCTCAATGATACCTTGGTCAAGGAAGGAATAAAGAAAGAAATCAAGGACTTTTTAGAGTTCAATGAAAATGAAGCCACAACATACCCAAACTTATGGGACGCAATGAAAGCATTTCTAAGAGGAAAACTCATAGCTCTGAGTGCCTCCAAAAAGAAACTAGAAAGAGCACACATTAGCAGCTTGACAACACACCTAAAAGCACTAGAACAAAAGGAAGCAAATTCACCCAAGAGGAGTAGACGGCAGGAAATAATCAAACTCAGGGGCGAAATCAATCAAGTGGAAACAAGAAGAACTATTCAAAGAATCAACCAATCAAGGAGCTGGTTCTTTGAGAAAATCAACAAGATAGATAAACCCTTTGCCAGACTAACTAGAGGGCACAGGGAAAGTATTCTAATTAACAAAATCAGAAATGAAAAAGGAGACATAACAACAGATCCTGAAGACATCCAAAACACCATCAGATCCTTCTACCAAAGGCTATACTCAACAAAACTGGAGAACCTGGATGAAATGGAGAAGTTCCTAGACAGATACCACGTACCAAAGTTGAACCAAGATCAGGTTAATGATCTAAACAACCCTATATCCCCCAAAGAAATAGAAGCAGTCATTAATAGTCTCCCAACCAAAAAAAGCCCAGGACCAGATGGGTTTAGTGCAGAGTTCTATCAGACCTTCAAAGAAGATCTAATCCCAGTTCTTCACAAACTATTCCACAAAATAGATACCGAAGGTACTCTACCCAACTCATTCTATGAAGCCACAATTACTCTGATACCTAAACCACAAAAAGACCCAACAAAGATAGAAAACTTCAGACCAATATCCCTTATGAATATTGATGCAAAAATCCTCAATAAAGTTCTTGCTAACCGAATCCAAGAACACATCAAAACAATCATCCATCCTGACCAAGTAGTTTTCATCCCAGGGATGCAGGGATGGTTCAATATACGGAAATCCATCAACGTAATCCAGTATATAAACAAACTCAAAGACAAAAACCACATGGTCATCTCGTTAGATGCAGAAAAAGCATTTGACAAGATCCAACACCCATTCATGATAAAAGTCTTGGAAAGATCAGGAATTCAAGGCCCATACCTAAACATGATAAAAGCAATCTACAGCAAACCAGTAGCCAACATCAAAGTAAATGGTGAGAAGCTTGAAGCAATCCCTCTAAAATCAGGGACTAGACAAGGCTGTCCACTTTCTCCATACCTATTCAACATTGTACTTGAAGTCCTAGCCAGAGCAATTCGACAACAAAAGGAGATCAAAGGGATACAAATTGGAAAAGATGAAGTCAAAATATCACTCTTTGCAGATGATATGATAGTATATATAAGTGACCCTAAAAATTCCACCAGAGAACTCCTAAGCCTGATAAACAGCTTCGGTGAAGTAGCTGGATATAAAATTAACTCAAACAAATCAATGGCCTTTCTCTACACAAAGAATAAACAGGCTGAGAAAGAAATTAGGGAAACAACACCCTTCTCAATAGTCACAAATAATATAAAATATCTTGGCGTGACTCTAACTAAGGAAGTGAAAGATCTGTATAATAAAAACTTCAAGTCTCTGAAGAAAGAAATTATAGAAGATCTCAGAAGATGGAAAGATCTCCCATGCTCATGGATTGGCAGGATCAACATTGTAAAAATGGCTATCTTGCCAAAAGCAATCTACAGATTCAATGCAATCCCCATCAAAATTCCAAATCAATTCTTCAACGAATTAGAAAGTGCAATCTGCAAATTCATCTGGAATAACAAAAAACCTAGGATAGCAAAAACTCTTCTCAAGGATAAAAGAACCTCTGGTGGAATCACCATGCCGGACCTAAAGCTCTACTACAGAGCAATTGTGATAAAAACTGCATGGTACTGGTATAGTGACAGACAAATAGACCAATGGAATAGAATTGAAGACCCAGAAATGAACCCACACACCTATGGTCACTTGATCTTCGACAAGGGAGCTAAAAACATCCAGTGGCAGAAAGACAGCATTTTCAACAAATGGTGCTGGCACAACTGGTTGTTAACATGTAGAAGAATGCGAATCGATCCATTCCTATCTCCTTGTACTAAGGTCAAGTCTAAGTGGATCAAGGAACTTCACATAAAACCAGAGACACTGAAACTTATAGAGGAGAAAGTGGGGAAAAGCCTTGAAGATATGGGCACAGGGGAAAAATTCCTGAATAGAACAGTAATGGCTTGTGCTGTAAGATCGAGAATTGACAAATGGGACCTCATGAAACTACAAAGCTTCTGCAAGGCTAAAGACACCATCAATAAGACAATAAAACCACCAACAGATTGGGAAAGGATCTTCACCTATCCTAAATCAGACAAGGGACTAATATCCAATATATATAAAGAACTCAAGAAGGTGGACTCCAGAAAGTCAAATAACCCCATTAAAAAATGGGGCTCAGAACTGAACAAATAATTCTCACCTGAGGAATACCGAATGGCAGAGAAGCACCTGAAAAAATGTTCAACATCCTTAATCATCAGGGAAATGCAAATCAAAACAACCCTGAGATTCCACCTCACACCAATCAGAATGGCTAAGATCAAAAATTCAGGTGACAGCAGATGCTGGCGAGGATGTGGAGAAAGAGGAACACTTCTCCATTGTTGGTGGGATTGCAAGCTTGTACAACCACTCTGGAAATCAGTCTGGCGGTTCCTCAGAAAATTGGACATAGTACTACCGGAGGATCCAGCAATACATCTCCTAGGCATATATCCAGAAGATGTCCCAACCGGTAAGAAGGACACATGCTCCACTATGTTCATAGCAGCCCTATTTATAATAGCCAGAAGCTGGAAAGAACCCAGATGTCCCTCAACAGAGGAATGGATACAGAAAATATGGTACATTTACACAATGGAGTACTACTCAGCTATTAAAAAGAATGAATTTATGAAATTCCTAGCCAAATGGATGGACCTGGAGGGCATCATCTTGAGTGAGGTAACACAATCACAAAGGAACTCACACAATATGTATTCACTGATAAGTGGATATTAGCCCAAAACTTAGGATACCCAAGATATAAGATACAATTTGCTAAACGCATGAAACTCAAGAAGAATGAAGACCAAAATGTGGACACTGTGCCCCTTCTTAGAATTGGGAACAAAACACCCATGGAAGGAGTTACAGAGACAAAGTTTGGAGCTGTGATGAAAGGATGGACCATCTAGAGACTGCCGTATCCAGGGATCCATCCCATAATCAGCTTCTAAACGCTGACACCATTGCATACACTAGCAAGATTTTGCTGAAAGTACCCAAAGATAACTGTCTCTTGTGAGACTATGCAGGGGCCTAGCAAACACAGGAGTGGATGCTCACAGTCAGCTATTGGATGGATCACAGGGCTCCCAATGGAGAAGCTAGAGAAAGTACCCAAGGAGCTAAAGGGATCTGCAACCCTATAGTTGGAACAACATGATGAACTAACCAGTACCCCGGAGCTCTTGTCTCTAGCTGCATATGTATCGAAAGATGGCCTAGTCGGCCATCACTGGAAAGAGAGGCCCATTGGACTTGCAAACTTTATATGCCCCAATATAGGGGAATGCCAGGGCCAAAAGAATGGGAATGGGAGGGTAAGGAAGTGGGGGGCGGTATGGGGGACTTTTGGGATAGCATTGGAAATGTAATTGAGGAAAATATGTAATAAAAAAAAACAGTGAAAAAAAAAATAAAGTGCCACAAATAATTCTGTGATTCAATGAATGCATTTTATGTGTCAAGATGTAATTTGAACTATTCTATGAAGGTAAGTAACTTTTTCTTCATTCATAACTTTTCCAAAAATTCCCAAAATACTCACTAAGCCTCCACCTCAGCCCCAAAAGACTTAGGAGATATGATAAAAGAAAGGTCAGAAGAGTGTAAGAAATTGAGTCTCAGAAGGATATTATGAAGGGATGTCTTCTGGAAACAGTATGTCTTGTACTCCTAAATGCACAGCACCTGTTCGTACCTACATAAGACTTGCACATGATCAAGCCAGGCAATAATTTCCCTTTCTTTCTATGTATGTATATATGTATGTATGTATGTATGTATGCATGTATGTATGTATGCATGTATGTATGTAATTATGTATCTATTTATCTATCTATTCATCTATCATATATGTAGTTTTTATTTTCATTCATTAATTCATTCGTTCATTCTTATTATATCCTGACCTCAGTCTCCGCTCACTCCTCCAGTAATTGCTTTTACCTCCTCTCATATCCCTACATTCAACCCCTCCTCCATTTCTCTCAGAGAAGGCCAGGCCTTCCCTGAATATCAACCAGATAAGGCATATCAAGTTCAGTAAGACTCGGCACCCCTCTCCTATTACAGCTGAATGAGGAAGCCCAGTACTAACAAAGGGTCAGAAAACCTGGTAAAAGAGTCAAAGATCACCCTGTTCTCACTGTTAGAAGTCCCATAAGAAGACCAAGCTACATAACTGTACATTATGTGCAGAGGCCCTAGTTGGAAGTTCAGTCTCTGTGAGCCCCTGTGGGCACAGGTTACTTATTTCTGTGGGTTATCTTGTGGTGTCCTTGATCCCTCTAGTTCCTAAAATCCTTTTTTCCTCTATTGTGTTTTATTGTGGGTCTCTGCATCTTTTTCCATCAGTTGCTTCACCATGCTTCTCTGATGACAACTGGGGTAGGACCAATCTCTGAGTATAGCTAACATCATTAGAATTAATTTCATTGCCTTGCCCCCTTTGTGTTTAATTCAATTCCTGGTCTCTGGGATATCCAGGCACTTGGTCCTTCCCCTCCAGTCAATATGAGAGATGGGTTCCTTCACATGGCATGTGTCTTAAGCTCAGACATTGGTTGTCTCCCAGAGCACCATGTAGAAAAGACAAATTGTAGGATTGAAGTTATGCTGATTGAGTGGGTGTCCAATTCCTTCCACTGGAAGTTTTGTCTGGTTACAGATGTCCAGTTCAGGCTCCCTATCACCTATTGATAGATGTCTTAGGTAGGACACCATCATAGTTTCCTGGGAATTTCCATTGCATTAGGTTTCTAGATCTTCCAGGAGATGCTCCTCACTCCAGATGTCTCTCACAGTCTATCATCCTTCCTCCACCTGAACCCTCCTGTTCCAGTCCTCTCTACCACCCTCCCAACCTCCTCACTTTGCTATTTATTTCTATTCTATTCTATTCTATTCTATTCTATTCTATTCTATTCTATTCTATTCTATTCTATTCTATTCTATTCTAATTTTCACTTCACAGTGACATCCACAAATCCCCTCTTGAGCCCACCTTATTACTACTTTCTCTGGATCTGTGGATTACAGCATAGTATCCTTTGCTTGTGTCCATTATACACTTGTAAGTGAATACAACCCATCTTTGTCTTTGGTTATCTGGGTTCTCTTACTCAGGCTGATCTGAATGTACCACATTTTTTAGTACAATTTGTGGTTGAGGAATATCTAGGATGTTTAGAGTGTCTGCCTATTATACATAAAACTGCTATGAACACAGGTGAGCAAGTGTCCTGGTAGTATGGTGGAATATCCTTTGGGTATATGACCAATAGTAGTAAAGAAGGGTCTTGAGGAAGATCGATCTCAGTTTTCTGAGAAACCCACAAATTGATTTCCAAGGTTGTTGTACAAGTCTGTAGTCCCAACAGCAATGGAGGAATGATTTTCTTGCTCCACATCCTTGCCAGCAAGGGCAAGAATTTGTATCCACAGCCATTTGAGGTTTCTCTTTTGAGAATTTGCTGTTTAGATCTGTACCCCACTTTTTAGTAGTATTGTTTGGTTTATTGTTGTCTAGTTTCTTGAAATGTTCACATATTTTTTTATCAACCTGTCAGATTTGGGGTAGTGAAGATCATTCCCATTCTATAGGCTGTTTATCTTTTGGACAGTGTCCTTTACCTTACAGAAAGTTTTCAGTTTGATAAGGTCCCATTTATTATTTCTGAATCTTAGCGTAAGCACTATTGGTGTTCTGTTCAAGAAGATTTCTACAATTACAATTCATCCAAAACTAATCCCCACTTTCTCTTTTATCATATTCATTGTATCTGGATTTGTGTTGAGAATTTTGATGCACTTGGACTTGAGTTTTGTACAGGATGGTGGATGTGGATCTATTTAGATTCTTGACATGATGAAATCAGTTAGACCAGTAACATTTGTTGAAGATGATTTCTTCTTTCTATTGTATATTTCTATGTTATTTATAAGAAGTCAGGTGTACCTAGGTGTATGGATTTATTTCTGGGTCTTTGATTTGATTTGATTGATCTGCCTGCTTTTATGCCAATATTACATGATTTTATATTACTATTGCTCTGTAATATAGCTTAAAACCAGGCATGATGATACCACTGAAAATTCTCTTATTGTACAGGATTGTTTTAGCTGTCATTTTTCATATAAAGTTGAGCATTGTTCTTTTAAGGTATGTAAATAATTGTGTTACAATTTTGATGTGAATAGCGTTGAATCTATAGATCACCTTGAAGATGGTCATATTTACTAAATTAATCCTATCAACCCACAAACATGGGAAATCTTTCCATTCTCTAATACATTCTCCATATTTTTCTTCAAAGACATGAAGTTCTTGACATGCATGTCTTTTAAGTGACTTGGTTAAATTCACATCAAAATATGTTATATATTTAAGGGTATTGTTTCAGTAATTTGAACTCATTTATTGTTTATATGTAATAGGGCTACTTTTTTTTTTTTGAGTTTATCTTGTATCCTGCCACTGTGTTGAAGGTGTTCATCAGCTGTAGAATTTCCTTGGTAGAATTTCCATTTCTATTTGAAAAGCATTTGTATCAGCTCTTTTCTGAAAGTCTGGTAGAATTATGTTTGAAAACCATCTAGCCCTAGCCTTTTTGCAGGGGTGTGTGTGTGTGTGTGTGTGTGTGTGTGTGTGTAAACTTTTAATACCTGCTTGTGTTTTCTTAGGAGCTATAGGTGTATTTAAAGTGTTTATCTGAAATTGATTTAACTTTGATAATGGTATCTATCCAGAAAATTGTCCATTTTTTTAGATTTTCCAAGATTGTGGAGTATAGGTTTATAAAGTATGACCTAATGATTGTTAATGAATTTCATACATTTTTGTTGTTAGTGCTCATCTTATGGTTTTTGATGTTGTTAATATGGATATTCTCTCTCTGCATTTTAGATAGTTTGGATAAGGGTTTTTTTCTACATTTATTTTCTCAAAAAATAAAATACAACAGTTGTCATTAAGTAGGGAGTTGTTTAGTTTTTGTGAGATTTTAAGCTTTCTATTGTTTCTGCTGTTGAAATCTAGCTTCAATCCATGGTAGGCTGATAAAATGCAGGAGGTTACTTCAATTTTCTTGTATCTGTTTAGACTTGCTTTATGGCTGAGTATATGGTTACCTTTGATGAATGTTCTGTTAGGTGCTGAGAAGGTATTTATAGAGGAAGGGTTCACACTCTCTGAGGAATACTGGTAATTGATGATGACTGATGCAAGCAGCATCAGTTTTATTTGTGTTGTGTGGATGCTGTGTGGTGTCTCATATTCCACTGAATGATGAACATCCATAGATATATGAGCAGTGAAAAAACTGAGCAGAGTTTTAAAATAGTAGAGGAATTTAATTTGGAATCATTATATTAATGGAGTCTATGAATGAAGCTGGATTAAACAATAGAATTTGGATGTCATTAAAAATTTTATACATGTATGAAATTCTAAAAATATACATAAATGTAATTTTAGAATTAAGAAAGAATATTACAATTAGATAATAAGGGGTCTCAAAAGGCAGAATTTAGGATTCTAGATCCATTTCTTTGATGTGAATTGCAAATATCTTTCAAGATAAGGAATGTTTTGCAGGTGGACTGAGACTGCATAAGGTTTGGAATAGGAGGGAACAGGTTGTATGGGATGGAGGGAGAGCATTTGGGGAGAGAAGACTGAAACTCTGGGACACTTAGGGAGTGATGTAGTAACCTAGTATAGTGGAAACCTTTTGGACTACTAATAAAGAGGGAAGCAAACCTGATCTAGCCATCCTCGAAAGCCAGAGAAGGATTCCAGCAGCATGACTGGGACTCTAACCAAACCACCAGACCTTTGGCCAAAAATTGTTCTGCCTACAACATGAGCTGGGGTATATAGTGAGACAGAACTTGTGAGAGTGTCCAACCAATACTAGTCTAACTTTGGGGACTATTCTATGAGAGATACATACACCATGCTAACACTGCCTGGATGTCCAGGAATTCGAGACTGGTTGACCCAGAGATGTATGATAGAATCTATCATAGCTGGCCATTAAAAAAAATATCTAATGATATTTACCTAGAAACTGATGGAGCAGATGCCCACAGCAAAACATTAGCAGTAGTTCTGGGGCCTCTGCAAAAGAGTGAACGATTGATTGTAGAATCCAAAGGGCTTGAGGATACTAAGAGAAAGGGCCCCACAGAGTGGGCACACAGAGACTGAAAAGATAGTCATGAAACCTACGTGGGTATTGTGCTACGTCCTTTGCACATGTGCTGACTTTGCACAACTTGGTGTTCTTATGGAACCTCTAACAACTTCTCATGAGACTCCTAAGAGTGGAAGTGGTTGTTGTCTCCCACTCCTTTGCCTGTTCTTGGGACGCTTTTTCCTCTTATGTTGCTTTGTCCAGCCTTTATTAGTCAGTTTGTAGCTAGTTTCATTGCAACTTATGCAGTGTCTAGTTGATAACCTAGGAGTAACTCCTTTTTTTCTCTTTTATTGAATATTTTTCTTTATTTACATTTCAAATTTTATCCCCTTTCCAGATCTCCCCTCCAGAAACCCTCTATCTCATTCCCCTTCTCCCTGTTTCTATGAGGGTGCTCCCTCATACACCCATTACCACCTTATGCCCTGGCATTTCCCTGAACTGGAGCATCGAACCCCCTCAGACCCAAGGTCCGCACCTCCCACTGATGTTCAACAATGCCATCCTCTGCCACATAAGTGGCTAGAGTCATTGGTCCCTCTATGTGTACTCTTTGGTTGGTGGTCCATTCCCCTGGAGCTCTAGGGGTCTGGCCAGTTGACACTTTTGCTTCCCCCATGGGGCTGCAAATAACCTCAGCTCCTTTACTCCTTTCTCCATCTCCTCCACTGGGGACTCCATGCTCAGTCCAATGGTTGGCTGTGAGCATCTGCCTTTGTATTTGACAGGCTCTGGCAGAGCCTCTCAGGATTCTGTCATATCAGGCAAGCACTTCCCAGCACCCCCAATAGTTCCTGGGTTTGGCCACTGTATATTGGATGGATCCTCAGGTAGGGCAGTCTCCGATGGCCTTTCCTTCAGTGTCTGCTCCACACTTTGTCTTCATATTTCCTTCTGTGAGTATTTGTTCCCCCTTCTAATGAGCATTGAAGCATACACATTTTGGTTTTCTTCTTGAGCTTCATATGATCTGTGAATTGTATCTTGGATATCCTCTTATCTGTGAGTGTATAATGTGTTTTCTTTTGTGACTGGGTTATGATCCAGCATGTAATAAGGACACATGCTCCACTACGTTCATAGCAGCCATATTAATAATACCAAGAAGCTAGAAACAACCCAGATGTCCCTCAACAGAGGAATGGGTACAGAAAATGTGATACATTTACACAATGGTATACTACTCAGCTATTAAAAACAACAACTTCATGAAATTCACAGGCAAATGGATTGAACATGAAAATATCCTGAGTGAGGAATGCCTATCCTTTTCTGAAAGGAAATGTAGAGGAATGGATCTACGTTAGAGAGGGGGTAGCAGGGAGAGCTGTAAGGAGTGGAATGAGGGGAAGCTGTGGTAATGATGTGTTGGATGAGAGAAGAGTTATCATTTAACAAAAACAAAAGAAAAGAAAACCAATGCAATTAATGTTTTTTAAAAGAGATTTCTTCCATAGTATTGAAATATTGATAATTTAATTGAAAAGAGAGATTTGGTAATGACTGAAGAATGTTAATACTTTAATGAAAACTTTTTCATTAATATCTTCTACTTAATATGGGTATATGGATATATTCTTTACATCTGTGACTGTTTTTTCTTATACTACAAAAAACCTAATTTATAGGAATCATATAAAACAGAAATGTGCACAATACATGAAATCTTCATCTGGACTCTGCTTGCTTAAAAGAGGGAAATATTGCAATGAGTTGCATAATGAGTCAGTCACAGAACTTTTCCTGTGAGCAAATAGCAATCCATCTAAGCTCAATGTGCCGAGTGAGACCATTCCAGTAATAACCATTAAGACTCAGAAAAGAGAAGTAAAAGCATACCAGAAAGTGAGAGAGATTGGCTCATTAAAACTGAATTCACCTTCCCCCACAGGACACTCTTGCACATTCTCCTTAATATGGAGAATTCTGGCTGACATTTTCAATAGACATTTATAACTCAGTTCCTGGATGAAACACAGAAAGAAATGGGTGTTACATGCACAGCGGAAATACTAGACTACTATTTTTTTCCAGTTTGGCAGAAAAATATATCAAATAAACAACTTTAACAGAGTTTGTTATTACATCTAGACATGAGTTTCCTTAGATTTTGCAAAATGTACTCATTTTGTAAATAGCTCTTAATCTACATTTTAATCTAGTAGGTAATTTGATTAAAAGAAATTTTATGATTTGCACCTGGCTTCAGAAGTAATTTTTACTATTCATGATTTTAATATTGAAAATTTACTCTAATAATATGTTGATAATGGATAATGTGCACACCAGAAATTACGTAAAATAAGATAAAATTCCATTTTCTGTCTACTAAGTATTGTTGCATGGTGATATCATTGTAGTCTATTTATAACATGTTAATATATTTTATAATGAAAATGTGCATTTTTTAATGAAAACTTGCTCTGTAGACTATACTGGCCTCAAACTCAAGAGATTTGCCTTCATCTGCTTTCCAAGTGCTATGATTAAAGGTGTGCACCACCAAAGCCAGCTGTATAAGCCATTGTTACACAGTACCTATGAACAGTAGTTGTTAGATATGACATTCTAATATAGGCATAAAATATTCTTCATAGTCTCATGTCATTACATCTATTTAGACTATACATATGAGAGAATCATAATATATGTGTTTTTTCTGTGTCTTTTCTACTTTACCTAATATAATAGCCTATAATTTCACCCATTATACTGAAAATTAATTTTAAAGTTTAAAGCATATACTGTAAAGATAACATGTTTTGTCAACATACATTTATCTTGATAATTAATGGTTAATTATTTAATTTTGCTGCCATGAATAGTGTTGTAATTAGTATTGCTATACTGGTTCCTAGTCAATGCATACTTTGTGTCTTTCATATATAAAGTCAGGAGTGATAAAGCTTGAATATATGATATTAATAGTTTTATATTATTGTGCTAAATAGTCTTGAAGCAATGAAGAATGCAGGGGTAACTCATGGGCATGTGTGGTTATATCCAAAAGTTGTGCTTTATATTCAGCTGTGTAATGTTGAACAGCAGCCTAGTACTAGAAAATCCTATCTAAAAGTACTAAACTAAAAATCTATCATACTTTCAAATTGTGAATTTACTATTTTGGCTAATGGGGTTGTTTCTTGTACTATTAAAATTGATTTTCTGTTACATGATACTATTTCCTCTGGAGTGTTAGTGTTAGAAGATGGTACTCATATCTACTATCCATGCACACAGAAATATAAGAATGAGGAAGACTTCTTTCTGTTCTCACTCTACAGATGGTGTTGGGCAGGGATTTGTGTTAACACAGCTAATGCCCTTCACTTTCTCCACCTGGAGTCTTTTGAACTGAATGATTCAGCACTCATAGTGATGGTAGGCTGACTAATGTAACCGTTGCTTGACTGGCCTGACTTTGGTTCATCCCACTCTCTCACCCTTCTTACTCTCAGTTTTCCAGATTTTTCTTTAGGAACACTAATTATCTTAGTAATCATATTCTTTTATCATTGAAATTACTATAATTAAATTTATTTAGCATGTTTTTATTTCTAGTTCTTAGAATAACATCTATACCCTGTTATTGGTCAACAAAATTTTGTGTCCACTTTCTTCCCAGTTCATTATTACTGTCTATAAAGTCCTCTGCTGATAATTTTTAAACACATATACCCAGACACCTCCTTTCCATTTTATATTTAAACAGCATATAAACAGCTCGTTGTATCTTATATCTTGCAGTATTCCACCCTCCTTTTTGAAAAAATTTCCCCAGCTCTCCATAACTGACTTTTGCCGTACTTTAAACTTCAATTGGAATAAGAACTGCATTAGTGTCTTAGGGACACTTCAGCAAGTTGCCACAAATTTGAAACCTTTATATCAGTTTATTTTCCCACAAACCAGAAGACTGAAAATCTAAAATTACAGAATCAGCAGTGTTGGAGTTTCTTTGGGCAATTATGAGACAATTTACCTCAATGTTGCTACAAGCTTAAACATATATTGTCCATTCCAAGTTTTAGTTTAATGATTGTTCATAATTCTTTCTTTCATAGTGCATTCATCATATCAAGTTAGGTTTGATTCTAATTATCTCATATTTTATAATTTAAGGAAAATGTTATTTTTAAAATTTGTATAATTCTTAATTTTTATTGGTTATTTATTTATATTTCAAATGTTATTCTTCTTCCTGGTGTCTCCTCCACAAACTCCCTATACAATCCTCCCTACCCCTGCTTCTATGAGGGTGCTCCTCCACCTGTCCACTCCCACTAGAATTCCCCTATGCTGGGGCATCAAGCTTTCACAGGACCAAGGCCTTTGCCTCCCATTGATGCCAAATAAAGTCCTTCCTTTGCTACCTATACAGATGGAGACACGGGTCCCTCAATGTGTGCTCTTTGGCTGGTAGTTAAGTCCCTGAGAGCAGTGGAGGATCTGGTTGGTTGGTACTGTTGTTCTTCCTATTGGGTTTCAATCCCCTTCAGGTCCTTCAGCTCTTCCCCTAACTCTTCCACTGGGGTCCCTATGCTAACATTACATTAAAACCTCCAAGATTTCTGGTATCAGTGAAATCATCTGATGAAAACATGCTCAAACTCTCATATTGCCTTCTTTATATGCTTTCTGTAAGTTATATCCTCATGTAATAGGTTTATTGACTAAGTTAAGTAATAGTTTGTTATATACTTTCCAAATATAGAATTAAATTCTGAATATGATTGACTTTGTGTGCTATTATTCCTCTTTGTTCTTAACTCTAATGTCCTTCCAAAATATAGCACAAAGAAACTCCTCATATATTTGGTGTCTTATGAATTATTAATGTAAAATTATTTTAAAATGTATTATAAGTACCAGTTTTTTGAAATATGGTTATTTTAATGATATATTATGTGAAAAATACACATAACATTTTAATTTTTCCTTAACGTTGTAGGCCAGGGTTTCTGTTTAATGATCATCAAGGTTATGTGAGTTTCCGTCCTCCTTTTAAAAAGATCCAATAGAACTTAAGTGCAATTCAAGAGTGAGTCTCCATTACATTAATGTAGCACAAAATCCAATTTTTGGCAAAGTTCCCAGGCAATTGGGGTTACAAAGTCATCTTGTCCTCCATATTTTTTGTATAATGGCAAAACCTGAATCATCATGATATATGGCAACATAGCTGAGAAGGTCAACCTCTTTCCCAAAGAGACTTGATTACTTCCATTGTCAGCTGCCATCTATCTGCTGCATAATAATTATATTAATTTTAAGGAAGGATAAATCATGGTGGGACAACTGAAACCACTCTCAACATGTCATCTCAAAAGTGGACATAATATTCAAGGAAATACCACTTCATTAAGAACTTAATAATTTCTTCATGGTCTCAGTGAACTAAAGGATAGACTTAATTTGTAATATTATCATTTTCTTAATACATATTTTATAGCTAAAGGTAAATTTTAATATATTAGAACTTTACATTACCAGTGTTTAAGAATTTCAAAGTGTTCCTTTACTATATATTGTAAAATAAGCCAATTATTCCTAAAGATTTCAAAAATGTGCTGGGTTTTCATAACACTGTTTTACAAAGAATCTACTGCAAAAGTTGTCATGAAAGTGTCAGTTTTACTTAATGCAATTTTTTAAAAAAATTAAAATATTTTAGTCAATTTTACCTTAGAAAACAGATAAAAACATCAATAAAAGCTGTAGGAAATTCACTAGAAGAAGTAAAACGTAATTTGTTTTTTGCTATAGTTCGGACATGTAGCATTTTCATTATACAGTCATACAACCTTTAATGAAACTGGTGGACATCATTCAGAATGCATGGATGTGGGCAAGTGAGCTTCCTGAAGTTGGTTCACTGTTTTGCACAGTAGCGATGGCTGTATTGGAATTGGAGTGTGTGAAGGGTGTAGGTGGTTCATCTCTTGATTGCTTCTTGCTGCTGTTGTACTTTCTCATGTTTGTCATTGCTGTATTCCTCCTGTATCTAATATGGCATGTGAATAAGAATGGAAAGACCTCACTCCCTGTAGTCTGGTGCAATTGCATCCTTGGAGACAGTCTACTCTATTGAGAAAATTTTCTGCTGGCCAATATTGAGAAGAGCTTTCATAGAATAATATAGTTTAGTTAATTTCATGCTTTTACAGAATTTCCAATGTGATTTGAAGAGTTTTAGGAAGTTAGCATAGTTGATAGAAAGGAGATGGGTTTGACTTTTTTTGGCAGAATGATAAAATAAAGTTAGAATCCTGTCTAAAGGAAATGCAGTGACAAAGAGTGGAGCAGAGACTGAAGGAAAGGCCATCCAGAGACTGTGCCACCTAGGGATCCACCTCATCTACAGCCACCAAACCCATACACTATTGCTGATGTCAAGAAGTGCATGCTAACAGGAGCCTGGTATAGCTGTCTCCTGAGAGGCTTTGCCAGTATCTAACCAATACAGATGCAAAAACTCTCAGTTATTCATCAGACTGAGTATGGGAACCCAATGGAAGAGTTAGGGGAAGGAATGAAAGAGCTAAAGGGATTGCAACCCCATAGGAGTAATATCAATATCAACTAACCAGAACTCCCAAAGCTCCCAGGGACTAAACCAGCAATGAAAGGGTACACATGGAGGGACCCATTCATATGGAACAGAAGATGGCCTTATCTGGCATCAATGTGAGTGGAGGCCCTTGGTCCCGTGGAGGCTTAATGCTCCAGTGCTCAGAAGGGAGTGGATGAGTGGGAGTGAGTGGGTGGGGAGCACTCTTATAGAGGCAGATGGAGGGGGATGGAATTGGGGGTAAGTGAAGGAGAAACAGGGAAGGGGGACAATATTTGAAATGTAAATAAATAAAGTAACTAATAAAAAAAATCTGAAAAAAGAGTACACTGTGCCCCTCCTTGTCAAATAGTGGCAGCTACATAGGTTAGAAAAGAAACACAGTGAGCTTTCATTTGTTACAAGTATGCAATTGTACTAGGAAGAGAAGAATAGGCCTGGAACAAGTTAATAGAGAAAACATTCATTCTGGATTAGATCTGAGTTCCTTGACCCTGTGAACTAGGGATGGAGTTGAAGGTCTCAGTGTGCACTGTGAAAAGACAAAGTTATGAATAAAGAGTAAATAATTTTTAGAGAACAGATGATTAGCCATTTTAGCTGAAAATGACTTCAAAAATAATGCATAAGATAGATGATCTGTTTTTTGGTAAATTCAAGTTGTCATCAGCTAAGCACAGGGGAAAAACTCGCTATTATAGACTTAGCCTGCTTAAACTTTGTTAATCAATGACAAAAGAATTATTGCTTTGTAGATATGATGAATATGTGGAGAGAAAGATATATGTAAAATATTCAGTTAGGTATGACTTTCAAAAGAAGAATATATAGCCATTAATCCTGTGTAATTTCTTTTTGTGTAATGATTTTAATTTGTTTTTGAAGAATATGTTTTTATGGCCATTGTTTTTGGTGAATATCTAACTTGCAGCTATGAGGTGATCTTTTTCCTCTCACAATAAAGTTTTGTCTTAGGGGATATTAAAAGGCTAAGAGAAAAGTTAAAGGTGGTAGAGCTTGTCGGAGCCTGCTCCATCTACTAAGTGTGTTTGAGTGTGTGCCTGAGTTACATCATCACAGACTCCACATTTCCTCCTTGGATCACTGAACACACGGTCGGGGCTGACCTTCGACAAGAAACCAACAACCAATAAGCAAGCAAACAAATAACTGAAGGAGAAGATGAAGGATATTTAGCACTGGACGTTCAGTTAAACCAAAGTTTGGTTTTTAGTTGAAATAAACCGAGGTTGCAGTAAACCCTCAAAGCTTGGCACTATGAACATTTTGGCTGGGTAATTGTTGCTTGTGAAGCATTTGCGTCACGGTTCAGTAGCATTCTGCTCAACTTATTAACTTCAGGATGATAACCTATCCTCTTTCTGCATGACAGGCCAAAATATGTACAAAAAATTGTCAAACATCCTTTGGAGTGGTTTAAAAGAGATGAAGTTTCCGCGGTTGAGAACTTCCAAATCACAACTAACAAACTAAGCAATATACCTGCTGTATTAGAATGATAGCAGGCTTATATCTGTAGTGGCATTTGCTTGACATTAGTAGTCTTTCCTTTTTATCTTTTCTTTTTTAATTTTATTTAATCATTTTTATTTCTTTACACTCCATATTTTAGGCCCCTCCCGGTCCACCCTTGACTGTTCTACATCCCATACCTTCTATCCACCCCTCTCCCCCATCTTCATGAGGATGTCCCCACCCCCATCCCCCATCCCACCAGACTGCTCTACTCCCTGGGTCCTCCAGTCTCTTGAGGGTTAGGTGCATCTTCTAGGAACCCAGACTCAGCAGTTGGGGGCCTCATATCAGCTGGTGTATGCTGCCTGGTTGGTGGTCTAGTGTCTGAGAGATCTTTGCGGTCCAGGTTAATTGAGACTGCTGGTCCTCCTACTAAGACTGGGGAACATGATCAGATATTAGACCGGGGAAAAACGATTGAAGCCCTGAGGGCCAGCAGAATGCATGAAGACTGGCAACCTCAGGAGGCAGAAGGTAGGTGGTTCATCCAGAATATACTGGACACCGTGGAGGTAAGAGAGTCTTGGGACTCAAAGGGAGGGACCTTAGATGAAATGCCCTACAGTGGGGAGAGGGAACTTGTGAAGCCCACCACCAAAAGAAAGACAGGGCATCAAATAGAAGGATGGGGTTGCCATCCCACATTCAAAAACTCTCACCCAGAATTATTCCTGTCTGAAAGAACTGTAGGAACAGAAAATGGAGAAAAGCCTGAGGTCCAGTGACAGGCCCAAAGTAGGATCCAGCTCAAGGGGAGGACCCAAGTTCTGACACTGTTACTGAGGCTATAGAGTGTTCACAAAAAGGGACCTATCATGACTGCCCTCTGAAAGACCCAATAATAGTCTTTCAAATAACACACATAACACAAAGAGCTTAGGCTCTTACCCAGTTGGATAAGGGAGTACTAACTTTTAATTGATTGCAAGAAATTCATGTAGATTCATAAGCAAAGAAGAATCCTTCATGGAACTATCCAATGATATATCAACACATTTTGGAAAATAGATACACAAAGAGTATAATTATGCTAATTACTTTTAATTTGCTGCTAAGTTAAAGTAAAATGACAAAATTAATAAAGTAGTTATGAATAGAGACATTTTTTACTAAACTGCATGTCATCTTTAGAATGTAAACATAAAGACTATAAAACTGAGTGTGATTTTTTCAAAAATTGAACCAAAGAAATAACAAAATGAAGAAATATATAGCTCGCAGCATCATAAATCAAACAAAAATTGATTAAAAAGAAATAGAAAGACCACAGGAAGTACATCATATTTCATTCTAATTAAACTTTCTGTCAGTTAATTAAACATAAAATTAGGAGTAGTTCAAGAATCAGAGAGTGAGAACATAAAATTTTCTTTAGAAAGTCACAGAGATATAAAACATTAAGTATCTTAAGAAAAATAAAACATGGGCAGTATCCCTTATCAACTTTTTTTTGTAACATACTAGAAGCTTAAAGAAAGAAAAAATCCTAAATTTGAGATTTTAAAAGATATATATATATATATATATATATATATATATATATATATATATATAATTCTGAAACAGTTTTAGGAAGGCTGTACTCATTCCTGCATGTTAAGTGAATTTAATACACTTAATTTTTTAAACCTTATCTTTAAGTTATCTTGGGCAAGAATGTCAATATGTTTTGGAATATGTCCTACATGAAGTGTATATAAATTGTTTCTCGTCCACAGAATGGATAGTGGCACAACAACTCATTCAGGAGAGTCTGTTCATCTCCCTATCTATATGTATAGTGTTTTAATACTTTTGCAGTTACTGTATTATGTGTTTCCATAGATGTGATGTATGAAGAAACAGTCTTTTTTTAATGTTGTCCCTACCATCTTTTTTTAAAAAGGTTTATTTATTTTATTTTAAGTATATGAGTACGCTGTAGATGTACAGATGGTTATGAGCCATCATGTGGTTGCTGGGAATTGAACTCAGGACCTCTGCTTTCTCTGTCCCAAAGGTTTATTTATCATATGTACACTGTAGCTGTCTTCAGACATACCAGTAGAGGACATCAGATCTCATTATGGATGGTTGTGAGTCACCATTTGGTTGCTGGGATTTGAACTCAGGATCTTCAGGAGAGCACTCAGTGCTCTTAACAGCTGAGCTATCTCTCCAGCTCAGAAACAGTCTTCTTAATAAAATGAACATAGGAGGATAACTACAACTATTATATTTATTGTTGCACTTAGGTTTTCAGAGTTGACATTAGCCTCTGTCTTGCCCATGATAAACATTATTCTCTGTTAAAAATTTTATAAATCTTCATTTACTTAATCTCTGCTCCCTCCTCAGAGCATTGGCTTTTATTACCCAGGTTCTGCTAATTATATTAATTCTGACTCTGTATCTTTGCATGAATGTGAAAGCACATTTGTAGGTGGAGCAATGAAAAGCATGAGCAAGAAGAAGAGAGTTTGTCTTTGTATTTAGTGACTAGTGTGGACCAAACGCTAATTTATATTCAGCCCTGTGGATCTTACTGTATCAACGATGAACCAAACAATTAACACGGAATTCTTGTTACCTCGTGTAAGATATTGTTAGTAGGGGAAAATGATAATATTAGAGATTGTAAGTAAGATTTAAAATTTTATTTTCCAAATATCTATCAGATTTAATTGATACTAATCTACACAATTAATACGATTTACCACCCAACCAAACGATGGTTAATTAAATATCAAGTATTGATGTATTTGTCTCAGCTCTACTTGAGTTGTGGAAACAGGAGGATTCTAATTTACCAGTTAACAACCTGGTATGCCTAACTAGTTCTAAATTAATAAAATAAAATAAAATAAAATAAAAGTAACTGTGAAATCTATTCACTATATTATTAAAACACATAGAATAAATATAAAATGTTTTATTTACTAATATGATCTTGGATTCAGTGATTTAAAAACTAAACTTTGCATATATACTAAGTCACAAGACTATGAGATCAGTTAACAATAGAGCAAAAATTTAACAGGGTAAACTTTTATAGTATGAAAATGAAGTCTAAGCATAAAACTGAAAATAGAAATCAGTTATTAAAAATTATCAAACATCAAAATATCAATACAGTCCTTTTAGAACACAAATTAGTTAAAAGTCTGTATTCATTTGTAAATAATAAGGAGAAATAAAACGAAACAAACATAAGCCAGCAATATGTGGAATCTTTGTTCCTAAAATTTAAGAAATGATTGCCAAAAGCAATCTACAGATTCAATGCAAACCCCATCAAAATTCCAACTCAATTCTTCAACGAATTAGAAAGGGCAATCTGCAAATTCATCTGGAATAACAAAAAAACAAGGATAGCAAAAACTCTGCTCAAGGATAAAACAACCTCCTGTGGAATCACCATGCCTGACCTAAAGCTGTACTACAGAGCATTTGTGATAAAACCTGCATTGTAATGGTGTAGCAACAGACAAGTTGACCAATGAAATTGAATTGAAGACCCAGAAATGAACCCACACACCTATGGTCACTTGATCTTTGACAAGGGAGCAAAAACCATCCAGTATAAAAAGGACAGCATTTTGAACAAATGGTGCTGGCACAACTGGTGGTTATCATGTAGAAGAATGCAAATTGATCCATTCCTATTTCCTTGTACTAAGGTCAAATCTAAGTGGATTAAGGAACTCCACATAAAACCAGAGACACTGAAACTTATAGAGGAGAAAGTAGGGAAAAGCCTCGAAGATATGGGTACAGGGGAAACATTCCTGAATAGAAAAGCAATGGCTTGTGCTGTAAGATCAAGAATCTACAAATGGGTCCTCATAAAGTTGCAATGCTTCTGCAAGGCAAAAATCACCATCAATAAAACAAAAAGGCCACCAACAGATTGGGAAAGGATCTTTACCTATCTTAAATCAGATAGGGGACTAATATCCAATGTATATAAAGAACTCAAGAGAGTGTACTCCACAAAATCAAATAACCCCATTAAAAACCCCAGAGCTAAACAAAGAATTCTCACCTGAGGAATACTGAATGGCTGAGAAGCACCTGAAAAAATGTTTAACATCTTTAATCATCAGGGAAATGCAAATCAAAACAACCCTGAGATTCGACCTCACACCAGTCAGAATGGCTAAGATCAAAAATTCAGGTGACAGCAGATGCTGGCAAGGATGTGGAGAAAGAGGAACACTTCTGCATTGTTGGTGGGACTGCAAGCTTGTACAACCACTCTGGAAATCAGTCTGGTGATTCCTCAGAAAATTGGACATAGTACTACTAGAGGATCCCACAATACCTCTCCTGGGCATATATCCAGAAGATGTTCCAACCGGTAAGAAGGACACATGCTCCACTATGCTCATAGCAGCCTTATTTATAATAGCCAGAAACTGGAAAGAACCCAGATGTCCCTCAACAGAGGAATGGATACAGAAAATGTGGTACATTTACACAATGGAGTACAACTCAGCTATTAAAAAGAATGAATTTATGAAATTCCTAGGCAAATGGATGGACCTGGAGGGCATCATCCTGAGTGAGGTAATCCAATCACAAAAGAACTCACACAATATGTACTCACTGATAAGTGGATATTAGCCCAGAAACTTAGAATACCCAAGATATAAGATACAATTTGCAAAACACATGAAACTCAAGAAGAACGAAGACCAAAGTGTGGACACTTTGCCCCTTCTTAGAATTGGGAACAAAACCCCCATGAAAGAAGTTACAGAGACAAAGTTTGGAGCTGAGATGAAAGAATGAAACCATCTAGAAACTGCCATATCCAGGGATCCATCCCACTCAGCTTCCAAATGCTGACACCATTGCATACACTAGCAAGATTTTGCTGAAAGGACCCAGATATAGCTGTCTCTTGTGAGACTATGCTGGGGCCTAGCAAACATGGAAGTGTATGTTCACAGTCAGCTATTGGATGGATCACATGGCCTCCAATGGAGGAGCTAGAGAAAGTAACCAAGGAGCTAAATGGATCTGCAACCCTATAGGTGGAACAATAATATGAACTAACCAATACCCCCCGGAGCTAATGTCTCTAGCTGCATATGCATCAAAAGATGGCCTAGTTGGCCATCAATGGAAAGAGAGGCCCGCTGTTCGTGCAAACTTTATATGCCTTAGTACAGGGGAACGCCAGGGCCAAGAAGTGGGAGTGGGTGGGGAGCGTGTGAGGGCCTTTTGGGATAGCATTGGAAATGTAAATGAAATAAATACCTAAAAAATACACAACAAAAGAATTATGACTCTATAAAATCATTATATTTTTAAGAATCATGTAAAATTAATTAATTGATTATATTTTAGGATAATTTTCTTCAAAAGTATTTTTTTCATTTTATTGTGAACATACTTGAACAGTAGTATTCCTTCTATTCCCTTGTTTGTATAGTTCCAACTGATATGACTTTATTAATTAATTAATTATTAAAAAGGGTTTCTCTGTTTATCCCAGGCTGTCTTGCAACTCAGAACTCACACCGTAGACCAGGATGGTCAAATTCAGAGATGCACCAGCCTCTGCCTTCAAATCCTGGGACTCAAGGCATGTACCTTTTTATTTAGTATTTTATTTTTAGAACAAGTAAGGGTGACACATTCTGCTTTCTATTTAAATAGTATGGCATAGTAAAGTGAACTCCTTTTTTTAAACCACATTTTTTATTAGATATTTTCTTCATTTACATTTCAAATGCTATCTCAAAAGTCCCCTATGCCCTCCAACTGCTCTGCTCACTCTCAGTTCTTGACTCTGGAATTCCCCTGTACTGGGGCATATAAAGTTTGCTAGACCAAGGGGCCTCTCTTCCCAGTGATCTCCCACTAGGCCAGCTTCTGTTACATATGCAGCTAGAGACACGAGCTCTGGGGATACTGATTAGTTCATATTGTTGTTCCACCTTTAGAGTTGCAGACCCCTTCAGCTCTTGGGTATTTTCTCTAGCTCCTATATTGGGGCCCCTGTGTTCCATCATATAGATGACTGTGAGCATCCACTTCTATATTTGCCAGACACTGGCAAAGCCTCCCAGGAAACAGCTATAGTCAGGGTCCCTTCAACAAAATCTTTCTGGCATATGTAATAGTGTCTGCCTTTGGTGGCTGATTATGGGATGGATCTCCAGATGGGGTAGTCTCTGGATGGTTCATCCTTTCATCTTAGCTCCAAACTTTGTCAATGCTTCATTCCTCCCTAGACAATGGAAAAAAATACCATGGAAGGAGTTGCAGAGGCAAAGTGAACACTCTTAAGACAATTTGTTCTTAGAGACTCCATTGTTATCAGCTGTCGTGCTGGGAAAGAGATGTGATTTTTCATGATCGCTTTATTTGCCCTGAAAGCAATTGCACAACAGATCTCCATATATGCCCATAGTGTACAATCTTAACTAGCTCATTAACTCTGGATTCAGTCGAACATGATTGACAATATACCTGGAAAATTTATGAGATGTATAGACATGCATAATCACAAGCTAAACCACTTCTGCTGAAGGACATTTACATCTATTTTTTTCTTCCTGATATTATAGGGCAGTAACCATCTGCATAATGATTAGGTGTGTTTGGCACATAGTACCCAACCAATATACCTTAGCCATTTTCTAAAGTAAAATGCTTCTTTATTGCCACAAAGGTTTTCCTTTATAAGAATTAAACATTGTGTATAGTTTATTTTCACAGCAATTACACCCTATGATAGAAGTTGGTTCCAGGAGAGGGGTATTGTTGTGATAAGCCTGACTATGCTTTTGTTTGAAGGAATGTGGATTTGGGGATTTGGGAAAGCAGTTGAATATTTTAAGCAAGGCTTAATGGGCCATCCTTGTAGGAATATGGCAGACATGGTACTGGAGAAAGAACTGAGAGTTCTATATCTTGATCTGACTACAGCTAGGAGAAACTATGTTCCAGGAAGCTAGAAGAGTCATAAAGCCTAACACCACAGTGACACTCTTCCTCCAATGAGGCCATGCCTACTACAACAAGGACATGCCTCCTAATTTTGCCACTCACTGGGCCAAGCAAACAACCATACCACCTCTGCTACATCGAAGTAGATTAAAAGTAAAAGATAACCATCCTATATAAAGCCACATGATTTGGGTATTATTAATATATTTGAAGTGATTGGTAGAGTGAAAATATTACTCATGACATATATGTAGTTTTCACTGTCCTTAATGTTGGGTTTTATGCAAGCATACATTTGCTTATTTAGATAGGATTTGCATTAAAATCTACATATAGAGATGTATGCTCCAGATACAGGTGAAGGCTCCAGGAGAATGATTTGACAAGAAAAACAAGTCCACGATAAAATGCCAGACTTAACATATCATTGCATGTGAGGGCTTGAGGGCACAGAGAATGAAGAAGAAGAGGAATGGATGATCAGAGCAAACTCTTTTATTAATTAAACTGCTATTGGCATTTGTTTGGATATTTTAAATTATTTTGATCAGAGCAGTGCCATGATTTGTGTTTTGATGGAAAGAACCTTCTCTGTGCTAAATGAGCTTATTTTGATCAGAACTCTGCAGAGAAATCAAAGGCTGGTGATGTGCACAGTTCACTAAGGAATGCAGCCCAATTTTATAGCCAGATGTGAATTTGCAAAAATCTGCACCTGGTGCTCTCTTATTGAACATGACATGGAATTGCACAGAATTCCATCTCAGTCTCGGAAGTAGTATACCATGGCTGACATCTGGGTTACATGAGTGTCCAAACCAATTGTGAAATACAGCTTCTTGATGCAGAAGGTGACGATAAGGAGATTCATCTTATTGGTTACCTGAGAAACAGAAATGACATGGAAGCATGAATTGGCTGCATTTTGTTCTTCATTACATGTCCAAAAGCTAACCCAAAGGTGCAAGGAAATGTTATTTGATGTTGTTATTGTTATTTTTTTCTGAGAATTAAATCAGTCTCTGTGAACCAATGAACCAAGTATTATACCAAGTCCATATATCATTACAGGGAATGAAAGCAGAACAGCTTGAAGTTCTTAATATGTTTTATGTATGTTTCTCAAATAACAAGTAACATATACGTTTATAAAATAGCAAGAGTCAGAATGTACTAAGCATAAGGGTTATTGTTATTGACAGAGAAAGCCTAGGAAGAGTAGATACAAGCATAAAAATGGATTGCTCATTTCTAAGTTATGGCCTCTGTAAGGAGCCCAGAGAAAGACAGAAATATATGTAGCTAACTTCAAGCATCTCCTGGTTATGCCTTTTGTTAAAATTCTTGTTGATTTTGGAAGAATTCTCTAAAACTTTTCCATATTGATAAACTCTCCACCTAGTGTCACATTTAAATGCTGAAAGACAGACTATAATTGGGCTATAAATTATTCTCACTTAGAATATGATAGGCATTTGAAGCATGAATGGTTGAACACATTTTTGAGTGAAGATAACAGATGTTTATTTGAACTCTCTAAACTAAATTTATCATGATGTCAATAAGCAATTACAGTGCATTCCACAGAGCAAGTGCCTTTTATTTTACATACACTATGCATTCCATCTTTCCTTCCAAATGCATAACCCAAAATTTTACCGCTAACTTATGAATATACATGGAGGCAGATCAGGATTACAGTTACTAAAGTAAATTATTATTTTGTATGTACACCAATTTCAAAATAATTCATGAAATACAAATTTCTTCAATATAAATGCAGATTCCAAATGAAATTATTGTTATACTTTTCTAAAGATAGTATCTGGTAGAATTGCTGAAAATATAATAATTATTCTTTGCCTAAAGTATAATTATTTGATATCTGATTTTTATTTTAATATTCAGTGACCTAGATATGATACAAAACTATATTTAAAAATGTTAAACTGCATTAATTTCTGCACACTGGCATATTTTTGTTTAAATAGAATCAGAGCATATAAACAACTTACCCAAAGCTGTGTAATTAGAAAATGAGAGAGAAAACTCTGTGCTTCATGCTTGATAGCTCATCTTATTTTAGGTTGTATTTTAACATTTTCAAGAGCAAAAATCTACCAACAAATTATTTCAGCATTTTGATATTTGACTTGATAACAAAAGCACATATTGAATTAGAAGATCTTGATTCACTCTACTCTTTGACTATAGCAAGAGGACACTGGAAATTATATGAATGAGGTTGCATATTATTTCTAAAAATTAAATGTGAAGGTTCAAATTAATAATATTCAGGAATATATAATGATGAAATTGTAACATCTTAGGTTTTTCAGAGGCTGGAATACATAGAAATCACAAGAAGTCATATGTGGCTTGATGCCTGACTGCATGCTTATGTCCTCACAGTTTGGAGAGGAGAACATTATCAAGTGAACTGTTACTATTTGAAATAACTTGTCCTTTGAAAGCTGAACTGGGTTCTAGTTCTTCATACATGAAACAGAGAACATACAATCGTGTTAAGAGAAAACTTTTCTAATAGAAACTGCTCTTGTCATTTGCAAAACCAGACACAATTTTTGAGAATGCTGGTAGCTCTTCTATGAGGCAGTTTGGTAACAAAAGAAGAATTTTCACATTGTGAATAAATACAAGGCAAATACTCAGGGTTTCTTAACTTAAGTAAGACTTAAGTCAATATAGTAAGATATATAAATAAATGAAGTAAGATATATAATATAATATGCATAACATATTTAATATAGTAAGACTTAGTGAAAATTTTATTCTGTTCTTCTAGACTGCAAAAATCTGGGTTTATTATATGTTTGTAGAGACAAATAATTGATATACAGTACAAATATATTGAGATCACAGACCCTGTTAGCATTAATATATATTCATAACACTTGCATGTCTTTATGAAGAACTGGGATGACTCTGCAGCAAAACCCTTCTCATAATGTCAGCATCTTTCATTCAGTATTTTCTCTCTGCACAGCAGCACACAGGATGAATCTTTTATTCCTCTAAAACATTTTCAATCTCTTTTAAATTAGTTATAATTTTCTTACCCAAAATACTATAAAAACCTGGTAATGTTTACAGCATAAACACAAGCTGAACCTCACATCTTAAATTAAGCAAAACATTTCATTTTCTAATTTAATTATAGTTTATAGTCATAATACATAAGCAAATTATGCTCATTCTCCATTTATTTGCTTTTATTTTTTAATTTCTTTTCTATTAATGCAATGTAAACCATGAAGCGATTAAGGTGATATGAAAGACATGTAAAGTAAAATATGAGAGAAACACTCACTAGCTTTCCATGTGTTCGTGCACGCATGTGTGTGTGTGTGCATGTGTGTGTGTGTGTGTGTGAGAGAGAGAGAGAGAGAGAGAGAGAGAGATTAAAGGCTGTATCATTCACTGCATATGGGGTGTATGGAAACTCCAGAAAATGAGTCATTATGAGCCCAGTGATTCCTAACCTGTAGGTTTGCAATCCCTCGAATGACCTTTTGACAGGGATGACATATCAGATATTCCGCATATGAGATATTTAGTTTACAATTCCCAACTATCAAAATTATAGTTATAAAGTATTAATGAAAATAGTAACATGAGGAACTGTATTCAAGGGTCACAGTATTAGGCAGGTTGAGATCCACTGATATAAACTCAACTTTAGATCTGACTTAATTTTAAAAGATGTTTGTTAAGTTAATCTTCATACAAATTTTATTATGACGGAGAGACAAGGAGTAAGATAGAAAAAAAAAAAAAACAAAAACAAACAAACAACAAAAAAACAAAGCCGGGCAGTGGTGGCACACACCTTTAATTCCAGCACTTGGGAGGCAGAGGCCGGCAGATTTTTTGAGTTCAAGGCCAGCCTGGTCTACAGAGTGAGTTCCAGTTCAGCCAGGGAAACACAAAGACACCCTGTCTCAAAAAAAAAAAAAAAGGAAGGAATGAAAAAAAATCTCGTGGATCCAGAAGGGAGGGGGATGTGCTGAAGAATTCTGGGAAATTGGACCAGGAAGTGGGACAACATTTAGAATGTCAAAAATAAAATAATTTAATGCAAAAAATTAAAAGAAAGGAAAAATGTAAAAGACACAAAAGGAAGGAAGGAAGGAAGGAAGGAAGGAAGGAAGGAAGGAAGGAAGGAAGGAAGGAAGGAAGGGAAAAAAGAAAAGCAGCTTAGTTTACTTCATATATCAATTTTCTCCACAATGATAAAAATATGTTTGTAAAATATGATTAAAATGCATGTAATTAAATAAAATCTAAATGTGTCTAAAATGAGAATAAAACATTATCATAACATGTTAATCCTGGAGTGCACACACTTAACTATGATTCAGTTTTAATTTACTGTGAATGATTCTAATCCAAATGGCAGACAACAATTGTTCTACAACTTTTGAGTTACTGATTCAGTCTTGGGAACTGGGTTAATTGGTGTGAGTGGCATGTGCTGTGGGAACTATACAAATGTTCTTGGCACATTTTCAAGTAACTATCACTCATATTTATGGGTTCAAATATTAAATAATCAGAAATGTCTGATTTTTCAATTACAAATTACAAACATATTTAAATGTAGATAGGGATTAATTCTTTAATTTAAAAGATATTATTATTAAATAGAAATAGAAGCATGAATATAAACTTCTAAAACCAATTAAAAGTAAAGACAATATTTAATATTATCCAAAGTGTTGCCCTTACACCTTGATAAGGTAAAAACCAACTTTTTACGTTTACTATATTTATAATGTAAAATTTTTACTTTCTTCTATAACATGAAATTAAAAACACTTAGATTTTATGCTGGTGGGACAAATTACTTCAGAATCTTTGAAACTTTTGATATATAGCGCCTAGTTAAAAATTTTAAATCTCAGGTGTTATCCCAGAAGAAGTTGCAGAGGGATTATAAAAGGCAGAGGAATAGAGAGTTTGCTGAGATAGTCTATCCTAGGAATGTCAACATTACACCTATAATGGCCTACCAACATGGCTGCCTGTTTAGGCATGAGCTGAAAAAAAGATAACAATACACTGCTAATGTGGAAACGAGGCTCAGTCATAATCAAAGAACTACAGGCAACTAAGGGAGGTTATTTCTTCATTTCTTTTAATTATTCACTTAACATCCTTCCTACTGTACCTCTCCTGGAACACCATGCCAGAATTCTTCCCCCATCCGCCTTTCCCTTCTCATCTGAGCAGGTTAGGGCCCCCTGGGTATCTCAAGACTCTGGAACATCAAGTCGCTGTGGGGCTAGTTACATCCTCTTCCACTGAGGCTAGACAAGGCAGCACAGCTAGAAGAATATATCCTAAAGACAAGCAACAGCTTTTATGAGAGCCCACACTCCAGTTGACCCACAAGAAGACCAAGCTGTACATCTGTTACATATGTGGGAGGGGGCTAGATCCAGCCTTTGTATGTTCTTTTGTTCTTGGTTGAGTTTCTGAGAGATCCAAGGGTCCAGGTTAGTTAACTCTGTTGGTCTTCCTATGGAGTTCGTAACTCCTTTGGGGCTCTCAATCCTTTCCCCAACTCTTACATAGAGGTATCCAAGCTCCATCTACTGTTTGGCTGTGGGTATTTGCATCTTACTGAGTCATCTGCTAGGTGGAGACTCTCAGAGGATTGTCATGCTATACTCCTGGGTGAAGGATCTCAGAGGACAACATGTTCCTGTCTGCAAGCATAACAGGGTATCATTTATAGAGTCAGGCATTGGTGCTTGCCCATGGGGTGGGTCTGAAGTAGGGCTGGTTATTGGTTGGCCATTTCTCCAGTTTCTGCCACCACTCCCTTGCCTGTATTGCTTGTAGAAAAGGATAAATTGTGTGTCCTAAGTTTTGTGGGTGGGTTGGTGTCCTTATATTTCTACTGGGGTTCCTGCCTGGCTACAGAAGGTATCCTCTTCAGATTCCATACCCTCGATGCTCTGAGTCACAGTTAAGGATGTTGCTTTGATGCCTCTCTTATCTCAGGTCTCTGCCTCATCCTGTAGATTCCCTCCACCTCCTCATCTTCATCCTCACCAGTTGGAGGTTTTGATTCATCTTCGCGGCTGTTTAGTTACATCTCCTATTCCTCTCCACACCTGATCCTGAACCCACTCCATTTGCTGTCCCATCCCCTCTTCCACTCTGTTCTCTCCCTCCATCTGACTCTTATGACTATTCCATGTTATGTCTTCCTTCCTATTTATCCTCTTTGGGTCTGTGGAGTGTAGCATGTGTATCCTGTATTTTGTGGCTAATATTCACTTATAAGTGAGTCCATACCATGCATCTCTTTTGGGACTGCTCACTACCTCACTCAAGATGATATTCTCAAGTTCCATCAATTAGATTGCCTGCAAAATTCATGATTTCCTAGTTTTTCAATAGCTGAATAATTATTCATTGTGTACGTGTACCCCATTTTCTTCATCCATTCTTCAATTGACATCTATATTATTTTCTGGCTATTATGAATTCAGCTGCTATGAATATTGTAAAGCAAGTGTTTTTGTGGGATGGTAGAGTATCTTTTGGGTAGGAGTGGTATACCTGGGCCTTGAGGTAGAACTATTCCTAGTTTTCTGAGAATCCCCCAAATTGATTTCCAAAGTGCTTTTACAATTTGCAATCCCATCAGCAATGCAGCAATGAAGGAGGTCCCTCATTTGCCGATTTGTCAATTCTTGGACTTTAGGGAAGGTTGGCTTGCTCCAGAAAACTCACAAGGAAAAATATGTGAGAGAAGTGAGGCTTACCTGTATGGTTCAGGCTCAGCAGGGCTGATGAAGGTGGGAGAAGACAGGGTTGGAGAATGAAAATCCAGGGGGATAGCAGGCTGCTTAGGGCAGCTTGGAATGCCCCAGAGGACTCATGGAGCAAGGAAGACCAGAACTGTAGTTGTTAAAAGTGTCTCAAACTTCAGTCTTATATACAATATTTTAGTAGACTTTAGTTAGAGTGAACAAACACAGTCCATAGTCTTGTTTAATATGCTTTCTGTTTTTGTTTTCCTTATTTTTCTTTTTCTCAGATATTTTCTTTATTTACATTTCAAATGTTATCCCTTTTCCTGTTTTCCCCTCTGAAAAATCCCCTATCCCTTCCCCCATTTCCCTGCTCACAAACCCACCCACTCCCGCTTCTTTCCTCTACACTGGGGCTTAGAATCTTCACAAAATCAAAGGCCTCTCCTACCATGACCAACTAGGCAATTCTCTGCTACATACACAGCTGGAGGTATAAGTCCCACCAAGTGTTTTCTTTGGTTGGCAGTTTAGTCCCTGGGAGTTTTGGGGGTACTGGTTCATATTGTTGTTCTTCCTATGGGGCTGCAAAACCTTTCAGCTCATTGGGTACTTTCTCTAGCTCCTTCATTGGAGACCCTGTGCTCATTCCAATGGATGGTTGTGAGCATCCACTTCTGTATTTGTCAAGCTCTGGCAGATCCTCTCAGGAGACAGCTATATCAGGCTCCTGTCAGCAAGAACTTGTTGGCAAATCCACAATAGTGTCTCGGTTTGGTGATTGTATATGGGACAGTTCCCCAGGTGGGGTAGTCTCTGGGTGGTCATTCGATCAGTCTCTGTCCCACACTGTCTTTGTAACTCCTTTCATGGGTATTTTGTTCTCCCTTTGTTTTGTTTTTTTGTTGTTGTTGTTGTTGTTGTTGTTTGGGGTTTTGGGGTTTTTTTTTGTTGTGGTTGTTTTTTAGGTATTTATTTCATTTACATTTCCAATGCTATCCCAAAAGTCCCCAACATGCTCCCCCACCCACTCCCCCAACCACCCACTCCCACTTCTTGGCCCTGGCGTTTCCCTGCACTGAGGCATATAAAGTTTACACGATCAATGGGCCTCTCTTTCCACTGATGGCCAACTAGGCCATCTTCTGATACATATGCAGCTAGAGACAAGAGCTCCAGGGGGTACTGGTTGGTTCATATTGTTGTTCCACCTATAGGGTTGCACACCCCTTTAGCTCCTTGGGTACTTTCTCTAGCTCCTCCATTGGGGGCCCTGTGATCCATCCAATAGCTGACTGTGAGCATCCACTTCTGTGTTTGCCAGGCCCCGGCATAGTCTCACAAGAGACAGCTATATCTGGGTTCTTTCAGCAAAATCTTACTAGTGTATGCAATGGTGTCAGAGTTTGGAAGCTGATTATGGGATAGATCCCTGGATATGGCAGTCTCTAGATGGTCCATCCTTTCGTCTCAGCTCCAAACTTTTTCTCTGTATCTCTTTCATGGGTGTTTTGTTCCCAATTCTAAGAAGGGGCAAAGTGTCCACACTTTGGTCTGCGTTCTTGACTTTCATGTGTTTAGCAAATTGTATCTTATATCTTGGGTATTCTAAGTTTCTGGGCTAATATCCACTTATAAGTGAGTACATATTGTGTGAGTTCTTTTGTGATTGGGTTACCTCACTCAGGATGATGCATTCCAGGTCCATCCATTTGCCTAGGAATTTCATAAATTCATTCTTTTTAATAGCTGAGTAGTACTCCATTGTGTAAATGTACCACATTTTCTGTTTAGTTACTTCGATCCTTCTTAGCAGGGAGAACAATAGCTGAGTAGTACTCCATTGTGAGCTATTGTTCTCCCTGCTAAGAACGATCGAAGTAACTAAACTTTGGTCTTCCTTCTTCTTGAGTTTCATGTGGTTGGTGAATTGTACCTTGGATATTCCAAGCTTCTGAGGTAATATCTACTGATCAGCGAGTTCATATCATACGTGTTCTTTTGTGATTGGGTTACCTCACTCAGGATGATATCCTACAGATACAACTATTTGCTTAAGAATTTCATGAATTCAGTGAATACATATTGTGTGAGTTCCTTTGTGATTGTGTTACCTCACTCAAGATGATGCCCTCCAGGTCCATCCATTTGGCTAGGAATTTCATAAATTCATTCTTTTTAATAGCTGAGTAGTACTCCTTTGTGTAAATGTACCATATTTTCTGTATCCATTCCTCTGTTGAGGGGCATCTGGGTTCTTTCCAGCTTCTGGCTATTATAAATAAGGCTGCTATGAACATAGTGGAGCATGTGTCCTTCTTACCGGCTGGGACATCTTCTGGATATATGCCCAGGAGATGTATTGCTGGATCCTCCAGTAATACTATGTCCAATTTTCTGAGGATCCACCAGACTGATTTCCAGAGTGGTTGTACAAGCTTGCAATCCCACCAACAATGGAGTAGTGTTCCTCTTTCTCCACATCCTTGCCAGCATCTGCTGTCACCTGAATTTTTGATCTTAGCCATTCTGACTGGTGTAAGGTGGAATCTCAGGGTTGTTTTGATTTGCATTTCCCTGATGATTAAGGATGTTGAACATTTTTTCAGGTGCTTCTCTGCCATTCGGTATTCCTCAGGTGAGAATTCTTTGTTCAGTTCTTAGCCCCATTTTTAATGGGGTTATTTGATTTTCTGGAGTCCACCTTCTTGAGTTCTTTATATATATTGGATATTAGTCCCTTATCTGATTTAGGATAGGTAAAGATCCTTTCCCAATCTTTTGGTGGTCTTTTTGTCTTATTGATGGTGTCTTTTGCCTTGCAGAAGCTTTGCAGTTTCATGAGGTCCCACTTGTCAATTCTTGATCTTACAGCACAAGCCATTGCTGTTCTATTCAAGAATTTTTCCCCTGTGCCCATATCTTCAAGGCTTTCCCCCACTTTATCCTCTATAAGTTTCAGTGTCTCTGGTTTTATGTGAAGTTCCTTGATCCACTTAGATTTGACCTTAGTACAAGGAGATAGGAATGGATCAATTCGCATTCTTCTACATGATAACAACCAGTTGTGACAGCACCATTTGTTGAAAATGCTGTCTTTCTTCCACTGGATGGTTTTAGCTCCCTTGTTGAAGATCAAGTGACCATAGGTGTGTGGCTTCAGAACTCACACAATATGTATTCACTGATAAGTGGATATTAGCCCAAAACTTAGGATACCCAAGATATAAGATACAATTTGCTAAACGCATGAAACTCAAGAAGAATGAAGACCAAAGTGTGAACACTGTGCCCCTTCTTAGAATTGGGAACAAAACACCCATGGACGGAGTTACAGAGATAAAGTTTGGAGCTGTGATGAAAGGATGGACCATCCAGAGACTGCCATATCCAGGGATCCATCCCATAATCAGCTTCTAAACACTGACACCATTGCATACACTAGCAAGATTTTGCTGAAAGGACCCGGATATAGCTCTCTCTTGTGAAACTATGCCGGGGCCAAACAAACACAGAAGTGGATGCTCACTGTCAGCTATTGGATGGATCACAGGGCTCCCAATGGAGAAGCTAGAGAAGTACCCAAGGAGCTAAAGGGATCTGCAACCCTATAGTTGGAACAACATGATGAACTAGCCTGTACCCCGGAGCTCTTGTCTCTAGCTGCATATGTATCGAAAGATGGTCTAGTCGGCCATCACTGGAAAGAGAGGCCCATTGGACTTGCAAACTTTATATGCCCCAATACAGGGGAATGCCAGGGCCAAAAGAATGGGAATGGGTAGGTAGGGAAGGGGGGGGGGTAATGGGGGACTTTTGGGATAGCATTGGAAATGTAATTGAGGAAAATATGTAATAAAAATAAATAAATAAATAAATAAATAAATTTCATGAATTCATTTTTTTAATAGCTGAGTAGTACTCCATTGTGTAAATGTACCACATTTTCCGTATCCATTCCTCTGTTGAGGGACATCTGGGTTCTTTCCAGCTTCTAGCTCTTATAAATAAGGGTGCTATGAACATAGTGGAGCATGTGTTCTTATTACATGTTGGAGCATATTCTGAGTATATGCCCAGGGGTGGTATTGCTGGATCCTCAGTTAGTTCTACGTACAATTTTCTTTCTTTATTTTTTAAAAAGTTTTATTAGATATTTTCTTCATTTACATTTCCAATGCTATCCCCAAAGTCCCCCATACCCTCCCCACCCACTCCCCTCCCCACCCACTCCAACTTCTTGGCCCTGGCATTCCTCTGTACTGAGGCATACAAAGTTTGCAAGACCAATGGGCCTCTCTTTCCACTGATGGCTGACAAGGCCATCTTCTGATATATATGCAGGTAGAGACATGAGCTCCGGGGGTGTGGGGGGGTACTGGTTAGTTCATATTGTTGTTCCACCTATAAGGTTGCAGATCCCTTTAGCTCCTTGGGTACTTTTTCTAGCTCCTCCGTTGGGGGCCCTGTAATCCATCCAATAGCTGACTGTGAGCATCCACTTCTGTGTTTGCTAGGCCCCTGCATAGCCTCACAAGAGACAGCTATATCTGGGTTCTTTCAGCAAAATCCTGCTAGTGTATGCAATGGTGTCAGCGTTTTCTGAGGAACTGCCAAAATTATTTCCAGAGTGATTGTACTAGCCTCCAATCCCACCAACAATGGAGGAATGTTCTTCTTTCTCCACATCCTTGCCAGAATCTTTTGTCACCTGATTTTTTTTTTTTTATCTTAGCCATTCTGACTGGTGAGGTGGAATCTCAGCATTGTTTTGACTTCCATTTTCCTGATGACTAAGGATGTTGAACTTTTTCTAAGGTACTTCTCAGCCATATGGTATTCCTCAGTTAAGAATTCTCTGTTTAGCTCTATACCCCATTTCTAATAGGGTTATTTTGTTTTCTACAGTCTAACTGCTTGACTTCTTTGTATATATTGGGTATCAGCCCTCTATCAGATTTAGGATTGGTAAAGATCTTTCCACAATCTCTTGGTTGCCTTTTTTATCTTATTGACATTGTCCTTTTCCATACAGAAGCATTACAATTTTATGATGTCCCATTTGTCGATTCTTCGTCTTATAGCACGAGCCTTAAAAAGATATTCAAGGCCTATACCTAAACATAGTGAAAGCAAGATAGAGCAAATCAGTTATCAACATCAAACTAAATGTAGAGAAACTTGAAGCAATCCCACTAAAATCAGGGACTACGCAAGATTGCCTACTCTCTCCCTACCTATTCAATACAGTACTTGAAATCCTAGCCAGAACAATTAGACAATAAAAGGAGATAAAATGGATACAAATTGGAAAGAAAGAAGTCAGAATATCACTATTTGCAGATGATATGATAGTGTACTTAAGTGACCACAAAAATTTCACCAGAGAGCTTGTAACCCTGATAAACAATTTCAGCAAGGTCACTGGATATAAAATTAACTCAAACAAATCAGTGGCCTTTCTTTACACAAAGGATAAACAGGTTAATAAAGAAATTAGGAAACCACCCTTCACAATAGTCACAAATAATATAAAATACTTTGGTGTGACTCTAACTAAAGAAGTGAAAGATCTGTATGATAAGAACTTCAAGTCTCTGAAGAAAGAAATGGAAGAAGATCTCAGAAGATGGAAAGATCTCCCATGCTCATGGATTGGCAGGATTAATATAGTAAAAATGGCTATCTTGGGAAAGCAATCTACAGATTCAATGCAATCCACATCAAAATTCCAACTCAATTCTTCACAGAGTTAGAAAGAGCAATTTAAAAATTCATCTGCAATGACAAAAATCCTAGGATAGGGAAAACTATTCTCTACAATAAAAGAACTTCTGGAAGGAAACACCATCCCTGACTTCATGCTGTGCTACAGAGCATTTGTGATTAAAAACTACATGGCATTGGTACAGTGACAGGCAGGTAGATGAATGGAATAGAGCTGAAGACCCAGAAATGAACTCACACATCTTTGGTCTTTGACAAAGAAGCTAAAACCATCCAGTGGAAAAAAGACAGCATTTTCAACAAACGGTGCTGTCTCAACTGGTATTTAGCATGTAGAAGAGTGAAAATTGATCTATTCTTATCTCCTTGTACAAAGCTCAAGTCCAAGTGGATCAAGGATCTCCACATAAAACCAGATACACTGAAACTTATTCTTTATTTTCTAATTCAAGTCAATCTTTAAAAATCACCTTGGAGGGGGCTGGAATAATGGTTCAGCCAATAAGAGCACTGACTTTCTCCTGATTTCCTGAATTCACTTCCAAGCAACCACATGGTATCTCACCGCCATCTATAATGGGATTTGATGCCTTCTTCTGGTGTGTCTGCAGACAGCTACAGTGTACTCATATACATAAAATAAATAAACACTTTAAGAAATGACCTTTGCATGGATAATAATTATTTATTTTATAGTATTAAATGCATACCATATTTTCTTTCCCTTTTAGTCTGTGTGTTTGTATGTTTGTATTTGTGCAAGTACCTACAAATATATAAGTAAAACCTGCTAAGTCTGTACTGGTTTGTGTGTGTGTTTATATGTGTGTGTATTTGATTTCAGGGCTGACCACTCTGAACTGGACAACCAATAAGAATATCATATCTGGGCTAAGCTACTCCTATCTCTCATTAGTTGCCTGCAATTCTTTGTTTAGGGGTGGGACCCTGCAATAATTTTCCCTTCCATGTTAGGATATTCATCGATATACCCATTGTTCTTATATTTTTATGTAGCTATTTCTAGGAGAGACTTTTATTGCAGACTTCTTACTTTTCTGGCTGTTATAATAATTTTACTCCCTTTTTCCTGCAACCATTTCATGACTATTTTCCAAACACTATTTAAGAAAAGTAGTCAACATCTCATGCATTTATCTGTAAGGAGATCAATCTGGAAACCAATTTTGCCATTTCACATAATTCTCTCCTACTACAATATTTATTATTTGTCTTTACTGTGCTTCTAAGAGACCTCAAATATTTTATCTATACATTGCAGAAAATAGTGAATGTGGGAACAATTTGAATGTGAAGAACAGTTCACTTGACATTCTGGTGGTCATGTGCTCCATTTTATCCAAACCAAACCAAACCAACCAACCAACCAAACAAACAAACAAACAAACACAACCAGTTTCTGTCCATATAAATAAGATTCTAGGTTCAGGTCCAGTCAGCAGATTCCCATGATCTTGGATTTTGTCCACTTATCCCACAGGTTGGCTGTGCTGTATCCTTTTATTTTATGTGATTTTCTTATGACTACCAAATTGGACATTGTTTATAGATAATAGAAATTATCAAAAGCACTATTGACGATACTTTTAAATGGAGCATGTCAGACAGTTTGAAATTATACAATAAAATTGCACACGAACATAACTAATGCATGATTCTACTCCTACCTCTGTATTTAAGGTCGTTGTGCACATTATATTAAAAGAACATATTCCAAAACCTTCATGTCAGCTTTGCTTTTTGTACAAGAGAGTTAGAAGTTTCCTCAAAAAATAACTTCTAGGTTCAGCTGACAGGTCTTCTGTTATATTTCTTTTGAAAAGAATCATTAGAATGAATGTATATTGCAAAGAAGATTTATTAGAGAGGCTTATAATGTATGTGCTGAGTTTTCAACATTGGTTGCTTAGATACGAAAGAGAGACTGAGGTGTTCAGCTGCCCCAGTACCCTCACAATCTTGATCTGAAGCATGCCCCTTTGTGATTGCAGATTCAATCAGGTTGACAGCCAAGGTTAACTGTCACTTGCTCTGATGTGTCAGCTTTATTTAAGGCTGAAACTCACATGGGGTAGTTGCAGTGCTCTTCTCACTGACTAGTGGCTGTGAATTTCTAACTAGTAAATGTGCTGTTTATTTTTCTAGGAATTATACATCAATGATATAGCAGTTACATTAATTGTGGTATAGTGCTGAGTCTGGCTTGGCCATGTAAGGGGTATCTTGACATGGTTCCCACCCCTGGAACTAAGCCAGCAGAATGGGGGTCTCCATGAGTGTTGGTGGTTGTTATGGGCTTAATGATTGTTCATATATTTTACTTTATGTTCCTCCTTCAGGGGAATGTCCTCTCTGCTAACATTACTCTATAATAATAAGAAACAACATGAGTCTGAGAGGAAAGGATTTGGCTAAGGTTTCAGCAAAATGGTAAATACTGAGATCTTCATGAGAGCCCTTAAGGATGTGGGGAAAAACTGAAAATAAAAGTTCAAGGATATATAATTTTCAACTACTTAAAATATAAGGGTGAAATATGAATTGTATAAGGATCTTTGCAGACCTAAAACAACAGAAGCAACTGCACTATGAGCCAGCTTGCCAGAAAAGTATAAGAGTAGGCAGATAAAAAGGAAAGCAAATTCCTGAGTTCAATGTCAGCCTGGGGCAGAGCTAGATTTGGCCCAAGCTTGATGGAAATGATAATCTTAGCATGGGGTCCCACCCAGCTAGCTTATTGTCTGTGCTTAATAAAGGCAAGCAGATCTTTGAATCCCTCTGTGATGTTAGAAAAAAGTAATTGCTGTCTACTTTTAAGAATTAAGGGACCAGGGTCATGGGGTACTGATTCAATCAAAAGGAAATCTGGGGTAATGACTAAGTTGACATGGTAAGTAGAAGTCTGGGCTTTTGATTTAAAGGAAATAAGCTATCCAGAAAGATATTTGAGTAATATGAGAGAGCTGTCTTGAGCAGAACTTGGAAAGATAAGGAAGAGGGGGTATTGGGAGGGGGAGACAGTTTGGAAAGCTGTCTTAAGCAGAACTTAGACCTTCAGTTTATAACCCAGAATTTGACTTCCAGTTCTTTGTTTCACCACAGCCAGATACCACTTCCCTCAAGAACTCCTTCCTAGTTGAGGCTGATCCTTGGTAGTGTAGCCTGCGAAATTGATTGAAAACACTTTCGTAATCAAAAACCCCATTATCATAAGCCTCAATTTAAGTGAGTCATGAAATGTAATGGACAAACTAAATCATATATATGCATTTAAGGGTATAATGTTGTATGAATTATATTGCGTTTGAAGCACGCAATTATACATACAGCATATATGGATATGCCTGTATATCCATATATATAGTAAAACTTAAACAAACATACCTCAAATAAACAAGCCATTTTAACATGGATTGGGGGAGTTATTGTTAACCAATGACCTATTAACAGAAATATAAGTGGAAATAGTCCGACCTCTACAGAGAAGCATCTCCTGATAGGTTTTGATACCAAGTGGTAAGGGCTAAATATGTGTTCATACAAGCAACACTAAAAGGACTTGGGAGATTTTTAGAAACCATGAATAAGAAGTATTTGTTCAAACAGAACTCTAAAAGGGATATTTCTATCAAATTCCTCCTTTCAGGCCTCAGAAAATTGTGTGGAAGAAAAGACAGAAAGTGTGTAAAGGCCATGAATCAAGGCCATTTAGATATACTATGACCATTGCCCAAAGGAACTCACAGAGATGGAACACCATGCACAAGGCCTATATAGTTCTGCATTGGTTAGGGGTTTAGAGCTGACAGAAGTGAACATAGGATCTCACCCTTAACACAGAAGCTATTACTAACTGATAATGAAAAATGAGTTTTCTCTAGGGAATCTCACTAGGCTAACAAACCACTCGTAAGAATAAGCTCCATTTATTAATTGTTGATCTTAGTGCCTGATCTGTTTGTGTTCTATTCAGGAAGTTGTCTCCTATAAAAATGTATTCAAGACTATTCCTTCCTTTCCTGTGTGTTAGATTTAGTGTATCTGCATTTATATTGGGGTTTTTGATCCACTTGAACTTGAGCTTTGTACAAGATGTTTAGTATGGATCTAGTTGCACTCTTTCAAATTCAGACATCTAGTTAGACCAACACAAAAGACTGGGAAATATACTTGAATACACTGACACAGAAAACAGCTTCCTGAATAGAACCACAATAGCTCAGACACTAAGATTGACAATTAACAAATGGAACCTCATGAAACTGAAAAGCTTTTGTAAAGAATAGGACATTGTTAATAGGACAAAGTTGCAGTCTATGGAATGGCAAGAAGTCTTCATCAACTCTCTATCCAACAAAGGGATAACATTTAAAATATATAAAGAACTCCAGAAATTAAATACCAACAAGCCAAATAACTCAATTAAAATGGCACATAGATCTAAACAGAAATTTAAACAGAGGAATCTTGAATGGTTAAGAAGCACCTAAAGAAATATTCAATATCTTTAGTCATCAGGGAAATGCAAATCAAAAATGACCCTGCAATTTCATCTTATACCTGTCAAAATGGCTAAGATCAGAAACTCAAGTGGCAGCACATGTTTGTGAGGGTATGCAGCAAGGACATGACTCCTCCATTGCTGATGGGAGTAAAAATTGAACAATCACTTTGGAAATCAATCTGGAGGTTCCTGGTCCAGCATGGCTGTTTAGGGGATGTGTGGCAGAGTTCCTGCCCTGGATCATTGCCAGGATCTTGATCTCTGTGTGTGATTATAGTTACTTTTGCCCTGAAGCTAATCTGCTATCTGTTCTATTTTCCTTTTAATCTCTCTTTCTGGGGAATAAACTTCCCCCATTACTCAGAGCTAATCACTCCATAATAAATTAAATAGGTGCAGTTCTCAGGAATGCCATATGGAAGTGCTCATGAAGCTGGGGAGATGAGGAACAAATCTTCCACTTGGCCCTAAGAACAATGTAGAAGTATCTATATAACGTTATCACAGAGGCCATAAAGTCCAAATGGTCCTTTGTAGAAACTGTTCAAGACTTGGCCTTGAATTTGGAATTATGAGGAAATACATATAGCAAATTACTGGTCCATATAGTTTGGTCCAATGACTGATGCATTAATTAGCCCTAGTGAGCTTGAGGAGATCAAGGATAGAAAGTTAAGTGGTCTCAAGACGAAAAGAAACGAATAGGAAAGGAGGGACTCTATTAAAAAGCAAGTAAATGAGAGATGTGTTTATCTTATGGGAGGAGGGCTTGTATCTGATCTAGAAACAAACAGTATTAGAAGAAGGTTACATGAAGCTATGGAATTGCTGGATAGGAAACAAAGTTTAGAGAACTAAAAGATGATGTACAAGCATATAAGAAGAGAGTACTTTGTTCTCCTAGAAGCTTGTAGACAACAAGGCCTAAAAGACATTAGAGAAAACTGGCTGCTTTACTTACGTAAATTTTAAAACTTTGTAAGAAATTACTTAATATTACTAGTCTGTTACTTTTTCGTTCTTACAAGAAAAGTTACTAAAAACTGACATCTGCTGTAATAGGAAATCTTAAAAGCTCTGGACAGCTACCGTAAAGTGCAGTTTGTGTAAAAAATATGAGGAAATGTGCTTTGGATTTGCATTTAGTTTCTATTTTAAGAAAGAAGCGGTTGGGACTAATAATCCATAATTCATAAAATTTATGTAAATTTAAGGCTTCCTAAAAGAATTATTGACAATTGTCATAGCTTTAATGATAGGATGTAGTAAATAAGAGACTGGGTTCAGGATCTATGGTAAAGAGAAGGAAGAAAAAGGAAGAAAGAAAAAGGATGAGGAGAAAGAAGGAAAACAAGAATGGGAAGGAAGAAGAATGAAGACTGAGAAGAAGGAAGAAGGATAAGAATTCTCATGTCAAGAGAGAGCACTTGAATAGACAGCCTTGACCCATTACTGGCTCTGAGTCATTGTTCAATCAGCACCACTGCCAGCTGCCATCCTTGCTTTCTCAGGACCTTCCTCAACTTGGCATGAAAGTATCTCAGAAGACTGAGACTAGTTCTACCTCAAGAGCTGGCTAGACAACTCCAAGGTATATACCCAAAAGATGTTAAACCATACCATAACAATAATTGCTCAGCTATGTTCATAGCAGCTTTATTTGTAAAAGCCAGAAACCGGAAACAACCTAGAAGTCCCTCAACTGAAGAATGGATACAGAAAATGTGGGTAGATTAACACAACAGAACATTACTCAACTATTAAAAACAAGGACATTATGAATTTCGCAGAAAGTGGATGAAATTACAAAATATCATCCTGAATGAGGTAAGTCAGAACCAGAAATACATGGATTATATATGTTCACTTATAAGTGGATATTAGCCACAAAGGACAAAATAACCATGGTCCAACTTCAGACCATACTTCTATGGGAAAAAGTCAGCTCCTGACACTATTAATAACACTCTACTATGCTTGGAGACAAGGTCCTAGAATAACTGTCTATTGAAAGACTTCATTTAGCAGCTAATAGAAACAGATGTAGGAACCCACAGCCAAACAATAGTCAGAACTCAGGAAGGCTTATCAAAGAGTTGGGGGAAGGATTGTGGGAGCAAGAGAAGTCAAAAACCCCACAAGGAGGCCAACAGAGTAAGCTAACCTTGGTCCATGAGGACTCACAGAAACTTAACCACCAACCAAAGAGCATGCATAGGCTGGACTTAGGCCCCCTATAAAAAATGTGTAGAAGATGTGCAGCTTGTTATTCATGTAAGTTCCCTATCATGAGTGGGGGTGATCTCTGACTTTGTTGCCTGCATTTGGATCCCTTTCCTGTAGCTGGGCTGTATTATCTGACCACAGTGTGAAAGGATTAGTTTAGTCCTACTGGAAGTTGATTGATGTGCCAGGATGGGTTGGTAACTATGGGGGATCCCCTTCTCCTCAGAGGGGTAAATGGGAGGAAGGAGTGTGAAGGTGGACTGGGAGGAAAAGAGGCAGAGGGGCTACAATCAAACTGTAAGTGAATAAACAAATAAATTAATGAAAGAAAAAAAAGGTAAGCCAGATGCCCAGCAGCAGATGTCAACACAAAACAAACTCCGTGGCATTCTGGGAGTTTCTCTGTCTCATGATGTTAAGTCGAGGCATTTTTAAATTGATGTATTTATTTTTACTATGCAGGTCCTTTAGTATACATCACAGCTTTCAGTTTTGTACTTTTAAAGAATTACGATGTGTGTTGATATCTGTCCTTTTTCTGTGTTTGTTCTTCTGTTCTATTATTTTTATTATTATTATTTCTTTTGTCATAGTTTAATTTTATTTTATTTTATTTTGTACATTATGGAATAGACATCTGATTATTCTCTAATAAGGGACAGAAAGGGGTTCCAGGTAGAAAAGGAGATAAGGAGCAACTGGAAAAGGTAGGGTAGGTAAAGCCACAATCAGAAAACAAATTGTATGAAAAGAATCTATATTTAGTAAAAGGAAAAAATGAGGTAGTTTTTCAAATTGCCCAAATTGTCAAGCTAGACTTGTAACTATGAGTACTTACTGTACTATATTTTAATCATAATTTATACATTTATTAGCTAATATTTTATACACGTGATTCTATAAAAAATTTAAAAATGAGATTATATGCACATAAAATATAATGAATAAATTATATCTAACATTTCACATTATATTGAGAGCTTATGCCAGTAAATGCATCAGCTTCTCACTATTTTAAACAAGAATTCACAAAGACAGCATGAACTATTAACTATAATCTAGTGTAAGCTTACCAAGTTAATTTGGAATTAAGCTTTTTTTTTCAACTGTAATTCAATTTGCCTACAGAAGATAGACCATAAGCTATAATTTTAAACTGCAGCATCTAAAAAGGAAAAATCAAGTAAATTATTGACATACAATATGTGTGTGTATGAGTATGTATATATTATATGCACAATTATATTGGCAAACAAGACTAATAGTTCAATGTAACATGCCCATCGTCTTGACTTGTTTATGGATCAGAATATAAGCATATTTTGTGATTTTATGCTCTATTTCTATTTGTTATATAAGACTGCCTTCATTTTAGGATATTTTATTACATATAGTTTGATGTTAAAATTGTATAATCCTCAAATGTCATGTACTAATTGTATGCAATAAAAATGGAGTTTTATTTATCTACATTTATAATAATAAAACTTGGAAAATGAAAGTACTACCTCTAAATTCACTTTATTATTGTAAGTATCAATGCTATTTGAGTATTTTACATCTTAAGGAGGATTACAAGCATAATTTCCTTGGTTAGAGTTCAAAATAAATTATTTCAAAAATAATTTATCAATTACTTTTTCATAGTGGGCAAAGCATTATTATTTTGAAGTCAATTAGAATAAATGAGGCTTATGAAAGAAAACCACCATTCTGGGTTGCCAGAAATCCTATAATTAGGTATCTGTGGCTAAACTAGAATATGTATAGATTGTCCTTTTATCTAAATGTATCTTTAGTATGTACTCTATACTGTGTAATGTTAAAGTTCAAGTTACATATGTATGTAACAGCAATTGATATAAAATGAAGCCACTCTTGGAAACAGAACAAGAAGAAGTGTATATAGGATGAATGAAAGGGTGGAAATAAAAGGAAGAAATAAAGTAATTATATTACAGTCTAAGATTAAAGTAAAAAAAATATATGTGGGAACAGAACATAGATCTTGTACTTTAGGAAGTACAAACAATGGAAGACATAAAGAAGAAATGTCTATACCAGGCTGATAATGGAATACCTCTCTCTCTCTCTCTCTCTCTCTCTCTCTCTCTCTCTCACACACACACACACACACACACACACACACACACACACACACACACACTCACACACACACACTCACACACACACACACAGATGATGAACTGTATTTAGGAACTGTGTTTTGGATTCCTCTGGAATTACATGCTAAAAATTGAGCCTGGTGTGTTGGCTCAGGCCTTTAATCCCACTACAGGAAGAAATAATATAGTAGGATTCAGTTATCCTTGCCCACACAGTCATTGCAAACCCATTCTTGGCTATAGGACACTTTAAAAAAAATTAAACAAAATTGGACTTTAGCACTATGAAGCTTCTAGTTATAATAATTATCTTGCATTACTAATAGAACCATGGTTGGTTCACTGTTATATGGAATCCAGAAATCTTGGTTCTGATTGGTAACTTCATTCTAACTTTCTAACTACTTGACTGGAACTCAGTTAAGAATCCAGAGGGGGCTGGGCTGTGAGAATTCACCATGACATGTCTACCTTCTGCAACTTGGTTTTTCACCTCTGTGAATTCACCCCCTGCTGTTATTGCAACAAAACACAGGAAGAGAATGAATTATGGAGAAACACGGAAGTGTTTCAGTCCTCATCTGCATTCCCTTCATGTCAGCTGGGCTTCTGTTAATTTAGGAGAATGACCAGAAATCAGAGCAGATGTGGGAACCTCAGCCACAACTAAATTAAAAACTGAATTAAAAAAAATTCTAGTTCAAGCTATAAGAAGTAACTTATTAGAAGTTAAGAACAAAAGAACATGTTATGCTTCACTTATAAAGAATGGGAGACATTTAGAACAAAAAGGAATATAAGAAACCAATGAATGATATGATCTGTTTATTTGCCTAATTAAATAAGAAGAAAACAGAGAGAATGTAAGGGGGAAACCCTGTAGAATAGTTTCTAACCTATTCTCATTTTTACCGCCATTCAAAAAGATCATATGCTAAGAGTTGTAAGAAATACAATTCCTTCCCAGGTACACTGTATCATTAAGTAAGTAAAATAATTTTCTCTCCTCCTCTTATCTTCCTCTTCCTCCTTTCAGCCCCCCTCCTCATTTTTATCACTGTTAGTATCTTTACTTTTCTTGTAAGTATGACTTGCTTTTTCTGGTTCAATTTTAATCATAGCTCATTGTGGAACATTTTAAAAATGTTAGTCATTAATGATATAATTTGCAATAAAGTATATTCTGCCTTTCATTTTATGACAGTAATTACATATATTACCTTTGTACATTTGAAATAATAGTCTTTTCTCTTTCAGCAATGATACAACTTATTTTTCTCATTAGGTTTAGCAGTAGACTTTGTTCATTTAGAAATTTGTAATGGCTAGAATTATAAATTGTAACATTAATGTCCCTCAGTTGATTTATATGTCTACATTTCATATGCATGTAAGAATGAAAAAGCATTAGGAAGGAAAGAGATAATATAACTGCACGCATATTAGTGATTCTAAGTTTTCAAAGGTAATGTATGTTACTGAAAGAAGGAGTCTTCATTCAGAGAAAGCAATGATACCATAGGGCTTTATATTTAGAGTTCCTTCAAACAGACAAACTGAACAAGAAGAAATGTATTTGTAATCATCAAAAAATGCATCAACATTTAATTAGAAAGGGGAATCATCTTTGGTTGTTTCAGGTTACGAATTTCTTTTACTCTTAAAGGGGAAATTACATATTAATATCAGGATCAAGTTCTAGCAAAATGTTGTTATGATCCTGAATTCATTCCTTGACTGTAGCCTGCTGTCCTAGTTAGGGTTTTACTGCTGTGAACAGATACCAGGACCAAGGCAAGTCTTATAAAAAGCAACATTTAATTGGGGCTGGCTTACAGGTTCAGAGGTTCAGTCCATTATCATCAAGGCATCAAGGTGGGAGCATGGCAGTATCCAGGCAGGCATGGCACAGGAGGAGCTGAGAGTTCTGTCTTCATCCAAAGGCTACTAGTGGAAGACTGACTTCCAGACAACTAGGGTGAGGATCTTATACCCACACCCACAGTGACACACCCATTCCAACCAGGTCACACCTATTCCAACAAGGCCACACCTTCAGATGGTGCCACTCCCTGATCCAAGGATATACAAACCATCACATTCCACTCCCTGGTCCCCATAGACTTGTTCAAAAACATGAGTCTATGGGGGCCATACTTAAACGTAGCATAATGCAAAATGCATTTAGTGCAACTTTCAAAGTCCTCATAGTCTATAGCAGTTGCAACAATGTTAAAAGTCCAAAGTTCAAGGTCTCTTCTGAGATTCATTCAACTTAATTAACTAATCCCCAAAGCAAGGCAGGAAACCAGCTGGGCAGACTCCAAACTCTGCATCTCCATGGCTGATGTCAAAGTGGTCTTCAGATCTCCACTCCTTTTTCGTCTTTTTTGACTACAACAAACTGCTTCCTCCTGGGCTGGTTCCACTCCCTGTTAGCAACTTTCCTCAGCATGTATCCCATGGCTCTGGCATCTTTAACATCTTTGAGTCTCCAAGGCAATTTCAATGTTACAGCTTCTTCTTTCAGTGTCTGGGATTCCACTTGATCTTTTGGACTCCTCCTAAGGACTGGCATCACTTCTCCATCTCTGTCCTCTGTAGCACTCTATGCTCAGGTTGATCCACTCCATTACGGCCTCAGTTCTTGGTGATCATCCCATGGTACTGACATCTCCAATACATTGGGGTGTTCCACTCCAACTAGGCTTCACCAATAGCCTCTCATAGGCTCTCTTCAGGGTGCCAAGCCTCAAATCCTTTACATGACCCCTTCAATCCTGGGCCATCAACTACAGCTGAGGCTTCACTTTCTCCAATGGCCTTCACTGGCCTCTCACAGTGCTAAGCCTCAGCTTCTCTCCATTATCCCTTCATTCCTTCACAAGCAGTACCACCTGAGTGACTCTTACACATTACCAAGTCCAGCCGCAGCATGAGGTACAACCTTGGGTATCTCTGGAACACAGCTTCTTTGTGCTCCCAGAAAACAATTTCCAGAAGATTTCACCTCAGTGATGCTGGTCTCTTCTTAATCACTGCTAATTCCTTAGCTCCAGCTAACCACCATCAATTTTCCCAGTAGTTCCTTCCATTCTTAACTCTAGATCCAGAACCACGTGGCTGAAGCTGCCGAGTTCTGCTGCTTACAGGAACTAGAACATGATCCCCTTGTACTATTACATTATCATTAGCTTTATGTTTTCTAAATCCTTCACTGCCTAAGCTTGGCTATCCTGGTTCTTGCTCTGTAGATTGACCTTGAATGTAGAGATCAGCATGCTTGTCTCATGGGATTAAAGGTGTGTACCACCATGCCTGGATCTAATTTAGCTGGGTAGGATCTTGCCCCAAGGTCCCACTCCCTTAATCTTTATCTCCTAGAACACAAGATTTTGCTCCATTTCACTTCCTGGTACTCCTTTAATATTCGAACAATTTATTTTATATTTTGCCTTTCTAAGCTTGCTATGCTTGTTCAAACTTCTCTTTGTGAGACTTAACCAGAGAACAAAATCTCTGCTGGGCTTTTTTGAAACTTCTTTTGTCAATGCAATTAATCCAAGTCTCTTCACCTTAGCCTCAGGCAAACTTTTCAGACAAGGGCAAAAAGTAGCCACACTCTTTACCAAAATACCACAAAACCAGTCTTTATGCCACATTCTGAAATTCTTCTCCTTTGAAATCTCTTGGGCCAGGTCAACACAATTCAAATTACTCCCAGCAATTAAGTCTTCCATATTCCTACTAGGATGACCCATTAAGCCCCATTTAAAGCATTCCATTGCTTTCCAAATACAAAGTCCCCAAATCCACATTCTTTCGAATAAAAACATGGTCAGGCCTATCACAGCAATACCCCACTTCTGGTACCAACTTGTCCTAGTTAGGGTTTTACTGCTGTGAACAGATACCAGGACCAAGGCAAGTCTTATAAAAAGCAACATTTAATTGGGGCTGGCTTACAGGTTCAGAGGTTCAGTCCATTATCATCAAGGCATCAAGGTGGGAGCATGGCAGTATCCAGGCAGGCATGGCACAGGAGGAGCTGAGAGTTCTGTCTTCATCCAAAGGCTACTAGTGGAAGACTGACTTCCAGACAACTAGGGTGAGGATCTTATACCCACACCCACAGTGACACACCCATTCCAACCAGGTCACACCTATTCCAACAAGGCCACACCTTCAGATGGTGCCACTCCCTGATCCAAGGATATACAAACCATCACACCTGCTTACATGTACATTTTCAGTTTAACATATAATGTGCCTTTGCAGGACTTTTACCAATGCCTGCTTCTGTTTTCTACCTTCAATCACCAAATTCTTTACCTGCACTTTTTCACCACAAGATTCTCTCAATTGCTTCTACATGTCTGTGGAATTTTATGAACAGCGTTGTTCAGTGGATCATGTTGATCATTCACTTATGTGGACAAGATCACATATTACGTTCTGCTTATAGTTTTACCTTGGCTTCTCCAATTCTTCTCAAGGCTGACGATGTACTGCATTCTGTCCTAGGCTAAGCAACATGCAGCTTACTTCCTTTAAGGCATCTGGTCATCATGTGCTTGTCTCAAGGTGGCCTCTCCATGCTTGCTTCTCCTTTTATAATGTCTGCATGCCTGTTCCTGCTTTACATCCCTATTTAGATATTATATCTCCAAAGATCCTCCCCCAAGTTATCAGCACATTAAACGTCCCTCCTAAACATTACCATACTAACCAGGCATATCCAAACCATAACACATAAAACTGTAATTGCTTATATAATTAGGTTTGCTCTAATTAAATAGTAGATATTTAGAAATAAGACTTATAAATTTTATTCACATGTCTTTGAAAAATAGACAGTATGTGAGCTACAAATAATATCTCTGGTAAAGTAAGTTTGTAGAAATTAAAATTGAGTTAAAAAATAATGTATCATTTTACCTAATAAAAACAATACCTAATAAATAATATAAAGTTACATGGATTTTTAATAAAGATATTCAAGTGTGCTGTGGATCTAAGTAATCTTTTACTTAAAGGCATTGTTCACATTTTAATTTATTTTATATTTGCATATCTGCATATGGTACAGGTGAATATACATAATTCACAGCAAGAACAACCTGGAATAGTCACTTCAAAAATCCACCTAATTTGGCTAAAAAGACTCTCAGGTAGGTAATCAGGTGGTGAGCATCCTTACTTGATGAGTCATCTCACCAGTCCTTATATTTAAGCTTTGATATTCACAAATTATATTAGTATTTTAACCACTTGCTGTCTTCTCTGAGTCAGTAATTCTAGTTTTGCTTCAGATATTTAGATAGGTTAACAATAGGTTTGTAATTTTGTTCACACTAACTCTCTCTCTCTCCTTTTTTGTTTTTTTTTTTTTTGGATTAGTTTCTTTATAAGCTTTTTCCAAAAATTATCAAAATATATTCACTGGAATCCATTTCATTCACACCCATATGATAAATTTAAAGAGACTATAGAGTTGCAGCACAAATTTTTCTAACCCGCTCCCTGCCCCATGTAAAAAATTGTATATTTCTATGTGATAGAATTCATTATCCACAAATAGGTTTTTGAAGGAGCTGAGCAACAATTTTCTACAAGTTTAGAATTGGCTTTTAGCTCAAATATCCCTCCACCGACTTGATAGTGAAATTTTACTCTCATTCCTAGGAAGTATCCTAGGTCCAGTCTCAGAAACCCTGGTTAACCATGGTTTACTGTAACCATTTACAGGTTAACTGTAACCACTGCAAAACTCTTTTATTTGCTTTTACCTTATTACTTATCACCTTTCACTGGAAGTGGTGAAGGAGACATGAATATATTTGTCATAGCCTGTTTGCTCCCCTGTTGCTGCCTGTAAAATTACATCACTGAATTTTGAGAAGATAGCTTTGTTTTTCCTCTAACTACTTGCCAGCGCCAACACATTTTTTTAAATCACTAATAGAAAGCAAGGTGCTCACAGACATCGATGCACTATATGTAGCATTTCACTCAATATTTTTGCTCCAAGTTTCTTGTGTTTTACATGTGGCAATGTCCATTTTTCCTTTGTTAACCTCTTTGTATCAGAACTTTTATGTTCTCCTAAGTGTTAGAAGCATAACAATTGCATTCTAGACTATTTTTTTCTAAGTTCTCTTAGTGTAAGAAGAGATGGTAGCAAAATTTTTCACCATGTATATTCAATATGAAAGAATAAGAGCTATTGCTTCTCATCTAGAGAAGCCAGTGTGATATGTTGAAATACACGTGTGTTGGTTTAGATTATCTAGTCTTACATTGGAATTCTCCCATTTATATATTTTCTGCCATTTTTATATATGTGAAATCAAAATATAATTACATAATTTTCACCATTCCCTTCATCCAACCCCTTTCAAATTCCCTACCTCCAACTCTTTCTATGATTCCCTCCTTACTCTCAAATTGATAGCCTGTATTTTTTTTTTTATCACTGTTGACACACTAGTGATTGGAATGTGTTTTGTCCCTATAGACTCAATTATTTGCATGCTTAGTCCACAGTTGGTGAACTGTTTGGAAATGTGGCCTTGTTAGAGTAGGCATGGACAGTTGAGGAGGTTTGTCACTGGATGTTGACTGTGGCATTCTAAAAGCCCACACAAGACCCAGGATCTCTCTGCCTACCAGCCTACCTGTTGATCAGGATGTAAGGTCTCAGATGCATGTCTACCTTCTGCCTTGTTGCCATGATGATAATGGATTAATCCTCTAAAATTGTAAGCAAGTCCTCAATTACATGCTTTCTTTATGAGAGTTGCCTTGATCATGATGTCTTTTCCCATCAATAGAGCTGTAATTAAGACAGCTTTCAGGGACTCATGTATCTGATGGAACCATTGTTGGGAAGGATTAGGAGGTGTTTTACTGAGGGTGGTCTTTGAAGCTTTAGATGCTAATGACAATCTTAGCTCTCTCACTCTGCCTGGGGACTGCTGTTTCAACACAAGAGCACTCAGCTACTGTTCCAGAGCCATACTGCTAACCATTTGCCTTGCTCCCTGCTTAGACAGTCATGGATTCACACTCTGAAACTTGTAAGACTTACCATGCTTTCTTCTATCAATCTTCTTGGTCATGCTGTAACTTCATAGTAATAGTAATAACAAAGACACACATTGGTACTTGCATATATATATATATATATATATATATATATATATATATACAATATACAATGCATGCATAGATATATAAAAACAACCAACTGAATATTAAGTTGAGATAAAATTTGACAGCATTTGACTTATATTTCCAGTTCATGAGTTTCAATGTGTCTTCTTTTTTTTTTTATAAATTTTTACTGGTTATTTTGTATATTTACATTTCAAATGTTATATCCCCCTTCCCAGTTTTCTCTCCAAAATCCCCATCTTACACCCTTCCCATGTGTCTTCTTTTTATTGAATATTTTTGTTCCTTTAAAAATCTCACACTTGTATACCACACATTATAACCATTCTTCCCCCAAACCCTCTTATCTGCTTTTTCATATCTCTCAGATCCTCACATTTCCTTATTAACTTCTTTTCCACATTCACGATATTTGTTTTCTGTTTTGACACACTAAATCCCGTTTTGCTTATGTATACAGCACTATAGTATTACTTACTTATTCAGTCACTCACTTAATTTCTTATGTTTGAACATTCTACACATTAATTCCCCTGCATCATAGAGTAGACAAGGACTCAATCTGCAGCCTGCAGAACTAGTTCTCCACAGCTTACTTGATGAAGAATTATTTATAAAGCTTTGCAAATGCCTTATTAAAATTAACAATAACATACATACTAATACTGATATTATCAGTCTATTTCATAGAGTTTTATTCCAATGTAAAGGGCATTTTTTTCAATTTGGCTTATTAAAAGAAACCAAAATTATGTAAAAATCTATAGAGCCATTTTTCTTATAAAAGTATAGTTTTATATGATCTAAAAAAATCAACTGAAGGTAAATATTGTTGATATGCTGACAATTACCTAACAATTATATTTTTGTATTTGTTTCACAAGTCTTGATTTATTTCTAATAAATTCTTTATTTAATATTTTTTAATATTCTGATCTGAGAGTAAAACAAGGATTCGTCAGCCAATCATATTTATGTAATCATATCAGCCAATGGGTTGCAATAATGATATACCATCAGGAGGATAGAATAGATTGCTGGGAAATAAAAACCACTAATCTCAAGACTCAATTTCATGATTCCATATGGTATGAATATGTAATTATTAATGTTTGATATTTATGATGCATATACATATCTATGTACACATTCCCCAAGTGGATAACATGGAGCTTTTTGTTTGTTTGTTTGTTTGTTTGTTTGTTTTTGGTTTGCATGATATCCCAAACCCAAGTTTGCTAGAAGAGTGCCAAAAGGGAATGTAGAATGCTTTTGAAGTCACATTGCAATCCACTGGACATGATCACTTAATTTAAAATGCTATCAATACTACCCAAAATCTGACTAATTAAATCTCATTTACAAAGTGCAACTTTTGTTAAAACACTTCTTACACATTGCCTTTCATTGAGCAGAATGAGCTTTCATTTAAAATCTACTGCCTCCAAGAGAAATTGACCTAAATGACAGCACCCTACCTTGCATGGACAATGTAGAGGTCAAAAGTATCATTAAAAAAGAAAATAACACCATAATAATAGCTGATAGCTCAGTGGACTCTGTAATCAGCATTTAATACACAGCAGGATGAAGGAGGAGGTGATGTGTTCAATTGACCATGTACTTTACGTGGAATAAATAATTTACTCAGGGTTATTTGAAGGGTAGTGAAGAATGCACCTTCCCTGCTGTGGTAGTTCGTTATGCTCTGTTTTTATACACTGGAGGAAAGTTGCTATCCTTTGAAATTGTATTATATATAACTGATGAATATCACTGTGCTTCCTACACATATTTATAGAGTAAATGCACAGGAAACTGAATAGTATTATAAATTAATTATGAAAACTAGTATAAAATATTTAATCTTTTTTATAGACAAAAAAGAATATAAAAATGCAAGTTTTTGCTGCACTTTCAAATACTCTAATATTTTAATATTACTTACATTCAGCAAACATTATACATATATTTGTGTGATATACAATTTAAACTATAGATTTTTTCAAAGATAAATATTAACTATGAACATTTATAATTCAGTTTTAGAAATATATCATATATAAACAGATAGAAATCTAGAATAAAGGTAATATTTAAAGAATAAATAGTATTATACATAACTGCTGGTTCCATATCAATTATTTCACAATCATAGAAGGCCGACTGTCTACTCAGTTTTGCAAGGTAGATCAACCTAGCAATACTGTGAGGCTCTTTGCTTCATACTGTGTAGTCCTCAAGCCTAAGGATATAAATGCATTTTATCTCTTACAAATGCCATGGTCACTCTTGCCCCTTATATTTTGCATTGCCAGGGCCTCATTACAGAACAACAACCTTTCCTGTTTCTGACCCTTTATCAACTCATGTAGTACTTCTTTAGTTCATGATGATTCACATCCATGATGTATTAGGAGGAACTGTAGTCTTCTTTTTTCACTCCTATATTAGTTTGACTTCTTAAATGTGAAGGCATTTTCTGATTTTATATATATATATTTAGAACCAGTCTGTAACAGGGAAGGCAAGATTCAGATTTCTTTGTGCCAAAAACAGCTTATGGGATTCTTTTTGTACATCTTCTAATATAAGAATAATTTTGTAAAGTATAAAATGAACAATTTGTTTTATGAAAATGAGACTTCTCTATGAAATTAAATATTTCATGTCCCTATTACTTATCAGAGGAAAAGTATTATCAATACAAATAAACACTTGAAAAATCCTATGTAGGCATCAAGTATATATAGTAATTTCCCCCATTATATATGTTCATCTTCATGAGGCTGCCAAGTAGAATGTGGGAAATTTCACTATCCAAAACAAACAAACAAACAAAAAAATACAAAAGAACAGATTTTTGAATAAAGCCAATTAAATTTAAAAATTAGTTAAAAAAGAATGATTCAGTAGTTAAAAGATTAGGAAATAACCAGAGAGAAGTATAAGAGGGAACAAGAGACATGCAAATTCTTACACAAAAATATTCAGTGTGATGAAGAAAACAGTGTTTTCTTCACTGTATGAGCTGCATCAAATCTATGAAGGCTTTTTCTTCAGTATCAGTCTGTTTCCTTATTTTAGAGTGTGAACAAGTTTTCATTCTGAAAGGACCAAAATCCATGACATGGAAGGGTCATACATCTACAGATACCTATGTTGTATTCTACTATTTTTTTACAGTATTTAAAAACCTCATCCTCCATTGATTGACCTACAACTTGGTAAAGAAAAATAAAATCTGTGCTGAAATCTCTGGTGCCAAACAAGATTGCTCATGACTTCCCAATCAGGTTCATTGTACATTTCGGCTGCTGCTAAAGGACGAACCCTAACCCCTCTCTGCAGCTAAGAAGCTGCAGGTCTGGCTGTGTTGAACTGAGTGTCACAGGGCATGTTTGAAGCTGATGCATTACTGACCAGTGATAACAGTTTGCTCAGATAACAGTTTGCTCAAATGTTATATCCAGCTTTATTGCTGTTTACTGCGTTAAAATAAGCCCAAGAGGCCAAAATAGACATTCATTAAGGAAATGCTTTCATTTTTAAGCACAATCTCAAATAAAACAATCCCATTACATGTTCATCATTTTACTGTCAGAATCTCAGTTTTGATAGCAAATAAGTGAATTCATTCATCGTATCTCAGTTAAGAAATCGACGACAAGAATTTTTAAATCTTTGAGTTTGTCTTATTTAATTTTGATCTAAGAAGTTATAACTGAGTTGTAGAACATGCAACACTAAATATTTCTATTTTAAAATATGTATGTATTTCCATGTTGACTTCATTTTTAGCTAATGTTACACATCTATCTTCACTATTTAAAAAAAAATTAGTGAAAAAAATTTTATGCATGGTCTGGAGAGATGGCTCAGAGGTTAAGAGCACTGACTGCTCTTCCAAATTCTCAGCAACCACATGGTGGCTCACAACCATCTGTTGTGTGATCTTATGCCCTCGTCTGGAGTTTTTTAATACAGCTACAGTGTAAACACATGAATAAAATAAATAAATTAAAAAAAAAAACTCACCTTTACACTTAAAGAAAAAGGTTAATGTATAAATTTATTTATATTTGAAATACTATCTAATATCTATGTCATGTTTCAATTTTCTATTAAATTTGCTATAGAGTTATTATGTGTGTATTTATTTCAGTTTTTAATATCTATTATTAATAAATATTATATTCACTTTATTTATGTTTCCATTAATTTCACAAAGTATATTTCTTTTTTTATTTTTTATAATTTTTTATTAGGTATTTTCCTCATTTACATTTTCAATGCTATCCCCAAAATCCCCCATACCCACCCTCACAATCCCCTACCCACCTACTCCCCCTTTTTGGCCCTGGGGTTCCCCTGTACTGGGGCATATAAAGTTTGCAAGTCCAATGGGCCTCTCTTTCCAGTGATGGCCGACTAGGCCATCTTTTGATGCATATGCAGCTAGAGACAAGAGCTCTGGGATACTGGTTAGTTCATAATGTTGTTCCACCTATAGGGTTACAGTTCCCTTTAGCTCCTTGGGTAATTTCTCTAGCTCCTCCATTGGGGGCCCTGTGATCCATCCAATAGATGACTGTGATCATCCACTTCTGTGTTTGCTAGGCCTCGTATAGTCTCACAAGAGACAGCTATATCTGGGTCCTTTCAGCAAAATCTTGCTAGTGTATGCAATGGTGTCAGCGTTTGGAAGCTGATTATGGGATGGATCCCTGCATATGGCAATCACTAGATGGTCCATCCTTTCGTCACAGTTCCAAATTTTGTCACTGTAAATCCTTCTATGGGTGTTGTGTTCCCATTTCTAAGAAGGGGCAAAGTGTCCACACTTTGGTCTTCGTTCTTCTTGAATTTCATGCGTTTAGCAAATTGTATCTTATATGTTGGGTATCCTAAGTTTCTGGGCTAATATCCACTTACTTATCAGTGACTACATACTGTGCGAGTTCCTTTGTGATTGGGTTACTTCACTCAGGATGATGCCCTCCAGGTCCATCCATTTGGCTAGGAATTTCATAAATTCATTCTTTTTAATAGCTGAGTAGTACTCCATTGTGTAAATGTACCACATTTTCTGTATCCATTCCTCTGTTGAGGGGCATCTGGGTTCTTTCCAGCTTCTGGCTATTATAAATAAGGCTGCTATGAACATAGTGGAGCATGTGTCCTTCTTACCGGTTGGAACATCTTCTGGATATATGCCCAGGAGAGGTATTGCAGGATCCTCCTGTAGTACTATGTCCAATTTCCTGAGGAACCGCCAGACTGATTTCCAGAGTGGTTGTACAAGCTTGCAATCCCACCAACAATGGAAGAGTGTTCCTCTTTCTCCACATCCTCGCCAGCATCTGCTGTCACCTGAATTTTTGATCTTAGCCATTCTGACTGGAGTGAAGTGAAATCTCAGGGTTGTTTTGAATTGCATTTCTCTGATGATTAAGGATTTTGAACATTTTTTCAGGTGCTTCTCAGCCATTCGGTATTCCTCAGGTGAGAATTCTTTGCTCAGCTCTGAGCCCCATTTTTTAATGGGGTTATTTTATTTTCTGGAGTCCACCTTCTTGAGTTCTTTATATATATTGGATATTAGTCTCCTATACGATTTGGGATAGGTAAAGATCCTTTCCCAATCTGTTGGTGGCCTTTTGGTCTTATTGATGGTGTCTTTTGCCTAGCAGAAGCTTTGCAATTTTATGAGGTCCCATTTATCGATTCTTGATCTTATAGCACAAGCCATTGCTGTTCTATTCAGGAATTTTTCCCTTGTACCCATATCTTCGAGGCTTTTCCCTACTTTCTCCTCTATAAGTTTCAGTGTCTCTGGTTTTATGTGGAGTTCCGTAATCCACTTAGATTTGACCTTAGTACAAGAGATAGAAATGGATCAATTCGCATTTTTCTACATGATAACCACCAGTTGTGCCAGCACCATTTGTTGAAAATGCTGTCTTTTTTCCACTGGATGGTTTTAGCTCCCTTGTCAAAGATCAAGTGACCATAGGTGTGTGGGTTCATCTCTGGATCTTCAATTCTGTTCCATTGGTCTACTTGTCTGTCACTATACCAATACCATGCAGTTTTTATCACAATTGCTCTGTAGTACAGCTTTAGGTCCGGCATGGTGATTCCACCAGAGGTTCTTTTATCCTTGAGAAGAGTTTTTGCTATCCTAGGTTTTTTGTTATTCCAGATGAATCTGCTGATTGCCCTTTCTAAGTCGTTGAAGAATTGAGTTGGAATTTTGATGGGGATTACATTGAATCTGTAGATTGCTTTTGGCAAGATAGCCATTTTTACAATGTTGATCCTGCCAATCCATGAGCATGGGAGATCTTTCCATCTTCTGAGATCTTCTTTAATTTCTTTCTTCAGAGACTTGAAGTTCTTATCATACAAATCTTTCACTTCCTTAGTTTTCTTATGACAAATATGTAGCCAAAATGAAATCTTAGTCTGTGTTCCTGAGGCATTTGCTTGTGTGTGACAGTGACATTGCCTAGAGAATATCTTATTCACAAGAGCAGAGACTTAAAGGTTACTGCCAGTTTCTCTGAATATTAGATTTCTCTTCCATTAAAACTGACAATGTTCAATGAAATATTTTACAGAATTCTTCTAGTTCGTGGAACCACAAATAATGACTTAATTTTTAGAGCCATATCTCTTAAATTGTAAGTAACCCTTCCTTGCTCTGTCGCCTGTTCTTAGATTTCTTGTCGCTAAACAAATAAAGAAAAATGGTGTGTATGATAGTCTGAATACTTTCTTTCCAGTTTATAAAGATCATTTTGATTTTCAAAATCTCAACTCACATGAAACACATTTGGCTTTTCAAGAATTTTGCTTAAAATAAAGTAAGAATATTGGAGTGATATTCAGTGCTATTATAAATCTCCCTCTACTTCATTGTTTTCCTTTCATACACACAAAAATTCAATATAACCATTCATATATTATTGTAAAATTATTCCTAGAAGGAAAAAAGATATATGATTATATTCATTATTTATAGCTTTTGATGAATATAAAATTTTGAATATAATACACCAACCCATATAGACAGTGCAGTGAATGATTTAGCAAGTTTATAATTGATTTTCTAGAAGCAAGAATGTTTCTTTAATCATGATGTCAGTTGTTCACACTCAAGAACTTCCCATATCGTATTCTTTGTTGTTCCTTGATATACTTTGTTAACAGATAATTAAAGTGATTTATATGAGATGAGTTGAAAAGCAGTAACTTCATGGATTTTCACACATTTGGAAAATGAGAAATCCATATTATGTTGATATAACTCAAATATAATTAAGACTAAAATGAATCATGTTAAACATGAAACACATGTGTTTTATTGATTTGCCAACAGAATCAAATGAATATTGTAAGCTGCTCAGAGTATAATTTAAAAGCACATAAATCTGAAAAGAAGAACCACCACCAAAAATAAATAACCCGGGACATTTAAATCTTGTATAGTTCTGAAAGCAAGTTGCTAGGCTGCTATAAATCTAAATGGCAGAGTGCAATTTAGCATTCCAGTTACATATTGATGTTTTCAAATTGTTTTCCAAATAAAGTTGAAATGGAATTGAATAACCCCCCATATTCCATTTCAGTTGGTAAGAGTCCACAAATCAAACCCTTCAAAACATGTATCCATGGTTTGTGACTACATTCTTCTTGTCACAGAATAACTCTAAATAGATTCAATGGGTTCATTTATTTACACTGCATGCCTACAATGGATTCATTTAGTTACTCCCCAGGACTACAGGTAAATACATGTCTATGGCAATGTAGGGAAAGTATTTTTGAAAAAGCAAAATTGCCAGTGATTTCCAAGGAGAAAAACATTAGTATTGCTATTTTATAATGTTTTCCCTTAAAATCAATTTGTCCTTATGTTTGTTTACTGTATTGAAACTTATTCACAACATATCTCGATCTGAATATGTCATCATTTAAAATAGAATAAAAAGTTTTGCTTCTGGAGAAGACTATTAAAAATCATAAAGCAGTACACAAGACATGAAAAGCCGGATTTCTACAGGTGACTACACTAAAGAGCATAAACTGGTGTATGTTCAAAAAAAAAAACCAAACTCAGGCAACAGATTACCCATGTGCATTCATTGAGTGATCCACTCTAATTTCTGGTATAACGAAAATTCATTGCATTGTGAGCTTTGACAAATGGAGCCAAAGTCTCACTATCTTCTCATGAATTTTATGTTGCATTTCTCAAGGTTGGCTGCATTCAGTACAATTTGGAATAGTATAAGAAGAAAACACAATCAAATTTTTGTAAAATTTTTTTATCATGAAGTTTAAAGCTATGTTAGTTATTTTAAAACAATAATTTTAAAATTAATTCCCAGAAATTATCTTTGAGAAAATAAGATTTTTATCATAAAAATTAAAATGATGAAAATGAAAGATACAACAACTGAAAGGAGAGCCTGATGTTAGGGCAAAAAGCTACTGAATTGACTTATAGGCATTGAAATTCTGATTATGAGTCTTAAAATATGTTATAAATTAATTTGAAAATGTATAACAGTAGTTGATCATTTGATTTTAAAATATTTCAGTGATGAAATGGTTCTAAGATAACATAAAAGAAAAATTGTGAAATGAAAATAGTTATTAAAACCAGGACATATTCTTGTGAATGATAGCCTAACACTAAGCACAATAATTGTGACATCCTGTGTTCAAATGCACAAGGTGATTTCTGATTTATTATTATTTAAATTATTTGAAGCAATTACATGAAGGAAATATCAATTTTGATTTAGATGCTCAAAGTTTTTCCCTAAACTCTTGTGGTAAATCTCATTTAAATCTACACACACACATTTCCTGTCAGAGAGATTGTGTGTGTGTGTGTGTGTGTGTGACAGAAAATGATGACATTATTTACAATTAGAAACTTTCAAGTCTATACTGTAGAATTCCTTGAAAGATATGAGAACATTATATTAGATGTCTTTTGGTATTAACTTAAAGTAACAGATTCCTTCTAAACAATAAATGTGAAATTTATTTTAAATTTGAAAGGACATGAAAATATTTTCAATGATCAACATAAATAATAAGTACATTTCTAGGTGAATTAACTAAAAGGAGGCTTGTGCTATCAAAACACAAATTAAATAACCTTAGTAATTAAAGAGAAGTGAAGCAAAGCTAAATTCATTGAGACAAAATAATGGGAAAGAAATGCACATTTCTCAAAAATTCAGAAAATTTCAATATGCACACACATACATGTATATATACAAATGTATGTGTGAGCAATGTGTGTGTGTGTGTGTATGTGTGCGTGTTGAACCATTTAAAGAATCACACTTTGAAAATACATCTGCAATAAATATAAGAATTGTTTAGAACAAAAACAGTTTTCGAAAACAGAGAATGGAAGTGTATATATGCTTCTCTACCTTATTACTCTGAGAAGAATTTTCCCTGAGTCATTTACAACTTGACATCAATGACTATACCCAGACATGTAGCATGAGCTAGAGAAGGGATAAATAACAGTATATGTTGCAGAATCTCATTTCTTCTGAGCTGCCTCATTACAGTGCTTAGTCTTGAGTGAGACCTTCAGCATAGCAAAAGGTAAAAAGACAGCAAGCGGGTAAGAACGCGCCCAGGAAGCTGTGCTTGTTAGGTTAAGTGTGTGATTTTTTCAATTCCAAATTTTTTAATATAGTTGATGGTTGACTTTCATCAATCTATGCAAATTTTTCTGTTGGACCTGTGATCTGAAGCATTAATTGAAAGTAAGGGGTAGACTACAGCCTAATGTCATAAACAAAGTTTCCTCAGCTTCATTGGACTTTAATATATGAATGTAATGAAGAAAACAAGCATCCAAAGAAAATTATATGAGTTTAGACAAAGATGACCAGAAAAACATGTCAATCAATGCTAGTGAGCACATACTAAATAGGAACAGAGCAGCAATTTCCCAGAACTGTCTCAGGACAGACAAATCTAAATATACAATATCTGGGAAAGCATGAAGAGTGGGGCAGAAGAGGCCATATATAGATTCAGGGTACACTGCTCAGATTGAGTTCTAAAATTAAGTTCTGACACCCAACAAGAATAAACTTGTCTTATAGACAGAATGAAAATATGTGTCACAAGAGGCATGAAATCATGCCCAAAGGTAACATGGGGGAATGGGAGTGCAGGGAGGATGCATCTGAGCTAAGAAACCCTTTGCCTTCCTTGCTGGTTCTTCCCACAGTTCCCAAGGCAAATGTCACTCTGTTGACCAGGTTACAACAGCTGAATATCTCTGAATAACAAAACTCCAGTGTGGGAAGAAATAGAGGAAAAAGTATCTGTTGCCAAATAAAAAGACAAAGTGATTCCACAGCGTCTTTTAAGAATAGAAAGTTTTCTGTATCAATTCTTTGTGGAAGGACATCTGGGTTCTTTCCAGCTTTTGGCTATTATAAAGAAGGCTGCTATGAGAATAGTGGAGCATGTATCCCTGAAACAGGTTGGAGCATCTTTTGGGTATATGCCCATGAATGATATAGATGGGTCCTTAGGGAATACTATGTCCAATATTCTGAAGAACAGCCAAACTGATTTCCAGAGTGGTTGTACTAACCTACAATCCCACCAGCAGTGAAGGATTGTTCTTCTTTCTCCACTTTCTTGCCAACATCTGTTGTTACCGGAGTTTGTGATCTTAGCCATTCTGACTGGTGTGAGGTCAAATCTCAAGGTTATTTTGATTTGCATTTCCCTGATGACTAAGGATTTTGAACATTTCCTTAGGTGATTCTCAGCCATTTGAATTTCCTCAGTTGAGAATTCTTTGTTTAGCTCTGTACCCCATTTTTAAAAGGGTTATTTGATTCTCTGGAGGCTAACTTCTTGAGTTCTTTGTGTATATTGAATATTAGCCCTCTATCGCATGTAGGATGGTTAAAGATCTTTTCCCAATCTGTTGGTTGCTGTTTTGTCCTATTGACAGTGTCCTTTGCCTTATAGAAGCTTTGAAATTTTAAGAGGTGCCATTTGTCAATTCTTGATCTTAGAGCACAGGCCATTAGTGTTCTGTTAAGGAACTTTTCCCTCGTGCCCATGTATTCAAGATTCTTCCCCACTTTATCTTGTATTAGTTATAGTGTATCTGGTTTTATATGGAGGCCCTTGATTCACTTGCACTTGAGCTTTTACAAGGAGATAAGAATAGATCGATTTGCATTCTTCTACATGCAGACTGTCAGTTGAACCAGCAACATTTGTTGAAAATGCTCTTTTTTTCCCAATGAATGATTTTTAACTCCTTTGTCAAAGGTCAAGAGACCATAGGTGTGGGAGTTCATTTCTGGAACTTCAATTGTATTGCTGCCTGTCTCTGTACCAATACCATACAGTTTTTATCACTATTGCTCTATAATACAGCTTGAGGTCAGGGATAGTAATTACCCCAGAAGTTCTTTTGAGAATAGTTTTTGCTATCCTGGGTTTTTTTGTTATTCCAAATCAATTTACAAATTTCTCTTTCTAACTCTGTGAAAAGTTGACTTGAAATTTTGATAGGGATTGCATTAAATCTGTAGATTGTGTTTTGCAAGCTGGCATTTTTTACTATATTAATCCTGCCAGTCCATGAGCATGGGAGATCTTTCCATCTTCTGAGATCTTCTTCGATTTCTTTCTTAAGAAACTTGTAGTTCTTGTTATACAGATTTTTCACATGTTTGGTTAGAGTCACACCAAGGTATTTTCTATTATTTATGACTATTGTGAATAGTGTTGATTTCCTAATTTATTTCTTTGCTTGTTAATCCTTTGAGTAGATGAAGGCTACCAATTTGTTTGAGTTAATTTATATCCAGCAAAATTACTGAACTTGTTTATCGGGTTTAGGAGTTCTCTGGTGGAAGTTTTGGCTTCACATAAATATACTATCATATCATCTGCAAATAGTGATATTTTGACTTCTTCCTTTCCAGTTTGTATCCCTTTGACCTTCTTGTATTGTATAATTGCTCTGGCTAGGACTTCAGGTATTATATTGAATAGGTAGGGAAAGAGTCTTGTCTAGTTCATGATTTTAATGGGATTTCTTCAAGTTCTCTTCATTTTGTTTGATGTTGGATACTGGTTTGTTGTATATTGGTTTAACTATGTTCATTTATGGGCCTTGAGTTTCTGATCTTTGCAAGAGTTTTACCGTGAAGGGCTGTTAAATTTTGTCAAATGCTTTCACAGCATCTAATGAGATGATCATGTGGTTTTTCTCTGAGGTTTTATATATATATATATATATATATATATATATATATATATATATATAGTGAATTACATTGGTGGATTTTTGTATATTGAACTATCCCTGCAACCCTGGGATGAAGCCTACCTGATCATGGTGGATGATTGTTTTGTTGTGTTCTTGGATTCAACTTGCAAGAATTTTATTGAGTATTTTTACATCAATATTCCTAAGGGAAATTGATCTGAAATTGTCTTTCTTTGTTGGGTCTTTGTGTGGTTTAGAGTACTACTTAGCTATTAAAAATAATGACTTCATGATATTCTTAGGCAAATGGATGGAACTAGAAAATATATTCCTGAGTGAGGTAATCCAATCACAAAAGAACTCACTGATAAATGGATATTAGCCCAAAAACTTGGAATACCCAAGATACAGTTCACAGACCATGTGAATCTCAAGAAGGAAGATCTAGGTCCTTCTTAGAAGGGGGAAACGAAATACCCATGGAAGCAAATATGAACATAAAGTGTGGACTAGTGACTTGAAAGAACAGCCATCTAGAGACTGCCCCACCTGAGGATCCATTCCATATATAGTTACCAAATTCAGACAATATTGTGGATGCCAAAAGGTGTATCTTGACAGAAGCTTAACATAGCTGTCTCTTGAGAGGCTCTGCTAGAACCTGACATATACAGAAGCAGATGCAAACTGCCAATCATTGGATTGAGGACAAGGTCCTCAATGGAGGAGTTAGGGAAAGAACTTAAGGAGTTGAAGGGGATTGCAACCCCATAGGGAAAACAACAATATCAACCAACCAGATCTCCCTGGGACTAAAGCACCTACCAAAGAGTACACATTGAGGGACACATGGTTCCAGCTGCATATGCAGCAGAGGATGACCTTGTGGGTCATAAATGGGAGAAGAGACCCCTGTTCCCATGAAGGCTTGATGCCCCAGTGTAAGGGAAAGTGTGGGTATGGAGGCAGGAGTGGTTGGGTGGGTGGGGAAACATCCTCATAGCAGCAGGTGAAGGGGGGATATTATTGGAGGCTTCCGTGGGGAAACCTGGAAAGGGGATAACATTTGAAATGTAAGAAAATATCTAACAAAAAAGAGATGTTAATAAAGAAAATTTAAAACAAAAAAAGAATAGAAAATTATCTCAAAAAAATTAAAATTCAAAATTACATCTGAATGCATTCAAATTATGACAATTAAATTTTAGAATGACCAGGATTTCACAAGCAGCTTTAGAAACTGGCACAAGAAGATGATCCAATCCCTGTTGATTAAGCCATTTTAGTTTATTCAATGACAATGGAAGTTAGAGACAAAATGGAGTTCCAATGAGATTTTAGGTGGTTTTATAATTTTTTTAAAAAAAAAGTCATAGGTTTTTTCCTAGATTTAAACAAGAAATCAATTTCAATTCTCTAAGAGTAGTCTGACACATATTCTAATTCACAGGGGGCAAAACTTTGTGAGACGTGCTATGTTTAGCATTTTCACATTGATTTATCTCGTTTCACTGAGAAGCTTACTAAATACTTTCGAATTCAGCATTTAGCACTCTGAAGAAGTAAATAATGTGATTTTTCCCATCCCAGCCACTTACTAATTTCTAGTACATGTGACACTACATGTATTACACAGAAACTTATACAACTTTTCATAAGTGATATCCTTAAGACTATGGGGAAATATATTTTATCCCGGATTAACATTGAAGGAGGAAGCCTTAAATGCAACCAAGACCTTATGGAAAAATTATAGATAAAGAAGAGAAGTCAGGGTAATGATGACAAAGGGAGGGTTGTCATCATCTGGTTACAAGGTAATAACATTAATAACCACTAGGAACTAGAAAAGGCAGTGAAGAAGATACTGAGAGTGTATCTTAAGGTACCATTTTAGTTTTGGCTTAAAAATCTCAGTCATATAAGAACACACATGGTATATACCCACCAATAAGTGAATATTAGCCCAAAAGCTCAGAATATCCACAATATTACTCACAGACCATAGGAAGCTCAAGAAGAAGCAAGACCAAAGTGTGGGTGCTTCAGTCCTACTCAGAAGTGAGAACTAAATAATCACAAGCGGTAGAGGAAGGGAGTGGCCTGGGAGGAAAAGAGAAGAAAAAGGAAGAAAAAAGGGAACAGGATCAGGTATGGGAGGAGGTGAGGATGATAAACAGAGGTTTAGGAAATTGAACAGAAGTGTGTAGCAGTGGGGGATGGGGAACTGAGGGTAGCCACTAGAAAGTCCCAGATGCCAGGAAAGGAAGAGCTTCCCGGGACCCAACAGGGATGACATTAGCCAAAAGACCCAACAAAGGGGAGATAGAACCTGTAGAGACCATATCCAGTTGATAAGCAAAAAGGAAAAATATTTTTTTTAAAAGCTAATATTATATATCCACCTCTATGCACTGTGAAGGGGAAAACCTGTTGTTTTAGCCACTTAATTTTCTTTCATCATTTGATACACGAATCATAAGAAATTACAATGTCAGTCGGAGGACAGTGACCTGCCCTGCAGGGAGCACCATCTTGGCTCCAGGACTCTGCCGAACTTAGTCTGTACAGGTTAGAGTGAGGACCACAGAGGCAGACAGCTTCTGGGACAGGCGGGAGCCACAGAGCCGCTGAGGCAGCACCCTTTTGGGGCCGCAGACATCCGGCACCCTCCCAGTCGGAGGACAGTGACCTGCCCTGCAGGGAGCGCCATCTTGGCTCCGGAACTCTGCCGAACTTAGTCTGTACAGGTCAGAGTGAGGACCACAGAGGCAGACGGCTTCTGGGACAGGCGGGAGCCACAGAGCCGCTGAGGCAGCACCCTTTTGGGGCCGCAGACATCCGGCACCCTCCCAGCTGGAGGACAGTGACCTGCCCTGCAGGGAGCGCCATCCGCTGAACTTAGTCTGTACAGGTCAGAGTGAGGACCACAGAGGCAGAGAGCTTCTGGGACAGGCGGGAGCCACAGAGCCGCTGAGGCAGCACCCTTTTGGGGCTGCAGACATCCGGCACCCTCCCAGTCGGAGGACAGTGACCTGCCCTGCAGGGAGCGCCATCTTGGCTCCGGGACTCCTCCGAACTTAGTCTGTACAGGTTAGAGTGAGGACCACAGAGGCAGACAGCTTCTGGGACAGGCGGGAGCCACAGAGCCACTGAGGCAGCACCCTTTTGGGGCTGCAGACATCCAGCACCCTCCCAGCTGGAGGACAGTGACCTGCCCTGCAGGGAGCGCCATCCACCGAACTTAGTCTGTACAGGTCAGAGTGAGAACCACAGAGGCAGACAGCTTCTGGGACAGGCAGGAGCCACAGAGCCGCTGAGGCAGCACCCTTCTGGGGCCACAGACATCCGGCACCCTCCTAGATGGAAGACAGTGGTCTGCCCTGCACAGGAGCCCTCTGCCTCAGGAGCAGGGAGCACATCTTGGATCCAGGACTCCACTGAACTTAGGAACTTAGTCTGCACAGCTGAGAGTGTGCACCACAGAAGCCTACAGCTTCTGTGACCTGCCAAAGCAACACAGCATCTGGGAAAGGTCCTGTTTTCCGCCTTCTTCTTCGGCCAGGAGGAGGTCCAAACGCCAGATATCTGTACACCTTCCCTTTAAGAGGAAAGCTTGTCAGCAGGGAGTGCTCTAAACACTGAAACTCAGAGGAGAGAGCCTGTCTCCCAGGTCTGCTGACAGAGGATACTCAGAATCACCAGAAGAACAACCTCTGAACAGAGACAACTATAACAACTCCAGAGATTACCAGATGGCAAGAGGTAAAGGTAAGAATCTTACTAACAGAAACCAAGACCACTCACCATCATCAGGACCCAGCACTCCCACTTCGCCCAGTCCAGGGCACCCCAACACACCTGAAAAACTAGACCTGGATTTAAAAGCATATCTCATGATGATGGTAGAGGACATCAAGAAGGACTTTAAAGAACTACAGGAGAACATGGCTAAAGAGTTACAAGTCCTTAAAGAAAAACAGGAAAACACAACCAAACTGGTAGAAGTCCTTAAAGAGAAACAGGAAAACACATCCAATCAGATGATGGAAATGAACAAAACCATACTAGACCTAAAAAGGGAAGTAGACACAATAAAGAAAACCCAAAATGAGGCAACACTGGAGATAGAAACCCTAGGAAAGAAATCTGGAACCATAGATGCAAGCATCAGCAACAGAATACAAGAGATGGAAGAGAGAATCTCAGGTGCAGAAGATTCCATAGAGAACATCGGCACAACAATCAAGGAAAATGGAAAATGCAAAAAGATCCTAACTCAAAACATCCAAGAAATACAGGACACAATGAGAAGACCAAACCTACGGATAATAGGAGTGGATGAAAATGAAGATTTTCAACTCAAAGGACCAGCAAACATCTTCAACAAAATTATAGAAGAAAACTTCCCAAATCTAAAGAAAGAGATGCCCATGAACATACAAGAAGCCTACAGAACTCCAAATAGGCTGGACCAGAAAAGAAATACCTCCCGACACATAATAATCAGAACAACAAATGCACTAAATAAAGATAGAATACTAAAAGCAGTAAGAGAAAAAGGCCAAGTAACATATAAAGGCAAGCCTATCAGAATTACACCAGATTTTTCACCAGAGACTATGAAAGCCAGAAGATCCTGGACAGATGCTATACAGACATTAAAAGAACACAAATTCCAGCCCAGGCTACTATACCCAGCCAAACTCTCAATTAACATAGATGGAGAAACCAAAGTATTCCACGACAAAACCAAATTCACACATTATCTCTCCAAGAATCCAGCCCTTCAAAGGATAATAACAGAAAAAAACCAATACAAGGACAGGAACCACGCCCTAGAAACAACAAGAAGGTAATCCCTCAACAAACCGAAAAGAAGACAGCCACAAGAACAGAATGCCAACTTTAACAACAAAAATAACAGGAAACAACAATTACTTTTCCTTAATATCTCTTAATATCAATGGACTCAACTCCCCGATAAAAAGACATAGACTAACAAACTGGCTACACAATCAAGACCCAACATTTTGCTGCTTACAAGAAACTCATCTCAGAGAAAAAGATAGACACTACCTCAGAATGAAAGGCTGGAAAACAATTTTCCAAGCAAATGGTCTGAAGAAACAAGCTGGAGTAGCCATTCTAATATCAGATAAGATTGACTTCCAACCCAAAGTCATCAAAAAAGACAGGGAGGGGCACTTCATACTCATCAAAGGTAAAATCCTCCAAGAGGAACTATCAATCCTGAATATCTATGCTCCAAATACAAAGGCAGCCTCATTCATTAAAGAAACTTTAGTAAATCTCAAAGCACACATTGCACCTCATACAATAATAGTGGGAGACTTCAACACACCACTTTCACCAATGGACAGATCATAGAAACAGAAACTAAACAGGGACACAGTGAAACTAACAGAAGTTATGGATCAAATGGATCTGCCAGATATCTACAGAACATTTTACCCTAAAACAAAAGGATACACCTTCTTGTCAGCACCTCATGGTACCTTCTCCAAAATTGACCACGTAATTGGGCACAAAACAGGACTCAACAGATACCAAAACATTGAAATTGTCCCATGCATCCTATCAGATCACCATGGACTAAGGCTGATCATCAATAACAAAATAAATAATAGCCAACATTCACGTGGAAACTGAACAACACTCTTCTCAATGATACCTTGGTCAAGGAAGGAATAAAGAAAGAAATCAAGGACTTTTTATAGTTCAATGAAAATGAAGCCACAACATACCCAAACTTATGGGACGCAATGAAAGCATTTCTAAGAGGAAAACTCATAGCTCTGAGTGCCTCCAAAAAGAAACTAGAAAGAGCACACATTAGCAGCTTGACAACACACCTAAAAGCACTAGAACAAAAGGAAGCAAATTCACCCAAGAGGAGTAGACCGCAGGAAATAATCAAACTCAGGGGCGAAATCAATCAAGTGGAAACAAGAAGAACTATTCAAAGAATCAACCAATCAAGGAGCTGGTTCTTTGAGAAAATCAACAAGATAGATAAACCCTTAGCCAGACTCACTAGAGGGCACAGGGAAAGTATTCTAATTAACAAAATCAGAAATGAAAAAGGAGACATAACAACAGATCCTGAAGACATCCAAAACACCATCAGATCCTTCTACCAAAGACTATACTCAACAAAACTGGAGAACCTGGATGAAATGGAGAAGTTCCTAGACAAATACCAGGTACCAAAGTTGAACCAAGATCAGGTTAATGATCTAAACAACCCTATATCCCCCAAAGAAATAGAAGCAGTCATTAATAGTCTCCCAACCAAAAAAAGCCCAGGACCAGATGGGTTTAGTGCAGAGTTCTATCAGACCTTCAAAGAAGATCTAATCCCAGTTCTTCACAAACTATTCCACAAAATAGAAACAGAAGGTACGCTACCCAACTCATTCTATGAAGCCACAATTACTCTGATACCTAAACCACAAAAAGACCCAACAAAGATAGAAAACTTCAGACCAATATCCCTTATGAATATTGATGCAAAAATCCTCAATAAAGTTCTTGCTAACCGAATCCAAGAACACATCAAAACAATCATCCATCCTGACCAAGTAGGTTTCATCCCAGGGATGCAGGGATGGTTCAATATACGGTAATCCATCAACGTAATCCAGTATATAAATAAACTGAAAGACAAAAACCACATGGTCATCTCGTTAGATGTGGAAAAAGCATTTGATAAGATCCAACACCCATTTATGATAAAAGTCTTGGAAAGATCAGGAATTCAAGGCCCATACCTAAACATGATAAAAGCATTCTACAGCAAACCAGTAGCCAACATCAAAGTAAATGGTGAGAAGCTTGAAGCAATCCCTCTAAAATCAGGGACTAGACAAGGCTGTCCACTTTCTCCATACCTATTCAACATTGTACTTGAAGTCCTAGCCAGAGCAATTCGACAACAAAAGGAGATCAAAGGGATACAAATTGGAAAAGATGAAGTCAAAATATCACTCTTTGCAGATGATATGATAGTATATATAAGTGACCCTAAAAATTCCACCAGAGAACTCCTAAGCCTGATAAACAGCTTCGGTGAAGTAGCTGGATATAAAATTAACTCAAACAAATCAATGGCCTTTCTCTACACAAAGAATAAACAGGCTGAGAAAGAAATTAGGGAAACAACACCCTTCTCAATAGTCACAAATAATATAAAATATCTTGGTGTGACTCTAACTAAGGAAGTGAAAGATCTGTATAATAAAAACTTCAAGTCTCTGAAGAAAGAAATTATAGAAGATCTCAGAAGATGGAAAGATCTCCCATGCTCATGGATTGGCAGGATCAACATTGTAAAAATGGCTATCTTGCCAAAAGCAATCTACAGATTCAATGCAATCCCCATCAAAATTCCAACTCAATTCTTCAACGAATTAGAAAGTCCAATCTGCAAATTCACCTGGAATAACAAAAAACCTAGGAGAGCAAAAACTCTTCTCAAGGATAAAATAACCTCTGGTGGAATCACCACATGCCGGACCTAAAGCTCTACTACAGAGCAATTGTGATAAAAACTGCATGGTACTGGTATAGTGACAGACAAATAGACCAATGGAATAGAATTGAAGACCCAGAAATGAACCCACACACCTACGGTCACTTGATCTTCGACAAGGGAGCTAAAAACATCCAGTGGAAGAAAGACAGCATTTTCAACAAATGGTGCTGGCACAACTGGTTGTTAACATGTAGAAGAATGCGAATCGATCCATTCCTATCTCCTTGTACTAAGGTCAAGTCTAAGTGGATCAAGGAACTTCACATAAAACCAGAGACACTGAAACTTATAGAGGAGAAAGTGGGGAAAAGCCTTGAAGATATGGGCACAGGGGAAAAATTCCTGAATAGAACAGTAATGGCTTGTGCTGTAAGATCGAGAATTGACAAATGGGACCTCATGAAACTACAAAGCTTCTGCAAGGCTAAAGACACCATCAATAAGACAAAAAAACCACCAACAGATTGGGAAAGGATCTTCACCTATCCTAAATCAGACAAGGGACTAATATCCAATATATATAAAGAACTCAAGAAGGTGGACTCCAGAAAGTCAAATAACCCCATTAAAAAATGGGGCTCAGAACTGAACAAAGAATTCTCACCTGAGGAATACCGAATGGCAGAGAAGCACCTGAAAAAATGTTCAACATCCTTAATCATCAGGGAAATGCAAATCAAAACAACCCTGAGATTCCACCTCACACCAGTCAGAATGGCTAAGATCAAAAATTCAGGTGACAGCAGATGCTGGCGAGGATGTGGAGAAAGAGGAACACTTCTCCATTGTTGGTGGGATTGCAAGCTTGTACAACCACTCTGGAAATCAGTCTGGCGGTTCCTCAGAAAATTGGACATAGTACTACAGGAGGATCCAGCAATACCTCTTCTGGGCATATATCCAGAAGATGTCCCAACCGGTAAGAAGGACACATGCTCCACTATGTTCATAGCAGCCCTATTTATAATAGCCAGAAGCTGGAAAGAACCCAGATGTCCCTCAACAGAGGAATGGATACAGAAATTATGGTACATTTACACAATGGAGTACTACTCAGCTATTAAAAAGAATGAATTTATGAAATTCCTAGCCAAATGGATGGACCTGGAGGGCATCATCTTGAGTGAGGTAACACAATCACAAAGGAACTCACACAATATGTATTCACTGATAAGTGGATATTAGCCCAAAACTTAGGATACCCAAGATATAAGATACAATTTGCTAAACGCATGAAACTCAAGAAGAATGAAGACCAAAATGTGGACACTGTGCCCCTTCTTAGAATTGGGAACAAAACACCCATGGAAGGAGTTACAGAGACAAAGTTCGGAGCTGTGATGAAAGGATGGACCATCTAGAGACTGCCATATCCAGGGATCCATCCCATAATCAGCTTCTAAACGCTGACACCATTGCATACACTAGCAAGATTTTGCTGAAAGGACCCAAAGATAGCTGTCTCTTGTGAGACTATGCAGGGGCCTAGCAAACACAGGAGTGGATGCTCACAGTCAGCTATTGGATGGATCACAGGGCTCCCAATGGAGAAGCTAGAGAAAGTACCCAAGGAGCTAAAGGGAACTGCAACCCTATAGTTGGAACAACATGATGAACTAACCAGTACCCCGGAGCTCTTGTCTCTAGCTGCATATGTATTTAAAGATGGCCTAGTCGGCCATCACTGGAAAGAGAGGCCCATTGGACTTGCAAACTTTATATGCCCCAATATAGGGGAATGCCAGGGCCAAAAGAATGGGAATGGGAGGGTAGGGAAGTGGGGGGCTGTATGGGGGACTTTTGGGATAGCATTGGAAATGTAATTGAGGAAAATATGTAATAAAAAAAAAACAGTGAAAAAAAAAAAAGAAATTACAATGTTATGTGTTATTCCACGATTTCAAATACAATGACTTATTTATCATCTCGTGCTACAGTTTCAAAATTTCTGAATAGACTATTGTATAAATTTTATCAGTAGTGTGTTAGAAATCTTGAGGAGTTAATAAAGAAAATTTAAAAGTCTCCTCAGGAGATAGGACACTTTTTAAGAGTAAAGTTCATGTATAATGCATTTTCTTAGAAAATGAAGTCCTTTCCCTTGTGAGGAGTGTTTACTTTCCATGTAAAGGAGTTGTTAGTGACAATGTGAGTGTACTGGCTGACACAGCTGGGTTATCACAGAGAAAGGAGCTTCAGGCGAGAAATGTCTCCATGAGATCCAACTGTAAGGCATTTTCTCAACTAGTGATCAAGGGTGGTGGGGAGGGCCCCTTGTGGGTGATACTATCCCTGGGCTGATAGTCCTGGGTTCTAAAAGAGAGCAGGCTGAGCAAGCCCAGGGAAGCAAGCTAGTAAGTAGCATCCCTGCATGGTCTCCGCATCAGCTCCTGCTTCCTGATCTTCTTGAATTCCAGTCCTGACTTCCTTTGGTGATGAACAGCAACATGGAAGTGTAAGCTGAATAAACCCTTTCCTCTCCAACTTGATTAGTGATCATGATGTCTGTGCAGGAATGGAATCCCTGAATACTACACTGAGGTTCACATAGTGTTAGCATGAGCTGCTCCATACTGCTTCCAACATCTCGATCTATATACTTTCTATAATGTCTATTTGCCTTACACACTAACTCCATAACTTAGATACTTCTGATATTTACCTTGAAAAAACACCAAAGGATCATGCTTTTCTTGCAATTAAGATATTTGACAGAAATAAACTAATATTTTTTATAAAATAGTTATGAAGATTCTTTATTTTTTCACAATATATTTTGCTTTTTAAACAGTGGATAAAATATTTACTACTAGTGAGTTATTTACACTCAAGCTTTCTCCATCAGCAATTTTAAAAATACTAGATAAATCCAAGTTGTCTTTTTTGTCACTTTCTTTATGTAGACTTGTTTAAATTGATTATAAAAGTTTACACAAGCACATTGATCATAATGAATTTGGTTATCATAGTAAAACTATTTATTGGTGAACAGTGTAATACATTCTCAACATGTTTTCAAAAATGTAAGTATTCCAGACTTAGTTAAAAAAACTGTAGAGTGGGCTTTGTGAGAAAGATCATTTGGTGTTGCACCAGAAGACCCCAGTTCAGTTTCTATTACTTAAGTAGATGGCTGACAACCACGTTTATTACCAGAGAATCAAATGATCTCTCTGCTCTTGCAGGTACTGTCAGCACATTCCCACACAAAGACACACACTCACACACACACACACACTCACACACACACACACACACTCACACACACACACACACACTCACACACACACACACACTCACACACACACACACACACACACACACACATATTTAAAACAAATCTTTAAGGAGAGGAAATTTTCAAAAGAGAAAGGATCAGGCCTATAATCATAAACTTTTATCTTGCTCACAGAATTAAAAATTGCTGGTAAACAGAATCTGCATTCAAAGCTGCAAGTAGTTACTCATAGAAAAATAGAATGGAGAACATAAATTGTGTGGTGTGTGTGTGTGTGTGTGTGTGTGTGTGTGTGTGTGTGTGTGTGTGAACTGATGGAGAAACTTTCTAAAGATGAGGTGTCTTTTTTTAATATGTGGGCTTGAACTGACACTATCTAAAAGATATCATCTCATCATATCTGTTGTGAGCACTATAGATAACATGATGTGAGATTTCTCCTGAAATAATTCACCTATTTTACTTGTGATCTCTGGACATCCATTACATGTGGCCTAGTAATATGGGAAAATATAAACAGAGTGTATTTCCTCTTTTCTCTGTAGTGAGAAATGTCCCCCAATCTGCTCATATATTTGAACACTTAGTACATCGTATGTGGTGCTTTTCTAAGGCTCAGCCTTTCGGGATGAAATGCATCACTAGAAATGCGTTTTTCACAGTTTAAAACTTCACCCCATGTCCAATTAGCTTCCTTTTTCCTTTGTATATATAAAAAAGATTTTATATCTAAGGTTTTTTATTCTGCTACAGACCTTCACTGTCATAACAGACTCTAGCCCCCTGTAGCCATGAGCCAAAATAAATTCATTCTTAGTTGGTTTCAGTCAGCCCCTTTTTTAAAATCACAGCAATAGAAGATTAACTAAAATACTTTCATATACTTTTCTCTAATTAATATAATTTATTTCAGTAGAACAGGCAATTTTTTACTTATATGTACATTCTATAAATATAATTGTATATTAACTATAGGAATGCTTAATTAGTCCTGTGAATGTAATTTCTAGTGATCAGATTCATTATATTATCTTATATTTTTCATGCTTGAATTTCATGTTCAGAATTATAGCATAGATATGCCAAACAAAAGTTATAAGAATATGGTAAAACAATTGTCACAGTGTAACAAATTATATATATATATACACACACATATATATATATATACATATATACAATTTATATATATACAATATATATATATATATATATATATATGTATATATTGATCTCACTTAACACACTGAAAGGATTCTGATTATTATCCAAAATTACTTTTCTTCCTTCAATAAGCTAGGATACACATTTTAGCATAATTTTGAAGTTTAATTTTCTTTTAGTTCAAAGCAAGACCTTATTCACTTTGGATTTGTACACATTTTCTTAAATGATAAAATTATCTAGACAATTAATCACAGATATGTGAATTAATCACAGATATGTGATTAATTTTTGAAGGGCATTGAAAAACTGGGATTTGTTTATTATGGGAGAATATATATATATATATATATATATATATATATATATATATATTTAATTTCATTTTGCATCCATGATAAGTGATGTTGATTGCAGAAGTTGCAGCTAGATGTAAGTTGATGAGACAGAGAAGAAAGATGCCTCCTTGCTTGTGATTACGGTCGCTCTAGGGTAAAATTAATTAAGTGGCTACTCCTTTCTGACTCATTTAAGAAGCTCTTTAGGGCAGCATCTTAAGAAGGATGAAGTGTCTTCCTTAATCTTGTGGTACCTAATAATATATTTCAAACAATTAATGAACAGAAAAGCGAAGTAGAAAGATGAAATTTTGATTAATGCAATAAGGCTGCAGAAATAACCAACTGAATGCTCACTTGAAATTGCATTAGTTCTTTTCAGAAGTAAGGTCACTTAACCATGTAATGACAGCCCCAAATACTTGTAGCACTGCCCATCTCTTACCCATTTAGGCCAAATTTGCTGTAAATTAATCAAGAGAAGTTGTCATTGCATTTGGGGCTGGAAGCACTTTTCTTTAGTGTGATTTCTGAAAATATTTTTCTTGGCTCTTTCTATTTTACCTCTCTGCCATTCTCTTACTCAGTCTTTCCTGCTTCTTTTGCTCTTATCCTAATACTGTCAGTCTCTGACAATTGCTTAAGTGTCACACTTTTATCAAGATAGTGGGAATAGTAATCTGTGTCTAGCTTTTTATTACTCTGATACACAGTATAAAAACTTTTACACAGTCCTTGGGTTTTAGTCACCCAAAATTTAAAACATTTTTTAATCTGTAAATCCACTTTGAATATATATGCTAGCAAACATATTACTATATCCTACTGATATAAGTAAATGATGACCATCTGCCTGCATTCCAGGAGGTATAAGTTGATAAATAATTGACTTGTGTTAACAACTTTGAATATGCCAATTCACTTTTAATACCCTAAACATAATTGCTTACCATTTACTCCATAGGCATCTGGGAAGAAAAAGCTGGTACATCAAGATCAACATCTGGGAAGCATACACATCTGGTCACTTGTCATGAGTATCACTGAACAATTGTCACAATGGAGTATTTTTGTGTCTCTCCTAGGATACAACTTGAAGAATGATTATGCTCACCATGACACCCAGCTCACCTTAACATGACACACATTTCCTGTTGTGTAAAACAAAATTGTGGATTTAAAACTAATATCAGTGATTAAGTTTGAATTAGAACTTATAACTGCTATCTATGGCTTTACTATCCAGTGAAATCAGGGGTACTTCATAAATTAAAGCATTGGAAACAATTTAGCTATGAATATATTGTCATCAAAGCAAAGATGACAATCGGTACTAACATGTCTGTATTTACAGACTAGCATGCTCATGATATTGTGACACTCTATGGACATGGAAAATCAAAAGCAAACACCGACAAGCAAAAACACTGATTGTGATGGTTAACTTCAATTATCAACTTGTTCTAACCTAATTTCATCTGGGGAGAGAACTTCAGGGGATGATTATGTACAATGGTTTGGTCAGAATGTGGGCAGCACCACTCCCTAAGCAGGAGTTCTTACATGTATAACAGCAAAGGAACTGAGTTGACCAAGAAAGCAAGCAAATGAATAAACATATATACATTCATGTTTTTATGCTCTTCATTATGCATGTAGTATGACTAGCTGCTTGACGTTCCTGTCTTGATTTTCTCACTACGATAGACTGAAAACTGGACTCAAGAATTCTAATAAACTGCCACTTTCTCTCTTAAGCTCCTACGTGGGTATTTTATTTAAGCACCTAACTGAAACTGGGGCAGTTGTTTGTGATTTAGTAATATTATGATTTTTCTCTTAATTATTTAGTTAATTATTTTAACTTATTCTACCAGAGAGAGAGAGAGAGAGAGAGAGAGAGAGAGAGAGAGAGAGAGAGAGACAGAGCATTAGATTTTAAAGAATATGTGTCTTTGCCAGGCGGTGGTGGCTCACGCCTTTAATCCCAGCACTTGGGAGGCAGAGGCAGGCGGACTTCTGAGTTCGAGGTCAGCCTGGTCTACAAAGTGAGTTCCAAGACAGCCAGGGCTACACAGAGAAACCCTGTCTAGGAAAAAAAGAAGAAGAAAAAATATGTGTCTTTAAGAAAACAATCTTTTGTGATAATTTATACTTTACCTGATAATATTGACACTTTTGTGAATATATAAAATGATATTTGAAATATCACATACCATTTTGCACACATTTGTGATATAGAATCTATATGAGCCAGATTTGGTAATACACATCTCTAATCACCGTACTCAGGATGGAGAAGTAAATTACTGATAGGAGATGGAAAACAACATAAGACCTTACTGTCAAAAAAAAAAAGACAAAATTTTCAGCTATAAAGATATGTGTATGCTGTCAATGTGTAAATGAGCCACAACATTTTCCCTCAATAGTGTCCTTTGGCTACTTAGACACCTGAGACTGATGCATGGGTCTCCCTTTAGAATCCAGCCACAGAGGTAAGAGCTAACTTAGCCATACTATTTATAAAGTATTGTTAGAAAAGATTCTATATACGGACACCAAACCCAGACACTATGGTGGATGCCAAGAAGAGCTTGCTGACAGGAACTGTCTCCTGAAAGGCTCTGCCAGATCCTGACAAATACACAGCCAGCTATCGAACAGAGCACTGAGTCCCCAAAGGAGTTAGAGAAAGGACTGAAAGAGTTGATGGGGTTTGCAACCCCTAGGAAGAACAACAATATCAACCAACCAGACCCCACTCTCACCCCAAGCATTCCCAGGGACTAAACCATCAACAAAGAGCACACATGGAGGGACCCATGGCTCCAGTTGCATATGTAGCAGAGGATGGCCTCAGTGGGAGGAGTAGCCCTTGATCCTGTGGAGGCTCGATGCCCCAGTGTAGGGGAATGCCAGGGCCAGGAAGCAGGAGTGGGTGGATGGTTGGGGGAGTACCATTAAAGAAGCAGGGGAGGAGGTCTGTCTGCATTGTTAAGCATGAAAGATAATCTAGTTGGGTGGGATCCTGTGCTGAAATTACCATTTCCACCATTCCTAATGCCAACCTTGCTCTATACTCTGCTAATCCTGAATTTAGCAATCTATCTACCTTAGTAAGCATAAACAAAACAAACCATAAACAACAAAACTTAGATGGGTGGGATCTCCTGAGATCACTCCTCCCTAACTCTCTCTTTGTCTCCTTCTTTAGTAATGTTCTACCAACGTGGCTCACAGTGCATCATTTGCTGTTTCTTTAGATGCCCCTTATGTAATTCATATTACATTCTTATCTTTCGCAGAGCTGAGAAATTATATATTTCTAATGAACTCTTTCGCATAGCCTTAAGGGCAGTGCTGAAGGCCCTAACGTTTATCCTTTTGCCAAGACATAGCCACTTGTGGGCTTCTGGACTCATGCTGATTCTAATTATTATGGAGTCATTAATGCTAACAGACAAAGTGTTCCTCAAATGGAAAGAGTCCTCCAGTGCTAGCAGGTCCAGAAAATATGTACATTATTACAAAAAACAAGCATTATGTCTGCAGCATCCATCCAAACTTGTAGAGGCAGTTTGACTGGTTGTGGTGTTCTGTAATGGTCTCTCTGTGGCAAAAGATTTTTCCTCAATGAGAGGTAAAGGATGCACTTATTTGTCGACAAAGAGACAAATATTTCAGATGTAGTTAGGGATTCTGCTGTTTTAGGAAAGTGATGCTTTTCATGAGTCATGATTTACCAGGCCAAGGCAGTTAGCTAGGTTTCTTTACCAAGCATGAGTTTGCTCTGTTAAATAGGTATTCAGTCCAATTAGAGAGCTGTTTGCTACTGCCAAGGTTTGTGCACCAGTACTGCACATTACCACATTCTTAGGGTATCACACTATGCTGTTTGGCATTGTAGTTCATGGGCACTATAGGTTGGTGGACTTTTTGTTGCTTCTTCTTTGAATGTCACCTTCTGGTACTATAAAAGGCAGCTGAAGATTTATAGCACAATTCCAGCTCAGTCTCTAAAATATCTGGTGCCTTCAGCACTAGAAACTTCCCCACCATGAATGGTGGGAGAAAGGAACAAATGGAGACAATATAAAGAGACTATCTCAGACTATCTGAGAATGTCAGAAGGTACATTCATAAATTCTCACCAATGTGATTATCTAAACAAATAACAAGGATAACAGCAGTAAACATTTTGATATGGACAGGGCTACGCCAGGAAGCCTCAACCCTATATGAAAAACTATAGGCAACAAAGAAATGCTTAAAGATGGGAAAATGGTCTTCCACAAGGAAGTAGACAAGAATTAACTATGGGACACTAAATAGTCAGCTTGGAAAACATACACATAGCATTATATAGACTGAGAAACATTTGTATTTAGGAGTATGTGTGTGTGTGTGTGTGTGTGTGTGTGTGTGTGTGTGTGTGTGTGTGTGTGTGTGTGTGAAACAGTAATCAATGAAAGACAGCCACAGAATTTACAAAGAGCCACAGGAGTACCTGAGAGCTTATAGGTAGGAGGGAAAGGGAGTAATTATTTGATTATATAATGATCTCAAGAATAAAAAGTTATTGAAAGAGGAACTGAAAGTCCATTTATATAATCATTTTCAAATTTGTGAGTCTACATTTTAGTCAGGTTATCAAAACTAAAAAAGTACTTAATAGACTCATATGTGTTTTAAAAAATATTTAGATTAAAAGTAAGACAAAAAAACCACCAACAGATTGGGAAAGGATCTTCACCTATCCTAAATCAGATAAGGGACTAATATCCAACATATATAAAGAACTCAAGAAGGTGGACTCCAGAAAGTCAAATAACCCCATTAAAAAATGGGGCTCAGAACTGAACAAAGAATTCTCGCCTGAGGAATACCGAATGGCAGAGAAACACCTGAAAAAATGTTCAACATCCTTAATCATCAGGGAAATGCAAATCAAAACAACCCTGAGATTCCACCTCACACCAGTCAGAATGGCTAAGATCAAAAATTCAGGTGACAGCAGTTGCTGGCGAGGATGTGGAGAAAGAGGAACACTCCTCCATTGTTGGTGGGATTGCAAGCTTGTACAACCACTCTGGAAATCAGTCTGGCGGTTCCTCAGAAAATTGGACATAGTACTACCGGAGGATCCAGCAATACCTCTCCTGGGCATATATCCAGAAGATGTCCCAACCGGTAAAAAGGACACATGTTCCACTATGTTCATAGCAGCCCTATTTATAATAGCCAGAAGCTGGAAAGAACCCAGATGTCCCTCAACAGAGGAATGGATACAGAAATTATGGTACATTTACACAATGGAGTACTACTCAGCTATTAAAAAGAATGAATTTATGAAATTCCTAGCCAAATGGATGGACCTGGAGGGCATCATCTTGAGTGAAGTAACACAATCACAAAAGAACTCACACAATATGTATTCACTGATAAGTGGATATTAGCCCAAAACTTAGGATACCCAAGATTTAAGATACAATTTGCTAAACGCATGAAACTCAAGAAGAATGAAGACCAAAGTGTGGACACTGTGCACCTTCTCAGAATTGGGAACAAAACACCCAGGGAAGGGACAACAGAGACAAAGTTCGTAGCGGTGATGAAAGGATGGACCATTTAGAGACTGCCGTATCCAGGGATCCATCCCATAATCAACTTCTAAACGCTGACACCATTGCATACACCAGCAAGATTTTGCTGAAAGGACCCAAATATAGCTGTCTCTTGTGAGACGATGCTGGGGTCTAGCAAACACAGGAGTGGATGTTCACAGTCAGCTATTGGATGTATCACAGGGCTCCCAATGGAGAAGCTAGAGTAAGTACCCAAGGAGCTAAAGGGATCTGCAACCCTATTGTTGGAATAACATGATGTACTAACTAGAACCCCGGAGCTCTTGTCTCTAGCTGCATATGTATCGAAAGATGGCCTAGTCAGCCATCAATGGAAAGAGAGGCCCATTGGACTTGCAAACTTTATATGCCCCAATATAGGGGAATGCCAGGGCCAAAAGAATGGGAATGGGTGGGTAGGGAAGTGGGGGGGGTATGGGGGACTTTTGGGATAGCATTGGAAACGTAATTGAGGAAAATATGTAATAAAAATATTAAAAAAAAAAGTAAAGATTCTTTAACTTGGTTAGCATGATTGACATCTCAGAAACATTTGAATTTTTCATAGTTTTGTAAGGCTTTGAGTCAGGATTTTGTATAGTCCAGGCTAACCTGAAACCTCTTAATGATCTTTCTGCTTTCACTGTAGAAGTTCTAGATTTTACTGCCATGACTAGACTTTCAAACATTAAAAAATAAAAAATTTAGAACCAAAATGCATACTTTTTCCCATTTCAAGTACATTTCTAAACACGTATGATAGTAAGCTTTAGTGAATAGGAATTCTATACACAGTCATTTTAGTGGGATTTTCTTTCCTGAGCATCAGAGACATTCAATTATTGATTTGTTTGCTGTACTCATTGTGGGATATGTTAGAAAAGCATAAAACAGTAATTGAAGAATTAAATTTCTGCTTCACTTTTTAATTTCCCATCTTTGAGGTTTATGCTTGACCTTTATAACTGCTTGGGTATAGCTTTCATGGTTTCATCATAAATAATTTGGCCATTCAAAAGCCATAATATCATATATGATGCACTTTTTCTAAGCTATAAAATGCATGCAAAGACACTAAGTTCGAACAAAGGTTAATAAAGGTTTGGACTTCATTGTTACCTAGTGACAGCCTGGTAAATGAAGCCTTTGCTTGATGGTGGGCCTCAGCAAAGGTCAGTTTGAAAAGTTTTCATTCTGTTTTATTAGTTTCTTCTATCAACCTTTTATTCTTTTAAAGCCTTTTATTTAATCTCTACCACTACTTTCCCTCCCCCTTAACCTATGCAGTTGTTAAATAAGCTACCGCAAAAACAATAGGAAGAAAAGGTGAATATTTGTGAGAAAATCAAAACTAAATAGATCCATCAAGTTATATTTATTTTCATATGGTAATTTGTTTTCAATAGTCAAAGAAAGAGAAACTTTTAAATTAATTTGGTATCTAAAACAAAGAAGTACAAGGCCAGTTAAAAGAAACAAAAACAAACAAAAATAAACAAAAAACAAAACAAAAATCCCAGTTTTTTTTACAGCCTGCAATTGGCTTATTTTGTTATTCTTTTAAAATAAATGTGTGCTTGGAATTGTTACTAAAACCTCTATATGCCATTGTGACAGGATTTTCTCTGTCCATTCATATTAAAATATTAGTGCAGCAGGAGGCCTGTGATTGGACAGGGAAAAGGGAGGTGGCGCTGAGAGTTGCAGAGACAGAAGCTTCTGAGGAGAGGGATAAAAGCTAAGATGGAAAAAAAAATAAAAATTTAGAACTCAAATACATAACCTACTATAATTAAAATATAAAATGATCTGTAAAAATATAAAACTGGGAGTTCATAATGAAAAAGAGCTCTCCTGAAAAGCTATATATTAGTTACATTTAATGTTAAAATAAAAAAGTTAACTTTTTCAGAGCTTATATCAGAATTAACAATAAATTCTAAAATAACAACAACAACAACAAAAAAAAAAAAAAAAAGCTAATATATGGAGGTAGAGGGTCAGGAAAAAGAACCTGAACCAGCATGGCTTTAAATAGCCATAGGTAGCTATGGTATCATAAAGGTTAGAATAATTGGGATAATTTGTCTAATCTAGGTGGGCAGCTTTTATCATTATCAATTGCTTCTGAAATTATTGTATTGACATCTTGTGTAATGAGAATTTATTTATATATAAATCTAACTTGTTAATTATAAGCCTCAAGAATTTTGTTTCTACTGGGTTGCTGGGTGTTGTGGCAGCACTGGGTCATTGCATGGGCCTGGTGTGGCAGCAAAGGGAACTCAGGAGCTGCTGGAGAGCTGGAGGGCAGAGAGCTGACTATGCTAGGGCAGAAAGTAACTGGATAGGCACAGGAACTTGGAGGGTCTCTACTTGGTTACTGGTATATAGGACCGCCGACTACAGGGGTTTATGGCAGAGAAGGAACTAACAGCTCCAGGAACAAGCAAACCAGAGCTGGGAAGCCTGCTGGTCTTTTTAAAAAATATTTCCCTGGGTAGGGGAGTGGTGGGGGAGGGTATGGTGGACTTTTGGGATAGCATTGGAAATGTAATTGAGGAAAATACGTTAAAAAAAAAAAAATTCCCGCAACATACCATGAATCAACTCTTTTTTTTTAATTAGGTATTTTCTTCATTTACATTTCCAATGCTATTCCAAAAGTCCCCCATACTCTCCACCCCACTCCCCTACCCACCCAGTCCCACGTTTTGGCCATGGCGTTCCCCTGTACTGAGGCATATAAAGTTTATAAGTCCAATGGGCCTCTCTTTCCACTGATGGCCAACTAGGCCATCTTCTGATACATATGCAGCTAGAGACACGAGCTCTGGGGGTACTGGTTAGTTCATATTGTTGATCCACCTATAGGGTTGCAGACCCCTTTAGCACCTTGGGTACTTTCTCTAGCTCCTCCATTGAGGGCCCTGAATCAAATCTTAGCAATTTCTACAGTTTATCTTATCTGAGGGTACACAACAAGCCGTATATTTATACAGGACCTTGGTAGCCTCAAGCAAATACATCCACTTAGACACATTTATCTCATTTCCTGCCACTGTATTTTCGAATGTCTTAATGGTGTGCCCTGTATTTTATCCATAACATAGTGATCCTCCTGAAATTGGTTATTTCTCTATAATTTGAGTTTTAAAGATTCCTTCCAGGTAAGACAAAGCAGTATATATTGAATAGATCACCCGAGCACCACAGCATGGGGGGGGGGGGGTTCATTTACGATAAAACAACCATTTCTCTGCAAGTCTAGTTGTAGGGTACCTATGCAGATTTTTTTCTGGACTTTCTACTTTTGAAACACTCATCTTGATAATTTGTAGTGGATCCTAATCTTTAGTATTACTGCTCTGGATATTAATAGTTTCTTCAAGATTACCCTGCCCTGTTCATGGGGGAGGGATGGTGGAAATGTTTAAATACAATACTTAAGTTGAAATTATTGAAAAATTTAAAAATTATATTAAATTACTTCATCATTATGCCAACAAAAATACTTTTTAATTTTTAAATAAATGTAGAATCCGTCTTTCATTTTACTAAGGCATACAAAGAGAATTTACACCTACTCAAAACTGGAGGGACTCTGCATTTGCATTCATTTTGCGACAAATGACTAGTGTAGGATATAACAGTTCTTAATTTATAATCATAGTATATTACTTTATTTATTTAGGTCATGTTTTATTTCTTAAATAAAGTTTTGGCAAGTTCAGTGAAAAATACATTTATCATTTTAATTTGATTTGTTACAATAAATATGAGTTCTTTCTCTTACTAGCATCAATATTAATATTAGCTTAATTTTCTCAGGTCTTAGAACAATATAAATTTAATTTTGTAATTAAATTTTTGGAATGACAGTCATATATTCACATATTAAAGTAATTTATGTTCATATGTATTTTCTTATGTCTTTTTCTTTCCAAACCATGCTTTATGTATCATTTACATACATTGTATTGCAGTAACTTTTAACCTTGTAACTTGGATAGAAATATTTTGAACATTATTTTCAGTTCTCTCATTTTAATTTCCCCATTAGTCCTTTTATGCAAACTTGTATAAAATAAAAATAAAAGTGAATGGCTTTGACCTTTAGATTTTTTTCCTCTACTAATTAATTGATGGGTTATCTGTGATTTTTAAGTCAGTTTTCCTTCATTTACATTTGAATTGAATGGATTTGAAATGATAATTTATTTTTATCCTTCATAGTGATATTTCACATACAATAATTTCTTGGTGACTCAAAGCTTTGGGTTTATAATATCTTTTAGTTTGGTTTTGTTCTTTAGTTAATTATTTCATTTAATTACAACCCTAATATTGGCCCCCGATAGCCAAGCAAGCATTGCACTGAAGTCAGGGACCTCTATCGATGAGTTAGGGGAAAGACTAAAGAAACTGAAGAGAATGGTAACCCCATAGGATGGCCAACGGTATCAACTAACCCCTGGGAGCTCCTAGGGACTAAGCCACCAACCAAAGAGCATACACTTGCTGATCTGAAGCCCAAGCATATATATTATCTTTTAAAAGGTACTTAATTCAATTTTTTCAAAATTTATACATGTACAAAACGTATTTTGATCATATGAACCTTCCATATCCCCTATTCTATGCTTCCCAGGAATCTTGCATCCAATCAACCTCCCTAATACATTTTTTTAATTAAAAAAATGAAAATTATTTTTATTGTTTTATCCTACTGAATCTAATTAGTGTTGGAGTTTGCTCATGCGCACAAGGCCATCCATGAGGTTATGGGCCTCCTGCCATAGGCGCTGCTTGAAAGGAAGATTATTTAATTTCCCCTAGGAGTCATAAAGTACCTAAAATTCCTAAGTAGGGGTAGAGCTTCAGTATGTCCTCTCTGTTTCATTCTGGAATTGTTGTTCTGTTTGATATTTTTATATACGCTATAGTGTATGTTGACCAAAGTCATCTCCTTTAATACCCTTTAACTTCCTTATTATCACTCCCATGTTTCCTTTCCAACTTTGTATGATATTTCTGTCACTTATGGATGTATATGTTCTGTATATGTGCATGAATATGGGGTCACTGAGCATTGGTGGACTATCAGGGTCAACAACCCTCTCTCAGAAGCCATCACTTTTGAATAGTCTTCAATCAGAGAAGCAAATTTGTAAGTCTTTCCTTGATCCAAGTTAGCATTCTTTTGTGGCTTGCTTTTGCACTGGTCTTAGGCATACAGGTGAAAGTGATGTGGTGTTATGTATGCAGAACCTCATTATGTTCATGAAATCTCTAGTTTAAGTAGTCCTCCTCAATTTCTGTCTCTACAACCATCATGAGCCTTAGGACTGAACAAGTCACTATCTTACTTCAAGTCAGGAATAGTTAGGAGTTAACCTAATTAGGAGTTTCTACACAAACTCCCATATACTACTGACCTCTCTGACGAGGAATGAGAGATGCACTAATCTATTATATAAAGGTAAATAATTAGAGGTATTTACCATTAACAAACAACCTGAAAACAGATGATCCAGAGGTGACAGATGTTTTATTTAACCTTTTACGCTGAAAGGATCAATGACTTCCTGTTATAAGTTAACTTCACTTAAACATTTTATATTCATACTGTATAGTTTTAGGAAGCATTATAGAAGTATGTTTCCATATAACATTTTCAAAGATACTTAGTTTTTTCTTGCCTCTTTCTCCTTTACCCATACTATCAGCTCCTACCACATTGAACACTTTCTGTTCCACTGTTCCCTTTTAATTTGACAGCATATGCATTCATTAAACCTTCCCTTGAAAGAGATATTCACAGTCCAATCATGGCCCCTTGTTACTTCCCTGACAGCTATTTTTACTAGAGTTTATTCCCACATATCTAATGACTGAAAACTAGGATGTAAAAAAAAAAAGATTAAAAAAATAAAAGAATGATACTGTCTGTAACAGGAAGAACTGAACAAGTGGATAAGTATTAATTTTTTTCATACCCTAAGGACTTCTCCATAATCTCCAAATAGATTGAACTATGTCTAGCACCCATATTACTCTATAATCAAAAATCAATCCATCAGCAAGTAAATCCATTACATATAAGTTGAAATTTATAATCACGTATTTTTTTTTCTGCAAAGGAAAATAAAAAGATGTTAGTATTTTTACCAAGGTCATCCTAACATTTGAAAAATGTACCAAGAATAGAATTGTGATATTTAGAAAAAGTTGGCTTCCCTTGGCTCTTAATATAATAAAGTCTTTTAATTGGAAAGGAAAAAAAGAATTAGAACATGTGAACACTTCTTCCGTGACTGTGGTTTTCTCATTTTGGATGACTATTTCAAGTCATCCATTTGCCAGTATATTTTCTTTTTCTTTTTAACTTAATTAAATTTGATCATGTTCCACAATTGTTGAAAGTTTTTCTCCTACTTTTTTTGGAAACTAAATATATTTATTAAAATATAAAGCATGGGAAATTTTTGTTAAAAATCTAAGTACTTAGCTGAAATTAAGGCACACATCACTTTACAAAGTACTATATAAGAACAATATTATCATAGTGCCATAAAAGCCTAAGATAGCATGGCTGATCATGGTATCATTTGGGTGTGCTCTTTTTGTCTTATTCTTTAAACTTCAGTCTACTTAGATAGCATGTAGTAAAACGACAAGAGACAATTTGTCACAAACACAACCCATCCCCCTTACAGATATTCTGAGTGCTGTCTTAAAAAGCTAAAATCATGAAAACCCTTCCCAAAGCCATAGTGATATACATACATTTTTAAAACAACAGCTGTCATTGCCAGGGATGGCTTGCAGCTTCCTCAATCTTCTCTCTACAGGAGCAGTCAATCACAATCGCTATAACTAAAGAGTCAAAAAGAAAAAAAATCTCTCCAATATTTCTAATAAAATAAATCATCTTTTTTTCACCTACATCTACTTTACCTTAGAATATTTGTATTTTGTGTTCTATTTGATTTGATCTATTTAAATGTTCACTTCCATTTTTCTAACAGGAATATTGTGGTTTTGGCATATATCTTTGTTTAAGCATATTTCTTTCAAAAATGAATTTGTATTTCTTAGAAATCAATTGAATGTTTGATATCCTGTTGGAGTTCAATGAAGTATTGGTTCATCAATTCTTTAAGTTTATTGAATTCTTTGAAAAAATGTATGTTTTTGCTTTTAAGTTCTGTGCCCTGAGTTTTATCTAGGTGGTTCTCATTAGATAATAGCTCTATGGTTCTAGAGCTCACAAGTTCATCCCAAGAATCAACAAATGGAACTTCAGAAGAGTAAAAAGTTTCTATATAACAGATGAAGCAGTGTTAAGAGAAATAAAACAGTATTAATAGATAGACAAGTGAATGGGTGATAATTTGTACCAGCTACATCTCAAATAAAAGACTGATGTCCAGAATTTACCACAAATTGGAAAAATTAAATAACAAGGAAGAATTTTGTAAATCAACAAATTATAACATTAACTGAAAGGCAGTATGAAAAAAAGTGACCAGACCAATAACTATTTCAATGTGTCTAATATCTTTAACCATTTAATTTAATAGGAATTAATTTTCAACATGTTTAATGTCTCTAAACAATATATTTAATGAGAAACCACTTAGCTTCCATTCCAGACAAAAATGCTTATTAAAATGATTTTTTATATTATCTCATCCCAGTTTGAGTGGATGTCATCAATACATATGAAAGCAAATGTTAGCAATAATGTGGGTAGAAAGAACCCCTTGCCTACAACTGGTACATAGCCAAGTTGATACAATTTGAAAATCAATTTGGAAATTTCTCAAAAACTAAAAAGAAACCTATCATATGACCCAATAATATGACTCCAAAGCATAAATATAGAAAACCCAGTACAACATAAAAATGTTTGTCTAACAATGCTTTATTAATTATAGCAAATAACTGAAATCTACCTTCTTGTCCAGCAATATATAAATGGTTACTAGAAATTTGCTTCTTGGGTATATAATAGAATATTATTCACCTCTAAAAATGAATTTGAAATATAAGGCAAGTGATGAATTTAGAATGTATAATATTAAGCAATCTCACACAATTTTAGAAAGGAGTTCAATATTCTTTTTCATATCCAGAATCTACCCAGTAATATTTGTACATTTGTAACTAAATGTACATTATAGGAAGGTATAACAAGAAGAGAATAAAAGAAGAAAGGCTAAGTATGAGAGAATGAGGAAGGACTGAATGGAGATAAGGCATACACAAGTATTTAAAGAGGATTAGAAGGTAAATGTTTTTATAGTGTCATATAATATTATTTTTGCTTTTGTATTATGTGGTAGATAATTTTAAAACTGTATACAATACTTGAAAACGTAAAATTTAATGAGGACTCGTCCAGATTCTATCCAAATACCTATTTTAACTGTTGAGAATTTCACTGAGCTTTAGTCTTTCTGTCTGGTCAACTTGGTATGTTTACTTCCTATATTTTCACATTTTTATAGTAAAGTTTATATAAATAATATTTTAGAATATTATACAAAGAGAATAAAAATAAAGAAATGTCAAGTTGGGTTAAGTGGTGTTGAAATAGTTTTGAGAATTCTACTAAAATTCTAAAGAAAAAACACCTTTGCCTGAAAGGACACACTGGAGGAGCCACCATTTTAGTAAACCTGAATGTATTGGCTAGTTTTGTGTCAACTTGACACAGCTGGAGTTTTTACAGAAAAAGGAACTTCAGTTGAGGAAATGCCCCCATGAGATCTAACTGTAAAGCATTTTCTCAATTAGTGATCAAGGGGGGAAGGCTCCTTGTGGGTGGGACCATCTCTGGGCTGGTAATCTTGGTTCTATAAGAGAGCAGACTGAGCAAGCCAGGGGAAGCAAGCCAGTAAGGAACATCCCTCCATGGCTTCTGCATCAGCTCCTGCTTCCTAACCTGCTTGAGTTCCTGCCTTGACTTCCTTTGGTGATGAACAGCAATGTGGAAGAGTAAGCTGAATAAACATTTCCTCCCCAATTGCTTCTTGGTCATGATGTTTGTGAGGAATAGAAACCCTGACTAAGACAAATTGGTACCAGCATAGTCGGGTATTCCTGTGACAGCCTGACCATGTTTTAGGGAGGACTGTGGAAAGACTTTGGAACTTTGGGCCAGAAGATGCATTTGCTATTAAGAGCCCTGTCATATGTTGTGTAAGAGCATGCAAGAAAATGTTGAGAACAGTGCAGAAGATGGAGGCCTGGATTGTGAAATTTCGGAGGAAAAATTAAAGACTCTTTTCAGGGCCATTGCTATTTTGATGTTTGATTATTCTGTGGTTCTGGTTGTCTGGGACTGAAGAATCAGCTGTGATTAACAAGATACCAGAACTACTAAAGCAAAACCTTTGCATTACTGGGACTATTGATGCTGGTTAGCTGGAACTAAGAAATTAGCAGTGATTAAGAAGAGACTAGAGTTAAGGTGACATATTCTGGGAAGTGTTTTCTGAGAGTACAGAGGCTGTGTTCCAGAGATAGCCAAGGATACCTTGTGCTGCAGCTGGACTTGTTAATATGTAAGGGTCACCCAGGTGGTACTAGTTTTGAAGGCATGAACGGGTCACTAAGAGCAGCTGAGGCTCAACATTATGAGAGGCCATGGAAGGCCATTGGTGAAGGTGCAGTCTCAGTTGCAATAGATGGCCCAGAACTGAAGGGGTCATGCAGTGTTTTGGAGATGCCAGTACCATGAGATGATCACCAAGAACAGCAGCAGTGGAGTACAGGCATCTGGAGCCTAGAGGACGATGTGTGTGCTATAAAGGACATGGCTGGAGAAGTGATTCAAGCCCTTGGAGGAGCCCAGAAGATTGTGAGTTGGATCCCAGACATTGGATGATTGGAGACTTATTTTTGTTTTGATTGTGACTGTGATCTGATATTTTCCCTCTTGAAGGAAGAAAATATTTTAGTGGATCCTACAGTCCATCTCAATAGTCACAAATAATATGAAATATCTTGGCATGACTCTAACTAAGGAAGTGAAAGATCTGTATGATAAAAACTTCAAGACTCTGAAGAAAGAAATTAAAGAAGATCTCAGAAGATGGAAAGATCTCCCATGCTCATGGATTGACAGGATCAACACTGTAAAAATGGCTATATTGCCAAAAGCAATCTACAGATTCAATGCAATCCCCATCAAAATTCCAACTCAATTCTTCAACGAATTAGAAAGAGCAATCTGCAAATTCATCTGGAATAACAAAAAACCTAGGATAGCAAAAACTTTTCTCAAGGATAAAAGAACCTCTGGTGGAATCACCATGCCTGACCTAATTTACTACAGAGCAATTGTGATAAAAACTGCATGGTACTGGTATAGTGACAGACAAGTAGACCAATGGGATAGAATTGAAGACCCAGAAATGAACCCACACACCTATGGTCACTTATCTTTGTTTGACAAGGGAGCTAAAACCATCCAGTGGAAGAAAAACAGCATTTTCAACAAATGGTGCTGGCACAACTGGTTGTTATCATGTAGAAGAATGCGAATCGACCCATTCCTATCTCCTTGTACTAAGGTCAAATCTAAGTGGATCAAGGAACTTCACATAAAACCAGAGACACTGAAACTTATAGAGGAGAAAGTGGGGAAAAGCCTTGACTATATGGGCACAGGGAAAAGATTCCTGACTAGAACAGCAATGGCTTGTGCTGTAAGATTGAGAATTGACAAATGGGACCTCATGAAACTGCAAAGCTTCTGCAAGGCAAAAGACACCCTCAATAAGACAAAAAGACCACCAACAGATTGGTAAAGGATCTTTACCTATTCTAAATCAGATAGGGGACTAATATCCAATATATATAAAGAACTCAAGAAGGTGGACTCCAGAAAATCAAATAACCCCATTAAAAATGGGGCTCAGAGCTAAACAAAGAATTCTCACCTGAGGAATACCGAATGGCAGAGAAGCACCTGAAAAAATGTTCAACATCCTTAATCATCAGGGAAATGCAAATCAAAACAACCCTGAGATTCCACCTCACACCAGTCAGAATGGCTAAGATCAAAAATTCAGGTGACAGCAGATGCTGGCGAGGATGTGGAGAAAGAGAAACACTCCTCCATTGTTGGTGGGACTGCAAGCTTGTACAACCACTCTGGAAATCAGTCTGGCGGTTCCTTGGAAAATTGGACATAGTACTACCGGAGAATTCAGCAATACCTCTCCTGGGCATATATCCAGAAGATGTCCCAACCGGTATGAAGGACACATGCTCCACTATGTGCATAGCAGCTTTATTTATAATGCCCGAAGCTGGAAAGAACCTAGATGCCCCTCAACAGAGGAATGGATACAGAAAATGTGGTACACTTACACAATGGAGTACTACTCAGCTATTAAAAAGAATGAATTTATGAAATTCCTTGCCAAATGGATGGACCTGGAGAGCATCATCCTGAGTGAGGTAACACAATCACAAAGGAACTCACACAATATGTATTCACTGATAAGTGGATATTAGCCCAAAACTTAGGATACCCAAGATATAAGATACAATTTGCTAAATGAATGAAACTCAAGAAGAATGAAGACCAAAATGTGGACACTGTGCCCCTTCTTAGAATTGGGAACAAAACACCCATGGAAGGAGTTACAGAGACAAAGTTTGGAGCTGTGACTAAAGGATGGACCATCTAGAGACTGCCATATCCAGGGATCCATCCCATAACCAGATTCCAAACGCTGACACCATTGCATACACTAGCAAGATATTGCTGAAAGGACCCAGATATAGCTGTCTCTTGTGAGATTATGCCAGGGCCTAGCAAACACAGTAGTGGATGCTCACAGTCAGCTATTGGATGGATCACAGGGCTCCCAATGGAGGAGCTGGAGAAAGTACCCAAGGAGCTAAAGGGATCTGCAACCCTATAGGTGGAACAACATTATGAACTAACCAGTACCCTGGAGTACTGGTACCCTGGAGTACAGTACCCTTGACTCTAGCTGCATATATATCAAAAGATGGCCTAATCAGCCATCACTGGAAAGAGAGGCCCATTGGACTTGCAAACTTTATATGCCCCAGTACAGGAGAATGCCAGAGCCAAAAAAAAAAAAAATGGGAATGGGTGGGTAGGGAAGTAGGGGGATTGTATGGGGAACTTTTGGGATAGCATTGGAAATGTAATTGAGGAAAATACGTAATAAAAAAAAAGAGAGACTTTTAATTGTAAAAAGACTTTGGATTTTAAAAGATATTGGACATTTTAAAGGGATTGACTTTTAATATGTAAAGACTGTGGACTTTTAAAATTGTTTAGATCTTGAGGATGAATAAGAAATTAAGGGTTGAGGCTTACTAGTGATGTTTTTGTGTGTCAAGTTGACAAGGGGTCAATTGTACTGGCTAGTTTTGTGTCATCTTGACACAGCTGGAGTTATCACAGAAAAAGGAGCTTCAGTTGAGGAAATGCCCCCATGAGATCCAACTGTAAAGCATTTTCTCAATTATTGATCAAGGGGGGAAGGCCCCTTGTGGGTGGGACAATCTCTGGGCTGGCAATCTTGGTTCTATAAGAGAGCAGGCTGAGCAAGCCAGGGGAAGCAAGCCAGTAAGAAACATCCCTCCATGGCTTCTGCATCAGCTCCTGCTTCCTGACCTGCTAGAGTTCCTGTCTTGACTTCCTTTGGCGATGAATAGCAATGTGGAAGAATAAGCTGAATAAACCCTTTCCTCCCCAATTGCTTCTTGGTCATGATGTTTGTGCAGGAATAGAAACCCTGACTAAGCACTGACTAACAAGTAAGTGTAAATAAAATAGAAATGGAAGTATTGTGGAAGAATTTATGATACTCTACAGCTGGAGTGAAAGTCTCTGCTAAGGAGAAAAAAAAAAACCTGTGGTATTCTCCATCTTATTATGGAACTGAAAGAGCATTAAGTAGAATTCGAATGAAACTCTGAACTTTACCATATAATAACACATCAATATTTTCTGTTAATGATTTAAAATGAAACAGAATAATTTATCGTGTTAAAAATAGGGAGAACTGGCTTTGATGTGTGCCAAGGAACGCTGTAGCTAAGTCACATGGAAGACATATTTTCAGTTTTTTTGAGGATTATTTATACTGATGATCAGAAGAGCTCCAGTTTTCAATACCAATTAAATATCCAGCTTTTAAACTTTATTTATAACTTGAAAACAGTTATTTTAATTTTATAACTTATTTTTATGTTATTTAATTTTCAAAATACATTCTCTTCTGCATTAGATCCTGACTGCAGGTTTTTTTCCCTACACTCCTCCCTAGTATCCCCTTCTACCTGTCCTCCTGATTACATTCTTCTTTTGGTGCTATTTAGAAAATATCAGGTCTTCCACGGCTATAAATCATACATTTTATATACGCCTATATAAAATGTATTATGGTATTTTTACTTTTCAATATCAACTGTTTGCTTAACATTATAGAAACAACTATAACAAAATAAAAATATTTTACTTAAGATTTTATTTTGTGATTTGAATTGTTTCATAAACACCATGATCAGTGTGTATATTTACTTCCTAGTGGCACTAAAATTCTTGTGCTCTTTTCCAATTAGTACTATTAATACTGCTTTTTGGATATGTTTACTCTTACGTAGCTAAATTACCAATATAGGTACAAGAAGGCCTTTTTGCATTTACTATATAAGTATTTAGTCATATGAAACAGAAAACACTTAACACATTGTTTGTGGATGTATAGTAAGAAAAATGAGAGAGAATAAAAATCAATGTCCTGTTGTAACAGTAATAGATTTTCAAGAGATATTATGTAAACAGGGTACTCACACATGCGTAATACTCATGAAGAAGATTTTGTCAATGTCTTATACTGTAAAAATGGACTGTCTCATGTGGTGTAAAAAGGATTCCTTATGATAGAGCCCATACTGAAGCTACATTGCAAGTTTATTTCTGCTAACAGAGAAGTCACTTGATGACATACTATGAACACTAAATTAAGGATTTTATTATAATTTGTAACAAAACAGCATAGCATTTGCTGAACAAACCTTTCTGGTCAATTTCCATATAAATCAACAACCTCAGTGTTAGAGGGCAACCTTGGATTTCTAGAGGATTAGAAATGGAGTACACTCAACATATGTGCAAAGCTCAGGGCTTTCAAAGTGTGCATGCAGGAAAAAAAATATATATATATAATTTAAAAAATTACATAGAGATACTCCGTGTAATGCTGTATAATACTCTGACAATGCTCTTCTTAAGAGTCATAGATTATTTTTTATGAAAATCCCACTGCTCAGCCTAGGATGTTTTCCTATAAATCATGGATCAGAGACGCCAAGGTTCTCACAGATCCTGACAATTGGAAAAACAATGGCAGCTATTGCCATCAGTCTTGGTTGCCCTCCAGGCTACATGTTAAGAGTTTATTGTTGGAGAATCATAAAAGGATGCATGATGTAGCTATATTCTATTCCTAAGTATATAGCTGAATGCATCTAAATTAACATATTAGAGATATTTGCACATGTATATTTATGCTGCACTGAACACAAGAGTTAAAGAGTATAATCAGCCTAAGAGTATAAAAATGGACACAAACAACTTTTTTAAATGTTGTATGTATTTTTTTAATAGGGTTTTGGTCCAAAACAAATGACTTAAATCTTAACTCGTTTTTATTTTTTTACTTTTTTACTTTGCTTTTACAAAATGTATGTAGGTGTTTTACTTGCATGAATGTTTGTATACTACATGTTTGTCTGGTGCTCTTGAAGGACAGAAAAGGAATTAGATACTCTGGATCTGGAGTTAGAGGTGGCTGTGAACCACTATGTGGGTGCTGTTAATTGGAATCTGGTCCTCTGGAAGAAAAAGCAATGCTCTTAACTGCTTATTGTTTTTCATTTGCTTACTTTAAGTTACTACTCTAAAGTGAAGCTTAAAAACTGAATTTTAAAAGTTCAGGTAAGCTGCTGACATTGGTAAATATGTAAACTAGAATTATCATTTTATAAGAATTTTCCTATATTAACTTATTTAACAGGCAATCTAGAGACATTTTCTTGACCAGAGCAAATACCACCATGATAATAAAACTTATATAATATGAGAAATATGCTATAGAAAATTTAAACAGGGTGCTTGTGTTCTGTAGTTAAAATGTCTAGATATACTAGAGCTGCATTTTAAGTTTTTTAATGAAGGAAAAGAATTGATATTTAAAATCATTTATATTTTGTGTGTTTGACACACAGGACATGTGATAGTTAAGAAACTAGAATTTTTCAAGTTGGATCTTTTTTCACTATACAGACAGTTTTAACCATCTGTCCCCAATGTTCTCCTCTCTAATTTCACTTCAACAATAATCTTTGTCCTTTTCTGTAAATCCATGCATCTTTCTGAGAAAATGTCAGGAAAAGGTATGACCAAAACTAAAACCTCAGACAGAAATGCTGTAAGCCTATAATCTTGCAATTCTTGTAAAATATATTAAGGAACTAGTAGAGAACATGGGACATAAAAGACTACAAAATAGGATTTAAATTTTTATGTACCAAGATAGGGAATGGCAAAAGGTAAAAGAAGGAGGAGAAAGAAGTTAAACCAGACTTAGGGTGAATGGAGAAACCTTTTGAGAAAACCAAGTCTTTGGCAAATAATTGAAAATACAATTTACAAAGGAGCTGGAAGTTTTACCTAGCTCGATAAGAGAACTAAAGGTGATCAAGGGGACACAAATAAGAAAGGAAAAAGTCAAACTCACAATTCATAAATGATATGATAGTATAAGTAGGTGACTCCAAAAAATTATACCAGGGAATCCCTACAGCTGAGAAACAATATCAGGAAAGTGACTGTATCCAAAATTAACTAAACAAATCAAAACAAATAAACAAACAAGCAAAACCAGAAGCCCTTCTATATATAAGCAAGAAACAGGCTGAGAAAGAACCCAGGGAATCAGTATCCTTCATGGTAGTCACAAATAATAGAACTCTAATCAAGCAAGTAAGAGACCTGAATGACAAGTACTTCACGTTTTTGAAGAAATTAATTTGAGGAGGTATCAGAAGATGGAACGGTCTCCCATATTGATGTCCTAGTGGGACTGACATGGCAAAAAATGGCCATTTTACCAAAAGCAATCTATACAATCAACTCCCAACACAACTTTTTATAAACCTTGAAAGAATAATATTCAAATTCATATGGAAAAACAAACATACAATGAGCAAACAATACAACAAACAAACAAAACACCCAGGAGAGCTAAAACAGTACAATAAAAGAGCTTCCAGAGGTATCACCATCCCTGATTTCAAGTTCTATTACAGAGCTATGGTAGTAAAAACACATACTAGTGTATAAGATGTCATAAATTTATGCAGTACAGTACTACTCTATTAAAAACAATTACATCATGAATCTGCAAAACCTGAAAAGCACTACAACCACAGAAGTTTCCTAAAACAAACGTACATATATAAAAAAGGTATTTAATAAAATTATTTTACAGTGGGGAAGTAATGTCCTTACTAAATATCACAGGGTAAAAAGGAAAAAGTCCAATTCCAGGAATGGTTTATATCAATTCAATTTTTTGACCAATAGTTCTTATAGACTCAAAATAATTTAGGGTATTACCATCACTAAATTATTTTCTACAACTTGATAGTAAAATCCTATTGCTGAAGACACAGTATAATTCAGTCACAGAATATAGAAATATCAATCTGGTATTGCCCTATAAGTTTCATCCTTAATGGCTAGCTTTCGTAGGGGTGGAAGGTGTTAGGAATACTACTGAGAAAAAAAGTAAAAACCATTCTTATCCAGGTGTGAACCCTGAAAACAGTTATAGTGACCTGCCTGGCACGATATGCTCATGAATGCAATAATGACATGACTATCACTGGAGTAACACATCACTTTCAGAGTGGATTATGGTCCACTCAACAAAGTGGAACCCATTAAAACCGTAGCTATTGAGGACACTAGACTGTACCAAGGTGAATCAAAAGCTCTGTGGAAGAACTTACTACAGTTATTCTGCTAATGAGACATGATAGTAAGTTGAATCCTTACAGGCTTCTGACTATACCCTCAGATTCATACATTTCTCACACTTTAAGAAAGAAGTGTTTTTTTTTTTTTTTCAGTAAATGCCAATTACACAGAGATCCATAAAGAGGACTTAGTCAAAGATGGGACATATATGCCTTCCTGTCCTCCTCCAAATGCTTAAGGATCATTACAGAAAGAGAAGAGGAAAGACAGCAAAAGCTGAAGGCAATGGATGCCTACAATTAAACAATGTTTTCCAATTACAGAAAAGTAACATCATTTGAACTCATAATGAATATAACATGCACAATAAGTGTGTATGCACAGCACAAACAAAATCTCAGCACGAAGGTGGCAATATACATTAATTCTTACCGCAGCTGAATAACTACTGCTAATCAGTACCTGAAAATGGGAATACTAGATTTCTTTAAAGTTTTGCTCTTAATAGGTCTCACATGCTCCATTGGATGGTAATACATAAGACTATATATATCCAGAAATAATGGAATTTTGGTTGAAAAGAAAAAGAAGTATACAAAACTGTATGTGTATGGAACATGAGGAAAACATTTGAAGGGATAAGAATAAATATGATCAAAATATGATGTGTAAAATTCTTTAACATATAATAAAATATTTTTAATTAGACATTATATAGGTGAGTTCTTTAAAATCTTGTCCTTGGGTTATAATCTAGCTGTTGTACACATAACCTCATAGAAGCTGTGTTTGCCAGCATAAGATCAAACAAGTTGCATTATTTAGACAGAGCATATCTTTGAGGTCTCCATCACATACCTCCCCTCAGAGCTCAGGGAATCCCATAGAAAAGGAGGTAGAATCAGAAAAGATGGAGAACACCCAGAGAACAAGTCCCTCTAAATCAGCTAAGTAAGGCACATAAGAACTTACAAAGATGGAAGCAGTAATCACAGACCATTCCTGGGTCTACAGGTCCCTTCTTTATATATTAGAGCAATATTAGCTTATCATTTTTGAGGGAACTACAGACTATGAGAATGACTGGGTCTCTGATTGTTACTTTAGCCTTTTTTTTTTTTTTTTTCATTTTTGGTTTTTTGAGACAGGGTTTTCTGTGTAGCCCTGGCTGTCCTGGAACTCTCTCTGTAGACCAGGTTGGCCTCGAACTCAGAAATCTTCCTGCCTCTACCTCCCAAGTGCTGGGATTAAAGGTGCATGCCACCACCATCTGGCGCCTTTACCCAATTCTTGAGACTCCTGTTCAGTTGTCATTTTCAACTTCAATATGATAGTTTTTGATTCATCCTATTTTATTTTATTTTGTCATGTTTGGTTGTTGTCTCTTGGAAGCCTGATACTTTCTAATGAGAGAAAGAAAGGGGGTGAATCTGGAGGAGAGGAGAGAGGCTGAGATACTGGGGTACATAGACAGAGGGAAAGTCTATCCAGGATATATTGTATGAGAAAAGAGTCTACTTTCAATAAAAGTAAAAGGAATACAAAGTAACATGTAGTAGGGAATAGATCCCAAGGCCACATCCTTTTTGGGAAGCTATTGGTTCCTCACAGTAGCTGGGAAAGGAAGAGCCTTCTATTTATGAGCCATTTTGCTTTGTTTTGTTGTGTTGTGTTGTGTTGTGTTGAGAAATTTTCCAGTTGAAAATTCCTTATTATACATAAGTTAATGGAGAAAATAAGTGGGTACAGTGGGTTTGAAAGAAAAAATTAATAAGTACATAGTTTTGAGAAGAAATTATATCTGGAGGACTAAGAGTATTTGGAGGCAAGTTGTAGGGATGGATATGGCCAGCAGGAAAACAGGCACAAAATTTTCACAGTATAAAACCCTCTGTGCATGTGTTGTGCGTGTGTGTGTGTGTGTGTGTGTGTGTGTGTGTGTTCTAAGAAGGCAATCTCATAGATCTATCTTTACTTCAATCCACATTGTTGGTTATTTTTTAATTAGATATTTTCTTTATTTACATTTCAAATGTCATACCCTTTCATGGTTTCCTCTCTGAAAATCACCTATCCCCTCCTTCCCCCTGTTCACCAATGCACCCACTCCCACTTCCTGGCCTTTGCATTCCCCTACACTAGGGCATCCGACTTTCACAGGACCAAGGGCCTCTCCTTCCACTGATGACAGACAATGCAATCCTCTGCTACATATGTAGCTAGAGACATAGGTTCCTCCATGCTTACTCTTTGGTTGGTGGTTTAGTCCCAGGGTGCTCTGGAGGTACTAGATAGTTCATATTGTTGTACCTCCTATGGGGCTCCTATATAGTTGTTTAGCTCCTTAGATCCTTTTTCCAGTTTTTCCATTTGGGACCCTGTGCTCAGTCCAATGGTTAACTGAGAGCATCCAACTCTGTATTGTCAGACACTGGAGAGCCCCTCAGGAGACAACTGTATCAGGCTCCTGTCAGCAAGCACTTGTTGACATCCACAATAGTATCTACGTTTGGTGACTGTATATGGGATGATTCCCCAGGTGGTACAGTTTCTGGATTGCCTTTACTTCAGTCTCTGTTCCATACTTTGTTTCTGTAACTCCTCCCATGGGTATTTTATTTCCCATTCTAAAAGAAACAAAATATCCACAGTTTGGTCTTTCTTCTTGAGCTTCATGTAGTCTGTGCATTGTATCTTGGACATTCCTAGCTTCTGGGCTAATATTCACATATCAGTGAGTGCATACCATATGTGTTCTTTTGTCATTGAGTTACCTCACACAGAATGGTATTTTCTAGTTCCATCCATTTCCCTAAGAATTTTAAAAATTCATGCTTTTTAATAGATGAGTTGTACTTCATTGTGTAAATGTATTTCATTTTCTGTATCCATTCCTCTGTTGGGGGACATCTGGGTTCTTTCCAGCTTCTGGCTATTATAAATAAGGCTGCTATGAACATAGTGGAGCATATGTCCTTATTACATGTTGTGGCATTTTCTGGGTAATATGCCCAGGAGATGGTATTGCTGAGTCCACAGGTAGTGCTATCTCCAATTTTCCAAGGAACTACCAAACTGATTTCCAGAGTGGTTGTACCAGGTTGCAATCCCACCAACAATGGAGGAGTGTTCCACTTACTCCACATCTTCACCAGCATCTACTGTCACCTGAGTTTTTGAACTTAGGCATTCTGACTGGTGTAAGGTAGAATCTCAGGGTTATTTTGATTTGCATTTCCCTGATGACTAAGGATGTTGAACATTTCTTTTGGTGCTTCTCAGACATTCGGTATTCCTCAGTTAAAAATTCTTTATCTTTGTAGCCCATTTTTTTTAATAGGGTTATTTGGTTCTCTGGGTTCTAACTTCTTGAGTTCTTTGTATATATTGGATATTAGCTCTCTATTGTATGTAGGGTTGGTAAAGATCTTTTCCCAATCTGTTGGTTGCCATTTTGTCCTATTGACAATGTCCTTTGCTTTACAGAAGCTTTGCAACTTTATGAGGTCCCATTTGTCAATTCTTGATCATAACACATAAGCCATTGGTGTTCTGTTCAGAAAAATTTCCTCTGGGTACATAAACTTGCTCTTCCCCACTTTCTCCTCTTTAAGTTTCAGTCTCTCTGGTTTTATGTGGAGTTCCTTGATCCACTTGCACTTGAGCTTTGTACAAGGAGACAAGAATGGATCAATTCACCTTCTATATGCTAACCACCAGTTGAAATAGCACCATTTCTAGAAAATGCTCTCTTTTTTCCACTGGATGGTTTTAGCTTCTTTGTCAAAGATCAAGTGACCATAACTGTGTAGGTTTATTTCTGGGTCTTCAATTCTATTCCAGTGATCTACCTGCCTGTCACTGTACCAACTCCATTCAGTTTTTATCACAATTGCTCTGTAATACAGCTTGAGGTCAGGGTTGATGATTCTACCAGAAGTTCTTTTATTGTTGAGAATAATTTTCACTCTCCTAGATTGTTTGTTATTCCAGAAGAATTTGCAAATTGCTCTTTCTAACTCTATGAAGAATTGATTTAGAATTTTGAAGGGGATCACATTCAATCTGTAGATTGATTTCAGCAAGATCACCATTTTTACTACATTAATCCTGCCAATCCATGAGCATGGGACATATTTCCATCTTCTGAGATCTCTGATTTTTTTTCTTCAGAGACTTGTTATATAGATTTTTCACTTCATTATTTAGAGTCACAACAATATATCTTGTATTATTTGTGACTATTGTGAAGGGTATTGATTCCCTATTTTTTTTCTCAGCCTGTTTATCCTTTCAGTAGAGGAAGGATCTCTTCCTTTTTATTTTGTATCCCTTTGACCTTCTTATTTGTCTAATTCCTCTGGGTAGGACTTTGAGTGCTATATTAAATAAGAAGGGAGAGAGTGAGAAGCCTTGTCTAGATCCTGATTATAGTGGGATACCTTAAAGTTACTCTCCATTTAGTTTGATGTTGGCTACTGGTTTGCTGTATATTGCTTTTGTTATATTTAGGTATGGGCCTTGAATTCCTGATCTTTCTAAGGCTTTTATCATGGAGGGGTATTGGATTTTGTCAAATCTTTTTCAGTATCTAATGAAATTAGCATTTTTTTCCTTTGAGTTTGTTTATATAGTGTATTACATTGATGGATTTCCATATATTGAACCATTCCTGCATCCCTGGGATGAAACTTACTTACTTGATCATGATGGATGATCATTTTGATGTGTTCTTGTATTTGGTTATCATAAGGGATATCATATCGATATTCATAAGGAAAATTGTTTTGAAATTCTCTTCCTTTTGGGGGTCTTTGTGTGGTTTATATGTCAAAATAATTGTGGCTTCATAGAACAAGTTGGGCAGTTTGTTTCTATTTTGTTGTATAGTTTGAGGAGTATTGTTATTAAGTCTTCTTTGAAGGTCTGATAGAACTCTACACTAAACCCATCTGTTCCTGGGCTTTATTTATTTATTTATTTGGTTGGGTGATTATTAATGACTGCTTCTATTTCTTTACGGTATATGGGACTATTTAGATCGTTTATCTGATCTTGATTTAACTTTGATACCTAGTATCTGTCTAGAAAATTGTCCATTTCATCCAAATTTTCCAGTTTTGTTGAATATAGGTTTTTGAGGTAGGATCTGATTATTGTTTTCATTTCCTCAGTTTCTGTTGTTATGTCTCCCTTATCCTTTCTGATTTTGTTAATTTGTGTACTGTCTCTGTACACTCTGGTTAGTCTGGCTAAGTGTTTATCTATCTTGTTGTTTTTCTCAAAGAACCAGCTTCTGGTTTTGTTGATTCTTTGTATAGTTTGTTTTGTTTCTACTTGGTTGATTTCAGGACTGAGTTTGATTATTTTCCTGCCATCTACTTTTTTTTGGGTGTATTTGCTTCTTTTTGTTCTAGAGCTTTCTGTTATGCTGTCAAGCTGCAAGTGTATGCTCTCTCCAGTTTTCTGGGGGGGACACTCAGAACTATGAGTTTTCCTCTTAGCTCTGCTTTTGTTGTGTCCCATAAGTTTATTGTATCTTCCTTTTCATTAAATTCTAAAAGTCTTTAATTTCTTTCTTATTTCTTCCTTGACCAATTTATCATTGAGTAGAGCATTGTTGAGCTTCCATGCGTTTTTGAGTTTATGTTGTTTTTGTTGCTATTGAAGACCAGCCTTTATCTGCAAGTGATCTGATAGGAGGCATGGGACTATATCAATCTTCTTATATCTGTTGAAGTCTGATTTGTGACCAATTTGTGCCTTTTGCTATCTGGTTTTCTCTGGTGTTAGCTGATCTTGCTGTCTCTGACTATGGCTTGTCTGTCCTGCAAGCCTGTGTGTCAGTACTCCTGGGAGACCAGTTCTCTCTGGGAGGAATTGGGTACAGAGTCAACTCTGGGGTACAGACAGAGACCAGAAATATCCTGTCCCGAGCTGATCCTTGGTTCCTGTGTCCTGATAGATTTGTGAGGGTCCCTCTTGGGCCACGAATTTTAAGAGAAGTGGTGGTTTCACCTGTGCTCACAGGTGTGTAGACGCTCCTGTGAGGCCAGCTCTCTCCTAGCAGTATCTGTGTATGTAGCTCTGTGACACAGGATCAGCTCTGGGAACAGATACAGACCAGAAGACCCCAGTCCAAGGCAGCGCCTTTGTTCTTGTGCCTCAGGGTTCTGGGCAGGTTCTTCTGAGCAGCAGTGGTGGTCCTAACTGCATTCACACGACTGTCTGTACTCCCCGGAGACTTGCTCCCTCCTGGTGCATTTGGGTATGGAGTCCTGTGGCAGAGGATCTGATACAGGCTGAGATGGAAACCAGAAGGCTCCCATTCCATGCTGTCCCTCGGTTCTTGTATAAAACTCTTTTTTAAAATTTGACAAAATATATTTGTTTCATAGCTAGTATTTATAAATAAAGATTTAAAGTTGCATGCATTTATATTATAATATGTCAGATTAAAGTTCGTGGATTTCAGAAGAACTTGAATTTAATATTTTGCAAAGTAATAAGAAACATTTAAAGTTTTGAAGAATATAAATTCACTGTGAATTACCACTATTGTTAATATTCAAAGAATACTATATTGTACATAAAGGTCTTTAAGTACTTGTGCTTTTCAGGTTAGTATTTTTCTACATTATTAAATAAAACATATTTTGTCCCTTTTATTAATAATTTTAATCATTTACATTTTCAAATGTTATCCCCCTTTCTAGTTTTCCCTCCAGAACTCTCTTTCTTCCCCTTGCCTCTATGAGGGACCTCCCCCACCTGCCCACTCACTTCTGCCTTGTTACCCTAATATCTCCCTACACTGGGTCATGGAACCTGCATAGGATGCTTTGGTTGGTGGTTTAGTCTCTGGGAGCTCTGGGTAACTTGGTTAGTTGATATTGTTCTTTATAATAATTTAAAAGTAAAATATCAGCATGTAAACATGATGGAAGAATTAAAGGATTTTCAAATATTCATTTTTAATGCATTTACATATTCAAGAAATAGAAACTCATATGACTCTATATAATCAAAATGTCAGGTACATATAAATTAGATAATTATACTGTACAGAAAACTAGAGCATAATTATTTTGGGTTTCATGACATGATTTATATAATAAGGTGAGTTAAAATATCTACAATTTTAGTAAATGAGAAATTGTAACCAGAAAGAATTAATCATGTACTAAGATTTATTTATATAAACATTTCTTTTATATGAAAATTAGTATCAATGTGTTCATCTAACCTATCTTATTTTCCAGCATAGCAAGATTCCCACTAGCAGATGGGAAGCACAAATGTGTAATCCCAGTACTGTGTGGGTCATTCTGGGGGTTTCTAATCAAGGTTGAGTTAGATGACATAAGGAAACCCTGCTTCAAACAAATGAAATAATAAATAACAGCAACAAAATTAGAAGAGCAAAATGGTCATCTTTATAACTGACATCAGTGTCTATTTAAAAGATTCCCATTTAAGGAAATACACAACAGTATGATATTGGAACACCAAAACTTTATGCAGAAGCCATCACCTAGGCTAAACAAAGCACTTTTCTAGGTTTTTCTCTCAAGGATATGCTTATAATCAGCACGGGGGGAAAGTCTAAAAGTTCTAACAGAAAAGTAAAGAGTATCTGGTTCTATCAGAGACTTTAGAGATTTATAGTGGAGGAGAGGAGAGAATTGTTTTCCAAAGCAGACAGTGCAGCAGAGCATGAAGGCATAAATTCCCCAGGGGAAAGGAACAGGACATTTGACAGCACATTTCCAGGATGCATGTTGCAGATGCTTAAATTTCAAGCACAGAAATCAACAGCTGATATAATGGTGACAGGTTCAAAGAAAAATTCAGAATTGTTTCCTGAGGATATAAGAAATATCAGCTTAAAATATTGAGAAGGTGGGAAGTAAGTAAGTCAGCATCCCAGATCTCAGGTGAATCTTGGAGGGGTCAAAGGAGTAAGGTCAAGGCTACTGAGGCTAAACCCATGTGGATACTAAAATACTAACATTTGGGTTGATACCCACCAACCCGTAATATAGTTTTTAGATCATTAAATAAAATATCTACGGGGGAAAAGTTAAAAGGCCTTGGATTCTACAAATTTTTATCCACATGTTCAAATAGTCAGTAAAACAGTTAAAGTGGTGGTAATTATGTCGCATTAAATTAACAGGTATCAATTGAAAATCTCATAATCATGTATATTTGATATGGATTGCTCAAACACGTACTAAATTTTTACTTACAAACAGATGGTCTGTTATACAATCTTACCTGTAAAGTAAAGGATCCTTAATTTTTCACTCATTGGTGCAAAATATAAATGACATTTATAGCAATATAAAAAACAGCAATAATTTTAGCATAGTAAGTGGTCTCACTAGATCATAGAAACATCTGCCGTTAGAGAGGCATCCATTTCAGTACAAATTTTATTGAGAATTTTTGATAGTACAGAAAAGTGTATGTCTATACATATCTGTCTGTCACACTGTCTGTCACACTGTCTGTCTTTCTGTCAATCTTTTCACCTGTCTGTCTATCTATCTATCTATCTATCTATCTATCTATCTATCTATCTATCATCTATCTATCATCTATTTATCTATCTATCTAAATGTATGTATGAATGTATGTATTTTTAGGTATAGTTCATATATATTATATTTAATATATTTACATAGTAGGAAATAAAAGCAAATAGTACAGAAACAATTTCTGAGAATTCTCATCAGTAATTTATCTATCTGGTTGCTCATGATAAAGAATACATATATTATACCAAGATTTTACATGTGACTATAATTTAATACTGAAAATACTAAATATTGAACAATGTGACCACTCACCTAACTTTCAGATCTTCTTGGAAATATTTTCACTCCTGTTCAAATTCTCTGATTTTTTCTATATTTTTTTCTTCAAGCACTTTGGTTTTCTTATGATCCTGAATTTTATATAGTAGTTTATTTTATATCTGTTTACCTGAAAAGTCTGTCTGTTGTCACCTTGATATATAGAATAGTAAAACAATGATAACCTTAAGCTGATAAATACTTTGGAGGATGTATTTTATCAAATACTATAGAAGCTTATAGGTGTTGAGAAAACAATAAACGGACTTGGAAACTTGAAATTTCTTATGATACTAATTTTCGTGGGTAAAAACTAGAACAAAATGAATACTTATCAGTAGAACTTATGAAACTGGTTTATATCCTAACACAGGAAAACACATTACTTAATTTAAACTTATAAATTTGAGAAAGATTTGTATAAATCCTTTTCCATGAACAAAACAATACAGGAATATATACATTTAACAATTGCACCTTAATAAAGCTATTACCCCATTCATTCATTTTGTAAATAATTACCTAAGCATGAAAAACACATAGAGAATGTGACCATTGAGAATAATTTTTGGATAAGTAATAGAAAGTTATAAGAAAAGAGAAAACCTACAGGAGAAAATGGCAAAACCTTATTAAAATTTCATAAGGAAATTGCACCACCTATTTTTAAAATTATTCACCTGTGATTCTTCTTAGAAGGGGGAACAAAATACTCATGGAAGGAGTTACAGAGACAAAGTGTGGAGCAGAAACTGAAGGAAAGGCCATCCAGAGACTGCCCCTTCTGTGGATCCATCCCATAAACAATCACCAATAGTGGCAGACACTATTGTGAATGCCAACAAGTGCTTGCTGACAGAAGCCTGTTATAGCTGTCTCTGGAGAGGCTCCACCAGTGCCCGACAAATACAGAAGTGGATGCTCACACCCATCCATTGGACTGAGCACAGGACCCCCAATGAAGGAGTTAGAAAAAGGACCCAAGGAGTAGAAGGGGTTTGCAGCCCCATAGGAGGAACAACAATATGAACTAACCAGTACCCTTAGAGCTCCCTGGGACTAAACCACCAACCAAAGAGCACACATGGTGGGACTCATGGCTCCAGCCGCATATGTAACACAGGATGGCCTAGTTGATCAACAATGGGAGGAGAAGTCCTTGGTCCTGTAACGGTTCTATGCCCTAGTGTAGGGGAATGCCAGGTCCAGGATTCTGGAGTGGGTGGGTTGTTGAGCAGGGGAAGCAGGGAGGGGATAGGGGGTTTTTGGAGGGGAACCAGAAAGGGGATAACATTTGAAATGTAAATAAAGAAAACACCTAATAAAAAACAGATAAGAAAAATTAAGTGATTTATATCTCAAAGGTGTAAATTTTAAATAGAAAGTTAGAATATTGAGTATAAAATATGAAATGGGAATAAAGTATTACTGAAGACATAAGTCAAAGGCAAAGTGTTGTTCAGAAGTTTAAGGATGGCTGTCTTTATATGGACTCATTGACTGGAAGGGATTGGTTTTGTAAATCACAACACTGAAGGATTACATTATTAGTAGAAAAGAGACAAAAATACTGATTACCATGTTCACAGATTGTGTGAGGTTAGAGTGGCTTTTTGACTTCTGATAAGTCCCAAGTATATGAGATACAACAGTGAGTGATACACCCATTCCACAACACTAGAGGAGGAGGTGGAAAATGTTGGGCTCTCACAGGGTGGAGCAAGGTCAAAAAAAGGAAGAAGAGAGCCAAGCCTCCCTTTGCATATTCTTCTTTCCAATCCTTTCATACACATTTATAGACCCAATAATTTTATTTGCACCTTGACAACTTTTCAGTTCATTCCCTCAAATAAATAAACTAATAATCTATGAATACAAATTATAACTCACTAAAATAATTGACCTATTTATAATAATAAAGAACAGCTTATTTGACTGTGAAAATTAGAAAATGCAAGACATTAAAATATCTCATGTAGTATTTGGCTAGGTTTGAACTTTTCTTGAAAGTCTGAGAGCCAAAGACTGTGTAGAAAAATATGCAATATGTGTATGAGAGAGAAAAATTAATGATGCAAGTCTTGGAAGTAGGAAATACATAGCTTAAAGGAATGCTAATTAGGTAACTTGAGAAAAGACTGCTGGCAGGTGACCTAATATCATGTATAAAAAGGGTCATTACACTTTCAAAAAATGAACCCTTATTGGAGTGAGAGCCAAAGTAGCTGTACTTAATTACAGCAAGATAGATGTAAGTTTCACTGAATGAAACACTTTTAGTGTTTGGAATAATTATTAAGGAATTGAGTCTACTGAAAATCTTTTTTCTCCAGTGAAAATTTAGATTGATTGAGTCAGTGATGGAGAAGTCAACATTCAGAATTGCTATAGATGCCAAAAGACAAATTAAAAATGTGTGATTTAGGAAGTGTTGGTTCTCGATGTAATAGTAAAATTCTTACAATAGCCAGTTTATTTTATAAACAAACATTATTTACAATTTATGGACACTAAGATAATAAAATCATTTATTTCCAATATAGTATAATGACTTAATACATAATACATTTTTAAAAATTTTAACAGCCTTTAGCATAAACGAAGAGATAGGCTTTTAATAATCAACTATATTTATGAAAACTTTGTAAGATCATAAGAATGTGATATTGTCCATGTGAGTAATTTTGATATATTAGGATGAAAGATATTTCTCTTTAACCACATTTTTTAAATTTTACATATATGAGTGTTTTGCATGCATGTATTTATGTCAATCATTTGTTTGCCTGGTGCTTTCAGAGGTTCCCAGATGGCATAACATCTCCTAGAATTAGAGTTACACATATTTCATAGTTGCGATGTGGAGGCTGGAAACTGAGCTAGTGTCCTCTGCAAGAGTAGAGAGTACTCTTACCCACTGAACCATCTCTTTAGTCCCACAATCTTACTCATAGTACTACTTTTAATGGGCAATACCTTGAAAAAATGAATACTTATCAGAAGAGCTTATGAAATTGCTTTATATACTAACACATAAAAACATGCTACTCAATTTAAAGTTGTAAATTTGACATGTTTTGGAAGGATTTGTAGAAATCCTTTTCCATGAACAAAAGAAATGCATGAATACACACATTTAACAATTACACTTTTGGGTTTGGGAATTTAGTTCAGTAGAACACTTGCCTCAAGGACATGGGTTCAGTCCACAGTTCTGAAAAATAAAAATAAAAAATAAAAAACACAAGGTAACTGGAAGCAATTACACCTTCATAATTTATTACTCCATTCATTCTGTTTGTAAATTACCTAAGCAAGAAAAATAGATAGAGAATGTTACTTGTTGAGAACAATCTTTGGAATAAGTAATAGAAAACCTACAGGAAAAAAATGACTCCCAAAAGGAGCTAGCACCACATATTTTTAAACTTATTCACATGTTTAAAAAGATAAAGAATTTAGTGATATATTATATATCTTAAATGTATAATTGTTTACACCTTTATGAAGGAGAACCTTCTAAGTTATTTGCTAGGGATATAGACCCAGAAGTCCAGGTTCACAAAGGATGATAAAGGATGGTAAAGAAGCTACATAACATGAGGAACCAGTGCTAACCTTACTTAATCAGTTCTGGTGGACAACATGTTTGGGGCTGGCAAGATGGCTCAGCATATAAATGTCCTGTGATCAAATCTGGTGACTTGATTTGAATTTCTGGAGCCTACCTCGTGAAAGCAGGGAATTGACTAACTGCAGTTGATATATTCATTTTTAGTATCTGTGGTTGGTTCATGGGGGTTTAGCTTTTAAGCATTAGTTAGTGTTGAACAATTCCTCTTTGCCATCCAACCATATTATTGGTAAGATTCATAAAAATCCCACAGAAGTGGATGCTCACAGTCAGCTATTGGATGGATAACAGGGCCCCCAATGGAGGAGCTAGAGAAATTACCCAAGGAGCTAAAGGGATCTGCAACCCTATAGGTGGAACAACATTATGAAATAACCAATACCCCGGAGCTAGCTGCATATGTATCAAAAGATGGCCTAGTCGGCCATCAGTTGAAAGAGAGTCTCATTGGACTTGCAAAGTTTATATACCCCAGTACAGGGGAACGCCAGGGCCAAAAAGTGGGAGTGGGTGGGTAGGGGAGTAGGGGGGAGGGTATGGGGGACTTTTAGGATAGCATTGGAAATGTAAATGAGGAAAATACCTAATAAAAATATTTTTTAAAAAAATCCCATTATCATTATGAAGTTAATTTTGTGAAATGTGAGTGACATTTTCCAGATGCATTTTCCCTATAACAATATTTCTAGTACTATTTTTCAGGAAGACTGAACAATCTGGACTGTTAATTAACTTGATGGGCATACATGAACACACAGACATACACACACATGTATTCAATTATGTTTTAGAGAATTGTAAGCATAGATTTTACATTATTTGTAATATTCACTGAACTATGGGCCATTTTGGAATAGTATTAGACACTGACTAAAGTTTTGTGTGAAATATGTTGATATCAAATATGACTTCTATGAATTTGCTGCTTCAGTATTAAAGGCATCAGTACTTTTTGATATTTCCTCTGAAATTCTGGGACATTTTTGAAAATTCACTGCCCTATCATCAGAATGTATGTGCACATGAGATTGGATATTGTATGCTGACAACATAGCATTCCCCTATTTCTTGTTTTATCCTATTGATATTTCATTTATTTTTTTACATTTATTTTATCTATCTATCTATCTATCTATCTATCTATCTATCTATCTATCTATCTATCTATCTATCTCTCTGTCTATCCATTTATTTATTTATTTATCTGTTTGTTTGTTTGTTTTGTTTTGTTTTGTTTTGTTTTGTTTTGTTTTAGAGACAGGGTTTCACTGTGCAGCCCTAGCTGTATTGGAAATCACTCTGTAGACCAGGCTGGACTCGAACTCAGAAATTCGCCTGCCTCTGCCTCCAAGTGCTGGGAGTAAAGGTGTTCGCCATCACGCCCAGCTCCATTTAATTTTATTAAATATTATGAAATAAACAGATTTTTACTGAAATCATTTTTATGGTTTCTCATTTTTCTTTAACTAAATTTATATTATTATTATTATTTATTATTACTTATCTCCTTGTGTTCGCTTTATGCATTATGCATTGTGGGAGAAACAGAAGTCTCAGGATGCAGCTTACCAAATGGTATCAGAAGTAGAGCAGGAGCACCATCTTGGCTCCGGAACTCCGCCGAACTTAGTCTGCAGAGGTGAGAGTGAGGACCACAGAGGCAGACAGCTTCTGGGACAGGCGGGAGCCACAGAGCCACTGAGGCAGCACCCTTTTGGGGCCGCAGACATCCAGCACCCTCCCAGCCGGAGGACAGTGATCTGCCCTGCAGGGAATGCCATCTTGGCTCTGGGGATCCACCGAACTTAGTCTGCAGAGGTGAGAGTGAGGACCACAGAGGCAGACAGCTTCTGGGACAGGCGGGACCACAGAGCCACTGAGGCAGCACCCTTTTGGGGCTGCAGACATCCGGCACACTCCCAGCTGGAAGACTGTATTCTGCCCTGCACAGGAGCCCTCTGCCTCAGGAGCAGGGAGCACATCTTGGATCCAGGACTCCTCTGAACTTAGGAACGTAGTCTGCACAGCTGAGAGTGTGGACCACAGAAGCTGACAGCTTCTGTGACCTGCCAAAGCAACACAGCATCTGGGAAAGGTCCTGTTTTCGGCCTTCTTCTTCGGCCAGGAGAAGGTCCAAACGCCAGATATCTGTACACCTTCCCTTTAAGAGGAAAGCTTATCAGCAGGGAGTGCTCTAACCACTGAAACTCAGAGGAGAGAGCCTGTCTCCCAGGTCTGCTGACAGACAATACTCAGAATCACCAGAAGAACAACCTCTGAACAGAGACAACTATAACAACTCCAGAGATTACCAGATGGCGAGAGGTAAACATAAGAATCTTACTAACAGAAACCAAGACCACTCACCATCATCAGGACCCAGCACTCCCACTTTGCCCAGTCCAGGGCACCCCAACACACCTGAAAAGCTAGACCTGGATTTAAAAGCATATCTCATGATGATGATAGAGGACATCAAGAAGGACTTTAAAGAACTACAGGAGAACATGGCTAAAGAGTTACAAGTCCTTAAAGAAAAACAGGAAAACACAACCAAACTGGTAGAAGTCCTTAAAGAGAAACAGGAAAACACATCCAATCAGATGATGGAAATGAACAAAACCATACTAGACCTAAAAAGGGAAGTAGACACAATAAAGAAAACCCAAAATGAGGCAACACTGGAGATAGAAACCCTAGGAAAGAAATCTGGGACCATAGATGCGAGCATCAGCAACAGAATACAAGAGATGGAAGAGAGAATCTAAGGTGCAGAAGATTGCATAGAGTACATCGGCACAACAATCAAGGAAAATGGAAAATGCAAAAAGATCCTAACTCAAAACATCCAGGAAATACAGGACACAATGAGAAGACCAAACCTACGGATAATAGGAGTGGATGAGAATGAAGATTTTCAACTCAAAGGACCAGTAAACATCTTCAACAAAATTATAGAAGAAAATTTCCCAAATCTAAAGAAAGAGATGCCCATGAACATACAAGAAGCCTACAGAACTCCAAATAGGCTGGACCAGAAAAGAAATACCTCCCGACACATAATAATCAGAACAACAAATGCACTAAATAAAGATAGAATACTAAAAGCAGTAAGAGAAAAAGGCCAAGTAACATATAAAGGCAAGCCTATCAGAATTACACCAGATTTTTCACCAGAGACTATGAAAGCCAGAAGATCCTGGACAGATGTTATACAGACACTAAAAGAACACAAATTCCAGCCCAGGCTACTATACCCAGCCAAACTCTCAATTAACATAGATGGAGAAACCAAAGTATTCCACGACAAAACCAAATTCACACATTATCTCTCCACGAATCCAGCCCTTCAAAGGATTATAACAGGAAAAAACCAATACAAGGACTGGAACCACGACCTAGAAACAACAAGAAGGTAATCCCTCAACAAACCTAAAAGAAGACAGCCACAAGAACAGAATGCCAACTTTAACAACAAAAATAACAGGAAACAACAATTACTTTTCCTTAATATCTCTTAATATCAATGGACTCAACTCCCCGATAAAAAGACATAGACTAACAAACTGGCTACACAAACAAGACCCAACATTTTGCTGCTTACAGGAAACTCATCTCAGAGAAAAAGATAGACACTACCTCAGAATGAAAGGCTGGAAAACAATTTTCCAAGCAAATGGTATGAAGAAACAAGCTGGAGTAGCCATTCTAATATCTGATAAGATTGACTTCCAACCCAAAGTCATCAAAAAGGACAGGGAGGGGCACTTCTTACTCATCAAAGGTAAAATCCTCCAAGAGGAACTATCAATCCTGAATATCTATGCTCCAAATACAAAGGCAGCCTCATTCATTAAAGAAACTTTAGTAAATCTCAAAGCACACATTGCAGCTCATACGATAATAGTGGGAGACTTCAACACACCACTTTCACCAATGGACAGATCATGGAAACAGAAACTAAACAGGGACACAGTGAAACTAACAGAAGTTATGGATCAAATGGATCTGGCAGATATCTACAGAACATTTTACCCTAAAACAAAAGGATATACCTTCTTCTCAGCACCTCATGGTACCTTCTCCAAAATTGACCACGTAATTGGGCACAAAACAGGACTCAACAGATACAAAAATATTGAAATTTTCCCATGCATCCTATCAGATCACCATGGACTACGGCTGATCTTCAATAACAAAATAAACAATAGAAAGCCAACATTCACGTGGAAACTGAACCACACTCTTCTCAATGATACCTTGGTCAAGGAAGGAATAAAGAAAGAAATTAAGGACTTTTTAGAGTTCAATGAAAATGAAGCCACAACATACCCAAAGTTATGGGACGCAATGAAAGCATTTCTAAGAGGAAAACTCATAGCTCTGAGTGCCTCCAAAAAGAAACTAGAAAGAGCACACATTAGCAGCTTGACAACACACCTAAAAGCACTAGAACAAAAGGAAGCAAATTCACCCAAAAGGATAGACAGCAGGAAATAATCAAACTCAGGGGCGAAATCAATCAAGTGGAAACAAGAAGAACTATTCAAAGAATCAACCAATCAAGGAGCTGGTTCTTTGAGAAAATCAACAAGATAGATAAACCCTTAGCCAGACTCACTAGAGGGCACAGGGAAAGCATTCTAATTAACAAAATCAGAAATGAAAAAGGAGACATAACAACAGATCCTGAAGACATCCAAAACACCATCATATCCTTCTACCAAAGGCTATACTCAACAAAACTCGAGAACCTGGATGAAATGGAGAAGTTCCTAGACAGGTACCAGGTACCAAAGTTGAACCAAGATCAGGTTAATGATCTAAACAGCCCTATATCCCCCAAAGAAATAGAAGCAGTCATTAATAGTCTCCCAACCAAAAAAAGCCCAGGACCAGATGGGTTTAGTGCAGAGTTCTATCAGACCTTCAAAGAAGATCTAATCCCAGTTCTTCACAAACTATTCCACAAAATAGAAACAGAAGGTACTCTACCCTACTCATTCTATGAAGCCACAATTACTCTGATACCTAAACCACAAAAAGACCCAACAAAGATAGAAAACTTCAGACCAATATCCCTTATGAATATTGATGCAAAAATCCTCAATAAAGTTCTTGCTAACCGAATCCAAGAACACATCAAAACAATCATCCATCCTGACCAAGTAGGTTTCATCCCAGGGATGCAGGGATGGTTCAATATACGGAAATCCATCAACGTAATCCAGTATATAAACAAACTCAAAGACAAAAACCACATGGTCATCTCCTTAGATGCGGAAAAAGCATTTGACAAGATCCAACACCCATTCATGATAAAAGTCTTGGAAAGATCAGGAATTCAAGGCCCATACCTAAACATGATAAAAGCAATCTACAGCAAACCAGTAGCTAACATCAAAGTAAATGGTGAGAAGCTTGAAGCAATCCCTCTAAAATCAGGGACTAGACAAGGCTGTCCACTTTCTCCATACCTATTCAACATAGTACTTGAAGTCCTAGCCAGAGCAATTCGACAACAAAAGGAGATCAAAGGGATACAAATTGGAAAAGATGAAGTCAAAATATCACTTTTTGCAGATGATATGATAGTATATATAAGTGACCCTAAAAATTCCACCAGAGAACTCCTAAGCCTGATAAACAGCTTCGGTGAAGTAGCTGGATATAAAATTAACTCAAACAAATCAATGGCCTTTCTCTACACAAAGAATAAACAGGCTGAGAAAGAATTAGGGAAACAAAACCCTTCTCAATAGTCACAAATAATATAAAATATCTTGGCGTGACTCTAACTAAGGAAGTGAAAGATCTGTATAATAAAAACTTCAAGTCTCTGAAGAAAGAAATTATAGAAGATCTCAGAAGATGGAAAGATCTCCCATGCTCATGGATTGGCAGGATCAACATTGTAAAAATGGCTATCTTGCCAAAAGCAATCTACAGATTCAATGCAATCCCCATCAAAATTCCAACTCAATTCTTCAACGAATTAGAAAGTGCAATCTGCAAATTCATCTGGAATAACAAAAAACCTAGGATAGCAAAAACTCTTCTCAAGGATAAAAGAACCTCTGGTGGAATCACCATGCCGGACCTAAAGCTTTACTACAGAGCAATTGTGATAAAAAACGGCGTGGTACTGGTATAATGACAGACAAATAGACCAATGGAATAGAATTGAAGACCCAGATATGAACCCACACACCTACGGTCACTTGATCTTCGACAAGGGAGCTAAAACCATCCAGTGGAAGAAAGACAGCATTTTCAACAAATGGTGCTGGAACAACTGGTTGTTAACATGTAGAAGAATGCGAATCGATCCATTCCTATCTCCTTGTACTAAGGTCAAGTCTAAGTGGATCAAGGAACTTCACATAAAACCAGAGACACTGAAACTTATAGAGGAGAAAGTGGGGAAAAGCCTTGAAGATATGGGCACAGGGGAAAAATTCTTGAATAGAACAGCAATGGCTTGTGCTGTAAGATCTAGAATTGAGAAGTGGGACCTCATGAAACTGCAAAGCTTCTGCAAGGCAAAAGACACCATCAATAAGACAAAAAAACCACCAACAGATTGGGAAAGGAACTTTACCTATCCTAAATCAGATAGGGGACTAATATCCAATATATATAAGGAACTCAAGAAGGTGGACTCCAGAAAGTCAAATAACCCCATTAAAAAATGGGGCTCAGAACTGAACAAAGAATTCTCACCTGAAGAATACCAAATGGCAGAGAAGCACCTGAAAAAATGTTCAACATCCTTAATCATCAGGGAAATGCAAATCAAAACAACCCTGAGATTCCACCTCACACCAGTCAGAATGGCTAAGATCAAAAATTCAGGTGACAGCAGATGCTGGCAAGGATGTGGAGAAAGAGGAACACTCCTCCATTGTTGGTGGGATTGCAAGCTTGTACAACCACTCTGGAAATCAGTCTGGCGGTTCTTCAGAAAATTGGACATAGTACTACCGGAGGATCCAGCAATACCTCTCCTGGGCATATATCCAGAAGATGTCCCAACCGGTAAGAAGGACACATGCTCCACTATGTTCATAGCAGCCCTATTTATAATAGCCAGAAGCTGGAAAGAACCCAGATGTCCCTCAACAGAGGAATGGATACAGAAATTATGGTACATCTACACAATGGAGTACTACTCAGCTATTAAAAAGAATGAATTTATGAAATTCCTAGCCAAATGGATGGACCTGGAGGGCATCATCTTGAGTGAGGTAACACAATCACAAAGGAACTCACACAATATGTATTCACTGATAAGTGGATATTAGCCCAAAACTTAGGATATCCAAGATATAAGATACAATTTGCTAAACGCATGAAACTCAAGAAGAATGAAGACCAAAATGTCGACACTGTGCCCCTTCTTAGAATTGTGAACAAAACACCCATGGAAGGAGTTACAGAGACAGAGCTTGGAGCTGTGATGAAAGGATGGACCATCTAGAGACTGCCGTATCCAGGGATCCATCCCATAATCAGCTTCTAAATGCGGACACCATTGCATACACTAGCAAGATTTTGCTGAAAGGACCCAAAGATAGCTGTCTCTTGTGAGACTATGCAGGGGCCTAGCAAACACAGGAGTGGATGCTCACAGTCAGCTATTGGATGTATCACAGGGCTCCCAATGGAGAAGCTAGAGAAAGTACCCAAGGAGCTAAAGGGATCTGCAACCCTATAGTTGGAACAACATTATGAACTAACCAGTACCCCGGAGCTCATGTCTCTAGCTGCATATGTATCGAAAGATGGCCTATTCGGCCATCACTGGAAAGAGAGGCCCATTGGACTTGCAAACTTTATATGCCCCAATATAGGGGAATGCCAGGGCCAAAAGAATGGGAATGGGTGGGTAGGGAAGTGGGGGGCGCTACGGGGGACTTTTGGGATAGCATTGGAAATGTAATTGAGGAAAATATGTAATAAAAATATTAAAAATTTTAAAAAAAGAGATCAAGGGAAAAAAAAAGAAGTAGAGCAGACAGGCAGGCACTGGAATTAGTCTCTGATGTAATCCAACTTATTCACTGGGCCCCTTTAAATGTCCTATAACATCTCAGTACAGCAAGTGGAGAAAGAGAAGCATTTAAGTCTGACTCAGAAATCTGTACTATTGATACAAATTATACCACTTTTAGAATACTTATGTGTGTTACATCTTTTACATGACATTCCAGAACCTTGTAAATGACCATTTTAACTAAAGCAGCCTCCCAAATCAATATATGCTATTATTCATTTATTTACTTTTGCCACAGTAGTATAAGAATTTAAACTGTATTCTCAAAAAAGATCTTCCTTATGATTACCCATTTTGCTTGTTCTTCACAGAAAAAGAGCATAAAACCCTCAATTTTCCAATTTTAACCTGTAGTGTAATGTGTCACACAATTATTATTATTATCTCTATAGCACATCTTCAGGGCTGGGCCGTGTGTTCTTAGAAGAGTTTAGTCTTTTGGAAGAATCTATTACATGTATTGATTTTCACTGAGCCTTGTTATTATAAAAGCGTAAACACAAGCCTCTCCTTGAAAAGCTGTCTTTTCTTACCCATTTCAGCCCTTCTTTCAATTGCTTTGCCTACCTGCAGGGACTGCAATCACTGTTTCATATTTTACACCCTAACTGCATATATCATTATGTTATTTCAGACCGAATAAAACAATATCAGAGGCATTACGTTCTTTTTTTCCATTACAAAATTTATCTTAGATGTCAAAGTTGCAACAGAGACCTTTGGAGCTTTCTCCCTCATAACCATGTCTGCCTATACAGCACCCACTGTCCTTAATCTTGTGATTTACTTACCTCTGTCTCTCTAATAACTACCACTGCATACATATACAATAATGTGTGGCATTTACAGAGGAATTCCCATACACAAATAATTTGTTAGCCCATGCAATCTGTATATACAATATTACCATTGCTGAAGTGAATAGGGAGCTCCAGTGTTCTCAAATGAGAGTTCTATCACGAAGTAATTTTGATTCTTGGTCTCATGCAGTTCTATTCTCTCCTATTTCAGAAATGATCACTCTCCCCTGGACCATTTCTCTGTGTTGTCAGCACTGAACACCATAGACAGCATATATCTTGTAAAAATAAAAAATCATCTCTTTAAGTTTGTTATCTCCAAATAATTGTGTTTGGGAAAGAAACAAATTCAAGGTTTGCAAGACAAAATTTTATAAGTATCTCATGGTCTTTGTCTTCCTGTTTTCAGTAACACACCCTCTAGAATGTACCAATGACCTGGGAGGTGAGAGAATCTCAGCACTCAAAGAGAGGGACCTTAGATGAAATGCCCTACGTTGGGGAGAGGGAACTCGTAGAACCCACCTCCAGCAGAAAGACAAGGCATCAAGTCATGAATGGGGTTGCCATTCCACAGTCAAAATTCTGACCCATAATTGTTCCTGTCTGAAAGAACTGCAGGGATGGAAATGGAGAGGAGCCTGAGGAAAAGAAGGTCCAACAATAGGCCAAATTGGGATCCAGCTCAACGTGAGGCCCCAAGACCTGACATTATTACTGGGGCTATGGAGCACTCACAAAAAGAAACCTAGCATGACAGCACTCCAGAAGGCCCAACAAGCAGCTGAAAGAGTCAGGTGCAGATATTCACAACCAACCAGTGGACAGAAGCTGCTGAGTCCTAGGGTTGAATTAGGGAAAGGTTGGAAGAAGCTGAGGAGGAGGGTGATCCTGTAGGAGGACCAGCAGTCTCAATTAACCTGGACTTCTGAGATGTCTCATATCGTGGAACACCAACCAGGCAGCATTTACCAGCTGATATGAGGCCACCAACACATATTCAACAGAGGACTGCTATGTCTGGGTTTATCAGAAAAGATGCATCTAACCATCAGGAGACTGGAGGCCCCAGGGAGTTTAGAGGTCTGGTGGAGTGGGGGTCTGGGTGGGGACATCTTCATGGAGACAGGGGGGTGAAATATGGGATGTGGAGCAGTCGAATGGTGGACCTAGAGGGAAATAAAATCTGGAGTTTAAAATCAATCAATCAATCCATCCATCAGTAAAAGAATATATGTACTTGAAATCCAATTAGTGTATTCCTTAGTGACACTGAAGTTACATTAATTAACAGTTTCTCAACTCAGTTTCACATAGCATTTGTTTAGTTTGCTAAAACTATTTTCTTCTTACTATATCTTCATATATATATATATATATATATATATATATATATATATATCACATTTCTTGCCTTTCTTCAGAGCTTCATTAGTTTATATAACATAATTTGCAGTCTTATATTATAATCATTCTTCTATTTCTCTTATTGGGAATCCTTAATAATTGGTTTGTGATTATGGTTGAGGGTTAATAAAATCACAGAAATTCATGCTTCTTATATTGAAATGTTGTTTATCTCTTATTTATATTAAGATTCTTGTTGAAAACAAATATAAAGCATTTTCTTCTTTTGAATATGGGAGTTTTAATTAAAAATTTATATTAATTTACATTACATATTACTGTTATATAACTATCAATACAATATATTAATAATATTATACTAATTAATTTTATATCATATCTAATTTGCTCTATTCTCATTATAGGTTTATAAGTTAATTTCAATCTATTGATTGAACACTAGAATTTGTCATCTACAGTCTTTTCTGCTCTACTTACACTCACATCTCATGTTTATTCCATGAATAAAACTGTGGCATATATGAGCCATAAATAAACTTGTTCTAGGTAAACTTTTTAAGTTTGCAGCTATATGAACAAAGTAGCTGAAGACAGGTGGTTATAAACACTCATCTTAGAGGCTATTATTAAGACCATCATCTCCAAGTTTGTTAAGTTATCTCAAACAACATTTTGATAAGTACTTATAATCTGTGATGATGTTTAATATATAAACATGAAGACAGTACATAAAATCTATAACAAATAAGTCAGGCATTTAGAAGGCAAGTGACAACTGTCAATATGTTTATCTTTTTACATATCGAATTCTGTTCACTTTATCAAAGGATTTCCAAAATTATTTTAATTGAGTTCTCTTTCTTACTAGAAATATACATTTTAATATGTACTTCACAATTAAAAGCTACAGATCAGCTAAAAATAATGGAGAATAGCTCAAGTGACCATTAGTTATGACAATTTAAAATTGTATTTATGTTCAAAATAAATTACAAACTTTGGTACATTTTAAGATATTTATATTAGCTGCTGTCGTTGGAGTACAAAGTGTCCTAATAGCTCCTCAATGTGCAGGTTCTGTTTCCAAACATGGAACTATTTTCAAGGTTGGTGAGCAGAACTGGTGCCTTTCCTCCACGGTCACTAGGAGCTGTCCTTGAAGGATCAAGATCAGCTATAATTCCAATGCAGTTATTTAGGTCCATCTGCAGTGTGAATACCAGCTTTATCCTGTGTTCACCACCAGGGGCAGAGATGCTCACAAGATTTCTCTATCACAAAGGACTAAAATCTTTTTGAAATCTCAAGCACCAATGAACTGTTGTCCCTTAAGATTTGTCTTCCCTAAATTTTCTTAAGATGATGAGGAAAGAACTTAGTATAACAATACGTAAAACAATTATGAGAAGAGTTGTAGGGAAATATGTCTGTCTAGAAATTATGCAATATAATTGGGTTTTTTTTGAAAAATAAAAATGATTCCATGCAAGATATTCTGATCATAGATTCCCCCATTCACACTTCTCTCATATCCTTCTGTGGGTGGGAACACTTATTCATTCACAGAATTCCATTAAATTTGTTTCCCTCTCTATCAAAGGAACAAAACAAAACATCAAAAACAACAACAAAAACAAAAGGGCTCCTCAAAATACTACCAGAGTAAAGCAAACAAACAAATAACCCCCCAAACAAACCACAAACAACATACACAAAGAAATCCCATAAAAATCAAAATGGGAGACCGTAATATAAACAGAAAAATACAACAAAAATTGCCCTAAAACAGATATGAGACAAAAAGTCTACAAATAAACTCTATTTGTTTTGTTCTGCATTAATCATCTGCTGCTGGGCATGAGCCCCATCATTGTGTAGTTAATATGCTCAATGAGATTTTATTGGAGAAAAATCATTTTTCGTTGTGAGCAGTTGTCAGTTGGAGATAACTTATTCATTAGTGATGAGAGCCTATGTCTACTCCCTCTCAATGCTGGAATTCCTCTGTCTTGAATTTGTTCAAATATTGCTGCCACAATATCTATGATTTCATATGTGCATCATGCTATTGTGTCTCTAAGATGCTGTTTTCTTGGAGTCACCCAATCCCTCTGGTTCTTATGATCTTTCCATCCCCTCTTACACATAGCTGTTTGAATAATAAGGGAAGGATTTGATGAAGACATGCCATTTAGGGGCAAAAGATACAAAAATTCTCACTCTCATTCTTTATACATTCTTCTATGTTGAGTCTGTGTTATTTCCCATCTTCTGCAAGATGAAGTATCTCTGATGAAGGCGAAAGGAGACATTGATTTATGGGTATAGCAGCATGTATTGCTATCAATATTTTATTTATTGTAAAATTTAAAAAAATATCTTAATTTTCAATGGGTTTGAAATAAACTTCATGAGAGTCAATGAAATAAGTAAGATAATTTCATTACCATTTTCAGTACTATATATGTTAAATCATTCCTTTTTACCCCCATTACATAATAAAAGAATATAAAAACGCTTAAATGACTACAAGTTATGGGTTCTCACATGTAAATTTTATACCCAAAGTGGAGCATGTTAATAATAAGAACATGTGCTTTGACAGTGTAGAAGCTGATCATCTTAGGTTTAGACTGTAACATTTTACGTGCAGCATCATGATACTTAATGCTGCATGATGATCCTATCTCTGGTCTACAGCGTTTTTCTTTCTATTCTCAGATATTAATGATAAATCATTTAGATGTAAAGGTTAATAAATAAAATGTTGAAAAAGAAATCATAGTTTAGGAAGTAGATTTTAATGCTGTCTGAAGATATATTATTTCTTTCATCATTTATGAACAAGGCTTTTGTTTTACAGAAAAGGGAAAGGCAACTTATTCTATTACATATGCAGTGGGCAGAAAAAGGCCCATTTCATCCACTCTAATACAATTACAAGGAGAAATGTCCTCATACATATTGAAGTTTTGAAACTGTGTCACTGTTTTCACATCTTAACTAACTTTAGGGATTAAAGAAACCTGATCAATTTCTCCATGAATATTGCAAAAAGCATATCAGGTTTCTTTTTGTAATCTTAGCTCTATGCCCACAGGAAATAAACATAAGGCTCAGAAAAACAAACATGAACAAACATGTAGTTTTTAAACATTAGGCCTACCAGGCTTCTCTTAACTCTTTTATTTAAACAATAATGTTGCTCATAATCTCTGCCGCTCCTTTGAGCTATTCTTACTATTTATACATTTGTCATGTCCTGCAATTGAGAAGAGCCAAGAAGAATGTGAAAATGTGTCCCAGGTCTAGGATCAAATTCAGTTTTACAATTATCTTTATAAACTCCAGAAGAAATATATGTAAATAAAAGCTTAATTGGGTGTAAAGGTTAATAAATCAGAGCTAGGAGGCATTAGGAATTTTGTCAGGCATTTATTTCATTTAACAATTCACTCAAAACACACACACTAATGTGTATATTTATGCATACTTTACATACCTGGCATTACCAATACATTCATATTAAAGTTATGCTTTTGGCATACCTAAAAGGGCAGTGTATATTTGCCCTCTTTTGGAGGTATAGATTCAGTGTATATCATTGTGCTGTGGATTTCTGATTTTCCTATTACCTTTAGAAAGAGGTGATCTTTCTTGTCTTCCTTTATTCTGAATGTTGTGCCTGGATATTATGACCAATGCTGTTCTCAAAACTATACCTTCCTGAGCACACTATAGTAACCCTTAAAGTTTTAAATTAAGTCCTACCTATTCTGGTTAGACAGAATCCTGTTTCCTTAACTTGGCTGTCTTTTCTGGTCTCAGGAATAGAGGATGTATATAATCCTACAGTGACTTGATGTGCATGGATTGGGGGTGGGGGAGTGTTAGGGAAGGGTATACTCAGAGAGGCTCACCCTTCACAGAGGAGAAGGTGAGGGGATAATGGGGGTAAAACTTGTGTGAGAGGGTATTGTGAGAGGGGAGCTGATATTGGGATGCAAAGTGAATAATTACATTCATTAACAATAATAATAAAGGAAATGGCTGTCAAAGATTTCAATGGGCTCTTTTCTAATATGTCAAGATCAAGGCTATTTTATTATACTAATAAGATTCAAAACCACGGGGCTGGTGAGATGGCTCAGTGGGTAAGAGCACCGACTGCTCTTCCCAAGGTCCAGAGTTCAAATCCCAGCAACCACATGGTGGCTCACAACCATCTATAACGAGATCTGGAGTGTCTGAGGACAGCTACAGTGTACTTACATATAATAAATAAATAAATAAATCTTTTAAAAAAAAAAAGATTCAAAACCACATTTAATCCTCCCTTTCATTTCATTAACTAATTTGCATACCATGTTTCTACCGAATGAAGATAGGATGATTTCATAGTAAAGAACACAGTCTGAATCTAAGTTAGTCACCACAGTTCTGGGATTTAGCAATGATCTGACTTTGAGAAACTTGCTTTCATGTCTGACCCATATTAGCAAAATCAGTGTGTATGTGTTCTAATCCATGGCATGATGGTACTGTGGCATATGTAATCTCAGTTGTATATTCCTGAATCTTTCCTGTACCATTTCAGGCATCTGTAACCTCTAACTTGCAGTGGCTACATTTTAAGAACCAACAGAGTGAAATACCCTGGACCCTTGAGGGCTATCAGAGACTGAACCACCAAACAAAGAGCATACATGGTCTGAACCTAGCCCCCCAGCACATATAGAGCCTTTGTGCAGCTCTGTTGCTAAAGCTGTTGTTAGTCTGTGAATCTCATTAACCTAACTGGGCTGCCTTGTCTGGCCTGAGTGCAACAGAATGAGCTTAGCTTAGCTCAGAATAGAGGAGGTATATCCAGGTGGGTTCCACCCTCTCAAAGGACAAGGGGAGTGAGGGAAGAAGGAGGAGGAGGTGGGCCTGTGACCTAGATTTAAAGTGAATAAATAATAAACAAACAAACAAACAAACAAACAAATAAATAAATAAATAAATAAATAAATAAATGGAAAAAATAAATTTAAAAGGAAAGAAAAGCACAACAAACTTTAGTATTCTAAGATGAAGGAAATGTATACAAAACGATACCCTTGGATTATATTTCATGTTTAAAAAACTCTCTCATAAAGGGGGAATCATACTCTGACAAATGACTGCAACATATTTTTACATTCCTGTTTTCTGTAACTTCTAATCCATGTATTCTTCACAGGCTTATTTTACAGCTAGCGTTAATAAGTAGTTCCTGAGGAGAGCACAGAATAAATGTTATGCTTGGTCTAACGGTCTAAAAATGTTTAAAAATGTATTATCAATCTTCAAAGAACTCCTTCCAAATACTATTTCCTTCAAATCTTATCTAAGGTAGAAGAAGGAGGGTGCAGAGCGCAGAAGCATGTCCCCTAGGGTCAACTTTCCTGATGACATTTCAGTGAAGAATAATAAGCTCTCCACACAGTTTGATCAACACCTTCAAGAGTTTGACACAGGAAGTCTAATAACTGTTGCCTTTCAGCAACACCTTGTGATTTACTTTAGCAGTAACCATTGTGGGTGATTATCTAAGTATACTACAACCTTGTTGACCATGTACAGTCAACAAGTTCAGTATAGATATAAAACTGGCATAGGACATAACCCTAATATAAAGGTATCTATAAAGTCACTACAGACCCACTACATGCTGTCGAGATATCCCAGAATTGCTTTTCTGAATAAATATATTCTGCTGTTTAAAAATGCAAATGATAGCCATCAGGGAAATGCAAATCAAAACGAGTTTGAGTTTCCATCTTATACCTGTCAGAATGGCTAAGATCAATAGTGCAAGTGACAGCACTTGCTGGAGAGGATGTGGAGCAAGGGGAACATTTTCCTGTCATTGGTGGGAGCAAACTCATTGTAGCCACTATAGAAATTAATATGGTCTTTCCCTAGAAAGTTGGAAATTGATTTTTCTCAAGATCGCAACAAGACGTCTCATGGACATATACACAAAGGATGCTCCATCCTACCACAAGGATACTTGCTGAATATGTTCATTGATGCTTTCTTTATAATAGAAACAAACATAAAACATAAAATGAAAAACCAAACCAAACAACAGAAAACCAAAAACCAAACCAAAACAATAAATTCCTAGAAATAATCTAGACATCCCTCAACCAAAGAAATGTGATACATTTATTCAGTAGAATATCACTCAGCTGTTTAAAAAATGATGTCATGAAATTGGAAAGCTGAAATGAAAATAAGAAAAAATGATTCAGAATGAAGTAGCACAGACCCAGAAAGACAAATGTGGTATGTGTTCACTGATAAGTGGATATTAGCCTATAAGTAAATGATAGTCAAGCTACAATTCACAGACTCAGAGAGGTTAGGTAAAGAGGAGGATCTAGGAGGACACAAGAATCTCTCTGAGCAGGAGAAACAAAATATATTTTTCAGGAATACCAAGGATGGTGGATGGGAGAGTGAGGGATGAGGTTGACAGGGAAGGTATAGAGGAGAGAGATGTAATAGAGAGTATTAGAATTGGGAGACATTTGTGGGCTGTGTGGAGACCTAGTGCAAAGGAAACCTCCTGGAACCTATGTGAGTAATTCTAGTAAGTGCCCTAGTAATGAAGGGTATCAAGTTTGAACTGGATATATTTCATAGGTAGGCAAGGCTTCTAGTGGTGGCACTGGGTTGGGTTCCATTGAGTGGTTGGCTGGGGAAGTTCTGTCGTCAGACCTGCATATTCCAGGCTAATGCTAGGGCAGAAGGACAGAGGGTCACTTTATGAATACAGACAGTGGGGTCCAATTACTGTGGAAAACATCCTGACAGATCTTTGAATGTAGAGAGGTCAAGCTGATACCTATATGGAGTTTTAACCCCTATGTTCTATACTTTTGGTTTGGAAAGATGTTCTACAGGCTCCTGAAAGAGAAACCTGGACAACAATCAGCCATGAAACCCTCCACATACAATTTGTCATGCCTGCAAAATATGCTAGGGCAATGGTGGCACAGAATTTGTGTGAGTGACCAACCAATGTCTGTATTAACCTGAGACTCTCTCAAAGAGAAGGAACCCAGTATTTACATTGTTTGGATGGACTGAAACCTGAAACTGGCTAGCCCACAGACTTAGAACCACACATGACTGGCAGAAAAAAACATCAGTGAAAATATCAGTGAAATGATATTATGATATACTCATATCAGTGTCTCATATCAGCAGAACAACTTCCTCTGACAGCAGATTTGAGTGGAGAAGCCCGCAGCCAGACATGATATTGAGATAGAGTCTAAATTGGAGTTGGGTTCCTCCACCAGGTGATCAATGAACCCTGGAGAAAAGGGAGAGAAAGATTGTAACATTCAGAGGTGATACTGGAGAACATGGCCCACTTAGCAGAGCTCATATGGGTTCACAGAGACAACAAGATACCTGCAAGGGTCTGTACCAGTTCCTTTGCTATAAGTTGAAGCTGTTAGCTTGTTGTTTCTGTGAGACTTCTAACAGTGCAAGTCAGCCCATCCCTGAATTTTTTGCCTGCTCTTGGGTCTCTTTTTCTCCTATTCGGTTGCCTGGTTCAGCCTTGGTATGAGGATTTATATCAAGTCTTATTGTTTCTTGTTTTGTCACTTTTGGCTGTTGCCTAATGGAAACCTGTTCTTTTCTAGAGGGAAACAAATGAGGAATAGACCTGGAGAAGATGGGGAAGAGGGGAGGTGGTGGAGGAGATGGGAGTAGTAGAGCACAGGGACATTGATTGAGGTATATAACAGAAGAATGGGGGGAGGGTATAGGGAATTTTCAGGATAGCATTTGAAATGTAAATAAATAATATATCTAATAAAAAAGAATAAAAAATCTAATAAAAATTTAATTAAAAAAAAGATGCAAATGATAAAGGAAATGTAACTAGTGTTTCTATATTACAAATATTTAGCTTTATGGAACATTCCAGAGATTTATAATTTTCCCCAGAAAGCCACAGACTTATTATCCTTCCACTCATATTGTCTTATCCCACATATCTTCAGTGTCTACGCAGCTTTCCCTGCCAGAAAGAGCAGGCACTAATTACCTATGTCATGAATTTCACATACGTGGATTTCACAGTAATGCCCTCACTAAGGAAGAAGTACAAGTTTCCAGGCACTAAAACAGTTAATGATATGAATTAATTCACAAATTGTCTTCATTTGTTGAAGCTGTTTTTTCATTAACTCTAATGTCATACATAAAATAAAATTGAACCTTTGAAACTTAAAATAATTTGCTATGCTACGATTTTCAGTTTTGTATAATTTTCAGGTTCTAGGACACAAAGACCAATGAGCTGGCAGAATATAAACATTGACTAAGGCAATAGATTAGAGTAATTTATTTCTGTGAAGCTTTCTGACTTATAGTTAATATAGTTTATTTTTGAAAATTTGGATGTGACTATTTCTAAAATAATAAATGTTAATTATGTTGTCTTATGTTATTCACATATATCCTTAAATATTTCAATTATATTATCAGTACAACTCAATAAAATAGTGAATAGAGTGAGATGTGTGTGTCTACCACAATTCAGACGTTTATGCGAGAGTGGGAACACATTTTAGATTAGAAAAAAAAGGATGCAAAGTGGATTTACATTTATTTTTGGCAGATGTATGCGTGCGCCATCGTGAAAATATAGAGATGAGAGGGCCAGTTGCTTCTTTCCTTTCACTCTGTTGCTTTGGGATTGAACTCAGGAAATTAGCCTTGGTCATGATAACTGTGGCACATGGTGTGCCATCTTGGTGTCCTCAATATTTTGAATCAAAACAAATTTAGGGGAAATTGCCTGAGAAATATCTAGTGCATTATATTTAAGATAAATAAAACAATACTAAATGTTACAATTTGGATTAAAAGGTGTCTTCAATATGTCACATGTTTGAATACTTAGCTGGTTGATGGTTGATGTTGCAGATTTGGGACCTATAGAGACTTTGGGCTATGTGGCCTACATTGAGAAACTGGATCATTTGCAGGATGATTGATGACAATAACTAGGTCTTGATTTCTGCCCAGATTTTACTTTTTTTCTGGCTGGACACTAAATTTTGAGCAGTGTCTTCTACATTATGGTGAACTGTCTTTTCAAATCATGAGCAAGATAGAATGTTCCTATTCAAGTGTTTTTCTACTACTGTTTGATTTTAATGAAATATTATGTGGCTCCAGCTGCATATGTAGCAGAGGGTGGCATAGTAAGGTCATCAATGGAAGGAGACGCTCTTGGTCCTGTGAATGGTCTATGCCCCAGCATAGCGGAATGCATGGGACAGGAAACAGGAATGGGTGGGTTGGGGAGCAGGAGAAGGGGAGAGAGGATAGGGGATTTTCGGAGGGGAAACTAGGAAAGGGAATAACATTTGAAATGTAAATAAAAAAATATCTAATAAAAAATAAAAAAGATATATTATTCTATAATAAAAAGAATACCGCTTAATGAAAAAATGTTAAGTTCAAATGTACCACAAACCAAAATTGTGTAATATAGATAACATACAACAGTGATATTAGTAAAACAAAACTTTAATCTGTTCTCTAAATAACTTTGTGTGGTGTGTAAGAACTGTGTTTATTGATCAAGGAAACTTTAATGATTGAAAATACTTAAAGTGCTGTCACAATCTGATTCTATATTTGAAGAATAACACAGAAGCTTAGAGCTATTATATTAAGATTGGCAACAGAGTAAGACATTGGCCAATGAAGAACCTATCCAGTGGTACAAACTAAGCGCCAGGTTATATTTTGTATGGTGGCTGAACAGAACAAGAAGCAGGTGCAGAGGGTGTCTGATGCCATAGTGTCTTACACATGAGACTTTCATTCAATTTGCTCTTTGCAGACATCTGTCTATATTAATCAGCTTTTTTGTCTTTGTGGCAGAAAGCATGACAGTCACAATTTAAAAGGAGGAAAAATTTACTTAACAACTCAGAGGTTTGTACTACAGCCTTTGGTTCAGTTAAATCTGCAGTGGGATAAAATTTCACTGCAGTGGAGGAATGGGACAGAGACTACTCACTTCATGAAATGTGACATAGAGAAAATGGGGGACTAAGGATAATGCATTCACTTCAACAGCATGCCTCCAGTGATCTAATTTCTTCATGTAGGCTGTCACTCATGAAGTTTCTATCACCTTATCCAGCATGCTGCCAGGTAAGAAGTAAGTTCTGTAGGTGTGAACATAAGGAAGATGTTTCATTGCTTGCAATACATTCCATTCTACCTCTGTTCCACAATGGTCACTCTCATATTGCATTTAGTCCTTCTATATCCAAGAGTCTAAAAATCTTAACAGTTTTATCACTGTTCAGAAATTCAACTACTATGCCTCTTTAGAGATAAAAGTCATACATTAGATCTGAGCTCTTGCAAAACACAAAGCAAGTTGTATATTTCTAAAATATAATTCCAAGATATATTGAAAATGAACACACTTTCTCCAAAGGAGGTATAGGTTAACAATAAGTTAGAATCAGATAAAAGTAAGACTGGAACAATCCTGTCCAACAGTAAATCCTATAGCTCTATGTTATGTGTTGATGTGATAACTCAGGATGCTGATTATCATGGCCTCTAAGACCATTTTATTTTTAAACCACATCACCTCTCTCTAGCTAGCTCCACTCAGTGTCTGTGATTGTCCTAGGTAACCATACTGTGCTCCTAGAGTAAATAACAACCTTGATTCTCAACTGAAGTTATATGCTCAGCTTCTCAGCTTCATGCCTCACCCTATGAGGGGATGTCCTACATGTACTCCACAAATGTTAATACATCATTTGTCTGGCATTGTTGGATTTCCTTTGAAATTTGGGAAAGTCTCCATAACCCAAACCTCTTGCATTCTGTATGAGTGCGAAATGAATGAGTTGTGCCAGCTTGCTAGTATCCAGACTCATGTGGAACACAGATATTGTCTAGGTGACTAAATATCCGGTAATAGTCTCTTAGACTGCTTGCATAACTACTGAGCTTCATGGCTTTCACTTCAAGACAGTTTTCCACTGAATTAAACTTTCAAAACCTGAAACTTATGATAAATCATTCTGGGTCAATTACTGAGATTCCCCTCAAAACAACTCTGATGTCTTAATGTAAAAGACTTCATTTTTTTAATGTTATTTATAAAAAAAAATTGCATTATCCACACCTTTACTCTCATACTCCATTTTCTGGCTAAAGTGCATTTTAAAGTTGTTTACACTTTGATTTGTACAATTTACATTTTAGGAGCTAATATTAGACATGTCAAAACCTAAATATTATGCTGCCTTGACAAGTTCTACCACACACCAATAATCGACCACATCTCATCTTCAAATAAATTCTCAGGGAACAGAAAAAAAAATAGTAATTCTTTACCTGAACAGAGTTGACTTCCCAATAGAGTCATTATTATCCACCTAAATTTCTTGAACACTGCCCTTAGAATGAGTATTCCTATGGACATCTGTGTTTTTGTTGCTTGTCCATGAATTATCCATGAAGATAGCTTCTTGATTATTAAATGTTCACAAAAATCTCCTACATACTATTAGCAAAGGTTTAGTTACCTCATGATTAGGTTGAGTCAAAGCAAGTACCTTTTCTATGTGTGTTTTTCTATGTGTGAAACATTTGCCACTCTGATAAAATATCTAACAGAAAAAAAAATCTAAAGAATGACTCCATTTCCTTCTGGACTCATGTTGAGCATAACAATGTGAGGGAAAATGCTTCTACTAGTCTTATGGTAGACACAAACACAAAGATTACTGGAGGCAAGTATCACCTTCAAAAGAATGAGACATCACCCCGTAAAGTTTTCAGAAACACTCCAACATGATACTCTAGTTAGAAACCAGGCATCTATCACATGAGAACCTGGGGGTCATTTTTATTCAAACCACAAAATATGGAACTATGCATATAAATCTGAGTTGGCTGTTCTCAATCATGAATGACTATATGACCTATAATATGGAACAGAATGAATATTTTTTATCTGCTCATCATTCAGAAAATGACTAAAACTACAGTGGCTCATTGACTGTATGAAGTCGTGAAGGAGACTTCTAACATAACCGCTCCTCAAGGGATTGTTAGATCTCTGATTCAGGGGATCATGCACGGCTTTCGTACCAGGTATCATTTTATCTGAAGCAATGACATATCAGAGGCAACCTTAATACTACTTAGTGAGTTTTAGCCTTGAATGGAATATAAGTTCTGGACAGTCAAAAAAAATAAAAAAGTCAGAATAACTGTTGAGACAAGATCATATGAAAAGTTATATGTTTCCTTCTATCCGTTTGTAAATTTAGTCCTCTGTTTACTGAAGTTGCTTTAAAATCGAATAATTTAAAGACATATTTACAGCCATATAAATAACATTGTGTACCTATTCTATTCAGTTTTTTTTTAAATCAGAAAAACATGAAAATACATATGGCAATACTACTGTCATCAATGTTAGCATCCAGATTCCCTTTCAATAACATGAACACATGTCAGTGTCAGTGAAGGACCTAAGTAGGTATCAGTTTAACTTTTCTGCATTCAGTGAGATATGTGTGGATTCAACAGTAGATTTTTACAATCAGTTTGTGGAGAGCATCCTAAAGCTTTGTCTCTGGGTTGTTTGGGAGTTTCTCTGGGGCCCTTTGGCCAACAATTCAATTAGATATAACCCAGTCCTGGCAATGGAGGTTTCATTGGTCAAGAAAGAAAACTAATTTGGGTATTTTTCTCCTTGTCTCCCTCATTATTTGGTGAGTCCATTTAGTTTTACTGATTTGTTTCATATATGCATTTTAAAGAAGTTTCTACTGTAGTAGGTTTCCATATGACCCCTCAAATGGCTCTTGGTGTTAGTTTCCCATATTCTCTCCCTTACCCCCAGTTTCTTCTCTCAATATAATCAGTCTCCCCCTCCTCCAGTATCTCCACCACTATTTATTTTGTTTTGCCTTCAATAGGAAATAATACTCTTCCCAAAATTTGCATATTCTCTATCTAATTTCTGTGGTATAGAATTCAAATATGTCTATTGAAGGTTTAAAAGCTCACATCGACATATAAGAAAACACACACAATATTTGCTTTTGTATGTCTGAGTTACCAAATTTAGAATGATTTTTCTACTTCCATCCATATACTGGAAAAGTTCAAAAGTTTTTAATTTTTTTCTTGAGACAGGGTTTCTCTGTGTAGCCCTGGCTGTCCTGGAACTCACTCTGTAGACCAGGCTGGCCTCGAACTCAGAAATCCACCTGCCTCTGCCTCCCAAGTGCTGGGATTAAAGGCATGTGCCATCACTGCCCGGCTAGTTCAAGAGTTTAACTAGCAGAATAATATTTCATTCTGTAAAATATATTATGTTTTCTTATTCATTAATCTGTTGATGTATATTAGTGTTGTTTCCAACATTTGGCTAATATGATTGGCACAACAAATACATGGATGAGCATGTGTCTCAGTGGTAGGATTTAGAGTCCTTTGGGTGTATGTTCAAAAGTGGTATAGCTGGATCTTGAGGTTGATCTATTCCCAATTTCCCAAGAAAGCAACACAATATAGCTGGGAAAAGTGTCAATATTACCAAAAATAGATAAGAGTTTCTATTACCCCATATCCCCACCAATATGAGCTGTCATTGTTTTTAATTATTATTTATTTTAGCCATTGAATTTATATAAGATAAAGTCTCAAAGTAATTTTTATTCGTATTTCTCTAATGACTATGGATGTTGGACGTTTTTTTCTTTAAGTGTTTCTTAAACATTTGATTTTCCACTTTTGAGAACTCTGTTTAGTTTTGTGGCCCATTTTTAATTGGGTTAGTTCTGATCTTTTCCCTCTATTTATTTTAGTGCACTTTATATACTCTGTATCCTGCTGTTTAGTTTGGGTGGAGATGTTCTTTATTTCCTATACAGAAACATTTCATTTTCATGAGGTCCCATTCATTAATTGTTCTTAGTGACTGTGCTATCTATCTTTCTGCTGTGGAAAAATTCTCTATCGGTTCCAATGAGTTCAAAATAATTTCTCACTTTCTTTTCTATCAGATTCAGGATAGCTAGTTCTTATGTTGTAGTTCTTTGATCCACCTGGAATTGATTTTTTAGCAGGCTGATAAATATGGATCGATTAGCATTCTTCTTTATGAAGCCATCCAGATTAGCCCACATTATTTATTGCACATGCTCTTTTGTCCAACAATTATTTCTATATTTTGGTCAAAAGTCAGATATCCAGCTCTTGAATCCAGAAATTCAAGGACTAAACAGTACAGACACACCGAGTGTCAGAGAAGAGGAAAAAAAGTGAAAAAGGAGTGAGTGTTTAAAGTGTTTGGTGTTTAAATTGTGATCTCTATCAGTGATAGAGATCAGATATTTCAGTGCGAGAAATCAGAAATATTTATCTAGAATTTCACACTCATACCATTTTGTGAGAATGTGGCTCACAGGAACCAGCTACCTGTTAGTACAGCTGAGGGATGTCTATGCATGGGGAATGATGACAGATTAGACTGGAGAGAGTGGAGGACTCATGTAAAGAAGCTTATGGTCCAATACCACAGTAAATGTTAGTCTATAGATAGATGTGTGGTTTCATATATTCATGTTTGGGGAGGTTCTGCTAAACACTATTTTTTAAGAAGATCACTGATGCACCAGAACAGAGATAAAATATTAGAAATATTTTAAGAACCAAAGTAGCAATCTTTAGAACTTGTTTCCCATAAGTTGACAATTTTCCTTTGCTGTGATAAAATATTATGTCAAAAGTAAAAAGTGTAAAGTGGTTTATTTGAATTCACAGATCAAAGTATGGCATATCACAATAGGGAGGTAAAAGTCGCATGCTTTTGAAGTATTAAAACAGAGGTAGGAAGCAAAGACAGATAAAGGTCCCCTGGTTTCAAATCTCCTTCTTTACTTATGTAGTCCAGAATCCTAGAATTGGAATCATAACATCTACAAAGGGCAAGTAGTGTCACCCCAATTAACACAATTAGAATAATCCCCATGGATATCTCCAGATGCTCATTTCTCAATTGAATTTTTAGATTTTGTCATCTGAGTTACCACTAACCTTACATAGACTATGTGTGATAGTGACTTAAATGGGAATATTGGTTGTAGAAAGAGTAAACTAAAATATATATGTAGAAAAGATTCCTTATGGAATACATGGAGCTATAGAGGAACTGTAGTTCAAGAATATATCCATTAGTTTTGTAGTATTATTTTGACTCTACTTTATGTTGATCCATATTGTATATACTCTATAATTATAGAGTCTACATAATACTCTATAATATATTGTAGATGTGAGTGAAGAAGACAAAGAAAGCTCCCTTACATCATGAGTTCTAACATTTTCCAGAAAAAACAAAGGCAAATGTATTACACATGATATATATATATATATATGTATATAACACAAATACTTGAAATTTAAAAACCAGAACAGAAATAGAAGCAATGAGGAGACTAATGTTAGGTTCTAAGGACCCTAGGATGAGGAAAAAAATCTTTCAAAGGAATGTAGACAACTCTTTCAAAAGAGCCAATCGTTACTCAGAGAATTGTTGTGGATGCCTTGTAAAAGAAAGTACAGCCAGGAGAAAGGCTTCTTAGAAAGAATCAAGAGGAGCATGGCACTTTTGTGGTGATAGAAATGATAAAGTGGATAATAAAAAAATTAAGATGTTGGAGAACAAAAAGGAAAAGTGTGGAAAGAAAGCGACAGAGGATGATGAATAGCACAGGAGTCAAATAAATCCGGTCGTTCCGGCTTAATCAACAAGATTTATCATGTGCTACTCATGGAGCCTAACTGCATAGGAAGAGGAGCAGACTTTAAAAAGAAGAAAGCAAGGTCACCACAGTTGGAGGGACAAACCTGCAACTTATGCATGAGTCTGCCAAAAGCTTCAGTTCCAGTAAAACGTGTTGATACTTAAAATTTACAATCCAAAGTAACAGGTAATGTTTGTAGCACTGTGTTCTATTCTTCCACTGCTATCATGGTTTTTTTTTTTTTTTTTCAACTAAAGGGTATATTTTGTAAAGTAAACAGAAAATTGTGAGAATTAATAAATTCAAATATTAATATCCTTTGATGGATTGCCAACCTAGATGAGATAGTGTATATTCTGTCTTAACTCTGTAATATCTTTAATACAGTAAATTACAGATAATTCATACTCCTTCTGTTGTATGAATGCGTTTACATGTGTCTGTGAGTGCTTGCATCTATATGCATAAATGCTAGTATGATTTTTAGGTGCTTTTTATATTAGAAATCACATCAGATGAAATTTGAGGTTTCTACCTGATAATACTGGTAATATAGAATCCTTTTTCATCTACTGAAGCTGTAGTTGGCATCAGAATGTATATTTGGCCATAGAGTTATAGGGAAATACTGTGTAGAGCACTTGTTTTCCTTGGAATAGAATGTAACTTCTAACTTCATATAATCATTTATGGACCAGAACATCTTGTGATTACTGAAGTAGAAATGCCAAAATTTCAATAAGAAAAACAAGTCAAAGGATTGAGAATATGCACACCTGATATTGGATTGTGATTTCACTAGTAGTAGAAGATTTCTGGTTTTTCCCATAATAAATTGAGATTGAAGATATTTGTTGTAGATGGGGATCAAAAGAAACTCATACATTAATATCTGGTTTATTGTGTACTTTTTATATTATCATTTAAGTTTTATACAGTGTGTTTGGATCTTGTTTTCCCTTTTCCATCTCATCGTAGGTCATTCCCTCCTCCTTAAACACCAAAATTCATGATCTTTTTTTTTTCTTGGTGTGATGTTTGTTTTTTTTATATATATATATATTTTTAATTAGGTATTTTCCTCATTTACATTTCCAATGCTATCCCAAAAGTCCCCCATACCCTCCCCCCCCATTCCCCTACCCACCCACTCCCACTTTTTGGCCCTGGCGTTCCCCTGTACTGGGGCATATAAAGTTTGCAAGTCCAATGGGCCTCTCTTTCCAGTGATGGCCGATTAGGACATCTTCTGATACATATGCAGCTAGAGTCAAGAGCTCCGGGGTACTGGTTAGTTCATAATGTTGTTCCAACTATAGGGTTGCAGATCTCTTTAGCTCCTTGGGTACTTTCTCTTGGGCCCTGTGATCCATCCAATAGCTGACTGTGAGCATCCAGTTATGTGTTTGCTAGGCCCCGGCTTAAAGATTCCCTCCTCCGTAGACACCAAAATTCGTGATCTTTTTAACTCTCTCTAAATCCACCTCTCTAAAACAAAACAAAACATAAAAATCAGAATAAGTGAACAAACGTACTAACAAAACAATACGACAAAATAATAAATAGTAGCAAAACAAAAGACACTAAAAAAAAAAAAACAAATAAAACAAATAAACACAAAAAACAAAAACCATGGAGCATTTTTTGGGTTAAAGAAGGACTTCCTGGTTTGGGAAATTCCCTGAAATGTGCCTATTATACTCTGTGTCTCTCTTTTGTATAAAACTAATTTTTCTTTTCCAAGAAGGTATAAATTGCAAATAGTTTTATCATGTGCTTTTAAAAAGACAAGTTATAAGACCTTCTGTAGTGAAAAAAGTTAGCTTGCAGTCTCATGTTCTATTCAAAGCCTGAGCAATCACTTTATTTCTTTAAGCATGTTTCTTTCTTAATATGTGTCCCATTGAGTTGGCAATGAATTAGAAGCACAGCTAGTGATGGTTCATATTTGAAGGCTATTTTGAGAAAAAAAAAATCTAAAGCTGCTTTTGAATTTAATATTGCTTTCCTTTGACAGAGAATAACTTGATGATTATTGATTTACATGTAGAATCTCAGTTAACCTGAAAAAGAAGGCATATTAGTTTCATAATGAGAATTAATATAGCAACTTTACGATGTATAAACAATGGACCTTTGGGATCACTGGATATTTGAGCATTTATCATAGGAGAATGGTTAAAAATCATCAAGATAGATTAAGCCAAAGAGAGCACAGTTATTTATCATCACTCTCAATTACTTAATGATTAATGAGTAATATATTTTATAAGGAGTGTTATGATAAAATATAAAGTGAGCAATTTTTAAGCTCTGGTTGATATCAGTTTGTTTACTGCATTAGTCATATGTAGATACATACACTTGACAAAAAAGTAGAAATTTACATAATTACCAACAATATGGAATGCCATTTTCATTAATTGAAAATGTGGTTTTAAAATCTCAAGCAAGAAATAAAGTGATTCTAACTAAATATACATAAATATATGCATTTTACTTATGCAATGCTATCTCAAATCTTCCAGCAAATGGTTCTGACATAATTAGAAACAGGATGAAAACAAATTCATTACAGAGAAGCTTCCTGACAGCCAGAACAGAATAAAAGCACTTAATATTATAACAGGGCTCAGAGCATCATTAGGGAAATTTCCACCACATGGAAGAAAATGAAACTCAATAAGAAACAACAATTAGCCAAAGGTTTAACATCTAATGAATGGTGACTATGAACCTACTTGTGTCTTGTTTTGCATCCATCAAATTTAAGTTTAAATATTATCATGTCAGATTTTTAGTAATGAGGTTTTATTCAACCTGCAGTGTGGTCCTTTACTAAGAAGACTTTTTCAGAGTGGAGTGTAATTTTATGCATATTTCAGGTGAGCAGAGAGAAGAATTCTTGTACTCTAAATCAGCTTACCTTACTGCATTCAAGTTCTAAGGAAAAAAATACAATTTTAAGGGTCAGAAAAATCAATGTTTTGTAATTCAAAGTGATGTCATATATTTATTTTCGTCCGTCTTTACTATCTGCCAGGATTCTCTTCTTTTCATGGGATTTTAAAGCATATTTAATCCAGTAAATCTGCAAATTGTTGGCATGTTTGAAATATATGTGTATATACATAATTAATACAGAATAGAGATAATTCTATCTATCTATCATCTATCTATCTATCTATTATATATATATATATATATATATATATATATAATTTTTAAACAATAACTCTGACAAGTATCATGAGTAAAACATTTTTAATTTCCTAAAAATAACAATCTATCTTTTTGGAAAAAAATAGTTATTGTTAAAAAAAATTCTGTTTATTGCATTTAAGAATTTTGGAATAGTTTTAAATCAAGCCAACATTTGAAGATTCTGCAAAACAAACTACAGCAAGAAGGAACAAAGGGGATTCTATCACCTTTAAAAAGGAAAAAAAATTATCATTTACCTAGATTCAGAGAACACAGTGCATATGGAAGACAGAATGAGAACTGGAAAGATATTGTTGAACAGAAAAATATTGAAGAAACTCTGATGTACCTGAAGGTAAAGGAATGATTTGGGGGTTTTTCTATAAGATTCTAGAATGCCTCGAAGAGTCTGACATTGGAAGCATGGATATTAATAGAAGTTCCAGTAACATCTAGGAAATGAAATTGGAAAGCTTAAGTTAATATTTCATTGTCATAGATGACAGGTAAATCATAAAAACAGGAGCCCTCTAAATCAGTGTACTTAATCTGTGTCCTGACCCCTTTGGGGGGGTTGCATATCATCTATACCTCATATACAGTATTTATATTATGATTCATAACAGTAGCAAATTACAGTTATAAAGTAACAAGAAAATAATTTTATGGTTAGGCTCACTACAACATGAGAAACTGTATTAAAGAGCTTCAGCATTAGGAAGGTCGAGAACCACTGCTCTAATGAGAAATACTAAGGATGCTTCTGTTGAGGTTGCAGGTCGCCATGAGGAACATACTAGCTATAGGAAACTAAAGGAAATCAGATGATTATTATAAAACAAGGGAGCTTCATAAATCACAAGTAAATGTACACATACATATATGGAATGTTACAGTATCTCTACTGACTAGATATGCATTAATATTTAGAGGACTGCAAAGCAGGGTGTATACCCTCCAGCTTCAATTCATTTTCTTAAAGCTTGTTGGAAATATACAGAGGGTAGTGAGGGGACAATGTGAAGATTAAGGATAAATCTTGCACCATAATCATTATTCTAGCAGGTTTTTATAGGTTCTGTTGGTACCAGGACCCTCGAAAACCATGACATCACATAGGAGAGACCTGAGCACCTGTTGCCAAGGCAAGAGGCACCATATTCTCAGAATCCACTATCTCACCTCCCACCTTTACCTGTGATACATCATGACCCATATATAAAAAGAAAGGACCCCCTGATCTCTCTCTCTCTCTCTCTCTCTTCTCCCCTTCTCTTTCCACCACCAACCTGCCCCTCTCTCTTCCAATAAACCTCAGATGGAACTGTTTGGCCTGGTTTGGTCCTTCTGAAGCTGTGTCACAGGTCAAGATTATAACAGGTCCTATACTTCAGAGTAAGTTACAGCTGCGAAGAAAACTAACACATTTTCTATAAATACCCTCTGGTACTTGTTTGGAATAGTCATAATAAGACAGCATTTAGCAGAGAATTTGTCACAATTGAAATGGTTAAATAATGTAGAAGAAATTATTTATGTGTTCTTCTTTAAAGGCCCTGAATGAAAGATTTAAAAAAGGGCAAATGCATTTCAAAATGGAAATGACTGTGCTTCATTCTTGTGGTATTTGCTCGATTTTTCTCTTAATAATGAATTGCATAATCATTGTTATGACAATTATACAATTAGGAACTTTTTAACACACTGGATCACTTGTGAAAATAGAATCATAAATACCTATATCTTTAGTATTTTCTGAAGTTAGGATTTAATATTGGGAGAACTCATTTCTATTCACACATTTATAGAAATTAATCTTGGTGAAAGAACTTTCCTCATCAATAAAGCATTTTTATGCCTTGCTCCAAAAGCACAACAGTGATGTGAATTGTTTCCAAAATAGTTTGAATGTGCATTAGAAACATGTAATTTATTTGATTTTATAGAAGTTTAGGGCCTGCTAGGAGTATCAGAACAAACCATATTTGAATATTTTAGAAATTTAGGAAGTATAATATTATTTTACATTTATGTTGACCTAAATGAAGTTTTCATTAAGCTCATAGGGATGAAGGGTAGGCAAAGTGGCTTAGAAACACACTATTCCCCACAGGCTTATGATTTTGAACACTTGGTTCCGTCTGATAGTGTTGATCTGAAGGCTAGGGGACTGTTGAATGCCTGGGAAGTAGGACCTACCTGGAAATGTAAGTTGCCAGTGGTAAGGCTTTGAGGGCTATGCCATTATCCTGATTGTAGAATGATCCACGTTTCCTGGTTACAATGAGGTCAAAGCAATGAGATGAAACTCCTACCACAGTAGGAAGAAACACAAATCTACCATTTCTCACACCTTAAGATTTTACTATCAGCAATATTTTCACAATTTGAGAAAAACCCTCAATAGAATAGGACCTCTGCTAAAATAGACATAACTTAGTAGGCCATAGGCATTTCAACTTTATTTGTTGGAGAAATATGTAGCAGTTTGACTCTATTGCCTAGAAAAAACCCTCAAATCCGTGCAAATGTTAGTGCTCTTTTTTTGGTGTGAGTATGGGAGACCAGCATAAAAACTGACATGTAAGTGGAGAAGATCAGGATCATGAAGTTTCAGTGTAAATTAAAAGCTGCCCTGGAAATTATGAAGTCATTTCTGTTATTTTGGCAGAGCGTCTGGCTATGTTCTAACAATGCTTTGAAAATTTGAGTCAGGCCAACTCCAAATATAAAAGAACAATTTATTTGGCAGAATAATTTTAGTACCACATAACATCCAGACTCTGGCTTGGTTCTTGCTTACACATTTAAGCAAGAATAACAGAGGAGAGAAGAAAATGGAGTAGAAAAACACAAAGAAGCAGAAAGCTATGGAAGAGAGGAAAATGCTGGGAAGGGTTATGGTTGTCACAATGAAGAAGACAATTAAAGAGAAACCCTTTGATCTGTAGTGGGACAGTAAGAATTATACTCAGAGTACAAAATTCTAGCCATGGAAGTCTCCAGGGTACAAAATGAAAAGTTGTGTATAATGAAGTACCCTGGAAACTGAACTCTAAAAACGAAAAGGACTTTAATACAATTCAGTGACAGGCGACTGTATAGAGAAATGACATACCTAGTTCAGTTATAAAGACACACAGAGGCTACTACTACTTCTAAGACTCAAGAGTGTCATGGCTCAACTGCAGTGGCCAGGAAAACTTGGCATTATCTATGTGGTAATGCTTCTGAAGGCTTAAAAATATATGATTTATTGGGTCTTGGAGGTTTATTACAATTCTCCAGAAAGTGACTGGTGCCAATCTGTGAAGAAGGTTTAGATCCACTGAATATAGCTCGTGAATGGACTGTGCATAAACTATTGCTGGTGATGTCAAAGTTGTATATGAGCATACTATAGATATGACTAATGACAGATATTTAAAGTAGAGAGCAATGAACACTAAGTACAACAGGCCCAAATATCAATGCCATGAATTTTCCAGTGGCCAAGATGCAGGGCTGGGTTTCTGAAATCTACTGGAGTCCATATGATGTACTGGAAGCTGTGAATGAAGCAGAAGACTTCTTTTCGCCATGCAGTAGTTTGCAATTTCTTTGTCCTAATATAGCCCTGTTATGTTTTTACCTTCCTCACTTTTGAAGTAGTAAATCTTATTCTGGGCCACTGTATTTTGAAAATGTATAACTGGTTTGATTTCACAATAGTGGACTTTTGGAGTATACTTTGCATTTCAGAGGAGTTAGAACTTTTCTGTAGCACTGGATAAAGAAACTTTCAAGATTGTAATGAATGAATTTTATGTTATACGATATCTATGTGCCCACAGAGACCAAGGTCAGAATAATAAAGCTTAGCTATAAATTGTTACAGGCCTGTCATATATTTCAATACTTTTGCTATTTGGGTTGTTATCTAACCTTTAGCATTTGATCTCCACTTGATGAGTGGGTCATTGACAGGTTGAGTTTTGAGGATTGAAGGCTACCCCTGCTTCCAGCAGGATATCTTCCCTAATCCCTTGGAGATGAAATAAACTTTGGCTTAGAATTCTCATAACTGCAGTGACAGACAATCATGCATACCCTTTCTTCTATGATAGCCAAAAGATGTAAGCCATTCCTTAAACGATAAGGCAAAATCAGCCATGTCTTAAATTGTTTTCATAAGGGAAGTGAGTCTAAAAGAAATAGTAATGCATGAATCAAGATAGAATTTTAATTAAACAGAAGATAAATATCTGCTGACCCCTGGTTATTTGGGGCCACTCTTGGCAGAAGTGATTGTTTAGATGAGAATGGATACTAAAACCTCATGCTTAATCATCTGGCAGAAGAACTGTTTGAGAGGGATTCCAAGATCAGGTCTTGCTGGAGTAGGTTCAGCCTATTAGAGGAAGTATGTCAAAGGGTATAGGTCTTGAACTTCACAAACCCACTCCAGGTCCAGTTCCCTGCTGCACATGACCCCCAACTGCTGCCTGGAGATGAGGATATAAAACTCTTAGCTACTGCTCTATCATCATGCCTTTCTGTTTCCTGTCATGATTCTCATGGAATAAGCTTCTAAAACTGTAAGCCAGTCTCCAATTACATGCTTCCTTTTAATAATAGTTGCCTTGGCCATAATGTGTCTTTATAGCAATAGAATACTAGCTTAAAGAGTAAATCCTAGTCACATAGAAATGTTGCATTTTAAGAAATGTGAATTTGCCAAAGCATACAAATTATTTTCAATGTGGATTTTGCTGATGCCAGCTTTAGTTCTAAATGCACCTTGTGAGTGTGATCATATTTCATTGACCTTCAAAATTAACCAGTTTTTCATGAATACATTGCACTCATGAAAGCGTCATTGAGGTTCTCCCTAAGTACATCCACTTTGGCTAACCAAGCAGCACATTTAGTTATGTGGATGACTGCTCTTTGCTGTTCTTAATAAGTTGTGATAAATGACTCACTGATCTGCCTTTCTCCAAATGATGATTTTTACTGCAGTCATTCTTTCTTCTGTCTAAGATTATATATGCTTTATATTGGGTGTGCATTACTTAGTCATAGTAGTATAATAAAGTAATATATCTGGAACTGACAGAAAAGAATGATGCTATTCAGAAACCATCAGGAATTTGGGGTTGTTTCTCTGTGGGCAAGGATTGATATTTCTTATTTAGGTGATAATGTTGATATAAGTGAATCTGTGAGAAAATGTATAAGCACATTTGATAGTTTACCTAAGAATGACTTTTAAAAATTCCTCGCTATTATCCTCGCAAAATGCACTTTCCTCTTAATAGTACTTATAAGACTATCTCAAAATGCATCCCAATATCTTTTCAATCACAATGTCAGCTAATTATCCAAAACATTATATTTTATTTTAATGAAAGTTTAATTTTAAGAAAAAAGATCACCAATAGAATTTTCAGTGTTTCAACCACCACAACAACAGCAACAACAAACGGCACCACCACTACAATTCAATTCCATCTGATTCAACTCTCTCTTAAGAATGCCACATATCCAGAGAGAAAGACAGGAGGAGTGAAATGATGTATAAAAAGAATAGAAAGAAAAGGAATAAAGAGAAGATAAAGCATTGACTAACAAAGAAGTTCTGCTTTTCAGCTTGTTGGAGCAGGTCTACAAAGGCAATGAATGATGTATATCTTTTAGACTGCTTTGTTATTATGTTTAAAAAATTTAGATTGTTTTATGTCACAGAAGGTAAAGAAAGGCCTTCCCCAAAATAGTAATGAACCAAGCACAGAAGATGAGAAAGATCACATGTCTTATTGTTAACTAGATGAATAAAAGCAGTACTTGTTTGTTTAGGTATTTTTCTGCAGATCATAAGAAAACTACCAGAGATGAAATTTTAACTATTTGTAATGTTTTCCAAGTTGTTCAATATGTGTGAAATTATAATACCAGATAACTGTGCAACTTGATAAATGAAAACAACATTGATAATTTCTTTCATATAAGATGTCAATTGAAAGTTGCTTTATGGTTATTCTCAACCTAATATTTCAGATAGTAGTAATCCATTTTCTCATGTGATACTGTATATCTGATTCCTCTGAGTTAAAAGATTTGATCCAAGTGGAGAGGGGTGAGGAGTCCTGAAACTTCAGAGATTTAAAAATGAAGTTTCGGGGAAAGCTGAAAATTGAAACACTACAAAAGCATCTCCCTAGTTTTACAAACACAGTAGATAATTGCTTGGGAAGAGACTCTGATTCCTTCCAACGTCTTGAGCTGCTTTCAAATTCTTCATGTATCTCCCCCAACATAGCTTTCATGAGTAATCACCCATATTGAGGCAGAACTTTTGGTGGCAGTACTACTTTTGAGTCATTCCTTATCTTCCAAGAAACTCTTCAAACATACTCCTATTAGTAATCCCAATAAACATTATTGATTCATCTACTTAAATTCAGTATAACAATTATTTTGGTTCATCACAGTTTCTTTTTCTGAAGGTAAAAGACAAGACATGTGCATTGCTTCTTCCTAGAGAAGGGCTGTGACACAGTAGTTGGATATTTCTAAACCGATAGGGTGACAGAATAAACTACAGTCAATATTCACTTTACCATTTGTTTCAATGAACCACCACTACTTATGGTAATACACACTTAATGCAATGTTTTGCAACTATACACATTGTTAATAAAACAGCTAAGAGATATGTATAGGGAATTCAGTATATTTCAATAAAGTTTCTACTCCCATGGATCATGGAAGTGTTTCTAGGGGATATAATTCATAATATGTTTTCATTCACTGCAGTAATCAACTTTCATCTATTGTTTATTCTTCAATGAAGAAATACTTAACAACACGAAGTGATGAGTATTCACACAACTATCATAATCTTTGTTAACACAAGCTAATGAGAACAATATTAGAACTTGGAGAGAAAATTGTTGAAATATAACCTATAATAATTTTCCTGATTAAAAGTGAATTAAAATAGAATCGAGATCTATTAGTTGGTACTATTGTAGCAGATAATGCTTATTTCTCACTATTTTGTATGTTCACTTACATATGTGACTATACATAAACTATCAAAATATAATAATCATGTGAAATTATATTACAAAGTATATTCACAGTAAAATAAAGAAAATAATAGAACTAGATTTAAGCATTTTTATCAGATAACACAGTTGACATTTTAAGCATATGCTTAGCAAACCAGTATGGTTTTGGAAATTAAGTAATAAAATAAAATCCATAGATTTATAATCATGTAAACTATTGTGATTATGTAATCTTGAAATACTCAACATTTCTGAGTTATATAAAAATGGATGTACGAAGGCTCTATGCTCCAGTATAGAGGAATGCCAGGACCAGGAATGGGAGTGGGTGGGTTGGGGAGCAGGGGGAAGGGATAGGGGATTTTCGGAGCGGAAACTAGCAAATGGGATAACATTTGAAATGTAAATAAAGAAAATGTCTAAAAAAAATAAAAGATTAAAAAAAGGATTTATGAACACAAAGTCCTTAAAAGAGAGAAAAGAACAATTAAGACAGGATATAGGGAAAGAAGAGAACTAGAGCAAGATGTATGATGTGATGTCAAAATTCCAATGTTGCCTGTCACACATTTTATGTAAGCTTCTATTATGTACTTTGTATTGTTTCTGCGATTAGATATTGCTATTACTACAGTAATTGGAGGAAACAAATATATAAATAAAATAAATATTTTGTGTTATGCAAATTTTAAAAACAACATCTTGGTTCCAGCTACTCTGTAAAGCTATGTTCAGAGCCCTTGGATTAAGGATTGTTGACTGGCTGGTAAGTTTAGCTGCAGAAAAATCAAGAGGAGAGTAAGACAGCAAGGAATGGTTGAGGAGGGAGGGAAAGGTTATAAGACACTGGGAAAAAATGCCATATAGAAACTTTGACCTTTGTTTGATAGGTGATGCCAGCTGCTGATGCCCTCACAGGGAGTTAGCTGAAGAATAAGTAGCTGACATTCTTTTCACCTCTTCAGAATCTCTAATGCAAAAGTCCCTTCAAGTCAGGCCACAGGGCACAGAGCAAGGCAGTGAAGGATGAAGAGCCCTCTGAAGAGGAAAGCCCATGATATTTAGCTCAAGGAAGAACTGGGGGGGGGGGGGGAGACCCACAACATGCTAATAATTTCTTGTTATATATCTAGATGGAACAAAAGCTGTGTTTTCACTTTCACAATTACATCAACCAAATTTTTAGCATAGAGCTTACTTAATTGCAGAAGCGCAATGCATATTTTAATGAATGTATGTATGAATCGGGAACAGTTGCAACTATTCTTTAATTATTTACAAGTAGAATATGAAGTGTTCTTGTGCTACTTTGCTCCAGAGAATTAAATTTATGGCTAGAGAATTATACAGACAAAGCAGCACAAAAGAATCACATTTTCCAAAAAAACTTGGAATTGTCTGTAAGATAATAACATTCCCCATTAGTACCCATTCACTGCCATTGAACTCATTCGTGTAGAGAAATAGCCTTTTTGAAACTATAAAGAAGAATGGAGATCCTTGGTAAGTTCTGGGACAATGTGCACAATATGGTTTCTACATCTTCTCAGAGACATTTATTTCAGTGTTAGTATCAGAGAGCTGTGTATCTCCTGAATTGTTTTTGTGTCGTTATTCCCTAGGGAGCTTTCTAAAACTCTGTACAGATTTTTGCTTTGATAGTTAGAGATTTATATTCAAATTTGGGATCTGATTTAGGAAATGTGTGCAACATTTTAAGGCTGTTAGATTTGCATATTAATACTACCTCCAGCTTTATCTTCCATTTCTTCTATGTACTAAAAATCTATTCTTTCTCAGCAATACTAGGGATTTTCTTACTTGTTTAAATGCCTCTAAGGAAGATACAGAGAATAAGAAAAAAACTGTATTTTTAAAGGTGTTTAAAAGGTGCTAATAGAACCAAGACTAATAAGAAGTAGCCAAGAATGTCTTTAAATTATCTGAAAAAAACATGTGACTAGAATCTTTCTTCATTGTAAATTTTGCTTACACTGATATTTCTAAATTCAGGACATGAAGCTAAAAAAAAGCACACACACACACACACACACACACACACACACACACAGAGGCACATACACATGCACACACAACTTATAGGCATTTCCTCCCACAAGGCTTAGCATTACAAATGTGTTTCAGATTTTTGAAAAAGCCTAAACAGATAATTTCGATAGAGAAACAACACTGCAGAATTCCATTAAGTGATTAATTCTAGTACAGAGCTTTGAAATCTGTGTTCAGACCTTCTCAATTGTCGTGTAGGAGTTGTGGCCAAGGCTGCTGGCATAATGAGAGAAGGTTCTCTTAGTGAAAGCTATCCTAGAGCATCTATCCACTTCTCAGTGGATAGTCCAACAGCAGCACAAACAGGTCATGGTAAGTGAACTCAATTTGTATAAGAACAAAAGATATAAATTTGGGAGCAGGAAGTAGTGGAGACTGAGAGGAGGAATGATCAAAGCATATGATTTGCATCTGTGAAATCCTCATAGTATAAAAATGGACTCAAAAAAAGGTGTGGTCATCGGATCTACAAAGCGACCCATCCAGCAGGTCCAGTTATTCGTGGGTCTCAAGGGGACTGCTCCTGAAACCAAATGGGGGGTGAGAGAGAAACAGAGGCCAATCTGTGCCTTGTCAAGGCCTCGTTGTATTCAGCAAAACTTGTAGTTTTTATACAAAAAGAACAAAAGGGAAATAACCCTAATGCAGAAGGGCAGGGGTCGGGGGCAGTGGTAATTTTCCTTGGTGACTACAAGGGGAAGCATGGTATCTAAAAGTACATCTTGTGGTTATGATATCTGCTGTTTGCGTCAGTCAGATCTGGAGTCATCTTGTGGTAATTCTCGAAACAGTCCATTGGTGACCTTCATCTGGACTTAGTCAGTCTGGGGAGGAGGTCCAGCTTTATGTCTTAAAACTTGGTAGTCATCTTTTTCACTTGGATTATTATAAAGAATTTAGTTTTATCTCCCAACAACAAAGATATATTGGACGGCACCCCACACCCTCTACTGGAACGATCTTCTCTAGAATTATAAACCTTCATCGAAGGTAGGCACTGGAAAGGCATTTTTCTTTTTAAAGATTTATTTATTTATTATATGTAAGTACACTGTAGCTGTCTTCAGACACTCCAGAAGAGGGCGCCAGATCTCGTTACAGATGGTTGTGAGCCACCATGTGGTTGCTGGGATTTGAACTCTGGACCTTCAGAAGAGCAGTCGGGTGCTCTTACCCACTGAGCCATCTCACCAGCCCCGGCATTTTTTTTAAAAGTCTGAAAATGCATGAGATCTGGGAACCAAGATGGCGCCTGGCAAACACAGAAGTGCATGCTCACAGTCAGCTATTGGATGGAACACAGGGCCCCCAATGGAGGAGCTAGAGAAAGTACCCAAGGTGCTAAAGGGGTTTGCAACCTTATAGGTGGAACAACAATATGAACTAACCAGTACCCCCAGAGCTCCTGTCTCTAGCTGCATATGTAGCAGAAGATGGCCTAGTTGGCCATCATTGGAAGAGAGACCCCTTGGTCTTGCAAACTTTATATGCCTCAATATGGGGGAATGCCAGGGCCAAGAAATGGGAGTGGGTGGGTAGGGGAGTGGGGGGGGAGGGTATGGGGGACTTTTGGGAAAACATTTGAAATGTAAATGAAGAAAATACCTAATTATAAAAAAGAAAATGCATGAAAAATCTATACTGGCAATCACATAAAAATATGTGCATTGAGTACATCAAAGGGGAAAGTTATTTTCTTAAACAGGTTTTCTAGATTTTTCTTGCAGCCCAATGAGAACAATGCCAGAAGAATGTCACTGCTAGGACAGAAACAAAATATTACTCTTACTTTTCAAAGTTAGCAACTTTTTACAACAAAAACGTATGTGTCTCTTTAATACATATAATGAGGACTCATGAAAGTTTTTTGGAATAACCTACAATTTAGAAAAATATCTACTTGTATATGAACATGTATCTGTGTTGCAGTTCAGAATGGTAGAATATGGTAGGATATTAATACGCTATGAAAGAAGAGAATTTTTTCTTTATCCATTTAAAATTCATGACTGGGTCAATAAGATGGCTCGGTGTATAATTATACTTTCCACGAAGTCTGAGGTAATGAGTTTAATTTCTTGGAGAACCCATGTGTCACATGACATACATAATAATTTATAAATATATAAATATTATAAATCTTATTTATAAATAAACTAGTGATATATATATATATATATATATATATATACAACTACATATATACACACACAAACATACACACACACACATTTACACTTACAGAAGGGGTGGTTTGTTTAGTCTTTATTCAGATTCTTTTTTTTTTTCCTTTCTCCACTGGCTTTGCTAACAAGGACTTTTCCGGTTGGCTGAAGATTGCTCCAGAAGGATATATTTAGAAGAAGGGATGAGAGGAAGAAGAGACTGAGCCTTAGATTCATGAAGTTTCTCACGTAGCATGACGCCATCATTTAAATGTAAAATACATTTCATACGGTCACTGATCAAGTTTAGTGTTGTCTAGCTTCCTGAAATAACAACAACAACAACAACAACAACAACAGACTTTAGTTCCTACTAGCAGAAGCTGAAGACATAGTTTGGTGATACAACACAATAGCAATACAAATGCTATTGCTCCTAAGAGAAAACATGTTTTATTCTCCAAGTGTCAGCTCACAAGAACCATTCATCCAGCTCTTGGGGGTCATATATTCTCATCTGAACTGCATGTGGTCCGGCAACATGAGGTACACATAAACTCAGCTAAGTGCACACATGTATACATAACAATAAAAGCAAAAGACATAACAAGAAATCATATTGCTGTTACTTTGACTTCAAAAACTAATGAAATTGAGTGCTTTTAACTACACCAAAATATCAATTGGATAGGTATTTGAAAGCTGTGGCTATTACATGTATTAGAAATTAATTCATAGTTGGAATTGGCAACTAGACATCAACCAACCAAATTTTCAGTTAGTATATACTTCCAAACTTGACTTCTTTTCTATCATATCTGTATATTTATATAGGCACAAAGGTAATATTGGAGAATATTGAAAACTAAGGCAACATATACAATTTATATTATGGCTTATGAATGAAGTTTTATGAGTAACTCATTTAATATATAATATTCAGGAAACTATATGGGGAGAATCATAGACGAAACATTCTTTACTTGCTATCTGCCATGTTTAGGGATAACTTGAAGTGGCTGCATTTTGAATCCTCCAAGTCAGGCTCCAATAGTATACTTTCTAGAGCAAGAACAAACCCAATTTTCCCCTAACAGCTACCAAATGAGGACCAACAATTCAAATGACAAGACATATGGTGGACTTTTTATTCAAACCACCACACATGTGCTCTTCCTATAGTAAACTGTTAATGTGGGAATAGCTGTACAATGCACATTTTTTCATAGTTCATATTTTAAATATTTTATCATATTTTTAAAATTGCTGTGGTTGTTGAAACACCCAAAATCAAGAAATTTCTAGTTCATCCATTGACACAGAGCGAACAAATCACATCAGTAATCAACCATCTAGCACAATATCCATGATAAATGAGTGTGTGGAGCTCAGCTGAGCAGCAGTGACTTGTTAGAGGTCTATTGAATCAGTAACATATGAAACCTGCATTGCCAGCAGTCTCACATCAATCAAGCTTCTGCCTGAAGCCTATTCACCCTCTTCTCCAAAGATGAACTAATAAGGAAGCAATGTTAAACACATTCACAGATCCCAGCTCACACACGAACACCATTTTCTCAAACACAGTTTTGGTATTGATTGCTTGGAATGACCTTCTCTACACAATAAAGAAAGATGTAACTACTCTCAGACTCATGCCTTGGTAGGTGAAAGTTTTTATGAGGGCAAGATATGTCAACTTAGATATAGTGCACTTTGAACACTGCCAACCAAGTGTCTAAATAACAAGACTTTCATCATTTAATATGAAACAATCTTTAGATGATTGGATGAATACTTCCAAGTTGCATAGACCTAAATTTTAAACATAATGTTCCCTCCCCAAAACATTAAAATAAATTACCTCAGAACATAATTAAGATATAAGCCAAAGATTTGCAACATATGACACACTATCATCCAAAAGTATTAAAAATACTCCATTTCAAAGCTTTCCCTTTTCCTTTAGATTTTGAAAATTGATATTATAAAATTATATTTTAATACTTTGAGGAAGGAGAAGGCTATTAATCACAAGGTTTTTTTTTTTCCTGTTGTTGGTTGTTTTGTATTAATTTTCATTCTTTTCAGGGGTGATTATTTAGAGACAGACTTGCAATCTATCCTTGACTGACCTGGAGATCAGTATATAGTATTGGTTGGCATCAACCATATGGCGATTTTCCTGCCTCAGTTTACAGTGCATTGAGATGGCAGGCTTATACCTCTTCCTCCTTTTGGTAACAGTTTATAGGTAGCTCACTCATGGTTGTGTCTAGTTCACCACTAAAATCCCTGCTTCAGCAGTATAAGCATAATTATGGAGGGTGCTAATAACACATTCAAGATCTCCAAGAATGAAAGAATCGACTTTTTCAGCCGGCTTTCCCCACTAATGGGGAGGCATATTTAAAAGTTCATATTCATACTTTCATAGCTCAAAAGTCCTGGCTGTGATTTCTTAAAGTAACACGAGTAACTATGTACTTTCTGAAAGAAACACATGCAAATAACATTCATAGTTGAGTATGTTTTTCTAAACATATATTATTATTCCACCACCTTTTCAGTACAGCTAACTGTTTAAATATTAAGGAAAATGCTTATTATTTGGGGCATCTTTTCAGACACTGTTACAGCCTACGGCCTTTATTTCCACTTTCTCAAATGAAAGAATAGAGTTCAGCAGTGCATTTAATTGGAATTTAGATCTTCTAACAGTCTGTCTTCTATCAGAGTGGTTTCAATTCCTGACAAATGGCTTGTTGTATTAAAGTAGTCATTGATACAGGAAGTTCTAGTTTAAATGGAAAAGTATGGACAGTGAAGTATTGCAAATTACTGAGAAACTATTCACACTTTAGATTTCCATGCCTTTGAGATTTTTGAAATTGCCACTCTAGGAGAGATACCCTGCACCCGTTAAAAACGCATTAATAAGGTTACATTAAGGAGGTGCTTAAATTTCTCATCGAGCCAACAGTCAAATCCATGTGTTTATTAGAATTCCAAAAATATAATTATAATTTTAAAAGGCTAGCATAAGCATTTAAATATAGTCTATTAAATTATTGAAGAAAATTTCATGTTTAGCTCTTCATAAATAAAGTTAGGAATAGTACAAAAAGTGCTTGTAGAAAAAGAAATTTGATTTAGCCAACTGACACTCGAAATATACTCTGTTATTTATTTATCCAGGCTGCTGTGTAATACAGGGATGTGGAATATTGTTAGGAGCAATACATATAGACTCCCAAATAAGAGTAATATGTCGTTTATACCATGAGTAAAGGATTTCTCCAATTTGCTAACAATGTGTAGTTCAATTTATGTCTATATTTTACATTATGAAGAACCTTAGGAAGAATTAGTCCTTTGTTCTGAGATACCTCATGTGTTTTGTATTTTTAAGTCAGGAGAACTTGAATTGACAGTGAATGACAGTGATTTTTGTTCTTTACAATTAATGATAATGCAGTTGCACTTTTTTTCACCTTCCTTTCCTCATTTCAATAACTCACATTTCTCCTCCTTTGATCCCTCTTATATTTGTATTTTCTAGGGAGTAGGTTTCCATCTCCAAATTGAAGATTTTGTGTGTCTATGTGTCTATATATGTGTGCAGAGAGAGAATTCTATAGACATAAAATATTATACATGCGTATAACAGGGATTTTACTTTTTCCTTTATATTATTTCGATTCTATGAACAAAATCACATGTAAATATCAAGGCAGCAGTATATCTATATGCCACATTCAACTTAAAGACACATAAGCACAGAAGAGAAAAGCCAGTGCATTATAAATATTTAGTAAGTTTTAGAAGGTCAAGAAGTTCTAGAGAACTCAGGTATAATATACTGAAAAGTAGCATATTTAACAATATTAACCGTAAAGTCCAACATGGCTGAAACGGTTAACATTACACACTTTACTCTTTTTGTAGTTAGGCTTTTTTCAGGGTCTTCCTGTTTTTCTCCAGCTGGCTTAGAATTGACATTACTCCTGTCTCAGATTCCCACATGCTTTGCTTGTAGACTTGATACACATGACTATACCAAGCTGTGGAAGACATTTCAATCTAAAAAAGGGAATGGATTGAAAACCTGTGTCAAATGTGTCCAAAGATGAAATATAAAAGGAAGATAAAATAAGTGATAGTTTTCAGAAATGTGTACATTTACAATTTTGATAAGAGTTGTAATTTGGGTATAAGATACAATGTAACTGACAAACTTCTCAAATGTAAGCTTAAGTCATTGAAGGAAATGCACAAATAGCATCAACCAAATTATATTATTTAGATAATTATAACTATTTTTAAACTGAAAAACCTTGAAATAAAAGTAGATATGAACAAAGCCTTGGAACACTATTTAGTATAACATTTAGATTCACTATACATACTTTTGTTGAGCTTAAAATAATAGACCTAACAGAGAGGAGTCATTGATGAACTAAGATAAGAAAGCATCCACAAGTATATACAATAGTTTTGTTTGTTGACGAAGAACGAACAAAACAGAAAAGCAATATAAGAATAAAGAAGGAAGAATGAATTGATGCAACAGATTGTAAAACCAAATTACATAATAGAGAGTAATATAACTAGATATACACCAACTGTGTGGAAAGACTGACATAGTATACTGTAATCTTAAAAAGCAACAAAACACATAAATTAAGTTATACAAACATTTACAGTAGAAATTGATCAATGGAAATGAATATGTATGAGACTACATTTTGAAGAACATTATACAAATCAAATAAGTAGGTGGAGAGAAATAGATCAGAGGCAGTTTCATAATGTTGTTGATCTGAGCCTGAGAAGCATCAGTGTAAACTGTGCTCTGGGCAGCTAAACTACAGGAGGAAAAGACAAAGTGAGTTTGGAAGCCTTTGAAATGATAGTAGTTCAAAACATGATAATCTTAATTCATTGCTGAAGAGAGAGAGAGAGAGAGAGAGAGAGAGAGAGAGAGAGAGAGAGAGAGAGAGACCAGAAAAGAAAATTAGTGCTGGTTATACCATCTAAAAATTCATAGCTATATGAAACATAAACTCTCTGTAATAAAAAAGATAAAAGAAATAAGTGTGACAGGAAACGTGATAGTGGAATGTGTCCTGGGTTTTTAATGTAGGAGCTCTTTAAATTTAGCTTGGAATTCCTGATTCTAAATCTTGTTTTAATGTTTTTATATCACTGCATACACAGGAAAGTGTAAGTGCCTCCATAAGAAAATATGGGAGAGAAAATCACTGCTACTTAATGTGATTACACGTAGTTTAAATGCATTTGCGTCTGAGAAAACTTTGAAAATATACTTGAGACACAATAGCATTGCAATGAATGTTTGGCATTTGTATTATTCTCTGAAAAATACTGTAGGAGAACAAAATCGATAAGTACTGACTCAAAAGCATATTCATTTTCTTAAAATAATAATGGCGGTTATTTTTAGGCTTAACCTGAAGCAAAGATATAGCTTGAAAAGGTTTCCTATTTCCTTTACATATAACCTCAATATGCCAGAAAGAAAAATAAAAACATAACAACAACAACTACACCTTGATTATTTGTCACTTCCAGTCCAACACCAAACACTAGAAAAGCCACACATAACTGACTTGAACTCACAGGATATCTTGAAACCAATCCCAGGGGCAAGCACCAATATCTGATACTATTAATTAACTGTACTCTGTTATACTTGCCGACAGGAGTCTAGATTGGCTGTCCTCTGAGAGGCTCCACCCAGAAGCTGACTCAGACAGATGCAGACACCTACAGCCAAAAGGTGGTTGGAGCTTGGGGTCTCTTCTGGAAGAAGAAGGGAGAGGATTGCAGTCCCAGAAGGTGATAGGAACTCCACAAGAAGAACAACAGAGTTTAGGAACCATGTACCTAGGGGCTCTCAGAGTCTGAACTACCAACCGAAGAACGTACATGGACTGAACCTAGGTCTCTCTGCACAAATACAGCAGATGTGCACCATAGCCTTCCTGTGGGCCCTGAAGAACTGGAGCTAGGGAATCCCAAAAGCCTGTATGTAGAATATGTTCTTCTTGCTGGACTGCCTTGTCTAGTCTCAGTGGGAGAGGATACACCTAGCTACACAGAGATTGATGTGCCAGGGTGGAAAAATACCTAGTAGAGCCCCACCTGCTCAGAAGAGAAGGGGAAAGGAGAATGGGGGACATGATTGTGGGAGGGAGTGACCAGCAGGGAGCCAGTGAGTGGAATGTAATGTGAATAAGTTAAAAAATGTAATAAAAAATTCTCTTTGGTTTATTGTGTAGATTGTGCTTTGTCTTACAAGTCTGTTATCTACAGAAAAACAAGTAAATATGCACATAAAATATTCACATCTTCCTTTAAATGATCACTCTATAACTAAACATTGATAACGTTTAATCAGATAAATATAAAAAAATAGAAGTCTTTCTTAGGACTATTAAATCCAAACTAGCAGTGCTCCTTTAATAAAATTTTGCCCATTCTCTGAAAATGTTTTAATATTACTTCAAGGAATTATAAAATCTTCATTATATGAACTAAATCTGGTCATGATATTTTGACATCTTTATATAACATGTTTTAACTTTGATTCAAATACATTTATATGGAACCAGAGGGAAGGAAATAGCTTAAAATATTAATGAGAAATATGTCATCTATCTTAATGCACTATCTAAACAATGGAGTGTAGCATATTTTACTGAACAATAATTTTGGAAATGAATATTTACATTCATTTTAATTATAGAATATATAGAATATATATACATATATATGTATATATATACACACACATATATGTATACACACACACACACATATATATAAAATGGTCATTTAGCATGATCCCTGACTGTAATCGTTTTCTTTCTGTCATTGTCTTAAGGGGTAAAGTAAAATGCAATTGTAATATTCAGGAGAAGTTAAAGGTGCTTTGCTTAGTAAATATGGGGAATGGTTACTTTTCAAATTTTGAGTAGGGCCCCTTGTGGAAGCATCACACCAATAAGTGTGCAAATTCTTTATTGTTTTATTTCAAAAAGCATTCATCTTAATTATAATTTATTCATGCTGTTTAAAATTTGCATAGGACATAACCCTCTGCACATAAATTACTTGAGTTTAAAATACATCCAAATCGCTTTTGGTGTACAAAAAAGCAACCTCTCATCATCTCAAATTATATCCTCATTTGTGCTTTATAAAAAGTTTCATAGAATTTATAAAATAGAAAAACTTCACTCCTAGCATCTGAAACCCTGTGGCTGGAAACTATGATCCATGTATCACTTCAGCAACACTTAAGTGTTTCCCTTTTACCAGTTCAATGACACATAATTCCATTTAGGATGATGCTTCGGTTGATTCTTGCACTCTCGGTGATTTTGTGAATTGTTGAAGAAACAAGGGAGAACACTTAAATCATTCTCCTTCCTTTTAAAAACGTTTTTTCTTAAAGGAAAATTTTTCCTTTTGTTTTTCTTAAACAATGCCTTCCATGAGCTTGAAATAATATACTTTAATCATTTAAGTAAAAGAGAGTCAACAGGTGGATACTTCAGCATACTTAAAGGACTTGATATTTAGAAGTAGTCATGACTTCAAACACTTACTCTGTAATTTAGAAATTCTCTACAATGTAGTGGAACCATTGTCAAAATTTATTATCTTAATTTGTGCAATGACATTTGTGAGAATTTTAATTTGTAGATAGGAAAATACTATTGATCATCAACTACGTACCATAAGCCTTCTCAGGGATAGACAGACAACCTTGAACAAAATAAGGGATCCAAAATCATAAAACCTGGCTAGATTATTTGTACAATGAGACAAAATGAACACAATAAAATCATAAATAAAAGTATGATATTAGAACTTACACTGCTGTCAATCATGAAAAACTTCTAAATGATTTGCAAATCTTAGAAACCTGTTTTTGCTACATAGTGTGTTGTACTTAAGGCAATCAGAATAAGGAGGTATCAGTGAAATATTATATGAGACAAGGCAAATAATTAAAATTCTGTCCAGTTAAGACCACATGAAGAAATCTGTGACTGTAAACTCTCCTGCTGTTTATGATTCTCCAAGTATGTATTGAATTTCCCTATCTTAAGTGTGACTACACTGAGAAATCTTTTTGTCGCTGTTTTCGGTTAAGACTATCCTCTGCCTTCCAGATGCCACCTGCAGAAGCAAGCCTTTCCTTATTCTTCATCTTATTTTATGATTCTTACTTCTGTTCATATTCTTCAATATTTTACTGATGTCTATTTTTTCCTAATCACTGTGAGAATGCTACTTTTTCGTCTCTTTATAATGCTCAAGAATCCTAGGGCTGTAAAAAATAAACCAATTTTTTAACAATAAGATGAACATCTGTTTTCTTTCTAAGTGCCTTACGGTAATCCATTGGCAAAGCCAGTCTTTTTAAATCCTGTTCAATCTCCTCTTATACCTGTCTAGGTTAGGGCAAAAGGGTATATCTTACTCATATTTTTACAGTGTACAGTTCCTACTATGAGGAGCCTCAAGTAGGGTCAGAGTTCATTAAATTCTTGTTGAATTTAATTGACTCAGCTCTTTTTTTAATCCACTCCCTACCTCAAGCTGAAAGAAGAATTGCATTCTCCAAGCTGCCACACTGACCTTCCTGTAAAAAGCGGCAGTTCTTGCCATTGCTCCAGGAAGACATGAATAATGACTTCAATTTTATGACCATCAATACTGGAACACTAGAGACTGAGAAACTAACACAGAGCAGAAACCAGAGGAAAGTTTGTATCCGAGACAGGTGCACCTCACTGGCATCCATGTTAACTTATTCTCTGAAACACAAATGAAAAATGGTTGTCTTCTTTTAAGGCACCAGCATCATAGTGGTAGCTGTAAGAACCTGATGGACTGTCAATCACTGTCTTTATTTGCAAAATGCATTTAAGTGAAATGCTTAAAAAGTCTTAACATTTAATAAAATGTGTCAGCTATGCTATTATTAATATTGCTTTTACTAATGCTTTAATGTAATTGAGTGAAACATTTGACAGAGAAAAACTAACAAAGAGAGGACAGCTTAAAACTATAGCCATGGGTAATAACTGAAGCCAAATCATCAAATACAGATAACTGCAAGAAACACATTCATTTGCACATATAATTTTATTAATCTTGAGATAAGCTGCTTAGCAAAGACTCTCAGAAAGAAATCAAAGTGTCTTCAATCCCCAGTAAAATGAATAGATATTGTTCTTATGTATTTCATGCTATGTATGTCTAAAAATATGTTACTTATAAATAACTCAAAATACCATTGCTTGAGATAAACTGCAAAATATTTCAATTATCTGTTATGAAAATTAATTCAGTATCAATTCTAATCAGATATTATATAACTTAAGCTGGAAAATGCATGATCCAAAGTCAGTTATTATTTAGATACAAACAATATATATTTTTCCAAAAAATATAACAGAAGAAAACAATATAGAATATTCTATGGCTTTTTCTTCAGTCAATATACTAAAATCATTATGTAACGTATATTTCTATTTTATGAGATAAAACTTATTTATAATATAAAATATAAATTCATGAGTCATCAAAGGCAAAGTTAGAGATTTTTGTTGAAATCAAGTTGTACAGTATTTTTTTCAGTCACAAAGAATTTATTGTTATACAACCTACTAATTAACTTTATTATAAAAATGAGCTAAGTTTTCTTAGACAGGTGCTGGAACCAACATGATCCAACATGACACCCTGGGTATTTTTTAAATTCTTCCACATTAGAAACAACAGAAATTGTTGTACCAAGATATATAAGATATTTTGTCATGAACATATTTTTTTAAATTTCTCCCTCTGTCTTTCTTTCTCTCTCTCTCTTTCCTCTCTCTCTCTCTCTCTCTTCCCTCGTGTGTGTGCGTGTGCGTGTGTGTGTGCATGCTGGCTATTGGTGCTGGAATTAGAACACAGAATCTCTGGAAGATCAGCAAGTGCTTTTAACGGCTTAATCTCTTCTGTTTCACTAAACAGCTTTTAAAAGTACATTTTTGTAAGAATATGTCTCACTAAAGGACAGCATATTGGAAATCTCTGTTACCTTTATTATGAAATTTGATAATTTTAGTAATATTATACTCAAATGACCTAATTTAAAAGTTTTTTGAATTTTCAAAATTAGTCATTTCTTTGGATTATGAACAGTAGAGCTGATTAGTAAATATGGTGTGTGTTAAACAGAAAAAAAACTTTATGATCATTAAAATGTAGCTTAAATGATTTATATAAATGACTATCAAAATAAAGATTTAAAATATATTATGTATGGTTTATTATTATTAAAGTATAGCTTTAATATGGTATAGTAATATAGGAAATTCATTTCAAAGAAATTTGTAGAACCAAAAAAAAAACCATATATTGCGTATGTTAGGGTATGGGAATTGTAGGTCACATTTGATCATTTCTAGCTATAGAAAACACACTCTACACACTGCAAACTCCATTTTTTTAAACTGCTGGATATGTTTGTTTTTTTCAATAATTAAGTTTTATTCACTTTACATCCTGATTGCAGCAGCCCCTCTCCTCCTTCATATCCCCCTCCCCCAATGGGCCCTAACCTGCCCTGGTTCATCAGGACTCAGCAGGACTAATACCATCCTCTTCTACTGAGGCCAGAGAAGGTAGATCAGCTAGGGGTAAGGGACCAAATGGCAGGCAGTGCACATCTGCCATGTGTGTGGAGGAGGCTAGGTCCAGCCCATGCCTAGTCTTTGGTTTTTAATTCACTCTGTGAGCCTCCATGGGTCCTGGTTAGTTTACTCTGTAGCTCTTCTTGTATATCCTTGGCCACAGCAGCTCACTCATTCTTTTTCCACTCTTCCTCAAGACTCCAGAGCTCTGCCTATTGCTTGACTGTGGGTCTCAGAACATCAGCTGCTAGATGAAGCCTCTCAGAAGACAGCCCTGCTAGTTTCCTGAAGGCAAGCATACAAAAATATTCTGTAATTGTCTCTCTGGTTTTAATTCTTTATGTGGTTTGCGTATTAGGGTGACAGTGGACTCATAAAATGAGCTTGGCAATGTTCTTCCCGTTTATATTTTTTAGAAAAATTAGAGGAGTAATGTAGATAATTGTTTGAAAGTAGGGTAAAATTCTGGGCTAAAACCATTTGGCCCTGTGGTCCCTTTGATTGGAAGATTCCTCTCTTTCTCTAATGCATCCTCATATTTCACTTGGGGTTACACATCTTTGTAAATTGTTTATCTTGTCCTGGTTTAACTTTAGTAACATTGTCTATCAAGAGAATTATTCATTTCTTTTAGATTTTCCCATGTAATGGTTTATAGGTTTTTAATGTTTTCCTCAATGTCTATTTTATTTCTCTTTTCAGTTCTGATTATATTTAATTTAGATATTCTCTCTGCATATTTTAGTCAGTTTAGCTCCAGTTTAGTCTAGTGTTGATTTTCTTGTCCTCTATATTTTTATTTTTTTGATTACAGACATGAGTTTGATTGTTCCATGCTATTTACTCTTGTTAGGTATTGTTACTTCTTTTTGTTCTAGAGCTTTCAGGGAGGCTGTTAACTTGCTACTGTAAGGTTTCTCTAATTTTATATAAGCACTTGATGCGGTGATATTTCTTCTTAGCATCCCTTTCATTGTATCATATAAGTTTTAGTATTCTGTATATTCACTTTAATTCATTTCCAGAAAGTCAGATTTTTTTCTTTATTTCTATCTTTACTCATTTCTCATTGAGTAGAGGACCTCATTACTATAGGGTTTCCCCGAGTAACCACACTTTCTAATGCTTTTGTTTTTGATATCTCACTTTAATCCATGGTTGTTTGATAAGACGCAGGGATTTATTTCGATTTTCTTGTATCTGCTAAGATTTGGTTAGTGTCTGAGTAGTATTCAATTTTACAGAAATGTCCACGAGGTGCAGAGTAGAAGATATATTCCTTTGTGTTTGGATCAATGTTTGGTAAATATCTGTTAGGTCCATGTGGTGTATAGCATCTGTTAGCTCCAGTATTTCTCTCTTATGTTTCTGTCTGCAAGACTTGTCCAGTTTTGAGAGTGGGGCCTTCAGTCTTTCATGCTGTGGTGGTAACTTAAACTATAGTGGTGTTGCTTTGAGAAAAAATGTATGCCATTGGAATTAGCATATAGAAATGTCATCTTGGTGGATTTCTCCTTTAATGAGTATATAACAGCTTTCTTTGTCTCTTTGATTTTTTGGTTGGAAGATTTGTGAGATTTTAAAATGGTATAGAACTTGAACTTGCTTATTAGATCAATTTGTTTGCAGTATTTTTTTCTAACCCTTTATGCTGAGGTAATGTTTATCCTTGATGTTGTGATTTTTTTTTTTTGAGTCAGAAGAAAAAGGGGTGTTTTGTTGTTGTTGTTGTTGTTGCTTTATTCATTCCATTAGTCTATGTTTCTTAATTAGGATTTTACTGCTTTGAGTGCAAGGTCTTATAAAGGACAACATTTGATTAGGGTTGGCTTACAGGTTCAGATGTTCAGTCCATCATCATCAAGGTGGAAGCATGGCAGAATCTAGGCAGGCATGGTGCAAGCAGAGCTGAGAGTTTACATCTTCATTTGAAAGCTTCTAGTAGAACACTGACTTCTACAAATCTAGGAAAAGGGTCTTAAAGCCTAACCCCCCAGTGACACACCTACTCTAACAAAATCACACCTATTCTAATAAGACCACACCTCTAAATAGTGACACTCTGTGAGCTAAGCATATACAAACCATCACATCCCATTCCCTGGCCCACATAGGCTTGTACAAACACATAAATCTATGGGGACCATACCAAGCCATAGCATAACAAAAAAGCACATTGAGTCCAAATCCCAAAGTTCCCATAGTCTCTAGCAGTCTCAACAATGTTAAAAGTCCAATCTTCAAAGTCTCTTCTGAGTTTCATCCAATTACTTAATTGTAATCTGCAAATTAAGACAAGAAACCAGCTTGACAGACTTCAAACTCTGCATCTCCATGTCTGATGTCAAACTGGTATTCAGATCTCCACTCCTTTTTTATCATTGATGACTGCAAAACACGTATTACTCCTGGACTGGTTCCACTCCCTCTTAGCAATTGTCCTTAGCAGATATCCCAAGGTTGTGGCATCTCTAACATCTTGGCATCTCCAAGCATAGTCAATGTTACAACTTCTTGTTTTAATAGCTAGCATCCACATATGATGTTCTGAGATCCTCCAAAAGATTGGTGTCACTTCTCCAGATCTGCCCTCTGTAGCACTTAAAGCTCAAGTTGATCCACTCTACTGCTGCTGCATTTCTTGGTGATCATCCCATGGTCCTGACATCTATAATACGCAGAGTCTTCCTTTGCAACTAGGCTTCACCAGTAGCCTACCATGGTCTTCTTCACCTCAATGATGCTGGTCCCATTTTAATCACTACTAATTTTTTAGCTCCAGATAATCAGCATCAATTGCCCAAATAGTTTCCTCCTCCTTCTGACTACAAAGCCATAGCAAAATGGCCAGAGCTCCTGAGTTCTGCTGCTTTCTGGGGCTGGAACATGGCCCTCTTTTATACTATATTATCAACAGCTTTCTGCTTTCCACTGATTTCCTTTACTGCCTAGGCTTGACTATCCTGGAGCTTGCTCTTTATAATGACATTGAACTCAGAGATGTGCATAGCTCTGTCTCCTGAATGCTGGGATTATGGAGGTGTACCAACATGCCTGAATCGAATCTGTTCTTTATCTGAAATTTACTCTATACCAGGTTGTTCTTGAACTCAAGGGATCTACTTGCCTCTGCCTTCTCTGATTAAAGGCATGTACTATCATGCCTAGACCTAAATTTAGCTGGGAGAGATCTTGCCCCAAAGTCAACACTCTCTCTCTTGTTTTTTTCAACTTTTTATTAGATATTTTCTTCATTTACATTTCAAAGCTATCCCAAAAGTCCCCTATACCCTCCCTCAGCCCTGATCCCCTACCCACCTACACCCACTTCTTGGCCCTGGCATTCCCCTGTATTGGAGCATATAAAGTTTGCAAGACCAAGGGACCTCTTTTCCCAATGATGGCCGACTAGGCCATCTTCTGCTACATATGCAGCTAGAGACATGAGCTCTGGGGGTACTGGTTAGTTCATATTGTTGTTCCATCTATAGCGTTGCAGATCCCTTCAGTTCCTTGGGTACTTTCTCTACCTCTTCCATTGGGAGCCCTGTGTTCCATCCAATAGATGACTGTGAGCATCCACTTCTGTATTTTCCAGGAACTGGCAAAGCCTCACAAGAAACAGCTATATCAGGGTCCTTTCAGCAAAATCTTGCTGGCATATGCAATAGTGTCTGCGTTTGGTGGCTGATTATGGGATGGATTCCTGAGGTAGCCCAATTACAAAAGAAGTGACTTGATATGCACTCACTGGTAAGTGGATATTAGCCCAGAAACTTAGAATACCCAAGATAAAATTTGCAAAACACAAGAAAATCAAGAAGAAGGAAGACCAGTGTGTGGTACTTCATTCCTCCTTAGAATAGAGAACAAAATACCCATGGAGGGAGTTACAGAGACAAAGTTTGTTGCTAAGATGAAAGGATGGATCATCCAGAGACTACCCTACCGGGGGATCCATCCCATAATGAACACTCTCTTGAACATAGGATTAGCTCCATTGCACTTCCAGGTATTCTTTTATTTTCGAACCATGCATTTTGTAGTTTTTCTTTCTAAGCTTGCTACTTTATTATTAAAAAGCTCTTCATTAGAGTGAACTTTAGTAACCACAAAACAGAATTTAGACTGTTTTGAGACTGCCTTTGTCAAAGCAATTAAACTAAATCTTTTTACCTTAACTTCAGGCAGACCCTTTGGACAATGACAAAAACCAGCCACATTCACCAAAAAAAAAAAAAAAAAAAAAAAAAATCACAAATGAGTCTCTAGGCCACATACTAACATTCTTCTCCACTGATACCTCCTAAGCTAGGATTCACTGTTCAAATCACCCTCAGCTACAAATTCTTCCATATTCCTACTAAGTTAGACCATTAAGCCCCACTTAAAGCATCCCACTGTTTTACATATCCAAATTCCCAAAATTCACATTCTTCCAAACAAAAGCATGATAAGGTCTATCATAGCAATACCCCATTCCCAGTATCAACTTCTGTCTTAGTTTGGGTTTACTTCTGTGAACAGACACTATGACCAAGGCACCTCTTATAAAAGACAACAATTATTTAGGGCTGGCTTATAGGTTCAGAGGTCCAGAAGTTGAGTTCACTATCATCAAAGAAGGAGCATGGAAGCATCCAGGGAGCCATGGTGCAGAAAAGGCTGAGAGTTCTACATCATCATTGAAAGGAAGCCAAGGAGGAGGCTAGGAGGAATGTCTCAAAGCCCTCCCCAACAGTGACACACTTCCTCCAACAAGGCCACACCTACTCCAACAAGGCTATACCTCCAAATAGTACCACTTCCTGGGCCAAGCCACCAAAAGTAACAAACAAACAAAAAAAACAAAAATCATACTGGAATGAAAAAAAACCCTCACTAAAGATAAGATGATTCAATGAAACATCACGAAAACCAAAAGGGCCCATCTTTTTGGATGCTGTTGGCTGAAGAAGATCTCAAGGCTTCTCAAATCAGAAAGACTATTGACACCATTGTTTGTTACATATTTGACATATAAGGTAAGTCATTATTACCATAGTCTTTTGCTGTAGTACATGAAGGGACTGAGCTGGAAGCTACTTACATACAGACTGTCTTTCATAATGCCAGGGCCAAGAAGCAGGAGTGGGTGGGTAGGGGAGCAGGGCAGAGGTAGGTTATAGGGAACTTTCGGGATAGCATTTGAAATGTATATAAAAAATATCTAATCAAAAACAAATAGATAAAAATCAATAAAACAGTAAAAAAAATAAATAAAAGAAGTAATGTGACACTGAAACTTATAGAGGAGAAAGTGGGGAAAAGCCTCAAAGATATGGGCACAGGGGAAAAATTCCTGAATAGAACAGCAATGGCTTGTGCTGTAAGATCAAGAATTGACAAATGGGACCTCATAAAATTGCAAAGCTTCTGCAAGGCAAAAGACACTGTCACTAAGACAAAAAGGCCACCAACAGATTATGAAAGGATCTTTACCTATCCTAAATCAGATAGGGGACTAATATCCAATATATATAAAGAACTCAAGAAGGTGGACTCCAGAAAATCAAATAATCCCATTAAAAATGGGGCTCAGAGCTAAACAAAGAATTCTCACCTGAGGAATACCGAATGGCTGAGAAGCACCTGAAAAAATTTTCAACATCCTTAATCATCAGGGAAATGCAAATCAAAACAACCCTGAGATTCCATCTCACACCAGTCAGAATGGCTAAGATCAAAAATTCAGGTGACAGCAGATGCTGGTGAGGATGTGGAGAAAGAGGAACACTCCTCCATTGTTGGTGGAATTGCAAACTTGTACAACCACTCTGGAAATCAGTCTGGCGGTTCCTAAGAAAATTTGACATAGTACTACCACCGGAGGATCCCACAATACCTCTCCTGGGCATATATCCAGAAGATGTTCCAACCGGTAAGAAGGACACATGCTCAACTATGTTCATAACAACCATATTTGTAATAGCCAGAAGCTGGAAAGAACCCAGATGCCCCTCAACAGAGGAATGAATATAGAAAATGTGGTACATTTACACAATGGAGTACTACTCAGCTATTAAAAAGAATGAATTTATGAAATTCCTAGGCAAATGGATGGACCTGGAGGGCATCATCCTGAGTGAGGTAACACAATCACAAAAGAACTCACGTGATATGTACTCACTGATAAGTGGATATTAGCCCCAAAACTTAGCATACCCAAGATACAAGATACAATTTGTAAAACACATGAAACTCAAGAAGAACGAAGACCAAACTGTGAACACTTTTCCCCTTCTAAGATTTAGGAACAAAACACCCATGGAAGGAGTTACAGAGACAAAGTTTGGAGCTGAAACAAAACAATGGACCATCTACAGGCTGCTATACCTGGGGATCTATCCCATAACCAGCCTCCAAATGCTGACACCACTGCATACACTAGCAAGATTTTGTTAAAAGGACCCTGATATAGCTATCTCTTGTGAGGCTATGCGGGACCTACCAAACACAGAATGGATGCTCACAGTCAGCTATTGGATGGATCACAGGGCCCCCAATGGAGGAGCTAGAGAAAGTACCCAAGGAGCTAAAGGGGTCTGCAACCCTATAGGTGGAACAATATGAACTAACCAGTATCCCCGAAGCTCCTGTCTTATGATGGTCAGTATTAACCACCACTAAGGTCCTTGGCACACTTTGGAGGAAAAGCATGGGTATACAACCACACACACAAAAGTTTAAAACACTTATCCTCTTCAGTTTTTTATGCCTGATTTGGAGCACAGAATAAATCTTCCTCAAGACAGAAACAAAGTTATTAATTTCTGGTGAGTATATTTATTTATATTTTTTAGAAAACAGCCATGGCAATGAATACACACAAGCTATAAGATCTTAGACACAGATTTACCTTGATGAGCTGATCAATAAAGGAAATAATGGATTTCCAGCCATAATTTGAATTTCATTTACACTTGAAATGGCTGAGAAATTCAAATGGATCCCCAGATTCCAGGGACATCCTGACTTGGTAGGTATTTTACTTGAATGATTGATGTTTCCCAAGTCCTCTCAGATATGCAGAGAAATATTTCAAAAATTCATGGCAAAGTGATGCCACTTCACTCAATGAAAGGATTAAAAGAGAAGATAATAAGCAAATATTATAAAAGGATATCCATGTAATAAAATGTGATAATGAAAATCATTATACTGTATAATTTTTACAGGAGACCTTGGTATTTGTCTTTTGGAAGGGAATATTTCAATTAAAAGAAAAGAAATTAAATAAGAGTTTACTTAGCACAGTATTAATTTTAAAGAAATATATCTCCTTTATCTCTTTTTGTTGTCGAATTGCTCTGGCTAGGATTTCAAGTACAATGTTGAATAGGTAGGGAGAAAATGGGCAGCCTTGTCTAGTCCCTGATTTAGTGGGATTGCTTCCACTTTCTCACCATTTACTTTGATGTTGGCTACTGGTTTCCTGTAGATTGCTTTTATCATGTTTAGGTATGGGCCTTGAATTCCTGATCTTTCCAAGACTTTTATCATGAATAGGTGTTGGATTTTGTCAAATGCTTTCTCAGCACCTAATGAGATGATAGTGTATCTTTTTGTCTTTGAGTTTGATTATATAATGGATGCTCACAGTCAGCTATTGGATGGATCACAGGGCCCCCAATGGAGGAGCTAGAGAAAGTACCCAAGGAGCTAAAGGGGTCTGCAACCCTATAAGTGGAACAACAATATGAATTAACCAGTACCCCCTGGAGCTCATGTCTCTAGCTGTATATGTATCAGAAGATGGCCTAGATGGCCATCAGTGGAAAGAGAGGCCCTTTGGTCTTATAAACTTTATATGCCTCAGTACAGGGAACACCAGGGCCAAGAAGTGGGAGTGGGGGAGAGGAGAGTGGGGGGGAGAGCTTGGGGGACTTATGGGGTAGCATTGGAAATGTGAATGAAGAAAATACCTTAAAAATATAAAAAAAAATTAAAAAGAAGTATTAGTCTGGTATTTTCCATAAAAGGTTTTTATTGTTCTGTGTAGATTTGAAAGAATTTACAATGCATATTTATTACATAGATATAGTATTATGGGTTACAGTATCCTTTCATATTCCTCCAAAATTACGAAAAACTAAAATACCATTTAATGATATTTCTTTCTATTATTCCTTAGGAAAATTAAAATAAATACATAAAAGAATAGAATAAAATATAACAAAGGATAAAGGGTTCTTATAACCCCATATAAGTGGCATTTTAATATAGTCAGGGTCCAGACATTACACTTTTATACAGGCCTGAAAGAAGGGAACTTGCCTCTGGTACTTTAGTTTCTGATAGAGCAGTGAAATCGCACTAAAGGCTCAAACTGCTTACCCACAAAGGTCAAGTTGATCATCAGCAGACACATTTACTAGTTTTCTAACTTCTTCCTAGCAAGAATTAGCAATATATATATTAAAGAAAATAAATGAGGAAATCATGGTAGAAAATGCCTGATCTTGGTGTTGTGTTCAACTCTAGTTTTTATGTTCCTGGTGACCTGAAGTGCCATGAATCTTTCTCCTGTGGGCAGAGGTTCAGAGGGCATGAGCAGAACACTGCAGACACAGAAGAGCCCCAAGGTCTACTTCAATGCATTTCAGTATCTCTCCTTTATCAGCTTTCCCAGGCTTCTTTTGGAATATTTAAGTGTAGTAACTTATGTACATTAACATAAGTTTCTAAGCAACTACTGATTTCACATTTGTGTAATTCTGATAATCCCATCTGAACTCTGAATGATCTTTTTTAATGGTATAAAATTAAGTGACACATACATTTTCTTGTGCATTGTTGGGTGTTCAGAAAAAGATCACCACTTCAGGAAACAAAGGACTATAATGTTGAAGCTGAGGAACACAGTTTAGACCCACACGTAGCTTCAGGTTCAGGCTGATGCATGTTTACTACACATTTAAACCAATTTTACATTGATCAGCTTAGTAAATCCTTTAGTTCTCCCAGTTAGTAAAAACAAACACATATCAAGACTAAGAAATGCAATATCTTTACATATTTGGTAGAAAACATTAGAAAGTTCTATGTATTTACTTTAAAAATTTCTATTAATGTTAATATGTACAAAAGGAATTAATTTTTAAAGCTATCATATTTTCTAGCATATTGAATTAATACCCTAAAAATAGAGGCAATATAGGAAATACACACAAATAAATGTAAATGAATAGTTCTTGAAACTGATCCTCACTTTTTGCAGCATATAAATTCTGGGAAACACTGAAATCTAAATCCAGTCTTATGAAATAGAGTCGTAAAAATTATTTTAAAATCTACTAAAATATTTGACTGATAGAATTAAATAGTACAATAAATATGGAAACAACCAACTCTAGTAATTTCTAGTAGAGTTAGGAGCTGAGATTTCTCAAAGGCCAGTAGAGAAGAGTCAATAATTAGCAGTAAATGATTTACATTATCAAGGGATATCTTAATTAAAAAATAAAAATTAAAAATGCAAGCAGTGAATCACTTTCTGCATAATTTTTATTTTTAATATATATATAGTATGTACTATTATCTTATCTTATTTCCAAAATTTTATGAAGTTCTTCTGATACTAATAAAATATTATGTAAATATATCTGGTTCTTTTTATTTGTGAAGTAGCTTATTGTTAATAATTTCTTTACTACTTCTAGATGAAAAGATTGTTGAAACTTCAGCTACAATAGAAGTTGATACATTATATACATCTAAGCAAATACACCATTACTGTAAATTAACATTAATAAATAACTTATTTGATTTCAACTTTCAGTGATTTTGAGAGAAGTTTCTAAGCTGATAAAGTTACACAACTACTAAATTCTTACAATGACTTCACTTCACCAATCAGAAAAATCAGTTACCCTGTTAGCTTTTATATATACAAATTTTGAGATCCTCTAATTTCCTGATACTTATTCCTTCAATTTCTCCACAGTACTGAACTTGAATGACTTCAGCAGATGCTGCCTGTAGGCTCCATGTGCCCCATTTCTTTCTTACTCCTATTCGCACTTGCTTTAGTTTCATTATGACTGACTCTTTAATATGTCATGGCACCAAAAACCTTAGAGTGTAATTTGGGAGAAAAAAAATCTCAAATGATTCCATGTACTTTTTCTTCACAGAAACAGCACAACTATAGAATCAGGCATGGCCTTTAATGCATGAAAATTGGCTTTCCTGTGGGATTCCCTCTGAGGAGAGCTTAGTACTTAAGAGCATAAAAACACTTAACCAAGTTTCTGGTCTTAAATTACTCTCTTACAAACTTTTCATGGCTTTATATAATCAAGGCTTTGAGCTTTTCAGTGTCAAGAGGCAAGAGGAAAGGAACTATTCTCAAATAATTTTCATACAGGTACATCGAGATACACATAGTTACTATGTAATCTCATAAAGTAAAATCATTGCCCACATCAGACTATTGTTAAATAAAATTGATTTGGAGATATTTCAGGATTCTTATTTTAAAAATTCTGTAATTGAGTATATGTTAATCAAAATTTTGAGACCTAATTAGGCTTTATTAGAGCACTTTTAGTACAATTGTATTACTACTATATCAGAAAGACATCCATACTATAGCAGTAGATGATGACTAAAAGAAATGCCAATATTAATCCCATTTTGAGAGATGTTTAGGGATTTCTGAAGACAATAAAAGTTGAGAAGTCAAGGTCATTTTAGCTTCCAATACAGCTTCAGAAAGTATGAGTAACCACAAGCAAGATATACACTGTAGCCCACTAATGGCTTAATTATTTCAATTACATTGGTCAAATTCATCATTTCTAGTGTTCAGTAAAATTTTTTAGTCAGTAGTATAAAATCCAGAGAACAGGAAATTCAAGGAAACCCTGACACAGCATGACAGCTGCACATACAAACTCACCAGAGTTGTAACCCCTTGAACAAAAGCTGTGCCCCCAAACAGAGGATGTCCCAGACCTAGTGTCTTAGGGTGTTACTGCTGTCAACAGGCATCATGAACAAGGAAACTCTTATAAGGACATTTAATTGGTGCCAGCTTACAAGTTCAGAGGGTTAATCCATTGTCATCAAGGTGGGAGCATGTAAGTAGGCATTGTGCAGGAGGAGCTGAAAGTTCTACGTCTTCATTTGAGGGCTGCTAGGAGAATACTAACTTCCAGGAAGCTAGAGCTAGGGTATGAAAGCCCACACCCACAGGAACACACCTACTCTAACAAGGCCACATATCCTAGTAGTACCACTCCCTGGCCCGTGCACATACACACCATCACACTTATGGAAGAGGTCTTGGGAGGTGTTAGCTGCCTAAAGGTGTCAGTTTTCTGTGAGTGTAGCATCTGAAAAATCAATAATACTCCAAAGAAACAACAATTTTTTTTTCCAGCACAAGTTGACCTAAATGAGGAAGAAAAGAGTTGGGTGAGGAGAGAAGGTTTTGATTTGGGAAAGTAAGTCAAGTGAGCATGAATATGATCTATGAGATTCTCAGAATATAATAAAAATGATGATTTCACAAAATAAAGTCATTTCATATATCTAATAATGGATATTAAAAAAAAAAATGTGTTGGCCAGGCAGTGGTGGTGCACATCTTTAATCCCAGGACTTGGGAGGCACAGGCAGGCAGATTTTGGAGTTTGAGGCCAGTCTGGGCTATAGAGTTAGTTCCAAGATAGCCAGGGCTACACAGGAAAACCCTGTTTAAGAAAGAAAGAAAGAAAGAAAGAAAGAAAGAAAGAAAGAAAGAAAGAAAGAAAGAAAGAAAGAAAGACAAAAAGAAGGCATGTTTGTACCAATTTTGACTATGTAATATGACATTGATCTAGATATCTGTATCGTGTGTCTATCTATCTATCTATCTATCTATCTATCTATCTATCTATCTATCTATCTCTACTTGGTATGAAGGAAAAGCATAATTTTCGAGTATATACAATTCAGTTGCAGGTATTTTTCCAATTGAATTTATAAAATCAGTTTCTCTTTACATCATCATATATAACATTTTAAAGAAAAGGAGAAAATGACTGATTTCTACAACCAACATGAAATGATATATTTTTGTCCTTATCAGTCAAGTTGAATATCTCATGAAATATCAATATGTCCATTTTAATCCAAAGAAGTAGGCAAAAATAGTCAATTAAAGTGAACATCACTGATACATAGATACATTCAGAGTAATGATTAAATATTAACAAAAATAAACTGCTCAATTTCATTGACTAATACATTCTGTAAGTAATAATGTATAAAGATTTTGAATGTATGCTGTGGTGATTTACATAGGAATGGCCCCTATGAGCTTATATACTTGAATAATTTGTCACCAGGGAGTGTGTGTCTTTGAAAGAATTAGAAGGATTAAGAGGTATGATCTTTTGAAAAAAGTACATCCCTGGGGATAGAGTGGGGTGTGGTGGTGGTGGGGAGGAAAGCTGGGGGTGAAAGATGGATGAATTTTTAAGTTTTAATAGCTTATACCAGACCCAGGGTCGAGATCTCTGTCTGTCATTGTGGCCTCCCTTCTCCCAGCCTGGAACCTGCCTGCTCAAGGGTGGAGCTACCGGCTCATTTGTCCTGCCACGCCTACCTACTGCTGGAACCTGCCTTTGTCGTCTGGAGGCACACACGTGTTCGTCCTGCTACTGGACCCTGAGTTACTTGGCGGGAAATTGGGTTCCCTCCCCCTTCCTTTATAAACTGGGTGTCTGGAAATATTAAATTGAGTCTTGATCAGAATGTTGTCTAGACTCCATTGTTTCTTCCACCCTGTCTAGTTACCTCTCTTTCAGCCTGAACTGCCATTTTCAGTTGAACCGTTCGTGTTGTGGACCGCGGGCGGGCCGCAACAGTTGGCGCCCGAACAGGGACCTGAAGAATGGCAGAGGGATGTTAAGAGAAACGACTGCTGTGTGGAGCTCCACAAGAAAAGAAAGAATCTTCGTATCGGAGGAGCATCGGAACAACGGACAGGTACACATGCTAGCGCTAGCCTAAAAAATTTCAGTTTTGTAAAGTGTTGCTGAGGATGCGGTAGGATACAAATCAAGTTTGAACCAGTGCTGACCCAACACTGCTTCTGCTTGGGGTCAGCAGTTCATTAATCGGAACTAGATACGGAGACAGGCGGTGTGCCGCAGTTTTTTAGAAAACTGCTTAGGTGAAAGAAAGAAGGGTTCAAAATCATGGATCAGGCGATTGTTTTTAGTTTTCAGGAGTTGCTTAAGGAAAAAGGAGTAAGGCTTGAAGTACAATTAGTAAGAAATTTTTTAGATAAGATAGATAGCTGTTGTCCATGGTTCAAAGAAAAAGAAACGATAGATTGTGGAACCTGGGAGAAAGTTGGTGAGGCCCTGAAGCGAGTTAAAGTTTGAGATTAAGCTTCAGAGGCTGAGTCTCTTAAGATATTTCTAGTTTAGATAATGATTAATGTGGTTCCTATCCTAAATAGTAAAATTTAAGATAAGATATAAAGCAATGCCTCTTTATTAAAGCGTTAAAGCTTGCTTTAATAGGAATTCATAGGTATTAATTGATATCCAAACTTCGTAATATAATAGTAATGCTTCTAATATTGATTTTAAAGGTGATACATTGTTTTAAACCTAGGTTTTGCTTTCCCAAAGTTGTAGGTATTATCCTAACCTTACACAAAAACTTAAAAATTATGGTTAAAACTGCCATTGTTCCATTGACTACAGCTTGCAGTTTGATTACAAATTTAAGATTAATGCTCAGATTAAAAAGTATTTTACCTTTGAGTCAATACAGGGCTCTGGGCAGTCCCAGAGCGGCTTGTGGCCTTTTCTTTTGTTTTGCAAACAATGCCTAAAAAAGTTTTTCCCTGTGTTCAAGAAAATTTCTTTTTAACAGTGTTACAGATCTATTCAGATGTTTAAAATAATGCTTAAATTCAAAGATTTTTGCTTCTAGTAAACTGGTAATCACTAGAAAATTTTGCCTCTATGTATGGCTAATATAGCTTTACATTATGTAAGAAAAATGTTTATTGTTTCTGCTTCTTTACAAGAAGCCAAAAGTTTTAATCTTTCAGTATATATTGTTTCCTAAGTGGAAAGTATTTTATTAACTAATGCTTCTCAAGGGAAGTTTACCTTAAATCCTTGCTCTCACCCAAAAGATTCAGAGACAGTATCCTTTTATTATTTAGTGTTTTAGTTTTCCAGCTAAAAACCAAAAATACTTAAGGCTCTGCCTCCCCTCCCCAAAAGATACCAAGAGCCACAGATGTGAGTTGTTACAATGCTCACGGGAGGAATCAGGCCAATGTCCACCCAAGTCAAGGTTAAAGGCCCACTCATCTACGGATGAGAAAATCATTTCATCACCTCTGTTAAGCATTGCCTATTTAAACTTAATTAATAGGGGGGAGAGAGATTGGAGACCTTGCTGTCATAAGGGCAAGCCCTTCACTGCCTCCCACCCAAAAAATAAAAAAGCCAATTGGCCTTGTACTAAAGAGCTGGTCTTAACCCCTTCTCACTGTCCCCCTGCCTTTCACCCAAAATTGTGGATAATTTTCAGCTCAGTGTTATTCTAAAATTGTTTAGTTAAACTCAGCCAGGGTTCCAACGCCCTACTTAAAATGCAAACAGGTAGCTACCTATTCAGCACTAATTAACATTATAAAGTCAGAGCCTACAGCCCAGCGCTGCTATTCAGTCAGTGCCTTAAAGACAGTCTTAGCCAGATACAGTTTACCATTAGAATAGTTAGGGAATCCCACGGAAATAGGTTTTTTCTTTAGCCCTAGGAACTCAGGCAGAACTATTGAACATAGATAATTTTTCTGCCACAGGCCACCCCCTTTTTTTATTTTTGTTTTGTTATCTAATGGGGGGAAATGTGGCCTCCCTTCCCCCAGCCTGGAACCTGCCTGCTCAAGGGTGGAGCTACCGGCTCATTTGTCCTGCCACGCCTACCTACTGCTGGAACCTGCCTTTGCCGTCTGGAGGCACACACGTGTTCGTCCTGCTACTGGACCCTGAGTTACTTGGCGGGAAATTGGGTTCCCTCCCCCTTCCTTTATAAACTGGGTGTCTGGAAATATTAAATTGAGTCTTGATCAGAATGTTGTCTAGACTCCATTGTTTCTTCCGCCCCGTCTAGTTACCTCTCTTTCAGCCTGAACTGCCATTTTCAGTTGAACCGTTCGTGTTGTAGACCGCGGGCGGGCCGCAACATGTCATTCTGCCTTTCTGTCTCTGTTTCTGTTTCTCTCTCTCCTTCTGTCTCTCTCATCTCTGTTCCTTCCTTCCCCCTCCATCCTTCTCTCTCTTTCCTGCTCCTTTCTCTGTTTCTCTCCCTTGCAGCCTATGCTTCAGGATGTAGCAATATGCTACAATTCCAGCAGGATGCATGTCACCATGCCCCCTGTCCTTAGGAAAATGTTTCAACCTCTGAAACTCTAAGCAAGTTGCTAATTATAGTTGCTTTCATCATGTAATAAAACAATGACTAAGACATATATTTTCAAAAGATCATACAGTTCTGTAATGAAAATATATTTCATTTCAGTGAAAATGATTATACTTAGGCATATATCTGACATTCTTTACCAAAAAGAGTAAAAATATTTTATCATGACCTACATTTCATCAGTCCTTTAAAAGTATATATATCTTTGAGGATTTCAAAGTGCATACATATTATAAAGCAGATTAATTAGTAAAATAACATTACTAAACTTAGCAAAAGAAGTAGTGGATATCTAGTATGGCAGGCTTTACAAAATTAATGGAACAGTGGACCTTTCAGTAATAACATTTAAACTTTTAAATGGTGGCTACCATGGAAATACCCTAGACATCTATCTAAATACATTGAAATTAATATTAGATCTATTAACTTGTCAAGTTCTAACCATTTCAAGGTAATGTGCTCCAAGGGAAATACTATCTGACTAGAGGTCAAAGGAGACCATGGTGGCATGACAGTTGTCCAGGTCTATAGCACAGAGCAGCTGAGGAAAGAAGAGTTAACTAGAGGAGGACATGGGGATAGTCAGAGATGGTAACAGGTTTAGAACCATTATTTTCATTATTATCCTATATCTTGTTCACGATTTATCACTAATAATCTTATACTGCTCAGTGTCGATCCCAAGGCCTCATATATGTGAATCAAAGGTCATTTTTCAAAGGGATGTCATTCCTCTTGAGGATAAAGAATTGAGAATAGGTTTCCAATGCAATAAATCTATACGTGTTGTATATGTGATGTGTTTGTGTGTGTGTGCATCTTTTCAAGACCAGATCCTTAATTGTAATCTATGGTAGTGACTTTTGCATCTATGTGTGCATGGGCTATGTGTTTCTGTGAGATAATGAAGGAATGAATGTCTTAGCACATCTGTGAAAAAACAATATATTTTTTTCTTTTTTTATTGGATATTTTCTTTATTTACATTTCAAATGTTATCCCCTTTTCCAGTGTGCCCTCTTGGAGCCCCCTATCCCATCCCCCTCCTCCTGTTTCTATGAGTGTGTCTCCCCACCCACTCACAGAAAAAAAAAAAACAGTCTTAAAGACCACCTCACAGCTCACCTTGTTTGGAGAAAGCATCTTTCTTATTCATCGCTCAATAAAACAGGCTACTTAGACCATGAGGGTCCAACAATTCTCTTGACTATGCTTCCAAGCTCTATTGTCTTTCATCCCTATGACTTTTGTTATTAAATTATTAGAGTCAGGATAGATACTCATGAATTGCTTTGATTATGTGGGTTTTTAAAGATCTGTATTCTACCATCAACCATAAATTTGTAGTGTCTGTAATGATGGCTTGGAGATTTTGTTGCTTGTTTGTGTTTTAATGTTCAAAATCCTAAAAATATATACACTAGTAACACTAAATTAACTCAGCAGGCTCTATTTATGTCCTTTCAAGCTCTGTGAATTATTGTGGCATTAGAAATTTTGATGAAGGCTGCATTGAATAATTGCTTTTGGTAGTATGGCCATGTTTATTATTTTAACCCTACCACCCATGACATGAGTGGTCTATTCATCTTTTGATATCTTCTTTGAATTATTTCTTCAGTGTCTTCCACCTGGCAGGTTCCCACAGAACACTTGCCATTTCTGGAGGCTGGGAAAATAATGAATTTAGGGAAGACAGTTTGGAGGAGAAGGTAGACAGGATCATTGGAAATGTGGGTCAGATAGGAAGGGGCTACTGAAGCAGGTGTTCTGTCATAGAGCTAAGGATGAGGCTGGGGGATTAGTCTTGGGGGAGAATAGGTGGAAATCTGCAGTTAGCCTACCTGTTCATCTAGGTGGACTGTTCTGCAAGTCCCAGGCAGTGCCTGCTGAGGTTGTGCGCTGAGGTTGTGGGCAGTAAGTGTGAGGAAAGAAGTTTGGAAGGAAAGATCTGTGTAATCCACTGGAATTGGGATTTTAGGGGAAAGCTAACAAGAGGAGGTCTGAACAGAGATGGGAATAAGGCTGGGGAATTAGATTTGAAAGAGAGAAGGAATCATTGAAAAATTGAAATTAGTTTCCCTACTTCTCTGGACGGAGTCAAGAGGATCATTTTTATACAGAGTGATTCTCTATTTTCTAAGATCATTGTGAGGAATTTAAATTGGTATTAAGGCAAACCACTGGCAAGAAAGACATGCAAATAACTCTGAATAAGTTTTGTTTTTTTTATGTTTTAAAGTTACAGTACTAGTGTGCCACAAATGATATAACAATTAAAAATAGTAAATAGAAATATCATCTTGAGGAATATATAAAGATTAATGTATAGTTTTATAAATATGTTTTCTTTGACAATTTTATACATTTGTATTATGCATTATGATTAGTATTTCTCTCTCTCTTTCATATATCTCTAACTCCTGTCCCAACCCTTTCCTGCCTGCAGGACCCTTCTCTATCATCATGTCAGAAAAGACAATGTGCTTAAATGTGGAGCCCTAAATAGATCATTTCCAACTTCCCCACTCAGGGAATAACTTAAATTTTAACATTAATTTACATAGTCGCTTTAATTATCTGCAATTAATATGTTAATGATACAGTATCATGCTATTTGAGTAATTACATTAAATTATTTCTATTTGTTTTGGGGCGGTTATTTATTTATTTTTGTGTGTGCTCAGGTTGTGATGATATCCAGCATAAGTGGGCTTCTAATGGAAAACTTCTACAGTCTTAGATATTTACTGTCTTTTTTAATCAAAAAAACACATTATGCAAGAATCCAAAGCACTTAACACAATTATTTCAGCATAAAGTCCCAACATTACCATTGTCCACTGTTAGTTTTAACATGAGTGTTTCAGATTAAATATTGGGGAAAAATTGCTCAGTGGATTCAAAATTTTATTGACACCCTCATCGGGCATGCCAAAACAGAACTGCCACTGCCAGAAAGTAAGAGACTGGTGTTTTCACTGGCATTTTTCTTGATACATGTATCTGAGCATATATGCATCTGCGGATATATTAAGTCAACGTTGAAAGCCATGGAGGTGATACTTTCATCAAACAATTTCATTAAATTTACGGTTATGAAGTAACTCTATAGAGTTACTACTATTCCATAGAATATTTCCAAAGACACGGATGCTTTAACCAATCTGAGTATGTGGCTTGTTCTCCAAATTGTCTCTGTTTTCCTTATTTCCATATTTTTATGTTTTCTCCACTCATTCTTTTTTCCTCTCCTTCCTATGTTTCCTGCCCATCCTCTTCTTTCAACTGCTTTATCATTTATGGTCAGTATCTTTAAAGTCACAATGCAGCAAAATGTATCTATTTAATACTTGACATCCTTCCTGTACAAATTAAATGGTAGATATGAAAAGCCTAGGTATTATGTCTGCAGTAAGGATTAAAGAATCTTGGTTTTGTTTTCTTCTTGTTATGTATTGGGTCTTCCCAGCTTCAGTTATGTAGATATATGTTGTAAAACATGTACTTTTAATAGAGTTCTAGTCTTTCTGACGTCTAATCTCTGGAAGCCTGGAGTAACTCTCTTGCTGTGACAAGTGTAAGTGTAATTTCTTGATACTAATCAGTATTGAAATAGCTTGGTAGAATATGTTATAATTCTGTGTAAGACCAAATGTTAATTGACATGTTAAAATGGCTAATTTGGAGGATTTTTACACTGTAATTAAGCTGTAGTGGTGATACAATGCAATATACTATAGAGAAACAAAGAAATCGAAACCAGTATATTATATAGCATATCTCTGAATAACAATTCAGTTTTTATTTAGCTGCCACATGAACATGTTCCACTGAATGTATGGCCAATATCTTAAAAGTCACAATGTATCAAAATGTATCTATTTAATACTTGACATCCTTCCTGTACAAATTAAATGGTAGATATGAAAAGCCTAGGTATTATGTTTGCAATAAGGATTAAAGAATCTTGGTTTTGTTTTCTTCTTGTGAAAACAGTATTTTACGAACATGTCATTAATTTTATGGTTAGTTACACATAAGACTCCACATATCTATGGTGTAAAAGTGTATTCTCAATATAGTTATATCATTTTGCAATATTTAAATTAGATGTAATGTAACTATTTCCTCAATATTTATTATCTATTTAAGAGAACTTCTTTTAAATTCTAGCCAACATATCTCTGAAAGATTTAAGCACCTTACATATCTTTATTTTCACTTTAAGTTACTAGTACTGAGAACTTCATGTTCTTTAAAAATAACTGAGTATAACTGATCAATATTTTATCACTCCTGTCTTGCCTCTTGAGTACCCAGCTTCTGTAACCACCAGGATTTTTCTACTTCTATGAGGCTTGGAATATATTCCAGAAATATTTATATACATATTATACATGCATTTCTATATCTGGCTGTTTCACTAAATATAATAATATTCCCTAGTAAATATATTATTGAAAATGATATTCATCCTTTTTATATAAAATAATATTCTACCCTTCTTCTTTACCATTATTTCTTTTTTCCTTTATGCAGCGAGTAATACCTGATATTTTTATTTCTAGACTAATGTGAAAAGTGTTGAAATGAACACAAGACTGCATTATTACTTCCTCAATTGAGTGATTTGATTTACTTTGCAACATCCATGGTAAAAATATATTTTAGTTTTTTGGGCATGTTTGGCTACTTTGTCATATCAGAAGAGTTAGAACATGTTCTAATTAATTCTGGTTCATGACTGAAATAAACATGACAAGTATAATTTTCTTAGCAGTGTCTATCTGCAATTAAGTGGAATCTTCCAGGCTGACCCAGTTGTGTTATGGCAGAAACATAGGGGTTATTAGTGAGCTATAGAAAATGGAGTTCTGTGAATCCCAGTGAGCTAAGTGCATTCCAGCATCTGCTGACCAGGTGAAAAGGATCCAGGTTCTAGTGATGTGTCCACATCAGAGAAGAAAACCTAAGAAGCAGAAAGACAAGTGGTATAACTGGAACAACAAGAGGCTCTCCTGAAAGATACATAGAAGGATTCTAAAGGAATAAAGAAGTAATTCTGTTTTGTAAGACTGGATTTATTTTTGAATAGGGTATATGTATACATATTTGGTTCTGGGTTGATAATCTCACCCATTCACTGTTGGCTCTGTCTATCTACTGGAGTTGGTCTCTTCCAGTTCCATCTCTTCACTGTTGGGCATTTTGGCTAATATCCCATTGAATCCCATGAGCTTCCCTCATCCCAGGTCTCTGGAACTTTCTGAGGTCCCCCAGCCATGTCCTGTACCCCCAGCAGCTACATATTTCTATTGATTTTCCTGGTCCTCTGGGCTTTTCTCTTATCTTCTTTCATTCCCCATAACTGACCCTGCCCTCTTTTCCCCTCCAAGTCCCCTCTCCCACCCAATTTCCTCCCTCTGCCTTCCATGATTATTTTGTCCTTCCCACTTCTAAATGGAATTGAACCATCCTCACTTGATGCTTCCTTCTTGTTTAACTTCTTATGCTCTGTGGGTTGGATCATGAGTGTGTCGTATTTTTTGGCTAATAGGGGACGGCAATTCCATAGGAAGGTCAACAGTGTCAATCATCCAGGAAATTTTGGACCTCCTGGAAAGTAAGCCACTAACCAAAGGGTCTACAGGGGCTGGTCAGATTTTTCCATCCCTGACTCCCCACCATCTGCATATGTAGAGGACTGCTTTGTCTGGCCTTAGTGGGAAAGGATGTATCTAACCCTGTAGAGACTTGATGCACAAGGAGAGGGGGGCATGAGAGGTAGAGAGGAAGCCCTCTCTCAGAGGGCGGATGGGGTAAAGCATTCTGGGCAGGGGACTGAGAGAGGGCAACAATTGGGATGTAAATTAAAAATAATTAATAAGAAAAATAAAAACGAAACCCATTTCTACTCAGCCAAATACCCAAATAGTAAACGTTGATTGGAAGGGAAGCAATAAAACAGAAAGGTTAGAAATATAAATTACTAAATTCCATGATGTGTAAAATTCTGCTCAAAAGTACAATTAAAAAGAAGCACAAATAAGACTACAAATAAGCTACAAATAAATATATTGTTGCATGCCAAATGTATTATCATATGCATAGTTTATATGTCAGTGAACACATAGAGTTACATACAAATTCATACATACTTAAAAAGTATGAACAGAGAAATGAAGCAGAAATAATATCACACATTTTATTCACTATTTCTTTAGAATATTTTCATTAAAACATTTTCATGCTCAACATTTATATATCCATAGGGAACATAAAATATATATATGATAGCCACACAAATATATACACATATGTATCAGCATAATCTAAATACATAAAAGTAGTTGTACATAGACACACATATGTACACACATTACAAATATATGTATAAATCAGGATGAGAGGATGGCCATTTACAAAGGAAGTCTTGTAACAAAAATCATCAGAGTAAGCACGAACTAGACAGAGTAGAAATGTAGCTCAGAAGTAAAAAAATGTTTCAATGCAAAAGAACATGAATTTAATTCACACTCAAACAGATATTTTTAAAGATACAGTTAAACATCTGTGAGTACAATAACATAAAGCCAAATTTGCAAGATTAAATTTAATAATCTCTGATAAACTTTCTCTATTTTAACCCTTTAAAACTGAAAATGGAACAATGAAGACAAAATTAGAATTTTTTTAATTAGGTATTTTCTTCATTTACATTTTCAATGATATCCCAAAAGTCCCCCATACCCTTCCCTCCCTCTCCCCACCTCCCCACTCCCATTTCTTGGCCCTGGCATTCCTCTATACTGAGGCATATAAAGTTTACACGACCAATGGGCCTCTCTTTCCAATGATGGCCAACTAGGCCAACTTCTGATACATGTGCAGCTAGAGACACCAGCTCCCGGGGGGTACTGGTTAGTTCATATTGTTGTTCCACCTATAGGGTTGTAGACCCCTTTAGCTCCTTGGGTACTTTCTCTAGCTCCTCCATTGGGGGCCCTGTGATCCATCCAATAGCTGACTGTGAGCATCCACTTCTGTGTTTGCCAGGCCCTGGCATAGCCTCACAAGAGACAGCTATACCTGGGTCCTTTCAGCAAAATCTTGCTAGTGTATGCTTTGGTGTCAGGGTTTGGAGGCTGATTATGGGATGGATACCCAAGTATGTCAGTCTCTAGGTGGTCCATCCTTTCATCTCAGCTCCAAACTTTGTCTCTGTAACTCCTTCCATGGGTGTTTTATTCCCAATTCTAAGAAGGGGCAAAGTGTCCACACTTTGGTCTTTGTTCTTCTTCAGTTTCATGTGTTTTGCAAATTATATCTTGTACCTTGTGTAATCTAAGTTTCTGGGCTAATATCTACTTATCAGTGAGTACATATCATGTGATTTCTTTTGTGATTGTGTTACCTCACTCAGGATGATGCCCTCCAGGTCCATCCATTTGCCTAGGAATTTTATAAAATCATTCTTTTTAATAGCTGAGTATTATTCCATTGTGTAAATGTACATTTTCTGTATCCATTCCTCTGTTGAGGGGCATCTGGGTTCTTTCCAGCTTCTGGCTGTTATAAATAAGGCTGCTATGAACATAGTGGAGCATGTGTCCTTCTTCCCAGTTGGAACATCTTCTAGATATATGCCCAGGAGAGGTATTGCAGGATCCTCTGGTAGTACTATGTCCAATGTTCTGAGGAAATGCCAGAGTATGGTCTCTTGATCTTTGACAAGGGAGTTAAAACCATCCAGTGGAAAAAAAGACAATATTTTCAACAAATGGTGCTGGCACAACTGGTGGTTATCATGAAGAAGAATGAATTTACCCATTCCTATCTCCTTGAAGTAAGGTCAAATCTAAGTGGATTAAGGAACTCCACATAAAACCAGAGACACTAGAATTTTTGTTTTTGAAAAGAAAACCTTTTTGTCAGCCATGTGTCACCTTGGCACAAGGTGGTGGGTGATCCCAAGGTCCCCAGATGACTATCCATACCGCAGGCATCCTAGCACGCCCAGGATCTTAAAATCACTGAGGAGAGTCAGCCTCCAGAGTGGTCTCTGAGCCTGGGACTCAGGTGAGAGTGCGATCTTGTATCCTGGGTTTCTCAGAGACCAGTCCATACAGGAGAACACATGGGCCTCAGAAATAGCAGAGCTTATTGGACAGGCTTTCTTCGAGGCTTCATCTTCAGCCAAGAGGTGGACCAGAGCTCCAGACTTCTGTGTACCTTTCCTACAAGAGAAGAGATTGCCTGAAGAGAATGATCTGACCACTGGGACTCAGGAGAGAGTTGGTCTCCCAAGAGTGCTGACAGAGGCTAATAGAATCACAGGAGGAACAAACTCCAGCCACAGAGAGCTAGAACACCTAACACCAGAGATTACCAGATGGCGAGAGGCAAACATAAGAATCGTACTAACATAAACTAAGACCATTTGGCATCATCAGAACACAGTACAGCCACCACAGCAAGTCCTGTAAACCCACACACACCTGAAACACAAGATTCAGATTTAAAATCATGTCTCATGGTGCTGGTAGAGAACTTGAAGAATGGCATTAATAAGTCACTTAAGGAAATACAGGAAAACACTTCTAAACAGGTAGAAGACCTTAAAGTAGAAACACAAAAGTCCCTTAAAAATATTAATGGAAAGCACAACCAAACAGGTGATGGAATTGAAAAAAACCATCCAAGATCTAAAAATGGAAGTAGAAACAATAAAGAAAACCCAAAGGGAGATAATTCTGGAGATAGAAATTCTAGGAAAGAAATCAGGAACCACAAATGTGAGCATCAGCAACAGAATACAAGACATGGAAGAGAGAATCTCAGGTGCAGAAAACTCCATAAAGAACATGAACACAACAATTAAAGAAAATGTAAAATGCAGAAAGATCCTAACTCAAAACATCCAGGAAATCCAGGACACAATGAGAATACCAAACCTAACTATAATAGGTATAGATGAGAATGATGATTTTCAACTTAAAGGGCCAGTAAATAAGTTCAACAAAATTATAGACTGAACCTGAAAAGAAATCCCTCCCAAAATATAATAATCAGAACAAAAATGTACTAAATAAAGATAGAATATTAAAAGAAATAAAGAAAAAAGGTCAAGTACATATAAAGGCAGACCTATTAGAATTACACCAGACTTCTCACCAGAGACTATGAAAGCCAGAAGATCCTGGACAGATGTTATACAGACCCTAAGAGAACACAAATGCCAGCTCAGGCTACTATACACAGCAAAACTCTCAATTACCATAGATGGAGAAACCAAAGTATTCCATGATAAAACAAAATTCACACAGTATCTTTCCACAAATCCAGCCCTTCAAAGGGAAAACTCCAACACAAGGAGGAAAATTATGCCCTAGAAAAAGCAAGAAAGTAATCCTTCAACAAACCTAAAAGAAGATAGCCACAGAACAGAATCCCAACTGTAACAACAAAAATAGCAGGAAACAACAATTACTTTTCGTTACTATCTCTTAATATCAATGGAATCCATTCCCCAATAAAATGACATAGACTAACAGAGTAGATACATAAACAGGACCCAACATTTTGCTGCATACAGGAAACCCACCTCCAGTACAATGACAGATACTACCTCAGTGTAAAAGGTTGGAAAACAATTTTCCAAGCAAATGGTCCAAAGAAACAAGTTGGGGTAGCCATTCTAATATTGAATAAAATTGACGTCCAACCCAATGTTATCAAAAAAGACAAGGAAGGATACTTAATACACATCAAATGAAAAATCTTCCACATGAACTCTCAGTTTTGAAGGTCTATGCTCCAAATGCAAGGGCATTCACATTCATTAAGGAAACTCTAGTAAAGCTCAAACCACACATTGTACTTCACAAAATAATAGTGGGAGACTTCAATACCTCACTCTCATCAATGGACAGATCCTGGAAACAGAAAAATAAACAGAGACACATTGAAACTAACAGAAGTTATGAAACAAATGGAATTAACAGATATCTACAGAAAATTTTATCCTAAAACAAAAGGATATACCTCCTTCTCAGCACCTCATGGTACCTTCTCCAAAATTGACCATATAATTGGTCACAAAACAGGCCTCAACAGATACAAAAATATTGAAATTATCCCATCCATCCTATCAGATCACCATGGACTAAGGCTGAACTTCAATAACAACATAAATAATAAAAAGCCTACATTCACATGGAAGCTGAACAACACTCTATTCAAAAATAACTTGTTCAAGGAAGAAATAAAGAAAGACATTAAAGACTTTTTAGAGTTTAATGAAAATGTAGCCACAACATACCCAAACTTATGGGACACAATGAAAGCATTCCTAAGAGGAAAGAAATCATAGCTCTGAGTGCCGCCAAAAAGAAACTAGAGAGTATATACACTAAGAGCTTGAGAACATACCTAAAAGAGCTATAACAAAAGGAAGCAAATTCACCCAAGAGGGGTAGACATCAGGAAAAAAATCAAACTCAGGACTGAAATCAACCAAGTAAGAAGAAAAAGAACTATACAAAGAATCAAGCAAAGCAGGAGCTGGTTTTTGTTTTTGTTTTTGTTTTGTTTTGAGAAAATCAAGAAGATAGATAAACCCTTACCCAGACTAACTAGATGGCACAGGGACAGTATCCTAATTAACAAACTCAGAAATGAAATAGGAAACATAACAAGAGAACCTGAGGAAATCAAAAATATCATCAGATCCTACTACCAAAGTCTATATTCAACAAAACTGGAAAACCTGGATGAAATGGGAATTTTCTAGACAGAAACCAGGTACCAAAGTTAAATCAGGATCAGATTAATGATCTAAACAGTCGCATTTGTCTTAAAGAAATAGAATTGTCATTGTCTCCCAACCAACAAGATCCCAGCCCGGGACCAGATGGGTTTAGTGCAGAGTTCTAGTAGACCTTCAAAGAAGACCTAATTCCAGTTGTCGTCAATCTATTTCACAAAATAGAAACAGAAGGTACTCTACCAAATTCATTCTATGAAGCCACAACTACACTGTTACCTAAACTACATAAAGACCCAACAAAGAAAGAGAACTTCAGACCAATTTCCCTTATGAGTGTCGATGCAAACATACTCAATAATATACTCTTAAACAGAATCCAAGAACACATCAAAACGATCATCCATCCTGATCAAGTAAGCTTCATCCCAGGGGTGCAAGAATGGTTTAATATATGGAAATCTATCAACATAATCCACTATATACACAAACTCAAAGACAAAAACCACATGATCATTCATTAGATGGTGAGAAAGCATTTGCCAAAATCCAATACACATTCACGATTAAAGTCTTAGAAAAATCCGGAATTCAAGGCCCAAACCTACATATAATAAAAGCAATATACAACAAACCAATAGCCAACATGAAAATAAATGGAGAGACACTTGAAGCAATACCACTAAAATAAAGGTCTAGAGAAAGCTGCCCATTTTCTCCCTACCTATTCAATATAGTACTTAAATTCCTAGCCAGAGCTATTACACAACCAAAGGAGATTAAGGGGAAACAAATTGGAAAGGAAGAAGTCAAAATATCACTGTTTGCAGATGATTGGTTAGTATATATAAGTGACCCTAAAACTTCCAACAGAGAACTCCTAAACCTAATAAACGTCAGTGGAGTAGCTGGATATAAAATTAACTCAAACAACTCAGTGGCCTTTTTCTCACAAAGGATAAACAGGATGAGAAAGAAATTAGGGAAACAACACTCTTCACAATAGTCACAAATAATATAAAATACCTTGGTGTGACTCTAACTAAGCAAGTGAAAGATCTGTATAATAAGAACTTCAAGTCTCTGAAGAAAGAAATTGAAGAAGATCTCAGAAGATGGAAAGATCTCCCATGCTCATGGATTGGCAGGATTAATATAGTAAAAATGGCTATCCTGCCAAAAGCAATCTACAGATTCAATGCAATCCCCATCAAAATTCCAACTCAATTATTCACTGAGGTAGAAAGGGCAACATGCAAATTCATCTAGAATAACAAAAAACCTAGTATAGCAAAAACTCTTCTCAACAATAAAAGAACCTCTGGTGGAATCACCAGGCCTGACCTAAAGCTGTGCTACAGAGCAATTTGATAAAAACTGTATGGTACTGCTACAGCAACAGACAGATAAATCAATGGAATAGAATTGAAGACGCAGAAATGGACCCACACATCTATGGTCACTTGATCTTTGACAAGGGAGATAAAACCATCCAGTGGAAAAAAAAAAACAAAACAGCATTTTCAGCAAATGGTGCTGGATTAACTGGTGGTTATCATGTAGAATGCAAATTGATCCATTCTTATCTCTTTGTACAAAGCTCAAGTCTAAGTGGATCAAGGAACTCCACATAAAACCAGAGACACTGAAACCTATAGAGGTAAAAGTCGGAAAAAGCCTCAAAGATATGGGCACAGGGGAAAAATTCCTGAACAGAACACCAATGGCTTGTGCTGTAATATCTAGAATTGGCAAATGGGACCTCATAAAATTGCAAAGGTTCTATAAGGAAAATGACACTGTCAATAAGACAAAAAGGCCACCAACAGATTGGGAAAGTATCTTTACCCATCCTATATGGGGGATTAATATCCAATGGATTTAAAGAACTCAAGAAGCTGGACTCCAGAAAATCAAATAAGCCCATTTAAAAAGGGGGTATAGGACTAAACAACGAATTTTCAATTTAGGAAAACAGAATGGCAGAGAAGCACCTGAAAAAATATTCAACATCCTTAATAATCAGGGAAATGCAAATCAAAACAACCCTGAGATTCCACCTCACACCAGTCAGAATGACTAAGTCAGGTGACAGCAGATGCTGGCAAGAATATGGTAAAAGAGAAATACTCCTCCATTGCTGGTTGAATTGCAAGCTTGTATAACCACTCTAGAAATCAGTCTGTTATTCCCTCAGAAATTTGGAGATATTACTATCAGAGGATCCAGCAATACCTTTCCTGGGCATATATCCAGAAGATGTTCCAACTGTAATAATAAAGACACATGCTCCACTATGTTCATAGCAGCCTTATTTATAATAGCCAGAAGCTAAAAAGAACCAAGATGTCCCTCAACAGAGAAATGGATACAGAAAATGTGGTACATTTACACAATGGAGTACTACTCAGTTAAAAATAATGAATTTATGAAATCCTTACACAAATGATGGATCTGGAGGATATCATCCTGAGTGAGGTAACCCAATCACAAAAGATGTCACTTGATATGTACTCTCTGGTAAGTGGATATTAGCCCAGAAACTTAGAATACCCAAGATACAATTTGCAAAATACATGAAACTGAAGAAGAAAGACCAAAGTTTGGATACTTCATTCCTCCTTGGGTTGGGGAACAAAACACCCTTGGAGGAAGTTACAGAGACAAAGTTTGGAGTTGATATGGAAGGAAGGACCATCCAGACTGCCCCACCTAGGGATCCATCCCATAAACAGCCACCAAACCCAGACTCTATTGCATATGCCAGCAAGATTTTGCTGAAAGGACCCTGATGTAGCTGTCTCTTGTGAGGCTATGCCAGTGCCTGGCAAATACAGAAGTAGATGCTCACAGTCATCTATTGGATGGAACACAGGGCCCAAGGGAAGAGCTAAAGTATCCAAGGAGCTGAAGGGGTCTTGAACCCTATAGTAGGAACAACAATATGAACTAACCAGTACTCCTAGATCTCATGTTTCTAGCTGCGTATTTAGCAGAAGATGGCCTAGTGGGCCATCATTTGGAGGAGAGGCACTTGGTTTTGTGAATATTATATGCCTTAGTACAGAGGAATGCCAGTACCAGGAAGTGAGAGTGGGTGGGTTGGGGAGCAAGGCGGGAAGAGGGCACAGGGGACTTTCGGGATAGCATTTGTAATGTAAAGGGAGAAAATATCTAATAAAATAAATAACAAAGTTTGCACTACCTACAGTTTTCTCACTAACATTTTAGCATTAGTGAGAATTTTATATACATTTGAAAATAGTGTAATCTTATTATCCTGTGATTTTTCCTATAATGCTGTAATATAGAGTTCTGTGAGCATATTAAATAGCAATCTGTTTTTAATATATATTTCTCTTCCTTCCTTTTTTAAAAATATATTTTATTACATATTTTCCTCAATTACATTTTCAATGCTATCCCAAAAGTCCCCCATACCCTCCATCCCACTCCCCTACCCACTCATTCCCACTTTTTGGGACTGGCGTTCCCTTGAAGTGGGGCATATAAAGTTTCCATGTCCAATGGGCCTCTCTTTCTAGTGATGGCCTACTAGGCCATCTTTTGATACATATGCAGCTAGAGTCAAGAACTACGGGGTACTGGTTAGTTCATAATGTTGTTGCATCTACAGGGTTGCAGATCTCTTTAGCTCCTTGGATAGTTTCTCTAGCTCCTTCATTGGGGGCCCTGTGATCCATCCAATAGCTGACTGTGAGCATCCACTTATGTGTTTGCTAGGCCCCGGCCTAGTCTCACAAGAGACAGCTATATCAGAGTCCTTTCAGCAAAAGCTTGCTAGTGTATGAAATGGTGTCATCGTTTGGAGGCTAATTATGGGATGGATCCCTGGATATGGCACTATCTAGATGGTCCATCCTTTTGTCTCAGCTCCAAACTTTGTCTCTGTAACTCCATCCATGGGTGATTGTTTCCAATTCTAAGAAGGGGCAAAGTGTCCACATTTTGGTCTTCATTCTTCTTCAGTTTCATGTGTTTTGCAAATTGTTTCTTATATTTCCGGTATACTAAGTTTCTGGACTAATATCCACTTATCACTGAGTACATATCCTTTGAGTTCTTTTGTGATTGTGTTACCTCACTCAGGATGATGCCCTACAGGTCCAACCATTTGCCTAGGAATTTCATAAATTCATTCCTTTTAATAGCTGAGTAGTACTCCATTGTGTAAATGTACCACATTATTTGTATCCATTCCTTTGTTGAGGGGCATCTGGGTTCTTTCCAGCTTCTGGCTATTATAAATAAGGCTGCTATGAACATAGTGGAGCATGTGTCCTTCTTACCAGTTGGAACATCTTCTGGATATATGCACAGGTGAGGTATTGCAGGATCCTGCAGTAGTACTATGTCCATTTTTCTGAGGAACCGCCAGACTGATTTCCAGAGTGGTTGTACAAGCTTGCAATCCCACCAACAATGGAGGAGTGTTCCTCTTTCTCCACATCCTCACCAGCATCTACTGTCACCTGAATTTTTGATCTTAGTCATTCTGACTGGTGTGAGATGGAATCTCAGGTTTGTTTTGATTTGCATTTCTCTGATGATTAAGGATGCTGAACATTTTTTCAGGTGTTTCTCAGCCATTTGGTATTCCTCTGGTGAGAATTCTTTGTTTACTTCTGAGCCCCATTATTTAATGGGGTTATTTGATTTTCTGGAGTCCACTTTTTTGAGTTCTTTATATATATTGGTGATTAGTCCCCTATCTGATTTAGGATAGGTAAAGATCCTTTCCCAATATGTTGGTGGCCTTTTTATCTTATTGACTGGGTCTTTTGCCTTGCAGAAGCTTTGCAGTTTCAATAGGTCCCATTTGTCAATTCTCAATCTTACAACACAAGCCCTTGCTGTTCTATTCAGGATTTTTTACCCTGTACCCATATCTTTGAGACTTTTCCCCACTTTCTCCTCTATAAGTTACAGTGTCTTCTGGTTTTATGTGGAGTTCCTTGATCCCCTTAGATTTGACCTTAGTACAAGGAGATAGGAATGGATAATTTGCATTCTTCTACATGATAACCACCAGTTGTGCCAGCACCATTTGTTGAAAATGCTGTCTTTCTTCCACTGGATGGTTTTAGCTCCCTTGTCAAAGATCAAGTGACCATAGGTGTGTGGGTTCATTTCTGGGTCTTCAATTCTATTCCATTGGTCAACTTGTCTGTCACTATACCAGTACCACGCAGTTTTTATCACAATTGCTCTGTAATAAAGCTTTAGGTCAGGTATGGTGATTTCACCAGAGGTTCTTTTATCCTTGAGAAGAGTTTTTACTATCCTAGGATTTTTGTTAATCCAGATGAATTTGCAGATTGCTCTTTCTAATTACTTGAAGAATTGAGTTGGAATTTTGATGGGGATTGCATTGAATCTGTAGATTGCTTTTGGCAAGATAGCCATTTTTCAATGTTGATCCTGCCAATCCATGAGCATGGGAGATCTTTCCATCTTCTGAGATCTTCTTTAATTTCTTTCTTCAGGGACTTGAAGTTCTTATCATACAGGTCTTTCACTTCCTTAGTTAGAGTCACACCAAAATATTTTATATTATTTGTGACTATTGAGAAGGGTATTGTTTCCCTAATTTCTTTCTCTGCCTGTTTATTCTTTGTGTAGAGAAAGGCCATTGACTTGTTTGAGTTAATTTTATATCCAGCTACTTCTCTGAAGCTGTTTATCAGGTTTAGGAGTTCTCTGGTTGAATTTTTAGGGTCACTTATATATACAATCATATCATCTGCAAAAAATGATATTTTGACTTCATCTTTTCGAATTTGTATCCACTTGATCTCCTTTTGTTGTCGAATTGCTCTGGCTAGGACTTCAAGTACTATGTTGAATAGGTAGGGAGAAAGTCGCCAGCCTTGTCTAGTCCCTGAATTTACTGGGATTGCTTCTAGCTTCTCACCATTTACTTTGACATTGGTAACTGGTTTACTGTGGTTTACTGTAGATTGCTTTTATCATGTTTAGGTATGGGCCTTGAATTCCTGATCTTGCCAAGACTTTTATCATGATTGGGGTTGGATCTTGTCGAATGCTTTTTCTGCATCTATTGAGATGTTCATGTGGTTTTTGTCTTTGAGTTTGTTTATATACTGGATTACATTGATGGATTTTGGTATATTAAACCATCCCTGCATCCCTAGAATAAAACCTACTTGGTCAGGATGGATGATTGCTTTAATGTTTTCTTGGATTCAGTTAGCGAGAATTTCATTGAGTATTTTTGCATCGATATTCATAAGGGATATTGGTCTGAAGTTCTCTATCTTTGTTGGATCTTTCTGTGGTTTAGGTATCAGAGTAATTGTGGCTTCATAGAATGAGTTGTGTAGAGTACCTTCTACTTCTATTTTGTGGAATAGTTTGTGAAGAACTGGAATTAGATCTTCTTTGAAGGTCTGATAGAACTCTGCACTAAACCCATCTGGTCCTGGGCTTTTTTTGGATGGGAGACTATTAATGACTGCTTCCATTTCTTTAGGGGATATGGGACTGTTTAGATTGTTAACTTGATTTTGATTTAACTTTGGTCCCTGGTATCTGTCTAGATATTTGTCCATTTTGTCCAGGTTTTCCAGTTTTGTTGAGTATAGCCTTTTGTTGAAGGATCTGATGGTGTTTTGGATTTCTTCAGGATATGTTGTTATGTCTCCCTTTTCATTTCTGATCCTGTTAATTAGGATGCTGTCCCTGTGCCCTCTAGTGAGTCTAGCTAAAGGTTTATCTATCTTGTTGATTTTCTCAAAGAACCAACTCCTCTTTTGGTCAATTCTTTGAATAGTTCTTCTTGTTTCCACTTGGGTGATTTTGCCCCTGAGTTTGATTATTTCCTGCCATCTACTCCTCTTGGGTGAATTTTCTTCCTTTTTTCCAGAGATTTTAGATGTGTTGTCAAGCTGCTAGTGTGTGCTCTCTCTAGTTTCTTTTTGGAGGCAATCAGAGTTATGAGTTTCCCTCTTAGAAATGCTTTCATTGTGTCCCATAGGTTTGGGTATGTTGTGGCTTCATTTTCATTAAACTCTAAAATTCTATAGTTTCTTTCTTTATTTATTTCTTTACCCAGGTATCATTGAGAAGAGTGTTGTTCAGTTTTACGTGAACGTTGGCTTTCCATTATTTATGTTGTTATTGAAGATCAGCCTTAGTCCATGGTGGTCTGATAGGATACATGGGACAATTTCAATATTTTTGTATCTGTTGAGGCCTTTTTTGTGACCAATTATATGGTCAATTTTGGAGAAGGTACCATGAGATGCTGAGAAGGAGGTATATCCTTTTGTTTTAGGATAAAATGTTCTGGAGATATCTGTTAAGACCATTTGTTTCATAACTTCTGTTAGTTTCACTGTGTCCCTGTTTATTTTCTGTTTCCACGATCTGTCCATTGATAAAAGTGGTGTGTTGAAGTCTCCCACTATTATTGTGTGAGGTTCAATATGTGCTTTGAGCTTTACTAAAGTGTCCTTAATGAATGTGGCTGCCCTTGCATTTGGAGCATAGATATTCAGAATTGAGAGTTCCTTCTGGAGGATTTTACCTTTGATGAGTATGAAATGTTCCTCCTTGTCTTTTTTGATAACTTTGGTTTGTAAGTCGATTTTATTCGTTATTAGAATGGCTACTCTAGCTTTTTTCTTTAGACCATTTGCTTGGAAAATTGTTTTCCAGCCTTTCACTCTGAGGTTGTGTCTGTCTTTTTCCCTGAGATGGGTTTCCTGTATGCAGCAGAATGTTGGGTCCTGTTTGTGTAGCCAGTCTGTTAGTCTATGTCTTTTTATTGGGGAATTGAGTCCATTGATATTAAGAGATATTAAGGAAAAGTAATAGTTGCTTCCTTTTATTTTTGTTGTTAGAGTTGGCATTCTGTTGTGGCTGTTTTCTTTTTGGGTTGTTGAGGGATTACTTTCTTGCTTTTTCTAGGGCATGATTTCTGGCCTGGGTTGACATTTGTGTTTTCTTAGTGTCTGTATAACATCTGTCCAGGATCTTCTGGCTTTCATAGTCTCTGGTGAAAAGACTGGTGTAATTCTGATAGGCCTTCCTTTATATGTTACTTGACCTTTCTCCCTTACTGCTTTTAATATTCTCTCTTTTAGTGCACTTGTTGTTCTGATTATTATGTGTCGGGAGGAATTTCTTTTCTGGTCCAGTCTCTTTGGAGTTCTGTAGGCTTCTTGTATGTTCATGGGCATCTCTTTCTTTAGGTTTGGGAAGTTTTCTTCTATAATTTTGTTGAAGATATTTGCTGGCCCTTTAAGTTGAAAATCTTCATTCTCATCTACTCCTATTATCCGTAGGTTTGGTCTTATCATTGTGTCCTGAATTTCCTGGATGTTTTGAGTTAGGATCTTTTTGCATTTTGTATTTTCTTTGATTGTTGTGCCGATGTTCTCTATGGAATCTTCTGCACCAGAGATTCTCTCTTCCATCTCTTGTATTCTGTTGCTGATGCTTGCATCTATGGTTCCAGATTTCTTTCCTAGGTTTTCTATCTCCATCGTTGCCTCACTTTGGATTTTTTTTTTTATTGTGTCTACTTCCCGTTTTATGTCTTAGATGGTTTTATTCAATTCCATCACCTGTTTAGTCGTGTTTTCCTGCAATTGTTTAAGGAAATTTTTGTGTTTTCTCTTTAAGGTCTTCTACCTGTTTAGCTGTATTCTCCTGTATTTCTTTAAGTGAGTTATTAAAGTCCTTCTTGATGTCCTCTACCATCATCATGAGATATGCTTTTAAATCTGGGTCTAGCTTTTCGGGTGTGTTCGTGTGCCCAGGACTAGGTGGGGTGGGAGTGCTGCGTTCTGATGATGGTGAGTGGTCTTGATTTCTGTTAGTAGGATTCTTACATTTGCCTTTCACCATCTGGTAATCTCTGAAGCTAGTTGTTATAGTTGTCTCTGGTTAAAGCTTGTTCCTCAGGTGATTCTGTTAGCCTCTATCAGCAGACATGGGAGACTAGCTCTCTCCTTAGTTTCAGTGGTCAGAGTACTCTCTGCAGACAAGCTCTCCTCTTACAGGGAAGGTGCCCAGATATCTGGTGTTTGAACCTGCCTCCTGGCAGAAGTTGTGTTCCACTCACCAGAGGTCTTAGGATCCCATGGGGAATTCTGTGTGGATCCTTGCGGGTCTGGAGACTCTGTGGGCAAGGAACCCCGGTGCTGGAGTGGACCAGAAGGGACTTGTGCCCCTGATCAGGCTGGGTTATCTCCTTCCTTAATTAATGCAGTCTCGGGTCCTGAGTTATTGGATTGGAGCAGAGACTGTGTTCCACTCACCAGAGGTCTTAAGATCCCGTGGGGGGATCCTGTGTGGGTCCTTGAAGGTGTCTGGAGACTCCAGGGGCAAGGAACCCCAGCAGTGCTGGAGTGGACCAGAAGGGCAATCTGTTTTTTAAGAATGTGATTACTTTCTTGAAAAGTGGATCGACAATTTGTACCTGCACATGGTGTTTCCTGTGGATCCAGAATTCATACCTGCACATGGTGTTTCCTATCACACATTATTTTTTTTCTAACTATTCACTCATGGTCACAGGTTTTCTCAGATTCTTCTTTCCAACATGCAAGTAGACATGATAAAACATGGACTCTTTGTTTATAGGAGCTGCAAGGACAAAGGAAAAATTGAGTTAGGCTGTTCAGCATATTTAAGACTCATTCAAATATTTGAATTCTATTAATTTGAATAGTGTGTTTTCTTGAATTTAATGAGCCTATAAGAAAGCAAATATGTTGCTAATAGTATAATGGGACATTCTGAAGTTTCAATTTCCTTATGGCATGTTAGCATAATTCCAAACACCTCTCTTTGGCAACTGTGTTCTAAAGTGTCAGTGTGGCTGAGGCCTACTTCTTATTAAACAAACCCAAAAGAAATATTCCCACTGTGTCCTAATCCATTTTGGGACACATTTACATTTCCGTACCTTTTGGAAACATTCTTCTAGGTAATCTCCTTGGTAAACAAGTGATACTTGTTACCATCCATTCACCTAGGTTCACACTCATAATACTCATAATACTCATAATTCATTCACCCATGTTCACATTCTGTTATATATCTACTGATTCCACATATTTTGCAGAATGTTTCTCTGCCCAGTTTCCTTTATAACCCCTGTATCTTCTGCCATATTCCACAATGACTTACTGAATAATCGAATATAGCGAGCTTTACTGATGGTTGCTTCTGGAGGAATGAATTTCCTAGAGAGGACATGGTTCACCTGTACCTGGAGGTAATAGGCTAACTGGCATTGTTCCATTTTTTTCTTTCTTCAGTATTTTGATCTTCCTTCTTTCCTTCCTTCCTTCCTTCCTTCCTTCCTTCCTTCCTTCCTTCCTTCCTTCCTTCCTTTCTTTCTTTTTCCCTTTTTTTCCTGTACTGGCTGGTTTTGTGTGTCAACTTAACACAGCTGGAGTTATCACAGAGAAAGGAGCCTCACTTGAGGAAATGCCTCCATGAGATCCAGCTGTAAGGCATTTTCTCAATTAGGGATCAAAGGTGGGATGGCCCATTTTGAGTGGAGCCATCCCTGGGCTGGTAGTCTTGGGTGTTTATGAAAAGGCAAGCTGAGCTCTGTAATTTTCCTCTCCCTACTGTCCAGCATTTTGTCTATGGTCCTTCCCTTTGAGTCCTGAGATTCTCTCACCTCCCAGGTCTCTGCTGCATTCTGGAGGGTCCTCCCAACCTCCTGAGGTTGCATCTGTACCACAAGGGCAAGTTCCCAGCACTGTTCCTGCTAGGTCACTGAATGCTGCCATTGGCAAGAGGCAGGGTCATTTCTCCTGATCTCATGCTCTCTGGGATGGCTTATCACCACCCTAATATTCAAAGCTAGCTCCATTATGATGCCCAGCCAAGGTTCTGGTCCTCTACTCCCCAGTTCTATGGCCAGGAACACAACTAGCCATTTCTCTCATGACCACAGAATGGATCAGCTGTCCCTGGTACTGAAGATTGGAGCTCAGGTCTGGAGGAAGAGGGCATTACCCTCACACCCAGGCCTCCTCATGGCAGATCTCAAACTCTTGCCCCGAGGGCTGGCTCACATGCACCCACCTCCAATTGTGCCTCAAGAGTCATTTCTCTTGTGCTGACCAGGTGAGATGCAGTGTCTACTTTCAGGCGCTGCAGCTGGAGAGTGGCTGTGCTAGCTCTCCCGAGCTCATGACACTGTGATCTCCATAGCAGAGTTGTGGCAGGGTCACCTTCTCCCGAATTCATACTCTGGGATTGGCTAGTTGCTAGAACCAGCACCACTGTGCTACCTGAGCAAGGTCCAGGGACAGCTCTCCTGAGTGCTGTCGATGGATGGTGAGAGATGGGGCCAGCTCTCTGGATTGTTGTATCTGGTGAGCAGGGTCAGTTATGAACAGCTCCTGGACATCTATGTGGTCCCCTGTAGCTGCCCCCAAGCAGAGACTTTCCCGTGTTCTCTAGTGGTAATATGAACCATGGACATTGGCACAGTCTCTGGCCCTTGGGCAGCTATAGACTCAGACATGCTTCTCAGTGTTAGCTCCATCTGGGACCTCATCATGACCTTATGTGGCAGGACTGATCCATCATAACAGACTACTCCTCTCCTGCCTTGAATATTCATTTTCATCTCTCCTCATAATGCTCAAGATGTTTCACCACAATGCTGTTTCTCTCACATCTGCTCACCATGCTGCGGTGGCTCCTGCTGCAGGCTAGCAACATGGGCTATGTCCACATGGCTAGTGGAAAATGGGTGTCTATGGCCTGCCTTCCCATGCACTGGAGGGCAAGTGTGTGGATGGCATGGCAGTCTGCAGGAGTCTGTCTTCTTCCTTCTGTGCTTCAGTGTTTGATTTTATTTGCTTTGATTTTTATGAGTCAAAGACATAAGACAGCTTTGGCCATCAAGCCAGATATCAAGGTAAAATGTAAAAAGCACTGCTCTCTGCCCTATTCCTGAGTGACATAAAAAAACCACCATTAACAAAGTGTCTCCTTGCCCATTGTCAGGGGATAGTTTCATATTTTAATAAGGTGACTTCTGTGGTTGCCATTTTACAGAACCTCAATACTCAACTGAAAGTCTCAGGTCTAAGGTCTGTAAAAGTCTGACTGGTAAATATAACACATATTAGTTTCTTCATCCCACACAAATACAAAGAAAACCTAATCTTTGTGTATTTTCAATCTGTTATTGGTTCAAACATGTAATAGTTTATCACTATAGAATAAAATATATAGGTATATTCATGTGTATACAGTGTAAGATATATTTATGTAATTATATCATATACATCATAGAGATTAAATCATTTTCTCTATAGACAGCAAATAAAATGATTAAATCTCTCTCAGATATACAAATTTCAAGGTAAAGGGTATCTTCCCTAGGCCAAGATAAACTGTGAAATCATTGGAATGTAATATCGTTACAATACTTTTTTCATATATGAAATCATTTTATTGCATTTTAAGATGCTTCAACAAGCATAGTTCAATGATTGCATGTCAGGTGAGGTATCATGTGACACCCACATAATCCACTAGTTAATTTCACTTCCCCTGAGGTAGAATTCACTGAGATCGGTAGTCATTTTAGTACAACTTGACCAGGACAAGGATGGGGGTGGAGGCAGAATAAGCCAATTGGCAGTAAGCATTAACTGCTGGCACCCAAGTGCAGACTCTCCTGATACTAACTTGATCGCTGTGAAGGGCCTTTCTCGAGGAATTAATTGACATGTTTAAGGTGATTCTGCTGCTTGAAATCTTAACGTTCTACAGGAGTAAGGAAGTCATTGGTGATCATGGACTCCACATGGTAAGTGGAGACTGAGGAGAAGTGCTCTCATTACTTCAATGAAGAAGACACATGGGAAGATTTGAAGTACATCAATAAATATCACACCTTCAAAATAATTTGGGAGCACTCTAGGAGACTCCATGACTCTGTAATTACTAGACCATAACATTTTAATTAAGGTTCTAATTTGAAAATATGGTTGGCTATTCGCAAGGAGCGCTATGTTTGCTTATTATAATTTACATTAATTAACCTAAAGTAACATTTAAGATTCCTCTAGCAAATAAGCCTAATTATCTGGAAGAAAAGAATGCTAAAAATGGGATCATAGATTAACATAAAATTATTATAAATCCACTAGTGTGGATTATTTAGCCATTAAGTAAATCATCTTATTTATTACTGAACAGCATTTTTGAGTAAATCTCACTTGCTTACAGCAGATGGAAACAGAGGACAAAACTAAGATTGTTCTTTCCTGTACAAATGCATATTTTTCTCAGATGACTGTAGTCACATTGTATGTGTAGGAGGTATAGCTGTGTGAATGTAGTGCATGTTCATAAGTGTGTTCACAGAGACAAGCAAGACCAGAAGACACTAGGTGTCTTTCAGTATTATTCTCTGCCTTATTGCTTTGTGACTCCCTTTTGCTTGCCTTTGGACTTTTCTATTGGGCTAGGGTGGCTGTCCAGTCCATGGATGATGAGGTTATGGGAGCTGAAAGCTATACCTGACCTATTACTTGGGAGATGAAATTTATGGTAAAGTCCTTATGTTTGGGTAACAAACATTCTTAAAGATGGAGACATCTCTTCACACTCTCTTTCTTACTTTTATGAAATTTATTACTATTGTCCATTTAGATTATGTGAAGAGGTAAGATTTGAAAAGGGACTGTGGTTACTCTGTTGGGACATGCACTGACTAACATGACTTTCCACTTCTTGGCCCTGACATTCCCCTGAACTGGGGCATATAAAGTTTGCAATACCAAGGGGCCTCTCTTCCCAGTGATGGCCGACTAGACCATCTTCTGCTACATATGCAGCTAGAGACATGAGATCTGGGGGTACTGGTTAGTTCATATTGTTGTTCCACCTATAGGGTTGCAGACCCCTTCAGCTCCTTGGGTGCTTTCTCTAGCTCCTCCATTGGGGAGCCCTGTGTTCCATCTTATAGATGACTGTGAGCATCCACTTCTGTATTTTCCAAGCACTGGCATAGCCTCATACAAGACAGGTATACCAAGGTCCCTTCATCAAAATCTGCCTGGCATATGCAGTAGTGTCTGGGTTTGATGGCTGATTATAGGATAGATCCCTGGGTGGGGTAGTCTCTGGATAGTCCATCCTTTAGTCTTAGCTCCAAACGTTGTGTCTGTAACTCCTTTCATGGGTATTTTGTTCCCTATTCTAAGGAGGAATGAAGTATCCACCCATTGGTCTTCCTTCTTCTTAATTTTCATGTGTTTTGCAAATTGTATCTTGGGTGTTCTATGTTTCTGGGCTAATATCCACTTATCAGTGAGTGCATATCTAATGACTTCTTTTGTGATTGGGTCACCTCACTAAGGATACTATCCTCCAGATACATCCATTTGTACAAAAATTTCATAAATTCATTGTTGTTAATACCTGAGTAGTACTCCATGGTACAAATGTATGACAATTTCTGTATCCATTCTTCTGTTGAGGGACATCTGGGTTCTTTCCAGCTTCTGGCTATTACAAATAAGGCTGCTATGAACATTTGTTCTATAGAGCATTTGTTCTTATTACCAGTTGGAACTTCTTCTGGGTATAGGCCCAGGAGAGGTATTGCTGGATCTTCCGGTAGTATTTTGTAATGTCCAATAGTCTGAGGAACCTCCAGACTGATGTCCAGAGAGTTTGTATAAGCTTGCAATTCCACCAGCAATGGAGGAGTGTTCCTCTTTCTTCACATCCTTGCCAGCACCTGCTGTCACCTGAATTTTTGAACTTAGCCATTCTGACTGGTGTGAGGTGGAACCTCAAGGTTGTTTTGATTTGCATTTCCCTGATGATTAAGGATCTTGAACATCTTTTCAGGTGCTTCTCAGCCATTTGGTATTCCTCAGTTGAGAATTCTTTGTGTAGCTCTGTATCCCATTTTTTTTTTTTTTTTTTTTTTTTTTTTTTTTTTTTTTGGTTTTTCGAGACAGGGTTTCTCTGTGTAGCCCCGGCTGTCCTGGAACTCACTTTGTAGACCAGGCTGGCCTCGAACTCAGAAATCCACCTGCCTCTGCCTCCCGAGTGCTGTATCCCATTTTTTAATGGAGTTATTTCTATTTCTGGAGTCCAGCTTCTTGAGCTCTTTGTATATATTGGATATTAGTCCCCTATCAGATTTAGGATAGGTAAAAATCCTTTCCCAATCTGTTAGTGGACTTTTTGTCTTATTGACAGTGTCTTTTCCCTTACAGAAGCTTTGCAATTTTATGAGGTCCCATTTGTCAGTTCTTGATCTTACAGTGTGAGCCATTGGTTTCTATTCAGGAAATTTTCCCCTGTGCCCATATCTTTGAGGCTTTTCCCCATTTTCTCCTCTATTAATTTCAGTGTCTCTGGTTTTATGTGGAGGTCTTTGATCCACATAGACTTGAGCTTTGTACAAGGAGATAGGAATGGATCAATTCACATTCTTCTACATGATAACCACCAATTGTGCAAGCACCATTTGTTGAAAATGCTGTCTTTCTTCCACTGGATGGTTTTAGCTCCCTTGTCAAAGATCAAGTGACCATAGGTGTGTGGGTTCATTTCTGGGTCTTCAATTCTAATCCATTGATCTACCTGTCTGTCATTGTACCAGTACCATACAGTTTTTGTCACAATTGCTCTGTAGTAAAGCTTTAGGTCAGGGATGGTGATTCTGCCAGAAGATCTTTTATTGTTGAGAATAGTTTTTGCTATCCTAGGTTTTTCATTATTCCATATGAATTTGCAACTTGCCCTTTCTATCTCAGTGAAGAATTGAGTTGGAATTTTGATGGGGATTGCATTGAATCTGTAGATTGCTTTTGGCAGGATAGCCATTTTTACTATATTAATCCTGCCAATCCATGAGCATAGGAGATCTTTGCATCTTCTGAGATCTTCTTCAATTTCTTTCTTCAGAGACTTGAAGTTCTTATCATACAGATCTTTCACTTGCTTAGTTAGAGTCACACCAAGGTATTTTATATTATTTGTGCCTATTGTGAGGGTGTTGTTTCCCTAATTTCTTTCTCAGTCCATTTGTACTTTGTGTAGAAAAAAGTCATTGATTTGTTTGAATTAATTTTATATCCTGCTACTGAACTTAAGCTGTTTATTACATTTAGGAGTTCTCTGGTGGCATTTTTGGGGTCACTTATATATACTATCATATCATCTGCAAATAGTGATATTGTAACTTCCTCCTTTCCAATTTGTATCCCCTTCATGTACTTTTGTTGGAGAATTGCTCTGGCTAGAATTTTAAGTACTATATTGAATAGGTAGAGAGAAAGTGGGCAGCCTTGTCTAGTCCCTGATTTTAGTGGGATTGCTTGGAGTTTCTTTCCATTTAGTTTGATGTTGGCTACTGGCTTGCTGTACATTGCTTTTATTATGTTTAGGTACTCACATCACTTTCTAATTCATTCTTTTCTAGCTAATGTATTTGTTGAAAATTCAAATATTTTGTTAAATGAAAAACTTTAAACCTAAAAGTTCACTATTTATTTCAAGTAAACTATATCTACACATCTATTTTCCTATGAATTAGAGATGTTAAATAGTAATTTGATTTGTAATGGAGGTTTTCTGGGTATGTAATATGAACAGGTGTTAGCAGACAACTTGTAAGAAGAGACTGCTTAAAGAAAATGCCAAAATAGTTAAGACTTTATGATTCTTTACTTGAGTATTTTCAAAATATCTACACTGAAATTCTTGATTATGTAGAATCATCCTAGTTTGCATATGGAACACAATTCTTTGTTCTTTTGTAAGCACAAATGTTTGAGTACCATTGATAAGTTTATCAAATTAACATTATTTTGTTTTAGGTCAGACCCAGAAGGTTATTTTCTTTAAATACTACTCTTCTCTTATTTTTAATGTAGGACAATTATTTATTGTATTGAACCATTTATTAATCAGATTCATATGCAATTTCATTCAATGTCTTAAAATCAGTGGAAATCATCTTCTGAAATACTTTATTTCCAATAATGTTTATTTCTTATTCTGGAAAAATGCAGACTGAAACTGTCATGTCAGTGCTTACCAAAGTAAATTACTACCTGAAATCCTTGAAAATATGTACCAGATTGTGACTCCTTTGTAGCTATGAAGTTCCTATTGAATAGAGATTTTTGAAAGGCAAAAGTGTAAAGAGCACAGTGGCAGAGAATGTTAAAAATGCACACCTACAGTGAGAGCTCAATTCATTAAAAGTTGTTGTTTTATATATTTATAAGGCTTCTATTGGAAGACAGTTGTATAAACACAACTGTCATATTGCCATGTTTAGCAAGAATTTCTTTGCTGAGACTGCAAGGATAGCTCATGTGAAGAAATTAGGAAAGAGAGCTGAATAGAATTTTTAAGCATTTTGATAGAAGATATTGGCTAATTTTTTGGTTACTGATGATGCTGGTTTTTTTTTCTGGGGGTACCATTTATTCATTAAAGTCAGACAAATGAAGTCTTGGCTTTTTACCACCAGCCTGGCTTGCCATGAGCTGCCCCCCATCGGGGCTCATAGCTCCTGTAGCCTCTTTCCCACTCCAGCCAAGAAAGAGGCAGGACACCCCTAGCATCTGGCCCTGAGTTAGACTGTACACAGCCTAGTGCCTTCTCCCTCTGCTCAACAGCTGCCTGTCCTCCCAACCCACCATCCACAACACTCACGCCTCTGTATATGGTCCAGACCAGAACCCTGGGCTAGCTATGGGCTTGTCACCAGAACCCATCAAGATGACAGTCTGCTAGGAGTTAGAGGAGAATAAGCAAGTCTAGGAATCTCTTACCACTTACATTCACTGTCTGCCTGTTCCAAAAAAACCAACAAGCTTGCAGCAGCCACTTACTGATGATGCTGTTTTATATGAGAATTTTGTTGTTGTTTTGGCTTTAGTGCAGCCTGTATTTGTGTACTGTGAGCATGCATGATCCAGCTGATGTGCAATTCATGTTAGATTAATTCTATATCCTAAACACAAAACAAAGTGTAGTGCCATTAAGTTAAAAGACACATTGTACAGCAAAGTCAACAGAATAGGTGGAACTCTCTGCCATTTTTTCAAACTAAAAGAGATCTCAGTCCAAACTAAATAACTCAAAAAATGTAAAACGTTAAAAAGGTAATATAATCAATAATTGGAAAAATGCCTTGAAAAAGAGCTTTTCAAATGGATTCAAATGATCAATAAATACATGAAACATGTCCAACCATACTTAGGTATAAGTGAAATATAAATCAAAATTCTACTGGAATGTGTTGACATCGATTCAGTTATGGATATCACCAAGGAAAGGCAGACACTGCTGTTGGGAAGTCACTGAGTCAAACAGCTGGAAATTAGGAGTCAAGATGAGCATATGACAGAAATGTCTGAACACCAGTGCTCAGCATCGCCTCAGTACACTTCTGCTGATGAAGTGATAAAGAGATCGTGTACATGTTGCCACACACAATGACATACTTATTATTCAGCCACAAACTCAACTATAACATTTTCTGAGTAATGGATAAATGAAAGAATTATCAGTGCTTGCCTTGTAAACTGGACCTAGAAAGGCTGTTACCACTTGATTTCCTTAATAAGCAAAGGCTCGTTTTAATTATTTAATGATGAATTTCAGAGATCATATTTACGAGAGACGTCGGGAAGCATAGCTGCAGACAGGAAAGAGATAAGTGTTCATATGATCAGATTACATTGTATCCAAATATGAACAGAAAACTACTGGATGCATCATATTGAAAAATTTGTTCATGTCAACAAAACACAGAGAGTAAAGGACATAGATAATATAACAGTAAGAAATATTAATTTTAAAAACTAAAGAACCTACTGAATTTTAATAACTGCTCTCTTTGAGATGGTTCTTTATTAATCTGTTCAATTGTTAACGAATATGAACCAAATATGAGTTAGGTGTTTGTAAATCTCAGTATCTAAGTAGCTGACGCTGTTGTAGTTAAAGGGTTGCCTTGCTTCTATATGGAGATTCTGGTTCACAAGCATGGGAAATAGAAAAATAAACATACAGAAAAAGGGAAGCGGGAAGGAGAAGGGAGAAGAGTGGGAAAGAGGGTGGAATGGAGGGAGGGAGAGAAGGGGGGATAATGGTGGGAGGGACAGAGGGAGGGGCGCTACATATGTTATTACGCTATCCTAACTTATATGTCAAGCACTATGTCAAATTCTAGAATAACAACTGTAAGAGAAGCTCCCTTGCTTTGGGAGACTTATGTCTAATAAATATCTACTTAAAAGCAAATTGGTTTTTTTGAGTTGAAATTTCATTGGTCTGTAAAATATGTCTACATTTAGGACAGAAGAATGGGCTTATGTGAATAGGTGAGTGTGTGTGTATGTGTATGTTTGTGTGTGTGTGTGTGTGTGTCTGTCTGTCTGTCTGCCTGTCTGTCTGTCTTTTTCCTGAATATGACATTCATAGCTATAACTCAGAACTGTAAACATATGGGTTTTTTGTTGTTTTTTGTTTGTTTGTTCTTTGGTTTTTTGTTTGTTTGTGTGTGTTTGTGTATGTGTGTGTGTGTGTGTGTGTGTGTGTGTGTGTTACTCATTCATATAGCTCCTTACTCTTACCATCTTAAGGACATGTTCTATGGCTTAGCAGTTACGGCCAGAGTTGTGCTGAGGAATAGAATTTAAATCAACAGAAAGCTTGAGCATGAATGCCTGTTTCAGCATTAGGAGGCTGCCCTGAGGTCTAGGTACTACCCACAGAAATCCTTCAAGCAGAGTTGGTGCTTGGCAATAGAAACAAAAAACGCAGAAAAACACAACAAAAATAAAACCAAAAAAACAACAAATTTCTTTGCAGAAATGATTTTGTCTTTGCAGCATCTTAAATAAAACACGACAAAATGCCACTTAGTCTAAACCTTAGTCTCACAGGATACACCAGAAACCTCAGAGAGGACAGAACAACACTGTCAGAGCTGAGTGGCTGAGAGCAGTCAGCGGCTATAGCACCGGAGACTGAATTCAGCAATCACAGCACCAGGGATGGATGCTTCCCAGACAGCAATCACTGCATCAGGGATGGATGGTTTCCAGATCTGTATGCCCATTTCACTGGGACCTCTCCCTTCCAGATTTGCTGCTTGGCATCAGTATCACACTGGCACCTCTTCCTGTTTCTATTTATTTTAACTTTTGAGAAATCAAAATTTGTTATATTGCATTTTACTGTATTTTATAATGGAGAAGCAAGAGATGTTATTTTATAGAAAATGAATTACCTCTGTGTGATTGAAGTTGTATTTCCCATCTAGCAAAAATTACTTATCATACATACTTACACAAAAACATTCCACTCTTTTAGCATTCACTGAACATGATTTAACGGTGCTTTGGAAAATACCAGCAATAAAGTTTAAAGAATAGTTTCCTCCATTCTTTTTCAGTTTTTACGGAAATTAATACTGTGCCATGATTTCTCAGAAAAAGTAAAACCTACTTGATTATTGTGAAGTCGGAATACCACAGATAGCTTTTCCTAAGGAATTTATTGGTTTGTAAATTATATTTAGAATAATGAAAGAAAAGATTATTAGAGTATGTACAGGATATATGCAGCTAAAGTGTTTTTAAGCACTTCCCCATGTCATAATGTTGCTCAAGGACATCCCTTGTGGCTACATAGCACATTGTGTTTCATTTGAAAAATCGTGGAACATAAACATATAAAAGTGAAATAAAGTGTGGTGGCACACGCCTTTAGTTCCAGCACTTGGGAGGCAGAGGCAGAGGCAGGTGGATTTCTGAGTTTGAGGCCAGCCTGGTCTACAGAGTGAGCTCCGGGACATCCAGGACTATACAGAGAAACTCTGTATCGACCCCTCCCCCCCCCAAAAAAAGAAATACATATTAAAAGTGAATAAAATTGTGTGAAGTTAACAGTAGAGTTACTAGATGCAGTTAGAGTATGAGGCACATAATTAAACAATTATCTAAGCCTGAAAGGCGTGAAGTATAAAAATTTATGCCCTGTGGTAAAATGAAAATCAGTTGCCAGAAATTCAAGCCCTGCTGCATGTGACTTAAATATAATCTGTCCCAAGTTATTAAATATTTTTTTATTATAAAGGGTCAAGGCTGGTAAACAATAAATGATGTGTCAACCCAAAGACCTTAGGTCCTCCCCTGCTTTGACAATCCACCATGTTAGGCTCAACTCTATCCTTCACAATTTCTGTGTCTCTTCCTGAAAAATTTCTTTCCCCTCAAATCATGTTTCTCAGTGTTCTCAGCCTTCATAGTTAGCCAAAAATCCCGCCAAGTTTACCATAGTTAAAACTAACTCCTTTTACATAGACCTTTAACAAATTTCCTCCTAGTGTTGCTAATATATCATAATGTTTTTAAGACCATTATGATTTTATGAAACCATTTTTCATATTTTTTTTTTACAAAATTGACCTTACTGCAAGAGTTTCACAAGCAAACCTCTATTTTCTGCTAAAATATCAGATGTTGCCATTGGTGGCCACTTCCTCCTGTCCCATTAGGCCCGGAAAACTAAGTGTAATTCCTCACCTGCCCTTTAAAGCAACAGCAAATCCCCCTGAGAACCTCACCTTTTCAGGGAGCACAGCCTGGTAGACTCCCTTCCTTCTGTGGATTAGCCAGTGGTCCTCTCTGCTAGGGAGCTCCAGATACCAAATTACTTTTATTTGTGCCTACCAGGAAGAAAATACCTTTGTGTTACTTTTCTCTGGACTAGGAAGCTCGCAGTGGCGGGTTATAAAGGCTCATTATCATTGTTTGGTCATTAAAAATGCAAGAAAGTATACACATGTATGAAAAGTGAAAAGTTGTATTACAAAATGGGACAGTCTTTTTCACTTGACGATAACTATCAGTATATTGAAATATTGAAATTTAGCTCTTGAAGTAATTTCACATGTTAAAAATAACGTATTATTTCTAAAGGTATTTTTTTAAATGAATCTATTATGCAACAAACTGATCACCCATGATGCTCTGTGGAATGCTGACAGCAATTCAATATTACAAAAGATAGCTCTTGAGCAAATAAACTCTACATGCCCTAGACGTGTTGTAGCCTGACTGCTATGTCATATGTGTCAGTAACAAGCCATCCATGCCTGAGATGACACCTGCCAATCTCCATATACTACGCTTGAACAGGGCATAGTACTCCTGAGACCATTGCTTAAATAAGCAGCAGGCACTCTGAGACCTCAGGGTCTACAAAGAGGATCAAGTAAGTGGCCAAGAAATACAACAGAAAGAAACAAAAGGATTGTAGCACAATGAAGACAGAATGAGAGACTTGAGGAAAGTGAGAAAACGTCTGATGTTGGTAGCTAGTGGTGATGCCACCTGGGACTATGGTGGGGTCCTGGTCTGTGATGGCACCAACGGCTATGTCTGGTTCTATGTCCCTGCAGTGGCCTGGGTCCATTGCCACCACAGGACAGGCAGACATCCCTGGGCTACACTGCCTCCTCTGGAGAACATGTTGCTGTGTGAGAGCTGTGCAGAACTGGCCCCACCCCTCAGCTGGCCATCAAGGGGAGCTCACCCTGGGGCTGGGAGAGCAGGAGGGCTAATTCTGCCCCGACTGGCTGCAGTACTTGGAGCAGAAGACACTGCACCTCACTTGTGCAGCACAGTAGAGCTCGATCTGGATGTGGGGTTTGCTGTTGAGCAGGCAGGCCCCTAGCATGTTAGCATGGGAGAGATGCTCCTACCTCTGGTTTGCTGCTCAGTGACACCTGTGAAGGAATAATTCCCTCTCCTTTTTGTCCTTGCCACCAGAAGCCAGAAGAAGAATTGGTCCAAACTGGGTCATCAGAGCAGGAGAACTGGCACTGCCTGTCACCTGCTGCAGCCCTCAAGAGAGCAGATCATGTATGTCACCTGGTCAGCAGAGTAAAGCTGACCCACATAGAAAGGCCACAGATTAGCTGTGATTAGCTCACCACAGGGTGAGCTTGGAAGAACTGCACCCACAACTTGTTTTCCCTGTGGCATTGTGAGTGAAGTTGGAGATGCCCTGCCCGACCCTTGCTCCTTGTCACCTTGCCCTTTAAACATCCTTGCAAGTAACAGAGCTGGCCCTGCAAGCGATAGAGCTGGTCCTGGGGTTATAAGAGCAGGAAACCTGGTCATGCCCCTTACCTGCTGAAGAGTGGGCCCCGCACAATAGAGCTGGCCCTTGACATGGGGGATACAGGTGAGCTGACCTCTGGGACCTGAAAGGAGGAGAGCCAGAGGGATGATCCATTTAGATACTACGCAAGCCAAGATACAAGACTTTGAACAGACCTGTCTGAAACATCTACATCAATGAACTTCTGGAGTGCATGAATGGACTGCTCCTGCAGATCCAAAGCTGCGGGATCACAATGACAGTGAACCACAGCAGGCTATTCTAGAGGAGTCCCAATGAGCACCCACTATTGATAGAGTAGCAGAGTTAAGTCAAGGAAACTCATACCAGATCAAAGAGTCATGGCAATGAACACTTGCAAGAAAAAAGAAATGGGGACAAAAGACTATTCTGAGGGACACACTGTGATACACTACAGCTTCGACAATGAGATTTTATTTTCTTTGTTGAAGGGGGTGTTACAAGTGTGGGAGCCAGGTATGAGGGGAGAAGAAGATGAGTATGATTGGCTTGCATAATTTGAAATTGACAAAGAATCAATAAAAAGTAATAAACAATCAAACAAACTACCCTTTAAACACGATGCTGTTGCTGATAGGTGCATGATACACTCTTATTTTTGAGAGAATGGAAAGTTAAAGAAGAATAAGAATGGGGATTTAATTCATTTTTCTTCTATTGATTTCTCATTGTTCTTTTGTGAGGATTTGTATGAAGCAGCTTTTTTTAATATGTCCTGAGTTTTGCTAACACAGTCCTCATAGTTGTGTCTGCTTAATATAATAAATCAAATGTTAAAGCCAAATACTCCTGTGCATACAGTAGAAAGATAATATCATGTTTTAGTATATGAAACCGTCCAAGTATAGTCCTGCTAAAGTAGAGAGCCTGTGGAGAGAGGCAACTCCAGGAGCTGCCCCAAGCTGACTTAAAACACACTACATTTTAAGCTATTTCTGTCGTTTTTGGTACCTATCCACAATGAGGTGGAGTCGACCACAGAAATATTTTTAATTTAGAGAGAGCAGCAGAGTGAACACAGCCATTTTCTGCTCAAACCAGAAGAAATATGGCAGCTTCCTCTTTTGTACTTAGTGGAATTTTGGCTACAAACTGAGTTCTGTTCTTCTCTAATGGACTGCAGATTATAGACAAGAAGAAGCCAACTAAAAAGGAAAGCCCAAAAACTCCATGGAAAGCTTATTTCTTGAGACTGATAGTGGAGCCTTACTTTTTAAGCCTCACTAGCCTAGAACTAGGCAAGTGAACTGAAAAGTTCTAGGAATCTCTGTCCTAATGGCTATTATATTAGAACTACATCAGAACCCAAATGTCATCTGAAAGTTTGGTAATGTTCTCTTTTAGCACATTACATTAGGAAAATCTCTCTCTCTCTTTCTCTCTCTCTCTCTCTCTCTCTCTCTCTCTCTCTCTCTCTCTGTCTCTCTGTCTCTCTCTCTCTTTGTTTCTCTCTTCCACCTCTTTATTTTCCCCACTTGATTTTGTACAATATATAATACCTATTTAGCCACTTTTAAATTTTCTTCAAGCCCCCACCCCTGGAAATGAAGGCTATAAAGATCCTCAGTGTGGTGATCATTAGAATGATCCTCATGTGATCATGAGAATCTGTGATCAATCATTCTTTATCATCATAATGAGGTTGGCACGCATCTCCCATCTTTCACCACTCTTCTAAAGTAAGTAAGAAGGGATGAGATGAATTTTTAACTACATACAATTAAGTCATAGGTTCCATAATATATGTTATCAACTCTAGTTATTAAAATGAACATAACCCACATTGCAATCACGTTGCATTTCCTCATGCATTTTCATTGTTACTAATTACTTCAATATTAATTTTTATGAGAATTCTCATATACATTTATCTCTAAGGTCTAAAACTGATGGATAATTTTAGTATACATAGAAAAAAAACCCTCACTTTCAGTGAATAAATGGCACCCTACTATGAACACACACAGGTTTGACTTTCTTCAGTGAACTATGAATTCAGTTATGAATATTATTGAAAATGAACTCTAGATGCATGTTACAAGAAATATTTAATTCTAGTTAACAGTATTTTCTAATATACCTACTATGTGTTTTATTATTATAAAAAGAAACAAGTCAATTAGAGTCTCTATGCACTGCATATCTGTCACAGTAAGGTTATAACATGATAGAGAGTCAATGAAGACTTCTGAAAGCAAAGCAAAATTAGTGGTGGTGAGTTTTAAGAAATCTAAATGTAAAATTCCCAACAAGGTTTACAGAACAAGCTGATTATGAAATGCAGTTATATTTCTCCACTGAAATTCATGAGTACTTATAAAAAGTAAGACTTTTAAAAGACAGAAAAGTGCCTTAGGACATTTCACAACTTGTCATCTGTGAATGTCAAATGAGTGATAATATAAGTTATTTTTCAGAGGTTCTGTAAGTGTCTCAAATGGAAAAATGAACAAAAAGTAAAAGGAACAAAATACTACCTTGTGGAGGTTATTGTAAGTTAAAAGATGATTACACTTCCCTGGTATTAGTAATTGTGCCCTAAAATCCTGCTTATGAGTTTCACTCATTTCAAAGTAAAATAACTCAGACCATGTATAAGACGTAAGTTATACCAGTATAAGACGTAAGTTATACTTATACCAGTATAAGACATAAGTTAACAACTAACTTTATATGTTTTATTTTCTCAGTTATATGAGTGGATAGAAATAGTTTAAGAAATAAGATAAGCTTTCAAATATCTTATTTTCACAGTAAATTTGCTGTGAAATGGTTTATGTATGTGTGGAAATATGTCACAAACATATTATGGTGAATTTTAATAAAGAGTCTTATGCCCATGGGTTTAATTATCCTCATATGATAGTAGGAATGAGCTTAATGTCATATGTGCAATCATGAAAAATACTCCTCTTAGAAATCTTTCAGCACATTGGAACAGTGTAATTATTTTAAAATATCGAACTGCTGAATAGAGAATGAGATTTCATGGCAGTATCAACACCAAAAATGTAATAGGTTGTTTTATAATATATAGAAGCAGAATATTGAGAAATGGCTAATGGCCTTGCTTTATTTTACCATCCACTAGATTATTCCAGAGACAGATATTTTTTATGATGTCATTTAGTTGAACAGTTTCAACTTCTAGTGTTTAATCAAATATTAAATTATATTTAATTTAATTATAACATAGAGCATAGACACCTACATACAGTACAGATATTGTGAAGGGTCACCATATTGTTGGGTTGTTCACTGACAAAAAAAAATAACAATAACAATAATAACAAAACAGAAGCAGCACTAAAAGGTAAAATGAATATGTGCAATCAGGACATTTTGAATGCCATGCTCAATGAAGCAGAGGAGGGTCGCTCCACTAAGCAAATAGTAGATCCATTGTTTACAAATGATGAGTTATATGTTTTTTAAATTATCCCAAAGAAGAACACAACGAATGTGAAATGCATTCCAAACCCAGACATTATTACAGATGACAAGAAATGCGTGCTGACAGGAGCCTGAGATAGCTGTCTCTTGAGAGGCTCTGTCAGTGCCTGACAAATACAGAGGTGAATGCTCACAGTCATTCATTGGACTGAGCACAGGGTCCACAATGAAGGTGCTAGAGAAAGGACCCAAGGAGCTGAAGGGTTTAGCAGCCCCATAGGAGGAACAACAATATCGACCAACCAGACTTCCTCCCCCCTCCCCCACCCAGGGACTAAAATACCAGCCAAACGATACACATGGAGCACCCAAGGCTCCAGCTGCATATGTAGCAGAGGATGGCCTTGTTGGACATCAATGGGAGGAGAGGCCATTGGTCCTGGGAAGGCTCAATACCCCAATGTAGGGGAATTCGAGGGCTGGGAGGTAGGAGTGGGTATGTGTGGCAGGGACACCCTTGTACAAGCAGAAGGAGGGAAAATGAGACAGGGGTGTTCCTGAGGGGAAACCAAGAAAGGGGATAACATTTGAAATGTAAATAAATGAAATATACAATTAAAAAAATAGTGATCTTAAACTTTGACAAAGTCTGGTGAAATTTAACTGTCGGGATAAGTGATTCATGTTGCAGACATTAGTAGGAGATGCTAAGGACATAAGTAAACGTGACAACCCCTCCCCCCCAGGACTGAGAGACAAATCAAATTTGTTATATGAAATGGAGTGTCAAGTTCTCAACTTGCAGCAATGAGTAGTAAAAACTTTGTCAAATAAGTTATCCCAGTTTTATATAATAAAGAACACTCAAAAAAGTTTGAAATGTACAGAGATAGTAAAATAAGAGGCTATACAGAATACCATATTCACATCTAGAGTAATGTAATGAAGATATGCTAATGCATTTGCAATTATGTAATGAGGACACACAATGTTTCTTTAACAAATAAGCATTAAGTGTACCTGTAATATAAAATGTTTTAATTAATCACACAGTTAAGTGATATTCAAAGCAGCATCGGCATACACACCTCATCAGTATAAACAGCTTGTTGTTCCTAACAAGACAAACTTTTCAATGGGTACTATATAATAAATGAAATAAACCAAAGGCTAGGCTAATGGAAAATAAATAACTATAATTAGAGAGAGATATAAGAGTTAAGAGAGAGGGGGAGGGAAAGAGAGAGAGAGAGACTTGAAAGGTACCCATTCTCTTAAACTATAAGAATAAGTACATCTTATTTCTGGTCCAGGTTTCTGAAGGTATCATAGATTATTAATGTTCAAATATATAGTTGATTACAGTTAGTGTTGCATTCTTTAAATAGAATTGGGAATGTCTACCTGTTTATATGAGCAGTTTATCATGTAACCTCTATTCCTTTATACAACATTTCTCTTATATATTATTGTGGCGGTTCAAAAAAAAAAAAAAAAAAAAAAAAACCATGGTCCCCATAGACTCATGGATTTGAACACTTGGTCACCACAGAGTGGCACTCTTAGGATGGGTAGGCTTGTTGGAATAGATGATCCACTAGAGGTAGGCTTTGAGGCATCAGATGCTCAAGTCAGGCCATGCCTCTCTCTCTCCTGCTTCCTTGACCCGTCCAGCAGGTCCAGTTATTCGAGGGTCTCGAGGGGACCTCCTCCTAAGAACTAAATGGGGGGGTAGAGAGGAACGAGGGCCTTGTGCGAATAACGAATAATGACACAGAAACGTTCTGGAATGCATCAAAGCCCCAATGTATTAACCAGGCCCAAGGTTTAAATGTACAAGCAAAAGGGGAAGTGCCTTTCAGCAGGAGGAATGGGGCAGAGGAAATGCACCTCAGCAGGAGGGATGGGGCAGCAGAAATTCTTCTTTTGGTGACTACACGGGGAAGCAGGAACTTGGAGGTATCAGGATACATCTTGAGGTCAGGACATCCGGTGCTGACTTAGGGTTGGAATGATCTGTGGTTGTTCTTGGAGTGGTGGCTCGCTTTTGACCCTCTTTTCTTCTTGGGGGGGAGAGGCCCAATTCAGAGATCAGGACAATAGCGTTGCCTTAATAGCTCCCAACACTTCCTACTGACCCAGTTGTAGACCTCTCAGCTCCTTCTCCAGCAACATGTCTGCCTGTATGCCAATATGCTTCCTGCCATGATGATAGTGGACTAAAGCTCTGAACTGTAAGCATCTCAAATCAAGCATTGTCCTTTATAAGATTTGCCATGGTCATGCTAATAACCCTTCAAAGCAATAGAACCCTAACCAAGGGAGAAGTTGGAACCAGTCACTGGGGTATTTCTATGATAAGCCAAGCCATATTTCTGTTTGGAGAAATAAGGACTTTGAGATTTTGGGTAAGGAAAGAAGTTGAAAGTTTCAAGCAGGGTTTAATGGGCCATATAGGAAGAAGAGGAAAGACAGCGAAGCTTAGAGCAATATAGATTTATGACCACACAATTCAAGAACTGTCTGAGAGAAGGAATATTTTTATGTGACCTAGAGTGTGTTCTTGTGATATTTTGCCAAGGAATTTTGTTGATTTCTGTCCCTGTCCAAAATATCTGCCTAAGGCTAAACTGAAGAGTTATGGATTAACATCTTTGACAAAGGAGATTTTCAGATGGCCTAGTATGGACTGTGTTGCTTAGTTATTAGTGGCTGCTATTGTACAGACTATAATTAAAAAAAAAAAGAAGGAGTGAAAGACCCACAACGTGAGGACTCCCCCACGTTCTGACTCAGGAGAGGCGACACCCCAAAATCACCCACAAGAAACGGTCTTGCTTCAAATTGCAAGAGGATTTTTATTCGAGAGCGTTCTCGGGCCCATGGTCATACACCACGCAGGGGTAGAGGACCATGGCGCCCCTAGTAGCTGTATAAGGGGGTATTTAAAGGAAGAAACCACAACTCAAGGAAGTGGGGAGGGCATTGTTGGAAAAATACCAAAGATACCAGTTAAGAGTCACAAGGAAGTGCAAAGTCACAAGAGTCACAGAGAATACCTGGTAATTGTTCTGGTTAACTCTCAGTTTCTAAGAGCCCCTAACAATAGCACATTTGCATGGCAGTTTCCTGCATTGGTCAGGGTGACTTTCTTTGAATGAACATTCTTTGAACCCAGGAAGCAGGTAGGTGGAGGAAGGAATGTCGCTGCTATCAAGGTATGATTAGCATACCTTGGAGCAATGAGTCACAAAGGTCACATTCCCAAGCCTAGTCCTAAAGGCCTAGAAATTTGTTACTTCTTCAGGAGCAAGCCAAGCAAGGAAAAATATGAAATGTAGTTTTTTTGTTTGTTTGTTTTTTGTTTTTTTTTAAGATTTATTTTATTTGTTATATGTAAGTACATTGTAGCTGTCTTCAGACACTCCAGAAGAGGGCGCCAGATCTCATTACGGATGGTTATGAGCCACCATGTGGTTGCTGGGATTTGAACTCTGGACCTTCGGAAGAGCAGTCGGGTGCTCTTACCCACTGAGCCATCTCACCAGCCCTGAAATGTAGTTTTTAAAGGCACTATGGAATGCAAAGGAATTAAATACCTTTTTTAAAGAACTAAAGAAATGTTTTGGTCCAGGTGTGGTGGCACAGGCCTTTAATCCTAGCACTGGGGAAGTAGAACCCAGTGGATTTTTTGAGTTCAAGGTCAGCATGAACTACAGAGTTAGTTCTCATGCAGCCATGAGAAAGTGAAAGAAAACATCAAAACCAGAAAACTTTAAAAATGTATTTGTTAGAGGGGATCATGTTGCAGCTACAGCAAGCAGGAGAACTTAGCAGCTTCCCCCAGGTGATTCTGGGTTGAGAGTCAAGAATACAAAATAGAGGTTATGGAATCCCTTTTTATGACAAAGTGAAGCAAGTTGGTGAATTATTTTGACAAATGGAGATTCCCTACAGATACTTAAAGAACAGCCAAGTTGCTTTCATATGCAAGTATTTACCAAGGCCTAGTAAATAGGGGGGGTTTTGTGGTATTGCAATATTCATGAGAAGGTCTGCAAGAGCAGATCCCCCTGGTGCTAGCTTTCACAAGGCTCAAAGGTGTAGCCCAAAATTTGACTAAGGTGTGAAATCCTTACCTTTCATTAGGTGACCCTAGGCAGAGCTGTTTTATCTTTACTGTAAATATTACCTGGTTCCTGTAAGTCCTTTTGAAGTCATTCCTCTGTTTTGTGTCAAATAACTTCAATGTACTTTGCTTGCTTACCCCTTTGTTTTCTGTATTATATAGGACTGGTATTCTCTTTGTGACATTACATTCAGATTCAACACACTCTCATGTCTGCATCTGTTTGTCACCCCATTCCCGTGGACTCTATGCCCAAGTGTCCAGGATTGAGGAGGGCCCACTGAGCCTGGTCTTTGGCAGAGTTTGAACTTTTTTTTTCCCTGATGTTCAGTGACTTTTTTATTAGATATTTTCTTCATTTACATTTCAAATGTTATCCTGAAAGTCCCTCCCTCTGCCCTGTTCCCCAACCCACACACTCCTGCCTCCTGGCCCTGGCATTCCCCTGTACTGGGGCATATAATTTTTGCAAGACCAAGGGCCTCTCCTCCCAATGATGGCCAACTAGGCCATCTTCTGCTACATATGCAGCTAGAGACACAAGCTCTAAGGGTACTGGTTAGTTCATATTGTTGTTCCTCTTATAGGGTTGCAGACCCCTTCATCTCCTTGGGTAATTTCTCCTCCATTGGGGGCCCTGTGTTCCATCCAACAGACAGAAGGAAGGACCATCCAGAGATTGCCCCACCTGCAGATCCATCCCATAAACAGCCACTAAACCCAGACACTTTTCCATATACTAGCAAGATTTTGCTGTCAGGACCCTGATATAGCTGTCTCTTGTGAGGCTATGCCAGTGAATGGCAAATACAGAAGTGGATGCTGACAATCATCTATTGGAGTTCAGACTTTTAACAAGGTTGAGAATGTTACAGACTATGAAAACTTTTGACAGTGAACTGATTGCATTTTTGCCTTGAGATGGTTAAGAGGCTGTGGGGCAGGGAATGGAAGGTAATGGTTTGAATTAGAATGTCCAACTTTGATTCATAGATTTAAATGATTGGTCTCTAGGGAATGATATTATTGTTGTGTCTTATTGTGGCCTTGTTGGAGAAAGTGTGTAAGTGGGTTTGGTTATGAAGTTTTAAATGCCAGATCCTTTTTCTCTCTTGGTCTCTTGGTCTCTCTGTCTCTGCCTCTCTCTGTCTCTCTTTCTCTCTGTCTCTGTCTCTGTCTCTCTCTCTCTCTTTCTCTTTCTCTCTGTGTGTGTGTGTCTTCCTTCTGCCTGATCCAGATGTTCTCCAGTGACATTTTTGCTTGCATACCATTATGCTTCCTGCCATGTTGAAAATGAACTAAAACTTTGAACTGTAAGCCAGTCCCAGTAAAATGTTTTCTTTTATAAAAGTTGCCTTGGTCATGGTATCCTTTCACACGAATAAAATTCTAACTAAGACAAATGCTTTGGACCCAGAACTTGGCATTATTAGTGCTTTCCCTCAAAACCCTCATCAAGATTAAGATTATAGGGATTACCATTTCCTGTTTCCATTCTGCTGTTAAGGCTTTAGACATGATTACAATTCACACAAAAGAGGACCCTTTTTAATAATGATAGGATCTTTCCCACTTCTAAACCCCTTTATGCAATGAGTGGGGGAATCAATGAGACCATTAAAACTGTCACTGGCTTTGACAGCACCATTAGTTATGATGCTTCCTGTTAGGCAGCAGAAGCATAAAATGATAAACTTACATGAAATGAGAACTAACGAATCTGTTTTCCCTCATTTACATGTGCATATTGTGTTTTATTTTCTTTCACTTGTTTTTATATTTTAAAGAACATTAATGAGGATATACAATATGCTTGAATTGCTGTGGGTAATTCCTTTATTTCTGTTGTCTTGACTCTAAAGATCTCGGCATAACAATTGTTCATTATTTATTCCCAATGTATTACATAAGAAATGTGAAAGTAGATTGCGAATGTACAAGCAACATGTGTACTCTTAAACGGAGCTATAAATTAAGCTGTAATTAATAGGTAGTTTTGTTTTCTTTTACTCTCTTAACTGTGTTCCCTGGATATTCAGTCATTAGATCAAATTAGCTGAAGTTTTGAGAAGTCATTAAATATACTTACTTCTACTCTCTTTGATTTAGAGTTGATTTAATTTGCCCATTATTTTTCAAGTTGTTGTTTGAGGTGTAAAATCAAGAATATAAAATTTATAATGGCAAATTTTGTCTTTGTTGGTCCCTTTTAAAATAGGCAGACACGTGGTATGTTAAGTCCAAATTAGAAACTTTCGTCACTCATAATTTTACATTAACACAATCTCTCTCTCTATATATATATATATAGATTCTATCTATCTATCTATCTATCTATCTATCTATCTATCTATCTATCTATCTATATTTATTTAGAGCAACTCTATCACAACTTTTCCCTTGATTGGATACCCTCTGGCTAAGTAATTTTCTCCATTCAGTCCAGCCTCTCTCTTGTATCAGCACTAGACACACTCTCAATTGCCCTCCTCAATAGAACTATAACTACATTTTTGTGTAACATAATTGTCACATTAATCCTATATTAATATTTTCATTTGTAGTTTTTTTATGTATGCTTTCCCTTTACACATAAATATAGCATACCATGAAACTAAAGCTACTGAGTACATAATTCACCTGTGTCTCACATATTAATATCAATACCAGTGTTATTAGCTGTGTTTAGCTATATGCCATAAAAAATAAGCATACACACACACACACACACACACACACACACACACACACACAGAGAGAGAGAGAGAGAGAGAAAGAAAAGTATGATTGTCCTTAGAAATTAGCATATAACCACTGTGTGGTATAACACATAAAACACAGAGACATTTGTGCTACCCTGCATATTTACCTGAGCTTAGAATCCATCTTCATTTAGAACTGTGCATCTGTATAGCCTTATTACCTTTTATAGTTGTAAGATGCACCTTGGGTAAAGATGTACAAAATGTGTTTGAAATTACTATGAAAGCCATGTAAACAATGTATAACATTATGGAAGGTGGCTCAAACGTTTTGCCAGAGTTTGAGAAATTTGTGCTGCTTTACAGCAAAAAGGGCAAAGGAGAGAAATAAAAACAAATGAAGTGGGAGTAGTGGGTTATAGCAAAATAATAAAAGGTTCATAACAGTGTTTAATTTCTTACTTTATGTTAAGAGATATATTTCTGAGTTGTACATGTTCTCACATTCAGCCCTGCAACAAATTTCAATTTCATTTTCTAGGTCTGGGCTTTCTCATGTGCATATAGTGGTATGGTCATTGTTCAGAATTACTGATGTTGTTAGTTTAAGAAAATTGAAGATGAGAGATTGAGGATTCATGAGAAATGAATTTTCATGACACTAACATTAGAGAAACTCATAGTCGCTGTTTTACCCTGGAATTTTTGCTTCAACAATTTTTTTTTTACATTTTTACTTTTTTTATTATAATTACGTAACACTGGGTTATCTATTTGTGGTGTCATTCACATTACCAGAAGCTCCATGTGTAAACCTCTTCTATTTTTATCTGACAATAAGTTATCCTTACCTTAATTGGCATTTACAGTTAGCATTCTGGTGGGAAAACCAGGTAATGAGGCTCTCACCTAGGAAGGGTGCCAAATAACAATGTATTGAACTGTCACAATATGTTTGAAACCTTTAAAAAAAGACATAAAGAGAACCTTTGTACATTAAGAAAAATGTACTTATAGCCAATAACAATTTTACTAATTGCTCATCTGTGAAACACATTTCCAGAAGCTAATAGTTCCTTACAAGTAAAAAATGGTGTTTGTTTTATGTTTTCATTTATTTTGTTGCTGATTTAGTCATCTTTGCCCTTGGGTGATCCCTGTATAATCTTGGATCATTCATGCTTTGAACAGCATGAGCCTATTTGCCTCTGATACCTCTTCTCCTATTTGAAAAACTGCAGAAACCATTTGAGTGTTCAGAATGATTACATTTTCCCTAACTTGGGATGCTAGGTAATTTAAAATTTTAGTATTGGAAATGGAATGGAAGAAGGCTGCTCTACTCTCAAACAAAGGACCAAATAAAATAAGTAATTTTAGCATTTGATGATTCTAATTTTGTTTCATAGCACTGTGCACTCGAAGATGTCAAGTAAAGGATTATGATCGTCTGATATTAATCATGACTATTTTTTCATTCAATTATGTGTTCTCTTAATGTGTGTGTGTGGGGGGGGCATTGCATTCCTATAATAATTATTATGAATTTAACTTTTGGTCTGTAAAGATAAGCAAATTTGATGAAAGCAAAGACTTACAGATTTGTTTTTAATTTCTTCTCAGTCCCTTGGATTAGTACCATTGGAACAAGGAGCCTGGGTTTTCCCACTGGTTAAGAATGACCAAATATAGTGAAGTCAAAACCCTGTGATCATAAATATTTGATGCTTCTGGTTCACTCAACTTACTGCACATTGAGAAGGATACTGGTGAACATCAGCGTGTATCATGGCGGATTTGAAAGATAAACATTTTGAAAGTATAACGTAAAAACAAAATTTTAGGCCTTAAGGCCCAGGCTTGAGAATGTGACCTCTGTGACTCAATGCTCCAAGGTATGCTAATCATAAAACAGATAGGGACATTCCTCCACCCGCCTGCTTCCTGGGTTCAAAGAGTGTTCATTCAAAGAAAGTCACCCTGACCATTGCCTGAACCTGCTATGCAAATCTGCTATTGTTAGGGGCTCTTAGAAACTGTCTTGAGAGATAACTTGTACAATTACCAGGTATTCCTTGTGACTCTTGTGACTTTGCACTTCCTTGGGACTCTTAACTGGTATCTTTGTTATTTTCTAACAATGCCCTCCCCACTTCCTTGAGTTGGTGTTTCTTCCTTTAAATACCCCCTTACCCAGCTACTCAGGGCGCCACAGTCCTCTACCCCTGCGTGGTGTATGACCGTGGGCCCGAGAGCACTCTTGAATAAAAGTCCTCTTGCAGTTTGCAGCAAGACTGTTTCTTGTGTGATTTGGGGTATCGCCTCTCCTGAGTCAGAACGTGGGGGAGTCCTCACGTTGTGGGTCTTTCAGAATCAGGAAATTAACTTCTTTAAAATTATACCAATTATAAAGCACAATGGCTAGTTTAGAAATGATCTAAACTCTAAATGCATTAATTGCTTCCTTAAAGTTAGTCTTTTAGTTAATGTCCTATTGCTCTGAATAGATGTCATGACCATGGTAACACTCATAATGAAAAACATTTAATTGTGGCTGACTTACAATTCAGTGATTTAGTTCACTATTATCATGATGGAAAGCATAGAGATGAGCAGGCAGATATGGTGATTGAGAAGTAGCTGAGAGTCCTATATCTAGACAGGCATGCAGCAGGAAGAGAGACGCTGGACCTTGCTTGAACACTTGAAACCTTAGAGATCTCCCTTAGGGACACATTTCCTCTACTTCTAATAAGGCAACACCTACTCCAAGAAGGCCACACCTACTCCACCACAGCCACACATTCTAATAGTCCTACTCCTATGAGCCTACAGCAGCCATTTTTTGAAACCACCACAGTTATTCAATCTTTAGTTTTTGTTTTAATTCCTTTACTGTTGCTGCTATAAAGAACCATGACAAAGGTAATTTATGGGAGGGGGCCTCTATATTGGTTTGTTTCCAGAGGAAAAAAAGATTCCCTCACAACAGGGAAACACAGCAGAAGGAAAATATAGCACCTTTTGTAGCTAAGACCTGAAGTCCTGAGCCACAAGCAGAAAGAAGACAGAGGCATTTGAGAAGGATTCAAGGCTTTGAAACCTCAAAACCCATCACTCCAGTGACCTATGTCTTCTATTAAACCATACCTCCTGAACTGAGCCACACAGTGCTATTAATTGGGAACTAATTATTCATCTGAGCCTAAAGGGAATGTTCACATTCAAAACCTCATATTTTTCTTTATTCCAGATGGTTTTTTTTCTTAAAATTTCATTTTATTTTTTCATCATTTTGTGTTGAGGATATGTAGTACATGTGTACCTAAGTGTGCACCTGTATGTGTATGTAGAGGATAGAGCTTATGGTGGGTTTCTTTCCTCTTATTTTTGCAGATTGCATCTGTTAGTGAAGTCAAATTCACCAAATGGATAGACTTAGCAGTGTTCAGCTTCCAGGGATGCCAAATATTTGCTCTCACACCCTCTGGTTTACTGTTCCAAAATGATACATGCATGTCTGACTATAAGAGGGCATGGGATTGGAAAGGGCCACATTATGGGTGCTCTCAGATGAGTACCAGCTGAGCCATCTCCCAAGCACTGCAAAGTAGTTCACAAGTTATGAAAGTTAGTGAAAATATGTGTGGAAGATAAAACCTGTGATGGAAAATGTACAATAGACTTGAATTAAAACATAACAGACTGGATGAATATCAATCCTTTAATACATATATCTCCAAGAAGTGTCGGTGTCAAGAAAGACAATTCAAAATTAGTTTTCAGTAATAATGTGAGAAGAAATTATAATATAAAGACATATATTTAATATACTTATTCACCAAAAATAAAAGTATTTGGCTCAAGTAAAATGAAAACAAACTAAAATATAGTTATGAGTACTGGAGATAATACAGAAAACACAGAAATCATCTATGTATCATATAAAGGTGTAATGTTTGCTAACTTCAAAAATTTGTACTTAAGGTCTTGAGGTTAATTTACAGCAAAACTACCACCTGACCATTGTAATTTCCCTTGCATGCTTGGCATGGAACATGTCTTATCATTTCCTTTAGCATATGGAAATTAAAATAATTCATGTGCTATTTTGGGTACCAAAATATGAAGAAAGTGAGTTTAATTTATTAATGTCAGTAAATAAGTGATCACTTTTCCAACTACTCATTAATTCATTATCTTATATATACGTCTTCAACCTCATAATCCATAGAACCCATTGAAAGATCATAATGTCTGACAAAGAGCTTATTGAGAACTGAGTCAAACTCTTTCTGTTTGATATCAGTATATTAATGTCTCCTACTCTCTGTGCTATTTTAAAGACTTTACACTTGCTGGTATAGCAAAGTAAACTGGAGCATAGTTTGTTAAATGACTTTGGAAATGTTTATATATTATTCTATATGTAACAAAATATCAAGACCATCAACATACTTATTGACTAGAGTTAAAATTTTAAAGGGAAGATAGATCAAGAATCAATATTACTACTACAACTACTACTACTACTTTTACTACTACTACTACTACTAATAATAATACTGAACCAATTCCTAGATTACCATCTAGTCCGATTATCATTAGGAGAGGCTTTACTCAGCGATGGATGAGAACAGGTGCAGAAACATCAGGCAGAGCTTGGGAAGTACCATTGAAGAGGAAGTAGCTAAGTTTTTCTCTATCTTATAAAGACATTTACTTAGTAACTATATAATTGTTTTCATCATCAATAATGTTCAACATACAGATTTTTATTACCCATTGCTTGTTATTGTATAAATCTCTGATTGTTATTACACTTTGTTAAAAAACACAGTGATTTTAACTTCATTATTTTTTTTCTTATGCTTTTTAAATTTCATTTACTTTACATCCTGCCTGCAGCTTTTCCTCCCTTGTCTCCTCTGTTGATTATGTTCTTACCTTGGTGTTTAGTCATCTGAGTTTGGGATGATTATAGGTCTGTGTTTTTAGTTTTTTGTTTTTTGAGTTTTTCATTGTTAGATGTGTGTTTCCTCTTTGGTCTTCTGATCTTTGTGGCCCAGATTTCTGGTGGCCTATTTGACCTCCTAAACACTAGTGAGTCTCTGACCAGTTTTGAACTTTGATTTCTGCGATCTTGTTTGGCTTTTGAGGAAACAGACCATCTCTGTTGTTCTGACTGGTGTGACCTACACCTGAGCACATGGAGTCTACCTTAGTTGGGGGTGGGAGTTGGCCATCGTGTTGGGGTGAGGTCTATTACTTCTCACTATTGAGATAGTTTATATTGTTGTATATTATAATATATTAATAGCTTTTTTTTCTGTTTTCTTTCATCTCCTTGCCTGCTTCCTTGGGTCTTCTTTGCTCCATCTCTCTCTTCCTCTTTGCCATCTCTTTCTGCTCCTGAGGCAGTTTTTTTGTGTATCTAAGGCTGGTCTCCAAGTCACTATGAAGTCATGGCTAAAACTGAACATGTTTTTTTCCAGTAATGCTTGCATTAGAGTAGTGTATCACCCTCAAATGAAAGTTTGTATGGTACTAGAGATAAATCATGTAGCTCTTATCATATTAGGTAAGCAATCTAGCTTCAATTACATACCAGTTTATCTTCTTCTTTTCATCACAATGGATCATCATATCTATCATATGACTATTATTAACATATTTATACTTATTATCTGTGGTTTCACATTACTCTTTTTATTCAATAGATTATTATTCATGATTGTTACAACAAAGATCATTTCTCTACCACCTATGGCATCTTTCTGTCACTGATTTGGCTGTCTTTCTTTTACACATTATGTGTGTGTGTGTGTGTGTGTGTGTGTGTATGTATGAATGTTTGTGTGTGTACATGCATTGTATGATATATAAGTTGAAGTCAGAAAACATTTTGGAGCAATCAATTCTTTCTTTCTACATTTGTGTATTCCTGGGATTGAACTAAAGTTGTCAGGCTTGGTAGGAATTGCTTTAGCCCAATGTGTCATCTTATTGGTCTGTCTCCCTGTGTTTGGAATGTGTTTCTTCTACTATTGGGATAAATCCCATCCCCAGGCTATCACCAGGGTGGAGGACATGTCATCATTATGTTATACTCAAATATTTTTGGATATGTAGACATCCACTGAAGTTTAGTGAACATTCCAGGCACTACACTTTTAGAGATAACTTTAATTGGTCTTTGAACATTTAAATAAAAGATACAGAGTTGGACATATGTTCCAGGTGAATTCTGGGTTGAGAGGGGAGCAGCAGGATATAGATGATAGGAATAGGAAATGAAATATAGGGAGGAGGGTTTCAACTAGGAAAGGAATAAAGAGGCTAAGATATGAAGAGAAGGAGGAAATGGGCACACAGACACACACACTTACACACACACACACACACACACACACACACACATACACACAAACCCAAGGATATTTGATACAGTGTGAAGTAAACATATTATTTTATATTCACCTAAAATTATACCCAGTATTTAGGTATAAACAAAATATATGTAGACATCCACTGAAGTTTAGTGAACATTCCAGGCACTACACTTTTAGAGATAACTTTAATTGGTCTTTGAACATTTAAATAAAAGATACAGAGTTGGACATATGTTCCAGGTGAATTCTGGGTTGAGAGGGGAGCAGCAGGATATAGATGATAGGAATAGGAAATGAAATATAGGGAGGAGGGTTTCAACTAGGAAAGGAATAAAGAGGCTAAGATATGAAGAGAAGGAGGAAATGGGCACACAGACACACACACTTACACACACACACATACACACAAACCCAAGGATATTTGATACAGTGTGAAGTAAACATATTATTTTATATTCACCTAAAATTATACCCAGTATTTAGGTATAAACAAAGTATGACTCTGGCTGAAATGTCTTCCACTAAGATGATTAACTAATACGATTCCCAGTGCTATGGATGAGAAAGCTTTTGGAGGGTAGTCCAAGTGACTCTGAAAAAATATAGGCTACCTCTATTACTCATAATTGATTCTCAGAGTTTGAGGCTAAAAGACCCTATTGCTCAAGACACAGAATACTTAGAGTACAGGATCTTCATGATTTGAAATGAATCTAACATGAAAGCCTCCTTCCTGTGGTCTAGCTTGCATAGTAACAGAAAATACAACACAAGCTGCCAAGAGAGGAAAACAGTCTATAGTTCTACCTAGCTATGACTATTATGAACCACAACAATGACAAGTTATGGCATGATGTTCCTACTGGCACAATAGTGGCTCTCACATGTTGCCAATAACAAACAGATATTTAATTGGATTTGTGAACCACTCAACATGAGGAAATCATGCCTAGGGTTGGAAATATAGCCAACCCACTGTGGCTAGTGGGGACCTTGATCTTAGAAGAGAATCTGCTACTATGGCTTTTCTAGAACAGTATAAGTTCTAATACCATCAAAGTTTTATCTCATAGCATAGATAATTGTAGTTTTTCTTCCATCTCAAAGAAGCTTGTCTCTACAGCAGAGGTTCTTCGTTTTACCCTGTGGGTTGTGACACTTTCACAGGTTCATTAAAGATCTTTTGAGAGGAGATATTTATTTACAATATGACACATAACAGTGGCAAAGCTACAGTTATGAAGTAGTAATAAAAGTAATTTCATGGTTGGGGGGTCACCACAAAAATGAGTTATTAAAGGATTGTGGGATTAGGAAGGTTGAGAACCACTGCTCTATAGAAATGGGACATTACAAAAAAACCACAGTGGCACAAAATATAGAGATAAAGAGATAGCTGAGAGATCCTGTATGAATGGCTTGTGGTATGATTTTTAATTATTTCACCTTTTATTTACTTAGAGGCAATTGAGATGATTTCAGTAAAATAAATTCCTTAAAAATATGCTTGTGAGAAGCTAACAGCTTCTGGGACAGGCAGGAGCCACAGAACTTCTGTGGCAGACACTGTTTCGCACTCCAGACATCCTGGAACCTTCCCTGCCAGAGGAGAGGTGTCTGCCCAGCCCAAGAGTGCTTTACCAGAGCATCCACAGGAGCCATCTTCCTTCCAGGATCCCACCAGTCTAGTCTGCACAGAGGAGAGTGTGGACTACAGAAGCTAAGAGCTTCTGGGACAGGCTGGGTTTTGGCCTTCATCTTCTGCCAGGAGTCAAATCCAATCAATAGATATCTGTGCACCTTCTTTGCAAGAGTAGACCTTGTCTGCAGAGAGTGCTCTAACCACTGAAACTCAGGAGAGAGCTAGTCTCCCAGGTCTCCTGGTAGAGGCTAACAGAATCACTAAAGGAACAAACTCTAACCAGAGACAACTATAACAACTGACTCCAGAGATTACCAGATGGCGAAAGGCAAACATAAGAATCTTACTAACACAAACCAAGACCACTCACCATCATCAAAATGCAGCACTCCCACCTTACCCAGTCCTGTGCACCACAACACACCCAAAAATCTAGACTCAGATTCAAGAGCATATCTCATGATGATGGTAGAGGACATCAAAAAGGAAGTTAATAACTCACTTAAAGAAATAGAGAACAATGCTAAAGAGTTACAAGTCCTTAAAGAAAAAGAGGAATACACATCCAAACAGGTGATGGAAATGAAAATAACTCATACTAGACCTAAAAAGGGAAGTGGACACAATACAGACAACCCAAAGTGAGGCAAAGCTGGAGATTGAAACCCTAGAAAAGAAATCTGGAACCATAGATGCGAGCGTCAACAACAGAAAACAAGAGATGGAAGAGAGAATCTAAGGTGCAGAAGATTCCATAGAGTACATCACACAACAATCAAAGAAAATGCAAAATGCAAAAAGATCCTAACTCAAAACATCCAGGAAATACAGGACACAATGAGAAGACCAAACCTACCTATAATAAGAGTAGATACGAATGAAGATTTTCAACTCAAAGGGCCAGCAAATATCTTCAACAAAATTATAGAAGAAAACTTCCAAAACCTAAAGAAAGAGATGCTCATGAACATAAAAGAAGCCTACAGAACTCCAAATAGACTGGACCAGAAAAGAAATCACCCCCTACACATAATAATCAGAACAACAAATGCACTAAATAAAGATAGAATATTAAAAGCAGTAAGGGAAAAAGGTCAAGTAACATATAAAGGCAGGCCTATCAGAATTACACCAGATTTTTCACCAGAGACTATGAGACTATGAAAGCCAGAAGATCCTGGACAGATGTTATACAGACACTAAGAGAACACAAATTCCAGTCCAGGCTATTATACCCAGCCAAACTTTCAATGACCATAGATGGAGAAAACAAAGTATTCCATGACAAAACCAAATTCACACATTATCTTTCCACGAATCCAGCCCTTCAAAGGATAATAACAGAAAACAAACAAACAAACAAAAAAACAATACAAGGACAGAATCCACGTCTTAGAAAAAGCAAGAAAGTAGTCCTTCAAAAATCCTAAAAAGACAGCCAGAAGAACAGAATGCCAACATTAACAACAAAAGTAATAGAAAGCAACAATTACTTTTCCTTAATATCCTCTTAATATCAATGGAATAAACTCCCCAATAAAAAGACATAGACTAACAGACTGGCTACACAAAAGGATCCAACATTCTGCGGCTTACAGAAAACCCATCTCAGGGAAAAAGACAGACACTACCTCAGAATGAAAGGCTGGAAAACAATTTTCCAAGCAAATGGTCTGAAGAAAAAAGCTGGAGTAGCCATTCTAATATCTAATAAAATAGACTTCCCATCCAAAGTCATCAAAATTACAAGGTGTGGCACTTCAAACTCATCAAAGGTAAAATCTTCCAAGAGGAACTCTCAATTCTGAATATCTATGCTCCAAATACAAGGGCAGCCACATTCATTAAAGAAACTTTAGTAAAGCTCAAAGCACACATTGCACAACACACAATAATAGTGGGGGCCTTCAATACACCACTTTCATCAATGGACAAATCATGGAAACAGAAACTAAACAGGACACAGTGAAACTAACAGAACTTATGAAACAAATGTATCTAACAGATATCTAGAGAACATTTTAGCCTAAAACAAAAGGATATACCTTCTTCTCAGCACCCTCATGGTACCATCTCCAAAACTGACCGTATAATTGGTCACAAAACAGGCCTCAACAGATACAAAAAATATTGAAATTGTTTCATGCATCTTATCAGATCATGACGGACTAAGGCTGATCTTCAATAACAACATAAATAATAGAAAGAAATGATAGAAATAATTCACATGGAAACTGAACAACACTCTTCTCAATGATACCTCGGTCAAGGAAGGAATAAAGAAAGAAATTAAGGACTTTTTAGAGTTTAATGAAAATGAAGCCACAACATAAACAAACTTATGGGACACAATGAAAGCATTTTTAAGAGAAAAACTCATAACTCTGAGTGCCTCCAAAAAGAAACTAGAGAAAGCACACACTAGCAGCTTTACAACACACCTAAAAGCTCTAGAAAAAAAAGGAAGCAAATTCACCCAAGAGGAGTAGACGGCAGGAAGTATTCAAACTCAGGGGCAAAATCAACCAAGTGGAAACAAGAAGAACTATTCAAAGAATCAACCAAAGGAGGAGCTGGTTGTTTGAGAAAATCAACAAGATAGATAAACCCTTAGCTTGAGTCACTAAAGGGCCCAGGAACAGCATCCTAATTAACAAAATCAGAAATGAAAAGGGAGACATAACAACAGATCCTGAGGAAATCCAAAAAAACCATCAGATCCTTCTACAAAAGGCTATACTCAACAAACCTTGAGAACCTGGATGAAATAAACAAATTTCTAGACAGATATCAGGTACAAAAGTTAAATCAGGATCAGGTTAATGATCTAAACAGTGCTATATCCCCTAAAGAAATAGAAGCAGTCATTAATAGTCTCCCAACCAAATAAAGCCCAGGACCAGATGGGTTTAGTGCAGAGTTCTATTAGACCTTCACAGAAGATCTAAATCCAGTTCATCACAAACTATTCCACAAAATAGAAGCAGAATGTACTCTACCCAACTCATTCTATGAAGCCACAATTACTCTAATATCTAAACCACAGAAATACCCAACAAAGATAGAGAACTTCAGACCAATTTCCTTTATGAATATCAATGCAAAAATTCTCAATAAAATTCTCGCTAACTGAATCCAAGAACACATCAAAACAATTATCCATCCTGACCATGTAGGTTTCATTCCAGGGATGAAGGGATGTTTTAATATACGGAAATCCATCAATGTAATACATTATATTTATAAGAAAAAAAACCCTCAAAGACAAAAACCACATGATCCTTAGATGCTGAGAAAGCATTTGACAAAATCCAACACCCATTAATGATAAAAGTCTTGGAAAAATCAGGAATTCAAGCCCATACCTAAACATGATAAAAGCAATCTACTGCCAACCAGTAGCCAACATCAAAGTAAATGGTGAGAAGCTGGAAGCAATCCCACTAAAAATAAGAACTAGACAAGGCTGCCCACTTTCTCCCTACTTATTCAACATTGTACTTGAAGTCCTAGCCTGAGCAACCGACAACAAAAGGAGATCAAGGGGATACAAACTGGAAAGGAAGAAGTCAAAATATCACTTTTTGAGATGATATGATAGTATATATAAGTGACCCTAAAAATTCCAGCAGAGAACTTCTAAACCGGATAAACAGTTTCACTGAAGTAGCTGGATATAAAATTAAAGCTAACAAGTCAATGGCCTTTCTCTACACAAAGGATAAACAGGCTGAGAAAGAAATTAGGGAAACAACACCCTTGTCAATAGTTACAAATAATATAAAATACCTTGGCATCTCTCTAACTAAGGAAGTGAAAGATCTGTATGATAAGAACTTCAAGTCTCTACAGAAAGAAATTAAAGAAGATCTCAGAAGATGGAAAGATCTCCCATGTTCATGGATTGGCAAGACCAATACAGTAAAAATGGCTATCTTGCCAACAGCAATCTACAGATTCAATGCAATCCCCATCAAAATTCCAACTCAATTCTTCAATGAATTGGAAATGGCAATTTGCAAATTCATCTGGAATAACAAAAACCTAGGATAGCAAAAATTCTTCTCAAGGATAAAAGAACCTTTGGTGAATTCACCATGCCTGACCTAAAGCTGGACTACAGAGAAATTGTGATAAAAACTGCATGGTACTGGTATAGTGACAGACAAGTAGACCAGTGGAATAGAATTGAAGACTCAGAAATGAACCGACACACCTATGGCCACTTGATCTTTGACAAGGGAGCTAAAGCCATCCAATGGTGGCACAACTGGTGGTTATCATGTAGAACAATGAGAATTGATCCATTCCTTTCTCCTTGTACTAAGGTCAAATCTAAGTGGATTAAGAAACTCCACATAAAACCAGAGACACTGAAACTTATAGAGGAGAAAGTGGGGAAAAGCCTCAAAGATTTGGTCACAGGGGAAAAATTCCTGAATAGAACAGCAATGGCTTGTGCTGTAAGATTGAGAATCGACAAATAGGACCTCATAAAATTGCAAAGCTTCTGTAAGGCAAAAGACACAGTCAATAAGACAAAAAGGCCACCAAGAGATTGGGAAAGGATCTTTACCTATCCTAAATCAAATAGGGGACTAATGTCCAATATATATAAAGAACCCAGGAAGGTGGACTCCAGAAAATCAAATAACACCATTAAAAATGTGGCTCAGAGCTAAACAAAGAATTCTCACCTGAGAAATACTGAATGGCTGAGAAGCACCTGGAAAAATGTTCAACATCCTTAATCATCAGGGAAATGCAAATTAAAACAACCCTGAAATTCCACCTCACACCAGTCAGAATGGCTAAGATCAAAAATTCAGGTGACAGGAGATACTGGCCAGGATGTGGAGAAAGAGGAACAGTCCTCCATTGTTGGTGGGATTGTAAGCTTGTACAACTACTCTGGAAATCAGTCTGGCATTTCAAAAAATTAGACAGAGTACTACCGGAGGATCCAGCAATACATCTCCCGGGCATATATCCAGAAGATGTTCCAACTGGTAAGAAAGATGCATGCTCTACTATGTTCATAACAACCTTATTTATAATAGCCAGAAGCTGAAAAGAACCCAGATGCCCTTCAACAGAAGAATGGATATAGAAAATATGGTACATTTACACAATGGAGTACTACTCAGCTATTAAAAAGAATGAATTTATGAAATTCCTAGGCAAATGGATGGACCTGGAGGGCATCATCCTGAGTGAGGTAACCCAATCACCAAAGAACTCACATGATATGTACTCACTTATAAGTAGATATTAGCGCAGAAACTTAGAATACCCAAGGTATAAGATACAATTTGTGAAACACATGAAGCTTGGGAAGAAGGAAGACAAAGGTGTGGATATGTTGCCCCTTTCTTGGAATTGGGAACAAGGCACCATGGAAGGAGCTACAGAGAGAGTTTGGAGCTGAGATGAAAGGATGGCCCATCTAGAGACTTCCATACCCCGGGGTCCATCCCATAATCAGCCTCCAAACGCTGACACCATTGCATACACTAGCAAGATTTTGCTGAAAGGACCCAGATATAGCTGTCTCTTGTTACACTATGCCAGGGCCTAGCAAACACAGAGGTGGATGCGCACAGTCAGCTATTGGATGGATCACAGGGCCCCTAATGGAGGAGCTGGAGGAAGGACCCAGAGAGCTGTGGGTATCTGCAACCCTATAGGTGGAACAACATGAATGAACCAGTACCTCCCCCCTGCCTGCCCCCCCCCCCCCCCCCCCGAGCTCGTGTCTCTAGGTTCATATGTACCAGAAGATGGCCTGGTTGGCCATCTGTGTAAAGAGAGGCCCATTGGTTGTGCAGACTTTATATGCCTCAGTACAGGGGAAAGCCAGGGCCAAAAGTTAGGAGTGGATGGGTGGAGGAGTGGGTGTGGGAGACTTTTGGAATAGCATTGGAAATGTAAATGAAATAAATACCCAATAATAAAAGAAAAAGAAAAAAATATGCCTGTATTTGTCTACTCATTTATCTATGAAGATCAATAACTGGAACACACAGAGACAAGAAATACCTATCAACCCACATGTGAAGATCATATTAGAACTACTGATAGGATTTTGTATGTCAGTTATTTCTATTTTAACAAAAGTTTTTAACGAAGATTTGAGAGTGTTTGAAATGATTTTATTTCAAACACTAAAGATTTCTTTGTTTTTATTCTTATCAATTACAAATATTAAAGTAGAGTAGCATTAAATAAAATATATTTCTAGATACATACACACAAACACACACAAATATGTATAAAAACTCATTTATCTCCCTAACTCATAGTTTTCAATATATACTGTTAGAGTAAACTATTATTTATCAATCTTCTCTTATTTTTGAATGACTTTTTCTCAATGAATCTCTTATTATTGTTTTATGGTAAATGGGCTGCTCAGGGAATTCAGGTTTTCCAATGTTCATAACACCTGCTTGAACATATTAGTAATATCATAGTAACTAATCACAGAAATAACAATGCTGGTACTATAATCAGCAACACATTCATTGATTTCATACATAGCCTTGGGCTTTTCTTCACCTCAAATGAAGTAGAAGAAATTATGTAGATATTAATACATGGACTGTTTCCTACCCTCAGGGCTTTGATTTCGTAGACAAGCAAGACATCTCATGTAAAATGACAGATAAAAATGCAGTATTTCTGGAAAACAATGCTAATACTTCTCATGCTAAACTAAATATTTGCTATTTTTAAGTGATTTGTGTAAGCCTACTGAGGAGGCATGCAACCCCAAGTCAGTTAATTAGAATAAACATGGAATGACAAAAGGCTAAAGTGGAGAAGGCAACAAGGAAAGAAAGGTTTCAAGCAGGAGGGGACTCTTGCTAAATGGCATTATAAAATTCTTTGTCTAAGAACAAGATTTACTCATGAGTTTGAAGCCAGTATGAAGATTGTAGGAAAGAAAATAGGACAGCCCATCATGTACAGCATATATTCGAAGAATCCTAGATGTCTACTAAATGTCTAAATTATACAAAATATCAAAATACAAATCACACACATGCACACACCTTCAATTAAGAATTGTGTATGGGGCTGGAGGGATGGCTCAGAGGTTAAGAGCACTGACTGCTCTTCCAAAGGTCCTGAGTTCAATTCTCCCCAACCACATGGTGGCTCACAACCATCTGTAATGGGAACTGATGCCCTCTTCTGAAGATGGCTACAATGTATTCATATGCATAAAATAAACAAATCTTAAAAAAGAATTGTTTATATTCAGCACAATAAGAGATTACTTTAATGTGTTCTCTATGCTTGTCTCTTATAAAATTTTCTAGTTCTCTACACCATATTTCCTCCAATTGTGTCAAGTATTACATAACCGATTAGAATGAAGTGAATGGTACAGCCATAATATCACAGCATTGGACCATGGGTAAATGTGACTATACTACAAGTTCTATAATCTATGAAAGCCTGAAATAGAAATGGCTCATCAATGACTTTGGAGGGATTTCATGCACAGCATGCATACACTGGTTATATTAGCTGAAGGGACAACTTACACCCAAGTTGGGAAAGCAGATGATTAATTATGTTATTCTGCACAGACTGGAATACAATTTAAAGCTTATGAATTGTGTAGTGATGAAATTATTTATGGAATATTTTCAGACAAGTAGTTGGTTGTAGAAAACTGTATTGATGAAAATTGTAACTCTGGACAAGGGAACCACTGTGAGTGACATCAACAAATGGCCCTGTTCCAAGCACAAAGTTTTTATGCACCTTATATCCATAGTCCTTTTATTTATTTATTTATTTATTTATTTATTTATTTATTATTAGATATTTTCTTTATATACATTTCAAATGCTAACCCTCCCTTCACCCTGCTCCCCTACCAACCCACTCCCACTTCTTGGTCCTGGCATTCCCCTGTACTGGGGCATATAGTTTGCAATGCCAAGGGACCTCTCTTCCCAGTGATAGCCAATTAGGCCATCTTCTGCTACATATGCAGCTAGAGACATGAGCTCTGGGGGTACTGGTTAGTTCATATTGTTCTTCCACCTATAGGGTTGCAGAAGCCTTCAGATCCTTGGGTGCTTTCTCTAGCTTCTCCATTGGGGGCCCTGTGTTCCATTTTATAGATGACTGTGAGCATCCACTTCTGTATTTGCCAGGCACTGGCATAGTCTCATACGAGACACCTATAACAGGGTCCCTTCAGCAAAATCTTGCTGGCATATGCAATAGTGTCTAGGTTTGGTGGCTGATTATGGAATGGATCCCTAAGTGGGGTAGTCTCTGGATTGTCCATCCTTTCGTCTTAGCTCCAAACTTTGTGTCTGTAACTCATTTCATGGGTATTTTGTTCCCTATTCTAAGGAGGAATGAAGTATCCACCCATTGGTCTTCCCTCTTCTTGATTTTCTTGTGTTTTGCAAATTGTATCTTGGGTGTTCTATGTTTCTGGGCTAATATCCACTTATCAGTGAGTGCATATCTAATGATTTCTTTTGTGATTGGGTTACCTCACTCAGGATGATATTCCTCCAGATACATCAATTTGTTCAAGAATTTCATAAATGCATTGTTTTTAATAGCAGAGTAGTATTCCATTGTGTAAATGTACCACATTTTCTGTATCCATTCCTCTGTTGAGGGACATCTGGGTTCTTTCCAGCTTCTGGCTATTATAAATAAGGCTGCTATGAACATAGTGGAGCATGTGTTATTATCCATTGGAATTTCTTCTGGGTATATCCCCAGGAGAAGTATTGCTGGATCTTCTGGTAATACTATGTCCAATTTTCAACTGGCAGTTATCATGTAGAAGAATGTGAATTAATCCATTCTTATCTCCATGTACAAAGCTCTAGTCTAAATAGATCAAAGACCTACACATAAGACCAGGGACACTGAAATTAATAGAGGAGAAAGTAGTGAAAAGCCTCAAAGATATGGGCACATGGGAAAAATTCCCAAACAGAACAGCAATGGCTTGTGTTGTAAGATCAAAAATTGACAAATGGGACCTCAAAATTGCAAAGCTTCTGTAAGGCAAAAGACACTGTCAATAAGACAAAAAGGCCACCAACAGATTGGGAAAGGATCTTTACCAACCCTAAATCAAATAGGGGACTAATATCCAATATATACAAAGAGCTCAAGAAGCTGGACTCCAGAAATTCAAATAACCACATTAAGAAATGGGGTTCAGAGCTAAACAAAGAATTTTCAACTGAGGAATACCAAATGGCTGAGAAGCACCTGAAAAAATGTTCATTATCCTTAATCATCAGGGAAATGCAAATTAAAACAACCCTGACATTCCACCTCACACCAGTCAGAATGGCTAAGATCAAAAACTCAGGTGACAGTAGATGCTGGCTAGGATGTGGAGAAAGAGGAACACTCCTCCATTGTTGGTTGGATTGCAAGCTTGTACAACCACTCTGGAAGTCAGTCTGGAGGTTCCTCAGAAAATTTGATATTCCCATAATTCTTAACAAATGTATTTACCTACAAAAGGAAACCTTGAAATTAATTTCTGTCTCTGTGATTTTCTTAAATATCCTTTTATAATCTTGCTGTAATATTTTAGAGTGAAAAGTAGGAAGTTCTAATATTAGCCAAATTGTGATTGCTATTAACAAGTGAGATCACATGCAAGGGATGAGGATAACATCACAGTGACTTAAGTGGGTTTTATTTGTTTCCTTTTTCTTTGTCCTCCAAATGTACTTAAAATAACACAATATGGCCTTGTTGGGCATCAATGGGAGGAGAGGCCCTGGGTCCTAGGAAGGCTCTATGCCCCAGTGCAGGAGAATGCCAGGTGGGGAGGCAGAAGTTGATGGGTAGGGTGTGGAGCATCCTCACAGAAGCAGGGGGAGGGGCATGGGATAGGGAGTTTCAGGTTTGGGGCACCTGGAAAAGGGATGATATTTGAAATGTAAATGAAGTAAAATATCCAATATAAGAAAATGGTAGAAAACAAGTACAAGATTCAAAATACAGACATCTATGATGAAAAAAAAAATAGCTGCTTTATAATAGCCACCTGCCACTTAGCAGTGTCTTTCTAATCATTTATTAATTAATAAATCTATTATACACCCTGGACTATAATTTACATTGCAAAAGGAACTGCCCTAAGAACAAATCTTACAATGTACTGGAAAAGGGTAAGGGATACCTAGCTAATTCAGAAATGAGGACTGCCAAAAGAAGGTATCTAATCTTAGCAGCCTTTTATCTCTCTTAAAATGGCTAAAAATAGGAAGTGAGTAGGTGTCTCTGGAGCTCACCTGTCAGTTTGAATTTATTCTTTTTTTAGACTCTCACATGTTCTGTGTTGGACCTAAATGTTACTGAATATTTGGGAGAGATTATCTCCTTGGCATTTTTCTGAGACTGTAGTTCCGTCCTTGACTTTCGAAGCCTTTCAGTGAGCAGAGCAGAGCATGCTAGTTTTACTATGCTATAGCAGGATGACCAGCTTAGTACTTTAATGTCATTAATCTTATTAACTCTGAGCAGACATGAGAATATCATTATGCAGTACTTTATACAACCTTAATTTGAAGCTATCATAAATGTATGCACTTGTAAATTAAATAATTTCTAATTATAAAGTATGAACATAAACAATAGAATTAATATATAAGCCGTAATTTAATATTGTGTTTATAAATATTTGGCCAAAGATTAAACTCAGATAGGTCTTGGTACCTTTGCTTGACTTTTCTTTTCTTTAATTAAGATGTTGAGATTGATTCTCACTTTGTGATCCAGGTTTCTTTGGACATTGTAGTACTTGCTCTCTTCAAACTCAAAACAAATACTTCTCCTGCCTCTGACTCCTGAGTTCTTCAATTACAGACAGATATTATCATGCCCCTTGGCATCTTTACTGTAAACAAATCTGTTTTAATTCTGGAACAGACTTCTAAGTAAGTTGGCAGCTAACTTAGTGTTTACTTCTTCATGTGATTTCAGGGCTATTGTATTGGAATTCATAATAGTCAAAAATAAAACAATGCAATGTTATATATTTTTCAGACTTTCTATGAATTTGATAAGGAAACTCCTTTGCACTTTGTTTGCATATGTAAACCTCTATACACAACAGGTCAAGAATAGAATCTAAGATAAAATGTTATTTTCCTAGAATGATAAAAGGTGAGAGATCATGGTTGCCAGCCCAGCAACAAATTGTTGATGTAGAATCTCCAACTTAAATTATTCTAGCACAAGTCTTTCAAGACATTAATTTACCATTGTATTGTTATTCTCAAAAATAATTTCATAGAAAAAAGTATAACATAACTGAGTATGAACATGTAGTATATTTCTGAGACATTTAGTATTTGCATGAGGGAATTAAGAAGGAATTCTCTAAAACATTATCGTAACAACATAAAAGTCCAGACTTCATGTTTTGATTGAGGAATATCTCAGAGTAGATGTTTGTTTATATCTTATATTGCATAACCATTTGAAATCAAAAGTATGTACATTTTAAGTCACCCAATGAACTGTACTCCTTAAAATGATGATTTTAATTTAATTAAGTAATAGTTACATGTATCCTTTAATATGAAATTTTACTACCTATTTTATATAATTAAAGAGATTATGAAACCTGAAGGCAAAAATTTTTTTGAAGGGAATCATTATTTGAGGAGATTTCTACGAAGACAATACATTTTACTTGTTCCTTCTTGTGGGAGTGTAGATCTGAGTCATGAGTTGGCTTTAGGCATGAGGGCAATGGGAAGGAGCATAAAGACTGGAGTTCCTAGATGTAGGTGTGTATCTCACAGGAATAAATCTGTTAGCACAAAGAATAACAACAACAACAACAGCAACAACACCAACAACAAATAGACAAGAATAAAGAGGGACAGCAAAATTTTATTCGGATATTCAAAGTACTGAAAGATACAGGTTTTCATAAACTTGGAAACATAGCCTTAGAATTCTTGAAAAGAAGGCATTTTACACATTAACTTTACATTTGTCCTATTTTTCAAAAGTTTGTTTCATTTAGTATATTATATGACTCTGAGAAAACTGAAAACTGTTCATTAAAATCAGATCACAGTAACCAGTTAAATAAGATATTGGTATGTACTATTAACTTGACTTCAAATAGATAGGCACAAAATATTCAAGAAAGACTGAGATGCCGAGCAGTGGTGGTACACACCTTTAATCCCAGCATTTGGAGGCAGAGGCAGGCAGATTTCTGTGTTTGAGGTCAGCCTGGTCTACAGTGTGAGTTCCAAGACAGCCAGGGCTACACAGAGAAACCCTGTCTTGGAAAACAAAACAAAACAAAATAAAACAAGAAAGAAAGAAAGAAAGAAAGAAAGAAAGAAAGAAAGAAAGAAAGAAAGAAAGAAAGAATGCGATATGTATTATAACCCATAACCAATGCATAGGTTATCTGAGGAGAAACCAAGATCTAATTGGCAGCCCTTTCTAAGAACGTTGTAGAGAGATAACAGACTTAGAAGAAATGTATAGACTCAGACAAGCAAGTTTCAGATAAAATAGAGAACCATTTACTTGCCTCTTTACATCCATATCTCTAGAAACAAAATTTTAGTACATTATTTTTAAAATTGTGAATTTATTTATTCATTATTTATTTATTTTAAAAATGCACAGCAAATTGTATCTTATATCTTGGGTATCCTAAGTTTTGGGCTAATATCCACTTATCAGTGAATACATATTGTGTGAGTTCTTTTGTGATTGTGTTATTTCACTCAAGATGATGCCCTCCAGGTCCATCCATTTGGCTAGGAATTTCATAAATTCATTCTTTTTAATAGCTGAGTAGTACTCCATTGTGTAAATGTACCATAATTTCTGTATCCATTCCTCTGTTGAGGGACATCTGGGTTCTTTCCAGCTTCTGGCTATTATAAATAGGGCTGCTATGAACATAGTGGAGCATGTGTCCTTTTTACCGGTTGGGACATCTTCTGGATATATGCCCAGGAGAGGTATTGCTGGATCCTCTGGTAGTACTATGTCCAATTTTCTGAGGAACCGCCAGACTGATTTCCAGAGTGGTTGTACAAGCTTGCAATCCCACCAACAATGGAGGAGTGTTCCTCTTTCTCCACATCCTTGCCAGCATCTGCTGTCACCTGAATTTTTGATCTTAGCCATTCTGACTGGTGTGAGGTGGAATCTCAGGGTTGTTTTGATTTGCATTTCCCTGATGATTAAGGATGTTGAACATTTTTTCAGGTGTTTCTCTGCCATTCGGTATTCCTCAGGTGAGAATTCTTTGTTCAGTTCTGAGCCCCATTTTCTAATGGGGTTATTTGACTTTCTGGAGTCCACCTTCTTGAGTTCTTTATATATATTGGATATTAGTCCCTTATCTGATTTAGGATAGGTGAAGATCCTTTCCCAATCTGTTGGTGGTTTTTTTGTCTTATTGATGGTGTCTTTAGCCTTGCAGAAGCTTTGTAGTTTCATGAGGTCCCACTTGTCAATTCTCGATCTTACAGCACAAGCCATTACTGTTCTATTCAGGAATTTTTCTCCTGTGCCCATATCTTCAAGGCTTTTCCCCATTTTCTCCTCTATAAGTTTCAGTGTCTCTGGTTTTGTGTGAAGTTCCTTGATCCACTTAGACTTGATCTTAGTACAAGGAGATAGGAATGGATCAAGATATAAGATATAAGATGGACCAAGATATAAGATACAATTTGATAAACGCATGAAACTCAAGAAGAATGAAGACCAAAGTGTGGACACTGTGCACCTTCTTAGAATTGGGAACAAAACACCCAGCGAAGGAGTTACAGAGACAAAGTTCGTAGCTGTGATGAAAGGATGGACCATTTAGAGACTGCTGTATCCAGGGATCCATCCCATAATCAGCTTCTAAACGCTGACACCATTGCATACACTAGCAAGATTTTGCTGATATGACCCAAATATAGCTGTCTCTTGTGAGACGATGCCGGGGCCTAGCAAACACAGGAGTGGATGTTCACAGTCAGCTATTGGATGTATCACAGGGCTCCCAATGGAGAAGCTAGAGAAAGTACCCAAGGAGCTAAAGGGATCTGCAACCCTATTGTTGGAACAACATGATGTACTAACCAGAACCCCGGAGCTCTTGTCTCTAGCTGCATATGTATCGAAAGATGGCCTAGTCGGCCATCAATGGAAAGAGAGGCCCATTGGACTTGCAAACTTTATATGCCCCAATATAGGGGAATGCCAGGGCCAAAAGAATGGGAATGGGTGGGTAGGGAAGTGGGGGGCGCTATGGGGCACTTTTGGGATAGCATTGGAAATGTAATTGAGGAAAATATGTAATAAAAATTAAAAAAAAGAAAAAAGAAAAAAGAAAAAAAATGCACAGCAGATGTCAAAAACTTGCTGTGAAAAGAAAATGAAATGTTTCAATAAATTTTTTACTGATTATAAATATAAAAAGCTTTCAAATGTACCTTTTTTTCTTTTTTTTTAATTAGGTATTTTCTTCATTTACATTTCCAGTGCTATCCCAAAAATCCCCCATAACACCCCCCTTCCCCCACCCACCTGCTCCCACTTCTTGGCCCTGGTGATCACCTGTACTGAGGCATATAAAGTTTGCATGACAAATGGGCCTCTTTCCACTGATGGCCTACTAGGCAATCTTCGGATACATATGAAGCTAGAGAAACGAGCTCCGGTGGGTACTGCTTAGTTCATATTGTTGTTCCACCTATAGGGCTGCAGATCCCTTTAGCTCCTTGAGTACTTTCTCTAGCTCCTACATTGGGGGTCCTGTGATCCATCCAATAGCTGACTGTGAGCATCCACTTCTGTGTTTGCTAGGCCCCGGCATAGTCTCACAAGAGACAGCTATATCTGGGTCCGTTCAGCAAAATCTTGCTAGTGTATGCAATGGTGTCAGCATTTGGAGGCTGATTATGGGATGGATCCCCGGGTATGGCAGTCTCTAGATGGTCCATCCTTTCGTCTCAGCTCCAAACTTTGTCTCTGTTACTCCTTCCATAGGTGTTTTGTTCCCAATTCGAAGAAGGGGCAAAGTGTCCATACTTTGGTCTTCCTTCTTCTTGAGTTTCATGTGTTTCTCAAATTGTATCTTGTATCTTGGGTATTCTAAGTTTCTGGGCTAATATCCACTTTTTAGTGAGTACATATCATGTGAGTTCTTTGGTGATTGGGTACCTCACTCAGGATGACACCCTCCAGGTCCATCCATTTGCCTAGGAATTTGATAAATTTATTCTTTTTAATGGCTGAGTAGTAATCCACTATGTAAATGTACCACATTTTCTGTATCCATTTTTATGTTGAGGGGCCTCTGGGTTATTTCCAGCTTCTGGCTATTATAAATAAGGCTGCTATGAACATAGTAGAGCATGTGTCCTTATTACCAATTGGAGCATCTTCTGGGTATATGCCCAGGAGAGGTATTGCTAGCTCTTCTGCTAGTACTATGTGTTCTCCATCTATGGTAATTGGAAGTTTGGCTGGGTATAGTAGCCTGGGCTGGCATTTGTGTTCTCTTAGTGTCTGTATAACATCTGTCCAGGATCTTCTGGCTTTCATAGTCTCTGGTGAAAAATCTGGTGTAATTCTGATAGGCCTGCCTTTATATGTTACTTGACCTTTTTCCCTTACTCCTTTTAATATTCTACCTTTATTTAGTGCATTTGTTGTTCTGACTATTATGTGTCAGGAGGGGTTTTCTTTTCAAGTCAGTCTGTTTGGAGTACTGTAGGCTTCTTGTATGTTCATGGGCATCTCTTTCTTTAGGTTTGGGAAGTTTTCTTCCATAATTTTGTTGAAGATATTTGCTGGCCCTTTAAGTTGAAAATCTTCATTCTCATCTACTCCTATTATCCACAGGTTTGGTCTTCTCATTGTGTCCTGGGTTTCCTGGATGTTTTGAGTTAGGATCATTTTGCATTTTGTATTTTCTTTGATTGTTGTACCTTTGTTCTCTATGGAATCTTCTGCACCTGAGATTCTCTCTTCCATCTCTTGTATTCTGTTGCTAATCCTGGCATTTATGGTTCCAGATTTCTTTCCTAGGGTTTCAATCTCCAGCATTGCCTCACTTTGGGTTTTCTTTATTGTGTCTACTTCCTTTTTTTTTTTTTTTTTTTTTGGTTTTTCGAGACAGGGTTTCTCTGTGTAGCCCTGGCTGTCCTGGAACTCACTCTGTAGACCAGGCTGGCCTCGAACTAAGAAATCCACCTGCCTCTGCCTCCCGAATGCTGGGATTAAAGGCATGCGCCACCAGGCCCAGCTCTACTTCCCTTTTTAAGTCTAGTATGGTTTTGTTCATTTCCATCACCTGTTTGTATGTGCTTTCCTGTTTTTCTTTAAGGACTTCTACCTGTTTGGTTGTGTTTTCCTGTTTTTCTTTAAGGACTTGTAACTCTTTAGCTGTGTTCTCCTGTATTTCTTTAAATGAGTTATTAAAGTCCTTCTTGATGTCCTCTACCATCATCATGAGATATGCTCTTAAATCTGAGTCTAGGTTTTTGGGTGTGTTGGGGTGCCCAGGACTGGGTAAGGTGGGAGTGCTGTGTTATGATGATGGTGAGTGGTCTTGGTTTGTGTTAGTAAGATTCTTAAGTTTGCCTTTTGCCATCTGGTAATCTTTGGAGTTAGTTGTTATAGTTGTCTCTGGTTAGAGCTTGTTCCTCCTGTGATTCTGTTAGTCTCTATCAGCAGACCTGGGAGACTAGCTCTCTCCTGAGTTTCAGTGGTCTGAGCACTCTCTGCAGAAAACCTCTCCTCTTGCAGGGAAGGCATGCAGATATCTGGCATTCGGACCTGCCTCATGGCAGAAGATGAAGGCCTGAAACAGGGCCTGTCCCAGAAATTGTTAGCTTCTGTAGTCCACACTCTCACCTGAGCAGACTAGTCTCAGAGGGATCAGGGAACCAAAATGGCTTCCCCAGGTGCTCCAGCAAAGCCCTCTAGTGCAGAGATGACATCTGTCCTCTGGCAGGGAAGGTGCCGGATGTCTGGACCTCAAAAAGAGGTCTGTCTCAGAAGCTGTCCTCTAGGCACCTTGGTGGTTTCCTCCGACTCCTCTCCCAGGTGACCTGGTGCTGGCACTGACCAGAAGGGACTTGTGACCCTGGTCATGTCAGGTTTTCTGCTTCCCTAATGCTGGTTCTGTGTGATTGCAATGGAACAGAAGTTGTGTTCCACTCACTGGTGGTCCTAATTTCGTGTAGAGTGTCCTCTCGGGACCTTTGGGGTGTATGCCGACTCTATGCCCAAGGTGACCGGGTGCTGGAGCCGACCGGAAGGGACTTGTGTCTGAAACTGTGAATTTATTAGGCTCAGTAGATGAAGACATAAAAAGGCACAATGATTATGGAAAATGAGAAGGTGAATGATTATTACTGTTTATCTATTTTCCCTGAATCATAACATTCCCTCCTAGAGGGAGAAGGGAAGCTCAGAAGGCTCAGGATGACAGTTTTAAAGACTGAGAAGCCCTTGAAACTTACCATGTTCAGGAACTCAGAAAGTTATGGGATTCACATGGCTTTTCTTCATTTATTTAAATAAAGCAGACAGTTTCTGAGGAATAGTCAGTTATTTTCTTTTCTCCTCACATCATAGTACATACACAGTCCAGAAGTTCATCTTTTGTGAGTGGACACACATTGTGAAGTAGATTGTTTTTAATAATGAATCCGTATTTTAGTTGCCCATAATCCTGCATGTAATTCCCTTATGTATGTCCCTGTAACTCCAATAAAGTCATTATTTATCAAGCTACACTCTGTGGAAGTTTTTTTTTTATAATTTGAGGCAAATAGACATTTATTCCCAACTACTTAGAGAACATACATAAAAAGTCTAAATAAAGGCTTGATTAATTCAACAGGGGCATATGAAAACATACTAGTTCTATAAAAGTTCTCCATGGTGAGTTCTAATGGCTAAATCAGTATTCTAATCTATTCTCATTTTCCCTTTCGTGTGTTTTGGGGAATTGTTTGTGTGATATTGCTCCAGTTTTAAGAGAATATTACTTCTACTTAAAAAAAAAGATTGAGATTATTATACAATTAGAAAAAATTCCTCTATATACCCTTCCATTACCTCTTTCAAATACACACACACACACACACACACACACACACTGGGAGAGACTGAACCTGTAGATAAAAAGTAATGGGAGAAAACAACATAATTCTATGTAATTCTATTCCAATTAAAACATATTTAAACAAGTAACACAAGTAAACACTGAAGTTAAATTAATAAAGGAGAAAGCTGAATTAAATGGCATAAAGAACAATTAAAGTGATTTTCTTATTTTTGCTGAGTTCCTTTCTCTTCTCACATTCTATAATCAACACCCCCACCCCACTAGTCTGACCTCAGTTGTTTCAAATCCACAATGGCATGGGGACAGACCATCATAGCCACAAAGACAACTACAAGTTATTTCACAGTACTGAGTATATCAGGGAAAAGGTACAGACATGATAGTTACATGGGCCTGATCTTCAATGCATCGACTTTCCTGTCCAGCTCTGTCTTGTAGGCTGAGCAGTTACCTGTACACAATTGGTAGAAAGTGACCAATTGTTGTGATGTACAAAGGGTTGTACTGTGGCATTGTGATGTGAAAAACAGTGCTTATAGGCCATATGGCTTACTGAAAATTGTAGCTTACTGGTCATGACTGCAACCCAGGCAAAGAAAATAGCTCAAAGCACAATATGAATTGAATCTGTGTATTTTTCAGCATTGTAAAGTAAAAAACTCAAGACAGCACATTTTGGAAGACATTCTTTCCAATTTTGTGTCACCTCTGTAGGAGGTAATGTTATAGGCTTGTATGTCCTTTTCTATAAAAGTTTCATAGAGAAATATCTAGGAGAAGCAAGAGATATAGGTAGTAACCAGTTGTTGGAAATAATTTTCTGTTATTTGGTACTATGTTTAAAATAATTCCTCTAGTCATGGAGGATAGATAAAGGACATGGTCAGGAAAGAATATTTATTCTGTCTCAGTATTCCAGAGTGCTCAGAATAACAATCAGTCACTTTCTATCAATTGGGCCCATGCATTTGCATGTTTGTGGTACTGTGTTGTAGAGGACAGTTCTTTACCCATAACTGAAAGGAAGAAAAGAAACCAAGGCAGGAGAACTAGGAACAAGATATTCTTTAATGATATATCCTCAGAGTTGCGATTCAACAAAGCTGATATAAGGGAAGCTAATCTTTATTTACCTTTGGGTCAAAGATAATGATATATTAGAAAATATCTGATTGATGTTTTCAAAAAATTGCATTTTAATGTGTAATACTTTCTTACTTTGTACCTTTTAGGATAATAATCTAAGTGGTCTGAGAGATACCTTCAATTCTGGTATTTTTCTACTTTAACTGCCTTTAAGATTCTATAATATAATTTGCGGTGTATGTATCTGAAATTCTGTACCTTTGACTGTTCATTAAGTATTTAATTTCTTTTGGGAAGTAAGTCATATGAGGCAAGGTAGTCCAGAAATGACCTGGGGAGAAATGAATCTATTATGTCTTTGAATAGCTATTTCTCCTGATTATGTGGATGCTCTTTCATGGTTCAATATCCGTAAAGATTTATGCACACATACATACAATCACATACAAAGGCAAACAGCCATACACACATGCACATACAAACACATACATAGTAAGACACATAACCACAAAGAAAAGCACAACTATACACATACAACAACAGATACATAACCACTTACACAATAGAATCACACACACAATCAAACAAAACCAATAAAACCACAAAACTGAAAGTATAATATGTGGAATATCTTTTTAAAAATTCTTCAGATAATATCTTCCTGGTTTATTCATTAGGTAGTTTTTCAAATGATGCAACACAGGATACATACAGTAGGGTGCCTTTGCTCAACAACCACTCTCAGGTCACACTCCTCTAATTTCTTTCTGGAATGTAAGGCTACATTGCTTTGCTAAGCAAACTTTGGATACAACTGCCTTTATTTCTAAATTCTTACATTTGAGAAGAAAAGTAATAATAATAATAATAAAAAACAAAAAATATGCACCTTGTTACAGCTTTCATTTTCCACTTGGCAGCTGGAGAGTGCTTACATCAGCGTTGTCCTGCCTGCAACATTTTTCATTAACAGTGGTGCTTATTTAATAAATCTTATTAGAAAAACAATCACTTTTTATCCTCTTCACAGATGGTATTCTAAGGGGGAAAAGCTCCATGTTTAGCATGATTTTTGGTGTTTTGGCTGCCATAGTGTCTGAGCAAGCCACATCTGAGAATAGGGACAGATTTGTAGCTGTGTTCATGAACAGTCATCTAGACCTTAAACTGGAAGTACTTATAGTTAGACCTAAGTCCGTAGCAGCTTGACGCTAGGACATGGTTTAACTTTAGACAGTATATCTTTTATTTGTACTTGGATCTACTATGTTCAAGCTTCTTATCATGTGTGGATAATAACAGCTGCTGCTACATCATCAGACAAATGGCTTTTACCAGAGACCCAGGAACTGTGCCCTGTTTACTTATACAATTAGGTCAGCTACAGCTGGTGTTGTCACACAGGTGTCATGTGTGTAGCACCTCTTTGGTCCCTAGGAATAAACATAGTGACATCATAGTTCTCAAGCCAATGACATTGGTTCTCAGTCTGTGCCAGGACCTTGGGCAGTGGTGAGGTCAGACTTTCTCAGTCCTTTTACTCTCGTTTGTAGTGCATAGGATGTGATGCAAACCTCTACCTGGCTCATGAGACATCTGTAAGTCACCTTTGTGTAGAGACTGATAAAACCGGTGCTCTTGTGGGTAAAGGAGAGATTTGTGGCTCTGGGTCTGCCTTTATAGTGACTTTTTCCTTCGCTTGGGCTATTAACATTAAATAGCACTGATTGTCTATTTCTATGTTAAATGAAGAAAGTCACAAGGAATGTTGGTACACATCTATAATTTCAGTATATATATATATATATATATATATATATATATATATATATATATTCAGTAGAATTCTAGTTTAGATATGAAAGAACAGACCAGAAATTATTACAGAATAAGATACTTTCTCAAGAAATTGGACAAAAATGAAAACATAAAATAAATCATTTAGTAAGCTTCATTTATCTCAGGATGTGTGTGCATGTGTGCATGTGTCTTTGTGTGTATATTTTTGCTATTTCTTTTGATTAATCTAAGCATATATTTTGAAAATTCCACACATCAATGATGTATTTACATCATTCTATTTTTCCACTTACCCACTCAAACTTCTTTTCCCCGTACCTAAAATTCATAGGCTTTTAAAATATATATATTATTGTGGAGCCTCTCCCTGATTCTGTTTATCCAGTGCCTTTAACTGCCTGCAGTTCTTCACATAGGAATAGGAGATTTCCTTCACATAGGAATTGGGAGATCTCTCTTATCCACACTGGCATGGTAGCTGGTGGTGCTGTGTAGGTTTCTTTATAGACATTCATAATAATATTTCATAAATAAAGCTTCCCCAGAAAAGACACTGTATTAAGCCATTGTCCTGATATTCTGGCTCTTATAAACATGTTCTGCCTTTCACAATGTTATCTAAACCTTACTTACAGAGGTCATATTCTTGTATTAACAGTTAGAATATGCTGTATTATTTTTCACTGGGTAATGCATTTTCAAATTTAAATATGTTATTGTTACTATGTGAATCACATAGTAACTATGTATTAATATATTGCAATACAATCTTCTTCATGAGATGAGAAACTGAAAACATGCTAAATTGAAATGCTATGCTGAAAATATTAACTAAACTCTTTCCAAAGAGTTTAAGTTTTCCACAATTCTAAATGTACATTTCTGTCTTTTGACAAGGAGTGTTATTGTTTTACTTTGGTACAAGAATCATCATAGAATTCTACCTCCAGGATCCATGAATTATTGTCTTTTACTGTCACAACACTCTTTGCTGTATTTGAAAGCAAATGTATTTATTATTCAGGATACTCTCCAAAGTCAGATAAAGCACAAAACACTAAATTTATTTCAAATTCAAAAGTAAAATAATTACAAGAATATGATAGTTTTGAGAATAAAATTATAGTACTGAATCCATAAATGCTTTCTTTTTTGTTTAAATTATTATCATCAAAGGCTTTTTACTTTTACATTTAAACATTGAAAATATTTTCCTCTCTAATGATTAACATTATTTTTGCTATTTCTTGGATAATACAGTTGAAAATTAGCACTTGTCACATAACAAAATTATGCCTGTGTCATATTTATTTGGTTAAAAGTGAAATGAAAATTAAAATGTCTGTTAAACATTCCTGAAATTCAGATGTGAAAATTAAGAAAGACATTTGATTGTTGTTTCTCTTTTTGACTAAGATGAAACTTGACTTCTAGGAATTTAAGTGTGTAATACAGTGCTGTTTACTATAGGACAAAAACAAATGTAAATATTAAGTGAGGAAGTACTGAACGTAAGTTTTTAAACTATAAAGCCATATGATTACCACCTGTTCTTAGTAACCCATAATAAATATTACATACAGAACAAGAGCTTTGGTCCTCACCAATTTAAATTATAATCTTCTGCATTAATTATATTAAGTGTAAAGATTGCTTTGTTTCTTTAATCACTCACAATGCCATTTGTCCCTTCTTGGCCCTGAAACATATTAAATTATGAATTTAGTCTTAGCAACCTACACATACTATAAATTTTACCAGGACAAAGACTTTCAAGAATGAAATTCCGTTAAAACACCTATATTTAAGTTGTTTTTCAACTAGTCATGAGAGTTTTTAACAACTAACAAAGATGAAACTCTATACAAAGGAAACAAAACTAAACTCATTTTCCCAAGCTATTGACAATTCATTCTCATACTTGTTTTATAATACTGGCAATCCCACAAGCTCTCTATAACAAAACATACAGTATTATCTTTCTGTGACTCCATTTTTAAACTAAAATATCCTAAATATCGCCTTATTACTTTCCTATATATTTATAGACCTTTTAACATATTTTGAGATTTGTTTCTTTTAGAAGATCAGGCAATATTTTACTATATTTGTAAGCGGTGTCTTGCTTACTCATTTATTATTGAGGTTAGCTTATTATACTTTTCAGTTTAGAGAAGGTTGCTGATATGACACAGCCAAATGAATGTCCTTTAAAAATCTGCATCATGTAATTTTGATATATTTAGAAAGTGGAAAAACTCAACAAAAGGTAATTATGTCTTTTCACACTTTAGGGCATTACCATGGTATTTCAGATAGAGCTGCCTCATTGATATTTCACTCAACATAGAGAAAGGTTTCAAATTCTCTCCATTATTGGTAACACTTGCTTTATTCTGGGATATTCATTGCTGATTTTTATTTGTTTGTTTAGATAGTTGCCATCAGAGTGAGTGTGAAGAAGTCTATCATCATGCTTTGAATTTTATTCTCTAAATTATTGATGATAATATATATTAATATTATTGATTTTTTATATATTCATGGATAATTTATTATTTAAATCCTCTGTCTAGTTTTCAATATTCAACCTTCAATATTCCATATAATAATATATTCCATATATTATTCAGTTTTGAGTACTGATATGATTTTTTCTACTATTTTTATTGGAATGTACTGTCCTTTGACATGAACACTTTGTCAGAAATAATTTGCTCACACTTTCAAAATTTTATTTCTTTATTCTCTTGTTATTTGATTGATCCTTTTTGCCATCTTTATATTTGGTTTTTAAATCAGGACTGGTAAGACATCCAACACTACAATTCTTTTGTTATTGCTTGTGTTTTATGACTTCCTCTGAGATTTCAGATTATTTTTGAAATGTCATTTCTTCTTTAAACAAAAGCTGTTAAGATTGATGTCAGCAACATTAAATCTCTTTATCACCACACATATGAGCATTACATTATTGAACAATAGCTTTACGATAATATGTGTGTCTATTATTAAAAAAGCCATCTTCAGTTAGTGACTGGATGCCTACCACTTATTCAGTAATTTCATACATTTCTTCCTGCTCCGTGGCATGTGTTTTTATGACTTCTACACATAGAAATTATGAATACCAAGTTGTACTTTCAGCTTACATTAATCATGATAGTAATGGCATTGTGAGAACTTGGAATTTAAAAAATAAATATATAATATATATGCATGATAGCATGTGATATCTATTTTTGATAACTCTATTTTTTTTTTTTTTTGGTTTTTCGAGACAGGGTTTCTCTGTATAGTCCTGGCTATCCTGGAACTCACTCTGTAGACCAGGCTGGCCTCAAACTCAGAAATTCTCCTGCCTCTGCCTCCCAAGTGCTGGGATTAAAGGTGTATGCCCCCAAGCCCAGCTGATAACTCTATTCTTAAGCCTTGAAAAACAACCACACAATTCCAGTGTTAGGACACTGAGTAGGAAGTATAATGTTGTGAAATTATTTAAGATATTCATTTTAATGATTGTATTATAAGGTAACATGCTAAAGTATTAATCCATTGGCTCCACATATCAAATACTTAGCTCAATACTTTAATTTTTATATTTGATATTACAACAATAAACACATATTTGAAACTCATCACAGCATTTTTAAATATTCCTCAGAAATTAAATTCTGCAAAAACAGCATTATTGTGCTAATAGAATGCCTTCCATGTTTTTATAACTTATTAAAATCTTTATTATAAATGAGAAAACACAACAGTAATTACTTTTGTATTTGGAATGTTTCCTTGTGCTGTTATTTTTGGTGGTTAACATATATACTTTTTACTGAACAAATTGAAAAAAGAAAGCTGCAGATAAAATTGTCACTTAGATAAAGTGTTTGCAATAAGTTTTTGTGTGCAGTAGAAAACAGTCTTATATATGCCTGTCATAATGCTGTGTTTGCAGTTCAGTAAATACATGGCTAGAGCCATATAACTGTGTCAGCGGTTGATTATAGATCAATATGTTCACAGTCTTGCTGAGTGTTGAATTAAAGGAAAAAAATCTGTTTCAGAGACAATAATACTGATGACTCAAGGAAGCTGCTTTATTCTGGATATACTTTTTGATACTTCAAAAGATAGTAGACTGCACATGAAGAAATAAGTCCAATTTAAAATTATTCTTCATCCAACTAACTAGCAATTTGTAAGTTTTATTCGATTAAACTATTCTATAAGTGCATCGAGTATTTTTATTTTGATATTTTTGATGTATATTAGGTCAATATATAATGTCCTAACAATATTTATGGCATTCTGATTCCCTTTACTGTGGCATATATTTCAAAATTTATATTGATGATATTCCAACTTGCTGAATTGTCTGAATGCTGTTTAATTAACTCAGAACTATAGTATAGCCAAGTAGTCTAACTTTTAAAGTTTGAAAATAATTTCTAAGAATCCAACAAGTATTAACTCTAATGATTGGTGTTTTATCACTTCTTAATATTATAACAGCTTAAATTTAATATTATAGTGTACTTTCTTTTTTTCCTTAGAAAATAACATAAAATATATTTTACTGCTCATAATAATAACTTTTCGTTTATGTTAATTCATAAATTATTAACTGTTTGTTGCTGAAGCCAGTGATAAACTTTGAATAATTTGGGTAGAAATTTATGGGTAGAATAATGATTCTGAAAAAATAAATTATGTAGAGAAAAATCTGATATTAATAAAATATTCTCAAGATTTGAGATGAGGTTTCTTGTATTTTAAATATGATCTTTTCATAGATGTGTTGAACAAAGAAAGGTATTTGACCTTACCAGCTGGGAAACTTACTCGAATATAATGAATTATATATAAAGCAATGCCATAGGTCACTTGAAACATTTAATTTATCTGTAACATTGTAGAGAGTATTTAAAGACATTTTTAACAGTTCAGTATAAAATTTGCACTTATGCGTTTGGTAGTGTTAATAAGAGTTGAGGTCTCTTCAATTAATTTTCATGAGAAAAGAAGATCTATGTAGAAAGAATAATGCAACCTGAGTTTATTCTTTTCAATTCACAAAATCAACTTGAAATTAATGAAATCCATAACTATATGACAATGTTTTAAAAGAATCTATGCAAACCTATTTACATAATGGTATAGACAATAAATATTCGGTGTAGGGTTTACAGACCACAAAACACAATTGAAGAGATTTGTCTTAGTTACAGTTTTACTGCTATAAACAGACAGCATGACCAAGGCAAGTCTTATAAACAACAACATTTAACTGGGGCTGGCTTACAGGTTCAGAGGTTCAGTCCATTATCATCAAGGCAGGAGCATGGCAGCATCCAGACAGGCATGGTACAAGAGGAGTTAAAAATTCTACATCTTCATCTGAATGCTGTTAAGAGATGATTGACTTCTAGGAAACTAGGGCAAGGGTCTTAAAGCCCAAGCCCACAGTGATACACCTACTCAAATAGGTGGCAACACCTTCTAATAGTTCCACTCCCTGGAGGAAGCATATACAAACCATCACATCCCACTCCCTGGCTCCTATGAACTTTTTCAAACACATGAGTCTATGGGGACCCTATCTAGCCATAGCATAATTAAAAAATATACATTTAGTCCAACTTTCAAAGTTCCTATACTCTATAGCAGTCTCAACTATGTTAAAAGTCTAAAGTTCAAAGTCTCTTCTAAGATCCCTCCAATCATTTAACTGCAATCCCTAAAGCAAGACAGGAAAACAGCCAGGCAAACTCCAAACTCTGCATCTCCATGTCTGATGTTAAAGCAGTTTTCAGATTTCCAACTCCTTTTTCATCTTTGTTGACTATAACAAATTCCATTACACGGGCTGGTTCCAATCTCTGTTTGCAGCATTCCTAAGCAGATATTCTATGGCTCTGACATATTGAAAATCTTGGGGTCTCCAAGGCAACTTCAATGTTACAGTCTCACGTTTCAATGTCTAGGATCCACACTTAATATTCTGGAATCCTCCAAGGGGCTGGTGTCACTTCTCCAGCTCTGCCCTCTGTAGCACTCTAAGCTCAGGTTCATCTACTTCACTGCTCTTGCTGTTCTTGGTCATCATCTCATAGTACTAGCATCTCCAATACACTGGGGGTTTCTGTTGCAACTAGGCTTCACCAATAACCTCTCATTGGCTGTCTTCATGCCAAGCCTCAAGTCCTTTGCATGATCCCATCAGTCCGGAGCCGTCAACTTCAACTGAGGCTGCACCATCATCAATGGCCTTCCAGTGCAAAGCAACAGCTGCTCTTCATGGCCCCTTCATGCCTTCAAACCCAGTATCTCCTGGGTGACTCTTACACATTCCCAAGTACACCTGTAGCACGAGGTACATCCTTGGCTATCTCTAGAACACAGCTCCTTTGTGCTCTCAGAAAACACTTCCCAGAAGATTTTTACCTCAATGATGTTGTTCTCTTCTTAATCACTGATAAATTCTTACCTCCAGCTAACTAGCATCAATTGTCCCAGTAGTCCCTTTTCTGTTGCGGCCTGCCCGCAGTCCACAACACGAACGGTTCAACTGAGAATGGCAGTTCGAGCTAAAAAGAGAGGAATCTAGACGGGGCGGAAGAATGAATGGAGCTAAGACAACATTCTGATCAAAGCTCAATTTTACTATTTTCAGACACTCAGTTATAAAGGAAAGGGGAGGGAACCCAATTTCCCGCCAAGTAACTCAGGGTCCAGTAGCAGGACGAACACGTGTGTGCCTCCAGGCAGCAAAGGCAGGGTCCAGCAGTAGGCGTGGCAGGACGAATGAGCAGGAAGCTCCACCCTTGAGCAAGCAGGTTCCAGACTGGGGGAAGGGAGGCCACACTTTTCCTCTTGACAATAAAGCCAGAACCACATGGTCATAGCTGCCAAGTTCTACTGCTTCCTCACTTTTTCTATTACATTATCACTCACTTTCTTTTTGCCAACTCCTTCACTGCCTAAGCTTGGCTGTGGTGATCTTGCTCCATAGATTGACCTTGTACTCAGAAATCTGCATGCCCGACTCCTGGGATTAAAGGTGTGTACCACCATACTTAAGCTTTTTTTCTCGTAGAACTTGCTATGTCCCAGGCTGCCCTTGGTCTCAGAGATCTACTTGACTTTATCTCCTGGGATTAAAGGTGTGTACTTTCATGCATGGATCTAAATCTAGCTGGGTGGAATCATGCCCAAATGTCACCACTCCATAACTCAATTTAATATCGATGAACAGGATTCAGCTCCATTTCACTTTCTGCTGTTCTTTTTATACTTGAGCCATATATTTCATATTTTTCCTTTCTCAGCTTGCTCCTTTTCATTAAAATGCTCTTTATAAGAGTGAACTTTAGTAGCCACACAATAGAATTTACACCAGGCTGTTTGGAGACTTCCTTTTCCAAAGAAATTAATGTAAATTCCTTCACCATAGCTTCAGGCAGACTCTTCTAACTACGGCAAGAAGCAGCCACATTTTTCACCAAAATACCACAGAAACAGTCTCTAGGACACATTCTGAATTTTTTTTTCCACTGAAACCTCTTGGGTCAGGTATGCACAGTTTAAATCATACACAGGAACAATCTTCCACATTCCTACTAGGATAGCCCATTAAACTCAACTTAAAGCATTCCATTGCTTTCCAAAATTCCAAAGTCCACATTCCTGCAAACAAAAGCCTGATCAGGTCTATTACAGCAATACCCCAGTCTCTGGAACCAACTTCTGTCTTTGTTAGGGTTTTACTGCTATAAACAGACACAATGACCGAGGAAAGTCTTATAAAGAACATCATTTAACTGGGGCTAGTTTATAGGCTCAGAGGTTCAGTTCATTATCATCAAGGCAGAAGCATGGCAGCATCCAAGCAGGCATGATACAGGAGAAGCTGAGAATTCTACATCTTCATCTAAAGGCTGTTAAGGGAAGACTGATTTAGAGGCAGCTAAGGTGAGGGCCAAATAGCTTAATCCCACAGTGACACACCTACTCCAAACAAGGTCTCACCTTCTGCAGTGCCACTCCCTGGGTCAAGCATATACAAACCATCTCAAGATTGTATTATATTAAACTGTGGCACTCCTATACAACAAAGAAACAAAGAAGATTGTTAAGAGACAAGCTAAAGAATTGGAGGGTATTTTAAAAGCATACTCTCTGACAGCAGATCAATATCCAGCATACATATAAATTAAAAATAGTAGCACTAGAAACTAAGTAACTCAATTTACAACTTTTAATTGTTGTCAAGGACATAGTGTGTGTGTGTGTGTGTGTGTGTGTAGAGGTTGATAAGATTTGTCAATGGCAACTTAATGTTTTTCCCTCAATAATAAGTTTTTACTGGATTTATAAATTATTACTACTAATTTTGTAAGATTATTTTTCAGATGTGGCAAAACTAAAGCATATATTTCATTTTTTCCTATCAGAATTATAATACAAATCTCCCCTAATGGCATGTCTATCACACTTGGCTTCTGCATTATGATCAGAGGACTATCTGTTGTGGAGGCCATGCAGAAACTATTTAAACTAATGATTTATAATCTCATGTCAGCAAAAATAAAGCGAACATACAGACACACACTACCAGCACTACCACCACCAGCAACAACAACATTAAAATATTTCTTATTAATATCTTTCAATACCAATGGTCTCAATTCTCCAATAAAAAGACACAGGCTAACAGAATGGAAGAGAATATAGGCTCCATCATTCTGCTGCATCCAAGAAATACAACTCAGCATACCATCTATCAGTATAAAAATAACTACTATCTCATAGTAAAGGGCTGGAAAAAAGCTTTCCAAGCAAATGGACCCAAGAAGTAAGCTGGAATAGCCATTCTAATATCTGATAAAATAGATTTTCAACAAAAATTAATCAAAAGAGACAGGGAAGGATACTTCATATTCATCAAAGCAAAATCTACCAAGATTATATCTCAATTTTAAACATTTATGCTCCAAACATATTTCACCCAAACACAAAGGAATATTCCTTTTTCTCAGCACCTCATGAATCCTCCAAAATCAAAAAGTAGTTGGTCACAAAGCAAGCCTCAACAGACAAGAGAACATTGATACCTTTCATTTTATTAAATCCACATGAGTTATAGCTGGACTTCAATAACAGAAACACCAGAAAGCCTACACTCTCATAGAAACTGAGATACTCTTTACTCAGCAATCTATTGGTCAGGGAAGAAATAAAGAAATAAATGAAGGACTTTTTGGAATTGAATAAAAATGAATGCACAGCATAATTGTATTTATGGCACAAAATGAAAGCAGTGCTAAGAGGAAAGTTCATGACACTAAGTCCTACATAAGAGATTAGAAATGTCTCATACCAGCACGTTAAAAGTGCACCAGAAAGATCTAGAACAAAAGAAGCAAGCACTTCAAAGAGGAATAGAAGGAAGAAAATCATCAAAATCAGGGCTGAAGTCAATCAGTTAGAAACAACAACAACAAAAAACAATGCAAAGAGCCAGCAAAACAAAGAGCTGCTTCTTGGAGAAAATCAACAAGATAGACAAACCCTTAACCAAACTAACCAAGACACAGAAAGAAAGTATCCAAATATGGATGATCAGTAATGAAGAGGAGGACATAACAACAAAAATTGGGGAAATTTAAGAATCATTAGGTCTTATATCAAAAGCCTAGACTCCAATATTTGGATAATCTTAACAAAATGGACAATTTTCTAGACAGATACTACTTACCAAATTTAAATCAAGATGAGGTAAGCCATTTAAACAGCCCTGTAACTCAAAAAAAAAAAAAAAAAATAGAAACAGTCATTAAAGTGCCCCACCCCCCAAAAAAAGGCCCAGAGCCAGATGGTTTTAGTGCATAATTCTACCAGAGTTTCAAAGAAGAGCTAATACCAATTTTCTCAAACTATTCTACAAAATTGAAACAGAAGTAACACTGCCAAAGCTCATTGTATGAGGCCACAGACACCCTGATACTGAAACCACATATACTCAACAAAGAAAGAGAATTTTAAATTGATTTGTCTTCTAAACATTGCTACAGTAATACTTAATAAAATACTAGCAAACAACATCCAGGAACAAAACACATCAAAGATGTCATCCATCAAGATCAAGTAGGCTTCAATATACAAAAATCCATCAACATAATACACCATATAAAAAAATGAAGGAAAAAAATCACATTATTATCTCATTAGACTCTGAAAAAGCCTTTGATAAAATCCAATTCCCCTTCATGTCAAAGGTATCAGAGAAATGAGGGATACAAGGCACATAGCTAAACGTTATCAAAAGAATTTACAGCACGCCAGTAGCCAACATTAAAGTAAATTAAGAGAAACTTATGCAGTTGCACTAAAATCAGGGAAAAGACAAGACTGCCCATTCTCTTTCTATCTTTTCAATATAGTACTTGAAATTCTAGTCAGACCAATAAGAGATCTCCAGCTAAAGGAGATCAAGTAGATAGAAATTGGAAAGAAAGAAGTCAAAGTACCACTATTTGAAGATGATATGATAGTATACATAAGGGATGCAAAAAATTCTACCAAAGAACTCCAATAGCTGATAAACAGATGCATCAAAGTAACAGTGGATACAAAATTACTTTAAAAAATCAGTTATCTTGCTTTATACAAATCATAAAGGAGACAAGAACTAAATGAGGAAAGCAATACCCTTTATAATAGCCATGGGGAATGCAAAATATATTGGTGTAACTCTAACCAAGCAACTATGACAAGAACTTCTAGTCTCTGAAGAAAGAAATTGAAGAAGATATCCGAAGATGGAAATATCTGCTATGCAGATATGACCATCTAACTAAAAGCAATCTACAGATTCAATGCAATCCCTGTCAAAATTCCAACACCTTTTTTTTTTTAATAGACCTTGAAAGCTTGAAAGAGCAAGTCTCAAAATTAAGGATAAATAAAAAAAAACGTAGGATAGCCAAAACAATCTTGAACAATAAAATAACTTATGAAAGAATCACCATCCCTGACCTGAAGTTGTACTACAGAACAATAGTGATAAAAATTGCATGTTACCGGTGGAGAAACAGACATATTCATCACTAGGATCAAATTGAAAACATAGAAAAAATACACACAGACATATGGACACTGGATTTTCTATAAAAAATACAAAATCACACAATGGGAAAAAAGCATCTTCAACAAATGGTAGTGGTGTAACTGGACATCTACATATTGAGGAATAGAAATAGATCAATAGTTATCACCCTGCACAAAATTCAAGTTCAAGTGGGTAAAGGACCTCAACATAAAACTGGATATACTAAATCTCATAGAAGAAAAAGCTGGAAACACCCTTGAACACATTGGTATAGGAGACCTGACGAGAACACCAGTAGCTCAGTCTCTAATATCAACAATCGATAAATGGGACCTTATGAAACTGTAAAGCTTCTGTAAGGCAGAGAACACTGTCAATAGGACAAATCAGCACCCTACAGATTGTTAATGTATCCTCACCAACCCTACATCTATCCAGACATTACAAAGAGCTGAAGAAGTTAGTTACCAATATTCCAAATAATCCAATTAAAAAATTGGGTACAGAGCTAAACAGAAAATCTCAAAAGGACTATAAACACTTAAAGAGATGTTCAAAGTCCTTAGTCATCAGGGAAATGAAAGTCAATACATCTCTAATGTTCCCTTTTACAGCCATCAGAAAGGGTAAGACCAAAAACACAAGAGATCTCACAATTTGTCAGTTTCTTAGATGATTGGGAATAGTTCTACCTCAAAACCCAATCAACTATACCACTCATATATATCATGTGTACACACCATATATATATATATATATATATATATATATATATATATATATATATATATTGACAAACCTATCTTCCATTAGTTAAATCTAAGTAAAAGGATTTACACTAATGTTCTAAGAGAATCAATGTTTGTTTAAAATACTTTTGAATCATTATATTTGTCAGTGGAAAAACAATTAGGAACAATTAACAGAAAAAATGCATATCATTTCTGAATTACAAATATAGCCATCACTCACATGCATTCCATTAGCAAATTCTCTATATAAATGGTTTGCTTTAAAAACGATGAAATTGTTTACCTCTGTAGATTGACCAAAAAAAATCAAAATGAGGTGCCAAAGGTTACCAAGCAACCACACAATCTTATTCATATATATTAGAGACCGAAGTCAACCTTCAATTGGTAAACAGATCACTAAATTGAGGTACATCTATGCTCTTAAGTGAAGTGAATGAAAGTGTAAAACAAATAAACTCAGCGTAATGCAAATAAACATCCTAGGGTGGATTCAGAATTTTGATGCTTAGTGAAACAAATCAAATTGTCCAAACTACATATTTACGAGTCCAATAATGAAAACATTCTGGGAATTTTAAACATATTGTAAAATGATGTCAGTGATTACTTTGAGTTTGATGAGTACAGTGGACACAGGTTTATCTCTTATAAATCAACATGTTCAAACCCTGGACTCTCTGTAATACAGAACGTGTATGTGTTTGGAGAGAAAATCTCTTAGGTAGGCAATTGTTGGTAAGTTGTATTTGTGTTCTCAGGATAGATCATTTACTATTGGAAAACCAATTGGTGTGCTGCCCCCCCCCCCGAGGAAGAGCACTTCTCCCACCCAAAGCATGCCTTGGTGGTGTAGTTCTTTTACAGATTTTTCAGGTGCTCTACTCTTTCCTGTGATAGTTCTCTTCTATCAGCAATGTTTAAGCTGCATTATTGTTGAGGGTAATATGGGAAGGTTTGGGTCAGGAAATACAATATAGAAATGATGTAATTATATTTATGGTAGTTTGGATAGGATTGGTCCTCATCGGTTCATGTGTTTTCAGTGCTTGGCCCTAGTTGTATGGCACTATTAGGAGGTGTGGTCTTATTAATATAGGTGTGGCCTTGTTAGAGGAGGTGCTTCAGTGTGGCTTTGATTTCTCCTATGCCAAAGCTATGCCCAGTGTGGAATAAAAGTCTCCCCTTGGTTGGCTAGAAGAGAGCCTCATCCTGGATGCTTTTAGATCAAGATGTAAAACCCTAGGCTCCTTTAGTGCTATGCCTGCCTGCATGCTGCCTTTCCATCCATGATGATAATAGACTGAAACTCTGAAACGGTAAGCCAGCCTTGATTACGTGTCTTCCTTCATAAGAGTTACCTTAGTCACGGTGTCTTCATGGCAACAAAACTCAAACTACGACGCTATTGTAACTTCAAAGATGAAAAAAAGATGACATAGCCAAGTTATTAAGGGATAAAAAGCTATGCTTTAGTGATACTAGGAGCCCACAGTGATGATCAATTAGACACAATTCATTGAAAATTGCAAGTCACCAGGTCCTATACTCAGGCATTCAGGATCCAAGTATAGCCCCAAATATTTGGAGCAAGGGGCTTTTAAAGACAAAAATCACATCCTACTATGTCACTAAGCAGCTATAGGAGTAGTTTTTGAACAAGCAAGTCTTTTAATAGAAGTTAAATTAGCTGGGCCACCTTGACTTCAGGTACTCGGGAGAGAGTTGGTTAATTTGTCATTTTTGTCATGGTATTTTATGAAGGCTCTCCCCCCCCCTTCCCACGGACACAAGGTTTGTCTGTGTCTACAGAGAGCGGCAGTATACTCATATGCATAAAAATAGATAAATCTTTAAAAGAAGAAAAACTATCAGTACTTTGATTTTAAATCTCTACGTTCCCAGCCTGCGATGATGCAGACTTAGGTTGATATGCTCAATGTTTGTGATGTTTATTATGGAATACTTAGTCAACTCTTGGAAGAACACACATATAGAATATTATAATATACGTGAATTAAATAATTCATATGCATGATCAGAAAAATCTTAGGATGTATATGTTATGTGAAGAATAATCTACTTAAAATTATCTGAATGGATGGCTGAAAAAAATGTTGCTGAATTTGGAAATTGTTGGTGTTATGTAATCAAGCCCAAAAGAGCTATAAGCAATTAGTTCACTTCAGGTAATAGATATTACCATTCCATGAGGGTATGGGCTTAGAATTTTAATGACACTGTACCCTGGCTGGCAATGAAATTAAATAATTATCTCAATGGATGTAATCTACTGGCAACAAATGCATTACTCACTTCAATTATCCTACATCAGTGATAGCTATAAGTGGCAGAAATAGAAAGAATGCACTTGACTTGAACAGCATCTCTGTAAGTGACATTTAGATAAAACTTCATCAGTATCACCAACACCAGCTTTTGCTTCAAGATCGCATGGATATTTCATCAACCACATCATGGCAAAATGAACTCTTTAACAATAAAGTAAAATTACACAACTAAGTTTATATAATTGAAAGATTCAACTTATGCAAACCAGGTAAAGAAAGAGAAGAGACAAAAATGACCCCCTGTGGAGTAATCATCATAGATTCTATGCATACTGCTTATATTATGTAAAACTTGCTATCACCTATTATCTAAACAGACTAAACCACAATGGAACTCTCATGTTTTTCATAGTATGGACAGTTTCCACCAGTTTCATGAAATAATCTCTTCCCTTTTATATTTTTAAATTCAGTTTACTTGATGGTGTCTTGAGGAAACTTCACATTTTCTGCTTCTTTGGTCTTTGTTCTCCCTTTGGAAATTGGAATGCCTAAAGGTCATTTACAATTGTTCTTTACTCTTTTACTTGTTGATAGCTCTTTATGTATGAGTACCTACAATAATAAACATATTTTATTCAATTATTATCTGAAAAAATAAATATATACTTTAATATTTAGTCATGTTTCCCAAAATTTCTGCACTGACATGTTAAGCCAAAGCTGTCACTTGAGTAAGAGTGAGGCATGTATTAGCACTATGCACTAAATGTGGGCACATTTTGAAATGCTATGTTCTGTAGGACTAAATATCTTCAGAAACAGCACTCGATTCTTTGTGTCACAGCACACTCGTTTGTTGTAAGCGAGTGGGCAGTAAGAGGTGGCACTAAGGGCTCCTTTTTTCCTGCAGCATCTTGGAGTTGTGTAAAAGTGGACCAGGGCAGAGAATCTAGAGGCTCACAGTCTGCTTTTAGTAACTTGGCGTTTATAAGGCCATCTGAAAGTAAGTACCTAACACCAGCTTAAAGAACTCACTCATACTCAGTAGCCAGGACCAGTGCAAGAGTCAAGAATGAGGAAAAACTGATTTTGTTTTGCTTGTAATGAAAGCTATAGGTCTGCAAGAACTTTAAAGTATCAACTGATGGACTATGATCTAGCAACAGAGGTTAGAAAGCTATATGTATATACACAACTGTAGGGAAGAGATAAAGCCACACAAGTTTGTAGTGTTTACAGCCCCAATTCTGAGTGCAAGTTTGATAAAGAAACCTGGCATTGGGTAGGTGGGGCTGGATGCTTATACTAGTACATTTTGCCTTCATATCTTCATAAGATATTTCTACTTCAAAACCAGCATATCTGTTATCTAGAGTCATTAGTGATGTGCTGCAATCCATGGCCTGTGGTCTGGAGGTCAATGTTTGTGGAATTGTACCTAATGTCTATGCTTCATCTATAGGTAGCATTTCTTAAAGGAGGAACAATCTCAGGGATGGCGTAAACAATATCAGTTTAGGAATCTAGAAACTACAAATATAGATACATAAGAGACTTCGTGTATTTAAGACTCTGAGTGCACTGTACATATGCGACCTTTCGACTTCTTTGTGGCAGAGTTATTGCAATCCACAGTCATGAATGATGTAGCATTCTTAGTGGAAGCACAGAGGAATGCACAGTAGCTGCCTGCAACCTTAAAGCCTTTATGGAAAAGAGTTCGGCAGCCATTATCTGAAAAGCAGTGTTCTAAATTCTATGTTGACTCCTGCTATGTGAATCCTACATGCAATTCACATGCTTCTATTTCTAATCAACGTCAAAGAATTCAGCTAAGCCATTCTCTCCATGTATCTGAGAGCGGTCACTGGAGTAGTGCTCCAAATTCCAAGGCAAACTGGTTTACTCTTTGTTCTTGGTTGTACTCTAGAGTGTAGCAGTTTTCTAGGGAGCTTCATCCTTGCACGGTGCAACTTTGTCTCAAAGGATAGAATGATGTAGGCATAATGAAGATTTTCTTCATTCCATTAGTTGAACGGCGTGTTTCTGTTTCTTTCACTGGATTAGTACATCTTCTTAATTGGATGGCCTAGCTCCAGAGTTATTTTTACTCGAGTATAGCTGCAAAAATTTTCTTTGTGAGAAAAGACATGGCAGATACCTGACACTTCCATTTTTCTTCTGACATCATCCAAACCTTTGGCTACTCTTTAGTATTATCTCTCTCAATATCGCTCTTTATAAATTTATATTAAAGATTATAGCATAATTAATTTTCATATACCATTCTATATAAGATATTCCTATTAATATTATATACTTACCACACTCAGATGCACAGCCATTTTTAATAGCTTCTGCACTAAAAGACACATATTTTTTTTTCCATTTTGTAAAATTGTGTAAAGAAAAACTGTATCCATGGGGAAAAGCTGAGGTGAGGAAAGACACAATTATAGAACTAAGTGCCAATTACTGTCAGCTTGAGAAATGAGTTAAAGACCTTTACGGACAATTTTAACTTGTATTTTTAGGTTGAATTTCCAAGTTTCACAGCAGGCATTGACATGTTGTAGTGTGTTACTTTATATTAGAGTTTGACGTTTGCCACACTACAAAAAATAGATTAGAACAGAGACAACTATAAAATGTTCACTTTGTTTTAAGGAACTTTTCTTAATCTATAGTCATGTGACAGATATACAAGTCCACCAAATACAATCATCACAGCAAGATGCTGACCTTCCTTCATAAATGAGGATGATTACATTGAAGTATCTTAGCAACATATGGAGCTGGTAATACACTTTGCTCTTTAATTACACTTATAGTTTTATGATTTAGAAAGTTGTAACCAGTGGTAAATTAAACATGTTTATTTACAACTGAGAAATATCAGAATATATTGACAAAGGATATGTAACAGCCTCAAAATCAATTGTATTATCTACTGATTTTTTTCTAACAAAAAATAACAGTATAACTTGATAAAGTGAGAGAAAAGTTCATAATTGTATAAAAAGTAATAAAATAATTATGAAATAATTCTTTTAAAAATGTTTGAACTGTGGGCAATAGATAATTCAATTTTATAGCTAGATCCTTCAATTCTGTTTACGAATAATGTATATACATTTTTTATTTTGACCAATAATATTGATGATTTGAACAAAACTATCAAAAAAACTCAATTGATGTATAAATAATAAGTCAATAACTATAGAATACATATAATCTCCTTTATATATAGGTTGTGTTCAGAATAGATCATATGACTAGGAATTAAAAATTGTAAGCTATTTAAAGTTACATATATAATTTTGGTAACAATAAAATTATACTAGGAATCAAACAGAAAAAAATAAATGTGCAAAATAGAATGAATATATTTGAATAGATTAAATTAAGAGTAATCAAAATAGAAATTAGAAAAAAAGTTTAAAGTAACTCAGCTGCATATCTTACTGAGTAGCTAACAATTGTTTAGTTTTGTAGATGAAATCTTTTTATGGGTTTTAGGTCAGCCTTGAGATGATGAATCTCTCTGATCTCATTCACTGTTTTTTCGATTTTCATTATTTTGCCCCCCGGTTCCCACTTCACAGTTCCTGTTAGCCCTTGCCTCTGAGAGGGTGCTCCCTCCAGGCCTTTCCTGGGGCATAAAGTCTCTCAAAGCTTAAGTACATTTATTTTTTTCAGAAAGGCCTGTGCTCTATTTGTGCCAGGGGCCTCAGACTGGCCTGTGTATGCTCCTGGTTGGTGGCTCAGTCTCTTGGAGCTCCCTGGGGTCTAGGTTAACTGAGAGAGCTTGTCTTTTTATGGGATTGGTTTTCTCTTCAGTTTCTTCAATCCTTACCCTAATTCAAACATAGGGGTCCCCAACTTCAGTTCAATGGTTGGGTGTAAGTATCTGCTTCTGTCTCAGTCAGCTGCTGGTAGGGCCTTTCATGGGACAGCTATGCCAGGATCCTTTCCATAAAGCACATCATAGCATCAGTAATAGTGTCAGGCCTTCGTGCCTTCCCATGAGATGAATCCCATGTTGGGCCAGTCTCTTCTCCATTTTTGTCCCTGCAGTTCTTTTAGACAGAAATATGTCAGAAATTTTGAATGTGGGTTAGTAATCCTTTCCCTCCACTTGAGGCCCTGTCTATCTACTGGAGGTGGACTCTTTAAGTTTCCCCTGACCATTGTTGGGCATTTTGGCTAAGGTCACCCCCATTTTAGTCCTGAGACTCTTTTACTTCCCAGGTCTATTGTACTTTCTAGAGGGTCCCCCAACTCCCACAATCCTATTCATGCTCTTGACCTTCTGGGCTTCTCTACTATCCTTTTCCCACATAATGGATCTTGTTTCCTTTCCCCTCTCCCCCGCCCACCCTGTTTCCTCACTCCCCTCCTTTCTCCTGTGATTATTTCCTTCCCCCCTTCTAAGTAGAATTGAAACCTCTTAAGTTCTAGAATTACCATCATACTCAGTTCAAAACTGCAAATCATTTGTTAATCAATGGAATGAAATTGAAATAAATAGATAAATAAATAAATAAATAAATAAATGCAAATTACTATGAAACTTTCAAAGTTTCTAAGGCAGTGAATATGAGTTAAATACAATTTTTTATTATATTTTCTATGTACTTCAGGTACAATCAAAAGGTAGTGTTTTCTTCAGGTAGTGAGCATATATCTGTGCCAACTGTAAGAATCATACAAAAGCTTATTTATTCCATAGTGTTGAGGTTTTGTGCTTCTTTCTCATGGGTTCTACTAAAACATCTGTATAACTGATGATTGATTGTTCACAGTGCGAGCTGACTTATTTGACAGTGACTGTGTTTTTCATGTGTCTAGTAATAAGTATCACTTTCTTATTTCAGGACAACTGGACATTTAACTAATGAAGTCATAAGCAAAGATAGACTGTCATTTTAAAAATAATTATAGAGAAACAAAAAATTTTCAAAACGCATTTTGAAAAAAATTATAAATATAAGTTTCATATAAATGAGAAAGGGTGATAAAATAAATCAATGGTGATAGAACAACAAGTTTACGGTCCCCTTCATTGACAAATACCTTATTTGTATTCCAGGTACAACATTTTGAGGCATTTGTACAAAAGACCCCCCCCCCTTTTTGTATGAGGAGAAACAGAAGTGTGTTTTAACAGACTTCATGAAATAATAATCCAATTACTTCATGAAATTATAATCCAACTGTAAAAAAAGAAAACTACATACAAAATATGCATGCAATATCCTTGGCACGAGCAAGTGACATCTGGCATAATCATGGCATCTGGCTCATGGGACAGTACTTGACAGGACTATCTGGAAACAATCTGTTACACAGTTTTACCAAAGGAAGCAAATACGCTACAAATAGCCTACAGTGATTGGAAGAACTGACAGAAATTTTAAATTGGCTGGAAGTCCTAATTGTTTATTGCAATCATGACTTTGAACTAGAAACACTATCAAAGGAGACCTAAAGACTTTATATATTTTATATTTCTAATAATTAACCCCATTTTGAAATTTTAGCTATCCTAAAGAATTATATAATCTGTATCCATTTTTAAATGTTTCAAAAATATCTTCAGATACTACTGTAAATTCAGAATGCCCCAGATATCCCTAAGATTCAGAAGGCAGGTGACTGGAGTTGAAACACTCTGGTCTCTTGCCTGAACTTAACTGGGTATCAATAATCTGCAAAAGTCTGCATTGGCTTTATTATTAAAGGACAATTTCCACTATGATTATATACTAAGAAAATGTATAGTGTGCTTCTAAAATTAATGAAAATGTTGTCTGTCAACTATTCTATATTTTATCCTTTACATATACATTTTATGTTGGGAACATTTTTATCATTAGGTGTGTGCCATTGCTCAATACAGTAAGATACTTGATGCCAAGCTTGACATCTGAGTTTGATCCCCAGAAATTACCTTGTGGAAGGAAAAAATGTATTTCCTCCAACAGTCCACTGGCCTATACATGTGTTGCATCACTCATGCATGCCCACATACACAGTGAGGCAGACACATGAAAGTAAATAAGTATAAAGTTCTAAAATTAAGAGACACTCATTATGCAGTTTATTTATTGCAGTTTACTTACAGATATAGTCTATGCATTTTAGAAATAGTTGAGGGAAAGTTGCTTTATTTTTCTTTACATAACAAACAGAACATTAGTAAGCTATGGAATAAATGACTGGTAGTCTAAAAATGTCTATTTTTCCTACATTATTTATTTGATAATTCTTAAAAAATACATGACTTTATTACATGAATTTATGCTCTATATTTCCTCTATTTTTCTTTCTTCTCTCCTCTTTCTCTCTAGATATATCTATATATAGATAAATAGATTGATAGATAGCTCAATCGATAGGTAGATAGATAAATAGATAGATAGATAGATAGATAGATAGATGATAGATAGATAGATAGATAGATAGATAGATAGATAAGTGGATAAAGATAGACATATGTATCAACAACCTCAAAGCCTTCCCTAATGATTAAGTAAAAAACTTTAATGCTTATATATTTTTCTTTTGATTTTTAAAACTTTCTCAGTAGACCATTCTTCAAATTGTTAGTGTTTATCAGATTTAACACATTAATAATGTAATAATTCCTTTTTATTGTCTTTACAATTTTTTTTCCTTCTTGAATATCATCTCAGTGTGTCAGGATTTAAAAAAGTGTCACTATATTTTCTGAAAACAACCAACCAGTTATATCTCTACAATACTACTCCTTAATAGCCCAACCAACTCAAAACCTTCTCTAATGATTAAGTAGAAAACTATAATGCTATTATTCACTAATTCACTTATTGGAGATCCAGCTTCCTTTAATCGTGTCTTGATGGATGTATAAGAACTGCTGACAAACTGCCTGCAAGAGAAACTCAGAAAAGAAAACAAAGTTTTCCAAATCCCTGTACTTCACAACAAATATTCCTTTAGAGCTGTACATAAAAGACACATCTACTTCAAAATTCCTCTTTATATGACTTTGATGGAAAGTAATATTAAAAATACTAAAATCTAGTCGCATCAAAGCTATTTTCCAGTTTCACATCCTTATTAGCTGTTGGACTAAGCATGTTACTTACCCCTCTATGCAACCACTTCCTCTGACTTAGAACGAATGGCTTTGACATAAGTGATATATGCTATCATTTCTTACTTTAAAATTGCATTGCTGAAGTAAAAATATATTTTCAAATACTCTGGAGTGACATTTAGCAGAAACTTGTCAAAATAAAATTGGATTATTGAAACCTGCTTAAAACAAATTTCCACCAGTAACTTCAGACCATCATGCACATCTGAGTGTATTCTGATCCTGCATGAAGCTGTATTTGGTTTTACTTAATGAGATTTATTGCAGAGGAATGAAACTGAATTCTCCAAGATTTGATGCAAACCAATCACATGCTAAAATATCTGTAATATGAGGAAAAGAGAACAGGAAGAGAAATATATTTTGAGTTTTACAATGCTTTTACCCTGTTATATTTTCTCCCCAATCACTTACCAATATTTCCCCAACATTTATTACAGTATAAAGCATATTCCAATTAGTGGAGTAAATGGTAAAAATATGGACTTGCATACTCACCTCAAAAACAGCAGGGCAGTGAATAGAAATGTTCATCTATTTAGTCTTTCTGATTTATTTTATATATTCTACATTATGAGTGGATATATATATTTATGTATATATATACATATATATATGTATGTATATTATATGGTTTCATGACAGTTAAATCATATAAATTAACACTCCAAATGCACCTTTAAGGAGGAAAGTACATTACTGAAACAGTTTGCTTATAAATGAGATAAGCCATCTCTCTGCACGTGTTATCAAGGCTTTTAAACAACAGAAAAGACTCAAAGAATACTTTGCTCTCCTTTGTATTTGATAAGTCATACTTTTTAAAGTAAAACTCAAAATGAAATATTAATAAGAATCAGAATATTCCATGTTCTGATTGCTTGGTTTCATGGTTGCTTTAGTCTGATTGAACTAAAAATTCATGTAACAAAGTTTTTGATACTGCATTCATAAATCTTGGGATGTTTGAAAATGATTCAATCATGATAGCTCTAGCAATAAGATGATAGTAATTTCTTACAGAATGGCTTTGGGGAAGTTACTAAGGATTTTCTTTTTTCTTTTTCATTTACCAATTATCTGCATTGTGAAGATACAGTCTTTTCAATCTTAGGTCATGTGAGGACAGCTAGACATTACAATAAATGAAGAATTGGCTTTTATCAGACAAAACCCACCTCATCTTTGATTTGCAGCCAACTTTCCAAGCTCTCAATCTGTGAGAAACATTTTTCTTCTGTTTGTCCATCACTCATATACATTTTGCTATGGAGGCTGATTGGAACAAAGGCAGAAATCATTGCAGTTGAGAGAAGTCTATATGTTAAGATTTCTTGAAACTGAGGAGCCAGCTTTTCAACTGGCTAACAAATTGATGCAAAGAGAATCTGTAAGAGAACACTAGAGAAAGCTTAAAATGCTATCACTCAGAAAACATCCTTCCTGGGCAGAGAATTGCCACAAGGCATAGCCAATAATAAATGGCCCCACTAGGTTAATATCTAACTGGGGCGTGTGACCTGGACCCCCTCTGATATCCTAGATCTATAAAGTAAGTCAGGAATAAACTTTATTGGCACAGACAGCCACAGGCATGCCTCTAAAATGTGTGAGAACCAAAAGAAGAGCTACATTATGAAAGTCATGACCAGAATGATCAGGTTTAGAGACCCAAACTCTGACCAAGTCATATTGGATACTCATTAGAAATAACAATATCTTGTTAAATTCTAGTCAACTTGATTCTTCTGCAAATCAATATGACATGTACTAATAACACAAATTTTAAAATTCTAATATAAAGTATTCTTATTATTAATGTATTTTTATTTTTTCCAACTGGCCATTTTAATACCTTTAAATGAAATTTCAATTACCGAAAGATTCTGCAAATTTGAAATTAACAGCCTCAATGTTTGTTTTAAAAGTTATTCACTTATTTTATTTATATCAGTACATTGCAGGTATCCTCAGACACACCAGAAGTGGGGGTTTCAGATCCCATTACAGATGATTGTGAACTATATGGTTGCTAAGAATTTAACTCAGGAACTCTGGAAGAGCAGTCAGTGCTCTTAACTGCTGAGCCATCTCTCCAACCCCCTCAATGTGTGTTTTAAGATAACATTTTATTTATCGTTGAAGCCTCCACGTTATTATATATATTTCTGTTATCTTTGTTTAGTACATGAAGTTATGCAAAAAATTCAAACTGTTTCTTTCAAAAAAACTATGTTAAGAGAACAGAAATATTAGAAATATTTAATAATGAACAAGATTTGGAATTAAAGTGCATGAAAAAATATGATTTCAAATGTAGAGTTTGACATACACTTATATTTATCACATTAAATCATTTTACTATAGAAATGTGCATTTCTTGACCATTATTAATTATATTTTTCTTTGAAAAATCTATAGTTTAATATATAATGGAAATCTATTGGAATATAATCAAAATAATTTACATAATTGTTTACATTGTAAATATAATATAAATATGATTCTATGATTCAAAGATCTTTATCAGCAATATGATCTTTCTGCTATAAAAATTAATTACAAAGTAAAAATGTAAGGCCTCTAAATATACCCACATTGTTATTATAACTTTACCATAAAAGCAAATTCAGTCCCACATTTATAGAATCAGTCAGTAACTACACATTTTTAAATGTTTGTCAGTTAAGCTTTTTACAAATAATTAGAAATCGGTAAATATTTAGATAGTGACACACTGTTCACTCCATCTCCCAGCAAATGGTTTACAAAATTTGCTGCTGATGAGAGATGCCATGGACGGTTTTTATAGTTACATTTAAAAGCTACTGTTTTCACAAGAGTCAATAAACTCTGTTTTTTGAGTCTTTCTGCATAGATAAATGAGCCAAATATAAATTCTAATGACATCCCTAGAATTTCTAAAAGCATTCACTGTCATAGTTAAAGACAGATTAAATATGAAACATCAGTTCAAAAAATCATAATATAATTTTTGTCCATATTCTAGTCTTGACAGAATTTAGTTGGGTATCAGATGTATAACATACATTAAATTATCAATCGTATTGCATTATTTAATATGTTGCAAAAATAAGTATCACAGTGTCAATACTGGTATAGTTGATTGTTACTCCCTAATAAATTCTCTTTTGTTAAAAAGTAAGGTTCTTTTGTTCTATTTCTCTGGTTTGTGTTTTCACCTTTATTTTAATGAAATTGGAGAATTTTAAATCAGTTTAAAGATCTTAAATGATTCTCAACAATAATGAAAATATAAGAACAATGACAGTTAATTATCCATACCTTTTAAAACCTGTCATTTGGTTGAGTGAAGACATTCTTATTAGAGGATTTGCATAGCACCATTCAATACTGATAATAGTGTTGAATGTTCAGTGTTTAATGCTGATAATAGTGAAGTCTCTGGTTTCTTTGATTCTGCCTTTTTATGAAATCACATGATAGTGTACCTTTAAACTTATGAAAGAACTCAGTTTAGTGCTCTTCTATAAATACCAGTTACCCACTCCCATTCAACATATTGAAGCAATCTCTTTATTCAGTGACCCATCCAGTACATGACACTCCCATAGCATGCATAGATATTTTTGATAAAATAACGTTGCAGTTTTATATATTGTACCTTTAAATTATTGGAAGAGATATATCATGGTAAACTGCAAGCTTAGAATACAGAAATAATGAAAAATACAGTTTATGCATTTTAAAACATTCATATATCAAGAAATTAGCAAGGATATTAAAAATTCCAAAATGTCTCCTGTCTTTTCTCGGAAAGCTCCTTTGCTTCCAGAGTCAGTCAAGATCTGAGCATTTAAACATGTCCATATATCTTAAAATTCATTTTAATGAAGTAATAAAAATTTTAACACTTATTTACAATTTTTAAAAACCAAATCTTTGCAACTTGAGTACATTTTGCTACAGGCCACTTGTTCATTTATTTTGATTTCTAAATTTTATTCACAATTTCCCCTTTCTCTATGTGAATCTTGTGATGCAGAATGGTATTGTAAATGAATCAAGATACTGTAAATACCCGCATGAAATTCTGTGTTTGAATGTATTTAGCTTCTTTTGAACAAATTCCAAGGAATGAAGAATATGAGAAATTAAGTGGTGGGTTTAATTTAACCTTTGGAAAAATTGTCAAACTGTTTTCTAAATGTTTGGAAACTAAGAAAGGTCACAATCAAGACAATAGCATATCTGAAATCTCTCATGTTATTTAAGCTTGACTTACTGAAGGTTAACATATAAAGCCATATTCCATTCTATTTCTTTTTGGAGAGTATCGTTGAGTTTTCTACTATTATGAACTATTCAACTATTATTTTCTAAAGATCAAGCTCAAAATTCCATCACTTGTGAACTTGTGCTTCGAACCATGTATTTGGAATGAACACACTCAGCCCTTATAGCACAAAGGGATCTTTGATCGCCAAGATTTTTAACTTTACTACTTCAGTAGGTGGAGATGACATTGTTGTTTACAGTATCCTGATCCTCACTTTGAAGTGATTTTTCAAATTTCTTTTGCACCATTTTTTTTTCAGATAGAAGAATCAACCCTCTGTTATTGCATCTTGGTTAAAAGTGTTTTTCTGTATTCAAATTCACTTTAAGACCTGATTTAACATTTGCAAGAACAGAAAACTGAATGTGTGAAAATAGCAGCAAGAGATGAAGGCAGCAAGAGATTTCAGTGAAATGTGTTATGACACAAGGAATGGGTGAATTAAAATGTATTAGGCAGATGAAAAGGGCATTGTGTGTTTAGCAAACAAGTCAATCTAGTCTAAGAGTTTTACTTATGTCTTGGAATGTCAGGCAAGTTATTTAACCTATGTAAGCCTTCGATTTTCTCGAGTGTAAAATTGTGAACAAAATGATGCTCACCTCATGGAGCTTTTTGAGAAGAATTTTATGGCTTAACATGCAGAATATCTGGTGTACTGTATTTGCTCAACACATCGAAGTTCCCATTTATCTGCCATAAAGATTACTGCAGCGTGAGAGAAGAAATATCATTTAAGCCATTTTTGCTGAAGGAAAAACTTAAATTGAACACGCTTTTGCCCTCAAGTGTAAATTCCCAGTTGAAAATTGCAAAGCATATTCAAGGAATGGGTGAAAAATAAAGAAAGAAAAACTGCATTTCAAATTTTATCTTGCAGAAAGCCTTGCTCTCAGTATGTAAAGTTTTGATGAATGCTAGAGGGATTTGAAACTCCACATCAGAAGATCAAGAACAGCTTTGGCTGCCCATTTCAACCAAATATTTTCTAACTAGTGTCAACATTTTCTCTATTTAAGTGCTCTAGTGGAAGCTTTCCTACATTTCCCAACCCTATTATTGTACTTTGTTTGCTAACTTTTTGCTTCAAAGGCATTTGATTTCAGGTAATTGGCTCTTTTTTTTTGTAAGTGTACCTAACAAATGTGGTGAAATATCCAATTTTAGAATTCTGTTTTCAAAGTCTGTCTTCATTCTTTCCAGTTTTGAGCATCCTATTCAGAGATCTAGAGTTGTCTCTCATTGATAAAATATTTGTGGTGCCTGCATCCATCCCTGGCCTCATTCTGAAAATAGCATCCTCCATTTTTGAAAATCTAGTGAAAAGTATACAGTGTAAAGCATTATTAAAATTGTAAACTAAATGGTAAATTCCAGATTGAAAACGACTGAGTGTGTTTTTGCTAATGTTCATGTAATTTCTTTCACTCCCATAATAGTTCTGCAAGCTGAGTTGCTTGTGCTATGGAGCTAACTCTTACAGAGAAGAGGCAGAATTTATAATCCTAGGAAATAATTTGCAGATCAGTTAAGGAGCCTACAACCTCGAGTTGCTTACATGACCTGGTGGATTGAGCATTCTCAAGTGAGTTATGGAGAGAGTCTGATGTCTTCCTGATCACCTGAAGGAAACAATCAGATGTTCATCCTCAGGTTTGAGAATAAACATTATTGCTTGTGAAATATCTAGCATTTTTAAGGAGGCCTGTTGGCTTTTTATCAAGAGATAAGATTAGAGTTTTAGCATAGTAGATACAAAGCTTGAGGCAATAAATTCTATGAGAAAAGAACTGAGGACAGTGTCTTTGAAAGGAAGAAATAGACAAGATTTGTTCTGGATGCTGTTTCATGCATTATACATTGAAGGAATGTAATATTGAACATGAAAAAAATAGTATTTTAAAATATTGATGAGTTGCCTGTTTGGAGTAGAAAAATGATAGGAGCTTTTTCTGTGCTATTTTCCCACATATTCCATGTAAAATAGGATAAATGATTTTCTTTTATAACTTCTCAGTCCCTCTATGAGTTTCATTGTTTCTTTTATGAATAACAATATTGATAGCTGGCCATTCAAATTTTACCTTATTCATAGATTGGTCACACTAAATCTTCTTCATCGAACAATAAACTAACAAAACATAGTAGTCTTTAAGTTTATTCTCAGTTTCTGGGAACAGATAAAACTGGTGATATTATTCTTTATTTTCAGGATAGATTCTTACCCTAAATTGTGTCTTACTCCAAATGCTGCAAAGCTTACAGTTTTTCCTTTGAGAGGAGAGGCCTTTCAATATCATCTTAAAGGCTAACATGAACCATGAGTCATTGTCCTCTCTTCTTATCCACTCTTTCAGAGAAAGATGAACACTGTATTCAGAACTAAGATTAACACAACATTCAATAGAATGTTAGTCTCAATGATTTTCTATTAAATACTGAGAAGTCTGTAAATGTATGATAAAATCAACAGGTTATTTTCAGATATAGTAAATAGAGTAGAAGTACTGAAAGAAATTTTAAATAGCCATTTTAAAAATTTTTTGGTTTGCTATTCTGTCACATGCAGATAAGTGCAAGCATGTTGTGATTAATTCCTACTTACTTGACTATGGCTCTCTATATAGAAATCACAGAACAACTTTAAATATAACTGTTTAGGTATTGTCCACCTTGATTTAGATACAGGATATTTTAGTCTCTGTCCTGAAACTAGTCAAGTATGAGATGCTTGCTCAAAATGAGATCTGCATGTCTGTTTCCATAGCACTGGAAGGACAGGTACAAACTACCATCCTTAGTTTTACCTGAGTTCAATTTGTTGAACTTGCAACATTACCCTTATAAGTCAAGTAGGTGTTAGACTGAAAAATCTCCCTAGTTTAAGTTAGACTTTTATAAAATAAAAAAAAAATGTTGTTAATATGAAAAGTGAGAAGCAGAATCTAAGGATTTTGATTTAGTATGCAAATAAAACAATTATAAATTATTTATCCCATATGACCCCTAATTCATTTAATTTCTAAAAAGACTACACAAAACCTGAAAAATAACACATCAATTGATACGCCACCATGAATGGAGAAAACTTTCAAGATACTGCAGCCCTAGATGGAGAAATGTAAGTATTCAATGATACAGTGAGAATCCTAGTTAAGGTGATTGTGGAGACTAAAACTAAAAACAAGTTTAAAAAGTAAAAATGAGACAGGGAGAAATAGCTGACAAAAATTTTGGCAGAATTTGTATGGCAAAATATTTACAATTACTTATGAATTGCCTAGATAATACAGTGAGACAAGAGGAGGTTCTGCATTTTCTGACCCTGTACACAGACCAAAGAACTGTTGTCATTGCCTAATATTATTGAAGCAGTATTTTAAAGATAAGCCACTGCTTGGCTCCCACTTTCATATATGTATACAGTGTTTATTTGAGAACTTCACCATAAAAGTAATTTGTGGGGGATGGAGAAGTAGCTCAGTGGTAGAGAACTTGCTTGGCATTATAAGGTCATGGAAGCTCATCACAAGAAGCATAAACCTAGGGAATTTACAAACATCTCCCTTATTAATAATTTAGTGAATGCCTTGGCAATACTAGAAAATGTATGTTGTAAATTTTTCTATTTGGCAAGAATATTGCTATGGGTGATTTTAAAGTGTTGTAAGTGGTGGTGAAGCTGTTACATTCCAGGCTTCCTGCTCACTAGAAGAGGTTGTAGTAGTTTGTAATACCAGTACTTAGGAGGGTAAACAGGAACATCGTGGGTTACATGCCAGTCCATATTACACTCTGAGACCCTACAACATATACATAAAGATAGATATAGATAGATAGATAGATAGATAGATAGATAGATAGTAGATAGATAGATAGATAGGTAGATAGATAGATAGATGATAAATGGATAAATGATAGATGATAGATGGAAAGTTAGATGATAGGTAGAACATAAATGGATAAATGATAGATGATAGGTGGGTAGGTAGGTAGGTAGATAGATAGATAGATAGATAGATAGATAGATAGATAGATAGATGGTAAATGGATAAATCATGGATGATGGATAGATGATAATAGAGAGATAGAGAGATAATAGAAAGATAGATAGATGATAGACGATAGATAGATAGATGATAGATAGATAGATAGATAGATAGATGATAGATAGTGAAACAAAACAAAACCAAAAATATTCCTGCCTACTCAGTTCATTACTTCATTAACCACCATGTTTTATTGACTTCTTTTTTCTTGCAGTTTAAAGATATTCAAATTCAACTTGTAAGCATAAGTACAATTTTATGCTGCTGCTTGAATAAGTGAACTTCTGCTGGAGAGACAATGTGGAAAAACCCTTGGCTTTCACACAATTCAGGAAGCTATGGAATGCCAGCAAGCTATCTCATTCTATTGCTTCTGGATGGAAAGCTTGTGTGGGGCCTGGCCAGATGGCCCACATTCAGAACCTGGCTGTGCATTTTACTGACTGTCTTGCTTTAGAAGACATTCAGTTTCATTGTTTTCTCTTGTTTTTTTTTTTTTTTTTTTTTTTTTGGGTGGGGGTGGGATTTCAGTTTCATTACCACAAAAATGAGGGTAATAAGATTTCCTATCTTTAAGATCATTGCAAAGCTAAAATGATAAGGTAGATAGTTAAGAAAACTGACCAATGAAAACTTAACCAAATGTTTGTCATTGTCATTACTAGTAAGTTGATAGGAGATGCCTTATGAAGTTTAAGGGGATACTTATTTGAGATAAAGGGAAAATGCAGAATTCTCTTGACAACTTCCAGAAATAGCCATATGTGTACTCGGCTGAGCAAAGCGTGGGAAGACGCAACAGAAGCACAGTGCACCTGACTCTTTGCTGGTCCACAGGGTTTTCTGTGGCATCCACTAATTTAGTATGTTTAAATAATATACTTCTTTTTTTTTCACTTTCCTTTACATAGCTCAAGGAGGAGTTAAACAGAATGTCATTTGAAATTAGGTGTAGCCCTATTGTGAAAAAAAAAAAGAAAGAAAAGAAAATGAATGGTTGTTGATTGTAAATCAATATTAAAATTAGTGCTTATAATGCAGAAAGCAATAAATGGATATGTCAAAATATTATCACAGAACAACAAAACGTGTTGCAAAATAATGTACTTATGTATCATTTATATACTAATTTCTAACACAAAATGCATTTCAGGAAAAGTAAATGCAGGAGGCTTTTATCTTTTTAAATTAGTGTATGTGCTTGTGCAAGTGCGTGTGTGTGTGCAGGTATGTGCATGCCACAGTATATCTGTCTGTCTATGTCTGAAGACAACTCATTAGAGTCAGATTCCTGCTGCCAGCATGTAGGCTCTATGCATCGAACTCAGGTGAAGGGGTTGGCTCGCATGTGCCTCTCCCTGCTGTGTCATATAGTCTACACTAATCCCTAATTTTAAATGAATTTTAGCTGGATGTTGATTGTGCATGCCTTTAATCCCACCTCTTAAAAGGCAGAGGCAGGAGAATATCTGAATTTGAGACCAGCTTTGTCTGTCTATAGAGTGAATTCCAGGATAGCAAGAGGTACACAGAAAAATCTTGTCTCAAAAAACTAAATAAAAAAAATAACTAAATAAATACATTTTAAGTGTGCTGCAACTCTAACAAAATATTCGAATCTTTGTTTCACAGGTAAATAATTATAGTGATTTTCTTTTTTTTAAAGATATTTCCTTTATTTACATATTTCAAAATCCCCTATCCCCTCCTCCATTCCCAAACCCACCCACTGCCATTCCTGAACCTGGCATTCCCCTATCCTGGGGCATAGAGCCTTCATAGGACCAGGGGCCTCTCCTCACATTTATGACCGACTAGGCCATCCTCTGCTACATATATACCTAGAGCCACAAGTTCCACCATGTGTTTTCTTTGATTGGTGGTATAGTTCCAAAAAGCTCTGGGAGTACTGGTTAGTTCATATTGATGTTCCTCCTATGGGGCTTTAGACCCTTACAGCTACTTGAGTACTTTCTCTGGCTCCTTCATTGGGGACCTTGTGCTCCATCTAACAGATGACTGTGATCATTCACTTCTGCATTTGCCAGACATTGGAAAGAGCCTCACAGGAGACAGCTATATTAGGCTCCTGACAGCAGGCTCTTGTTGGCATCTGACTAGTATCTGGGTTTGGTGGTTGTTTTGGGGATGGATCCCCAGCTGGGGTAGTATCTGCATGGTCTTTCCTTCAGGCTCTTCTCCAAACTTTGTCTCTGTAACTCCTTCCATGGGTATTTTTTTCCCCATTCTAAGAAGGAACGAAGTATCCACACTTTGGTCTTCCTTCTTCTAGAGTTTCATATGTTTTGAAAATTGTATCTTGAAGTATTCTAATTTTTGGGCTAATATCCACTTATCAGTGAGTGCATATCATGTGTGTTCTTTTTTGACTGGGTTAACTCACTCAAGAAGATATCCTCCAGATCCATCCATTTGCCTAAGAATTTCATAAATTCATTGTTTTTAAGAGCTGAGTAGTATTTCATTGTGTAAATGTACCACATTTTCTGTATCCATTCTTCTGTTGACAGACATCTGGGTTATTTTCAGCTTCTGTGTATTACAAATAAGGGTGCTATGAACATAGTGGAGCAAGTGTTCTTATTACAATTTGGAATATCTTCTGGGTATATGCCTAGGAGTGGTATAGCTGGGTCCTCAGGTAGTACTATGCCCAATTTTCTGAGGAACTGCCAAACTGATTTGCAGAGTGGTTGGACCAACTTGCAATCCCACCAGCAATGGAGGAGTGTTCCTCTTTCTTCACCTGAATTTTTTATCTTAGCCATTCTGACTGGTGTGAGGTGGATTTTGTCAAATGCTTTCTCCACACCTAGCAAGATGATAATGTGGGTTTTTTTTTTGTTTTTGTCTTTGAGTTTGATTATATAGTGGATTACATAGATGGATTTCTGTATATTAAACCATCCCTGCATCCCTGGAATGAAACCTACTTGATCATGATGGATGTTCATTTTGATGTGTTCTTGAACTCGGTTTGCAAGAATTTTATTGGGTATGTTTGCATTGATATTCATAAGGAAAATTAGTCTGAAGTTCTCTTTCTTAAGTCTTTCTGTGGTTTAGGTATCAGAGTAATTGTGGGTTCATAGAATGAATTGGGTAGAGTACCTTCTGTTTCAATTTTGTGAAATAGTTTGAGGACAATTGGAATTAGACCTTTTTTGAAGGTCTGATAGAACTCTGCACTAAACTCATCTGGTCCTGGGCAATTTTTTGGTTGGAAGACTTTTAATGACTGCTTCTATTTCTTTAGTGGATATGGGGCTGTTTAGATTGTTAATCTGATCTTGATTTAAACTTTGGTACCTGTTATCTGTATAGAAATTTGTCAATTTTTGTCCTAGTTTTCCAGTTTTATTGAGTATAGCCTTTTCTAGTTGGATCTGATGATGCTTTGAATTTCCTCAGGTATTGTTGTTATCTCTCCCTTTTGATTTCTGATTTTGTTAATTAGGATACTGTACCTGTCCCCTCTAGTTAGTCTGGCTAAGGATTTATCTATCTTGTTGATTCTCTCAAAAAACAAGCTCCTGGTTTGGTTGATTCTTTGTATACTTATATTTGTTTCTACTTGGTTGATTTCAGTCCTGAGTTTGATTATTCCCTGCCATCTATTCCTCCTGGATTAATTTGCTTCCTTTTGTTCTAGAACTTTAATTGTGCTGTCAAGATGCTAGTGTGTTATCTCTCTTGTTTCTTTTTGGTAGCACTCAGAGCTTCCAAAGCTTTCTACTTAGGAAATACTTTCATTGTATCCCATAAATTTGGGTATGTTGTTGCTTCATTTTCATTAAACTGTAAAAATCTTTAATTTCTTTCTTTATTTCTTCCTTGACAAAGTTATCATTGAGTAAAGTGTTGTCTTAGTCAGGGTTTCTATTCCTGCACAAACATCATGACCAAGAAGCAAGTTGGGGAGGAAAGGGTTTATTAGGCTTACACTTCCATGCTGCTGTTCATCACCAAAGGAAGTCAGGACTGGAACTCAGACAGGTCAGGGAGCAGGAGCTGATACAGAGGCCATGGAGGGATGTTCTTTACTGGCTTGCCTCCCCTGGCTTGCTCAGCCTACTCTCTTATAGAACTCAAGACTACCAGCCCAGGGATGGTCCCACCCACAAGGGGCCTTTCCCCCTTGATCACTAATTGAGAAAATGCCTTACAGTTGGATCTCATGGAGGCATTTCCTCAACTGAAGCTCCTTTCTCTGTGTTAACTCCAGCTGTGTCAAGTTGACACACAAAACCAGCCAGTACAATTGACCCCTTGTCAACTTGACACACAAACACATCACTAGTAAGCCTCAACCCTTACATTCTTATTCATCCCCAAGATCTAAATAACTTTAAATGTCCCACAGTCTTTACATATTGTTAAAATTTCAATCTCTTTAAAATATCCATTTCTTTTAAAATCCAAAGTCTTTTTACAATTAAAAGTCTCTTAACTGTGGGCTCCACTAAAACAGTTTCTTCCTTCAAGAGGGAAAATATCAGGGCACAGTCACAATCAAAGCAAAAATCAATCTCCAACCATCTAACGTCTGGGATCCAACTCACGAACTTCTGGGCTCTTCCAAGGGCTTGGGTCACTTCTCCAGCCATGCCCTTTGTAGCACACACGTCGTCCTCTGGGCTCCAGATGCCTGTACTCCACTGCTGCTGCTGCTCTTGGTGGTCATCTCGTGGTACTGGCATCTCCAAAACACTGCGTGACCCCTTCAGTCCTGGGCCGTCAATTGCAACTGAGGCTGCACCTTCACCAATGGCCTTCCATGGCCTCTCACAGTGCCAAGCCTCAGCTGCTCTGTGTGACCCCTTTATGCCTTCAAAACCAGTACCACCTGGGTGACCCTTACACATTACCAAGTCCCACTGCAGAAGGAGTACAACCTTGCCTATCTCTGGAACACAGCCTCTTTGTGCTTTCAGAAAACACTTCCCAGAAGATGTCACCTCAACGATGCTGGTCTCTTCTTAATCACCACTAATTTCTTAGCTCCAGCTAACCAGCATCAATAGTCCCAGTAATGCAAAGTTTTTGCTTTAGTAGTTCTGGTATCTTGTTAATCACAGCTGATTCTTCAGCCCCAGCTAACCAGAACTACAAAATCTTCACAATAAAAACAGCAATGGCCCTGAAGAGAGTCTTTAATTTTCCCCCTGAAATTTCACAAACCAGGCCTCCATCTTCTGCACTGTTCTCAGCATTATCTTCCAAGCTCCTACACAACATCTGACAGAGCTCTTAACAACCAATGGATCTTCAAGCCCAAAGTTCCAAAGTCCTTCCACAGTCCTCCCCAAAACATGGTCAGGTTGTCACAGGAATACCCCACTCTGCTGGTACCAATTTGTCTTAGTCAGGGTTTCTATTCCTGCACAAACATCATGACCAAGAAGCAAGTTGGGGAGGAAAGGGTTTATTAGGCTTACACTTCCATGCTGCTGTTCATCACCAAAGGAAGTCAGGACTGGAACTCAGACAGGTCAGGGAGCAGGAGCTGATACAGAGGCCATGGAGGGATGTTCTTTACTGGCTTGCCTCCCCTGGCTTGCTCAGCCTACTCTCTTATAGAACTCAAGACTACCAGCCCAGGGATGGTCCCACCCACAAGGGGCCTTTCCCCCTTGATCACTAATTGAGAAAATGCCTTACAGTTGGATCTCATGGAGGCATTTCCTCAACTGAAGCTCCTTTCTCTGTGTTAACTCCAGCTGTGTCAAGTTGACACACAAAACCAGCCAGTACAAGTGTTGTTCAGTTTCCCCCCGGAATGTTGGCTTTCTATTATTTATGTTGTTATTGAAGACCAGGCTTAGTCCATGGTGATCTGATAGGATGAATGGGATAATTTCAATATTTTTGTATCTGTTGTGGCCTGTTTTGTGACTGATTATATGGTCAATTTTGGAGAAGTTACCATAAGGTACTGAGAAGAAGGTATATCCTTTTTTTTTAGATAAAATGTTCTGTAGATATCTGTTAAATCTATTTGTTTCATGACTTCTGTTAGTTTCACTGTGTCTCTGTTTAGTTTCCAGGATCTGTCCACTGATGAGAGTAGGGTGTTAAAGTCTTCCACTCTTATTGTGTGCAGTGCAATTTGTCTTTGAGCTTTTCTAAAGTTTCTTTAATGAATATGGATGCCCTTGCATTTGGAGCATAGGTATTCAGAATTGAGAATTCCTTTTGGAAAATTTTACCTTTGATGAGTATGAAGTGCCTGCCCTTGTCTTTTTAGATAACTTTCGGTTCGAAGTCGATTTTATTCAATATTAGAATGGCTACTCCAGCTTGTTTCTTTGGATAACTTGCTTGGAAAATTGTTTTCCAGCCTTTTACTTTGATGTAGTGTCTGTATTGTCCCTGTCGTGAGTTTTCTGTAAGTAGCAAAATTTGGGACCTGTTTATGTAGCCTGTCCTTCCAATAATCCTGGTTGATTCAGGACTCCTTAGAGTCCAGCTTTCTCTGTGATCCTATGATTCCCGGATCCTGTATACCTGAGATTCTGGAGATGTCAGAGTTCTTGGCAGCCAATCTTCCTCTGAGACCCTGATATCCTGGTGTGACCAAGCTCCTGGTATCCTGGTATCCTGAAATCCTAAGATACTGTGTGTGTAGGAAGTGGTGCTTCCTCTGGGGATTGTGGGGCTGTCTGGTGTTTTCAAAACCAAGGTATACCAGCACTGATCAGAAGGAACTCGAGCTGCTGGTCAGGCAGGGCTCCTGTGTTATTGTTCCTGCTGTCACACACCCATCATGATTGGTTTGGAACAGATGTGTTCCACTCACCAGTGATCCTAAGGACCTGGGTGTGCTAGGATGTTTGCTGTGTGGAGAATCCTCTGGGAATTGTGGGACAATATGCTGAGTTCTCCCCCAAGGTGGCCCGGAGCTTGCACCCGCCAGAAGGTATAGCATTTTTCTTTTTATTTTTTTTTTATTATTATGTTTTAATCTTTTCTTACAGGCCAGTCTTTATCCTTTTCTCAGTCTTCAGTCTGACTGTTCCTCATCCTGTACATACTCTTTCGTCTCCAAGAAGATGTTAGACAATGTTTGCAGGATCAAGTTTTTCTAATAGAATATATATGTCTATGTATATGCATATATATTTAAATATTTATTAATTCCTACCCAAATACTGTATTTATATCATTTCCATGGTTCTACCTCCACATTCTCCTATTTTCCTACCACTAAAATCTATGACTCTTTCACTAGTATTGTTATATATTGTTGCATACTTAAAAACCCATACCCACCCTCACCCCCCCCCCCACAAACAGACCTACACACGACTGACTTTATTTGCTGGCTGGAAGTCATATATTTTAGGGTCAACCACTTGGGTTATGATTATGATAACCTATCAGGGGCTCATCCCTGGACACTTCATTCTCCTCTCAGTACCGATTTATCACTTATAAATTCATTGAAGAGTGGGGTCTTGAATTTTATCCCATCCTTACTGACATGCCAGCAGGTATTTATTATGAAGATTTGTTTTAGGCAACCATATTGTTAAGCTCTCACAGTTTCAGCTACTCTATTATTTCTAGCAGTTATCATCCAAGCATTGGTATCCTGACCTTCTGCATCTTATAGTTTTTCTATTTTCTATGATCTCTGAGCTTTATGTGACAGGGTTGTTTTGCAGATATATCAGTTCAGTTGGGTACTTCGTGGTACCCAGTAGTCCTCTGCCTTTTGAACAATTGTAGATTTCTAAAATGGTCTCTACCTGTTCTAAGAAGCAGCCTTTTAATAAAGGAATAAGATCTTTGCTCCTCATTGGGAACAAGGACATTTATTTACAATGTATTTAGAAATTATATTGGTTTAAGGAATTGACTGTAGATTCTACTCTAGGATCCATGACACTTCTATCCACTTATTGTTGGCTTTGTTTACAGTATCAGACATTAAGATCTATTAGACAGCTGTTCATTAACTCCTGAAATATATGGGCTGCTGTTGTATCATGGGAGATATCTTGCTGTATAGGACATTATGTTGGTTCATAGCAGAGTAGGAATAATGTATTTATTAATTATTTGTCAACTTGAAGCAAGATGTAGTCATTTGAGAAGAGGGGACCTCAACTGAAAAATTCCAATTGATTGAACTGTATGGAAGTCTGTTGTGAAGTTTTATGATTATTTGAGAGAGTCTAGCCAGCTGTGGGCCATGCTTTTCCTGAACAGATAATTCTGGGATGCATAAGAAAGCAAATTAAACAAAGCATGATGAGTAAGTCAGTGAGAAGCGTTCTTTCATAGTTACCAACTTCATTCCTGCCTCAGGTGCCTGCCTCAGTTTCCTGCCCTGTTTCAGTTCTTGCCTTGCTTGACTTCAATGATGTAATATGATCTGGAAGTAGAAACCAAATAACACCCTTTTTCTGAAAGTTGCTTTTGGTTGTGGTGTTTTATAAGAGTGATAGAAAGCAAAGCAGGAAGATTTTTGACTGCATTTTTTTCCCATCGTAGTTTGGGTAGCAACTTTGCATAGTATAAGAGAAAAATATTGATCAATATTACAGAAATAAAATATATAAGGCCTATGTGTTTTTTAATTGAATAATAAACTATCTTAATTTTATGCTGGAAATGCCAATCATGACTGCATTTAATCTTTTAATGATTAACATAAAAAGGCACATTTTGATGTCAAATGCTCGAGGAGACTAAGAGCTTCCATAAATTTTATAAAATCCAATTTATTAAATTGGTTCTTATTACCTTGGATAGCTTCCAATTCTGCAAATGAGTGAAATCCAGCCATGAAGTGTTTGCTTTGAAGATGAGATTAGTGTGTGAAAATGCTCTGTCAGGGAATCTGTCTCTTTCATAGTAGCAGTAGTTGAAAAGTTGATATGCAACACTGCCTAAAATGGTGCTGTGGGGGAATGACCTTAGAGAACACAGAACTCTGAAGGCTCGACTTGACAATATAAGATCACTTTCAAATGTAGTCTAGGGTATGTCACTATAGCATGCCTCTTTGAATAAAACTAGATAACAATACCTAACTATCTTTAGAAAATCTAACCTACTAATCTTTTAAAAATAACTATCACTTACAAGATATCTTTACATATAATATAATATTATATATCTATACATTATATTATTTATATATAAATATATGTAAATAAATATATATATTTCCAATACTTTACACTGAGTCTTGAACCCAAAACCATTAAATTATTGTGTTTTTATCTTCATTAATCTATGTTGAACAAAGCATACAAAGTTTAGTACTATAACTGAATTGTTATCTATAAAATACATTTTTTCCTGAATGGTATTTTTACTATTTTCACAAATTTTGTATATTCTTCACTTTCAAAAAGTCCTTTTCCTGAATTTTTTTGCCTATGAAATATTTTATCACGATACTGAGTCATATTGAAATGTGGAAAAGTTTGAGTTGGCGGAAAACACATGAAATCAGCAAAGAAGAGTCTATGTATTGAGGGAGCGTGAGGCAATGATGCTTAGCAAGCATCACTACTGTGGCTGCCCAGAGGCTGCTTTAATTAGGCTACAATTCATATTGCAGAGGGGAGTTTTGTAATTACCTTCAAATGACCACATGATGCAGAGTTCTAAGGAAAGGAGCACACTGCCAGTAATGACCCCATTTGCAGCTGACAGTGTTTTTTATGTGAAGCATTTACTGGGCAAACAACATTAAAATATATGCTTCCTCATATCTTTATTCATAAATAGTTGAATTTTTCGCTCTCTTTTCAGAATACACTGAACCCATAAAAGTTAAAAGTAAAAGCTACCAATCTGTAAAATGCATTTACTTCAAAGCAAAGTGGCTAAAATGTAAAATAAATACAACTACAATCTAAAATCTAAATTGACACATAAAGAAATGAAATCACATAGCTTTAAAATGCAAATTTCTTAATGAATTCTGAAGTAGAATTGTTTCATTTGCTAATTTTATAGTATCTATGGTTCATATATCTTGTGAAAATTTGAGTTAAAATCATGTTTGTTATAAAAATATATCCATTTTTTGCCTTTTCTAAATATTGAATCAATTTTGTATCAGGACTGTCCAAAATCTGTGTCACATGTTCTATAGGACAAAATTATAATATTTCTCTTATAGACGGAGAACATGGTGTGGTATTCTGAATACTTCTGGATTCTTACAGATAGTGAGCTTATCAATAAGAGGAACTGATTGACTCCCTACTGAAGCAGCTGAGTCAGATGCAGATAGTGGCACACAACAAATGGACAGAAGCAGCTGAACCCTGTTGTTGAATTAGGGAAAGGATGAAAGAAGCTAAGGAGAAGGATGATCCTGTAGGAAGACCAGCACTTTCAATTAATCTGGATTTCTGAGATCTCTCAAACACTGGACCACCAAAAAGGCAGCATACACCAGCTGATATGAAGCCCCCAACACACATACAGTACAGGACTTCCAGGTCTGTGTTCATTCAGAGATGATGCACCTAACCCTCAAGAGACTGGAGGCCCCAGGGAGTTTAGAGGTCAGGTGGGGTGGGGTGGGGGCATCCACGTGGAGACAGGGTTCTGGAGAGGAGGTGTGGGATATGGAACAGGTGGAGAGGTAGGGGAGAATATAATATGAAGTGTTTAAAAAAATAAATCATTTAAAAAAAACTCTGTACTTTGTAAGTAGTTTTAAAAGGTTGAACTTAAATGTAATTTTGAAAATAGATTTTAAACAAAAAAGATTTGTAAATGTGCAAACAATTAGAATGGTGTATATTAGAATGAAAAAGAGAATAACATGTTTGTTTTTTGTTTTTTCGAGACAGGGTTTCTCTGTGTAGTCCTGGATGTCCTGGAAATCACTCTGTAGACCAGGCTGGCCTTGAACTCAGAAATCCACCTGCCTCTGCCTCCCAAGTGCTGGGATTAAAGGCATGTGCCACCATGCCCAGCTGAGAATAACATGTGAATGAAATAATTTCACATATCAAATACATCATTGTATTTCTTGATGTTTAACAGTGCAATAATGAATTGAGATTTTATCTTATTGATTTTAAAATATTTTAAATGCCAACTATATATAGGTTGTATACATATGAATTAATTTACTTCTGTCAGTTGATTGAACTATTAGTAAGATATTCGTTTAGAACATGAAAAAGGTGCTCTATAGAAAGTACCAGAAATATTAAATAAAGTGTCTTAATGGGTAAAGATGCTTGCCTCTAAGCCTGATAACCTGGATTTGAATAGCAAGACGGATAATGTGGAAGGAATTTATCAATTCCTACAAGTTTTCTTCTAACTTGTATATGTTCACTATAACAGACACACACAACACACACAGACACACACAAACATACACACACACATAAATATAATTTTTAAGAAGGTGCATATTACCATCTTACTCATAGATGCAATATCAGAGAAAATTTTAATCACAAATGCTTTTATTAGCCTTTATTCATGAGTTGTATAATGCTATTTCTTCAGATTTTAGCACTTGTGCCCCTGTAAATAATATACTTTGGTTAAATTCAAGATTATGTACTTATTAAACATGTAATCATCCATTAACAAAGGGGGAAATTAAAATTAACAAGTGCTGAGCATTTAAAGAAATAGAAAATACAGCTAAAATTTAAGATCATATTATCTCACCTAAGCTAATAATATTAATACATAATGTGAAATTATCAATTCATTTCATGTACCTGTGAACATTATAGTATGTAGGTTATACATGCTTTAAATAGAAAATATTTCTAACATTCAAGCATTCTTGGTTATCTAAGATGTCTTTTAACATTAGAACCATTGTGAAATTATTCTGGATGATGTCAGGATTAGAAAGTCAATAGGACCGAAAAAACACAGTTTATTGTTGCTATGTAGAAGATGAATTGGGTGGCTAACTGTCTTGGAAACACGGAAGACAGTATGTGCCTCCTGGCCATTCGCGACAAACTTTCTATGGCTTTCATGAACATGAAGAACTGCACAGGCCCCTCTTTATGGCCTTCAGTGTGACCTCTTTCAGGTTCGCAGGCAAGGAGAACAGGGTTTTAAAATACTCTGCTCTTGCTGCATACTGTGCTATGAATAATAATAATCTCATAGCTCTGACCCAAGAATCTTGAGGTTTCACTCTGGAATATCCATTAAAAAGTATCAGGCATTTTATCTTTTAAGGAGAGTAGAAATTCTAAGCTTCTTCAGTCCATGAATAATACTAGATTTGAAATTATCAAAGAATAAGCAACATGAAAAAAACCCTGAAAACACATTTTAAAAAAGGAACAGAAAATAAATTAATTTTTTTAATATTTAAATTTTTGCTTTAGAAAAATATTCAAGATCATAAGGAGAAAGTATTTCCTCTAGTGGTGTAGCCACTGTGAAACTAGTTAAGAAATTACTTAGAGATAAATTAAGGGTGGTTTCAGAGAACAACAGGATATACTCATAATCATAATAAGTTGCCGTGGCAATGACAGCTGACACAGTTTAATTTGTTTTCTTGGTTTTGCCATTTTTTGAGTTTTATTTTTTTTTTGAAAGAACTTAAAGTTGTAGGGAGTAGGATCTGGAAGGACTTGAGGGACAGAAAGGCGATCAAAATACATTCAAAAATTAAAACTATCTTAAAAGTTAAATATAACAAAAGAGGTAAAAGTACACCAATGTTAAAGGCACTCAGCATTTTAAAATATAACACATCGCAAAGTCAAGAACTATATGAGAAATAACAGTCTCTGTATATAAATGTTCAGTGTACATAATGACTCCAAAGGACCCAAATCCCATGATTTCCATCACAGAATCAACCAGTAATATTCATAAAATTGGAACAATGCTGTGATTTTATGTATATAGATAGTTATGCATGTGCATGTGCGTGTGTGTGTGCGCGTGCGCGCGCGCGTGTGTGTGTGTGTGTGTGTGTGTGTGTGTGTGTGTGCCTGTAATGTACCTGGAAACTTGTAGCCTTGGATATTCTAAAATATCGACACAGTATCTCATGTCTATTTTTATTAGGCAATTAGTCAATGTGGCCTCTGAGAGAGCAAGGAGGGAGCAGTAGATGTACACAAAGTAGTGAATGGAAGACCACTAAGGGATCAAATGCAGCGGATCCTGAGATGTAAGTGAGAGTGATCAAAGAACCAGAGAGAAGTTTGTGGTAAGAAAACACAGCTCTTTGAGTTGAAAATCTTCATTCTCTCCTATTATCCGTAGTGTGGACACTGTGCACCTTCTTAGAATTGGGAACAAAACACCCAGGGAAGGAGCTACAGAGACAAAGTTCGTAGCTGTGATGAAAGGATGGACCATTTAGAGACTGCTGTATCCAGGGATCCGTCCCATAATCAGCTTCTAAACGCTGACACCATTGCATACACTAGCAAGATCTTGCTGAAAGGACCCAAATATAGCTGTCTCTTGTGAGACGATGCCGGGGCCTAGCAAACACAGGAGTGGATGTTCACAGTCAGCTATTGGATGTATCACAGGGCTCCCAATGGAGAAGCTAGAGAAAGCACCCAAGGAGCTAAAGGGATCTGCAATCCTATTGTTGGAACAACATGATGTACTAACCGGAACCCTGGAGCTCTTGTCTCTAGCTGCATATGTATTGAAAGATGGCCTAGTCGGCCATCAATGGAAAGAGAGGCCCATTGGACTTGCAAACTTTATATGCCCCAATATAGGGGAATGCCAGGGCCAAAAGAATGGGAATGGGTGGGTAGGGAAGTGGGGGGTGCTATGGGGGACTTTTGGGATAGTATTGGAAATGTAATTGAGGAAATTATGTAATAAAAATATATAAAAAAAAAAAAAAAAGAAAACACAGCTCATAGCATAAAAGTGCTGGAATAGCAGGATTTGAATTTACTCACAACTAATGTTATATCGAGGGTGTGTGTGTGTGTGTGTGCAACCACATTCTTTGTGTTTAGAAAAGTGAAATATTGGAGGGTTTTATTTTAAATTATTCTAGTTTTTAGGATTATAGTTACATGACTTTCCCTCTTTTTGTTCCAAACCTTCCCAAAGAACCCTCCATGCTATCTTCCAAGTACAAGGCCTCTTTATTTTATTTTGTCCTTTTTCATTCATTATTGACAATATGTTTCTACTTAAATATTAAAAGGACAGTCTGCCTAGTCTGGATAATTAACTTCAATGTATGTTTACAAGGTTGAAAGTTTCTAGAAGAATTTTTGCTAGTAATTCTAAAGGCGTAATTGAAATGTATGAAGAAGGAAAATAACTTGGAAGTGTTCTCGAAAGTACATCTGTGTGATGATGGAGTTTATTATATTGTACTGATAATGGATAGATTATCTACTTGTTTCATTTCATCCCTGCTTAATGAAATGTTCTCTGTAGATACCTTATACAACAGACCAGACTTCTATTGACACTAGCCAAATTCCACAGAGGCATATTCCTGACACACTTGATGCTTTTCAACTTCTGACTCTACTGTAGCTGCTCTATCTTTGCACTTCAAGCTTTGTTACTTGCTGGTCAACTTTATTGTTTAAGCATCTCATAAGGGTCATTTCCCTTCACACGTGATGTTCTTGTGATTGAAAGAAATATTCATGACACATATTTCAGGAGCTCGTAAGCACCCAGGATTAAAAAATTCTTCAGGGGTTTTAAAGGAAATGAAAATTTGTTAAGCTTATAAGAAAATGAAGGAAATAAAATTGGTGGAAAATATAGAATTTAAAAATGAAAGAAATATATAAAAATATTTTAGTAATTTATAAATTTTGAAAAAGTATATATACATATATATTTTCATGTATGTGCACATGTATGTTTATTTATATCTTGTAATATTAAATATGAGTATATATGTATTAGATATTTTCAGATGTTAAATATGCATATTCTTGAACATGTTAGATTCCATATAAATTAATAGAGTCCAGTGCACAGTAATTAGTCACAAGTGACTTCTTTTTTTACATGTTTTCTTTTCAGTATTTCTTATATCTGATTAATTTTTCTGAAATCAGAAATTAAAGTTTATAAGGAATGTTTTTTCAGGAGTCTTTTTAGGGGAAAGACCCTTAACTAAGCACAAACTTAACTATAACTAACAGTCAAAAGCTGGATTGGGTGGATTGTAGTGATCTATTTTTGTTGAGTAATATTATCCAAAATATATCTTTCCTGTATTTTTATAACCAAAAGCATATTTTTAGCAGGTAGCATGGTTCTCATCTAAGTAAGATGCCTATTGTCACACACAGATTAGAAGCCTTTATTCCTTGATGATTATATTTTAAAATACAGTTTCTAGGTTCTAGAAAAGGGAAAAAAGCCCTACATTCTAAAATGGTCACAGGCATTTGAAAATATATCTCAAGGGGATAAAGAAAAAATTATAATTATGTTTCCTCAAATAAATGCTCTAAAATTCACTACACATTGAAGCATGGAGACTTTGTCTAAAGACACCTCAGGGAACACAAGGTCCTCTTTGTCAAAATCAAACCTACTGTGGTCAAATAAATAAGTGGTCAAGCCATTGTCACACCTTCTGTATTTTTGCCCCTACAGCCAAAGCTGAAACTTTCTGGGCATGGATCTCTAGACACAGGTTTTAGGCTGTAGCTTCCCCTGTCACCTGAGTTGGACATTAGAATGTGGGTGCTGTGTTTATTTTAGATTGCTACTGTTTTGGGTTTCTTTGGTAGGCTGTCTAATTGTCTAACACATTGCTATATTAGTAAAGCGTCACCTCCATAAATCTAAGCCATGGGACCCAAACCTATCAATTGTTAGTAAAAGAAATAATTATTTGAGTCTCGATGGACTCCACTCTTAAACAGAGGTATCCGATTTTGGAAGAGTGTCTCGGAAATGCCTTGTGAGGCAGATTGCATGTCCAATTATTTTGTAGCTGTAGGCAAGGAGGTCAAAAAATAGAAAATTAGAGCTCAGGATTTTATTGACTACACTCTATCAAATATTGCCAGAAAGATAAGATAAGGAAAGCATTTGCTTGCCGAAAAGCAGAAATAAAAAGAGGTAAAAATATTTTTGGAAGCTGGGCCTTGATGCCAGGCAGTTTCACAGTCAGCCGCATATGGATAAAGGGTTTGGAAGGCAAGACCCTGTTGAAACCCAGCCTTGTGACAAGATAAGAATAGAAGAGCAGTTTTCCATTTATTGCTGAAAATTCTCAGAGGATTCAAGTGCCGTAGGGCAATGATCAGATTAAGGATATGGAGGACAGTCAAACCTCAAAAATCAAATTAACTTATTTTGTGAAATCAGGCTACTGCTTTCCTCGGAAGCTTCAGATTTCAGTTATCTGGCTCAAATTGGATGACAGGGCACAAGTAGGGATAGATAATTCGCAAACATAGTCACACACAAACACAGACATTCTTTCTCTCACACATCCACATTCATACACATGAACACAATAACAAACACACTCACATATTCTATATCTCTCACACATGCACACACAACATACGCATTCTCTCTCACATACACACACGTGCACACACATAGAGACATGCACCCTCAGACATGCACACACAGACACACATCCAACGTGGGTCTCAGTTCTGTTTTAAATGAGTTGCCATTAAACATATAAGTTTGATGTGTTTTGAGATAAAGCACAAATACTTTGCTTTTATTTGGTACAAAAAAGAGAAACTTGGAATGGCTGATAAAAATAGATTAAGTGTTATAAACTATATGTCCTCCCATATGCCAATAGCTTATCATGAACTCAGTAACCTGAACAAGTCTATGATAGTCATGATCCTTCAGGTAAATAAGGAAAGCGGAAGGAAAGAGATAGAATCTCTCAATCTATGCCATAGCCTAATCCTACAGTCCAGTAATCACTTGTGCACTACACTAACCCCAGCCCATAACAGAAGCTGTGTGATGGGCACTCAGAAGTCTTGAAGAAACACTCCACTGCAGATTATTGAGAAACTATTTGTTTTACTTAGGAAGTGGATACTGTTTCTATTTCATGATGAGATGCTGAGAATTTGAGGAAACAAAGGTATTATGTCTCATAACTCATAATTTTATCATTTGCATGTTTGTTTTTGTTTGTTTGTTTTACAGACAAGGGGGAATCAATGTAAGGTCTGTTTAAAACTGGTGCATGAAGTTGGGAGAAGGAAAAGGATTTGGGAGGTGTGGAAATAAAGTAAGTATTGGTTGGATTTTATTGATATGCATTATACTCATGTACAAAAGTCTCAAAGAAATGTAAAACACAATCCCTGCACTCTGCATAGAAATCAAACAGTTTAACTGGGCTGGAACTGAACAGGGTTTTATGTGTTCCTCCCCAACCTCTGATAATAACTGGATGCACATTGCATGTTAAAATAAAGAAAGGGAGCTTAATAGAAATCAGTGGTATTTAACTGAAGACATAAGAGTAAAGATTATTGGTTGTTAAATCATCAGTTCCTCTGCCCATCTATACTACAGTATAGGATATTTTGAAAAGAGAGCAAAGAAAAGACACAGAAGCAATCACGTACACATGAAGGTCATTGAAATTAATATGTACTCTGGGCTACAAAAGCTTTCTTATTACTAGCATGATCTTTTCTGATCTGGATGATAACTTTCTTTGGTACTAAGCAGGGAAATGTGTTCACTTCTTGCCCTACAAATAGCACTTACAACACTCATGTGTAAAAGTCAAATCCCAGCATACTGTAGATACAGTGTCCTTTCTGAAGACAGTTATACCTAGACACTTTCTGATTTGATCTTATTGTTTCATTTTCCTACATTTTCAGTTATCTCTGACACAAAACTCACAGGTCCTATTTGTTAGAGAATAGTGTGACAGCATTTACTTAAAAAATGAGAGATTTTGTTCTGTGGTGGTGGTGCTGGTGTGTGTGTGTGTGTGTGTGTGCATGTGTGTGTGTGAGAGAGAGAGAGAGAGAGAGAGACAGACAGAGAGAGAGAGAGAGAGAGAGAGAGAGAGAGAGAGAGAGAGAGAGAGAGAGTTTACTGTGTGACTTTTGATTTTCAAGATCATATTGATGGTAACATGGTGACCAATTCTCAAAAGATTAAGTATCTCTGTTAGTAATTTTGGGAATGAAAGGAAGTATCTAAAGGACTTAGTGTTTGCTCTCCTACTTTTCTTGAGTACATTACTATCTTATGTCAACCAGAGCTTATACATCTGCCTGTGGGCCATGACAAGTCTACGAATGAAATGATTGCAGAAATCATTAGCTACCTTATAGTTTCATTGTCTTCCAATAAAATATATTGTTAATCACTTTTGGAGAATCTGGTGCAATGGCAAAATTGGCATTCCATCTATCTTAGCCTCTGAGTAAATTCATAGAATAAAAAGAGTAAAAACTTCTCCCAACAGTGGACACCATACATTGAATTTGCATTGTTGGAATGAAATAAATTCTTAATTTTTGGTGAGTTTAAGGCTATATTACCACAACACATTCAAAAGTGTCCAGATTAATGCATGCAACTCACTTCAGCTATTTTCTAAAATGATTTAATATTATTCCCTTCTTGCCAAATGTATGCATAGACAAACATGTGGAGAAAGTAGAGAATGTGGTACATTTTCACACTGGAGTACTACTCAGCTATTAAAAAAAATGAATTCATGAAATTCTTAGATAAATGGATGGAATTAAAAAGTATCATCCTGAGTGAGGTAACCCAGTCGCAAAGGACACACATGGTATGCACTCACTGATAAGTGGATCTTAGCCCCAAAGCTCCAAATACCTAAGATACAATTCACAGATCACATGAAGCTCAAGACGGAGGAAAACCAAAGTGTGGATGCTTCAGTCCTTCTTAGAAGGGGGAACAAAATACTCAGGGTAGGAAATATGGAGACAAAGTGTGGAGCAGAGACTGAAGGAAAGGCCTTCCAGAGACTGCCCCACTTGGGGATCCATCCCATATACAGTCACTAAACACAGACACTATTATGAATGCCAAGAAGTACATGCTGATAGGAACCTGATACAGCTGTCTCCTGAGAGGCTCTGTCAGTGCCTGACAAATACAAAGGTGGATGCTTCCAGCCAACTATTGAACTGATCATGGGGTCCTCAATGGAGGAGTTAGAGAGAGGACTGAAGGAGCTGAAGGGGTTTGCAACTCCATAGGAAGAACAACAATATCAACCAACCCAACTCCCCGGAGCTTCCAGGGACTAATCCTCTAACCAAGGAGTACACATGGCTCCAGCCTCATATGTGGCAGAGGATGCCTTGTCGGTCAACAATAGGAGTAGAGGTCCTTGGTCCTGTGAAGGCTCAATGCCCCAGTGTAGGTGAGTGTGAGGGCAGGGAGGTGAGAGTGGGTGGGAGGGGAAACATATTCATAGAAGCAAAGGGGGATGGAATCAGGGTTTCGTGGCATGGAAACTGGGAACAGGGATAACATTTCAAATGTAAATAAAGAAAATATCCAATAAAAGAAGAAAGACTTATGTAAAAGAAAAAAAACATAAAACAAGGAAACAATATGGTGCTCTGAGGAAGAAAGGCCCCCCATAGACTTAAATCAATTTAAATTATTTTTCTTACAGCTTCCATTTGAACTATTTATTGGCTTGTAATTTCAGCAGTGTTATAGCAAATTAAAATTGTATTAGAAATTCAATGTAAATATTCAAATTTCCCTGTACCATAAGTAATTGTGCGGGAAACGGGTGCGGCCGCATGGGCCAAGCCCAGTGTATCCCACATGTTTACTGCCTTGCCCGTACATGCGCAGTAAAACTGCATGCATATCCCTCATGATCCGGATCTGTCAGTCTATCTGTGACCTACCTGAGCTGGTGCTGGAGCATGTATGATTCTGATTGGATGAGGTGGTGTGGGGCGAGATGAGGTCAGTTGCCATGAGGATAGGAGTATAGAGCTTGCTCCAAGAAGGACAGGGGAAGAAGAAGCTGCTCGGGAGAGAGCTGTAAGAGAAAAAGCTGCAAGTAAAGAAGCTGCTGGGTGAACCCCCCTTGGTGTCCGTGTCATTCTTGTCTCTGTGGGTCAGAGACTGTGGCATAATTGTATTTGGGTTTTGTATCAGATCAGGTGCTGTGTCTGCTTGTGTCTGTGGTATGCAATTAGTATTATAAGAATATACTAATTGGAGAATAATGCTTAGTTCAATTCTAATGTCTTGGAATGGAAGTTATTCAAACAAAATTTCTATGTACATTTCTTTTTAACTACTATGAAATCAGTTGGTTACATAAAATTTATAATGAAAGAAATGTTGAACAATCATTACTGAACTTTTGTTAAGACTATTATGGAGAAATGTCTTTAAAATATTTTTAAAATTAATTTTCCCAAACTTACATAGAAGAATTTCAAATTATTAGTAGAAACAATATTTCCAAAAAATAATGTCCTAAAACATAGAATGTCACACATGTGCTCTTATACATTCCTCTTGACTAAAAAAAAAAAAAAAATCATTGTATCTCATATTGAGTAAAACAGCAAAAGGAATACTTTGAAGTAGTATTTTAGTTTTTCTAAAAATCTTATTTCATGCATTCTAACCAAAATTATAAAAACAGATTAAATATCTTTATAACATTTAAATGTAATATTTTTAAAAATGAGTTTTTTCTAGAGTTCCTACCATTTCTGAAGGGAGTTATATATCCATGAACATATGCTTAGTACTACATAGTCTTAGTTATCAGTTGGGGGAAAAGAACTGTAGTTTGAACAGGCAAATTGTGGTGATACAGAAGTAATTGGGCTAGATATAATTACATTTAAGTTGTATACATTATAGAATTTTCAAAATAAAATGTTGAGTAAAAAACACAACAGTTTAATGTATCTCTTCACTTTCAAGGCCAAGTCCTTATGGATAGTGAAGGGGGAGGAAATTCATCAGGACCATCTAACATCCACTTAGTTCAGGAAACTTTTGCACAGAGATTTTAATAGAAAGGTAGTCTCTTTCAAGTGTATTTTCAACGTGGATACTATATTTAGCTTACAGAAATATGACATATAAAAGCAACACATAAATATTACATCTGCACATAAAACCCTAAGCTCAGATCCCACTCATTTTCACCTTAGAGAAGTGTGCATCTTTAAACAAATTTATTTAGGCTTAATATGAAGTCAATATGTTTTATATTAAATGCAATGATCTCAGACATATCTCAACATCAGGGGCTTGGCCTTACATACTGTACTTACAGGCTATAATGGACGTAGAGACTAAGAATTACTAGTTTCATTTAATTATTTCTTGGAAATTCTCCTGAGTAATGTGGAAAGAGATGAAAATTTCCATTATCAGCAGTTGACATACGAGTCTACCTTTAAACCAACGAGAAATCAATGGCAAAGCTATTACATCTGGAAATAAGATTCTCCGAAGTGCCCACTTATAAAGGAAAAGTGCAAAAATCAATATTTATACAAGTTACTCATTTTCAGATATCTGCTAACATATCATGTCATAGATAAAATTTTAAATAGGTCCTTATGTTCACACATCATGTTCCTTTCAAAGCCTTTTCAATATAATTCAATAATCATTGAAGTTTAAAATGAAGTTTTATGTTTCCAACTATATATTAAAAGGGATTTTCAATTGTTATCATTTCTAAAATTAATTTGCCATAAAAATCTAGTATAAATAGAAACATTTTTATAAGAAAAATTAGAGGAACATATATAAATCACCATCAGTTAAGCCTGCTGTCATGCACACCCTTTAAAATCATAAATGTGGAGGAAAGAAAGCCTCAAAAGAAACAAATGCAAACATTTGTGATATACTAACACTGGCTTTGATTTCCAATATGTAAAAAACTCTAATCTGCCCTAAAAATATGTCCACACCCTTTTCCCAGATAATTAATGAAAATAGAATATTTCAGATTTCATATTGAACACTATAGTTTTCACACTAGTTTGGAAATTCAAATCTGTTAATCCCTTGCCTGCTCACTAAGTTATTAATCTAATTGTGACTTTTGCTTCTCAAAGGAGCCTGTCTCTCAGTGCAGACATCACAGAAAACCTCAAGAGGATGCCCGTCAGAGTTCAGCAGATTATGTTTATCTCAGGCCTACTTGGTACATCCACATCACAGAATCTTCATCTATGCATCAGAGTAAATGGTGGAAGCAGATGTGGAAAGATTGTAAAAGTCACAATATCAGGGAATCTGCTGTGAAAATCTCTGCTAGAGGTGACTGAATAAGCAAACCCAGAAATACAGCTATGTAGAGAGACATTCTAACCTGAGAGGGAAAATATTTTGTTGGGTCATACTTGTGAACACAATTCCTGTAGAAAATTTTTATACCACAGAAATAATACTTCTCCACATTTTTCTTATTATACTTGAAATGCTTATAACATTTCAGTACTCAGGGAGAAAACTCATATTTTGTGCAACTCCAAACATTGTCATTGTTAAGAAATTGTGGATCAGTTACTGTTACTACACCATGACTTTATACATATATATATATATATGTATTATATATATATAATTGTAATATATATATGTAATATATATATAATTATACATTAAATTCATATATATATATATGAATTTAATGTATAATTATCTTTACCTCACTGAGAATTGAATGTGTCCCTATATGAATGAGATATTTTATAAATTATTGTTCACTTGAGATAATGATTTTATTAACATATTTTAATTTGCTGTGTTTCATACAGTCAGACCCATTCTATGTGCAGGTTTTCCAGTTAATTGAAAACTAATTGAAACTTTCTGACTATTTCCATCTTTATACTGGACACTGATAAATATGTGCTTCTACTGAAATTACTGATGAGTTCTGTGGTTCAGATATTAATATTCCCCACACAAATCCTCATGCCTGAGTTTTCCTCTTTATTAGATGGTGATATTTTGGGAAACTCTGAAAACTTCAGACAGTAGGGCTTACAGAAAAAACTAGGTCACTCGAGCTTCTGGATACCTTGTTGCTGGTCTCTTCCTCTGCTTCATCTTTATGATGAGGTAAATATCCTCTAACACAGTCAGTGTAGCTCTATCGTCATAGTCATTGTGCCAAGCAACTATGAAATAAAATGCCTGGATTCGTGTGTGTGTGAGTTTGTGTGTGTGTGTGTGTGTGTGTGTGTGTGTGTCTGTTTGTGTGTGTACATAGATATGTATGTCTCAGTGAGACTACTGAGTGGGTAAATTTACCTGCCATGTCACGGTTCCAAGAATGTGCCACTTCAGAAAAGGACTATGAAAATATTCACAAAAAGGCTTATTTTCAATAAAGTATATATATGAATGTAATTCCAATAAACTTTCCCACAGCAAATTTTGAGCCATAAAAAGGTTTGATATCTGTCTATGAAAAGTTATGTAATGACATCTCAGCTAATAGGATCAATTCTGAAAATGAATTGCAGAATGTCACTGCATGACTCTGTTATGGTGTTAATAAGACGCAGCAAAGTTCAGATCTGGAATACACTGGGATAGGGTCACTTAAATGGTTTTATAAAGATATCATTGGAGCAGAGGGGGCATGAGGGATGGTCTCTGTAAGTGGGTGGACTGGGGGGACAGTATTTGAGATGTAAATAAATACATAAATATAAATTAAGAAAAGACATCTAAGTCATGTTTTTCTTTATGTTGAATGAGTTTAATGAAAAGACAGACTGCAGAGGGGCTTCATAGCAGGCTGTTAAGGTTGTTCGGTTTCTTTTCCCCTCAAAATTATTTTTCTTAGACTTTATATGATTCTTAAGCTCAAAAAAAAAAAAGCAGGGAAGAAAATTATGTCAATGGTTGCTAAAAGCATATTGTATACCATTTCAGTATTTCAAGGAATGTGCAAGTGATACAAAATTTCATTTTAATTCTAGAATCTTAATAATTTTTCAAGAAAATATAGAGGAGATTGGTTTCCTTCTTGTTACCCTTTGTTTGTTTGATTTTTTTAAAAAAATTATTTTATTTTTTACACTCCATATTCCATTCCCAGCCCCCTATTCACCCTCCAACTGCATCACATCCCACACCTCCTTCTCACCCCACTCTATCTCCACGTGGATGACCCCAACCCCAACCCACCTGACCTCTAAACTCCCTGGGGCCTCCAGTCTCTTGAGGGTTAGATGCCAGACCCAGAAGTCTTCTACTATATATTTGTTGGGGGCCTCATATCAGCTGGTGTCTGCTGTCTGCTTGGTGGTCCAGTGTTTGAGAGATCTTAGGTGTCCGGATTAATCGAGGCTGCTGACCCTCCTACAGGATTGCCCTTCTCAGCTTCTTTCAGCCTTCCCTAATTCAACAATAGGAGTCACCTGCTCTGTCCATTGGTTGGGTGCAAATATCTGCATCTGATTCTTTCAGCTGCTTGTTGGATCTTTCAGAGGGCAGTTATGATAGGTCCATTTGGTGAGAGCTCCATAGCCTCAATAATAGTGCCTGGCCTTGGGACCTTCCCTTGAGCCAGATCCCACTTTTGGCCTGTAGCTGGAACTTCTTGTCCTCAGGCTCCTTTCCATTTCCATTCCCGTAATTCTTTCAGACAGGAACAATTATAAGTCAGAGGTGTGACTGTGAGATGGTAACCCCACCTCTCATTTGATGTCCTGCCTTCCTGCTGGAGGTGGGCTCTATAAGTTCCCTCTCCCCACTCTTGGGCATTTCATCTAAGGTCCCTCCCTTTGAGTCGTGGAGTCTCTAACCTCCCAGGTCTCTGGTGCATTCTGGGAGGAGGGTCCCCCCAACTTCCTATTTCCTGAGTTTGCCTGTTTACATTCTTTCTGCTGGCCCTCAGGGCTTCAGTCCTTTTCCCTCACCCAATACCAGATCAGGCTTCCCTTTCCCACCCACTCCCCCCACCCTGACCACTTTACCTCCCAGTTTCCTCCCTCCCTCCCCAACTTGTGATTGCTTTCTTCTCTCTCCCAAATGGAACTGTGGTGCCATAGCAGCCTTATTTGTGATAGCCAGAGGCTAGAAACAAGTGAGATGTCCCATGACAGAAGAATAGATACAGAAAATGTGGTCCCTTTACACAATGGAATACTATTCAGCTATTAAGAACCAGGACATCCTGGGATTTGCTGGCAAATGGATAGAACTGGAAAATACTGTCCTAAGTAAGGTAACTCAGACCTAAAACGCCAAGCATTGTATGTACTCAATAATAAGTGGACGTTAGTCAAAAAAATAAAAAAATTTAAAAAGTATAAAATACCTATGATACAGTCCACAGTACTCAAAAATCTCAACAAGCTGTTTGATTTTTGTTGTTTCATAGCACAGAGTTAATATAGCCCAGAGTTGTGTTAATCTCTCATTTATCCAAACAGGACTGTCAATCTTTTGACCCTTCTCCAGCTTTACAAGTCTTAGATTTATAGGTATAACTCATTATGATTCAATATTTAAATCTTTACTTTTCTCCTCCTTTTTTGCCAAGTGGTATAAATGAATAAACTAGATGATAGATAGATAGATAGATAGATAGATAGATAGATAGATAGATAAAGATGTAGATATAGATTTAAATATATATCTAAGAAAAACTTTATTAACTCCCCCAAACTGACCTTAGAGCCAAAAGAAGCCTAAGGCCATGAACCAATCACGGATCTAAAAAAATGGAAGAGAAGTTTGTAAAATGATGTAACTTAATTTGACAATTATTGATTTTAAAAAAAAAGTCAGATTTCTGAGCTCTGAAGTAGAAAATCAGTGGTAGATTAGTTAGGGAAGCAGAAACCGGCCTGAGTAGGGCCACAGGCCTCATCTGGCCAGATCAGTGCCAGGGTAGCTAGAGCGCAGGGTTGCCTGACACCCGCCAGCTACACACGACCCCCACCACAGGATTTTGGGAATGCTGGTGAGTGGAACACAGCTTCTGCTCCAGTCCAATCACGCGGGACCTGAGACTGCTTTGGTTGGGGAGGCAGAAATCCGGCCTACGTAGGGCCACAAGCCTCTTCTGGTCAGAAAAGCACCGGGATAGCTAGGGCGCAGGGTCAGCTGACACTCGCCAGCTACCCACAACACCTGCCACAGGATCTTAAGACTTCTGGTGAGTGGAACACAGCTTCTGCTCCAATCCAATTGCGCGCAGGACCAGAGACTGCATTAGTTAGGGAAGCAGAAAACCTGCCTGAGTAGGACCACAGGCCTCTTCCGGCTGGACCAGCACCGGGGTACCACCAGCTACCCACGACCACCGCCACAGGATTTTGAGAATGCTGGTGAGTGGAACACAGCTTCTGCTCCAATCTTTAAACAGTGACAACGATAACAACTAACCCCAGAGATTACCAGATGGCAAAAGGTAAACGTAATAATCTTACTAACAGAAACCAAGACCACTCACCATCATCAGAACCCAGCACCCCAACTTCGCCCAGTCCAGGGCACCCCAACACACCGGAAAAGCTAGACACGGATCTAAAAGCATATCTCATGATGATGGTAGAGGACATCAAGAAGGACTTTAATAACTCACTTAAAGAATTACAGGAGAACATGGCTAAAGAGTTACAAGTCCTTAAAGAAAAACAGGATAACACAATCAAACAGGTAGAAGTCCTTAAAGAAAAACAGGATAACACAATCAAACAGGTAGAAGTCCTTAAAGAAAAACAGGAAAACACATCCAAACAGATGATGGAAATGAACAAAACCATACTAGACCTAAAAAGGGAAGTAGACACAATAAAGAAAACCCAAAATGAGGCAACACTGGAGATAGAAACCCTAGGAAAGAAATCTGGAACCATAGATACGAGCATCAGCAACAGAATACAAGAGATGGAAGACAGAATCTCAGGTGCAGAAGATTCCATAGAGAACATCGGCACAACAATCAAGGAAAATGTAAAATGCAAAAAGATCCTAACTCAAAACATCCAAGAAATACAGGACACAATGAGAAGACCAAACCTACAGATAATAGGAGTGGATGAGAATGAAGATTTTCAACTCAAAGGACCAGCAAACATCTTCAACAAAATTATAGAAGAAAACTTCCCAAATCTAAAGAAAGAGATGCCCATGAACATACAAGAAGCCTACAGAACTCCAAATAGACTGGACCAGAAAAGAAATACCTCCCAACACATAATAATCAGAACAACAAATGCTCTAAATAAAGATAGAATACTAAAAGCAGTAGGAGAAAAAGGCCAAGTAACATATAAAGGCAAGCCTATCAGAATTACACCAGATTTTTCACCAGAGACTATGAAAGCCAGAAGATCCTGGACGGATGTTATACAGACACTAAAAGAACACAAATTCTAGCCCAGGCTACTATACCCAGCCAAACTCTCAATTAACATAAATGGAGAAACCAAAGTATTCCACGACAAAACCAAATTCACACATTATCTCTCCACGAATCCAGCCCTTCAAAGGATAATAACAGAAAAAAACCAATACAAGGACAGGAACCACGCCCTAGAAACAACAAGAAGGTAATCCCTCAACAAACCTAAAAGAAGACAGCCACAAGAACAGAATGCCAACTTGAACAACAAATATAACAGGAAACAACAATTACTTTTCCTTAATATCTCTTAATATCAATAGACTCAACTCCCTGATAAAAAGACATAGACTAACAAACTGGCTACACAAACAAGACCCAACATTTTGCTGCTTACAGGAAACTCATCTCAGAGAAAAAGATAGACACTACCTCAGAATGAAAGGCTGGAAAACAATTTTCCAAGCAAATGGTATGAAGAAACAAGCTGGAGTAGCCATTCTAATATCTGATAAGATTGACTTCCAACCCAAAGTCATTAAAAAAGACAGGGAGGGACACTTCATACTCATCAAAGGTAAAATCCTCCAAGAGGAAATATCAATCCTGAATATCTATGCTCCAAATAAAAGGCAGCCACATTCATTAAAGGAACTTTAGTAAATCTCAAAGCACACATTGCACCTCATACAATAATAGTGGGAGACTTCAACACACCACTTTCACCAATGGACAGATCATGGAAACAGAAACTAAACAGGGACACAGAGAAACTAAGAGAAATTATGAATCAAATGGATCTGGCAGATATCTACAGAACATTCTATCCTAAAACAAAAGGATATACCTTCTTCTCAGCACCTCATGGCACCTTCTCCAAAATTGACCACATAATTGGTCACAAAACAGGCCTCAACAGATACAAAAATATTGAAATTGTCCCATGCATCCTATCAGATCACCATGGACTAAAGCTGATCTTCAATAACAAAATAAATAATAGAAAGCCAACCTTCACGTGGAAACTGAACAACACTCTTCTCAATGATACCTTGGTCAAGGAAGGAATAAAGAAAGAAATTAAGGACTTTTTAGAGTTCAATGAAAATGAAGCCACAACATACCCAAACTTATGGGATGCAATGAAAGCATTTCTAAGAGGAAAACTCATAGCTCTGAGTGCCTCCAAAAGGAAACTAGAGAGAGCACACATTAGCAGCTTGACAACACACCTAAAAGCAGTAGAACAAAAGGAAGCAAATTCACCCAAGAGGAGTAGATGGCAGGAAATAATCAAACTCAGGGGCAAAATCAACCAAGTGGAAACAAGAAAAACTATTCAGAGAATCAACCAATCAAGGAGCTGGTTCTTTGGGAAAATCCACAAGATAGATAAACTCTTAGCCAGACTCACTAGAGGGCACAGGGAAAGCATCCTAATTAACAAAATCAGAAATGAAAAAGGAGACATAACAACAGATCCTGAAGAAATCTAAAACACCATCAGATCCTTCTACCAAAGGCTATACTCAACAAAACTGGAGAACCTGGATGAAATGGAGAAGTTCCTAGACAGATACCAGGTACCAAAGTTGAATCAAGATCAGGTTAATGATCTAAACAGCCCTATATCCCCCAAAGAAATAGAAGCAGTCATTAATAGTCTCCCAACTAAAAAAAGCCCAGGACCAGATGGGTTTAGTGCAGAGTTCTATCAGACCTTCAAAGAAGATCTAATCCCAGTTCTTCACAAACTATTCCACAAAATAGAAACAGAAGGTACTCTACCCAACTCATTCTATGAAGCCACAATTACTCTGATACCTAAACCACAAAAAGACCCAACAAAGATAGAAAACTTCAGACCAATATCCCTTATGAATATTGATGCAAAAATCCTCAATAAAGTTCTTGCTAACCGAATCCAAGAACACATCAAAACAATCATCCATCCTGACCAAGTAGGTTTCATCCCAGGGATGCAGGGATGGTTCAATATACAGAAATCCATCAACGTAATCCAGTATATAAACAAACTCAAAGACAAAAACCACATGGTTATCTCCTTAGATGCGGAAAAAGCATTTGACAAGATCCAACACCCATTCATGATAAAAGTCTTGGAAAGATCAGGAATTCAAGGCCCATACCTAAACATGATAAAAGCAATCTACAGCAAACCAGTAGCCAACATCAAAGTAAATGGTGAGAAGCTTGAAGCAATCCCTCTAAAATCAGGGACTAGACAAGGCTGTCCACTTTCTCCATACCTATTCAACATTGTACTTGAAGTCCTAGCCAGAGCAATTCGACAACAAAAGGAGATCAAAGGGATACAAATTGGAAAAGATGAAGTCAAAATATCACTTTTTGCAGATGATATGATAGTATATATAAGTGACCCTAAAAATTCCACCAGAGAACTCCTAAGCCTGATAAACAGCTTCGGTGAAGTAGCTGGATATAAAATTAACTCAAACAAATCAATGGCCTTTCTCTACACAAAGAATAAACAGGCTGAGAAAGAAATTAGGGAAACAACACCCTTCTCAATAGTCACAAATAATATAAAATATCTTGGCGTGACTCTAACTAAGGAAGTGAAAGATCTGTATAATAAAAACTTCAAGTCTCTGAAGAAAGAAATTATAGAAGATCTCAGAAGATGGAAAGATCTCCCATGCTCATGGATTGGCAGGATCAACATTGTAAAAATGGCTATCTTGCCAAAAGCAATCTACAGATTCAATGCAATCCCCATCAAAATTCCAAATCAATTCTTCAACGAATTAGAAAGTTCAATCTGCAAATTCATCTGGAATAACAAAAAACCTAGGCTAGCAAAAACTCTTCTCAAGGATAAAAGAACCTCTGGTGGAATCACCATGCCGGACCTAAAGCTCTACTACAGAGCAATTGTGATAAAAAAACTGCATGGTACTGGTATAGTGACAGACAAATAGACCAATGGAATAGAATTGAAGACCCAGAAATGAAGCAACACACCTACGGTCACTTGATCTTCGACAAGGGAGCTAAAAACATCCAGTGGAAGAAAGACAGCATTTTCAACAAATGGTGCTGGCACAACTGGTTGTTAACATGTAGAAGAATGCGAATCGATCCATTCCTATCTCCTTGTACTAAGGTCAAGTCTAAGTGGATCAAGGAACTTCACATAAAACCAGAGACACTGAAACTTATAGAGGAGAAAGTGGGGAAAAGCCTTGAAGATATGGGCACAGGGGAAAAATTCCTGAATAGAACAGTAATGGCTTGTGCTGTAAGATTGAGAATTGACAAGTGGGACCTCATGAAACTACAAAGCTTCTGCAAGGCTAAAGACACCATCAATAAGACAAAAAAACCACCAACAGATTGGGAAAGGATCTTCACCTATCCTAAATCAGATAAGGGACTAATATCCAATATATATAAAGAACTAAAGAAGGTGGACTCCAGAAAGTCAAATAACCCCATTAAAAAATGGGGCTCAGAACTGAACAAAGAATTCTCACCTGAGGAATACCGAATGGCAGAGAAACACCTGAAAAAATGTTCAACATCCTTAATCATCAGGGAAATGCAAATCAAAACAACCCTGAGATTCCACCTCACACCAGTCAGAATGGCTAAGATCAAAAATTCAGGTGACAGCAGATGCTGGTGAGGATGTGGAGAAAGAGGAACACTCCTCCATTTTTGGTGGGATTGCAAGCTTGTACAACCACTCTGGAAATCAGTCTGGCGGTTTCTCAGAAAATTGGACATAGTACTACCGGAGGATCCAGCAATACCTCTTCTAGGCATATATCCAGAAGATGTCCCAACCGGTAAAAAGGACACATGCTCCACTATGTTCATAGCAGCCCTATTTATAATAGCCAGAAGATGGAAAGAACCCAGATGTCCCTCAACAGAGGAATGGATACAGAAATTATGGTACATTTACACAATGGAGTACTACTCAGCTATTAAAAAGAATGAATTTATGAAATTCCTAGCCAAATGGATGGACCTGGAGGGCATCATCTTGAGTGAAGTAACACGATCACAAAAGAACTCACACAATATGTATTCACTGATAAGTGGATATTAGCCCAAAACTTAGGATACCCAAGATATAAGATACAATTTGCTAAACGCATGAAACTCAAGAAGAATGAAGACCAAAGTGTGGACACTGTGCACCTTCTTAGAATTGGGAACAAAACACCCAGAGAAGTAGTTACAGAGACAAAGTTCGTAGTTGTGATGAAAGGATGGACCATTTAGAGACTGCCGTATCCAGGGATCCATCCCATAATCAGCTTCTAAACGCTGACACCATTGCATACACTAGCAAGATTTTGCTGAAAGGACCCAAATATAGCTGTCTCTTGTGAGACGATGCCGGGGCCTAGCAAACACAGGAGTGGATGTTCACAGTCAGCTATTGAATGTATCACAGGGCTCCCAATGGAGAAGCTAGAGAAAGTACCCAAGGAGCTAAAGGGATCTGCAACCCTATTGTTGGAACAACATGATGTACTAACCAGAACCCCGGAGCTCTTGTCTCTAGCTGCATATGTATCGAAAAATGGCCTAGTCGGCCATCAATGGAAAGAGAGGCCCATTGGACTTGCAAACTTTATATGCCCCAATATAGGGGAATGCCAGGGCCAAAAGAATGGGAATGGGTGGGTAGGGAAGTGGGGGGCGCTATGGGGAACTTTTGGGATAGCATTGGAAATGTAATTGAGGAAAATATATAATAAAAATATTAAAAATCAAAAAAAAAAAAAAAGAAAATCAGTGGTATACTGGATTATTTTTTTGTACTGAATCTCAGTATAGAAAACAAGAAAATAAAGTCTGGTAAGGAATAATAAAAATGGATGTTTATACAGAGTTGGTGCGAGTGGAAGTTAGCAGGCCTACTATGGAAATCAATGTGGAGGTTTGCCAAATAAGAACTGCTACATGATCAGCTATACAATTTCCCAGTGTATACCAGATAAAACCAAAACTGACACATCCATATTTGTTATGACACTATACATAATGTTCGTGGTACAGAATCAGTCTATGATGTCATCAACAGGAACAATAAAGGAATATATATATATATATATATATATATATATATATATTAGGTAGTAAATTTTAAAAGAAACTATATTATTGGCAAACGAATGTGGAATTAGAGAGTGTTATGTAATAAATATCACATATGATTTTTTTATTAAGAAAAGGAAATGATATTAAAATATCTTTTATACTTTCTCATAGTCATTATTATACATGATCAAGAAAACTAAATTGAAACAAACATTTCTAAGTATTACATATTGTAACATAATTTATGACAATGTAATAGGGATACTTCATTTCACAGTTTAACTTTGTATTATTCATTAATATTAACTTTTACTTGCTAAATGGCTTTTATATTAAAATGACTGCTTTTAATATCTTCCCAAAGTGGACTTTACATGCCCCTGTGCTTATAAAACTGTGTGTCTGTCTGGCATAAACGCAAAGTTATCTCATGTAAATTTTGTGTACTCTGAATGGATGTGATAATTCACATCAGCTTGTTGTAGTGTTTCAACAGTTATTTAAATTTGTCAAGTGGCACACATTCATTTACTTAGAAACACACTGTCAGTTTGATTGCCTATCTTGTTGGTACAGCTGCTTGTTTTCATAATCCAGTTGCATATTAGAGTATTTCAGTCTGTAGTTACATGACCAATATTATTTGTTTGCTGATGACTCTCTGCGTGAATAAATGAAATCATTAGGGCACAAAAGTGTGGGGTTTGCTAACACTTAGATCCAGTGTCGAGACTATATGTTGGTATATAAATTAGCAATATCTGTATTCAAGTGCTTTAGTGAGAAAAAAGCACTTTAATAAAAACCACTCATATAAAATTATATTTTTTGTAAAGATCATAAATAAATAAGCAGAACAACATTTGTAGGTAAAGATATATAACTATACACATTAAACATATCTTGGCCCATATTAAAATGAAAATTTTGCAGTTGGTATTCCCTGATCCATTAGTGATGTGTTTGTAGTGCAAAGAATACTACTTAAAACAGCGTTCAGTAGGCAGTGACATTTAACCAAATGTGATGTTTTTGTAGATGTTTTATACTGGGCTAGCATAGCATCAGAAATATCAATCAAAGCTTTCCTTTTTATAGCATGACCATTTTACTGTCATCAGGTAACACTGAATATAACACATAAAATTTTACTTTCTGAGAACTAAATAGAATAAGATTTCACAATAGGTATGCCTTGAAATTTGAATTGAGACTTAGTTACAAAAATTATTTAATTCACATTACACATATGTATTATTGGATGGAAGACCATGTGTCATGAAGTACTTGTTAAGTTTGGATGAAAATTTGTAAGAATTGATTTTCACCTAACAGCGTGTGGCTCTGTGAGGCTGAAATCAGATAATCAGGCTTGTCTGCAAGTGCTTTTCTCACTAGGCCATCTGGCTGGCTTCTTTTAAATATATTGGAACATAAAGTTATTTTTTATTATAAGTAGCCATAGAAAATATAATTTTAAAATGCATAGTTCTTTGTCTTGAAAATAATAATCAAAATGCATCATACAAAAATGTAAATAAAACAGAATAAATTTAATAATAATTATTATTAAATCTAATTATGTTAACTTTATAATCAAGTCTAAATATCAGCTTTCTAAAACAGGAAATGAGCACTGACATTTTTGCCTAATGAAATATCTAAAAGTGGTAATATGTATAATACATTAATATTATATGCTTTATGTTATTAAAACTAGTATAAGTGGGAAATACCATAATACTTAGCTTTAGTTTATACACCTAAACTACTGAGTATATTATATTCTTTCTGTTGTTAAAACTAATATAAGTTGGGGAATATTATACTACATTGTACTAATTCTAAAATAGGAACAATTGTAATTTAGCAACAGGGTACCCTGTGGACTTTTGATTATCATGGCATAACATGGCTGACTGAGAGGGGTAATTCACTATCTATTGCCCACTAAATCAAGAGAATCATTGTAGCATGGAGTAAAATCAAATTCATGATCAAAGTTAACTTGAACTGAATGGTTTTATGACATCATAATGTCAATAAGGCATCATAAGTTGAGAATCGTCTTACTTTATTCTCTGTATTACTTTAATATTTATTAAAGAGATGTTCATCATTTTTAAATACTGTGATTTGAAATTATGTCTGTGAAGGACACAGAAAATGTCTTTCTTGTCTGTATATGTCAAATGTGTAACAATTTGTATTTGCAGACTTTGTTTCCAAAAGGTACTACTCAAAGTTCTGTGGATCTGTAATGAGGCCCTTAGCTCTAATGTTGGAGGGTGATAACTAGAATTTGATGACCCAAGTCAATCAGATTTTATCTTATCCTGGTTGACAGTATTAGCCATAATTCTAAAATCCATATCTTTCATGATATGCTTCCTAGACATACAGCAAACAAGGAGTGACCTGGTCTTAGAATTGAGCCTCCAAGAAACTGTGAACTAAACCATCTTGTACAGTTTAATTTAAGTATCTCTAGCTTAATTACAGTTGCAAGTTCAGCTAATAAAATGAGAATCAATGTTTAATTCTATCATAAAAATCCAAAGCAAGTAAGAAACTAATTTGTAAAACCAAACCGTTTTATTCACTTGTTTCAACCGCCTTCTAAGCATATACATTTCAGAACTCCATAGAAAGATCAGGAAATGGTTCAAAAACATTGAATTAATTTCTAGTGAAACCAAATTAATGTACAACTGACAGACAATAAGTCTTTGACTCTGTCATAAAACTAGTATTGCAAGGCAACTGTCTTACCTTCCAATGGTGAGCAAAATGTGCAGGTATCAAATGCATAGAGTCTTTGAAATGTAGTCTCCAGGACAGCAGTTCTCCAAGCCTGTATATCATCAGTGAAACTCTGATAAGATCATAGTCTGATGAAAGGACAAAATCTTCTACAATTAAAAGTGACTAGGGCCTGGTGTAGGGCAGTCTGAAATTTGAGAAGTATAAGAGTCTCAAATATAGTTGAGCATATTCAAAATATCATGAGTTCTGTATGTAGGAACCATGCATTTTTCTCATATTGAAGATCTGAGGAAAAGATCTCTCCACATTATGGGAAGAAAGAACAGAATGTTTGCAGAAAATGAGTTATAATACTCTAATTAAAATAAAAATGACAACAACCAACTGAGAGATGTTTCACAGAAAAGAAAACATTGCCAATGAGTGAGAATATGATTTTCAAATAGGAAAAAAATCCTTGCAAAAGAAACATGTCACAAAGAGCTACTGTTTACACTATAGCATACAATTAAAAAAGTCATATTATTCATAAGTGACCAAAATATATAGGCAGGCTCCATAGCTAGCCCCCAAAGCCAAGTGCCTGGCAAATAAGCACATGTAGAGAAGCATAAAATTTAGTTTTCCATGTTGAATGTGATGCTAGCTTTGAGTGTATCCTATCTAGCAATTATCATATCAAGATAAATTATTTTTACCTAACTAGGTTTTTTATCAAATACATCTATCATACATTAACGATATAATTAGTATTTAATTCCTTTAGTAAGTCATAGCAATTTTGCTGAATTCTGTGTTTGAAATATTTTATAATATTAGATGTCCATTACTTGACTATTTTTATAATCCTGTTGATGTACTTCAGATTGCTTATAGTTTTTCAATTCATACTCATGGCAATTTCACTTTTATTTGGCATGTTCATGGTTTGTAATCAAGATAAAATTGGATTTATAAATTGAATTTGGTAGTGTTTCCTGCCCTAATTTCAGAGAAATTTAAAAATGATCGCTTTAATTATTTTTAGAACATTGGTGGGATTTACTTACTAAAGCCATCTGCTTATATTGTCAGACAGATGCAATCTTATTCTTTATCAATATGTTAAAGTATCTACATTTCATAATATATAATTGTCCATCAAACCCTTTGTGTAACATATGCTTTATATTATCCAATTTATTGACATATAAATATTCATAATCAGTAGTTCTAATAGCTTCTATATTATACATAGTTTATATGTTATATTTTATAATGTATGTCCTTCCCATGGAAATGAGGGAAATAAATAAAATAAAAACATTTTGTAGTAGAAGAACTCTATACAAGTATGACCACAAATTTTTCAACCCATGAAGATTCTAAATATAATTAGAAGTAGTAATACAAGGAAAGTTATAATACTTCTAACATGCATTCCAAATATTTTATTTTATTTTAATTATCTGTGTATGTGTGGGTGTTATCTGTGGAGATATTTGAGAGACTGCACCACATGAGATGGCCAGAGGAGGACATCAAATCTTCTGCTACTTGATTTACAGACATGGGTGCTGATTACAAAACTGAGACCCTCTACACAATCAGGGCACTCTCTACACAATTAGGGCAGTCTCTACAAAACAAGGGTACTCTCTATAAAATCCAAGAACTCTAGTAGCCTCTGAGCCCTAATTTCTCCAGATAATGTGACTAAAATGTCTCCGTTGGTAACTGTTTTCCTCACAAGCCTAACATGATTTATTCCTTGAAACACATGGTGAAATGAAAAGAGAAAATCAATTTCCCCTAAGATGTTCTCTGACCATTCCCAGTATACCATCAAGTGTGTGTGCTTTTACACAAACAATAATAATAAATATAATACTTTAAAAAATGTGAAAAACATGAAATCATTTGAAAAGGAAATTAAGCAAACAGCTACACTTAAAATAGAAAAGAACAATAGTTTTAGCAGAAAAAGATATTAAAAAGATAAAAGGCCGATTTTTATATCCGAGGTTTCCCTGAGTCAGGCCCATGCAGGAGAGCATGCAGGCAACAGAAATAACAGAGCTTCTGATACAGGACCCCTTCTGGCCTTCATCCTCAGCCAGGAGATGGAGCTGATCCTCAGACCTCTGTGAACCTTCACCTCCAGATGAGAGCTTGCCAAAAGTGGGTGCTCTGACCCTTAGAACTCAGGAGAGAGCTGATCTCTCAGGATTGCTGGAAGAGGCTAACAGACTCACAGGAAGAACAAGCTCCAGCCAGAGACAGCTAGAACATCTAACACCACAGATTACCAGATGGTGAAAGGCATCTTTCTAACAGAAACCAAGACCACTCAGCATCATGAGAACCTAATACTCCCACCACAGTGAGTTCTGGATAACCCAACACACCTGAAAAGCAAGATTTAGATTTAAAATCATATCTAATGATGCTGGTAGAGGATTTTAAGAAGGACATTAATAATGCCCCTAAAGAAATACAGGAGAACACAGCTAAACAGGGAGAAGTCCTTAAAGAGGAAACACAAAAATCCCTTTAAAAATTACAGGAAAACACTGTTAAACAGGTGAAGTAATTGAAGAAAACCTTCCAAGATCTAGAAATGGAAGTAGAAACAATAAAGAAAAACTCAAAGGGAGACAACTCCGGAGATAAAAATCCTAGGAAAGAAATCAAGAGCCATAGATGCGAGCATCACCAACAGAATACAAGAGATGGAAGAGAGAATCTCAGGTGCAGAAGATTCCATAGAGAACACGGACACAACAATCACAGAAAATGCAAATGCAAAAAGATCCTAACTCAAAACATCTAGGAAACCCAGGACATAATGAGAAGACCAAACCTAAGGATAATAGGAGTAGATGAGAATGAAGATTTTCAACTTAAAGGGCCAGTAAATTTCTTCAGTAAAATTATAGAAGAAAATGTCCCTAACCTAAAGAAAGAGATGCCCATAAACATACAAGAAGTCTACAGAACACCAAATAGACTGGACCAGAAAAGAAAATCCTCTCAATACATAATAATAAGAACAACAAATGCACTAAATAAAGATAGAATATTAAAATCGGTAAGGGAAAAAGGCCAAGTAACATATAAAGGCAGACCAATTAGAATTACACCAGACTTCTCACCAGAGACTATGAAAGCCAAAAGATCCTGGACAGATGTCATACGGACCCTAAGAGAACACAAATGCCAGCCCAGGCCACTATACCCAGCAAAACTCTCAATTACCATAGATGCAGAAACCAAAGTAATCCATGAGAAAACTCAATTCACACAATATCTTTCCATGAATCTAGCCCTTCAAAGGATAATAAAGGGAAAACTGCAACACAGGGAGGGAAACTACGGCCTAGAAAAAGCAAGAAAGTAATCCTTCAACAAATTTAAAAGGAGATAACTGCAAGAACAGAATCCCAACTCTAACAATAAAAATAACAGGAAGCAACAATTATTTTTCCTTTATATCTCTTAAAATCAATGTACTCAATTTCCCAATAAAAAGACATAGACTATCAGAATGGCTACATAAACAGTTCCCAACATTTTGCTGCATACAGGAAATCTACCTCAGAGACAAACAAAGACACTAGCTCAGAGTAAAAGACTTGAAAACAATTTTCTAAGTAAATGGTACCAAGAAACAAGCTGGAGTAGCTAGCCATTCTAATATCAACTAAAATCAACTTTCAACCCAAAGTTATCAAAAAAGACAAGAAGGGGCACTTCATACTCATCAAAGATAAAATCTACGAAGATGAACTCTCAATTGGGAATATCTATGCTCCAATTGCAAGCACATCTACATTCATTAAAAAAACTTTAGTAAAGCTCAAAGCACACATTTCACAACACACAATGATAGTGGGAGACTTCAACACCCCACCCTCATCAATGGTCTGATCCTGGAAGCAGAAATTAAACAGGGACACTGGGAAAAGAAAAGAAGTTTTAAACCAAATGTATTTAACAGATACCTATAGAACATTTTGTCCTAAAACAAAAGGATTACCTTCTTCTCAGCACCTCATGGTACCTTCTCCAAAACTGACCATATAATTGGTCACAAAACAGGCCTCAACAGAAAAAAATTTCAAATTATCCCATGCATCCTATCAGATCACCATAGAGTAAGGCTGATCTTCAATAACAACATAAATAATAGAAAGCCCACATAAATGTGGAAGCTGAACAACACTCTACTCAAAGATAGCTTAGTCAAGGAAGATATAAAAAAAAAAAATTAAAGACTTTTTACAGTTTAATGAAAATTAAGCCACAACATGCCCAAACTTATGGGTCACAATGAAAGCAGTCTTAAGGGGAAAACACATAGCTCTGAGTGCCTCGAAAAAGAAACTAGAGAGAGTACACACTAGCAGCTTGATAACCCACCTAAAAGCTCTAGAACAAAAGGAAGCAAATTCACCCAAGAGGAGTAGACAGCAGGAAGTAATAAAACTCAGGGTTGAAATCAACCAATTGGAAATGAAGAGAATTTTACAAAGAATCAATCAAAGCAGGAGCTGGTTCTTTGAGAAAATGAACAAGATAGATAAACCCTTAGCAAGACTAATTAGAGGGCACAGGGACAGTATCCTAACTGACAAAATCAGAAATGAAAATGGATATATAACAACAGAATCTGAGGAAATCCAAAAAAATCATCAGATCCTACTACAAAAGCCTATAACTGGAAAACATGGATGAAATGGGAAATGTTCTAGACACATACCATGTACCAAGATTAAATCAGGATCAGATTAACAATCTTAAGAGACCCATTTCCCCTAAAGAAATAGAAGCAGTCATTAATAGTCTCTCAACCAAAAAAAGCCCAGTACCAGATGGGTTTAGTACAGAGTTCTATCAGATCTTCAAAGAAGCCATAATTCCAATACTCCTCAAACTATTCCACAAAATAGAAAAAGAAGATAATCTACCCAATTCGTTCTATGAAGCAACAACTACTCTGATTCCTAAACCACAGAAAGATCCAACAAAGAAAGAGGACTTCAGACCAATTCCACCTATGAATATCGATGCAAAAATACTCAATAAAATACTTGCAAACCGAATCCATGAACACATCAAAATGTTCATGCATCATGATCAAGTAGGCTTTATCCCAGGGGTGTAGGGATGGTTTAATATACAGAAATTCATCAATGTAATCCACTATAAAAACAAACTCAAAGACAAAAATCACATTATCATCTCATTAGATGCTGAGAAAACATTTGACAAATCCTCCACTGCTTCAAATAAAAGTCTTGGAATGATCAGGAATTCAAGGCACATACCTAAACATTAAAAGTAATATACAGCACACCAGTAGACATCAAAAGAAATGGAGAGAAACTTGAAGCAATCCCACTAAAACCTGGGACTAGACAAGGCTACCCACTTTCTCCCTACCTATTCAATATAGTACTTGAATTCCTAGCCATAGCAATTAGACAACAAAAGGAGATCAAGGGGATACAAATTGGAAAGGAAGAACTCAAAACATCACTATTTGCAGATGATATTATAGTACATAACAGTGACCCTAAAAATTCAACCAGAGAACTCCTAAACCTGATAAACAGCTTCAGTGCTGTAGTTAGATATATAATCAACTCAAACAAATTGGTGACCATTCTATACACAAAGGATAAAAAGGCAGAGAAAGAAATTAGTGAAAGAACACCCTCAAAATAGTCACAAATAATATAAAATACCTTGGTGTGACTCTAAGGAAGTAAAAGATCTGTATGATAAGAATTTCAAGTATCTGAAGAAAGAAATTGAAGAAAATCTCAGAAGATGGAAAGATTGCCCATGCTCATGGATTGGCATGATTAATATAGTAAAAATGCCTATATTGATGAAAGAATCTATACTTTCAATGCAATCTTCATCAAAATTACAATTTAATTCTTCACCTAGTTACAAATGGCAATTTGCAAATTCATGAGGCATTACAAAATAATCTAGGATAGCAATAACTATTCTCAACAATAAAAGAACCTCTTGTGGAATCACCATCTGTGACCTCAAGCTGTACTACAAGCAGTTGTGATAAAATCTGCATGGTACTGGTACAGCTACTGACAGGTAGATCACTGGGATATAATTGAAGACCCAGAAATGAACCCACACTCCTATAGTCACTTGATCTTTGACAAAGAAGCTAAAACCATCCAGAGGAAAAAAAGACAGCATTTACCACAAATGGTCCTGGGTCAACTGGCATTTAGCATGTAGAAAAATGTGAATTGATCCATTCTTATGTCCTTATACAAAGCTCAAGTCTAAGTGGGTCAAAGAACTACAAATAAACCAAGACACACTGAAACTTAAAGAGGAGAAAGTGGGGAAGAGCCTCAAAGGTATTGGCACAGGGGAAAAATTCCTGAACAGAAGAGAGCAGCAATGGCTGGTGCTGCGAGATCAAGAATTGACAAATGGGACCTCATAAAATTACAATGCTTCTGTAAGGCAAAGGACACTGTCAGTAGGGCAAAAAGGCTACCAACAGATTGGGAAAAGATCTTTACCAAGCCTAAATCTACTAGAGGTCTAATATCCAACATATATAAGAAGTCAAGAAGTTGGATTCCACAAAACCAAATAACCCTATTAAAAAAATGGGGTACAGAGCTAAAGAAAGAATTCTCAACTGAGGAATATCAAATGGCTGAGAAGCAAGTGAAAAAATGTTCAAGATCCTTAATCATCAGGGAAATGAAAATCAAAACAACCCTGAGATTTCACCTCATACCAGTCAGAATGGCTAAGATCAAAAATTCAGTTGACAGCAGATGCTGGTAAGAATTAGAAGAAACAGGAATACTCCTCCATTGTTGGTGGGATTGCAAGCTTGTACAACCACTCTGTAAATCAGTTTAGCAGTTCTTCAGAAAATTGTACATAATACCACTGGAAGATCCAGCAATACTACTCCTGGGCATATATCCAGAATATATTCAACGTTTAATAAGGACACATGCTCCACTATGTTCATAGCAGCCTTATTTATAATATCCAGAAGCTGGAAAGAACACAGATGTCCCTCAATAGTAGAATGGATACAGAAAATGTGGTATATTTATACAATTGGGTAATACTCAGCTATTAAAAACAATGAATTTATGAGATTCTTAGGCAAATGGATGGATCTGGAGGATATCATCCTGAGTGAGGTAACTCAGTCACAAAAGAACATACATGATATTCACTCACTGGTAAGTAGATATTATCCCAGAAACTTAGAATACCCAAGATACAATTTGCAAAACACATGAAACTAAAGAAGGAAGAAGACCAAAGTGTAGTACTTCGTTCCTTCTTAGAATGGGGAACAAAATACCCATGGAAGGAGTTACAGAGACAAAGTTCAGAGCTGAGACTGAAGGAACAACTATCCAGAGTCTGCCCCACCTCGGGATCTATCCCATAAAAAAAAACACCAAACCCAGACGCTATTGCAACAAGATTTTGCTAACAGGACCCTGATATAGCTGTCTACTGTGAGGCTATGCCAGTGCCTGTCAAATACAGAAGTGGATGCTCACCGTCATCTATTTAATGGAACACAGGGACCCCAGTGAAGGAGCTTGAGAATGTATCCAAGGAGCTGAAGGGTTTTGCAGCCCTATAGGATCAACAACAATATGAACTAACCAGTATCCCCGAGCTTGCATCTCTAGCTGCATATGTAGCAGAGGATGACCTAGTCGTCCATCTATAGGAGGAGAGACCCCTGGTCTTGTGAAGATTCTATGCCCCAGTATAGGGGAATGCCAGGGCTAGGAAGTAGGAGTGGATGCATTGCTGAGCAGGGGTAGGGAGGAGAGTCTAGGGGAATTTCAGAGAGGAAACTGGGAAAAGGGATAGCATTTGAAATGTAAATTAAGAAACAAAGAAAAGGAAAAACAATAAATTAAAAAAAAAAAAAAGAAAAACGAAAAGGGAAATTGAACAGTAAATCCCAAACACACATAAAGTTTATTATTATATAAATATTTTTATTTCATTTGTTGGTTGAAGACCTTTTAATTTATATTTGTTTTTCTATTTCTGATGAAATTCAGTTTTAGAAATTCAAGAATTTGAATGAAAAATAAACAAGTAAACAAATATAGAATGTTGTGCACAATGTCTTTGCTGTACAGACATCAAATGGTTCCTAGATCTTACTTGGCTTTATTCATATAACAACATATAGTGGTGACTGTTGTAGACATCAAAACCATACATAATTTATCATAATCTTTGGCCCATTTTAGATAAAAGATTCAGTAATTTCTCAACAAAAAAGAGTAGCTCAGAGTACTAGATTCTGGTTTGTTTAAGTCAAATCTGTTTCAATTTTTTATTCTTCATGATTCCAATCATCTAATAGCTTAATTTTCTTTGCATAAAACAGGAAATGTGAAAAGGAATTATTTGAACATAAATTTCACTGAATGGCTATGAAAATGCATTTCAACATAGAATTTTATCCACAATATTTTTACCATTTGAATAAAATAAAGATCAACTGTTTTAAAGAACAAAAAAAAAAGAAGGAAAAGAAAAAAGAATAGAAAATTAAGAAAAGGCCCCTGCAATGTCCAAAAGTCACAAAAGTCTGATGAAAAAAAAATACAACTGAATGAAAAACAGTCCTGTGTCCTTGTGTTTTAGAACAAAATTATTAAAATTTCCAAAGTAAACAAATTGATCTATAGAGTCACTATTAAACTCATGAAAATATCAAATATATTTTGATAGAAAACAATTCCTGAAGATGATTTATTGGAATACGATTTAAAAATCACATGCAATATGTATCAAAAGATGGCCTAGTCAGCCATCACTGGAAAGAGAGGCCCATTGGACATGCAAACTTTATATGCCCCAGTACAGAGGAACGCCAGGGCCAAAAAGTGGGAGTGGGTGGGTAGGGGAGTGGGGGGGGGAGGGTATGGGGGACTTTTGGGATAGCATTGGAAATGTAAATGAGGAAAATGTGTAATTAAAAAAAAAGAAAAAAATAAGAATTCTACATTGTTTGATACCTTGAAAAATAAATTATCTCTTTGAAATCAGAAAAAAAAAATCACATGCAACCAAAACAGAATAAGAGAGTGAACCAATCCAAACTTAGCAACTACTGCACAACGAAAGTACCATAAATGTAGTGATTTGCCCACCTTCATTTATGAAAAGAAACCTGAAAATTATGTATCTAGTGAGATGTTAATATTCAAAAGATTAAAGGTCTCTTTTAACACAGGAATAAACTGGATTAAGAGTGTGCCCAAGAGCTTATGTCGTTAAAGATTTGTTTTCTATTTCATTGTGTTGCTGGGCGAGAGTGAGACAATTGAAAAATGGTACATCATAATGGGCTTCAAATAATTAATGGTTTTCCCCCCAAGGGATTTGGGAGTTTTTATTTTCTTTCTCTTTTTTCTTTCCTCAGATTTGGTATTAGTGTTTGCACTGCCACACATTTGTATACTAGTAATGACATCACAAGTGTGAAGATGAAGAGATAGTCAAACATGCCCTGAAACCAATAATTAAACAAACAAACAAACAAATAAAAGATAGGCTTAGGTCAGTCTCTGCTGTAGTTAAGTAAAGTTAAGTAACAACACAGCAAAGATAAATTAATAATAGCAACAGTACTCAAAATGCTTAAAGATTACTACATCTTTAAGTTAGACATGCATATCCCCAGGACAAAAAGCTATGCAACATGATTAAGCCAACTCAGCCAGTCAACAGTTTCTCCAGTGCAGGAGTGAGGATTAAAAAGAAAAAAGACAATTAGACAACATTGTAACATGACCCCAGGCAGTTCTGAGGCTGAGGCAGAGAGAGAGAGAGAGAGAGAGAGAGAGAGAGAGAGAGAGAGAGAGAGAGAGAGAGAGAGAGAGAAAGAGAGGGAGAGGGAGAGGGAGAGGGAGAGGGAGAGGGAGAGGGAGAGGGAGAGGGAGAGGGAGAGGGAGAGGGAGAGGGAGAGGGAGAGAGAGAGAGAGAGAGAGAGAGAGAGAGAGAGAGAGAGAGAGAGAGAGAGAGATCTTACTGGGACTTCTTAGAATGTCTACTTTTCAATGTTCTTAATGGGTAAAATCCTTATTAAAGTTAGAGGACGCTGAGAGATCTAGAGTCAGATTCTACAAGCTTAAAATGCTGTTTTAAACATGTTATTTAACATCTAAACTCAATTTTATCCAGGTAATATAATTCTAAATTTACAGGCCTACTGTGAAAACTTAATGAGGAAATACCTCTGAAATGCTCAGAGTAAGAAACACAATATAAGATAAGTGCTTCTTTATTTATGCTTTCAAGTAAAAAAATCATGGTTACATAGGTGATTGGAAGAACAAATAACATCAGTTTGCCTTCAGGTTCTTTGCTGGAAGCATTTAATTCCCCAGATTGGCAGTTTCCACACTTTAGGCTGGGTTTAATTCACGTACAGGTGAAAATATAAACACATTTTTAAAAGTTCAGAAAAATGGATTGATTAAAATTGTATAAAGAAATGAGTAAAAGTAAGAAAATATATAAAAGAATCATGTAGTTGATAAAAAAAACTTATTTGATTTTACAAATTTGCAGTGGGTCTTAAACATTTTTTCTGATTATGAATTATGTAAAATCATAATTCTTCAATGTAAAAACATTTTATTAACTTTTTTGTAGTGAAATAAATGGTGAACTCAGTATGATATAGTTCCCAGTTGATATTACAATGTCTTTTATTAATTTTTTGTTATTAAACATAGGATTATCTTCTATAATATAGATGAAAACAGCATCTATTCTAGTCACAGGTTTTTGTGTTAAACAATTGTGGTATTATTTTGTTTTTCCCATTAAACTGAATTTGTATTATAGAAAAAAGTGGAATCAAGTTAATTACAAGTAAATAACTGTATTTACTTGGGTATTTAATTCTTGAGTATAAAATGTTATAACCTTTCATATATATATATATCATTTATTATTTATATGTATATATCACACACACATTATATATATATATATATATATATATATATATATATATATATATATATAACCTTACTTAACAGAAATCATCACCAATGTGTGCAGAATAGAAAATATTTTACCATTTTGAAGAGTAAACAGTTTCAATTATGCATCACTACTTATAATACTATTTAAAATTTTGAAAGTGTGCAAAATTCTTTGAACTGTATGGCACTTAAAGAAATGACACAATTTTTTCTATGTGTTTAGTGAGAACGTCACATGTTATTTTGATAGACAATCAACAAGTAGATTCTGCCTAAAGAGGAATTGGGGCCTTAAATATCTTCTCAAATCATTAAATCCACAACAACAAAAAATTAAGATTCCTGGATCATAGAAAATGATTGGTGGTTAAGTCTGAATATTTCCCTTAACTGTTGCTCCTAGTGGAATTCCCACATTAGGCTGTTTTTCTAGCAACAGGGGACTGAATTCTTGCATTATGCCCATTCAAATACTAACTATGTGTACTAACTTATGTACACATACTAATCCCCCAAAATATGAACATAAAACATTTTTCAATTTTAATAATATTGTAGACCATAAGCTAGACATTTAGAGGTACAGGAAAGAAGAGGAGACTAGAATACAGTAGATGGAGAGAGGAGAGGAGAGGAAGATGTTTTAGAATGTATAAAATCACTTAAAAACACTTTACTTTGGCTCCAGATACATATGTAACAGAGGATGACCTTTTCTGACATCAGGGGGAGGCAAGGTCCTTGGTTCTGTGGAAGTTCGATGTTCTAGGGTAGGGGGATGTTCTAGTGTAGGGGAATGCTGGAGTTCTGGGGCAGGAGAGGGTGGGTGAGTATGGGAGCACACTCATGGGGGCAAAGAGGAGGTAGGAGAGGGCGGATATGGAATGGGATGGGGTTGTGGAGTGATAACTGGGAAGTAGGATATCATTTAATATATAATCTAATATAATGATTAAAAAACAAAACAAAACAATCTTTTAAACCTCTCATGGACCGCTGCATGTTACCTGAGTATGTAAGCAGGCAGGTAAGACTTTGAAAAAAGTCTTAAGAAGACCTACAACCACATAACGTAAATAACAAATGATTATAATTTCATTCTAGTAACCATATTAGAGCAGGAGTAATGCCTCTCTCAAACACTATCAAATATAAAGGTAAAAGCTAGAAAAGGATTACCACTTTCGGAGATGCTCGTCTGTTAGGTTGCATAGAACCATACTACTAACTATTGCCAAATTCTTGGGTACCGTATGAACTTCATGGCAAACCCCTAATACTTGAATTACAGATCATGGAGAAATCAAGCTGGTATTTACAGAGAAAATATCTCTACTGGCAGATACCTGGGAAGAGAAGTAATCAAGTCTCTTACCCAGATGTGAATCTTGCAAGCTAATAAAGGCTATCCAGGTAATCCCACCGGAGCATTATTAACATATATATTATGGAAGTGAAGACCCTCTTTCTGATTGGACTTTAAACCCACTACATAGGGCAGAAATAATGCCTGGCACCATTAGTAGAGTAAGGATCTGTGGCTGGGTAAGTCAGATGTGCAAAATGAAAACATATAATCATCCTGTTAGATGGACACGATATTAAACTGACTCCTAGAAACTTATTTTACTCATAATCACTGAAACTCAATCCTTATCAGAGATCTTTATTTCTGCAGGAAAATGCAAATAAGATACACATGCAGAACCAGTCAATGAACAGTGGATAAAAGGTAGTATTGTGCTCAGATCTAAACAGTACATTTGTATCACCATTTCTTTTCCTGTGATTCAGATATTATCACAGAAGAGGAGCAGAGAGATGATAGAAAAGAAGCAGTATATAAAGGTATGGCGAACATTTCTTTTTCCAGACACAACATAGCAGTTGCACGTATGAACTCACAGAAACAGTATTGAGAATGCAGATTTGAATTAATGCAAAGAACTGTTTCCAAACAGGTCCACATCTTGCTTTGCAGTATTAACATTTACTTTCCACTCCCTGTGGTGGCCTAGAATAGAGTTTACAACATTTATATACATTTATTAAAATAAGTTTTGAACTCACTTGCACAGGAAACAACTTCCTGAATATAACAGCAGTAGTGCAAGCACTAAGATCAATAGTTAATAAATGGGACCTCATGAAACTGATAAGGTTTTGTAAGGCAAGGGACACTCTCAATATGACAAAATGGAAGCCTACAGAATGGAAAAGGCTTTTCACCAATTCCACAGCTGATAGAGAGCTAATCTCCAAAACAAAAAATGTCAATGAACTATATTTCAACAGATCAAATAGTCCAATGAAAAATTCAGGTACAAATCTGAACAGAGAATTCTCAATAGAGAAATCTCCAATATCCAAGAAACTAAGAAATGTTCAATATCCTTACTTATTAGGGAAATACATGTCAAAACTCTTTTGAGATTTTATTTTCACCTATCAGAATGGTGAAATTCAAAAACACAAGTGTCCTCCTGTAACTAGGCTGACATTTGTTTTTGTTAGATACTAAAAAAGCATTAGAATCATGTGTGACATGATTCATACACACAGGGAGAAATATTTTTAAAGAGTAGATAACTAGAAATACTAGAAAGAAGTAGATATGCAGACTGTTTCAAGACAAACAAGCAGATTAGCAGCACAACAAGTGAAAGAACATCACATTTCAACTTTCACCTCAGTGAATAGTTACTGAATTCTAGTGGTTTGGTAAAATGAAAAACATAATTTTTAATGGGTTTAATGGAAATTTTAGCCTCAAACCATATTATTGAAGTCAGATTAACGAGGCGTTTTTAATCATATTTAACCAGACCTGAGAATCAAAGCATACTTAGCTGTAATCTGATTGCTCACATTGACCCCTTTGGCCTTTTGAAAATTACTTAATCCTTTTGTTTATATTGGCGATTGTAAACTAACTAATAATAAGGCATTTTTAGTTATAAACACTATCATTAAAACTGTAGGAACTAAGAAAATATTGCATAATGGATTTGCTTAGGGAGAATATTATTTTGTATAGGTTATTTGGACTAGATTATATAAAACATGGTTAGTTATGAATCACGGATTAAAACCTAGAGATTTAGATTTCCAAATCCAAGAAAAGCCCTACTCTCCTTGAATATCTAAAATTAGCAAATGCTGTCGTATAGATCTGTGAATAGTCTGTAGTTTCTCTCAAAATAATATACAAGTTAGAAATCCCCATGCCTATAAAGATAAAACACAAGGAAAATGAAAACAAATGCAAAAGCAGAGCTCTTCAGCTCTTGAGAACTAAAGCTGTGGCTCGCACTTCAAACATTTCCCTTTAATAATAAGTAGCTTCTATCACACAGTTAACTCATGACAGTGGTATGTTGCTGATTTCAGTTTCTGATTTAGTCCTGCAATACTGGCTAGGGTCAGAAAGGAAAATAAGAACGGGTAGACACAGATGAAAACCTGGGTTCCCGTGGAGACGTGCTCACTCTGAGAGAACACACCTCCTGGTGTCAGCAACCTAGAAACTGAGTTTGTTTATGAGGAAGAGCATAAGGGGAGAGGTGAGCGTCTCGCTGTTGGAAATGACTGGGGATGAGCAGTCTTATGCCATAAGCATGGGAGTAGTATCAATATTTCTGTAAATATTTTGACCAGATATCACTGTTTTAGTGGAATACTCTATTGAAAGCTTGGATGTTTTCCTTTTGATGTACAATTAATTCTTTTCTTATACTTAATGTAATTTTGGAAATAATATATTTGTGTTGTTAGGGTAAAAGACATATTCCATTCAACTAATTAATTAATGTTGGGACTCTTGCTTGAAACTCCAAAGTAAACTCAGTAAAACCTGACTACTGTGTTCCTGGAAGTTTAGACATCCAAATAATATTTAGGAGGGTACATTTGTTGTTGTTGCTCGTGTGTTTTTTTTCTTCATTGCTCATTTTATGAGGCTTGTTTAGTTAGTTTGTTCTCTTTTCCAGTCCAAACTAGGCAAGGAACCATTAGTTGGAGTATGATTTGAATAAAACAGCATATCCCAGGAATAGGAAACCTTTGAGTCAGAAGCTTTTAGTCATGTTAGAGTGCTTTTATAATTCTGGATACAATAACAGTGTATGACTACTAAGGGAGATTTAACCCCTCCTATCATTTCTATATATATAACTCCCAGAGAGATTGCAACTGAATAAAAAGTACAATCTGATCAAGTAGACAAAGATTGATGTTATGTGCTTTCAGAACATCTTTTAGCTGTGAAAATCATCAGCTAATTTAAGGAACAGAAACTAACTGTTCTTTTCATTGGAATTAGAAAATACTACATATAACTTAAATAGTCCATCTTCAAAGGCACTCAGATGATACCCGACATATGTTTTGTTTTGTGGTTTTTACCAAGGACTAAGTTTTGCCACACCCACTCCAGTGGAAACTCTGTGACAGACCCAAAAGGTTAGATGCAGTTCTGAGGCAAAATGTTTTACTGAAACTTAGTCTCCTGGAGTCTTGGCATCCTGTAGCACAAATGTTCCAAACTTGTCCTTGTGTCAGTCAGTGAATGGATCTGTGTGCTTTCCATCAGTATAAGTGCCTTCAGGGAATGATTTGACATATAGCTAAGTTAGATTGGCCTCCACCAGTATTCCAATATCCTATGAAATCGTTGAGCCGATCTTGGGTTTTTAATTTAGTAAGATGCTACTCATTTAGACAAAATACCTCCAGAGTAGATAGTGAAAGAAATCAGGCATTACAATTTACTGGATAAGAGCTAGAAATCTCAGGACTAGTTCTACATAGTAAATTTAGAATAACAACTGAGTCACTCCCATATACAGGAATTTACAATGACCTAGGAAGAAGGTGGATTATACAATAGACTAGAATTGGAACTGTGGCAAGGGAATAAAACCCTTGTCCGTGGCTTCTAAGATTAAGCTGACCTTAGGTGGGGCTGCTTTTCACCTCAGTTGTAAACACTGATTTTTTATTCCAGTTATAAACTGCCTGGTTCTGTCTGCTTTTATGTATGCATTTCTCTGTTTTGTGTAAAGAGTCATTTTGCATTGGGAAACCTCAATGTACCTTGGATGACCTTAATGTGTCACCTAACTTCCTTGTTTTCTTCTGTAATATAAGTCTGATGCTCGCTTTGAGACAAGACACTCAGATCCAACACTCTTTCTGGTATTTCTTTCTGTTTGTCACCCCACAGACTTCTTGCCCACCTTAGTACTAGAATCCTGATTCACCCATGGATTGAGGGACTGACTGAGTCCGGTCTGCTGCAAAGTTTAGCACAGATTGCCATCAGATATGCTGGACACATGATGTGGTGGTGTGTATCACATAACCATTAATCATTGGCATAAGAAGTTGATACAAGAGAACACTGAGTTCAGCAAAGCCTAGGACAATAGCCTGATGCTTGAAATTTATCTCATCGATGCCATATATCTGATTAAATAAATAAAACACAGAAACATCCTAAACTTTTCTAGATTTTTATGCATTTTTCTTTGTTTTCATATTTTTGACTTATTGGCAATTTGAAAAGTATATAAATTGCAACATAATGCATTTATCTTGTTCCATGCATATATTTGCTAAAAATTGTAACTATCCTTACAGTCTTAACAATGCTTTCATTAATTTTGCAAGGAAGTTAAGTAAGTGCCTACCCAGGTACAAATCTTGTAAGGGTGAAGCACCTCTGTGGCAGGATGAAAATGGAAGTCATGACTGACTAAGCTAAGCTAGGAATTTTAAGAGTTTATTTTCTTTTAGACTCATAACTTTAGTGATCAGGTTCACTAATATTATTTTATTTTGTTAATGTGAACTGATGAGGAAAAACGATTATATGTTTTTCATTTTTCTGTCAATTAATACAAATAATACAAAAAGTTAGATTTGAGAAAAATGCAGTTAAGTTGAAAATTTTGTTACAACTTTGTTAATGAAATGTTATATCCTTAAAACTGTTACACAGAATATTGTGATACAATTACAAAGTTTAAAATTCAGACAAAATGCACTGTTCACATAGCAAATCCCTATATATGTTTGTCTTTGTTACCTTTTTATGAAAGAAGAGTAACATATTCACCTCAAGCCTTAGTAATGAGTGTTAAAAAGAAATGACGTAAAAATTCTGAAAGAATAGTTAGAAATTTTAATGCTTCACACACACACACAAACACACAATCATGCACATATACACAGACTAACACATGGTTACACACACATACACACACACTAACACACGATCACACATACACACAAATATAAAATCATACACACACACTAACACATCATCACACACATTAACATATGATCACACACTCATACACACACACTAACACATGATCACACATACACACACAAACACACAATCATACACACATACACATAATACACTAACACATCATCACATACACACACACTAATACATCATCACACACACTACACACACACACATTTTGTATGTATGTATGTATGTATGTATGTATGTATGTATGTACTTATTTTTGGTTTTTCAAGACAGGGTTTCTCTATATAGCTCTGGCTGTCCTGGAACTTACTTTGTAGACCAGGCTGGCCTCGAACTCAGAAATCCAGCTGCCTCTGCCACTCAAGTGTTGGGATAAAAGGCATGTGCCTCCACACCCGGTTTACACACACATTTTCTTTTTTAAAAAAAATTATTTATTTTTTATTAGATATTTTCTTTATATACATTTCAAATGCTATCCGAAAGTTCCCTATACCCTCCCTCCTCCCTGTTCCCCTAAGAGACAGTTTAATTTAATTCCAGTTTTAGGCAGCAAGAGAATTGTGCCCTTTAAAAGCTTCAATTCTTGTATGTGCTATTTCATACTTGAAGCTGTTTAATGTTTTCTTTTCTGCTCTTTTTTTTTATTACATATTTTTCTCAATTACATTTCCAAGGCTATCCCAAAAGTCCCCCATACCGCCCCCCACTTCCCTACCCTCCCATTCCCATTCTTTTGGCCCTGGCATTCCCCTATATTGGGGCATATAAAGTTTGCAAGTCCAATGGGCCTCTCTTTCCAGTGATGGCCGACTAGGCCATCTTTCGATACATATGCAGCTAGAGACAAGAGCTCCGGGGTACTGGTTAGTTCATCATGTTGTTCCAACTATAGGGTTGCAGATCCCTTTAGTTCCTTGGGTACTTTCTCTAGCTTCTCCATTGGGAGCCCTGTGATACATCCAATAGCTGACTGTGAATATCCACTCCTGTGTTTGCTAGGCCCCTGCATAGTCTCACAAGAGACAGCTATCTTTGGGTCCTTTCAGCAAAATCTTGCTAGTGTATGCAATGGTGTCAGCGTTTAGAAGCTGATTATGGGATGGATCCCTGGATACCGCAGTCTCTAGATGGTCCATCCTTTCATCACAGCTCCAAACTTTGTCTCTGTAACTCCTTCCATGGGTTTTGTTCCCAATTCTAAGAAGGGGCACAGTGTCCACATTTTGGTCTTCATTCTTCTTGAGTTTCATGCGTTTAACAAATTGTATCTTATATCTTGGGTATCCTAAGTTTTGGGCTAATATCCACTTATCAGTGAATACATATTGTGTGAGTTCCTTTGTGATTGTGTTACCTCACTCAAGATGATGCCCTCCAGGTCCATCCATTTGGCTAGGAATTTCATGAATTCATTCTTTTTAATAGCTGAGTAGTACTCCATTGTGTAAATGTACCATAATTTCTGTATCCATTCCTCTGTTGAGGGACATCTGGGTTCTTTCCAGCTTCTGGCTATTATAAATAGGGCTGCTATGAACATAGTGGAGCATGTGTCCTTCTTACCGGTTGGGACATCTTCTGGATATATGCCCAGAAGAGGTATTGCTGGATCCTCCGGTAGTACTATGTCCAATTTTCTGAGGAACCGCCAGACTGATTTCCAGAGTGGTTGTACAAGCTTGCAATCCCACCAACAATGGAGGAGTGTTCCTCTTTCTCCACATCCCAACCAGCATCTGCTGTCACCTGAAATTTTGATCTTAGCCATTCTGACTGGTGTGAGGTGGAATCTCAGGGTTGTTTTGATTTGCATTTCCCTGATGATTAAGGATGTTGAACATTTTTTCAGGTGCTTCTCTGCCATTTTGTATTCTTCAGGTGAGAATTCTTTGTTCAATTCTGAGCCCCATTTTTAATGGGGTTATTTGACTTTCTGGAGTCCACCTTCTTGAGTTCCTTATATATATTGGATATTAGACCCTTATCTGATTTAGGATAGGTAAAGATCCTTTCCCAATCTGTTGGTGGTTTTTTTGTCTTATTGATGGTGTCTTTTGCCTTGCAGAAGCTTTGCAGTTTCATGAGGTCCCACTTGTCAATTCTCGATCTTACAACACAAGCCATTGCTGTTCTATTCAAGAATTTTTCCCCTGTGCCCATATCTTCAAGGCTTTTCCCCACTTTCTCCTCTATAAGTTTCAGTGTCTCTGGTTTTATGTGAAGTTCCTTGATCCACTTAGACTTGACCTTAGTACAAGGAGATAGGAATGGATCGATTCGCATTCTTCTACCTGATAACAACCAGTTGTGCCAGCACCATTTGTTGAAAATGCTGTCTTTCTTCCACTGGATGGTTTTAGCTCCCTTGTCGAAGATCAAGTGACCTTAGGTGTGTGGGTTCATTTCTGGGTCTTCAATTCTATTCCATTGTTCTATTTGTCTGTCACTATATCAGTACCATACAGTTTTTAATCACAATTGCTCTGTAGTAAAGCTTTAGGTCCGGCATGGTGATTCCACCAGAGGTTCTTTTATTCTTGAGAAGAGTTTTTGCTATCCTAGGTTTTTTGTTATTCCAGATGAATTTGCAGATTGCACTTTCTAATTCGTTGAAGAATTGAGTTGGAATTTTGATGGGGATTGCATTGAATCTGTAGATTGCTTTTGGCAAGATAGCCATTATTAAAATGTTGATCCTGCCAATCCATGAGCATGGAAGATCTTTCCATCTTCTGAGATCTTCTAGAATTTCTTTCTTCAGAGACTTGAAGTTCTTATTATACAGATCTTTCACTTCCTTAATTAGAGTCACGCCAAGATATTTTATATTATTTGTGACTATTGAGAAGGGTGTTGTTTCCCTAAGTTCTTTCTCAGCCTGTTTATTCTTTGTGTAGAGAAAGGCCATTGATTTGTTTGAGTAAATTTTATATCCAGCTACTTCACCGAAGCTGTTTATCAGGTTTAGGAGTTCTCTGGTGGAATTTTTAGGGTCACTTGTATATACTATCATATCATCTGCAAAAAGTGATATTTTGACTTCATCTTTTCCAATTTGTATCCCTTTGATCTCCTTTTGTTGTCGAATTGCTCTGTCTAGGACTTCAAGTACTATGTTGAATAGGTATGGAGAAAGTGGACAGCCTTGTCTAGTCCCTGATTTTAGAGGGATTGCTTCAAGCTTCTCACCATTTACTTTGATGTTGGCTACTGGTTTGCTGTATATTGCTTTTATTATGATTAGGTATGGGCCTTGAATTCCTGATCTTTCCAAGACTTTTATCATGAATGGGTGTTGGATTTTGTCAAATGGTTTTTCTGCATCTAACAAGATGACCATGTGGTTTTTGTCTTTGAGTTTGTTTATATACTGGATTACGTTGATGGATTTCTGTATATTGAACCATCCCTGCATCCCTGGGATGAAACCTACTTGGTCAGGATGGATGATTGTTTTAATGTGTTCTTGGATTCGGTTAGCAAGAACTTTATTGAGTATTTTTGCATCCATATTCATAAGGGATATTGGTCTGAAGTTTTCTATCTTTGTTGGGTCTTTTTGTGGTTTAGGTATCAGAGTAATTGTGGCTTCATAGAATGAGTTGGGTAGAGTACCTTCTGTTTCTATTTTGTGGAATAGTTTGTGAAGAACTGGGATTAGATCTTCTTTGAAGGTCTGATAGAACTCTGCACTAAACCCATCTGGTCCTGGGCTTTTTTTGGTTGGGAGACTATTAATGACTGCTTCTATTTCTTTGGGGGATATAGGGCTGTTTAGATCATTAACCTGATCTTGGTTCAACTTTGGTACCTGGTATCTGTCTAGAAACTTGTCCATTTCATCCAGGTTCTCCAGTTTTGTTGAGTATAGCCTTTGGTAGAAGGATCTGATGGTGTTTTGGATGTCTTCAGGATCTTTTGTTATGTCTCCTTTTTTATTTCTGATTTTGTTAATTATAATGCTTTCCCTGTGCCCTCTAGTGAGTCTGGCTAAGGGTTTAACTATCTTGTTGATTTTCTCAAAGAACCAGCTCCTTGATTGGTTGATTCCTTGAATAGTTCTTTTTGTTTCCACTTGATTGATTTCGCCCCTGAGTTTGATTATTTCCTGCTGTCTACTCCTCTTGGGTGAATTTGCTTCCTTTTGTTCTAGTGCTTTTAGGTGTGTTGTCAAGCTGCTAATGTGTGCTCTTTCTAGTTTCTTTTTGGAGGCACTCAGAGCTATGAGTTTTCCTCTTAGAAATGCTTTCATTGCGTCCCATAAGTTTGGGTATGTTGTGGCTTCATTTTCATTAAAATGTCCTTGATTTCTTTCTTTATTCCTTCCTTGACCAAGGTATCATTTAGAAGAGTGTTGTTCAGTTTCCACGTGAATGTTTGCTTTCTATTGTTTATTTTGTTATTGCAGATCAGCCTTAGTCCATGGTGATCTGATAGGATGCATGGGACAATTTCAATATTTTTGTATCTGTTGAGTCCTGTTTTGTGCCCAATTACGTGGTCAATTTTGGAGAAGGTACCATGAGGTGCTGAGAAGAAGGTGTATCCTTTTGTTTTAGGGTAAAATGTTCTGTAGATATCTGCCAGATCCATTTGATCCATAACTTCTGTTAGTTTCACTGTGTCCCTGTTTAGTTTCTGTTTCCATGATCTGTCCATTGGTGAAAGTGGTGTGTTGAAGTCTCCCACTATTATTGTATGAGGTGCAATGTGTGCTTTGAGATTTACTAAAGTTTCTTTAATGAATGTGGCTGCCTTTGTATTTGGAGCATACATATTCAGGATTGATAGTTCCTCTTGGAGGATTTTACCTTTGATGAGTATGAAGTGCCCCTCCCTGTCTTTTTTGATGACTTTGGGTTGGAAGTCAATCTTATCAGATATTAGAATGGCTACTCCAGCTTGTTTCTTCATACCATTTGCTTGGAAAATTGTTTTCCAGCCTTTCATTCTGAGGTAGTGTCTATCTTTTTCTCTGAGATGAGTTTCCTGCAAGCAGCAAAATGTTGGGTCTTGTTTGTGTAGCCAGTTTGTTAGTCTATGTCTTTTTATCAGGGAGTTGAGTCCATTGATATTAAGAGATATTAAGGAAAAGTAATTGTTGTTTCCTGTTATTTTTGTTGTTAAAGTTGGCATTCTGTTCTTGTGGCTGTCTTCTTTTAGGTTTGTTGAGGGATTACCTTCTTGTTGTTTCTAGGGCGTGGTTCCTGTCCTTGTATTGGTTTTTTTCTGTTATTATCCTTTGAAGGGCTGGGTTCGTGGAGAGATAATGTGTGAATTTGGTTTTGTAGTGGAATACTTTGGTTTCTCCATCTATGTTAATTGAGAGTTTGGCTGGGTATAGTAGCCTGGGCTGGAATTTGTGATCTTTTAGTGTCTGTATAACATCTGTCCAGGATCTTCTGGCTTTCATAGTCTCTGGTGAAAAATCTGGTGTAATTCTGATAGGCTTGCCTTTTTATGTTACTTGGCCTTTTTCTCTTACTGCTTTTAGTATTCTATCTTTATTTAGTGCATTTGTTGTTCTGATTATTATGTGTCGGGAGGTATTTCTTTTCTGGTCCAGTCTATTTGGAGTTCTGTAGGCTTCTTGTATGTTCATGGGCATCTCTTTCTTTAGATTTGGGTAGTTTTCTTCTATAATTTTGTTGAAGATGTTTGCTGGTCCTTTGAGTTGAAAATCTTCATTCTCATCCACACCTATTATCCGTAGGTTTGGTCTTCTCATTGTGTCCTGTATTTCCTGGATGTTTTGAGTTAGGATCTTTTTGCATTTTCCATTTTCCTTGATTGTTGTGCCGATGTTCTCTATGGAATCTTCTGCACCTGAGATTCTCTCTTCCATCTCTTGTATTCTGTTGCTGATGCTTGCATCTATGGTTCCAGATTTCTTTCCTAGGGTTTCTATCTCCAGTGTTGCCTCATTTTGGGTTTTCTTTATTGTGTCTTCTTCCCTTTTTAGGTCTAGTATGGTTTTGTTCATTTCCATCATCTGATTGGATGTGTTTTCCTGCTTCTCTTTAAGGACATCTACCAGTTTGGTTGTGTTTTCCTGTTTTTCTTTAAGGACTTGTAACTCTTTAGCCATGTTCTCCTGTAGTTCTTTAAAGTCCTTCTTGATGTCCTCTACCATCATCATGAGATATGCTTTTAAATCCAGGTCTAGCTTTTCAGGTGTGTTGGGGTGCCCTGGACTGGGGGAAGTGGGAGTGCTGGGTCCTGATGATGGTGAGTGGTCTTGGTTTCTGTTAGTAGGATTCTTACGTTTACCTCTCACCATCTGATAATCTCTGGAGTTGTTATAGTTGTCTCTGTTCAGAGGTTGTTCTTCTGGTGATTCTGAGTATCGTCTGTCAGCAGACCTGGGAGACAGGCTCTCTCCTCTGAGTTTCAGTGGTTAGAGCACTCCCTGCTTACAAGCTTTCCTCTTAAAGGGAAGGTGTACAGATATCTGGCGTTTGGACCTCCTCCTGGCCGAAGAAGAAGGCGGAAAACTGGACCTTTCCCAGATGCTGTGTTGCTTTGGCAGGTCACAGAAGCTGTAGGCTTCTGTGGTGCACTCTCTCAGCTGTGCAGACTAACTTCCTAAGTTCAGTGGAGTCCTGGATCCAAGATGTGCTCCCTGCTCCTGAGGCAGAGGGCTCCTGTGCAGGGCAGACCACTGTCTTCCAGCTGGGGGGGTGCCGGATGTCTGCGGCCCCAAAAGGGTGCTGCCTCAGCGGCTCTGTGGCTCCCGCCTGTCCCAGAAGCTGTCTGCCTCTGTGGTCCTCACTCTAAGCTGTACAGACTAAGTTCGGTGGAGTCCCGGAGCCAAGATGGCGCTCCCTGCAAGGCAGATCACTGTCCTCCGGCTGGGAGGGTGCCGGATGTCTGCGGCCCCAAAAGGGTGCTGCCTCAGTGGCTCTGTGGCTCCTGCCTCTTCTTTTCTGCTCTTATGTTGGTTCTGTCTAAGGTAATTGAACGCTACTACTCTGACAATAATAAGGTAACATCCACTTACTAATATTGTACATAAAATAATGGAACTATATTATGTATTTACCAAATGATTTTAAATAACACCTTAAGCATTCATTTTTCTATACAATCTTTTGTTATTTTAAATCCAAATGACAGTCACAATAGCAGACTTGTTTCTGTCAGTTTATTTTGGTAGTGAAAATAAGCAAAAGCTCATTTAATCAGCTTTCACCTGAAAGGTTGGATGTGTAGGAATGACTATAAAACACTACTGTTGACTTAGTATTAATTGAAGGATATATCTTTATTAAAAGTAAATATGTGTACAAATTAAAAATACTGTTAAGTGTTATGACTCAGAGAGTCCAGGCTGAAGTTAGCACAGTGTCATTATGAAAATGTAAGCAAACCAATATTGTAAATTAGTTTGATATGTTGTAGACTTTGCTTATTCTTTTGTTTGGGGTATATTTTTCTTGAGGTGTTTTTATTTTTTTCATGTAATATATGTTGTTTATGTCCATTCACCTGTACCAACTACTACCAGATCCCAGCCTCCCAAATCAACCAAATTCTTAAGGTTTCTTTCCCTTTAAATACACACATGCATGCGCGCGCGCGCGCACACACACACACACACACACCAACTACTAACTATGGAGAAGTTTCTTACTGTCCACTCACTTAGGAGCCTGCATTATGCCAGCTTCATTTTAATGGAGAAAACAGATTCTTCTTCTCCAATTATCAGTGGCAACTTTTGGTTGATGGTTGGAGCTTTCCCAAATATCTGTCTCAGTTGGGATTTTATTGTCTCCTTTGAACTTGTACATGTCCCCTACATGCTGCCACAGCCTTGTTGGCATGTTGCTTTTGCTTTATGTTGAATGGGAATACAATGTGGTCAATGATAAAGAACATTTGTTTCCAGTCCAGAAATCACAGTGAATCTACAAGGCAGTTTACAACCACCCTAGCTCCAGTGCCAGGGGATCCAGTGAATTCTTTTGGACCCACAAGCACCAGACTCACATTTGATGAACATACATGTGGGCAAGACATTTATAAGCCCTAAATAAAAATCTTTAACATCTGTTGAATAAAATTGTATATTTCAAAATAAGTAAACGTGGGAAGGAATATATTATTTATTGGAGAGAAATTAAGTAGTTATGGAGAATGTGTATAAAGAGAACTGAAAACACTCAGAGACAAATATAAATTGAATAAATAAATAACAGAAGCAGGTTTGTACTTATAAAGATATTTCATTTTCTAGACTATAATAAAAAGGAAGTTGTTTCAAGACAAGTATAGTGAAATTTCTAAATTAATATAGTATCCAAGTCAGGATAAAAATACTAAAATTCTTCTTATTAAAAATCATAAGACTCTTTTAGCCCTTACCTTTCTTACTCTCTAGCCCTCCTTCTCTCTTTCCCTTCCCCCCTCTCTCCACATGGCCATGGCTGGTCTCTCTCTCTCTCTCTTTCTACCTTCTCTCTTTCTCCATGTCTTTCTAAAGCTCTAAAACCTTAAAAAAAACATAAGAAATGTTGAATACAAGGCAATAGAGTTTGTTGTTGAAAATTTTCAAGTATAACATTTCTGTTATGAATTAAAAGAAGAAATTTACTGAAAATATTTTCTTAATTTGTCAAAATACAGGATACTAAGGATACTATCAAAATTTAAGTTCCTTTTATTAGCCAAAAATCATTATACAACTGGTGATTTCTAGATGTAGGCATTATCATTTCCTTAAACAATGATTTCTACATTTGCACAAGATTTAAATTCATGTAAAACTGAACTTACATGTTCATATTCATTTGCACACTATTTTTATTCAATATTTTTTTGTGATCCCTTAATTACTTTATTGGTAAATTTATTTCATTTAATTATGCATATGGATTGCTTCCAATTTGGCACCATTTATACATATTTGATCTTTTCTGGAGATGCATTTTGACTGGGTGACTATTTGCTCTAAATGGAAATATTACCTTCAAGAGTGATAAAAGATGCATATAAGCTTGGAGAGGCTAAAATGAAAATGAAAAGGCCAGATAGCTCAGAAATTTGCAAAATTAATAATAACCATAATCAAAATCAAACAAAGACCCAAAACATTCACAAAAAAAATTAATAAGATTGACAAAAGTACCTAAAAAAATCAGAGAGCGTAAATCCAAATTTACAAAATTGAAGAAAAACATACGGACGTAAACCAGACTCACAGAGAGAATGCTAAAAATCATGAGAACATGCTTTAAAAGCATACAGTCCACCAATTTCGAAAATCAAACGATGAATAATTTTCTTTTATGCAAAAACTAACAAAGTTAAAAAATAGTACACAAGCAAATTCCCTGGTGGAATAAAAACAAAAACAACAACAACAGCCTATGTGCAGATAATTTTACCACCGAATTCTACCAAATTTTCTAAGAATACTCCTCAAATTATTCCACATAAAAAAAGATGAAAAATGTTCACATCATTTTATAGGGCCTGATTTATTGTGATTCATATATCAGGTTTATTTTTTAATTGGATATTTTATTTATTTACATTTCAAATGCTATTCCCTTTTAGTTTTCCCTTCTGAAACCCCTATCCCATTCCCCCTCCCCCTGCTTCTATGAGAGTGCTCCCCCACCCACTCACCCACTCCTGCCTCCCTGCCCTGGGAGGAATTCCCCTACCCTGGGGCTTCCAGCCTTCACAGGACCAAGGGCCTATTGATGCAATAGGAGGCTGGAGCCATGGGTCACTCCATGTGTACTCTTTGGTTGGTAGTTTAGACCCTGGGAGCTCTGGAGTGTCTGATTGGTTGATATTATTGTTGTTCCTATGGGGCTGTAATCCCCTCAGCTCCTTCAGTCCTTTCTCTAACTACTCCACTGGAGACCCAGTGCTCAGTCCCATGGTTGGTGGCTAGCATCTCCCTCTGTTTGAATGGCTCTGGCAGAGTCTGTCAGGAGACAGCTATATCAGGCCCCTGTCAGCAAGCACATCTTGGCTCACTCATAGAAGCCATAGTAGAGGGAGGGAGAAGGGATAGTTTCAGGGGGGAGGTGGTCAAAACCGGGAAAGGGGATAACATTTGAAATTAAAAAAATAAATAAATAAATAAAATAAATAAAACAGATACACTGAAACTAATAGAAGAGAAAGTGGGGAAGAGCATTGAACACATGGGCAATGGGACTAACTGCCTGAATAGAACACCAATGGTTTATGTTCTAAGATCAACAATAGATAATTGGAACCTCATAAAATTGCAAACCATCCATAAGGCAAAGGACACTGTTAATAGGACAAAATGTATATGAGTTAAAGACAAAACAAAGAAAGAACTACATTCCAATGTACCTTATGAACATACATACAAATGTTTACAATAAATTACTTGCAAACCAATTCCATGGAAATGTCAAAAGTGGGCTTCCTGCAAGAGAGGCAGAGATGCTTCAACATAAGTAAATTGATCACTATAACTCAATATGTAAACAGAAGAAAGAGAAAAAAAATACAATTACCTATGACTATCACATTAGATGCAGAAAAGACATCTGGTAAAACCTAATGCCTCTCCATGATAAAAGGTCTAGAGAGATAAGGGCATCCAAGTAACATCCACAACAGAAGAACTGTGCTCTAAGCCCACAGCCAAAATCAACTTAAATATAGATAAACTCAAACCAATGCCATAAAAGTCAGGAATCAGACAAGGTTGTCTGTTCTCTACAAACCTATCCAATAGGTTTTTGCTGGAACAATAAGAAAGCTGTAGAAGATCAAGAGACATAAATAGTAAAAGATGTCAAGCTATATTTATTTGCAGATTATTTGATAGTATATATATATATATATATATATATATATATATATATATATATATAACCCTAAAAATTCTACCAGGAAAATCATGTAGTGAATCACCACATACAGCAAATTAATTAGGCATGCTTTGCTTTCATGTTTTACCAGATATAATCTATAGTACTTGTCAGGCAATTATGTTTAAATTGGTCTGCCCTGAGAAACTTCTAGGAAAGAGATGCTCTGTTAATATTTAGTATGTCCTAACTGGTGTTTATTTGCATAGTTTGATGAAAGATGGGACAATCTCCCATGCCCATGGACTGACACAATTAACATACAAAGATAGCCATCCTACTAAAAGAATCTGCTGATTCAATACCATCCCTATTAAAATCTCAATAAATTTTTTTGCAGAACTTGAAAGAACAATTTTCAGCTTCATATAGAAAGAGAAAAACCCAGGATAGGAAAAAACAAACAAACAAATAAACCATCAAAAAACAAAAATCACCTTTTCTGAACTTTTCTGAATTCTACAATAATAGCATAAACACTAGAGACAAAATTTAATAAATAGGACCTTTTGTAACTAAAGAGCTTCTGCACCACAAAGGATACCATATTTGAATTAATGTTATGCTATGAAGTAAATATATTTTTAACAATTAAACTTTTGATAGATGACTACTATCCAAAATATACACAGAATAAAAAATCAGAACATCAAGAAAACAAATAATACAGTTTAAATTTGAAATACATTTCTAAATGGAGAAATCTTCAAAGAAAAAATGCAAATGGCTGAGAAACAGTCAAAAATGTTCAATAACCTATAACTTCACAGAAATCCAAATCAAAACTCCTTTAAGATTTCATCGTATACAAGCATAATGGCCAAGATATGAAGATATGAAGAAGACCTAAATGACATGATCAAATGTCAGGGAGAAAGAGTCTCAACTGAAAATCTCTCTCATCAAATAAAGGTTGAACTACCATGAGTCAATTACCTCTAATTGAATTCTTAACCTAAGATGTCCTATGGGAAGTTAATACCAAGGTTATTGGCAGATCTTCACAAACAGAACATAAGGGCTGATTGCTGAGGACAATACCTACAAAACTCACTGATCATGCAGGAGTGCCTATCAAGAGCTTTCACACCTATGGACTAGCGTTCCTGATACTGGATAGTATACTGCATGCTAACACAGGAGAAAGGTAAAGACAAATTCTACTACAAGAGTGAGCAGCCTGTCTACAAAATATGCTGGTGCAATAGTGGCACATATTTCATTGGAATAATCCACCAATAACTGATTTGATTTAAGGCCCACTCCAAGAGATTGAACCTAAACCCAACATTGCTTATATAGCCAAGAACTGGAAACTCTACAGGTTATGGAATAGCATATATCCAAATACCATTGTTTAGGCAAAAGGAATACAGCAATAAAATAACTCCGGATAACATTCTGTTATATTCCTAGATGTCTGTCTTGCTTAATCAAAATCATAGTAGCTTGCTCCTGCAACAGAAATCCACATCCAGATTATGCAGAAGTGAGAGATCTCAGAAACCATAGCCCCTCAGGGCACAGGGAATTCTGTTGAAGAGGAAACAGAAAGAGTATAAGAGTGAGAGGAAAAGGAGGAAACCAAGGTAGAAGGCCTTATAGGTCCCATAGGGCTGGGGTACATATGAACTCTCAGAGACTGTGACAGCATATAAATGGCCACCACGGGTCTGCACAAGATAGGGTCTTAGTGCTTGCTATCCTAGAAAAATTAAGACAGACCTTGACCCATAAATCAGAAGCTATCTGAACCTCATAGCCAGTTGCAAATGAGAGTTCAGTTTTTTAGATGCTTCAACACATCTGTGCAAGCTCTTCTGGCATCTAGAATCTCCAGTGGGAAGTCAGCTGTAACACAGAGTCATTATAGGTTGGAGAAGTGGAGGAATGAAAAACCGTGGTAGGAATGTATTGTATAAGTGATGATTCCATTTTCATAAAAAAAAAAAAAAAAAAAAATGAAGCTCTCCGGTCAGAAAAGTGCTGGGGTAGCTAGGGCGCAGGGTAGGCTGACACTCGCCAGCTACCCACAACACCCGCCACAGGATCTTAAGACTTCTGGTGAGTGGAACACAGCTTCTGCTCCAATCCAATTGTGCGCGGGACCCGAGACTGCATTAGTTAGGGAAGCAGAAAACCGGCCTGAGTAGGACCACAGGCCTCTTCCAGCCAGACCAGCACCGGGGTAGCTAGAGCGCAGGGTCGGCTGACACCCGCCAGCTACCCACGACCCCCGCCACAGGATTTTGAGACTGCTGGTGAGTGGAACACAGCTTCTGCTACAGTCCAATCACGCGGGACCTGAGACTGCTTTGGTTGGGGAGGCAGAAATCCGGCCTGAGCCTCTCCGGTCAGAAAAGCGCCAGGGTAGCTAGGGCGCAGGGTCAGCTGACACTCGCCAGCTACCCACGACCCCCACCACAGGATTTTGAGACTGCTGGTGAGTGGAACACAGCTTCTGCTCCAATCTTTAAACAGTGACAACGACAACAACTAAACCCAGAGATTACCAGATGGCAAAAAGTAAACGTAATAATCTTACTAACAGAAACCAAGACCACTCACCATCATCAGAACCCAACACTCCCACTTCGCCCAGTCCAGGGCACCCCAACACACCAGAAAAGCTAGACACGGATCTAAAAGCATATCTCATGATGATGGTAGAGGACTTCAAGAAGGACTTTAATAACACACTTAAAGAAATACAAAGGAACACTGGTAAACAGATAGAAGACAGTAAAGAGGAAGCACAAAAATCCCTTAAAGAATTGCAGAAGAACACTGCTAAAGAGTTACAAATCCTTAAAGAAAAACAGGATAACATAATCAAACAGGTAGAAGTCCTTACAGAAAAACAGGAAAACACATCCAAACAGATGATGGAAATGAACAAAACCATACTAGACCTAAAAAGGGAAGTAGACACAATAAAGAAAACCCAAAATGAGGCAACACTGGAGATAGAAACCCTAGGAAAGAAATCTGGAACCATAGATACCAGCATCAGCAACAGAATACAAGAGATGGAAGAGAGAATCTCAGGTGCAGAAGATTCCATAGAGAACATCAGCACAACAATCAAGGAAAATGTAAAATGCAAAAAGATCCTAACTCAAAACATCCAAGAAATACAGGACACAATGAGAAGACCAAACCTACGGATAATAGGAGTGGATGAGAATGAAGATTTTCAACTCAAAGGACCAGCAAACATCTTCAACAAAATTATAGAAGAAAACTTCCCAAATCTAAAGAAAGAGATGCCCATGAACATACAAGAAGCCTACAGAACTCCAAATAGACTAGACCAGAAAAGAAATACCTCCCAACACATAATAATCAGAACAACAAATGCACTAAATAAAGATAGAATACTAAAAGCAGTAAGAGAAAAAGGCCAAGTAACATATAAAGGCAAGCCTATCAGAATTACACCAGATTTTTCACCAGAGACTATGAAAGCCAGAAGATCCTGGACAGATGTTATACAGACACTAAAAGAACACAAACTCCAGCCCAGGCTACTATACCCAGCCAAACTCTCAATTAACATAGATGGAGAAACCAAAGTATTCCACGACAAAAAAAAATTCACACATTATCTCTCCACGAGTCCAGCCCTTCAAAGGATAATAACAGAAAAAACCAATACAAGGACAGGAACCACGCCCTAGAAACAACAAGAAGGTAATCCCTCAACAAACCTAAAAGAAGACAGCCACAAGAACAGAATGCCAACTTGAACAACAAAAATAACAGGAAACAACAATTACTTTTCCTTAATATCTCTTAATGTCAATGAACTCAACTCCCCAATAAAAAGACATAGACTAACAAACTGGCTACACAAACAAGACCCAACATTTTGCTGCTTACAGGAAACTCATCTCAGAGAAAAAGATAGACACTACCTCAGAATGAAAGGATGGAAAACAATTTTCCAAGCAAATGGTATGAAGAAACAAGCTGGAGTAGCCATTCTAATATCTGATAAGATTGACTTCCAACCCAAAGTCATTAAAAAAGACAGAGAGGGACACTTCATACTCATCAAAGGTAAAATCTTCCAAGAGGAACTATCAATCCTAAATATCTATGCTCCAAATACAAAGGCAGCCACATTCATTAAAGAAACTTTAGTAAATCTCAAAGCAAACATTGCACCTCATACAATAATAGTGGGAGACTTCAACACACCACTTTCACCAATGGACAGATCATGGAAACAGAAACTAAACAGGGACACAGTGAAACTAACAGAAATTATGAATCAAATGGATCTGGCAGATATCTACAGAACATTCTATTCTAAAACAAAAGGATATACCTTCTTTTCAGCACCTCATTGTACCTTCTCCAAAATTGACCACATAATTGGTCAAAAAACAGGCCTCAACAGATACAAAAATATTGAAATTGTCCCATGCATCCTATCAGATCACCATGGACTAAGGCTGATCTTCAATAACAAAATAAAGAATAGAAAGCCAACCTTCACGTGGAAACTGAACAACACTCTTCTCAATGATACCTTGGTCAAGGAAGGAATAAAGAAAGAAATTAAGGACTTTTTAGAGTTCAATGAAAAAGAAGCCACAACATACCCAAACTTATGGGACGCAATGAAAGCATTTCTAAGAGGAAACCTCATAGCTCTGAGTGCCTCCAAAAGGAAACTAGAGAGAGCACACATTAGCAGCTTGACAACATACCTAAAAGCACTAGAACAAAAGGAAGCAAATTCACCCAAGAGGAGTAGGCGGCAGGAAATAATCAAACTCAGGGGCGAAATTAACCAAGTGGAAACAAGAAGAACTATTCAAAGAATCAACCAATCAAGGAGCTGGTTCTTTGAGAAAATCAACAAGATAGATAAACCATTAGCCAGACTCACTAGAGGGCACAGGGAAAGCATCCTAATTAACAAAATCAGAAATGAAAAAGTAGACATAACAACAGATCCTGAAGACATCCAAAACACCATCAGATCCTTCTACCAAAGGCTATACTCAACAAAACTGGAGAACCTGGATGAAATGGAGAAGTTCCTAGACAGATACCAGGTACCAAAGTTGAATCAAGATCAGGTTAATGATCTAAACAGCCCTATATCCCCCAAAGAAATAGAAGCAGTCATTAATAGTCTCCCAACTAAAAAAAGCCCAGGACCAGATGGGTTTAGTGCAGAGTTCTATCAAACCTTCAGAGAAGATCCAATCCCAGTTCTTCACAAACTATTCCACAAAATAGAAACAGAAGGTACTCTACCCAACTCATTCTATGAAGCCACAATTACTCTGATACCTAAACCGCAAAAAGACCCAACAAAGATAGAAAACTTCAGACCAATATCCCTTATGAATATTGATGCAAAAATCCTCAATAAAGGTCTTGTAACCGAATCCAAGAACACATCAAAACAATCATCCATCCTGACCAAGTAGGTTTCATCCCAGGGATGCAGGGATGGTTCAATATACAGAAATCCATCAACGTAATCCAGTATATAAACAAACTCAAAGACAAAGACCACATGGTCATCTCGTTAGATGCGGAAAAAGCATTTGACAAGATCCAACACCCATTCATGATAAAAGTCTTGGAAAGATCAGGAATTCAAGGCCCATACCTAAACATGATAAAAGAAATCTACAGCAAACCAGTAGCCAACATCAAAGTAAATGGTGAGAAGCTTGAAGCAATCCCTCTAAAATCAGGGACTAGACAAGGCTGTCCACTTTCTCCATACCTATTCAACATTGTACTTGAAGTCCTAGCCAGAGCAATTCAAAAACAAAAGGAGATCAAAGGGATACAAATTGGAAAAGATGAAGTCAAAATATCACTTTTTGCAGATGATATGATAGTATATATAAGTGACCCTAAAAATTCCACCAGAGAACTCCTAAACCTGATAAACAGCTTCGGTGAAGTAGCTGGATATAAAATTAACTCAAACAAATCAATGGCCTTTCTCTACACAAAGAATAAACAGGCTGAGAAAGAAATTAGGGAAACAACACCCTTCTCAATAGTCACAAATAATATAAAATATCTTGGCGTGACTCTAACTAAGGAAGTGAAAGATCTGTATAATAAAAACTTCAAGTCTCTGAAGAAAGAAATTATAGAAGATCTCAGAAGATGGAAAGATCTCCCATGCTCATGGATTGGCAGGATCAACATTGTAAAAATGGCTATCTTGCCAAAAGCAATCTACAGATTCAATGCAATCCCCATCAAAATTCCAAATCAATTCTTCAACGAATTAGAAAGTGCAATCTGCAAATTCATCTGGAATAACAAAAAACCTAGGATAGCAAAAACTCTTCTCAAGAATAAAAGAACCTCTGGTGGAATCACCATGCCGGACCTAAAGCTTTACTACAGAGCAATTGTGATAAAAACTGCATGGTACTGGTATAGTGACAGACAAATAGACCAATGGAATAGAATTGAAGACCCAGAAATGAACCCACACACCTACGGTTACTTGATCTTCGACAAGGGAGCTAAAAACATCCAGTGGAAGAAAGACAGCATTTTCAACAAATGGTGCTGGCACAACTGGTTGTTAACATGTAGAAGAATGCGAATAGATCCATTCCTATCTCCTTGTACTAAGGTCAAGTCTAAGTGGATCAAGGAACTTCACATAAAACCAGAGACACTGAAACTTATAGAGGAGAAAGTGGGGAAAAGCCTTGAAGATATGTGCACAGGGGAAAAATTCTTGAATAGAACAGTAATGGCTTGTGCTGTAAGATCAAGAATCGACAAGTGGGACCTCATGAAACTGCAAAGCTTTTGCAAGGCTAAAGACACCATCAATAAGACAAAAAATCCACCAACAGATTGGGAAAGGATCTTCACCTATCCTAAATCAGATAAGGGACTAATATCCAATATATATAAAGAACTCAAGAAGGTGGACTCCAGAAAGTCAAATAACCCCATTAAAAAATGGGGCTCAGAACTGAACAAAGAATTCTCACCTGAGGAATACCGAATGGCAGAGAAGCACCTGAAAAAATGTTCAACATCTTTAATCATCAGGGAAATGCAAATCAAAACAACCCTGAGATTCCACCTCACACCAGTCAGAATGGCTAAGATAAAAAATTCAGGTGACAGCAGATGCTGGCGAGGATGTGGAGAAAGAGGAACACTCCTCCATTGTTGGTGGGATTGCAAGCTTGTATAACCACTCTGGAAATCAGTCTGGCGGTTCCTTAGAAAATTGGACATAGTACTACCGGAGGATCCAGCAATACCTCTTCTAGGCATATATCCAGAAGATGTCCCAACCGGTAAGAAGGACACATGCTCCACTATGTTCATAGCATCCGTATTTATAAAAGCCAGAAGCTGGAAAGAACCCAGATGTCCCTCAACAGAGGAATGGATACAGAAATTATGGTACATTTACACAATGGAGTACTACTCAGCTATTAAAAAGAATGAATTTATGAAATTCCTAGCCAAATGGATGGACCTCGAGGGCATCATCTTGAGTGAAGTAACACAATCACAAAAGAACTCACACAATATGTATTCACTGATAAGTGGATATTAGCCCAAAACTTAGGATACCCAAGATATAAGATACAATTTGCTAAACGCATGAAACTCAAGAAGAATGAAGACCAAAGTGTGGACACTGTGCCCCACTTTGGAATTTGGAACAAAACACCCAGGGAAGGAGTTTCAGAGGCAAAGTTCGTAGCTGTGATGAAAGGATGGACCATTTAGAGACTGCCGTATCCAGGGATCCATCCCATAAGCAGCTTCTAAATGCTGACACCATTGCATACACTAGCAAGATTTTGCTGAAAGGACCCAAATATAGCTGTCTCTTGTGAGACGATGCCGGGGCCTAGCAAACACAGGAGTGGATGTTCACAGTCAGCTATTGGATGTATCACAGGGCTCCCAATGGAGAAGCTAGAGAAAGTACCCAAGGAGCTTAAGGGATCTGCAACCCTATTGTTGGAACAACATGATGTACTAACCAGAACCCCGGAGCTCTTGTCTCTAGCTGCATATGTATCGAAAGATGGCCTAGTTGGCCATCACTGGAAAGAGAGGCCCATTGGACTTGCAAACTTTATATGCCCCAATATAGGGGAATGCCAGGGCCAAATGAATGGGAATGGGTGGGTAGGTAAGTTGGGGGCCCTATGGGGGACTTTTGGGATAGCATTGGAAATGTAACTGAGGAAAATATGTAATAAAAATATTTAAAAAAATACATGAAAAAAATTTAGCTCTTTAAGAGAGTCTCACTCAGTATAAAATCCTATTTTAAAGGTAAGCCTATATAAACTCTACAATAGATGCCCAATGTGAACAAATATAACATCATATTTGAAGGTGCTTTGTCTCATAATGTAAAGGGCAAAAAAATTGTTTGTTTGTTTGTTTGTTTGTTTGTTTATTTTGTTGGTTGGGTGACTCTTTTTATATCATAGGGCCTTTGCACATAAATCATATCTTCCAATTTTAATTTTTTATGAGTTTCTTTTTTATGTGAGCATGTGTGTCTCTGAATCCATGCATTTCTTGTGATTTTTCTTTGGTTCTTTCTCTTGTTTTACTGTTTTGTCATATTTTGATTTACTTAATTTTATGTATATTGTTTTATTTAATTTTGTGATATTATCCCTTTTTCTACATTTTTGTTTTCTAAGGAGCGAAAGTGTATGCATCTGGATAAGAGGGAAGATAGACAGGAACTGGAAGGAGTAGTGGGACAGAAAAATATATCTAAAATATGGTGTATAAAAACATTTTTAATACTGAAAAATATAAGATAAAAAATGAAAAATGACAAAACATTAGAGGTTGGACATTTTGGCAAGTACCTTTCATTCCAGAAATTTGTAGGCAGAGTCAAGTGCATCTCCTTGAATTTGGATTAGACTGATGTGCTTCACAAGTTCCAATTTATCCATGGTACCTTAGTGCCTCAAAACAAAATAAATAGCAAAGAAGCAATTAAACAATTCTTCAAGAGAAGAGAATATGACATGTGCCAGAACATCTGCCTGGGAACGCCAGGGGCATAACTTCACTGTCCTCACTTAAGATGTGTGGTTTATTTGAAGATTAGCAACATTTTGATTAACCTTGTGTCATGGTTTGTAACAAACTATACAAACTTAAAACATTCCTGGTATCTGGGCAATTTTTATGTCAACAAGGTACAAGCTAGGGTCATCAAAGTGAGGAAACCTAAACTGAGAGAATTTCTCCATAAGATTGGATTATAGGTATGTTTGTAAGGCATTTTCTTAAAAAGTATTAAGGCCAAAGCCCATTGTGAATGAGGATGCCCCTGGGCTGTTGGCCCTAATTTCTTCCTTCATGGCTTTTCCATATTCTTCTGCTTCCACATACCTGCCTTGTTTGAGTTTCTGCCTGGTTTCTCTCAAGGCACTCTGAAATTTCCTGTACATACTTAGACATATAACATATATTCCCTTATGGGAACTATATATAACTATATAAATATGCCCATGAATATAATTATTTTATAATAATTAAAATAGTACCAGATGTGATGGAAGCTATTTAGAACATTGATAATTAATGTATGTGACTAAGGCCTCTCTCTTTCTTTCTTTCTTTCTTTCTTTCTTTCTTTCTTTCTTTCTTTCTTTCTTTCTTTCTTTCTTTCTCTCTCTCTCTCTCTCTCTCTCTCTTTCTTTCTTTCATTTTTTGTTTTTTTTATTGTATTTTTAATTTATTTTTTACACTTGATATTCCATTCCCTGCCTGCCTCCCCAATCCACCCTCCTTCTGACTGCTCCACATCCCACACCTCCTCCCTACCCCACCCTGTCTCCAAGTGGATGCCCCCACCCCACTCCACCTGACCTCTAAACTCTGTGATCCCTCCAGTCTCTTGAGGGTTAGGTGCATCATCTCTGAATGAACACAGATCCTGCAGTTCTCTATTGTATGTGTTTTGGAGGCCTCATATCAGATAGCTGGTGTATGCTGTTTTTATGGTGGTCCAGTGTTTGAGAGATCTCTGGGGTCCAGATTAATTGAGACTGCTAGTCCTCCTACAGGGTTGCCCCTCTTTCAGCTTCTTTCAGTCTTACCTAATTCAACAATAGGGGTCAGCTGATTCTGCCAATTGGTTGGGAGCATATACCTGCATCTGATTCTTTCAGCTGCTTGTTGGGTCTTTCATAGGGCAGTCATGATAGATCCCTTTTTTGTGAGCTCTCCATAGCCTCACAAAATAGTGTAATAGTGTCAGGCCTTCGAACCTCCTCTTGAGCTGCATCCCACTTTGGGGCTCTCATTGGACTTTCTTTCCCTCGGGCTCCTTTCCATTTCCATCCCTGTAATTCTTTCAGACAGTAACAATGAGGACATCCTGAGTTTTGCAGGCAAATGTATGGAACAAGAAGGACATACATGATATGTACTCATTAATAAGTGAATATTAGCAAAAAAAAAATGTACAGAATACGCATAGAACTCGAAAAGCTCAACAAGCTTAAGTGCCCAAGTGAGGATGCCTTAGTCCCACTTGGGAGAGAGAAAAAGACAATCACAGGTGGGGAGGGAGGGAGGGACCTGGGGGAAGTGAACAGAGTGGGCAGATGGGAGGGAGATGGTAACCTGATCTGGTATTGGGTGAGGGAAAAGGACTGAAACCCTGAGGGCCAGCAGACAAAATGTAAACAGGAAACCTCAGGAAATAGGAGGTTGGGGGGACACCCCACTCTCAGAGTGCATCATAGACCTGGGAGGTGAGAGACTCCCAGGAAGGAAAGGGAAGGACCTTAGATGAAACACCTAACAGTAGGGAGAGGGAACTTACAGAGCCCACTTCCAGCAGGAAGACAGGACATCAAATGAGGCATGAGGTTGCCAACCAGCAGTCACATCTCTGACCCATAATTGTTCTTTTCTATGGACTCTTTCTGATAACACTTTTAAAACAAAGTGAAGAAAATATTCACTTACTGTCACCTTTGAATTAAAGAAGCTTATAAAGAGTTACAGAAACAAATACAAGAGTTGGGACTTCATACATTATCCAACATTAGGAATCATCTCATATTACAGCATTTTGTAAATTCTGGAAGCATTATTACCTAAAAAAAAGTTAATTATATAACCTATAACAATCAAAATGACAGTGTAAATAGCAATTCTACATTGCCAAGGATTTAAGCATTATGCAAAAATCACAAAATTAAAAAGATATTTTTAGGCAGGATACTAAAGTGATTATGACTTTATGGTGTTGTTCATAAAATTACATGAAAGGCAGAGTTATAACACAGATGGTCTGTGTTAGTTCAGGTCCAAATTGCTTCAATATAACATAACATGGGGTACATAATTTTGAAGTTCTTAAAGCAAGATTGTAGATTGTATGAGAAAATCACACTAGAATACTTTACTTGTAACAATTCTGCCACATTTCACCTAATATCTGAATAATTTCTGGCTAATGGGAGCAGTACTTATTGTAGTATTGCACTGAAATGATGATATACGTTTGTATAGATTTCAAAAGTGTATGAAAATTTTATGTGTACCAACTCTATAGGGAAGGTATCTCATAGTTTGGTATTGTATAAATAGACATCTGAAGATAGTAAAGAGTCCATTTGCTGATTGTTTTGGGTTACTTAAGAAAACGTTGAGAAGCCTGCTGAATCATATATATTTGAAATATATAGTGCACACAAACCACTACAAGCACTATAACCAGATCATGAATATTGATACCTGTTATCAATTTTAGTTTCCTTCTATAAAAACAAAAGCTAAACATAGGCCTCTAAAGATGATATTTCTTATTACATGAATCAGAATTTACTAATGTAGCCATGTGAATATTAACATATCAAAGTATTTAATAAGATTTACATACTTAAGTAAAAGAACATCATCCTTTCTCATTTTGTCTTCAGGATAACTGTAAATACACACACACACACATATAATATATATATTGAATTTCCAGAAATAGCAAGATCACTGTTCAGTATAATCTGAAAAAAAAAACCATATATCTGTGCTTCATACATTAGTTTCAGAAAATACCCTGGCAATTATGAAGTTCATTAAATGGGGGATAAAGTTTGGATTTTATAAAAATTTAATTGCATTTTGATATTCTAGTACATTTGCAAATTTAGAATGACCAATGTAATATTTTTATATAAATAAAAGTCATTTTGTACAAAAAATCATTAAGATTACATGAACAAATTGGGAAGTTCAAGTACAAGACTTGGTCTTGGAGGAATATGTCATCATATAGACCATTCATATAAATCAACTAACACAGGCACAGTAAGATACTGATAAGTGGATATTAGCCCAGAAACTTAGAATACCCAAGATACAATTTGCCAAACACATGAAACTCATGAAGAAGACCAAAGTGTGGATACTTCATTCCTTCTTAGAATGGATAACAAAATACCCATGGAAGGAGTTACAGAGACAAATTTCAGAGCTGAGATGGAAGAAAGGACCATCCAGATACTGCCCCACCTGGGGATCCATCCCATAGCAGCCACCAAACACAGACACTATTGCATATGCCAGCAAGATTTTGCTGACATGACCCTGATATTGTTATCTTTTGTGAAGTTATGCCAGTGCCTGGCAAATACAGAAGTGGATGCTCACAGTTATCTATTGGATGGAACACAGGGCCCCCAATGAAGGAGCTAGAGAAAGTAGCTAAGGAGCTAAAGGGGTCTGCAACCTTATAGGAGGAACAACAATATGAACTAACCAGTACTCACTCCCACCCCTGCCCCCCAGAGCTTGTGTCTCTAGTTGTATATGTAGTAGAGGATGGCCTAGTTGGCTATCAATGGGAGGAGAGGCTCTTGTGAAGATTATATGCCCCAGTACAGGAGAATGCCAGGGCCAGGAAGCAGGAATGGGTGGGTTGGGGAGCAGGCCAGGGGGAGGGTATAGGGGGCTTTGGCAATAGCGTTTGAAATGTAAATGAAGAAAATATCTAATAAAAACATATTTTTCAAAGTCTACAGATGAGTCTGTCTGAGCTTGCTCATATTGATTTAGAGGGCATTGTTTCTTGGTGTCTGTCATCACTCTGGCTTTGACATTCTTTCTCTATCCCTTCCTAGGGACAGACCTCTCAATTGAGTGATTGGAAAAGACTTTCGATTTAGGGCTGAGCATTCAGAGATCTATTACTTTTTACATATTTTCTGGATGTATATATGATTATTTCTTCCAATATGTTTCAAGAAACTTCTCTCATTATGACTGTGAAGGTCCTGATTTAAGAGTAAAGGGGAATATAATGAGAAGTCATTTTACAATGACATTTTTGCTTTATTTAGACTAGTATTATTTGCTTTAGTACTAGCTACCTGGGCTATCTAGTCTCAGTTTCATTATCTCCCAAATAGTGCAGGACTGAAGCATCTAGACTTTGGTCTTCCTTCTTGAGCTTCAATTGTCTATGAGTTGTAACGTGAGTATTTCTGTCTTTAGAGCTAATATCCACTCATTAATGAATACAAACCATGTGTGTCCTTTTGTGACTGGTTTACCTCACTCGGGATGACATTTTCTAGTTCCATCTATTTGCCTGTAAAACTCATGATGTGCTTATTCTTAATAGCTGAGTAGTACTCCATTGTGTAAATGTACTACATTTTCTGTTTCCATTCTTCTCTTGTGGGACATCTAGGTTGTTTCCAACTTCTGGCTATCATAAGTAAGGCTTATTCAATAGCATTGAGAGTACCTTCCTGTACTGAAGATGCTATAAAGTATAGAGGAAGGCTCTTTGTAGGTAGCAGCTCAACATCTTTGTGTTCAGTAAGTCTTGTAGGTACTGTCTTCAGGAATGCAGCTTTGTTATCAGTTTCTGGAGAACAAAACTGAATACTGGTTTTTCAATATAAAGATTCCTTGAGATACATAATAAGTTCAAGGCTCCTAAGCAAAGTAATAATAATCTGCCTCAACTCCTCATTGTATAAATTGACATGACCGATCCATGGGATGGTTAATGGGGAGTTTTTTTATTGCAGATATGAGAGAGAGGGAGAGAGAGAGAGAGAGACAGAGACAGAGACAGAGAGAGACAGAGAGAGACAGAGAGAGACAGAGACAGAGAGACAGAGACAGAGAGACAGACAGACAGACAGACAGACAGACAGACAGACAGACAGACAAAGAGAGAATGAACATCCAGAGCCATCTCAAAGAGCACAGAGAGTAAAAAGTAGGCTAACCATGTACAGCAAACTGAGCCTAGCCATCAAAGAAGCAAAAGCAAAACAGCAGAAATGCTAATGTGAGACATGGACAGACAGAAGATAGATAGATGGTAGATAGATAGATAGATAGATAGATAGATAGATAGATAGATAGATAGATAGATAGACAGATAGATGATAGACATAGATAGATAGACATATATAGATGACTGATATATAGATGGAGAGACAGACAGACAAACAGAAGATAGATGATGCATATATTAAAACAGAGGAACATAAAGTGAGAGAGAGAACGTGAGAGATCAGAATGAGGGGGAGGGAGACAGAGCAGTGAGGGTGAACATATCTGGAATTGCAGAGTTATACCTCAAATCAGTGTTGGGAGGAGGAATGCTCATCAGCTGGGAAAGGTTATGGTAGGGGATATTGTGGGCAAAACAAGGATGTTACCATAGACTTTGAAATGTGTAACAGGTGCTGGTAATACTAAGGGAGCTCGGAGGCATTTTGGTATCCAAGCAGGCACTATATACAGCCATTTGTTCCTTCTGTCTTCTGGAATTTGGGAAATTAGAGTTTATTTCAACCTAACACTCCCCCCCGCAAATAATAATAATAATATGACAATCATAAGAATGAAGAATTCATTATGCAGGACTACTTCTTGAAAGCTTATACCTCAAACAATTATGAAATCATTTAACAGTGGTTTCATATGAAATTCTAGGATATCATTTTACTTTCATTAATGTATACAGTCTAACTTTTCTCTGATCTTAAAATCATCTCACTACATAATCTAGAGCTAGTAAAGTCTTAAGTCAGTGTGAATTGTGACATCAGTAAGCATGAGCATGTCAAGAAGACCAATGCCTAAGATCCATGGGAATAACAATGCCTTCCCTGGATCAGGCTCAGAGGAATGACTAAGTCCTGCACTGCTCAGAGTACTAAGGTTGACATTGTATTCAGAAACTAATCAACCCCAGGTTTCTTCTCTTACATAAGTGTAACCTGAGACTGCTCCCTCGATAATGCCCCTACTGAAATTAGATAACCTGACTTCTCTTCTTTAATATTGTATATATTGTATGTGATAAGTTCCCAGTATGCTGCTGGTCAACCTCTTTCAGAGTAAACATCCCACCTAGACTTTCTGTTTGTCTATCCTTTCTGTACTTTTCAGGTCAATCCTTAAATCAGGCAAGACATACCACTACATACTGAATAAACTTCACATCAATTTGTCCTTGTAATCTACAATTATTCTTTAGCAGACTTTAGAGATAGAGAGATGTATGTTAGAAACATACTTTACTGTTAGTTCTTGCTGTGCTATGCTTTAATCAATGACCATATGCTTCAGTTTTGTTACATTTCTTTCCAGGAAGTCTAGGTGCATAGTAAAACAATTTCTTCGCTCTCTTCCTTTAGGCATATCAATATAAGAGCAGCTAACTGTTGGCAATACCTAAGTGCTCTGATCTCTTTGTAATCCTTTAACAATACCAATAGCTTTTCTAAGGCAGCTTCTTTTTGTAATTATATATGTATATATACATGTATATAATGTGTATAATATGTGTATAATATGTATATATACATATGTAATGTATATATACATATATAATGTATATATACATATATATACATATATATATATATACATATATGAGTGTATGTGTGTGTGCATGCATGCATGCATAATTGTGTAAATAGGTCTGTGTGCGACAATTTGATAAGTAGATATGTAAACTATACACGTTGAAATGGAAAAAAAAACGTTAAAACAGAGCTTCATATAATTTGAACCTTGATGTTATATGGCTTTTAAATCTTTTTGATGTTGATTATTTTGCATGTTTTTTTGTTGCTTGTTTTCTGTTCTGTTTTTGGGTTGGTTTGGTTTGTGAGACAAAATTTCATGTGTCTAACCAATGAAATCCTTTTATTTCGGACGTTTGTACGTAAAAATATGAAACAAGATAATATACCAAAGCTACAAGGAAAATAAAACTTACTTTTATGTATATTAAGTAGTATAAAAAGACTAAATTCTCGTAGATTTTAGTTAATGTAATTTAACTATCAATAATGGAAAAAATTGTTCACTGTAATTGTTACTCTGCCACAGATAATGACTACATGCAACTTCCATTTAAAATTTCAGAGATATTCAGAAAAGTATACGATTGTGAATATTTTGACCTTCAAGAGGGGAATGAAAGAAACTGATTGTACAAAGAATAACATCAAAATTGATTTAGTAAAGCACTGCATTAAAGGAACACAAGTAGTCCACTTAAAGTTGATAACATGTGCTATTTTTAGTTTTGCTACATGAAATAGACTTATAAATTTGATATCTCGAGTTAAGAAAACTTTGGTTTACAATAAAATAATGTTAAAATAAATGTATCTGCACAATCTTAGGTTTAAAACAAATAATATTGAATTTGGTGGGAAAAATTTTTTAGTGCTTTAGAAGTTAAAGACAAAGCAATAATATATTGTTGATTTTAAAATCTCTGAGTTTCAAGATTTGACTCCAGATTATGTATGTTATGTTGTTTTCAACATATATGCACTGATGTTTGGCATTCATATATCAGCAAAATTGAGATGCAGCATTAATGTTACTGACATTTTTCTTTAGCATAGGCAATTAAAGGTAAAGAACTAAATGAAATAAATTTTAAAATCAAAGAGCATCTAAACAACATGGTCAGTAATTGATATTGATGGCAAAACAACAGTACAAATTAATTAAGATAGTTTGAATTTTCATAATAATGTATTTTAATTCATAATAAAATGGAGAACATAGAGTAATCCAATCAGAAAAGTTAAATGTATGTTTAATTCAACCTTGCTATTTCACATCATAACCATATATGCCATATAACATAACTATAATCTAAAATTTATTTTTTTCTCCCAAAGACATTATACTTCAGAAGTTCTAGGAAACATTCATACCTTTTGCTAAGATTTGTTACTTTAGTTATTTGTCTTGTAGCTGTTACCAAACCCTTGACTGGAAGCAGTTTTGGAAAGGACAGATTTATTCTAGGTTACAGCAGGAAAAGAGAACAGAAGATGACATCTGATCCACAGAGAGGAAGCAGGGATTGGTTGGAAGACGCAATTTCCTGCATCTTGTTTATTTTGTCAAGGAACCCTATCTGTAGAATGGTGATGCAGATAATAAATATGTACCTTAACATCTCACATATTCAGAATCTTGACTCCTAGATTATTCAAAATCATGTGACCTTGAAAGTAAACATTAACATTGACATCTGTCAAATAAGTAGATATTATGAAGTTAGTGTGCCAGGTTGTCACTGCTGGTGAAGGATATTACGAACACAGAAACAGCAATAAATTATATCATGATATAATCAATTATATCGTTGCAATATATAAATGTGGATTTAGAGTAAACAGAAAAGTAGTTATATAATCCAATGAGTAAATAGATGGTAAAAACAAATATGTATTAATATGCACACCAGGGGCATACATGCTTACACATGGTGAAACTAATATTAGGATGAATATATGTAAACAGTATAGCCCATGTAATAATTTTCTCCATGTCCCTACAATTAAACCAACTCAGTAAGTTCTGAAACACATAGATAACCTAAGGATAATGAGTTACACTGTGATCTTGGAAATATTCTAAGCATAAAAAGTACTTCTGACTCTTCCCATGCCATGTCCTGCCCTCTCCCCCCCTCCCCTCTCCTTTCCAGGTCCTTCCCTCCCTCTACTTCCTTGATTATTTTGTTCCTCCTTCTAGGTAAGATTGAAGCACCCACATCATGAAACTGTGGGGCGAGGGTAGGGGTGCGGGTGGGGACATCCTCTTGGAGGCTGGGGAGGAGGTATGGGATGAGGAACAGTCAGAGGGTGGACAAGGAGGGGGATAAAGACTGGACTTTAAGATAGGAAAGTAATTTAAAAAATGAAATTGTGAAAGAAGCTATAAAAAAAAAGAGTGCTTGCTGAAAATTATAGGAGGATGCTTAAAGATACACATGGGAAAAATTTAATCATCAAAATGATGATGACCTGATAAACTATGATTGTGGTATATATTCAATTAAATTCTAGAACACTACTAATATTCAATGATGTAATAAAAACATACTCATAATTGTGTATGGAAAATTCATATATATACATGCATATATATCCATATATACATGAAATATATCCAGAAAGTGGAAACATAAATGTATTAATAACAACTTTTTAACACTTACACATATATCATTCAAAAACCAATGCCAGTTAAAATATAACTATAAGACATGAGGAAATGGCTATAAAATGTGCCTGTTGTAAAAGCATAAAGGATGGCATGGCTGATAGCCTCAGAGTAGAGAGTAACAAACACAAGCGGATAAAGAAGCTTGATAATAACTGAATCTATCAAAAATGGTCAGACTCTAGGTACAAGAGAGACAATGAATCAAAATAAAGCAGACAGTAATTGAAGAAGACCCAGTGTCAACCTATGGCCTGCATAAAATTACCCTTGCATATGGACATATATCAATATGTGACACAGATTCACACAAATACACCACACACACACACACACACCATAAAACTGTTAATACTTAAATCATAGGAACAAGATTAACCTAATCTCAAATACTTACATTTCTGTTATTTCTATAAATAATATGAAATTGTTCTTTGATAAAAATTTCTTTTCCAATAGCATTACCTAAAAAGAAACGGTGAAGCAAAATTCTTAATCCACATGTTGATGTGTGACTTGAGTTTGAGAAATATTAGTGTTGCTATTTTATGTATTTTCCTCAATAGAATAAAAGTTTCTCTTGTGAGGACTTGAAAGAATTACACTGAAACTCTCCTATTCTCAAGCATAGGTTAAAACTCTAAGGGGAAGAGCAGCACTACTACAAGTTGCCTTCTGTGTAATCAGCCTTTTCCACATTGATTTCTGTTTGCTCATTGTTTCTATTTCTATTTATTTTCAGTTTGTTTCCATTGCATAACTTAGAGTAACAACTATTTGAAAATAAATGTCACTTTCAGATCACTGAGGTCAAGAAGATAATAGAGCACCTTCTTATACTCTACACTCAAGGACCATCCCCAAGAAGCATAGGGCTAAGGCAACAGTATTTATGTTAAACTATTACATATCAGTTTATCCTCATTAGAGAAGAACATTAAGCAAAACTTTTTATATTGATTGCAACAGTGATTAAAAGTAGTGAAGTAGTTTTAAATATAGAATTTTAATGTCAAGAGACTTTTTATTTTTACTCCAGATGATAAAATGAGCGAATAATTTATAAACCAGTTTTTTAATTTGTCTATTTTTTAAATTATTTATTTATACCAATTTAATGACCCAACTTGATTCTCTAAATTTAATTCATCTGTTATTTTTATTTTAGAAACATTCAAGTGACATTTATAGTGCAAATAATTTATCTTAATTATGAGAAATATTAAGGCCACCATTAACCGATTATAAGACATTATTGCTAAATATACTGAATACTGTACACCCAGGTAATGTGAGAATCTATCTCCTACAGACCTGGAAGTTTCATTCCTACTCACTGTCTTTAATAGTACATGATATACTATGCACGGTCCTAAAAGAAAAGTTCCACAATAGCCTTATACGACTGTGAAATCTGCAAACTACCATAATGCGTATAATGTTTACTCTGGCAAAAATATGTTCACTGTTGTAAGAACAGCTTGGATGGTTTCTTACACTTCAGTTTCTTTCTAATTACAATCATGGACTATATCAGAAGATGGAGTTTATGACTGATATTGTTAACTGGACATAAACCAGTGGGGTAGGTGAGAAGGTTGGGAATGTTAGGGAAGGACCTACTACTGTTATTCTGCTAAATAGACATAGTGGTAAACTGCTCCTTAAAAAATGAATATATTATATGCATAGCTTAGTACTCCTCTCTGTCCTCATCAGTGAAATTCTTTTGGCTATGAATGATAACACAGAGATGAACAACCAATTGTTATGGGGAGAATGAGAAGATGTGGGATGCTCATCCATGGATGGACTTTCTGTATCACATCCCCTTGCCCTCAGGCTCAGAAGGATCACCTCAGGAACAGAGGTGATTAAAACGTTATAGCAGTCAACTATTAAAAGAACTCAACATGAAACCAGATACACTGAATCTAATAGAAGAGAAAGTAGGAAAGAGCCTGAAGCACATGAACAGGGGAAAATTTCCTGAAGAGAACACAAATAGTTTATGCTCTAAGATCAAGAATCAACAAATGGGACATCATAAAATGTCAAAGCTTCTGTAAGGCAAAGGACACTGTCAATAAGACAAAAAGTCAACCAACAGAAAAGATCTTTGGGAAAAGATCTTTACCAATCCTACACCTAGTAGAGGGCTAATATCCAATATATATAAAGAACTCAAGAAGTTAGACTCCAGAGAACCAAATAACCCTATTAAAAATTGGGTCAGAGCTAAACAAATAATTCTCAACTGAGGAAATTCAAATGGCTCAGAAGCACCTAAAGAAATGTTCAAAATCCTTAGTCATCAGGGAAATGCAAACCAAAACAACCCTGAGATTCCACCTCACACCAGTCAAAATGTCTAAGATCAAAAACTCAGGTGAAAGCAGATGCTGGCAAGGATATGGAGAAAAAGGAACACTTCTTGCTGGTGGGATTGTAAGCTGGTACAACCACTCTAGAAATCAGTTTGGTGGTTCTTAAGGAAATTGGGCATAGTACTACCTGAGGACCCAGCTATATCACTCCTGGGCATGTACCCAGAAGACGCTCCAACATCTCCAATAAGGACACGTGATCCACTATGTTTATAGCAGCCTTTTTTATAATAGCCAGGAGTTGGAAAGAACACAGATGTCCCTCAACAGAGGAATGGATACAGAAAACGTGGTACATTTACACATTGGAGTGCTACTCAGCTATTAAAAACAACGAATTCATGAAATTCTTAGGCAAATGGATGGATTTGGAGGATATCATCCTGAGTGAGGTAAGCCAATCACAAAAGAACACACATGGTATATACTCACTGATAAGTGGATATTAGCCCAGAAGCTTGGAATACCCAAGATACAGTTCACAGATGACATGATGGAAGATCAAAGTGTGCATACTTAGATCCTTCTTACAAGTGGGTACAAAATACCCATGGAATGAGTCACAGCCACAAAGTTTGGAGCAGAGACTGAATGAATGACCATCCAGAGACTGCCCCATCTGGGAATCCATCCCACATATAGACACCAAACCCAGACACTATTGTGGATGCCAAGAAGTGCTTGCTGACAGGCGCCTGTTATGGCTGTCTCCTGAGAGGCTTGCCAGATCCTAACAGATGTGGATGCTCACACTCATCTACTGGAGTGAGCACAGGGTCCCCAATGAAGGTGCAAGAGAAAGGACCCAAGAAGCTGACGGTATTTTCAGACAAATACAGAGGTATTTGTACTCATAGGTAACCATTGGACTGAACTCAGGGTCCAGAGTGGAGGAGTTAGAGAAAGACTGAAGGATCTAAAGGGATTTGCATCCCATAGGAAGAACAACAATATCAACCAACCAGACCTGCCAGAGTTCCCAGGACTAAACCACCACCAAAGAGTACACATGGAGGGACCCATGGGTCCAGCCTCATAATTAGCAGAAGATGGCCTTGTCAGACATCAGTGGGAGGAGAGGTCCTTAGTCCTGTGAAGGCTTGATGCCACAGTGTAGGGGAATGTCATTGTGGGCAGGCGGGATTGAATGGGTGGGTGGGGGAGCACCCTCTCATAAGTAGAGAGAGGGAGGATGGGACATGGGATTTCCAGAAGGGAAACCAAGCAAGGGAATAACATTTGAAAGGTAAATAAAGAAAATATCCATAAAGAAGAAAGACAAAAAGTGTTTTCAGCATAGCAATAGCATTGGACACATAAACTCACAGCAGTTCGAGCTACAAGACTTGCACAAGATCAAGCCAACCAAAATGTGTACACAAATGGCCAAAGAGATCTTGAATTCCCAACTTTACAACCTAAGTATTGATTGATGATTGATATCTGGTAGGAGTAGGATCAATTTACTTCACGAACTACCCTGTTAATAGTCCACGTTGCAGTGAGTGGTCCTACATGCATCCTCATATGCACAACAGTAAGTCCACTCAGTAGACTGAATACAGGAGAGAAAAATATAGGGGGCATAGGAAAATATGGGAAGGAAATGGGAGTAGAGATTTTTTTTCAAAACATACTTATTTTATTTATGGAATTCCCAATTAATATCTTTCAAAAAAGAGTACAATATCAAAAATTGTACTTTATAAAAATAAAAGTAAATATTTGTTCAATAAAGAAATGCATGTTCACCCATTTAGAGGAAATCGGGAAAAAGACAACACACAGCAACATTTCTTCAGGAAAATGTTCAGTGGCCAACATTTTGGAACATTATGACTTTCTTTCTTATTTATAACAAATTATTTCCTCAAGTAGGGGGTTTATTAAAAATTTTGTTGTTTGAGATCACATAATTAAAATTTAGCTCTATTATTTGCAGAGGTATTTAGATTATTATTTTTTTTTTACCAAGCACAGTTCTATTCACAACTCTGGTAGAGAGTTTTGGTTGAAGGATTTCAAGGCACAGGTTTCCATAATTAACTTAATTTGTAGTTTCCAAGGAAACAGCACTTTGGGGACAAGCCAATGCTGGCTTGTTTACACACATGTTTACCTGTGACTGTGCTTCATTTGCAATACCCTTTAGTTTTTCATTTTCCTTTAAAAGCTGTGAAAATAATAACTAATTCGCCCTCCTTTGAGGTACCTTTTATTTTCCTGTTTTACATTCTTCATAATATAATCATCCACAAAGATTAGTTTTTCAGTATTGAGGTATACTTATTTTGGTCTTGGCCTTATCTACCTAGGATGGCAAGGCATTATTATTTAAAATGCAAGGAAAATAAACTGTGCATGAGTAGTTTTCAAATAAAGATAGATAGAAAAAGAAAAGTTCATAAAACATAATATTTTAGGTAAAAATGAAAGCATTTTATAAATCTAAAGAAATTGTATTTTGCCTAAAGAACAAAGTACCAATTACAGCACAGGTGAGAAATTGAAAATATATTTCTATAAAGATGAAAACATAAGAAAACTATAAGCAATACTTTATTATCTTTCAAAACATTTGAGAAAACTAAAAAATTGTCATATTTATACAACTGTTTATATTAACACTGCTATATATATACATTATGATGTCTATATTTCACACTATATTTAATCCATCTTTTTTTCAGTATATGCATTTCTTTATTGAGATGAGAAGAACTAGAATTTTCTAATCAGAGTCCAGCTAATTTAAAGAAATGCAGTAGTTTTATATTTATTTATATTTTCTTTGATTTTAAGATGTAAAATTTCTTTCTTTTTTTAATTTTTAATATTTTTATTACATATTTTCCTCAATTACATTTCCAATGCTATCCCAAAAGTCCCCCATAGCGCCCCCCACTTCCCTACCCACCCATTCCCACTCTTTTGGCCCTGGCATTCCCCTATATTGGGGCATATAAAGTTTGCAAGACCAATGGGCCTCTCTTTCCATTGATGGCCGACTAGGCCATCTTTCGATACATATGCAGCTAGAGACAAGAGCTCCTGGGTTCTGGTTAGTACATCATGTTGTTCCAACAATAGGGTTGCAGATCCCTTTAGCTCCTTGGGTACTTTCTCTAGCTTCTCCATTGGGAGCCCTGTGATACATCCAATAGCTGACTGTGAACATCCACTCCTGTGTTTGCTAGGCCCCGGCATCGTCTCACAAGAGACAGCTATATTTGGGTCCTTTCAGCAAAATCTTGCTAGTGTATGCAATGGTGTCAGCGTTTAGAAGCTGCTTATGGGATGGATCCCTGGATACAGCAGTCTCTAAATGGTCCATCCTTTCATCACAGTTACGAACTTTGTCTCTGTAACTCCTTCCCTGGGTGTTTTGTTCCCAATTCTAAGAAGGTGCACAGTGTCCACACGTTGGTCTTCATTCTTCTTGAGTTTCATGCGTTTAGCAAATTGTATCTTATATCTTGGGTATCCTAAGTTTTGGGCTAATATCCACTTATCAGTGAATACATATTGTGTGAGTTCTTTTGTGATTGTGTTACTTCACTCAAGATGAAGCCCTCCAGGTCCATCCATTTGGCTAGGAATTTCATAAATTCATTCTTTTTAATAGCTGAGTAATACTCCATTGTGTAAATGTACCATAATTTCTGTATCCATTCCTCTGTTGAGGGACATCTGGGTTCTTTCCAGCTTCTGGCTATTATAAATAGGGCTGCTATGAACATAGTGGAGCATGTGTCCTTTTTACCGGTTGGGACATCTTCTGGATATATGCCCAGGAGAGGTATTGCTGTATCCTCCGGTAGTACTATGTCCAATTTTCTGAGGAACCGCCAGACTGATTTCCAGAGTGGTTGTACAAGCTTGCAATCCCACCAACAATGGAGGAGTGTTCCTCTTTCTCCACATCCCAACCAGCATCTGCTGTCACCTGAATTTTTGATCTTAGCCATTCTGACTGGTGTGAGGTGGAATCTCAGGGTTGTTTTGATTTGCATTTCCCTGATGATTAAGGATGTTGAACATTTTTTCAGGTGCTTCTCTGCCATTCGGTATTCCTCAGGTGAGAATTCTTTGTTCAGTTCTGAGCCCCATTTTTTAATGGGGTTATTTGACTTTCTGGAGTCCACCTTCTTGAGTTCTTTATATATATTGGATATTAGTCCCTTATCTGATTTAGGATAGGTGAAGATCCTTTCCCAAACTGTTGGTGGTTTTTTTGTCTTATTGATGGTGTCTTTAGCCTTGCAGAAGCTTTGTAGTTTCATGAGGTCCCACTTGTCAATTCTCGATCTTACAGCACAAGCCATTACTGTTCTATTCAGGAATTTTTCCCCTGTGCCCATATCTTCAAGGCTTTTCCCACTTTCTCCTCTATAAGTTTCAGTGTCTCTGGTTTTATGTGAAGTTCCTTGATTCACTTAGACTTGACCTTAGTACAAGGAGATAGGAATGGATCGATTCGCATTCTTCTACATGTTAACAACCAGTTGTGCCAGCACCATTTGTTGAAAATGCTGTCTTTCTTCCACTGGATATTTTTAGCTCCCTTGTCGAAGATCAAGTGACCTTAGGTGTGTGGGTTCATTTCTGGGTCTTCAATTCTATTCCATTGGTCTATTTGTCTGTCACTATACCAGTACCATGCAGTTTTTATCACAATTGCTCTGTAGTAGAGCTTTAGGTCTGGCATAGTGATTCCACCAGAGGTTCTTTTATCCTTGAGAAGAGTTTTTGCTATCCTAGGTTTTTTGTTATTCCAGATGAATTTGCAGATTGCACTTTCTAATTCGTTGAAGAATTGATTTCGAATTTTGCTGGGGATTGCATTGAATCTCTAGATTGCTTTTGGCAAGATAGCCATTTTTACAATGTTGATCCTGCCAATCCATGAGCATGGGAGATCTTTCCATCTTCTGAGATCTTCTATAATTTCTTTCATCAGAGACTTGAAGTTCTTATTATACAGATCTTTCACTTCCTTAGTTAGAGTCACGCCAAGATATTTTATATTATTTGTGACTATTGAGAAGGGTGTTGTTTCCCTAATTTCTTTCTCAGCCTGTTTATTCTTTGTGTAGAGAAAGGCCATTGATTTGTTTGAGTTAATTTTATATCCAGCTACTTCACCGAAACTGTTTATCAGGCTTAGGAGTTCTCTGGTGGAATTTTTAGGGTCACTTATATATACTATCATATCATCTGCAAAGAGTGATATTTTGACTTCATCTTTTCCAATTTGTATCCCTTTGATCTTCTTTTGTTGTCGAATTGCTCTGGCTAGGACTTCAAGTACAATGTTGAATAGGTATGGAGAAAGTGGACAGCCTTGTCTAGTCCCTGATTTTAGAGGGATTGCTTCAAGCTTCTCACCATTTACTTTGATGTTGGCTACTGGTTTGCTGTAGATTGCTTTTATCATGTTTAGGTATGGGCCTTGAATTCCTGATCTTTCCAAGACTTTTATCATGAATGGGTGTTGGATCTTGTCAAATGCTTTTTCTGCATCTAACGAGATGACCATGTGGTTTTTGTCTTTGAGTTTGTTTATATACTGGATTACGTTGATAGATTTCCCTATATTGAACCATCCCAGCATCCCTGGGATGAAACCTACTTGGTCAGGATGGATGATTGTTTTGATGTGTTCTTGGATTCCGTTAGCAAGAACTTTATTGAGGATTTTCGCATCAATATTCATAAGGGATATTGGTCTGAAGTTTTCTATCTTTGTTGGGTCTTTCTGTGGTTTAGGTATCAGATTAATTGTGGCTTCATAGAATGAGTTGGGTAGAGTACCTTCTGTTTTTATTTTGTGGAATAGTTTGTGAAGAACTGGGATTAGATCTTCTTTGAAGGTCTGATAGAACTCTGCACTAAACCCATCTGGTCCTGGGCTTTTTTTAGTTGTGAGACTATTAATGACTGCTTCTATTTCTTTGGGGGATATAGGGCTGTTTAGATCATTAACCTGATCTTGATTCAACTTTGGTACCTGGTATCTGTCTAGGAACTTCTCCATTTCATCCAGGTTCTCCAGTTTTGTTGAGTATAGCCTTTGGTAGAAGGATCTGATGGTGTTTTGGATGTCTTCAGGATCTGTTGTTATGTCTACTTTTTCATTTCTGATTTTGTTAATTAGGATGCTTTCCCTGTGCCCTCTAGTGAGTCTGGCTAATGGTTTATCTATTTTGTTGATTTTCTCAAAGAACCAGCTCCTTGATTGGTTGATTCTTTGAATAGTTTTTCTTGTTTCCACTTGGTTGATTTCGCCCCTGAGTTTGATTATTTCCTGCTGTCTACTCCTCTTGGGTGAATTTGCTTCCTTTTGTTCTAGTGCTTTTAGGTATGTTTTCAAGCTGCTAATGTGTGCTCTCTCTAGTCCTTTTGGAGGCACTGAGAGCTATGAGTTTTCCTCTTAGAAATGCTTTCATTGCGTCCCATAAGTTTGGGTATGTTGTGGCTTCATTTTCATTGAACTCTAAAAAGTCCTTAATTTCTTTCTTTATTCCTTCCTTGACCAAGGTATCATTGAGAAGAGTGTTGTTCAGTTTCCACGTGAAGGTTGGGTTTCTATTATTTATTTTGTTATTGAAGATCAGCCTTAGTCCATGGTGATCTGATAGGATGCATGGGACAATTTCAATATTTTTGTATCTGTTGAGGCCTGTTTTGTGACCAATTATGTGGTCAATTTTGGAGAAGGTACCATGAGGTGCTGAGAAGAAGGTATATCCTTTTGTTTTAGGATAGAATGTTCTGTAGATATCTACCAGATACATTTGATTCATAATTTCTCTTAGTTTCTCTGTGTCCCTGTTTAGTTTCTGTTTCCATGATCTGTCCATTGGTGAAAGTGGTGTGTTGAAGTCTCCCACTATTATTGTATGAGGTGCAATGTGTGCTTTGAGATTTACTAAAGTTTCTTTAATGAATGTGGCTGCCTTTGTATTTGGAGCATAGATATTCAGGATTGATAGTTCCTCTTGAAGGATTTTACCTTTGATGAGTATGAAGTGTCCCTCCCTGTCTTTTTTAATGACTTTGGTTTGGAAGTCAATCTTATCAGATATTAGAATGGCTACTCCAGCTTGTTTCTTCATACGATTTTCTTGGAAAATTGTTTTCCAGCCTTTCATTCTGAGGTAGTGTCTATCTTTTTCTCTGAGATGAGTTTCCTGTAAGCAGCAAAATGTTGGGTCTTGTTTGTGTAGCCAGTTTGTTAGTCTATGTCTTTTTATCGGGGAGTAGAGTCCATTGATATTAAGAGATATTAAGGAAACGTAATTGTTGTTTCCTGTTATTTTTGTTGTTAAAGTTGGCATTCTGTTCTTGTGGCTGTCTTCTTTTAGGTTTGTTGAGGGATTACCTTCTTGTTGTTTCTAGGGCGTGGTTCCTGTCCTTGTATTGGTTTTTTTCTGTTATTATCCTTTGAAGGGCTGGTTTCGTGGAGAGATAATGTGTGAATTTGGTTTTGTCGTGGAATACTTTGGTTTCTCCATCTATGGTAATTGAGAGTTTGGCTGGGTATAGTAGCCTGGGCTGGAATTTGTGTTCTTTTAGTGTCTGTATAACATCCGTCCACGATCTTCTGGCTTTCATAGTCTCTGGTGAAAAATCTGGTGTAATTCTGATAGGCTTGCCTTTATATGTTACTTGGCCTTTTTCTCTTACTGCTTTTAGTATTCTATCTTTATTTAGAGCATTTATTGTTCTGATTATTATGTGTCGGGAGGTATTTCTTTTCTGGTCCAGTCTATTTGGAGTTCTATAGGCTTCTTGTATGTTCATGGGCATCTCTTCCTTTAGATTTGGGAAGTTTTCTTCTATAATTTTGTGGAAGATGTTTGCTGGTCCTTTGAGTTGAAAATCTTCATTCTCATCCACTCCTATTATCCGTAGGTTTGGTCTTCTCATTGTGTCCTGTATTTCTTGGATGTTTTGAGTTAGGATCTTTTTGCATTTTACATTTTCCTTGATTGTTGTGCCGATGTTCTCTATGGAATCTTCTGCATCTGAGATTCTCTCTTCCATCTCTTGTATTCTGTTGCTGATGCTCGTATCTATGGTTCCAGATTTCTTTCCTAGGGTTTCTATCTCCAGTGTTGCCTCCTTTTGGGTTTTCTTTATTGTGTCTACTTCCCTTTTTAGGTCTAGTATGGTTTTGTTCATTTCCATCATCTGTTTGGATGTGTTTTCCTGTTTTTCATTAAGGACTTCTACCTGTTTGATTAGGTTATCCTGTTTTTCGTTAAGGATTTGTAACTCTTTAGCAGTGTTCTCCTGCAATTCTTTAAAAAAATTTTGTGCTTCCTCTTTATTGTCTTCTACCTGTTTACCAGTGTTCCTTTGTATTTCTTTAAGTGTGTTATTAAAGTCCTTCTTGAAATCCTCTACCATCATCAGGAGATATGCTTTTACATCCGTGTCTATCTTTTCCGGTGTGTTGGGGTGCCCTGGACTGGGCGAAGTGGGAGTGCTGGGTTCTGATGATGGTGAGTGGTCTTGGTTTCTGTTAGTAAGATTATTACGTTTACCTTTCGCCATCTGGTAATCTCTGGGGTTAGTTGTTGTCGTTGTCACTGTTTAAAGATTGGAGCAGAAGCTGTGTTCCACTCACCAGAAGTCTCAAAATCCTGTGGCGGGTGTCATGGGTCGCTGGCAGTACCCCTGTGCTGGTCCAGCCGGAAGAGGCCTGTGGTCCTACTCAGGCAGGTTTCTGCTTCCCTAACTAATGCAGTCTCAGGTCCCGCGCGCAACTGGATTGGAGCAGAAGCTGTGTTCCACTCTCCAGAAGTCTTAAGATCCTGTGGAGTGTGTTGTGGGTAGCTGGCGAGTGTCAGCCGACCCTGCGCCCTCGCTACCCAGGTGCTTTTCTGACCAGAAGAGGCTTGTGGCCGTATGTAGGCCGGATTTCTTTCTCCCCAACCAGAGCAGTCTCAGGTCCCGCGTGATTGGACTGGAGCAGAAGCTGTGTTCCACTCACCAGCAGTCTCAAAATCCTGAGGCGGGGGTCGTGTGTAGCTGGCGGGTGTCAGCCGACCCTGCGCTCTAGCTACCCAGGTGCTGATCCGGCAGGATGAGGCCTGTGGCCCTACTCTGGCCGGTTTCTGCTTCCCTAACTAGTGCAGTCTCAGGTCCTGCGCGCAATTGGTTTGGAGCAGAAGCTGTGTTGCACTTACCAGAAGTCTTAAGATCCTGTGGTGGGTGTTGTGGGTAGCTGGCGAGTGTCAGCCGACCCTGCGCCCTCGCTACCCAGGTGCTTTTCTGACAGGAAGAGGCTTGTGGCCCTCTGTAGGCCGGATTTCTCTCTCCCCAACCAGAGAAGTCTCGTGTCCCGCGTGACTGGACTGGAGCAGAAGCTGTGTTCCACTCACCAGCAGTCTCAAAATCCTGTGGCGGGGGTCATGGGTAGCTGGCGGGTGTCAGCCGACCCTGCGCTCTAGCTACCCAGGTGCTGATCCGGCCGGATGAGGCCTGTGGCCCTACTCAGGCCGGTTTCTGCTTCCCTAACTAGTGCAGTCTCAGGTCCCGCGCGCAATTGGATTGGAGCAGAAGCCTTAATCCATTTTCATATTTTTATCTTTTTCTATTTGGAACTTAATGACAGTAAGTTAATCATCTAAGGTATATACTGGTATATACCTGAACAATTCATAAGAATCAAAAATAACCTGTAAAGTGTTCCCCACAGTAAAAGAAAATATCAACAGTAGACAATATAATTCTTTCTTATAGCACCAGTAAGTTGTATTACATAGTTGCCAGCCAAGAAAACAAGCTACTTGACAGTGCTTTTGGCTTATAGTTCTAGTCATTTCCATAATAAAACAGATTAAAGATTGACAGGTCTTGATTAGGTGTGCCTGAATTAATCAATACATACATAACCACATATATACATAAACAGTATATACATACATGGTTTGTATATGTATACATATATATACACATATATGGTGTGTATACATAAATGCATGTGCACATATACACATACATTTACACATATGCACATATATATGTGTAAGTGTATGTGTATATGTGTACAGTGTAAATATGCATATATGTATATGTTGATATGTATATATGTATAGATCTGTATATATGTATATGTCTAAATGTCTATATGCATAAGAGCATGACTATATGTCTATATGTATATATGCACATATTCATTGAAGCATATATGTGTATATGTCTACTTGTTCATGTGTATATGTGTATGTGTTTATGGGTGATTATATATATATATAAAAATGCATATATATTATATATGTGTATATATATTAGAAAGTTTTGCTCACCGATCTTTTAGTGCTTATACTACTAAAAATCTAGTTGTACATAGATTATTCTTATGGCTTGGAGAAAAGGTCCTGAATATTTTATATCTATGGCTCTTGATGGATTAGAAGATACATACAAAGAAGAAAAGAAGCAACTGTATATTATATACATGCTTCTTTATGATTAAAAAACACAAGAGAAGCAACTTAAGAAAATACTTGTTTTAAATCATGTTTTAGAAATGTTGGGAAGTCACGGGAGGGTTGAGCATTTTTTTTCTTGTTTAGTAGCAAGCATGAAAAGGGAAATCAGGCAGCAACCTGATCAAGATACTACCTCCAAGAACACATATCCACTAACCTAGCTACAATCCCACCTTCTACTCTTGACCATCCCTGAATATTGTTATCATATTTAAGCAATTCAGTGCATGAGATGCTTAGTGCTTTACTCGTCTTTGAAAATATCCTGACAGCTAAATTCAGATGTGTGCTTTACTCATGTACACTCCTATGCATTTCTTTTGTGCTTATGTGTATGAGACATATTTATGTGTGTGTCCACATGTGTGTTGATGCACATGCCCATGCATGTACATGTGGTGATAGAGGTAGATTTTGGGATGTCCCTTTATGTTACCATACTCCTCATTTTATTGTAGAGTCTCTTCAGCAATACTCAAACTCCATGTTAACTATACTGCTAGCCATCAGGCATCAATAATGCTTCTGCCCCTGCCTTTCAATACAGGGAATACTGATAAATGCTACTCTACTTAGATTTACATAGGCTTTGAACTTGGGTAGCAAGAGGTTTATCTACTGATCCATGCCTATCCCTTAAAATGTATTTCTTAATATAACCACAGTAAAGATTGATAACATCATAGTAAAGTGAGGTGAAATATATTCAGCATGAATATGCAAATAAAGTGAAAAATGATCCTCAAGAAATTAATGAGTTAATTTCACTCTGATAGAGAGCACCTATCATTAAGTTTGATTTCCCCATAACTTGGGGAAAAATTCAGAAACATTTATTTTTCATCTATCATTTGTCTATATTTGTCTGTCATCTATCTACCTATCTATATCTATCACCCACCAAATATCTATCATCTACCTGTTTATCATCTATCTACCTATATATTTATCATCTATGCATTTATATTATTTACTATTTATTTGAAATTTAATAGATCATCTATCTATTCTCCAAACTTTCCACTATGTTTCTAACCATTCATCTATTCATCCATCTATGCACCTAGCTGCCTATCATTTAATTTGTTTTTCTATTTATCTGGTGGACTTTGATTACAATGACAAGAATGATAATTCATATAGTAGAAGGCAGGAGTATTATCTACAATTATGAATCAAAATTGAGGATAAGTAAACAGACAAGCATGTTCTTACTTACTATTCTGAGTACGTGTTTTGAAATAAAGCCAATAGGAGTTTCTGATGCACTTGGATGGGTCTTGGAATAGAGAAGGATGTCACTGATGTCTCAGATATATAAATCTGAGTACCACAGATGATGCTTTCCCTAAACGTAGTCTCATATTTCCTATTAGTTGTTTTGAAAAATGAAAATAAGTGTCATTTTAAAAATATAATAATATGTAAACATTTAATGCAAAGCATATAACCATTTTTACAGTTATATAAGTATATGCCTCTAATCACAGCACTCATTATGTAGAGGCAAACAGGTCTCTGTGGTATTAATAGTGAGTTCCAGGCAAACCAGATCTACACGGTAAGGTCATATCTCAAAATCAAATAAATGAATATTAATTAAATAAATATAAATAAATCAAGGATTTATTTATATTTATTTAATAAATATAAATAAGGATCAGTTAACTATAGATTAACTGATATAAATATATATAATATATTTATATAAAATATTATATAAATTATATAAAATATATATAATAAATATAAATAAGGATCAGTTAACTATAGATTTTTCTATATTTTTATTTGTATTGGCTATTTTGTTTATTTACATTTCAAATGTTATCTCCCTCTCAGTCTCCCCTACACAACCCCCTATCCTCTCCCACTTCCTTTATGAGGGTACTCCTCCCCACATCCATCCACCCTGATAAGTCTTTCATTCTCTGGAGTATACTTTAATAAGATACCTTTTAATTGTTGGAAAAATAAAGTTATAATTATTCTATCAAAATGAAAAAATTGACAATTGTTTACATCACACATTGTAGCTTGTGAATCTTTTTCTCTATATAAATGTGGTGTGTGTGTGTGTGTGTGTGTGTGTGTGTGTGTGTGTGTGTGTGTATGTGTGTGTAATAAATTTTAGTCAGGGAACTAGAAAGATGGTTTAAAAATTTGTTGTTCCCAAAGAGGATTATTATTAGATTTGTAGCAACCTATGGTACTTCATATCCACCTTTAACTAGGGTATAATTTGTGTTTGTTGCTGGAGATTGAACCTAAAGAAAGAACATTACAGATAGTAAGCAATATCACTATCTATCAAAGTGAGAGCCACTCATAAAAATACTACAGCCATGAAAATGTCTATCTCCAATGAACCTCCAGTTAGACTGCTCTATAGTGACCACAGTGTTATTTTTCCCTTTCTGTGGCATCTGATCCTCTCTTCTGACTTCTGCAGGCACCAGGCACACAGTTACAACTCAGGCAAAACACTACTACATAAAGGACAAAATAAATCTAAGAAAGATATCAATTTAGTTTCAATATTCATAAACATCTCATGGATTGTGATATTGTACTAATGGAATTACCTTAATTTGTTTGCTCTTTTAATACATGAGGATGTACATAATTACAGGAAATGATGCTGTTTTCATCCTATCAAATTCTGTGTGCATTTACTATCAGATCAATGCTGCTTAACAAATAAAATTTACAATGTAAACATTATTAAACTTCTTGTGTTTGTACATTTTTCCTTATATATAGCTTTTCTTCTAGGAATGAGAATAAATATGTCTTTAAATTTGATTGTGGTTAATTATCTTTCTAGAGATCTCCTTGCTACTTTAAATAAAATTGTCTTTTAATGTTTCCATTTTCATTTTCTTAATTTCTCCTGCCATTTAACATGTAATTTGTGTTTTATTTTACTTGGCATTATTTTATTTTCCCTATCTATCATGGGCTTATGTAATTTAGAATGTCAGTATTTTCAAACAATGTGTTTGAGACTGCTCCTAAAAACATGTTGAAATTTTACCTCATATTTTCAAGAAAATGTAGTGCCAATATTAATATCAGTTTTCTGTGCAATGACATCTTATACTTCAACATATGTATTCATTCCTAAAGGTCTATGTAGAATCAGTATTGGGGTTTCCCTGACTGCTGTAGAAGAAAACAAACAAACAATGTTTTTTGTGTTTTAAGAAGTAATTTGATATCCTTTGATATATGTATCCATTCCTAGAGGTCTATGTAGAATCAGTATTGGGGTTTTCCTGAGTGCTGTAGAAAAAAAAAACAATAATGTTTATATTTTAGAAGTACATATTGGTCTTTTGTGGAGTCCTTAACTCTCTGGGTAACCCAATGCTTCTCCCGACTCTTCCACTAGACTCCCTGAGCACTGTCTAATGTTTGCCTGTGGGTCTCCGAAGCTGTTAGGTAAAGCCTCTCAGAGGACAGTTATGCTAGGCTTCATATAACAAAGTATTATTAATACTGTCAGAGATTGGTTCTTGCTGATGGGATGGGTATCAAATTTGTCAGCCATTTGTTGGCCTTCCTTCAGTCCCTTCTCCAACATTATCACTGCAATTTGTATAGGTTTGACAAATTTTGGGTCAAAGGTTTTGTGGTTGGGCTTGTGTCCATACCCCTCCCCTGAGAGTCCTGTCTGTCTACATGAGGTGTCTATTTCAGATCCCCTGTACCCTACTGCTAGGAATCTCAGGTAGAGTCACCCTCATAGACTCCCTGGAGCTTCCACCACCCTAGGACTGTGACATGTCCTAGAAGTTCCCTCCCCCAACCAATGGTGATGATTTCCGTTCATTCCGTTCACTGGCCTTCTATTCCCAAGTCTCCCCACTCTCCCATCCTTTCTTTCATCCAGTTCCTTCCAACATCCACTACCCATGACTTTTTATTTCTTCTTCTGAGTGAAATTCAATCATCCTCCCTTTTACCTTCTTTGTTATTTACTTTCTTTGGGTCTATGGATTGCTGTGTGGCTATCTTGTACTTTAAGGCTAATATCCATTTATAAGTGTGTACACATCATGTTTGTAGTTTTCAGTCTGAGTACCTCACTCAGGATGATATTTACTAGTTCCATCCATTTGCTTACAAATTTTATGATGTCTATATTTTTAATAGCTGAGTAGTATTATATTGTTTAAATAAACCACACTTTCTTTATCCATTGTTTGATTGAGAGACATCTGTGTTATTTCCAGTTTCTGACAATTATGAAAAAAGTTGCAATGAACATGGTAAAGCACACGTCCTTGTGATATGATGGAGCATGTTTTTGGTATAGGACCATGAACGTTATGGCTAAGTCTTTAACTAATCTGAATTTTCAGGTAGCAGATGTGTGTAGCTTGGTTTTCTTGCTGATTCTCCAACAACTGAAGCAAGGGCTGTTCCTGATTCTGTTGGCTGCCTTCTCAGGATCAGTGGGGTGGATGAACCTAGTTCTTCAGTGACTCAATATAACAGTGTAGGTTGTTATCCAGAAGAGATCTCCTCCTCCTCAGCATAGAAAGGGAGTGGTTAATGGGGAGGAGGGCATACAAGGGAGGATATGGGAGGATAGGTGAGGCTGTGATCAGGATGTAAAGTGAATAAATAAATTAATGGAAAAAAGAATTACATATTAATACTCTCAAGGTTTGCAGAAATGTGAAATGAAAGTGTTACTTAGCCAGGCTTGAAGTGGAAATTTCTGGTTTCTTTGGAGATTCAGTTGTGACATGTGATATTTTTCTGGAAGCTGTCTGATGAGTGGAAGTTTTGTTGCAAGTACCCCGGAGCTCCTGACTCTAGCTGCATATGTATCAAAAGATGGCCAAGTCGGCCATCACTGGAAAGAGAGGCCCATTGGACATACAAACTTTATATGCCCCTGTACAGGGGAACACCAGGGCCAAAAAGTAGGAATGGGTGGGTAGGGGACTAATATCCAATATATATAAAGAACTCAAGAAGGTGGACTCCAGAAAGTCAAATAACCCCATTAAAAAATGGAGCTCAGAACTGAACAAAGAATTCTCACCTGAGGAATACCGAATGGCAGAGAAGCACCTGAAAAAATGTTCAACATCCTTAATCATCAGGGAAATGCAAATCAAAACAACTCTGAGATTCCACCTCACACCAGTCAGAATGGCTAAGATCAAAAATTCAGGTGACAGCAGATGCTGGCGAGGATGTGGAGAAAGAGGAACACTCCTCCATTGTTGGTGGGATTGCAAGCTTGTACAACCCCTCTGGAAATCAGTCTGGCGGTTCCTCAGAAAATTGGACATAGTACTACCGGAGGATCCAGCAATACCTCTCCTGGGCATATATCCAGAAGATGTCCCAACCGGTAAGAAGGACACATGCTCCACTATGTTCATAGCAGCCCTATTTATAATATCCAGAAGCTGGAAAGAACCCAGATGTCCCTCAACAGAGGAATGGATACAGAAATTATGGTACATTTACACAATGGAGTACTACTCAGCTATTAAAAAGAATGAATTTATGAAATTCCTAGCCAAATGGATAGAACTGGAGGGCATCATCTTGAGTGAAGTAACACAATCACAAAATAACTCACACAATATGTATTCACTGATAAGTGGATATTAGCCCAAAACTTAGGATACCCAAGATATAAGATACAATTTGCTAAACGCATGAAACTCAAGAAGAATGAAGACCAAAGTGTGGACACTGTGCCCCTTCTTAGAATTGGAAACAAAACACCCATGGAAGGAGTTACGGAGACAAAGTTTGGAGCTGTGATGAAAGGATGGACCATTTAGAGACTGCCGTATCCAGGGATCCATCCCATAATCAGCTTCTAAACGCTGACACCATTGCATACACTAGCAAGATTTTGCTGAAAGGACCCAAATATAGCTGTCTCTTGTGAGACTATGCCGGGGCCTAGCAAACACAGGAGTGGATGTTCACAGTCATCTATTGGATGTATCACAGGGCTCCCAATGGAGAAGCTAGAGAAAGTACCCAAGGATCTAAAGGGATCTGCAACCCTATTGTTGGAACAACATGATGTACTAACCAGAACCCCGGAGCTCTTGTCTCTAGCTGCATATGTATCGAAAGATGGCCTAGTCGGCCATCAATGGAAAGAGAGGCCCATTGGTCTTGCAAACTTTATATGCCCCAATATAGGGGAATGCCAGGGCCAAAAGAATGGGAATGGGTGGGTAGGGAAGTGGGGGGCGCTATGGGGGACTTTTGGGATAGCATTGGAAATGTAATTGAGGAAAATATGTAATAAAAATATTAAAAATTAAAAAAAATATTTTAATTAAAAAAAAGAAATGTGAGAGAATGCGAGTGGATGTTTTTCTTAAGAAGATGGGTGTTCTTTTGGAAGTTGTCTTGTGAAAGGGTTATTGAATGCTTGCTTGAGAGGGCTTGTGATTTATAACCCACAGACAGTGAGATAACATTCTTGTCTTGGTTCACCTTGCAGCACTTTGCTGGTCTTTACAGATCTTTACTTGTTGTGACTTTGTAGAGAGAAATGTACCTCCTTTTCCATTTGCTTCTTGCCACTTCTGTAAACTCATGCCAAGTGAGCCAAACCTCAAAGTTTCTTCTGGAACAAGCCACTGCTACTGATTCGTGTTTGGTATTTCACACCAGACTGCTGATACTCTGACAATGAAGATTGCGACCACCCCAAAGAAAGAATTCTAAACAGGTTCACAACTCCTATTTCCTATCAACTTTCTTCTTTCCTAACTTTTGTAGGTTGGATAGATGGGAGGTTGAAACATTTAATAGCCCTTAATAAAGTAGGTTTTTAAAAATATCTAAGCCTCCTCATATTATTTACAGAGACTCCATGAGGCTTGGCGTCTCCAGTCCTATTGGCTCGTGGCATTCATTAGTAGTGATTCCAATATTAACCACATTATTACATCTTTTCTGTTGACCTTCATATGGTTTCTATTTGACTCCTTTAAGCAAACCCCTCCCCATTTCCCCCTGGAAATTGCCAATTTTATACATGTGAGAGTTCTTAAATACAGGATATTTTAATATTAGTCACATCAGTTAATTACTACTGTGAACATTTACTTTCATGTAAGATTGTGTTCTCAAGCATCATGTATGACTGCATGGCCATAATTTTAACTCACTCTCTTTTAAAGAACTCAGTCATACTTACAGATATATACTAGACCCATATAATGTGATGCTATTATTGATTTTGTAGTTCAAATTTGTCAATTTTAAAATGTTTACATTTTACTAGAATATAATAATCATACAAAATAATGACTTTCGATATATTTCTATCTCTGCATATAAATTCCTCTAATCATAGTGAGTCATCTATCCCTACCATTTTTTATTTTGTTTTGTCTTGTTTTTCAAGACAGGGTTTTTTCCGAGTTAGCTCTTGCTGTCCTGGAACTCCCTTTGTGTAGTCCAGGCTGGCCTCGAACTCGAACTCAGAAATCCACCTGCCTCTGCCTCCCAAGTGCTGGGATTAAAGGCGTGCGCCACCACTGTCCAGCTTGTCTTCTGTTCTTAATCTTCAAGGTTATTCATATATAATTATATGCAATCATATATAGATGATTCATATGCAATGATGATTTTCACTCTAATTTCAGGATAAGTCATTGTTATAGAAACCCTGATTAATTTTACTGAAAATTTAAAAAAAAAAAAGAGAGAGAATTGGAAACTGCAACAAGAGTATAAGGTACAGTTGTTGCTAGTTAAGAGTCATGCTTCCAGGTCCTCCCTGAGGATATTTGTCAACCTGTATATATGCATAACTGTTAATATATTTTGCTAGTAATATCTACTTGAGCAGAATATGAGCTTACTCTATGTCTCCAACTCTATTCCTTTGCCATATGTTCCATTAATCTGCCTCTCCTTGCTTACTTCTATCTCATTCTAAACTGTGAATAACCTCACTCTTACCATCTGCCAACCACTTGCTTAATTGTTTCACTCTATTATGCATCCACTGAAGTTTGGGAATTGTTAAACAGCATTTTATTTTGTCTTGTTTATCTTTTCTTTGTTTTTTCTGATTGGTATATTGAAACCCATATACACACAAGGAATTGATATGTTAGAGTTGTGTCTACTTTAAAAATTTTTAAATTATGTTTGCTTTTTAGGATTCTAATTCTTCTGTTTTACTTTTCCTTTTCTTCTAATGGACAAAGAACATAGTTTTACATTTTAATTTAATGTAAAAATTATTTTTAAAAATTGGGTTATCTTTAAGTATAATTCCTAATACACTTTTGGACATTTAATTCCCTTCCCTAACTTCTCCATCCATTACTTTTTCCCACCCTCAAACTGGTTCTCTCTTTATCTATATATATTTTCTATATATCTATATTTTCTACCTCCTTGAGGTATATACTCCAGAATGTGCTCTAATTTCAAATTTCGTTAGTATTTCTTGCATTCAGTTTCATGCATTTAAAAATCACCTTATTAATGAGTCTTCTTAATTAAAAGTCATGAGTACTGGAATAAACAAATGAATTCTCACTATGGAAATCTGATAAAAATGCATATGACTACCACTAAAACTACCACCATCACCACCACCACCACCACCACCACCAATATGAGCACCACCACTACCACCATTACCATGACCACTACCTGGTACCATCAACCACATAACTGAAGGACAAACCATACTATTGCATGCTTATAATTTAAGGACAGAAGTAGGTTAAAGGCAACAAATGTGAGGGTACTCTGGTCTGCATAGTGAATTCTAAATCAGTATACAATATATGGAGAGAATGTGTCTAAAAAAATGAATACATATAGCCTTGAATATGAAATTTAATGCTAAAATCTCTGATATCCGGAAGTCAATACAACATAAGACAGTGTCATAGTACATATGCCTAGTACATCAGCATATCAATCATACCCACCAGTGTGAATAATCTTGCCAATATCAGTCATCATTAGATACTAGATATCCATATAAAAATCTTCAGATCATATACATTAATAAGCTCATAGGTCCTTTTCTTATCTAAACCTTGGCCCCCCTATAATATCGAGCACCCTTGCCTAGGCATGTTTGATCACAAATACTCTCATTGTAAGAAGTGCCTGTAACTCAAATCATTGCAGTACTATTCTTTAAATAGATCTACTACAGATGATACAACAATTCTTAGATGAAGCTTGTACTAATATTAAAATGGGTCAAGCATTGTTTCATCTTGATATGTCTCATAGCTTCCGACATATTTGGATGATGATAACAATTTTTCACCTGTATTCTGTGTGCTCATTAACATATATTAAGAGCTATTAAGTAGCCTTGTTACATAGATATGTTTTCCTGTGTGAATGCATTTTTCCTCCAATAATATAAAACAAAATTCCAGAAATACGACCAAGGAATTTACTTATTTTTATTTTTCTGTTCTTTGATCACTATGAAAATTTTGTGTACTCATAAATGGAAGAATAAATGATGGTGACTTAAATTTTCTCTCCAGAGACAGAGATGAAGCTCAATTACCAAAGAGGGGCCATTTCAGAACATACGTTAATACAAAATAATTTTCTCTTTTATAGTGCCAAATATTATGTATCATTTGTAATTAACTATGACTTTAAGAATTACAGATAGAGAATGTCAAGGGTGAGTAAAGAGATAAAGTCAATGAAAAACTATTAAACATCAAGACCAGCATAAGTGTGAATTTAGATTGAAAGAAATTTTTGATAAAATACCATATCAATTCACTTAAATCATGAGACCAATAATCAAATAAATGCTGGACAATCACCTTATACATAATATTTTAACGTAAATGTAGTATTTCAGGAGCAAACTTTGATAAACCAGGTTTCTTGATATTTTTATTCACAAAGTTATCCTTTGCCAAGTATTTATTGATCTTAGAAAAGTGTCAGGCACTGGATCTGCAGGTATTTTAAGAAGAGATTTAGACTTATGTGGATTCATTATGGATCTTTGAAGTATCGAATTCAATTAAAATGAAAATGAGCAAGTTCTGTCTGGTATGAAAACCAAATGCATATGAATGACTTTGATTCAGTCAGATATTCATAGAAAAAACGACTTTGCATTATAGAAAAGAAGCATGAAATGTTGATGAAGTATGAGCTGGAGATTGGAGATTCAAAGCATATGGTCTTTAAATATTAAGTTCACATGACATCATCACTCATGGAGAATTCAAAGGTACAGATGTACATAACCCATGAGAAATGCCAAAAGAACCAGTTTTTTGTGCTTAAATAATGGGCATCAAAAATAGAAAAAAAAACAAAAACAAAAACTTAGGACTCAGAAGATGTTACAATTTCAGTTTTATCCCACCTGTAAATCTCAAATGTCCAATTGAAAAGTCATGGGTTTTCAGATCCACATACACTTTTGCAAGAAATAGCAGACAAACACTATTGTGGTTATTTTAAATTTTCTATTTGTTAAATTTGGTACAGAGCTAAACAGAGAATTCTCAACAGAGAAATTTCGAATGTCCAAGGGACACTTAAAGAAACATTTGCCATCCTTAGTCATCAGGAAAATGCAAATCAAAATGACTATGAGATTCCACCTTACACTAATCAGAATGGCTAAGATCAGAAAGTGAAGTGACAGTACACATTAGGAAGCATGTGGGAAAGAAGATCACTTCTCTACTGCTGTTGGGATCACAAACTGGAACAACCACTCTGGAAATCAATCTGGCAGTCAGGACCTCAACCTTTCCTCAGAAAACTGGAAATAGTTCTATGTGAAGATCCATATCTACCACTCCTGGGCATATACCGTAAAGATGCTCAACCACACCACAAGAATACATGTTCTACTATGTTAATAGAAACCTTATTTGAAATAGCCAGAAGCTGAAAACAACCCAGATGTCCCTCAGCTGAATAATGGACACAGTGGCCTGATTAAAAGTAATCTGTGTTCCCTAGAGTCTCTTCAGGTAAAGCTACTTCTGAAGTGTAAGCACATGTAAGCTTTTCTTTAATTTCTAATATCCTGGTGCTACTACACTGAGTGGCAATAACTTAAGCTAACACTTATTGCCCCCACATACACACTGCTTCCTTTTATTTTTCTTTCTCTTCAGACTAAATGCAGCCTATTAAGGTTATAGTACCTATAAATTAACACACAAGCATGAAGGCATTTTATCTCCTGCTAGGGTACTGATGGCCTATCTCTTCTTCTTTGGGCATTTTGCCCAACTAAAGACTCTGCCCTCTTCCTTCCTCCCATTCTGGGCCCAAAGCCTAGAAATGCTCTTTAATTTCATTTCTAATGTTATTTAGTGAGTTGTATTATGGTGTTTCACCTGTTTCAGCCTCCTATAGGCTTAGGTTTTTCCAAAACCTACTTTAACTATGGTTCTTTAATCATTCAACCTCCCTTCTAGTCTACCAAGCACTAGAGGTAGGAGAAAAGAAGAGTTAATAGGATATAGAAGTTGAGAATCTATTTAGAAATAGTTTTGGGAGGCAATTCCAATTTCATTTTCAGCAGTGCAGTCCACTACCTGTACACCAAACACAAATCAGCAATGGCAGCTTGGTCCACTTGGCAAACATCAAACATGCATCAATAGCATCCAGATTCTTCCAGATCAAGAAGATACAGAAGAAATGGTGAGCCTCCACCATTTCACACCAGTCCTTGCAAGCAGCAAAAAGTAGCCAGAATACCACCAGTTCTTAGGTTCATTTCTCTCTAAGAAGTCAGAACAGGCAAAGATCAGCAAAGAAAGCAAGTCAAGTCAATGGAAGAGTGTCTTCAGCAAAGGCCAGTGCCATTGAAGCCGAAGGAAGACCAGCAAAGAGTTGCAAGCCGAGCCAATGCAAGAGTGTTATTCTCTGTCTGTTGAGTTATACTTATACTCTTTCCAAATACCATGTGTTCTCTCTAGCATCCACTCTACCAAAACATCACATGGCCTTTCACCAGCCAGTTTGCAGATAAAACACCACGTGTCTGATGTCAGAAAAACATGCTTTCATAAGATAATTCCTAGGAAAAAACATCACATGGCACAAGTGAGTTTCCAATCAACCAGAGATTCCCACTTCAGCATCCCCTCCCCCTTCACAGCCACAGGAGCTCTGTTCCTACATTTCAGGTTGAGACTGTTGAGTCTATGGAGGACACAGTGCCTTCAGCCTCTAACTGACCTTTGTTTCCTTGACCTGGATCATGTTGCCATACACTGTCTAATAGATTCAGACTTTCCGGATTCAGGCTTGTTCTCCTGATCTTGGGCATTGATCTATGCCCCACTAGCTATGTTGTTTGTTAACTCTTCATCTAGATCCCTTCACTCTGGAGCATCTGACCCTATCTGCTTCTGGCTTTCCTCCACCCTCTTATTCTTTCTGACTCCTCAGCTCTTTAAGCTCTGTGCTTGGTTCTGCAGCTGGCTTATACAACCTGATCCATTTCCCATCAACCACAGATTTTACAAACTTTCAGTGCTTGTTGAAGGCCTCCAAGAGTTTTTTGCCATGGCCAATTGGCTGTTCAGGACACTGGTCTGATATTCCAGGTACTTCTAATGTCAAGGGGAACTATAAAGAGAATTTTAGAGAGCCCAATCTCCTTTCCCTCTATTTTCTCCCTCAGGGCCCACTGTGGAGAGCTGTGCCATGAGCAATTGCTGTGGAGAGCCATGCGTGCCATGAGCAATCGCCATTATAAGATGGCGCTAGCCTCTGCTGTGCCTAACTAGTAAACAAGCCTTGTACCTTGTACGCAGCTGCGAGAGTGAACTCACTCCTAGTCACTGCCCATTCTCGGGGTGTAATAGTGGGGTGATGGGCGAGCAACAAATCAGGAGCTGACACACCATATCAGGTGCTGAAACGCCATGGCTGAGGGCTATATAAGCAACTTACTTTTCTGGGGTTGGGGTCTTCCCTCTTGAAGAAGCAATAAAGCTTTTGCTGCAGAAGATTCCGGTTGTCCGGAGTGTGTTCTTGCCAGCGGAAACAAAAGCTCGGGATACATGGCGCAAGGGAGATCCCTCGTTCACGGGGTGGAATCAGAACTGCATTACATTACAGCTCTCTGTAAGGTATGTACAGTCTTGAAATTTCTCCAGAGTTAGATGCCCTTTTGATTGTTTGCACAGCTATTGCACTTTTCCTTTCGGTTTCATTTGCTTCCACCGCTGGAACTGCTGACTGCAGCACCTGGGCAGCGACCAGTTTCAATCGTGGTCAGGACTGGACAGCGGCAGTATGGGAATCTCCCACTCTGTAGTAGTGGCGTTAAGGTCGGTCCTGAAGCAGTGTGGCCTGAAAATTGCCACTAAGACTATAGAGGGATTTGTCAGGGAAATAGACCGTGTGGCACCATGGTATGCTTGCTCAGGGTCGTTAACTGTTGCCTCTTGGGACAAACTGAAAGGAGATCTAGTTAGGGAACAGCAGAATGGCAAACTTAAAGCAGGGATCATGCCTTTGTGGAAATTGGTGAGATCATGTTTAACAGACGAGGATTGTCAGCAAATGGTAGAAGCGGGGCAGAAAGTTTTGGACGAAATTCAAGACAGTCTATCAGAGACAGAGAGGGGAGAGAGAGTAAAAGTAGAGAGGAAACAAAGTGCAATGAAGAATTTAGGCCTTTCCATGGGCCTTGAGCCCGAGGAAAAGAGATATAAAGAATGCCTTGGGAGAGATTAAAAAAAGTGATCAAAAGAGAGAGAAGAAGAGAGATTGAGCTGGAGAGGCACATAAGGAAAGGAGCCTCTACCTGCCATTAGATGAGTTCAAGGCACTAGCTGTCAGTAGCTCAGGATTGGATAAGGAACTTAGCTCCTCTGAGGAGACAGACTTAGAGGGAGAAGTGGCTCGCTCTGAGGGAGAAAAATACCAGCCAGATGAAACACGAGCTAATCAGTCACAAAATAACATAAAGAAGGCAAAAGTAGCTAAAGACAAATGTCAAATCGCTATGCGGTTTTCCGGTCCACAAGCTCTGGGTCCTAGCACACCTCTGGCCTATGTGCAGAGGTATTATTCAGACTCATTCATTTCAAAAGAGGAACAGAGAAAAGTGCAGCAAGCGTTCCCAGTCTTTGAAGGTGCAGATGGCGGATGTGTTCACTCCCCGGTGGAGTATATACAGATTAAAGAACTAGCGGAGTCAGTTCGTAACTATGGAGTCAATGCCAACTTTACTGTAGCCCAAGTTGAAAGACTTGGTACTCTGACAATGACCGCTGGCGATTCGATGACCATAGTAAAAGCCGCATCTCCTAACATGGGAATGTATTTAGAATGGAAAGCTTTGTGGCAAGACTCCTGCCAAGCACAGGCAAGGGCCAATGCCAATGTTGAAGGGGACCAAGGAATATGGACTTTTGAGTTGCTTACAGGTCAGGGACAACATGCTAATAACCAGACAAATTATCATTGGGGAGCGTACGCCCAGATCTCAGCTGCTGCCATTAAGGCATGGAAGACACTCTCTAAGAAGGGAGAGGCAAGTGGGCATTTGACAAAGATTACCCAGGGCACCCAGGAGTCATTCTCAGATTTTGTGGCTAGAATGACAGAAGTGGCAGGGAGAATTTTTGAGGACCCAGAAACAGCAATGCCTTTAGTTGAACAGTTGATCTATGAACAGGCTACCCAGGAATGCAGGATGGCTATTACACCTAGAAAGAGCAAGGGACTGCAGGACTGGTTGAAGGTTTGCTGTGAGCTTGGAGGGCCACTCACTAATGCCGGTTTAGCAGCTGCTATTCTACAAGGGCAAAAACGCTCTGACACGGCTGAGTTCAAACTCTGCTATAATTGTGGCAAACATGGACACTTAAAAAAGGATTGTAGAGCCCTTGTCAAAAGGAGAGCACCAGGACTGTGTACTAAGTGTGGAAAAGGATATCATTGGGCTAGAGATTGTCATTCAGTCAGGGACATTCGAGGCAGGCCCCTGCAGCCAGGATTCCCTCAAGCAGTAGATAATGAGACCATTCCAAAAACCAGTACAGGGCCCCGAGGTCTCAGGGCCCGAAAACATATGGGATCTCTACAGGCAAAAGGTGGACCCCACAGTCCACAGGGCAACAGAAGGATCAGCTGGGTTGGACCTCCGTACCACCACCCGATTCATGATAATGCCCCAAATGGGGGTGCAGCCTAGTCCTACTGACTATAAAGGACCTCTGCAATCTGGGAGTGTCGGCCTAATATTGGGCTGGGCCTCCCTTACCTTACAAGGTCTTATTGTTCACCCTGGAGTTGTAGATCAAGTTTATGAAGGGGAACTTCAAGTTCTCTATTCCTGTCCTCAGGGTGTCTTTTCTATGTCACAAGGGAATAGAATAGCTCAGTTAATAATTTTGCCAAGCATACATGGCTGTTTTCCTTCCTCTGGTGTCCCCCGAGCTATCAGAGGGATTGGTTCTACTGGAAATGATTCTGCTTACTTAGTAATGCCTCTTGACTCCAGGCCATTCTTAGAAATAGTTATAGAAGGAAAACAATTTAAAGGGATTTTAGACACAGGAGCAGATAAAAGTATCCTCTCTTCCCAATGGTGGCCAAAAGCTTGGCCCGTTACTCAGTCATCACGTTCTTTGCAAGGTTTAAGTTATCAGTCCTATCCCACTATTAGCTCCCGTTCTTTGAGCTGGACAGCTCCTGAAGGTCAAACAGGATGATTCACTCCCTATGTTTTACCACTCCCAGTAAATCTCTGGGGGAGAGACATCTTACAGGCACTAGGACTGACATTTTGATTTGCCATAAAAATTCACAGTTATTGCAAGATGCATACCCTATATTAATAAAAACATTAGGGCAATGGGGATTGCAGGTGGCCACCAAAAAGGTGCAAGTTGCTTGAATGGGAGCCTTCCTAGGGTCACTCATTTATCCTGACAAAATTGTTCCTCAAAAATTAGAGATTCGCAAAGATCAACTACATACCTTGAATGATTTCCAAAAATTGCTAGGAGATATTAATTGGCTAATACCATTTTTGAAAATTCCATCAGCAGAATTAAAGCCCTTATTTGACATATTAGAGGGAGATACCTACATCTCCTCCCACAGAGCACTTACCCCAGCTGCATGTCAAGCTTTACAGAAGATAGAAAAAGCCTTACAAGATGCTCAATTACAACGCATTGATGAGTCAAAGTCATTTGAATTGTGCATATTAAAAACTGCACAGTTACCAACAGCAGTCTTATGGCAAAATGGACCCTTATTGTGGGTCCATCCTAATGCTTCTCCTGCAAAAATCATTGAGTGGTATCCTAATGCAGTTGCTCAACTTGCACTTAGGGGGATAAAAGCAGCCATTACTCATTTTGGGAAAGAACCTTATATGCTAATTGTGCCTTATACTTCTGCTCAAGTTCAAACCCTGGCAGCAACAACTAACAATTGGGCAGTCTTGGTTGCCTCTTATTCAGGACAAATTGATAATCATTATCCAAAACATCCAATTTTACAATTTGCCTTAAGCCAAGCCATAGTGTTTCCAGTAATAACAGCCAAACACCCACTTCAGGATGGGGTAGTAGTGTATACAGATGGATCCAAATCTGGTATAGGTGCATATGTAGTAAATGGTCAAGTAACATCTAAACAATATAATGAGACATCACCCCCGTTTGTAGAGTGTTTGGTAGTTCTAGAAGTCCTTGAAACTTTTCCGGGACCGCTCAATAGTGTATCTGATTCCTTATATGTGCTTAATGCAGTTAATATGCTTGAAGTTGCTGGCTTAATTAGATCCTCTAGCAAGCTTGCTCACATTTTTCAGCAAATTCAGTCAGCCTTGTTACATAGAAGACATCTTGTGTATATTACTCATGTCAGGACTCATTCTGGCCTTCCTGGCCCCATGTCTCATGGAAATGACTTGACAGACAAAGCCACTAGAATCGTGGCTGCTGCTCTGTCCTCGCAGGCAGAGGCTGCAAGGGAGTTTCATAAACGCTTCCACATGACGGGCTAAAACATTACGCCGCTGCCTTTTCACTTTAACCAGGAAGGAAGCTCGTGACATTGTCACCCAATGTCAAAACTGTTGTCAATTTCTGCCTACTCCTCATGTAGGGGTAAACCCCCGAGGCATCAGGCCATTACAGGTTGGGCAATTGGATGTTACTCATATTTCCTCCTTTGGAAGAAATCAATATTTACATGTTTCCATTGACACCTGCCCTGGTGTTATGTTTGCTACACCTTTAACAGGTGAGAAAGCCTCTCATGTTATACAGCACTGTTTAGAAGCGTGGAGTGCTTGGGGCAAGCCCGCAATTCTTAAAACTGATAATGGACCAGCATATACCTCTACTAAATTTCAGCAATTTTGTCATCAAATGGATGTCACTCACTTGACTGGCCTTCCTTATAATCCTCAAGGACAAGGCATTGTGGAATGTGCCCACCGTACACTCAAGTCTTATAAAACAAAAGGGGGGAGTTGATGAGACTCTGCCCTCAGTGCCAAGAATAGCTGTATCTATGGCACTCTTTACACTTAATGTTTTGAATCTTGACGAGCAAGGTCGCTCTGCAGCTGATCGACATAGCTCAGACCCTGATAGACCAAAAGAAATGGTCAAATGGAAGGATGTCTTAACTGGTCTGTGGAAAGGCCCAGATCCTATTTTGATAAGATCCAGGGGAGCTGTTTGTGTTTTTCCACAGAGTGAAGACAACCCATTTTGGCTGCCGGAATGACTCACCCGCAAGATAGTAATCAAGGATGTTTCGGAAGATGCTGACCTCCCAAGGACTGCTCCTGATCCTGACAATGCTGAACTTGTCTCAGGTTCCTAGTATAAGGGGCGAACAGAGATGGGGCATTCTCTTGACTTTCCCTAAACCAATGCCAGTTCACCATGATGCTATAGTTTTTCCAAAATTCTTTACTACTAATAAAACATTAGATTTACCATATCTACCCTATGATCCTACCCGAGCACCATTAGGAGAAAATCATTCTTTATTAGAACAGGGTTCTTTATGCTTTCAAATTAATGGGCCAGGAAAATGTATCAACCTCACAACTCGAGGTTTGGGGATGTTTAATGAGCACCGAGGAGGTTGGGTAAGCACAACCCAAGATACTTCCAACACAGATATAACCTTTACAAATCGGACCTTTTGGCAGGAGGCAATTTGGGTTAATGGTACATTTCTACCACCTAACTTTTCAGACAAAGAACGTCCCCACCAACCAAAAATAGCCCCTCATTGTAGCTTGGAAGATGAAGGGCTGATCCTGCCTTGGTCTGATTGTCAATCCTCCATCACTCGTTGGGCAGATCAGAGTATAACCTTTTCCTTTTCTCCCAACATGATAGATGACCAAGAGAAGGAATTTGTTATGAAAAGGGACTTTTCATACAGGACTTTAGAATGCATCCCTTTCACAAGTGGGTGCTTTGTGGAGTCAATGGCAGTTGTACAGAACTCAATCCTTTGATCTTTATCCAGGGAGGAGCAGTTGGAAAGGTTTCTTTTACTGGCATCTCAAGATTTGCTCAGTATTGGGGAATACATGCTGCCTCTCAGGACTCTTATGGATATACTAATACCAGTGTAGAGATCACTGGGTTCAATAAAACTTTGGTAAACCAGATTAATTATCCATCTACCCCAGTCTGTGTTTACCCCCCTTTCTTGTTTATTCTTTCAAATGATTCATTTGAAGTCTGTTCCAATGATTCTTGTTGGATTTCTCAATGTTGGGATGTAACAAAGAACACCCATGCCATGGTGGCCCGGATCCCCATGTTGGATCCCTGTTCCAGTGGAAACACCCTCCACCTTATCCCTGTTTCGACAAAAGAGAGATTTTGGGATTACTGCTGCCGTGGTCATAGCAATTTCACCCAGTGCAGCTGCTGCTACAGCTGCAGGGTACGCTATGGCTAGTATGGTTCAATCAGGCACAAAATTAAATCAGCTTTCAGCAGATCTGGCTGATGCCATCACTGTCCAAACTTCTGCTAGTACCAAGTTAAAGGGAGGGCTGATGATTTTGAATCAGCGCCTTGACCTGGCAGAGGAACAGTTAGGCATTCTATACCAGATGGCCCAGTTGGGTTGTGAGAGAAAACTGGAAGCTCTGTGTATTACCAGTGTCCAATATGAAAATTTTACTTATGCAGCTAATCTGTCTAGACAGCTTTCCTTGTATCTTGCAGGAAATTGGTCTGAGGGATTCGATGAGACTCTTGAGGCCCTGAGGGTGGCAGTTTTAAAGATCAACTCAAAGCGAGTGGACCTGTCATTGACAGAGGGCCTCTCCTTCTGGATTTCATCTGCATTTTCTTATTTTAAGGAATGGGTGGGGGTAGGTTTATTTGGTGTTGCCACCTGCTGTGGACTTGTGTTCATGCTCTGGTTGGTTTGCGAGCTCAGAACCCAACAAACAAATAACAAGGTTGTGATAGCTCAAGCACTTGCTGCCATTGAGCAAGGGGCCTCCCCCGAAATCTGGCTATCTATGCTCAAAAATTAGTTGACATTGGTGGCTGGCCTCTTTTGTAGAGTTCACCCTAGGTCATTTAGTAGTTACTGTCACATAGCACTGTGGTATCCAGGGACAGGCAACTTTCCTCATACACAGATCAACCTAAGACACGGGGCCCAGTGGTGATAGGGTTACCCTATGACAGGAAAGGCTGTGACATTGGAGGAACGACCTAAGACAGGAGCCACAGCAGATGGACATAATTACACAGACCTATTCCAGCCTCAATTTAATAAAATAAAAAGGGGGAGATGTGGAGAACCGTGCCATGAGGAATCGCTGTGGAGAGCCATGCGTGCTGCGAGCAATCGCCATTATAAGATGGCGCTGGCCTCTGCTGTGCCTAACTTGTAAACAAGCCTTGTACGCAGGTGCGAGAGTGAACTCACTCCTAGTCACTGCCCATTCTCGGGGCATAATAGTGGGGTGATGGGCGAGCAACAAATCAGAAGCTGACATGCCATATCAGGTGCTGAAACGCCATGGCTGAGGGCTATATAAGCAGGGCTATATAAGCGACTCCCTTTTCTGGGGTTGGGGTCTTCCCTCTTGAAGAAGCAATAACGCTTTTGCTGCAGAAGATTCTGGTTGTCCCAAGTGTGTTCTTGCTGGCGGGAACAAAAGCTCGGGATAGCCCACCTATTCCTCTCTCTGACCCACTGGAGCTTATTCTTTCATGTCCTCTCTGACCATTTCCGACATTCAGATGCAGATAGAGACTCAAATATAGCCTCAGCTTCCTTGTCATGCTCCTGTGGGATTCCTTCTTACCTTTACTAGCGGATACCTTCTTATTTTCTTCTTTTTACCAGCTCCTCTGACCTTCCTGACTTCACTTGCAATTTCCTATTTTTCTTCTTTTTTTACAAGGCAAGATCTGTCTCTCTGTGTGATGACCATGGTACAAGAAAGCTACTGTTTTCTCTGGACCTGACTTGATTCGCAGCATGGAAATGGAAATATTTTAAAAATAAAGCTTCCACTGGGTTTCTCTTTTCTGTGGGCTCTAGCTTATCACAAAACTAGCATTTTTTTCTTTTTCTTTCTTTTTCTTTTTCTTTATCTTTTTCTCTTTCTTTATTTATTTCCTTCTTTTCTTTTCTTTTCTTTTCTTTTTTTTTTTTTTTTTTTTTTTTTTTTTTTTTTTTTTTAAGAAAGAAAATGATTGGACCTTATTCCTGAAACCCTGTGACCCTGTAGTACAGGGCACTGGGCTGTCCTGACAGGATCAGTGAGAGATGGTGGGCTCCTACAGCTGTTTCTCCAACAAGAAACTTACTAAAAGCTTTTAATTTTGCTACTTCCTGCACATCATGTTTCAGAGAAAAACAAAATGTAAAATAAGTTTTGGGATCATAGTTTCTGATCCATTTGCAGTGATGTTTCTCATTCCCTCTCTCTCCTCCAAAATCAGTTCAAAGTCATTCTCTCACAAACTGATTTGTATCAGCAAGAAAAATCACATTTCTGCTTTTCCTAATGCCACACACTCACACTAGCTTATCAATATGCTCTCATTTTTTCTCCTCTCCTCTCTTCTCCTCTCCTCTCCTCTCCTCTCCTCTCCTCTCCTCTCCTCTCCTCTCCTCTCCTCTCCTCTCCTCTCCTCTCCTCTCCTCTCTAAGGAGAGTTTTTCTCTCCTAGGCCCTTGGCACACTTCTGAGACTCAGTGATAAGTTCCAAGTCACATTCTCCCCGATGTTAACCATGTGACTACCAGGCAAAAGTCCCCAAAAACTTACAAAAGATTAATAATGTAAACATAAATGTAAAAAGTCTGTTTCCATTGTAGATGGTAAGAATCACACTCATATAATGAAAACACTTTCATATTTAGATGATTATTGGAATTTTTCTTGATAAAATTGTAAATGGTAAAATGATGTTCATCTCAATTTTACTAAAATTACAGGTGAACAATATAGTTTGTGCTTACATTAATCACATTTGACATATTTATTTACATACCAAAGCTTTCTACCTTACTTAAACTAAATTTTTATATGTATAGGGATCATGACTACTAACAATAACTAAAATGTTAACTGGATTGCTAGTTGATTGCTAGTTTTCTAACATTAATTTCATTTACATAGCCATATCCGTAACTTCCAACCTTACTTTTCTGAGCTATACTAAGAGTGCAGCATGGTGGGGGGGGGGGGCGGTAGGGTATAGGGGAATTTCGGAGAGAGGAAACTAGGAAAGGGGATAACATTTGAAATGTAAATGAAGAAAATATCTAATAAAAATTTTTAAAAGATTGCAATTATTTTAGAGGATTCATTTTTTTGTCTTAAATTGTTTAATAACTATTTATACATAAACATTGCATCTGAGAATGTGTACCAGCTGTTTGTAAGTATCATCAGAGGCCAAATGAGAGTGCTGGATGCCAAGAGGCCAGAGAGTTAGGTGGTTGTGAACCTCCCAGATCAGGTCCGAAGAACTGAACCTGAATCTTCCTCAGGTTCAATGAGTTCACTTGAATACTGAGCCATTTCTTATCTAACAGATGTTCTCTTGTATGCCTGCAAACTCAGCTTTTTAGACTACAGTTCAACATGCTGCACTGACTCATATGGTCAATGGCCTGATTCGTACATTCAGACACCAGCCTCTGACCCAGAGAAACACATCTGACTACTTCCATTTGTCAGAGAAGGAAATCCTACCCTAATCCTCTAATGTCTTAATCCAGCAGGACAAAAAAAATTGAAATTTAATTTGATAGTCATCACCCATGGTGCTTCCTAGCTCACTTTCTCATAAAATATTTTCTCTATCACTTCTCGACTCTCTTACAGCCACCTGTTAGTTTTTAAACAGATTTGTTAGGAAAATTGGTGTCAGAGCTTTACAATGGCTGTCTTGCTGTTAAGATTGGGCTAGAAGTTATTCAGTCCATGGCCATCCCACACATTCTTTATCTTCAAAGCTGCTGTCAAAGAAATGGAAGGTATAACATTGTATGTACACCTCACATCATAAGGGAAGCTTATGGAACACTCTAAGGTACCAGTGCCCACAGGTGGCACATGCTCATGATGATCGACATGAGAAAAAGAGAATCATTGTCATAACAATGGATTAAAGCAATGTGTTTCAGTTTTAAATGAAAATGCATTTTTTACATGGTTTTTAGGTAAGAAAACTAAGCTGCTAGACTTACACAGTATTATCTTTCCTTAAGAAAGAGCTTTAGCAGATATTGTGCTACATTTAGTTGTCATGGAGTGAAAGCAATGAATACCAAACAAGCAGTTGACCTTATTTTATTAGGTCTCCAAGGCACAAAGAAGCTCAAATGTCAACAACTGGTTATATTGCCTATAACTCAAATTCTTATCTTTTGTGCTTTCTCATTTGTATTAAAATTCTCTTCCTCTTTAGAGACATAACATCAGTTTACATAAACCCTCTGCATTCAATTACCCTTTCTCTGTTTATATATATATATATATATATATATATATATATATATATATATGAATTAAAACACTGTTAGATTCTATCTAAATAATGAGTACCTTGCAGACATTAGGTCTCAGTGCAGCTGGAGGACATATTACTGCAGAAATAAGAAAATTTATCACAACGGTAATGGCTTTGAGGGGTTAATATGTTGTTCCCTAAGCTCAAAGAACAAAATACATGCTGCTTATACAATAAGCACACAAGTGATATGAAATGGAGGGAAAGGGAGAAGTGAATAGCACTGTCAGAAGGCCATAGGCAAGCAATGAAAGCTGCACTAAACACCAGCATTGAGTCAACACACCAGCATTGAGTCAACACTTTGAGAGTAGAGACGTTTTCTTTCTTTTTTGTTTGTTTGGTTTTTTTGTTTTTTGTTTTTTTATTTTGTTTTTTTTGTTTTTTTTTTTTTTTGTTTTTTTTTTTTTAGTTTTTTGAGACAGGGTTTCTCTGTGTAGCCCTGGCTGTCCTGGAACTCACTTTGTAGACCAGGCTGGCCTCAAACTCAGAAATCTGCCTGCCTCTGCCTCCCAAGTGCTGGGATTAAAAGTGTGCATCCCCACTGCCCGGCCGAGACTTGTTCTTTCTAAATGACCATCTATTATTGTTTTAATTCCTCTTTATGTATTTTCTAGCTGAACTTGAAAATGAGTAACTTCCCTTACTCTTCAGAATAGCACCTGTACATGTGTTTTATATTTATTAAAATATTTAATAATAGTTGCCTAAATACTTTATGAGAAAAAAGTTTGAGTTCACAGGTTGATGTGTTATTATGTTATTATGGAGTCATTGGTATTAATGAGAGAAATGTAGCTAAACAGAGTGAAATTTAATGGCAAGATTTTGAAATAAAGTTTTTAAGGAGGGCATTTTCAAATTAAATTTATGCCAATTAATTAACTATTTAATTTGTATGTGTGTCTTTGTGTGTGGTGGGGGATGGGGCAGAGACTGCCTGTGCCACAGCATGTATAGAGATTTTAGAGAGTAAGTTGATCTAGTCAGTTTTCTTTTTTCCCCACATGTGCTCTTGAGATTAAAGTCACATCCTCAGCTTGGTGCAGGTGCATTTATGCACATAGACATATCTCTAGGCTAAGAAGATTGGATATTTGAGAAAAATCGCAAAGCTCTATTTCACCCATCTGTGAATATTATTTTCCCTAATGTGTGATCAATAGTGTATGACAATTTTTAGGGCACAGAATAATTTTAGACAGATAGAGTGTAGATTTAAGTGGAAAGTACTTAAGCAATAACTGACTGGTGCTGTGAAAAAAAAGAAAAGGAAAATAGAAAAAAAAAAAGCAATGTTCTCAGGAGAGTCCTGGCCATATGTTAGTTTAATTATCCAATTATTAAACAATTCTCTTTAGAGTTACAAGAAAATATTCATTACTCCTCATGTGATTGTAAATATGTTTGCAAACATATTTTAAGTTTTGAGATATGGTCATTTTCGAAACTATGCCTAAACAATTAAATTTTGTAACCACATCTTCTTCATACTAGTAGAAAATTGCAGGGAATTTTTAATAAGCACCATAAACTATGCTTCTTAAAATCTTGACTATCATTTTCAAGAGTAGAATTGTGTCAAGTATGATTGCTTCTCCTATTCTTCTCTGATCCTAAAATGCTGCCACCACATAGCTAATAACTTTTAGTTTCATGTTGTTATAGATACAGATCATAAATGTTCATTTCAAATTCAAATATGGCAAGAATGCATTGTTGTACATAAAGCAAACAATTTTTAGCTTTTAAAGCCTCAGAATATTAAATCCATAGTAGAATAAATGTTTGGTAATTATATTAAGATTTTACAATTCCTTAAAATAATTATGACTTGTAATCCTTTTGAAATGTCCCTGCAGGTTACTACATAAAAACATCACGGGACTGGAGGGGTGGTTCTGGAATTAAAAAATTAAATACTCATCTTTTAAATTTGGTGTGCCAAATTTCAGTCAGTTCTCACTATCCATGTCTGTTCGGTCCATGTCACCCTTAACACCATGGTAATTATACTAATAGTTGAAAAGAATACATTATAATCTATTAAAATTTACATATTCTAGTTAATAGAAATTGCATTGGTTTTTTTCATTACTTCATAGAACCTTGAAGAAAATAATTTAAAAGCGGAACAGGGTTTTGGCTCAGAATTTTGGAGTTTCAATACCTCACCAGAACGTTCCATTATTTCTGAATCTGTTGTGCAGCCAAACTTCCTAGTATATAAACATGGTTGAATTCTTGGCAACTAGAAAGAAAGATAGAAGTAAGAAGGAGCTTGGGCCAAGATACAACCTTAAAAAGCAAGCTTATTGGAATAAATTCCAGATAGACCCCAAATTTCATAGCTCCTTATCTCATGTCTATTTAAATTTAGGAACACAGATAACTTAGAGGCCTTATCTCTTCTCGATGTGCCTTTTTTGGCAAATCCAAAATGGCTTTACTAATTTCAAGGTTTCTTTCTATCAATTCAGATAGTATTTCGAAGTTAACCGTTATAAGTCCACCCTTATCAACTTGACCCATGAGCATGCTATTGTAAAGCATAGGTAATGTACAAGAAAATTTAATAAGTCATTGTTCAGGTTACCTTGCTATAACTATCCTACATAATACTGAAAATGCACTAGTTCCTTTTTCACTGTTTCAACTGTATTGCTAAGTAGTTAAGTGACTGCTACACAGTATGGGGACTGAGGTTAGAACCCTCAAAGTTTGACAGAAGAGGAACATCCTGTTATCTCTTCTTTGTGGAGCAGAGGCAGGTCCTGGAAGCTCATTGGGAGACAAAACTAAGTGCATCAATGAAATACGATTTCAAGAGAATTTGTTTGCAAACCTAAAGGTGAGCAGCAATGAAAACAAATAAAATCTTAACCCGAGGACACAACATGGACACGAGCTATCCTGAAATCACATAACTTGTGCAAATGCAACATACACGCACATTTTCATGCATTCAAACACACACACACACACACACACACACACACACACACACACACACACACATACACATACACACACACATACACACATATATACACACACACATACACGCACACATACACATACACACACACATATACACATACACACACATACACACATACACCTGCAGAAATTCTTTGTCACCTAATTATATTTGAAATTGTTATTTTTATTTTATTTCTCAAAATATTATTTGAAAAATATGTGCATTAAACTGTATATATATATATATATATATATATTCAGTGATTTATAGCACAGCAATACACACTGATAAGCTATAATTTAAGGATATCTAATATAGTGGAATCCAGCTTTCATCCTAGAACTTTAGCACTTGGGAGGCAGAGGCAGGCAGATATTTTTGAGTTTGCTGTGATTCTGATCTACAGAGCAAGTTCTAGGTTAATGATAGCTGCATAGAGGAAATCACAAACCCTGTCTTTAAAAAAAAACATAAATAAAAGGAAAAAATGAACTTATTTGTGCCATTTATTTCAGTTGCTATATAAGAAAGGACATTTTAATTTATATTATTTAATTATCAGTGAAGAACTTTTAGATACTCAATAGAACAAATGCTCTAGGAAGTCCACAGAGATTACCTTTAATTATTTGCTTTAAATTATGAAGGAATCACTTCTATTTTGACAGTCATGAAGTTATGGTTCCCTAACATCAATTACTCTTCAATCTTCCATTAATAATACATTTACTAAGCATATAATGAACACCTGCTTTTATGTTCATGTCTAAAATCTATCACTAATATCAAATCACTAATATACAAATCAGCAATTCTATACTAATTTGTTTATATAAACAATATTAGTACTAATGCATAGTCCTTATAAATGCTAGCATTTTTTCAAATAAGGTGTTACTTTTTTAATACATATATATTTCTTGAGATAGAAGATAGAAAAAAAATAGAAAATAAAAAGCACCTGCTATGCTTCTGACTGGCTTTCTACTAAGGCTAGATCAGCAGCCAGATACTAGTCCACACATGCAGCATGTGTGCCTCATAGGTCAGAAAAAATCAAAGACACGGATGAGAATCTTGCTTAAATACTGAAGCTAGCTGGTACAACCATGGGGCCCAGCTGTCATGGTACCCACTTCTCCCCCCTTCACAGCACCCCCCCCCAGCTTTTTCTTCTAGCTGCTTCCTCTGTGCACAGATCAGCAGCCAGATACATGCCCAATAGGAGGTCTGCAATAAGGAAATAAGGAGTTCAGCTGACACAAGGTTTGCCTACCCTGCCAGGCTTCACCTTCCTACTGGTTCTCTTCTCCACCCTGTCCAGATCAGCTGGTCTGATACCCACCCATACCCCATAGACTATTTGCCTCCCAGGATGCCCAAAATAACCAGGGACACAGCTTTCCTACCTCCCAGGAGGTCCACAGTAACTAGGGACACAAAATGCCCACCCTAACCAGAGAGACAGCACTGCTTGCTTCAAAGGAGATGGACTCTATCCACCTCAAAGGAGGCTAGCTCTAGTCACAGACACCAAGGCCAATTAACACCCCAGATAACTCAATGGCCAGAGGCAACAGAACCCAATGCAATCTAGCACAAAGAGAACCAAGTAATCCCACCACAGCAATTTCTGGATACCCCAACATGCCTGAAAAGAAAGGTAATAACTTAAAATTCCATTTCATGAAGATGATAGAGGCCTTTCAGGAAGGTACAAAAAACTCTCTTAAAGAAATATGGGAAAACCCATGTAAACAGGTAGAAACCCTTAATGAAGAAACAAATAAATACCATAGAGAAATACAGGAAGCAGGAAGCTGGTGAAAGAATTGAACAAAATGGTCCAAGAACTAAAAATGGAAATAAAAACAATAAAGAAAACACAAAGGTAAGCAACCCTGGAGATGGACAACTTAGGGAAGAGATCATGAGCTACAGATGCAACAGAATACAAGAGATAGAAGAAAGAATGTCAGGTATAGACGATGCCATAGAAAATATTGACATATAGGTCAAAGATATACAAAGTGTAAAAAATTCCAAACCCTAAGTGTCCAGGAAATTCAAGACATAATATTATGATCAAAACTAATAATAATTGGAATAGAAGAGGGTGAAGAATCTCAGCTCAAAGAGCAAGAAAATATCTTCAACAAAATCATAGAAGAAAATTTCCCTACTCTAATAAAGAAATGATCATAAATAGCCAACACCACATTGATTGGACCAGAAAAGAAAATTCTCTCATCACATAATAATCAAAATAATAAATGCACAGAACAAAGAAAAAATACTAAAAGCTTTAATGGGAAAAGGCCAAGTAACATATAAAGGCAGGCCTATAAGAATTACATAAGACTTTTCACCACAGACTGTAAAAGCCTGAGCAGATGTCATACAGACCCTAAGAGAACAAAAATGGCAGCCCAGCCTACTATACCCAAGAAAACTCACAACTACCACAGATGGAGAAACTAAACTATTCCAAGGCAAAACCAAATTTAAACAATATATTTCCACTAATCCATTCCTACAGAGGATAATGGAAGGAAAAGTCTAACACAAGGGGGGAAACTACATCCAAGAAAAAGGAAGAAATTAATCTTTTCATAACAAACCTGAAAGAAGATAATCACAACATAATTCCACTTCTGACAAGAAAAACAAAACAAAAACAAACAAACAAACAAGCCTCAAAATAACAACATGAACCAACAATCATTGGTCGCTAATCTCTCTCAATTTCAATGGACTCAATTCCACAACCAAAAGATATATGCTAACAGACTGAATATGTAAACAGGATCCAGCATTTTACTGCATATAGGAAACACCTCACTGACAAAGACAGATATTACTTCAAAGTGAAAGGCTGAGAAACATTTTTTTCCAAGCAAATGGTCCCCAGAAACAAGCTGGAGTAGCCATTCTAATATCCAGCAAGATAGACTGTCAACCAAAATGTATCAAAAAAGATGGGGAAAGACAATACATGTTCATCAAATGAAATATTCACCAAGATAAACTCTCAAGTCTGAACATCTATGACTCAAATGCAAGGGCAACAACAGTTGTAAAAGAAACATTACTGAAGCTCAAAGCACACATTAAAACTCCACTCTCAACAATGAGTATATCATGGAAACAGAAACTAAACAAATGTCATCCAGACACCAAGAGAAAACAAATACTAGCCCAGAATACTATACCCAGCAAAACTCTCAATCACCATAGACGGAGAAGTCAAGATATTCCATGACAAAAACAAATTTAATATCTTTCTACTAATCCAGCCTACAGAGGATACTGAAAGTCAATCTCAAATAAAAGGAGGGTAACTTTAACAAGAAAACACAAGATATTAAACATTTTACAAAAAACAAAACCAAACAATGAAGAGAATCATACACAGATGATATTACCTCCAGCAACAAAAATAACAGGAAGTAAAAATTATCTGTCTGTAATATCTCTTAACATCAAGGAATTCCAGGAAAGAGATAGGCTATTGGACAAAGACAGACACTAGCTCAGAGTAGATGCCTGAAAAAATGTCTTCCAAGCAAATGATCCCAAGAAACCAGCTAGAGTTGACATGCTAATATCCAATAAAATAGACTTTCAACACAAAATTATCAAAAAAATGTGAAAGGACATATCATATTCATCAAAGGAAAATTCTACCAACAGGAAGTCTCAATTCTGAACATCTATGCCCCAAATGCAAGGGCACTCACATTGATAAAAGAAATGTTACTGAAGCTCAAAACACACACTGAACCTTACATCATAATAGTGGGAGACTTCAACACCTCACTCTCATTAAAGAACAGGTCATGGAAACAGAAAATCAATACTTACAGAGTGAAACTAAAAGAATTTATGAACCAAATGCATTTAACAGATTTCACACACCCCCTGTTTCTCAGCACCTCTTGGAACCTTCTCCAAAATAGACCATATAATCAGACATAAAAGAAGTCTTAACAGATACAAGAAGATTGAAATAATCCCATAGATTCTATCAGATCACGACAGACTAAGGCTATATTTCAAGAACAACAAATCAAAAGAAAGCCCACATACTCGTGGAAACTAAACAACTCTCTGATCAATGATAACTTGCTCAGGGAATAAATAAATAAATCCAGAACTTTATAGGATTCAATGAAAATGAAGACATGTCATACCCAGCCTTTGGGACTCAATGAAAGCAGTGTTAAGAGCAAATTTCATAGCACAATGTACCTTCTTAAAGAAATGGGTGAGATCCTGTAAAAGAAACTTAACAGAAGATCTCAATGCTCAAGAAAATAGAATCAAATGAACAAAAGTTAACAAAAATCAATAAAATAATTGGTTCTTTGAGAAAATTAATAAATTGGCATTTTTTGTCAAAGTTGACTAAAAGAGAAAGAGAAAACATTTACATTAAAAAAAATTAGAGACAAAAGAGAACATAACATTAGACATTAAGGAAACCCACAGAAATATATAGAGATACTTTAAAAACCTGTACCTTACCAACTTGGAAAATCTAAAGGAAATACATGATTATCTTGATGTGTACTCCTTATTAAAATGAAACCAAATTCAGAGAGCAGTTTGAACACATCTACAACATTCAATGAAATAAGATCACCAATTAAAAGTCTCTTAACAACAAAATGCCCAGTAACAGATGGATTCAGAATAGAATTCTGCCAGACACCCCAATAAGTATTAATGCCAGCATTCCTCAGTTTATTACACAGCATAGAAAAAGAAGGATGATTTCCTAGTTCTTTTTGAGTCTACGTTTACCCTGATATCCAAGCCACATAAAGACTCAACAAAGATCATTAATTACAAAGTGATTTCCACTTTCATGTCTTTATTTTTTCCATTTCTGGCCACTGTTTGTGTTTTCATAGATTCAATCAATGGATTTACTTATACTTTTAACATATTCATTTTATGAACATATTTATAATAAATATTTTGAAGTCTTTGTGTTTTGACTTAGCTATATTGCATTTCTTGGAGGCTACTTAGTAGGATTGCTGGGATCTAGTAGTCACACATTGTCCTGGCTAGTACTGGTTGTCTTTTTATGATTGTAGGTAGTAGTCTTGGCTTCAAATGACTATAAATCCAGGTGTTAGGTCTTATTTTTGTTGGGTGGGTATTCTGATCCTTGGATTCTGTTGCCCTTTCTGTGTCTTAGGAATGTGTGCTGGCTGTGGGTTTCTTGGTACAGAATGCTTCTAAGTCCCTGACAGTTGTGGATACTGGTGCTTCTGAGTAGAATATGTTACTGGGTATTAGTAGATGGGTAAAAGAAATAGGGATGGGATGGACCAGGAATTAAGTGTGGCAGAACTAGCTAAGATGGCCCACACTATGGAGTAAAGCTGGGTCTGCCACTAAGGTCTATGGAGTGCCTAGGAAATGAAAGAACTGGGGAAATTCAGGCCCTGGAAGATGGTCAGCTAAAGGGCTGGGGATGGGACTGGAAAAATGGAAATGGGGAGAGAGATCTCAGGCCTGACTTCTAGGTCTGTGTGGCAGTGGGTTTCTAGGGAGAGTGTCGTTCCTATTTGCTGACTCCCTGGCAGTTGTTATCTGTGGTACCCGGTGTTGGGGCTTTAAAAAAAGGCTCAATTACTTGTCTGTTATGTGTCAAATCTGTTTATTGGGCAAATATTTAATCTTTAAATGAATCTATTTTGTGCCCCCTCCTTGGTATCTTTCAGCCAAATGTAGGTGTTGTAGGTGTATAACCATATCACATCTGGAAATGCTTACTAAATTATCATCTTCACCAGCTTAATGACCGGAGCTTCCTCTTTTTACAGTTTTATTATAATAAGCATACTTTTCAATCTCCTCTCATATTATTGCTTTTCCTTTTTCATATGCAAGAAACCAGCATTAACATAATATCCCTAGATATTAGATTGTTTTATTTTGTTTTTGTGGTTTTGAGGAGTGAGCCCTGGGCATTTCAAGTGATATACATATGTTCTACTGAGAACAGACTCACTTTTAATTGTCTATTTATGCCTCTTATATAAGCCTCTGGATCAACAAATTCTGCTTATAGTAAAGATATCAAGAAATATTAGTTGAATGAGTAAATACTCATTTATATTTTCCCTAAATTATCATCTGTCACACAGTGTTTAACTATTCCCTTTGTGAGAAGAGTGGCTCTGTAAAATTGATTCCATTAGAAATATGAGTCTGATAAAGATTTCTGACTCTATGGCTTCATATAAACAGAACTCGCTTCAAAATAAATAAGTTCTTATGAACTTCAGTATATTACTACTTTTATTCTATGAAAAGAACAAACCATCATCTGTTTGATTATAATTTGCTTTATGACTAACATTGAATGGCTGCTTAGGGACTGTTTTTTCTTGAATTCTGCCTTTTCATGATCAATAGACTTTCCCTTAGAGGGATCATTAGAACACAAGTTGACATTCATTAGTATTTAGAAGATGAACAACATAATGCATTTGCTTTTTGTTCTGCAATCTGGTGTTATTTACTTCAATATGCAAATCTATATCATGGCAACAAATAAATACATGACTATAGTTCCCTAACTTTCACATTTAACAATACAGAAATGACTCTCTTAGGATTAGCTCTATGTTAAAATAATTTGATAGCTTAGTCATAGCATCGTGCTGTAAGGAATAAGTATAATTTTATTTATCATGAAATTTTGAGATTAAAGGTAGAACCTGAGTAAGAATGCATTCTATCCCTGCTGTTTCCTTCCCTACCCCTTTTCACACCACTTTCCCTCCCTCCAGCCATCCCAGAGGTTTGTTTATTTCCCCTTCTCAGTGAGAATCAAGCATCCTCCCTCAGGCCCTCCTTGTTATTTAGGTCTGTGGATATGTGGATTGTAGCATGGTTATTCTGTACATTATGGCTAATATCCTCTTATAAGTGAGTACATGTCATGAGTGCCTTTCTGGGTGTGGGTTACCTCACTCAGGATGATCTTTTCTAGTTCTATCCATTTGCTGAAATTTTCATTAAGAAAGGAGAAAAGGCAAGTGAAGCTCTGATGAAGATGCAAAGTAAATAATTAATCAATCAATTATTTAAAGAAGAGAGTTATAACTTGACTCCAAGTACTAAGGAAAATGTGTCAATTTTGTTTAAAATATTTTAACCATTTCCTTTTTTTAATTTATGCAAAAATTAATTAAACATCAAAATATTGTTCTTTAAGAAGAAAACATTAAAAGTCTATTATACATGGAAATAAAGTCTACTGGTACAAGTGACAAAAAAATAATTGTTTTTCTTGTGATAAAACTGCTGATGCAATGAAATATGTGCTAAGTTATAACAAGCCACACAGCTCCTAAAGCATTTTATTAAGAAACTTTGCCCTGCAGGAAGCTCAACATTAGATACAATTTTAACAATTTTATGTTAGATTTTTTTTAAGTTATTTAAATATTGGCAACATATACATTGAAGACATCTATCATGTTTTGTCTGTGGAAAAGTTATTCTTTAATTTTTATGCCATATTCATCTAGCTATTGGACATATTCATGTCTTGAAATTGAACACATGAATATATTACTGTAATTTGTTTTACTAGTTGGGCTACATAGTAATTTCATCTCTCAAAATATCTGTTGTCTGGTGTGTTAGAACCTTGATCCTATTTGTGGCAAACCATTGTGTTTTGATTTCTACATATCTGCATTTTTTACTAGCATATATTGACCTATGTTTCAGACAATAGTCAATATTTTGACTCTGTTCTTCCTCAGCATAATTCAGTTGAGATCCATCCATATTGCTGAATAAAATATTAGTTCATTTATTTTTATTGCTCTATGTGATGAGTCACTCACTGTTCATTCCGCTAGCTACCTACTGAGCAGCCACTTTTTGAGGCAATTATGATAAACCATTCTATATAAATTTGTTGACAGAAGTTTGAGTGACTATTAGTATGTCTTTGTTTAGGATCATGATCGTTGGGTTGCAATATAAGTATGTGTGCATGTTGCATTTTACAAAACTCTGATAAATTGCTTTCCGTGGTGGTCATAGAGCTTGCAGTATATATTGCAGCCAAATATATAGCAGACATTTGTTTCATTCTTCCATAATCTATCCAGCAATTCTCTGAAGTAATATAAGCCATTGAATTATTTATGTTAACCACTGCAAAAGATGTTTAACTGTCTGTCACAGTTTTGATTTGGTTTCCCCCCAATGATATGTTTTAATATGCATATCTTAAATCTTATGATTCCCCTGGTGAAGTATCCATTCAAAACACTTACACACTTTGGTAGGAATTTTTTCATTTATTTGAATTTTAATATTTATTTCTTCATTTTGAACTATATGTATATTATGTGAACCCAAACCTTTTGTTTTAATCTTGCCTTTTAAACTGAATCACTATGTAAGAAATACATGAATTTTGGTAAACATGATTGCTATGTTTATGTTGTGGTTTTAATACTAATGTTAAAAGTCCAAAGTTAAAAATAAAATTAAAAATATTTATTTTGTGTTTTTAGCTAAATATTTTATACTTTCCATGTCGTAGTTTCTTCTGTGATAATTAATGATTACTTTTTTTACATGTGTTGAATTAAGTTGGACATTTGTTCTCTTTCCTCATTCCCAACTTTCTGTTTCTCTCTATCTTTTAATTGGATATTTTATTTACTTTCATTTCAAATGTTATTTCCTTTCCAAGTTTCCCCTAAGGAAGGCTTCTATGCTATAACACCTGTACCTACTTTTATGAAGGTGCTCACCAACCCAACTACCCATTCCCTCCTCCCCACCCTGGCATTCCACTACACTGGGGCATTGAACCTTAACAGGACCAAGGGCCTCACCTCCCAACAAGGCCATCCTCTGCAATATAAGCAGCTTGGGCCATGGGTCCCTGAATGTGCACTCCTTTGATTTTCCTTCTTCTTCAGCTTCATATGGTCTATGAATTGTATCTTGGGTATTCCGAGATTTTGAGGATGAGAGAGAATGCTGTCTTTTTCTCTACTGCATGGTTTTAGTTCCTTTATCAAAGATCAAGTGGCCATAGGTATGTGGATTCATTTCTGGATCTTCAGTTCTATTCCATTGATCTACCTGCCTGTCTCTGTACCAATGCCATGCAGTTTTTAACATGGTTGCTATGTAGTACAGCTTGAGGTCAGGGATGGTGATTCCCGATAAGTTCTTCTTTTTGTTGAGAATAGTCTTTGTTATCCTGGTTTTTTTTTTTTTTTTTTTTTTTTTTTTTTTTTTTTTTTTTTTTTTTGTTATTTCAAGTGGATTTGCAAATTGCCCTTTCTACCTCTATGAAGAATTGTGTTGGAATTTTGGTGGGGATTGTATTTAATCTGTAGATTGCTTTTGGCAAGATGGCCATTTTTGTTATATTAACCCTCCCATTCCATGAGCATGGGAGATCTTTCCATCTTCTGAGGTCTTCTTTAATTTATTTCTTCAGAGACTTGAAGTTCTTATCATTCAGATCTTTTCCTTGCTTGGTCAGAGTCTTACCAAGATATTCTATATTATTTGTGACTATTGCGAAGGGTGTAGTTCTCCTAATTTCTTTCACAGCTCATTTCTCTTTTGAGTATAGAAAGGCAAGAAAGAGAACTTCAGACCAATTTCCCTTATGAATATTGATGCAAAAATACCCAATAAAATTCTTGCAAACAGAATCTAAGAATACATCAAAATAATCATCCTTGATGATCAAGTGGGCTTCATCTCTGCAATGCAGGGGTAATTCAATATATGGAAATCCATCAACAAAATTCACAATATAAACAAACTCAAAGGAAAAAAAAACACATGATCATGTAATTAAATGCTGAGAAAGCATTTGATACAATTCAACGGCTCTTCTTGGTAAAAGTCTTGGAAAGATCAGGAATTCAAGGCCTAAACATAGTAAAAGCAACATAGAGCAAACCAGTAGCCAATATCAAACTAAATGAATAGGAACTTGAAGCAATCACAAAAATTCAGGGTCTAGACAAGGCTGACCACTCTGTCTTATGTATTCAATATAGAACTTGAAATCTTAGCCAGAGAAGTTAAACAACAAAAGGAAGTCAAAGGTATATATATAGGAAAGGAAGAAGTCAAAATACCACTATTTGCAGATACATGAAAGTATACTTAAGTGACTATAAAAATCCCACCAGAGAACTCCTACACCTGATAAACAACTTTAGCAAAATGGCTGCATATAACATTAAAAATTCCTCTTTTTAAATTTTTGTTTCAATTAATCTGGACCCTGAGATCTCTCAAACACTGAACCACCAAACAGAAAGCATACACCAGCTGATATGACACCCCTAACACACCTATAGTAGAAGACTGCCGGGTCTGTGTTCATTCAGAGATGTTGCACTTAACCCTCAAGAGACTGGAGGCACCAGGGTGTTTAGCTCTCAGTTGGTGTGGGAGGTTGGGGTGTCTATGTGGAGACTGGGTGGAGTGGGGAGGAGGTGTGAGATATGCAGCAGAGGGAGGGTGGATGGGGGTGGGGAATAGAATATGGAGTGTAAAATAATATAAATAAAAAATAAATTAAACTTTAAAAATGTGTTTCATTATCTTATGATAGAGAGGGCCCATTGCCCATCCACCTGGATAAGACTACCATTTAACCACTATAGGTTCCTCTTCACTTTGGTGAGACAAGTCAACTAACAAAAGAGTCTCATGAGATAAAAGTTTATTTTGAGTCGGGCATGGTGGTGCATGCCTTTAATCCCAGCACTCGGGAGGCAGAGGCAGGCTGATTTCTGAGTTCGAAGCCAGCCTGGTCTACAAACTGAGTTCCAGGACAGCCAGGGCTATACAGAGAAACCCTGTCTCGAAAAACCAAAAAAAAAAAAAAAAAAAAAAAAAAAGTTTATTTTGGCTTGCTATTTGAGGTAGTATAGTCTGTTTCCACAAGGAAGTGTGGCAGCAGATGCCTGAGACATTAATTATACCATATTCTCATCTAGAAACTGACATGAAAGCATGAAGTGCTGCTATTCTATTAACACTCAAAGCCTGCCTGAGAATCCAGTATATACCTCTGAGGATACACCTGCTAAGGATTTCACATCGTCCAACATTTGAATTTTGCTCAACATTGGAATCACAAGGAAGTCCTTTTTCTAACATCTCCTGTGAAGACTCAATGCCATAAAAGCCTAACATATTACAGGGTATCATATATTACAGTAGAAAATGGTTTTTATGTTTGTGAAAATATAAATTTGGAGATATATTAAACAATTCATGGATCATATAACTATTTGGAAAATTTTTTAAAATAAAAAAGAATGCAAGTTTTGAAAGCATTTTTGATGAAAGCATCACTCATTCTGTTACTGGATATAGAGAAACCAAACAGGAACTAGGCTGGAAATTCTCTCCCTACTAGTTAGCCTTAGAGTGATGGGAGGTACTATGATGGTTTCTGGAAGATATTTGTCATCTTTGTCATCAAGTCTTATTCAACTGTGGTACTCATGTGCAGTCATACTCACTGGCCAGGCACAGTGTGCTTGCTGCTGTAATAATGACTATAATGTAATGGAGATAACAAATAGCTCTATGACTTGACTTGATGGTTGAGTCACAGAAGAAAGTTCATAGCTTATACTATAAAGTTCTTGAAAGGCCCTTGGCTGTACAGGTCTTAGGTTTTAGTGGCGAAGTTACTGTGTTGCTTTGATAAACAGACATAATGTGATAACTATAGATTTTAAATATTAAGATTTATGCCCATAGATTAGTCCTGCTGCCAGTTTTTAGGAATTAGTAGTAATTACACAGACTCATAACTGATCAAGGTGATAAAAGTAAGTAGCTGTTGAATGCTGTCATAAATATAACACTTATATTAGTCTATAAGCCTCAGAATACATCCTGAAAGAGAGGAAAACAGAAGAAGCCATAGAAAAGGATAGAATATAGTAGAATGAGTTCATCTGGTTGTGACATGGTCCTTGGACTCTTTATTCCACAGTGATTGCCTACACAGGACCTTCATACGATTAGGTATATGGCCATTCAGTCATAGTGGATTAGAACTTCACTTCTCACGATGCCTTCTTAATTCAACAAACTATACAGTTAAGAGTTTTAAAAGTATTCTAAGCTTGGACCAAAAGCTCAGAATACCACAATACAACTCACATACCATACAAAGCTTAATAAGAAGAAAGACCAATGTATGTATGCTTCAATTCTACATAGAGGGTGGAGCAAAACAATCCCAGGAGTTAGGGGGAGAGAGGGACCTGATAGGGAGAAAAGAAGAGGAGGAAATAATTGAGGGCAGGATTAGGCATGAGGAGAGACAGGAGAGATGTTCAGAGTGTCAGGAAAGTGGATATAAATATGTAGCAGTATGGGGTGGAGAATGGGGGTGGGGTGGAACCAGTAGAAAGTTCCAGAAGTCAGGGAAGGAAGAGATTCCCAGGACCCAACCATAACACAACAGGGAAGTGAAGTGCTAAACCTCTATGACTGAATGGCCATATACCTCATATTCTCCTGTGCCTAAGTATTCAATACTCTTTCTCCTTTATCTTCTATTAGTTTCAGTCTATTAGTTTCAGTGTCTCTGGTTTTATGTGGAGGTCCTTGATCCACTTGTACTCGAGCTTTGTACAAGGAGATAAGAATAGATTAATTTGCACTCTTCTAAATGCTGACCTCCAATTGAACCAGCACCATTTGTTGAAAATGCTGTCTGATTTCCACTGGATGGTTTTAGCACTTTTTCCAAAGATCAAGTGACCACAGGTGGAAGAACAAATGTGACACACCTTCTCCAATAACAGCAATGAGAAAACTCTTAATCCTTCACAAAAAAGTGCCAATATCTTATGTGTTCAAATATGAGTTTATGGGGTCATGTTCATTCAGAAAACAACAAAGTGTGAATAAACCTTTCCAATAATCATATTTTATGATACGTTTTAGTTGTTCTTAGAATATAAGTAGGAAAATATCAATAATACTTTTCAAGAAAGCAATGCAGATAGCATGAACAAAGAGGAAGTGAGGGTGCTGACAAAATTTCTCTCAAATTTTAGGTCACATAAGAACAGATCATTATGGTCTGGGGTCTTGTTATTTAAAGTCCTTCTCTCCATCTGTAAGGAAGAAATATTAGCTCTGTATAAAAAGCAACATTGTACATTATTTCTAGTCTGTAATATCATTGGTATATCAGAATATTACATAAAGAGATAAAAGATCCTAAGTTACTGTGCTTCTAGAATTCTGAAATGTTTGTGCACAACATTCTTTAGAGTCACTTGGAAGTTAAATTTTGCATGTGTCCAACTTGATAACTAAATCTTATTTTTCCTAAATGTCTTTTTTAATCTTTATATGAACAATCTATCAGATACTATTTAAACATTCTCTAAAGATTACAAGTTTTTGGGCAAAAGTCTGAAATCAAAAGAAGATATTCGCTGAAGTAGTACAGGGAAGTACTCACATGGAATAGTCACATTGATCAAATTTAGTCATAGTGAGAAAACTTAAACTGGATTAAAAATCAGGAAGTGGGGTCTGGCAAGATATCTGTGAAGCTAAGAGCACTTGTGGCTAATGTAAAGGATGCCCATTCAGTTCTTAACCTCATGTCGAAAATTCACAATGGTTTCACACACCAACTTCTGGTGCATTTGCATGCATATAGCACGCGCGTGCGCACACACACACATACACACATTAAAATAATAATAATAAATAAATGCATGTATTATGTAGAGGTTTCTTAAAGTTCAGTATATTAGGGAGATTATTTGTTCAATAAAAGTTGGAGAGAGTTGAATTGCAAATAAAACAAGAATTTCTTTTCAGGGAAACATGGCACTCACATGATTCTAAGTTTTTTTATTTAACTATATATTATTTTTATAACTTTTGTTGAGTAAAGAGAAATAAAATTCCATTTTTCTGAAAGCTAACATGAAAATATAATTGGCATGTTTAGGTGTACATATCAGTCAACATATATTTTTTGGTAGAAAAGCATAGTTATGCTTTTCTAAATTATTTTTATTGGCTAAGGAGGCTCTTCAGAGTTACAATATCTAGATACAATTCAAATGGCTGTTTAGGTTTGATCTGCTGGTATGTATTGTAATGCTAAATATTGGCCCTCAAATTCTAGTTGCCAACGGAGACCAGGAAATCATCACACATATCAAATGATGCTATGGGACCTGGTTTCTTAATTTAAAACTATTGGTTGATTAAAGATGTCTAGAGCCTATAGCTGGGCAGAAAGGAGGTAGGCAAAGTTTTAGTTTCTGGAATTGGGTTCTGAGGCAGGACCATGGCAGAAGAGAAGATGGAAAGAGGACAATACACCATGTGGTAGAAATCTTGAAAACATGGTCATGAGGGCTGGCCAATTAAAGTTAAAAGCAGCCCAGATAGAACAGAACAAATCATAGTGTGATTGGCAGGGAAGTAGATATAATAGCTTACAGGGTAAATATCTGTTCAGCTCTAGGGATGATTAGTGGCTTATTATAAATGTAAATTTTATCTAGGAACTGAATGATCATAGGCAGGGTAGATGTCCCCCACTACACTTCTGATTGAGATTAAATATTTACATACAACAAACCACTTTCACTTTTCAATACTTTTTTATCTGTCTTAGCAAAGTAAAATTTGACCATCAATCTTCAAAGGACACTGGAGAATTATTCTTATGTCTAATATCAGTAACACCTTCACTATCAGATAACCAGGCAGATAAAAAATGCTAAAAGAGCAGAGTAATAGGAAGAATAACTATTGCTAGTCAAAATTCTTATTATTTATGTCTAAATTTTCAGTCCAGATATGAAGACTTTAGTACTACATGTTCATTCTTAAGTGACACCTTGATTACTATATTTAATTTAAACAGTTAATAAATGTTTCTCTTACTTGTCTTATAGTATGAAATACTGAGATAAAATTCTGAAATAAAATGTTCTGGGAATCTCGAAGAAGCTTCACCCAACATGAATGAATGAGAATGGAATGATAAAAATAGAAATTTTCTATGACTGTTATCCGACATTTAAGTAACAAGAGTGTCACCTACTTACAATGGATTCCTTTAGAATTGATAATACTTTGAGAACAAAGAGAATCAGTCCAGAGTCACTTACTGCAAAGCACTGTAGAATCTAATAGTTGACATGAAAATGACTGTTCAGGACTTTTAGCATAATAAACCCGTAGGCAAAATCTTTCAGAATGACTCCCAGGCATACAGAGCCTATTGCCTTTCTATAAAACTTGTACATTTATGATCACCTGGAGAGACTAGAGTACCAAACATAAAATCCCTGCTGTGACTGGCCTTAATATTAAAAGCTTAGGAATGAGAAAAACCGAAAGTAGAAATTTATATTTAGGTATTCAGCCTTTTAAAAGCAAGTACTCAGTATATATTTTCATACTAATTAAATAACAATCACTTCTAATTATTCACTTTTTAATAAATTGAACACATTTCGTGTGCTTATATTCCCTATATGTTATTTGCTTTACAAATATTAACTCAAATTCTTTCTTCTTACAAGATCAGCCAATCATTCAAAATGATTACTAATTAAAACAGTAAATATAATGTAACAAAATAAATGTTATCAAAAAATGAAGCCCAGCCTCAAAATAAAGTTGATTAAGTGAGAATATAAAGAGAAGGGGACAAAATACAGATCTAAACAAAAGAAAAGAGAACATGCATGAAACAGAATTTAAATGTTATATAATTGAAAGCAATCAGTCATAGACTGATAACTATCCCATTATAAATAATGTCTAAAGTTATTCTGTGGTATTAGAAATATTGTTCTTATTATTAACATTTAAGACACACAGAAAAAAATAAACTGAATGTAATCCCAATGAAATGCAATATTGGAGATATTTACATTTAATTGAAAATATTCTTGATGAGTCAAATTGAAATTTTCTGAGAATACTGAATGTATTTTCTTAGCTGGACTTTCAGGAAAAAAAAACTTCTGTTAGAGAATATTTTCTGTTAGAGAATAACTTTTTAAAGATCATTATAAACATAATGATCTCCACTCAAGAAATGGTGGATGTAAATTTTCAACCTCATGTGGCAAATTACTCTACCTATCTAAATATATATAATATTTTTATAAAGATATTGAGGTAACTGGCTGGAATCCCAATGCAAGGAGATAAGAGAATGCCTTCACACTATAAGTTGATAAGGACTCATGTTTGTGGTTACCTCAAAAGTGTTAATGATTAAGTATCATGAAATGTAGTTAAGCCTCTGTCGCCAGATCAAAGCAACTGGACCATAGTTCCTGAAAACCCAGAAGGGATGGAGCCCTCCTTCACTAAACATCTCATGTGGAACATTTAGTTATCTGACTCCCAGATGTGTAACATGTTGATATAGTAACTACCAATTGCTCACATCAAGGGTTAAAATGATAGTTTCTCCAGTTGGATATGTATGTGTGTGTGTGTGTGTGTGCGTGTGCGTGTGCATGCTCATGCGAGTGTGTGTGTGTTTTAAATCAATAATAGAGATAATAGAGGTAGAAAAGAATCTGAGAAAGAATTCCATTTTGATACATAGGCTCTTTTTCTATTAACTCTAAACTGCTACATCTCATGAAGCCCTACCCGTATATCTACCTATCATCTATCATATATTATTTAATACTCTATCTTTTATTTATCTCTATACTTCATAAGATTTATTCACTCAGTACTCACATTTGCTTTTATAATATAACTTTAAGCATGAATAAGCGATCTACTAAAATGTAGGTAAGTGTATATTTATATATGGCAATGTAAAAATAACTCTATTTATATAAAATATTAAAGCATTTCAATCTGTAGTCTGTTTATATGTACAACACTGGGTTTGGAACAACAAATGCCTTGAAGATAAGAATAAATCAAAGTACTAGCATGCTTAATACCCCAGGTATATACATCATCAACTTGGAAATCTTTAAAAACATGACTATAAGATATCAGCTCCCAAAAGAACATGCTGAAGCTCTTATTTACTCTGTTTCATCCATTTTGTTTTGTCTCTCCCCAAGAATATTCTACAATGTTCAGCACCATTCTGAAAGCTAATCTTCTGAAGCTAGACACAATCCTTTCCTTAGCATCATTTAAAAAGCTAGAGACCATTATTAGCATGGCATAACACATATCTTTGTCAGTAGGAAAAGAACTGTTTTTTGGGGTTTTTTTGGGTATTTTTTTGGAAATATAACTGTTAAACACAATGAAATCACAGCCTCTGTCTTTAAATACTCAAATGCCTGATACAATTTTGAAGGAGTATTAGAACAAAAACAAGATTCATAATCAAGATGTATTTATTATATGGAAAAGAATGGCAAATTTTAATCTGATTTTATAACCTACATATGAATATACATTACATGAAAAAGATACAACATAGTAGAAAAATTTAATAAACAATGTCATGTCATTTTAAATTACCTTTATCTGTTAAAATATATCTGTATAATTTTGTATGAATTTATTTATTTAAATTTTATTTATTAAATTATTTTATTTATTAACATTTACTGCATCCCCCACTCCTTTGCCTCTGAGAGGGTACTCCCCCACCCAACCATCAACCCACATCACACACAAACACACACCTAGCTCCCCAGCATTTCCCTTACCTGGAACATCAAATCTCTACAGGATTAGGTGCATCCTCTCTCACTGAGGCCAGACAAGACAGTCCTCTGCTACATATGTACAAGGAAACACAGACCAACCCATGTATGCTCTTTGGTCAGTGGCTTAGTCTCTGAGAGCTCTGAGGGGTCCTGGTTAGTTGCTACTGTTGTTCTTCCTATGGGATTGCCATCCCCATCAGCTCCTTCAGTCCTTCCAACTCTTCCTTAGGAGTCATAGACCTTAGTCCCTTGCTTGGCTGTATCTGTCTTAGTCAGCTGCTGGTGGAGCATCTCAGAGGACAGCCACACTCCTGTCTGTAAGCACAAAGTGGCATCAATAATAGTGTGAGATTTCGGTGCCTCCTCAGGGGATGGATCCCAAGTTGGGACAGTCACTATATGGCTTTTCCTTCAGCTTCTCCTCAATTTTTGTCCCTGAATTTCTTTTGGACAGGAACAATTTTGTGTCAGATATTTTGAAGATGGTTGGGTGGCTCCATCTCTCCAGTAGGGGCCCTGTGTACCTACTTGAGGTAGTTTCATCTCCATACTGTTGGTCATTTTGGCTAAGGTCCTACGGGTTGAATCCTGGGGGCCTCTCACATCCAAGGTCTCGGAATTCTCTAGAGGTTTCCCCAGACCAGAAACCATCGCAGCTTTGTATTTCCATTCATTATCCTGGCACTCTTTCTCTGGTTACAGCAGGCTTCTTGTGTTCCTGGCTAGAGCAGGCCTACTGGGAAACAGGTAGGCTTTGAGGTTCAGAGGAGGGCAGGCTAGCAGATCTGCATAGGTTCAGGTAGAGGTGCAGACTGTAAGGGGGATGATGCTTGGGCAGACTGTGATAGATTCCACTTCAGCTGAGCTCTGTGGGGATGGGGTGGCAGCTGTGCAGATCTTTCACAGGTACATGTGGAGGTACAGAGCAGAAGGGGAAAATGTATAATAAAAAAATTGTAAGTAAGTTTTTAGATATTCTATTTTGTTTGGTAACTTGTTTTATTTTTGGTGTTGTGTACTTACAACTTTGAAAATTGCATCTCTTGTATCCCCAAACTATAAGTTTATGTAAGTTTATGCTTTAAGAAAACTCTAGGTCTTTCCATATCTTATATCTAAAGGGGCTAAAACAGAAAAAAAAGTGTTCTGAATTAAGTAATTAATAATTGAGTGCATGGTATGGTTTAATATACCAATGAATAAGAAAGGCTGAAAGAGCAAAGATGGGTATGTCTCAGAAAAAAATGGTTTACAAAACATCCCCGAAGCAATAAATCACATATTATTAAAAGTAATGAGGAAGATTATGCTGAAATGAAATAAAACATCCTGATACCATGCCCTCGAAGTACTTTAAAATAAATAGCAGTCCATAATTGAAAATAACCTGGGTAGTTACTGTACTTTTGCTTTATGTTTTCAAGTGCATTCCTTTTGTGGTTAATGATACATTTTTGGGGGACTGACCACTTGCTTCCCATTCTGGAGGCACTTTAGGGACTGGATGTGATAATATATTATATGCCATAGTATCTAAGACAATCCTAAATCCCATCTATCTTAATTTACACCATATCTCTAATGACAACACTGTATAATCTCAGGAAACAAAAGACTAATGAAAATATAATGGCTCAGAATACAAAAGAACACAGTAGCTCTGATGTGTCAACATTAACCGATATCATGTGTAATGTAAGAACAGAAAGGATATCAGTTGGAAAGAAGCTTAGCTCTTTGTGAGATGTGATACTTCAGAGAGTACACAATCTTTGTCCTAAATTAAAAAATCTTGGTATACTGGTTAACATTTCTAAAATCACATTACAAATATCCTTAGTATAATGGAAAATTAACTTCAACAGTAAGCTTTATGATAAATATATAAATGTTATTTTTCAATAATAAAGGAAAAATAATATGCTTGAGTCTGTAAGATGCCATAGCTGGTAAAAGTGGTTGATGTCCAAGTCGGGCCACCTGAGTTTGAGTTCTAGATATTATATAAATGTGGAAGGGGCAAATCGACTCCATAAAGAACTTGTCTGCTGACCTCTAATCCTGTAACATATGCATCACACACACACACACACACACACATACAAACACACACAAACACACACAAACTCACTGTACATCTAATAAAAAATTCTGTACTATAAATCTATATGTGACTTATACAAAATCAAGTTAATAAAAAAAATAAAAAACTCAAGTCCAAGTTGATCAAGGTCCTCCACATAAAAACCAGATACACTGAAACTAATAGAAAAGAAAGTGGGGTAGAGCCTAGAGCACATGGACACAGGGGAAATTTTCCTGAACAGAACACCAATAGCTTATGCTCTAAGATCAAGAACTGACAAATGGGACATCATAAAATTGCAAAGGCAAAATTGTAAAGCAAAGGACACTGTCAATAGGACAAAATGGAAAAAAAAAACAGATTGGGAAAATATCTTTACCAACCCTACATCCAATACAGGGTTAGTATCCAATATATACAAAGAACTCAAGAAGTTAGACTTCAAAAAACCAAATAACCCTATTTAAAAATTGGGTACAGAGCTAAGCAAATAATTCTCAACTGAGGAATAACAAATGGCTGAGAAGCACCTAAAGAAATCTTCAACATCCTTAGTCATCAAGGAAATGCAAATCAAAACAACCCTGATATTCTACCTCACACCAGTCAGAAGGTCTAAAATAAAAAACTTAGGTGACAAAATTTCTGCCAAGGATGTGGGGAAAAGGAACATTCCTCCATTGCTGGTAGGACTGCAAGCTGATACAAGCACTCTGGAAATCATTTTGTGATTCTTCAGAAAATTGGAAATACTACTACTTGAGGACCCAGCACTATCACTCCTGGGCATATACACAGAAGATGCTCCAACATGTTATAAGGACATGTGCCCCACTATGTTCATAGCAGCCTTATTTATTATAGCAAGGCTCTGGAAACAACACAGATGTTCCTCAACAAAGGAATGGATACAGAAAATGTCATAATATAATCCTGAGTGAGTTAACCCAATCACAAAAGAACACACATGATATGCACTCACTGATAAGTGGATATTATCCCAGAAGCTTGGAATAACCAAGATACAATTCACAGACCATATGAAGATCAAAAAGAAGGAAGACCAAAGTGTAGATAATTTGGTCCTTCTTAGAAGGAGGAACAAAATATCCATGCGAAGAGTTACAGAGACAAAATGTGGAGCAGAGACTGAAGGAAAGACCATCAATAGACTGTCCCACCTGGATAAGGGGGTATTTAAAGGAAGAAACCACAACTCAAGGAGGTGGGTGGTCGTTGTTGGAAAATACCAAAAATACCAGTTAAGAGTCACAAGGAAGTGTAAAGTCACAAATGTCACAAGGAATACTTGGTAATTGTGAGGGTTATTTCTCAAGACAGTTTCTAAGAGCCCCTAATGATAGCACATTTGCATTACAGGTTCCAGCAATGGTCAGGGTAGGTCAGGGTGACTTTCTTTGAATGAACACTCTTTGAACCCAGGAAGCTGGTGGGTGGAGGAAGGAATGTCGCTATCCGTTTTATGACCAGCACCTGGAGCACTAAGCCACAAAGACCACACTCCCAAGCCTGGGCCTAAAAGCCTCGAATTTTGTTTTTACTTTGCTATACGTCTTCAGTTGTAGGTGGGCAAGGAGTCAGCGGGAATGACAGAAGCACATAGGAGATTGTGTAGAATCTGAATGTAATTTATCAAGTCGAGCATCAAACTTTTTATACAGAAGAATAACAAGAAACCAGGCAAGATACTTTCACCAAGTTACAGTGACACAATACAAAAGGAATGTATACATCAAAAGAAGGCGGGGACCAGGCCACTGCCACTAAGAAGGGAGCCAGGTGTAAAGCTAGTCTATTGTTAAGCCCACCACCAGGGGTTCTGTTCTAGCAGACCTTCTCATGAATACTGCAATACCACAACCCCCCTATTTCCTGGGCCCTGATAATTTCTTGTATGAGTGTAACTTTTAAGTATCTGTGGAGAATCTCCATTTGTCAGAAGAATTCAGCAACTTGCTTCTAATATGTAATGAAGCCTGTACTGAAGATTTCTATCTCAGTGGGATTCCCTAGCTATTTCATGGTAAGCACACCTATTAGCTATGCAAATTGTGTATTCCTTTGTTCTGGTGAGGCTGGCTGCTGTCCTTAGTAAACACTCTGCAGACCAGCCCTGAGATGCTGGCTCTGTCTTTTGTAATGCTTAATTAGTTACTGAATAGGTAACTTCCTTACTGCATTCCTACTGGATTCCAAGCTCCTCTGCTTCTGGAACATTGGAACACTGGTGGGAGGCTTTAGCTATGTCAGAATTCAATCTTAAAAGACACTTATAATAAAATAATGCTAAAAGAGAGCACGTGGATCCATACACTAGACTAACATAGGGATAGGGTATGAGTATATGGGTTAATACGATCGCCAAAGCTCCAGGAGATGAGTTCCTTTTGAAACTCTATGCCTCCTGAGTGCTTCCAGGCTTCTCGGCCTGTCAAGCAGACTTCACTGGAGTGTTCGTGGTAGAGAATATATGTGGTTTTCGGAGGGATAACCATGAAAGGGGTTAACATTTGAAATGTAAATAAAGAAAATATCTAGTAAAAAAAAAATGTCAACATTAATGGGAGGAAATTATCAGGCCCTGTTTCTCAGTGAATAGTTATTTGTATTTTATGACTGATAGAAGAAAGAAAATAATTTGTGTGTGTGTTTGTGTGTTTGTGTGTGTGTGTGTGTGTTTGTGTGCGTGTAGAATCACACGAAAGTTTCTACTACTAGTTGGTTCTCCATACCCAAGTAGATGACCTTATTCATAAGAGCATATGGGAAACTCTAATAAGAAGGAAAACCTTATTATAGGGGACTAATATCCAATATATATAAAGAACGCAAGAAGGTGTGAAGAGTGGAAAATTCCTAGTAGCCTGTTAAGATCATAAACACTTGAGTCATAGACACCTGGTCCTCAGGCCTCAGCCACTCCAGGAACATACCTTACCTTTCCTGGAACAATCATAATGTTCCAACGACCTCTGTGGAATGTCTCAACACCCCAGAAGCATTGCCTAAGGTAGCACATGATCTAATTGTTGAAAAAATTTATGATTTCCCCTCCCTTCCCCTGGTTTGTGGTTTTTTTCTTTAAAAGCTCTGTAAAACTTCAGGCCGGGGTCGAAACTCCTCTACTCCTGCTTGGAGCATGAGTCTCGACCCCAGCATGCTGGCCTGAGCTCTCGTCCTGTCTCGTTCTGTCTTGCTTCCAATAAAATTCCTCGTGCGATCACAAGATCTGGTCTCAGTGTCCTACTGGGTGCGCGACGGTCCCGAGACTTGAGTGAGGGTCTCCCTACGGGGGTCTTTCATTTGGGGGCTCGTCCGGGATTTGCGCGACCACCCAGGGGTCCTAGACCCACTTAGAGGTAAGAATCTCTGTTTTTGTCCCAGTACTGTGTCTGTATTCTGTTTAGGAATCTGGTGCGATCGCAGTTTCGGTTTTTGCTGACGCTCAGTGAGACTACGCTCTGGGAGAGAGAGTGGTGTGGACAAGGGTAGACGTACCCAGGTGTCCACCGTCCGTTCGCCCTGGGAGACGTCCCAGGAGGACAGGGGGAGGACCAGGGACGCTTGGTGGACCCCCGTGGGAATAGTCAGGAGATAGTCCTTCTCCTTGACGATCTGTGTCAGCGTCCTGATTCTAGGCCGACTGACTCTTTTCAGTGCCTTTGGTCGACACAAGGTCGACGTCGGTTTTGGTTTCTCTTTTCTCTTGTATTTGTGTCTGCTTTTATTGTGTGTGTTGTTGAGCTCGAAATGGGACAGACAGTGACGACCCCTTTGACTTTGACTCTTGATCACTGGACTGAAGTAAGGACTAGGGCCCACAATCTGTCAGTAGATGTTAAGAAGGGACCCTGGCAGACTTTTTGTTCCTCCGAATGGCCGACCTTCGGAGTAGGTTGGCCACCGGAGGGAGCCTTTAACCTGCCTCTTATTTTTGCTGTCAAGCGCCTTGTTTTTCAGGAAGTAGGAGGACATCCTGACCAGGTCCCCTATATCATCGTCTGGCAGGACCTGGTCCAGAATCCACCACCTTGGGTTAAGCCTTGGGCTGTGGGGCCCTCCGGGATGACGGTGGCAGTCGCAGAAACCAAACCCAAGCCAGCCCGACCCTCGGCTGGTCCTTCGACACCCCCGAAGATCTACCCCGAGATCGAGGACCTTCCGTGGGCAGAGTCGCAGCCGCCCCCTTACCCTCTACCACGGCCATCTGCACCCCCTGCCCAGGCCCCGCCACCGTCTGAGAGAGACGGAGCAGTAGGGCCTGCGGCTGGGACACGGAGCCGGAGAGGTCGTAGTCCGGAGGGGGGACATGGACCTGATTCCACTGTCACCTTACCCCTACGTGCCTATGTTGGTGGCCCCCCACCGGGCCCCGACAAGCTTGCCCCATTGCAGTATTGGCCTTTCTCATCAGCTGATCTGTACAATTGGAAGACTAATCACCCTTCCTTTTCAGAGAATCCCTTGGGCTTGACTGGGCTTCTCGAGTCCCTAATGTTTTCCCACCAGCCCACTTGGGATGATTGCCAGCAACTTTTACAGGTTCTCTTCACCACGGAGGAGAGAGAAAGGATCCTGCTGGAAGCCAGAAAGAATGTTCCAGGACAAGATGGGACCCCCACTAACCTCCCCAATCTTATAAATGAAACCTTCCCCTTGACCCATCCTAACTGGGATTACAACACTGCGGAAGGTAGGGAGCGTCTCACGGTCTATCGCCGGACTCTAGTGGCGGGGCTCAAAGGGGCCGCACGGCGACCCACCAATTTGGCCAAGGTAAAAGAGGTTCTTCAGGGTCCAGTGGAGCCGCCCTCTGTTTTCTTAGAACGACTAATGGAGGCTTACAGGAAGTATACACCGTTTGATCCCTCCTCAGAGGGACAAAAAGCAGCCGTGGCTATGGCTTTCATTGGTCAGTCAGCCTCCGATATCAAGAAAAAGTTACAGAGATTAGAGGGGCTCCAAGATTATACTTTACAGGATTTAGTAAAGGAAGCTGAGAAAGTGTATCACAAGAGAGAGACAGAGGAAGAGAAACAAGAGAGAGAAAAGAAGGAGATAGAAGAAAGAGAGAATCGGCGTGATCGCCGCCAGGAGAGAAACTTGACTAGGATTTTGGCCGCAGTAGTAGGTGAAAGAAAGTCAGAGAAAGGACAGTCAGGGTACCTGGGCAACAGGGCGAGAAGACCTCCAGGAGAACAGAGACTTCCACTTGAAAAAGACCAGTGTGCTTACTGTAAAGAGAAAGGACATTGGGCCAGAGATTGCCCCAAAAAGAAGCCAAGAGAACCCAAGGTGTTGACTTTGGGAGAAGATTAGGGGAGTCGGGGCTCGGATCCCCTCCCCGAGCCTAGGGTAACACTCTCTGTGGAGGGGACTCCTGTTAATTTTTTAATAGACACGGGAGCAGAACATTCAGTCTTGACTAAACCGTTAGGACAATTAGGAAGTAAGAAGACTATGGTAATAGGAGCTACTGGCAGTAAATTTTACCCCTGGACTACTAAGAGAGTTTTGGAAGTAGGAAAAAATCAAGTAACTCACTCTTTTCTTGTGATTCCCGAGTGCCCTGCGCCCCTTTTAGGACGAGACTTGTTGACCAAACTTAAGGCTCAAGTCCAGTTCACCTCAAAGGGGCCAGAAGTCACCTGGGGAGAGACCCCTATAGCGTGTTTGGTTCTAAATTTAGAAGAAGAGTATCGCCTCCATGAGCAGGGTCCCAAGAAATTGCCAGACACTGAATGGCTATCCGCTTTTTCCGGAGTCTGGGCTGAGCAACCAGGGATGGGGTTAGCCAAACAAGTACCACCGGTCGTGGTAGAATTAAAAGCTGATGCCTCCCCTGTTTCGGTCAGACAATACCCTATGAGTAGGGAAGCTAAAGAAGGCATCCGGCCACATATACAGAGACTGTTGAAACAAGGAATTCTAGTGCCTTGCCAATCCCCTTGGAACACTCCTCTCCTGCCGGTGTGGAAGCCTGGGACTAATGATTATCGACCAGTGCAAGATTTGAGAGAAGTTAACAAGAGGGTGCAGGACATTCACCCTACCGTCCCAAATCCTTATAACCTACTAAGTTCCCTCCCGCCAGAGCGGACTTGGTACACTGTTCTAGACTTAAAAGATGCCTTTTTCTGCCTTCGATTACACCCTAACAGCCAGCCATTGTTCGCTTTTGAGTGGAGGGACCCAGAAGGAGGACACACGGGCCAGCTAACCTGGACAAGGTTGCCCCAGGGATTCAAAAACTCCCCTACTCTTTTTGATGAAGCACTCCACCGTGACCTTGCGCCTTTTAGGGCGCAGAACCCTCAGATTTCTCTCTTACAGTATGTAGATGACTTACTGGTTGCAGCCTCAACTCAGGAACTGTGCCTTGATGGAACCAAGAAGCTCCTGAATGAATTGGGTGAGTTGGGGTACCGGGTATCGGCTAAGAAAGCTCAGCTATGTCGCCCCAAGGTGACCTACCTAGGATACACTCTTCGAGAAGGAAAGCGATGGCTCACCGAGGCTCGAAAAAAGACTGTGATGCTGATCCCAACCCCCACCACCCCGCGCCAAGTACGTGAGTTTCTGGGGACGGCAGGCTTTTGCAGACTCTGGATACCAGGGTTCGCAACACTGGCAGCCCCTCTATATCCACTTACTAAGGAAAAAGTCCCTTTCACCTGGACTGAGGAACACCAAAAAGCCTTTGACAGCATAAAGGCAGCCCTGCTTGCAGCCCCCGCTCTGGCTCTGCCAGATTTGACTAAGCCTTTCACCCTATATGTTGATGAGCGGGCTGGAGTAGCCCGCGGAGTTTTGACTCAGACTCTGGGGCCCTGGAAGCGGCCGGTGGCCTACCTATCTAAAAAGCTAGACCCAGTTGCCAGCGGTTGGCCCTCTTGCCTGAAAGCCATTGCTGCAGTAGCCCTGCTTGTTAAAGACGCTGATAAGCTTACTCTGGGTCAGCATGTGACTATAATTGCTCCCCATGCTCTGGAGAGTATTGTACGACAGCCCCCTGACCGGTGGATGACTAATGCCCGAATGACCCACTACCAGAGCTTGTTGTTAAATGATCGAGTGACTTTTGCTCCACCTGCCATCCTCAATCCTGCCACCCTTGGTGGATGACTCTGTTCCTGTACATCGGTGTGCCGATGTGTTGGCTGAAGAAGCTGGAACAAGAAAAGATCTGACTGACCAACCATGGCCGGGTGTGCCAAATTGGTACACAGATGGCAGCAGCTTCGTGGTGGAGGGAAAAAGGAGAGCAGGAGCGGCAGTGGTAGACGGAAAGCAGGTAATTTGGGCAAGTAGCCTTCCGGAAGGGACTTCAGCTCAGAAGGCCGAGCTCCTGGCGTTGACCCAGGCACTACAGATGGCTGAAGGTAAGGCAATCAATATTTACACTGATAGCCGCTATGCATTTGCCACAGCCCACATCCATGGGGCCATCTACAAACAAAGGGGACTGCTCACCTCGGCTGGTAAAGATATTAAAAACAAGGAAGAAATTCTTGCCCTCCTTGAGGCTATACATCTGCCCAAGAAAGTAGCCATTATCCACTGCTTGGGCCACCAAAGGGGACTCGATTCGGTATCTCAAGGGAATCAGAGGGCTGATGCAGCTGCGAAACAGGCGGCCCAGGGAGCACAGATTTTAGTAGAACAGAAAAAAAAAACGGTATTGCCCGACCCCCCTCTCCCCATCGGTCCCAGTTACACCTACTCAGATCAAGACCTGCGGGATGTAGAATCAATGGTTTGCCACAGCAAGGCCCGAGAATTTCACTTCCATGGGTTAGCACAAACCTTAGATGGACGAATTATCCTGCCTACAGAAGAAGGAAAGAAATATGTTCAAAAACTGCATCAACTGACCCATCTAGGCCCAGACAAACTGATCCAACTGATCCGGTCCTCCAACTATTATATCTTGAGACTTAAGGCCATAATAAGAGAAGTTACTGAATCCTGCACTGCCTGTGCCCTCACTAATGCAGCTCGGCCTTGCCTGCCGCAAGGAAAACGCCAGCGTGGGGACAGGCCGGGAGTCTACTTGGAAGTAGACTTTACAGAGGTTAAACCAGGACTGTATGGTAACAAATATATACTAGTGTTCATAGATACCTTCTCTGGGTGGGTAGAAGCCTTCCCCACTAAAGCTGAGACCGCTCAGGTAGTGGCCAAGAAGATCCTCGAAGAGATTCTGCCACGGTTTGGAATTCCTAAGGTAATTGGTTCAGATAATGGACCTGCTTTTGTTGCCCAGGTAAGTCAGGGACTGGCCTCACAATTGGGGACTGATTGGAAGTTACATTGTGCTTATAGACCCCAGAGCTCAGGACAGGTAGAGAGAATGAATAGGACCTTAAAAGAGACCCTAACTAAATTAGCTATTGAGACCGGCGGTAAAGACTGGGTGACCCTCCTTCCCTTTGCGCTCCTTAGAGTCCGAAACACACCTGGACGTTTCGGTCTCACCCCTTATGAAATCCTGTATGGGGGACCGCCCCCCTTGACCGAGTCTGGTGGGATATTGGATCCCTGTGCTGACTCTTCCTCACCCTCCGCTCTATTTACTCATTTAAAGGCCTTAGAAGTTGTCAGAACACAGATCTGGGACCAGATCAAAGAAGCCTATGTACCGGGGACTACAGCAGTGCCCCACGGGTTCCAGGTTGGAGATTCGGTCCTTGTCAGACGACATCGAGCCGGCACTCTTGAGCCTCGGTGGAAAGGACCATACCTGGTACTGCTGTTAACCCCCACGGCAGTAAAGGTAGACGGAATCGCCACCTGGATTCACGCCTCCCATGTCAAGAAGGCTCCTAGCCAGGATAAAGGCAGCCATGAAGACAGCTGGACGGTGGCAGCTACTGACAATCCTCTTAAGCTTCGCTTGCGTCGCAAGAGTCACCCTGGGCCTAAAGGACCACAACCCACACCAACCTCTGATTCTAACTTGGCAAGTTCTCGGTCCTGATTCGGATCAGGTCTTGTATACCACCTCCAAAACAGCACCACCAGGGACGTGGTGGCCAGATCTAGCCTTCTGCCTCAAGCAGATCATTCCAGCTGCTAGAAGCACTCCCCCTAATTTAGTAAGAAGCTATGGGTTCTATTGCTGCCCAGAGCACGGTAAGCGGTCCTTATGTGGAGGGCTAGCCTCCTCTTATTGTGGCCAGTGGAGTTGTGTTACTTCCAATGATGGTGATTGGAAATGGGCTAGTGGTCATGCTCCTGATAAGGCTGAGTTCACTTTCCAAAACTCAGGGCCTGGACCGCATGCCATAATGGAACTGTATGGAAGAACTGACTGTCGCTCTGATGATCTAGATAGAATACTGATCAAATTTACAGACACAGGAAAAAATCATGACACCAAGGCATGGATAAGGGGCATGCGATGGGGAGTAGTTTTTTATGACTATAACGGAGAGCCTGGGTCATCAGTCATGGTTCGTTTGAGCCTCAGTAGCCCCCCAGCCCAACCAGTAGGACCTAACCCTGTTCTAGCCGAAAAGCCCTCAGTACCGCTTCCTAGACCTACTCCATCAGACAATTTAGCCAAGATTCACACTCCTTCCTTAGATCGGGTTCCAACCACTCCCAGGCCCCCAGACACTGAGAATCGCCTGTTTAGCCTAGTACAAGGGGCATTCCTGGTCCTCAATCGTACTAATCCCAACATTACTCGGTCTTGCTGGTTGTGCTATGCCTCTAGCCCCCCTTATTATGAAGGAATTGCTCAGATCAGGACTTATAATAAAACTTCAGACCACTCTCAATGTCCTTGGGGGGAAAACAGGAAGTTGACTCTGGCAGCAGTCTCAGGAAGTGGACTTTGTTTAGGCCAGGTGCCTCGTGACAAACGGCACCTTTGTAACCAGACCCAGGGCGTCCAGACTAGTGAAAGTGGTCAGTATTTAGTGCCCCCCGTGGACACAGTATGGGCTTGCAATACAGGTCTCACTCCTTGTGTGTCTACTTCTGTTTTTAATGGTTCCAAAGATTTCTGCATTCTGGTTCAACTTGTTCCTAGACTCCTGTATCATGATGACAGCTCCTTTATAGATGAGTTTGATCACCGAGTCCGCTGGAAGAGAGAACCCATCACCTTAACCTTGGCAGTACTTTTAGGACTAGGAATAGCCGCTGGAGTAGGTACAGGTACCACTGCTTTGATTCAGACCCCCCAATATTATGAAGAATTACGTGCAGCTATGGATATTGATCTTGGAGCTATAGAACAGTCTATAACCAAATTAGAAGAATCTTTAACTTCCCTGTCCGAAGTAGTATTACAAAACAGGAGGGGACTGGACTTGTTATTCCTCAAAGAAGGAGGACTCTGTGCTGCCCTAAAAGAAGAATGTTGCTTTTATGTTGATCATTCAGGAGTGATCAGGGATTCTATGGCCAAGCTTAGAGAACGCTTAGATATGCGTAAAAAAGAAAGAGAAGACAGACAAGGATGGTTTGAAAGTTGGTTTAATAAGTCGCCATGGTTTGCTACCCTTCTCTCTACTATAGCTGGGCCCTTAATAATTCTTATGCTCTTACTCACTTTTGGACCGTGTATTCTCAATAGGCTAGTGACCTTTGTAAAAGAAAGAGTAAGTGCTGTTCAGGTAATGGTCCTGCGGCAGCAGTACCAGGTTTTGCAAGAAGATAGTGTCTAGCTCTAAGATTAGAGCTTTTCACAAAAAGAAGTGGGGAATGAAGAGTGGAAAATTCCTAGTAGCCTGTTAAGATCATAAACACTTGAGTCATAGACACCTGGTCCTCAGGCCTCAGCCACTCCCGGAACATACCTTACCTTTCCTGGAACAATCATAATGTTCCAACGACCTCTGTGGAATGTCTCAACGCCCCAGAAGCATTGCCTAAGGTAGCACATGATCTAATTGTTGAAAAAATTTATGATTTCCCCTCCCTTCCCCTGGTTTGTGGTTTTTTTTCTTTAAAAGCTCTGTAAAACTTCAGGCCGGGGTCGAAACTCCTCTACTCCTGCTTGGAGCATGAGTCTCGACCCCAGCATGCTGGCCTGAGCTCTCGTCTTGTCTCGTTCTGTCTTGCTTCCAATAAAATTCCTCGTGCGATCACAAGATCCGGTCTCAGTGTCCTACTGGGTGTGCGACGGTCCCGAGACTTGAGTGAGGGTCTCCCTATGGGGGTCTTTCAGGTGGACTGCAGAAAATCAAATAACCCCATTAAAAAATGGTGCTCAGAGCTAAAAAAAGAATTCTCACCTGAGGAATACCGAATGACTGAGAAGCACCTGAAAAAATGTTCAGTATCCTTAATCATCAGGGAAATGCCAATGAAAACAACCCTGAGATTCCAATTCACACCAGTCAGAATGGCTAAGATAAAAAATTCAGGTAACCTCAGAAGCTGGTGAGGATGTGGAGAAAGAGGAACACTCCTCCATTTGTTGGTGGCATTGGAAGCTTGTACAACCACTCTGGAAATCAATCTGGAGGTTCCTCAGAAAATTGGACATAGTCTGGACATAGTATGGAGGATCCCGCAATACCTCTCCTGGGCATATATCCAGAAGATGTTCCAACTGTAAGAAGGACACATACTCTAGTATGTTCATAGCAGCCTTATTTATAATAGCCAGAAGCTGGAAAGAACCCAGATGTCCCTTAACAGAGTAATGGATACAGAAAATATGGTACATTTACACAATGGAGTACTACTCATCTATTAAAAAGAATGAATTTATGCAATTCCTAGGCAAATGGATGGACCTCGAGGGTATCATCCTCAGTAAGGTAACCCAATCACAAAAGAACACACATAATATGTACTCACTGATAAGTGGATATTAGCCCAGAAACTTAGAATACCCAAGATTCAATTTTCAAAACACATGAAACTCAAGAAGAAAGAAGATCAAAGTGTGGACACTTTGCCCCTTCTTAGAATTGGGAACAAAACACCCATGGAAGGAGTTACAAAGACAAAGTTTTGAGCTGAGATGAAAGGATGGACCATCTAGAGACTGCCATATCCAGTGATCCATCCCATAATCAGCCTCCAAACGCTGACACCATTGCATATGCCAGCAAGATTTTGTTGAAAGGACCCTGATATTGCTGTGTCTTGTGAGGCTGTGCAGGTGCCTCGCAAACACAGAAGTGGATGCTCAAAGTCAGCTATTGGTTGGAACATAGGGCCCCCAATGGAGGAGCTAGAGAAAGTACCCAAGGAACTAAAGAATTCTGCAACCCTTTAGGTGGAACAACAATATGAACTAACCAGTACCCCCTGGAGCTCATGTCTCTAGCTCCATATGTAGCAGAAGATGGCCTAGTCGGCCATCACTGGGAAGAGAGGCCACTGGTCTTGCAAACTTTATATGCCTCAGTACAGGGGAATGCCAGGGCCAAGAATTGGGAGTGGGTGGGTAGGGGAGTGTTGGGGGAGAGGGTATGTGGGACTTTTGGGACAGCATTTGAAAGGTAAATGAAGAAAATACCTAATTTAAAAAAACTGAAAATAAAGAAGGAAAACCGAAAAAAAAAAAAAAAAAGGATAGAAGGTGTTAATTTGGAAGAGATATAGAGATACGTTTGTTTTTTTGAGAGACTTCGAGAAGTGGATAAGATAAAGATGCATTGTATATATGCATGAAATCTTTGAAGAAAAACTTCAAAACTTAATAAACTTATATGTAGTTTCTAGTTAATTATAAGTACTAAATGATCAGTATCATGTTAGCTTTACCTTCACACAAAAGCTGTTATGAGAAATAGATGGATTATCTATAATACTCTTTTTAAAATCTTGGCAGCAAAACAGAACCGAATGTAAAATGAATATAATAGCTGATGATAATGACACTGAAGGATTCTGAAAATGCATGGTCATAGTAGTCATAAAGTCACTTCAGCTGTGGTTTCCTGAATAAAATCTGTATAGGATTGCACCCATTATTAATATTATACCAATAATACACAGGTACTTTTGGGGTCAGACCTTCCCCTGAAGACAAGCAGTTATTGTTCATTGGAGATGGTGTTTTGTTTATTCATGTGTGTTGTAGTCAGTCTTATTCACACTGACCAGTAATATTTATTCACCATTTGTGTTTACACAATCAACTATAACTAGATGCAGTACAACAGACACACAGAAAAATGATAAGAAATTAGAATAGGGACTTATTTCAAAGAAGTAGAGTTTCCCTAGAAAAAGAGACAAGACAGGAAAAATTATGGTTCAGAGCTGTGGCTGTGGGATGGCCCCTTCCCTCATTTGAGGTCCAGTCTTAGCTGGAGGTGGACTCTATAAGTTCCCTCTACTTACTGTCGGACATTTCATCTAAGGTCTCGCCTTCTGATTTCTGAGTCTTTCACTTCCCAGGTCTCTGGTGCCTTCTAGAGGTTCCCCCCAACCTCCTACCTCCTGAGGTTGCCTGTTTAATACTATTTGTTATACAAAAAAAGGCACCATACATGTTTAGGTATCATCCAAGGAAATCATAAATTTTGGAGACTTAATCATAAATTATCATACATAATTGTACTTATGTATCATAGTTGAGGGAAAGTCTGGTCAAGCACACTAGACCATCAAACCTACTCACAACATAGCTAATTTAATGTTTTCTCAAATTGTCATCTTTCTTTTTTTCAATGAGTATATGATGGTCTGAGTCATGGTTACTAAGAGAAATGCTTACCTTCTTGGAACATACAAATATGTTGCTTCAAACATGACATGACAGATATGATTAAAGACCCTATAATTGGTTCATTATTATGCAATACACAAAAATTTCTAAGAGTAACTTGGTAAGTTGAGAATACCAATAAATATTAGGTTCCAGTTGCAGCAGGTAAGAAAAGGAAATTAATAATAAAACAGTTGGTAAGCAAATGACAAAAGTAGGTGAAATCAGCTGATGTCATGCAAGTTAGACATGTCTTAGAAGCTCAAAAAAGTCACTCAGACAGATCTTGGAGATAATCATATAAACAGACTTGATGGCAAATTAACAAAGGTCCAGAGATTCCCAGTCTTCTGCCTTTAAAACTTGCCTGTCTTTGGGATGTGTTGTACTAGCTGGACTCACTGGGAAAGGAAGCTCCTAGCCTTACTGATTCTTAAAGTAAAAGTGTGGGGAGATAACCAGGGGAACTCTACACACTCAGAAAAAAAGGGGAGTGGGAGATAAGGAAAGGATTGTAAGAGGGGGTGACTGAGAGACAGGCAGTGAGCTGGATTTAAAGTGAATAAATAAAAACCAATATATTAAATTTAAAAATGAAGAATGTTTAGACCTGAGCTATAGCTCAGCAGTTAAGCACATCTGGTGATCTTCCAGAGGACTACAGTTCAGTTCTCAGTACTGTCTCTAAAAGTCCAACTCCACTTTAGAAGAATGGCTTCCTCTATCTTCAGGGGTCAAGTATACACATAAAAATTTAAAAATAAAAATAATTCTTTAAAAATAATTAAACTTCTCAAATATAATTTGTTTAGACACTAAATAGTTGAAAAAATAGAAATAAAAATAATTCAAAGGACCTAAAATAACATTCATGTTTTATATTAAATAAATAAATTTTAATTTATATTTATTTGAATTATAAACTGTAATGTCTCTTATAACTATGTTGTCAAATGCTAGTCCTCTAGTTTCTTACAAACACCCTAGTATCTTAGGCTCTTTTCTATTGCCTTGATGTTACACCACAACCACAGAAATTTATAGAAGAAAGCATTTAATTTGAGGTTCATTGTTCAAGACGATTAGAGTCTATGATGTTAGATAGGGAGCATAGCAGCCATCGGGAAATGGGTTATGCACAGACAGCTTGGTGTCCAGTCCAGTTGAGAGGTGGAACCCTGGTAGGTCCTGGTGGTGGTAATTTTCACCTACATGGGACAGAAGGCGTTCCCTCATGTCTCCTGGATCCCTGGATCCTGTCAAAGTTACCGCCCCCACAGTCCCCACAGGAGAGGCTTGTAGCTAACAGTCATGTAGACCATGTCCCAAGCTTTTGACCTTCAAGCTAGACGCCTCCCAGTTACCTAGCAACAGCAAGATAACAAGCCCACTATAAGAGCAGCTGCTTGGCTTAAGCTATTACTTTACTCTCGATCTCCTTCTCTCTCTCTCTCTTTCTCTCTCTCTCTCTCTCTCTCTCTCTCTCTCTCTCTCTCTCTCTCTCTCTCTCTCTCTCTCTCTCTCTCTCTCTCTCTCTGCTTTTACCTCTCTCTAAGCTTTCACCTTTTTTATTCTCTAGCTCTTTTCTCTCTTTCCCTCTCTTCATCTCTCCACATGGCCATGGCCAGTTTCTTTCTTTTTACCTTTTCTCTTTCCCCTGCGTTTCTACAATAAAGCTCTAAAACCATAGACTGTCTCTGTTCATCAAGGCCCACTGTGCTTGGACAATGGGGTAGGCTTTCTCCTAAAGAGCCGTGCCTAATCTACAGTCAGAAGGCCTTCCTACACTCCAGCCACCGACTGGACTAAGGACTCTTGACTGCGTGGGAACCACTCTCCCTCTGTCCTCTTCCCATATCCTCAGGACCAAGAAGAGAGTGTTGCCCTGGGTTCTCTGGTACAGGGGGTTGTTGGGGGGGGTGCCCCTTTTCCACTCCCTTCCAGCTGTGTGGGGTCAGTGGTTTCACACAGCCAGATGCCCACCCAGGGCCAAGTAGAAAGTGTCCGGGAGTCCTCTCTCGTCAACCTGCCCAGAGCACAGGAACTCTGGCCAGACATGGGCTCTCTCCCTGCACCACCCACCCTTCCCCTACACCCACAGCCCCACAATTAGCCAGAGCAGTAAAAGAGAACTTACACCTCATCTACAAGCACTTGGCAGGAAAAAAAGGGCTAGGTAGAAATGGCATAGAAACCATTTTGAAACCTAAAAGTTCACACCTCCTTCAGTCAGGCAATACCCCAATTCTTTCCAAGCAGTTCTGCCAACTATAGACCTAGCATTCAAATATTTGAGTGTATCAGAGGCTATTCTCACTCAAATATCACACTAAGAAATAATGTAGATCCAGCTCATTGATTTCTAGTGAGCGATTCTCATGTTTATTCCTTGTAGTCTCTTTGGAAGGTAGTTCAAGAAAAATTCCTTTTTGAGGATATTTTAAAGATACTAAGTCTCTTGCCCTTCAGACAGAACTATGGCATATTTTCAGTTTTCCAATTAATTTACTTCTGCCAAGTACCACAGTTCTCAAAATGTGTCTCAACTTTAGTTTTTCCAGATACTAGAAAATTAAAGCACGCATTGCTTTGGTAATTTACATTCCCACAAGCAATGCATCAGAATCCCCATTGTTCCAATGTTATGCATGACTAGATCCATATGTATTATGAATTAGGAGAAATTCATCAATGTCATATGGTAAGATGGATAATACATTTTGAAAAAAAAATATGTAAGACTGTGGCCACTGGGATAATAGAACAATTGAAGTTGCTTATTCTTTCCAAGGAGAAGTATGCCATAGCTAAATCGAGGCGGATTTGAGGGCCACCATGGTTATGTGCTACCAAACAATTCAAGGACCTTCTGTTTCTAGTCTAACCAATAGCCTGACTGTCTCAACAATTGTATTAATGATGACCACATAGATTTGGGGAGCAATGGAAAGTTTAGTTTTAGTAATGTGAGTAGACTAAGCAAAAACTAATGAGCAATGCCACTCAGTGGGTGGAAGGCAGTTAAAAAAGGGGTGGGGTGGGTAATGAGGCTGCCTGGGGCAGTAAAGCACAGTATCCAGCTGCAAAACTTTGTATGGTTGTATGACAAGTGAGGCAGGAACAACCAGGTGGTTACTATGGGGATGCTTTTAGAGGGGGCACTGATAGTTAAGGTCAGCAGCAGCAGCAGCCTTGATGTACTTCGGAGAGATGCCTTAGGTTTCTGTTTCCTAGCAAAACTCAGCTCAAGTGGGGCTAGAGTCATTGCCATCAGGACTGACACATTGGGAGCCCCTTTAGGATCTAACAGGTTAGAATTATCTGCCATCGCTGGATGGTCTGCAGTTCTCATTTCAGGTCTAAACACTCGCTGATCTGTGTCTGTGTGACTACAGAAAGACCCATTCATGAGATAGTGTCTAAGGAAGAACCTACACTAGCACAAGGAAGACCGAATTCTCAGGGAGGTGCTGAGGAAGGAGTCAAAGGGTAGGATAACGGTGCCCTGGAGACTGTTGACTAAAGATTAGCTTTCAGGACTATCTTTAGTAGCCAGCTAAAGACTGTAATCAGCTATTAAAAATAAAAATTGTTCATTCCTGAGGGGACTCCAGAGCCCGGTGGCTCTGACTGCCAAGACCCACATTTTCTGGTTCTCCTGTTGCCCCAGCTTTGCTAGTTACTGCAAAAGTCTTTATATGTTTTCTCTTGGTTCAGTTAATGCTCACTTTATCTTTTAATAATTTTAAACATTTAATTCAATGCTAGTGAAGTATGGTAAGCTACTGATATTTTTATGACTGAATATGATAGTGTAGTTAATAACTTTCTATGATAGGGTACAGAGTAAGAGTTCATTGAGCTAAAATGTTTGTGCAGCACAATGACTATCCAACAAAGTTATTAAAAATAGTAAATTGTGTCATACTCACATATAATTTGCAATAATGTTATATTAGATTGAAGATACTGATAATATAATTGTAACACTTTAAAAGTACAGTAATTGAAATTGAAATTGAAATTATGTATTGCTGTTTCTTAAATTACACATGAACAATAATTTTAATTACTTTTTAGTTATTTGTTAAACTTTGCCTTTAAAACTCTCAATTCTAAGAAAGATGAATTATAAAGAAATTAGCATTATTCTCCATGAAAAATGCAAATACTGAACAAAAATGTTGGTTTTCTTTAAAGTGTAGTAACAGTGCATCTTAATATGTTCTTTGAAAAAGATCATTCTGAATTAAATTCATATTACTCATGGAGAGTAGAAGTGAATCTTCAGAAAAGTAGGGACAAATCTAGGTTCAAGACTAGTTAACTGAAAATATCCAGTCTCTTAGAAGTTACTGCAAATAATGGAGAAAGCTTATTAAATAGAGCTTTCCAAAAGTATCAGGCATATTCTTAGGAAGCATCTTGGGATGGCGCTGGAGGACCCTGGCTTTCAGGTTCATCAGGGAGACCTGCCACAGCTTCAAATATTAACAGTATTAACATAACAATATGTATTTGTCAGATAAGAAATCTCACAAACATGTACAGGCATGATATTTCATCATTGGAGTCTACAAGAACACAACATTTCTAGGATAATTAAAGAAGTAAAATATATTTCAAGTATTTTGTCTTAGCTTATTAGAGGAATGTAGAGAATACATTTTGATGTTACAAAATAACAATAAATGACATGTTGAGTTAATATTTTGACTTTCAATTGGAGAAGATCATTAGCAACAGTATCAAAGTATCAAAAGACTGGTCTAGAGGGGAAAGGATCCTGGGATTATCTCAGGAATTTACTTAGCAATATGGATTCAACAAAATGTGAAAGAGAGTTCTCAGGTATGAACATAAAATCAGTAATGATGTGCTTAAGGAGTTTAAAATGACAATTTACCCCATACGCTCATATACTTGAATTTTTGGTATTTATTTGATGGAACTGTTTGGAAACCATTAGTAAATACAGCTATTTGGAGGCCATATATCAATGTGGTTGGGCTATAAACTTTCAAAAGCCCACATCCTTCCCATTTAGCTCCCTCTTTCTGTCTCCTGCTTGTAAATCCTTTTTTGAGCTGGTGGAGAGATTTTAATAATACACAGAGTACTAGGAACACATGTACATCCCATAGATTCTGAAGACATTTTTTTAAACTTCATTTTCTTTGCCTATTCTTTGTAAATTTCATACCTTGGGCATGAAATTATACTGAGATGACTGGTAAAATCTGGGATATATAATGATATGTGGAGTCTTTGTAAGGCTTTCAATGTGAGACAGAAATACATTGCTTGACAGCATTTGTATTAATTCCAAACTACAAAAGAGAGTATCATGTGCTTGATCATAAGCTACATTCTGTAAAGTTGTTTTTCATATTATGAATGACAGATTGCTTCAGCACTTATTATTTGTACCTTAGACATCATTTCTGTCTTTTCTCTTGTGTCTTTAAAATGTGTACATATTCAAGAATGACTGAAATGTTGTGGCTGATATAGTACAAGGTTTTACAATATTTTAAATTTCAAGAAGGGCCCTATCATTTTCTACAATACATTTAAAAGATCAGAACTCAGTTGCAAAAATAAATAAGTAAGTAAGTAAGTAAATAAATAAATAAATAAATACACTAAACTTCCGTCATGAGACACTGGGAATTCTGAATGTTAATGTAACAAGGCGTCTCTTTTAGAATTATATAAAAGGCACAGTGATAGAAGAGTTTTCAACACTATTCTTTGTTGTTGTTATGAATATCTGTCCCTGTTTATACTTGAACTTGTATTGGATCCTCTGTGTATAATCTCTAGTTGTGGGGTTCTAGAATTTGCCTCAGTTCTAAGCTTTCTCTGATTCACTAGCAATATTGCTTTACTCAAAAATGTTGATTTTTAGTCCTAGATATTTGTTTGCTTGCTTGCTTGCTTGCTTGCCTTTTATCTTATATTACTATAGTTTTAAACCATGGTCTGTATAGTCAAGTGCTTTACAGCTACATCAAGACCTCAGTTTAAATATGATTTTTTTAAAGAATTGTAATTTTATAGGTATAATTAACATGAGGCTGTGTGGACATAGTAAGTTTAGTATTCTAATTATAGGCTCTCTGAATTCCTTAAAACAGGGCCAGGTTTTTTATGAAAATAAAATTAAAAAATAAGTACCAACTACAATTCTGAAACAGCAAAAGGCCATAAAGTCCTAGAAGCCTGAACTGTACACCTTTTGTCAGCTTTATTTCTGAAGGAAGCAGTTTCTTCCGAAAGTGGTTGCTACCTAGTTGAGTGCACCACACTCCAGTAACAGGGAGATATTATCAGTTCAGCTCCTGTACCTCAAGAGTGGGAGGAAGCAGAGATTGCTACAAATACCTAAGCACATTCTCTAGGCTCTGAGAGCAGAGCTCACAATTTGACCTGCGTCTAGTGCTATACACATTTCAAATGTTATCCCCTTTCCCCTTTCCTAGTTCCTCTCTGAAAGTCCCCTATACCCTCACCCTGTCCTGCTCCCCAACCCACCCACTCCTGCTTCCTGGCCCTGGCATTCCCATGTACTAGGGCATATAATCTTTGCAAGACCAAGGGCCTCTCCTCTCATTGAAGGCTGACTAGGCCATCCTCTGCTACATATATAACTAGAGACACAAGCTCAGGGGAGGGGGGGGGTACTGGTTAGTCATATTGTTGTTCCTCTTATTGGGTTGCAGACCCCTTTACCTCCTTGGTACTTTCACTAGCTCCTTCATTGGGGTTCTGTGTTCCATCCAATAGATGACTGTGAACATCCACTTCTGTATTTGCCAGGCACTGTCATAGCCTCACAATAGAGAAAATGTGGTACATTTACAAAATGAAGTACTACTCAGCTATTAAAAACAATGAATTTATGAAATTCTAAGGCAAATGGATGGATCTGGAGGTTATCATCCTGAGTGTGTTAACACAATCACAAAAGAACACACATGATATGCACTCACTGATAAGCAGATATTAGCCCAGAAACTTAGAATACCCAAGATACAATTTGCAAAACACATGAAACTCAACAAGTGTTTTAGTTAGGATTTTACTGCTATGAACAGACACTATGACCAAGGCAAGTCTTATAAAAAACAACATTTACTTGGGGCTGGCTTACAGGTTCAGAAGTTCAGTCCTTTATCATCAAGGTGAGAGCATGGCAGCATCCAGGCAGGCATGGCTCAGGCAGAGCTGAGAGTTCTACATCTTCATCCAAAGGCTATTACTGGAAGACTGACTTCCAGGCAACTGGGTGAGAGTCTTAAGCCCACACCCACAGTTACACATCTACTCCAACCAGGTCACACCTATTCCAACAAGGCCACACCTCCAAATGGTGCCACTCCCTGGTCCAAGAATATACAAACCATCACAAGAAGGAAGATCAAAGTGTGGATACTTCATTCCTTCTTAAAATGGGGAAGAAAATTCCCATGGAAGGAGTTACAGAGATAAAGTTCGAAGCTGAGACTGAAGGCATGACCATCCAGAGACTGCCCCATCTGGGGATCTGTCCCATAAACAACCACCAAACCCAGACATTATTGCATATGCCAGTAAGATTTTGCTGACAGGACCCTGATATAGCTTTCTTCTTTTAGTATGTTTATGTGTTTAGAGAGAATTTTTCTTCTTCCTAAATTTACTTAATGAGGATTTGGAACTTTTCATAGAATCTGCTAATCTTTTTTTTTTTAAAATTACTAAAACCCTTGAATCATTTGCTTGCATTAGATGTTAATGACATACGGTTTTTCAAAATATTCATTTTAAAAATCCTAGTAAAAGATACTGGAGGGATAGCTGAATGATTAGCAATGTTTACTATTCATGGAGAAGACCCAGGTTCCCTTCCCAAGCCTCAATGGCCCCAGTTCGAGGGTACCTGATGACTTTGACCTCACATGGCACCTGCGTGTATCCAATGCCCATAAGCTCATAAGTAAATAAACATGTACATATTCATGTATATATACATAAATAAATTTAAATGAAACATTTTAAAGTTTTATTCATTATGATGCACATTCTTCCTTAAACTAAAACTAACAACTAGAAAATGATTTAGATTTTCAGTCTGGCACATTCAATTTTCCTTAAAAAAATTGAAAACTTAAAACATGAACTGTTTTTGTAGAAACATAATATTTTAAAGTCAAATATGCATAGGTTTTTAACCTTTGTATTCTTTTTTCAGTTGAAGCTTTTTTGCTTATTAAGAACAGATTAATTTTCAGGCAGTATATTCTGATCATAGTTTGCCTTCCCCAAACTCCTCCTGAATCCTCATTCCTTACCCATCCAAACCTTCACCTTTTCCTTTTCTCTCTCATTATGATAAAAAAGGCCATCTAAATAAAATACAATGAAAATAAAATAGAATAAGATAAAGTGAAATCAAAGAAATCATAATAGGACCAAACAAACCAACAAGCAGAAGAAAAAGTTTAAGATACAAAGAAAACACACAAGAAACACATACAGACACTGAGACACATACACACCCCCCACACCACTAAAACCCTTCAAAACAAAATCAGAAACCATAATATATACTTTTTAATAGCCCAGGATAAACACCTTGAGACAAAAAAATGGAACATAATGAAGCAAAAAATCAAAAAATCCCTGCTAAATATCTACTGAAATCCAGCATCACTTAGTATTTTTCCTTGCTCCTGTGTTACAAAAAAGATATTGAAGTTTTGATCACCATTAAAAGTAACATAAAGACACTAGTCATGGTCATATGCTTGGGAGGAAAAACACAGTATTATAAAGAGTTCAAAAGCCAAACTCAGCCTTTTAAAAAGATAATGGTGGAATTGGTTTAAGACAACCAGTGAGTGAGGTTGAAGGTCCAAGAGGTCAAAGGAGCTTAGCCATTTAATGAGTTGATGACTAGCCAGGGGCAAGTGATAACTTGTCTCAAGAAAACAATAAGTAAATAAGTAAAAAAAAAAAAAAATGCAAGCAACCCCTCCCCCAAAATAAAAGCATAGTCCCTTAATTAATACTATACATATGAGTTCACACATCTATGTACTTGTACATGTACATATCACAAAAAATTGAATGGTTGTAAGCCCCATAAAGTTATGTGAATCTTGTTTATAAGCAAAATGTATGGGTGTATATCTTACCTCAAACAATAATCAATAGATGATATATATTGTAACTTTAAAAATAATTTCTCTCATCTTAATGGGAATCTGTGGAGATATATAATAATGTACAAACTGTTATAGTATTCTCATTATAATTAAATGATGATATTAGTTTTTTATGGAATGTCCATATTGTAAGATTAAAATGAAAATCCATAATTAATGGCACAGTTTTGAAAGCAGCTTATAGTAATAGATGATGGATTATACATTTCATAAAATATAGATGATTTATTCACTGATTATTTCTTAGGTTTCTTTGTGGGAGTTTAATTTATATATTAAAACATTCAACTTTCAATTGCAACAACAAAGGAAAAAATAGACAATCGATAATGAACTAAGTTTAGTTCTTCATATAGGAAAGAATGGAAAAAGGATGACCCCTTTCAAATTAGGAGGATGACATTAATGGCTGCCTCTAATCACAAGAAAGGGAAAGCTATTGCAAGAATATGGTATGAATGAGTTTTTTTTTTTAAATAAGTTAGCTATTAGAACCCCAGGGCCAAAAAGGGGGAGTGGGTGGGTAGGGGATTGGGGGGTGGCTATGGGAGACTTTTGGGATAGCATTGAAAATGTAAATGAGGAAAATACCTAATAAATAAATAAATAAATAATAAAAAAAAGAAAGCAATTTTCAGTATACTCAAGTCTTATGCAGCTTAGATCATAGTAAGTCCTCAGGTCTAACAAGAAAAATAAATCTAAGCCATTTTTTGGTATCTGTGAGAGGGAAATTTTGAGACCCAAAGACCAGAATGAAAATGGCTGGTGCATTGTGCATGTCATTGGCAAATCTAACTCCATGTTGATGCCTCTGAATTGCCTACTTTGTTATGTTGTAGTGATAGACAAGATATATGTGGTTGGTTCATAAACCTGAGAGATCTTCAAGCTTGAAGAGATATAGATTTCATATTCTGTAATCCAATACAAAGGTCTAATTGAATTTCCAACATTCACTGGGTGCTTACATTAAATTCAACATGGCAGCAATCAAAGTTTCCGTCCATGACTGGTTCCTCAGGAATCAGGAGGATGTACAAAATATACCTGACCATGATGGGAATCCGGGAAGCTTAATTTGATTATGCCTTTAAGAGAAAGTTAAAACGATGATCATCAAATTAGGTTTGTTGTCTTATACCTCAGAGGATTTAAAGTAAAATGCAAGTAACATTAAAGGATAGCATAAGTGGATTTAGTCATTATCTTTTGAGAATATACTGCAACTGCTCATTTTCAGCCAGTATAACAGGAAGGAACTACACGTTAAAATATTAAGCATGCCCAAGGTTTATTTTCTGATTTTTCTTTTTGTTGTTTTGTTTTAGTTATCCTTATGCTCTTTGTGTTGGGGCTGAAGGCCTTGTTTTTACTTTTTCTTTTTCTTTTTTTTTTATGTTTGTTAAAACACATTATCAATCACAAAGGAGCTGAAAGTTATCATTAATTCTCATGTGTTTCCTAGGAGAGGAACCACTGAACTTTAGATAACAAGAAAGTCCTAAGAATGCAGGATGAAAGAAAGGTTTAGATCCCCTCTCAGTGGGCTTAGATTATCTAAGAAGTTATGTGATGGAGGCTGTTTCTTGTTCGTAGATTACCCTGAGAATAGCAAAGCAGTAGTCCATATTAATGTAATTAAAGCACACATTAGACTTCTAGTTTTAAAATGAAGGCAGGGCCTTGAATAAAATAATACTGCTTCAAGATAAGAGAATTAATTTTCTTAGTACTTGGTCAAGTATGTTAAAATCTTATTAAATTTTTATTTACTAACATCCCCTCCCCCATTTTTATTAGGTCTAGGCATGAACTTGGCCATCAGGTCAGGCATTCAGCTAAGATGAACAAAATACTGCCATCTGCTCTGCCCCTGACTGATATGAGAACACCTACATCACCACGGAATTTCTGTGTCCATTGATGGGGGAGGGGATCTTATTAAATAAAAGATGATGAGATTTTGTCTTTTAGTTTGAGGCACAAATGTTGCAAAGACAAAGGGTGGATATGAGGGGACAGGGAGAAGGGTGGGAGTGGTGTGCATGATGGAAAACTCACAAGGAATCAATACAAAGATTATTATTATTAATTATTATTCTTTAAGTTTTGTTTTGTTTTGTTTTTACAGTCCAGTTGTTATCCCCTTCCTGGTCCACCTTCTGACTGTTCCTCATCCAATACCTCCTCCACCATTTCCAAGAGGATGTCCCCACCAACCCCAAACCCCATCCCACAAAACCTCCCCCTTAACTGGAGCCTCAAGTCTCTCAAGGGTTAGATGCATCTTCTTGAGAGGCCCAACATGCAGCTGAAAGAGTCAGATGTAGATATTTGCACCCAACCAATGGACAGGAGCTGCTGATGCCTGTGGTTGTATTAGGAAAAAGCTAGAAGAAGCTGAGGAGGAGGGCTATCCCATAGGAAGACCAGCAGTCTCAATTAACGTGGTCCCATGAGTTCTCTCAGACACTGAACCACCAAACAGGGAACATGCACCAGCTGATTTGAGGCCCCCGACACATAGACAATACTAAGTTTAAAACAAAGATTTTTAAGAAACATACAGTTAATTGCATATGGGCACAGTTTTTGCTTGATAAGCATGTATCTTTATGAATAGATTTGAAGTGTTGATTTATGTAATCAGTTTAATTTGTTTCATGAAGTCTGTTAAATATTTTATCTTACTCAAAATATAAAAAAAACATTTGGGCAACTCAGGTTGTGACATAAATTAAAAAATAACACTTTTGGTTTTTATTTATTTTATTTATTCACTTTGTATCCCTTTTCAAGCCCCCTCCCTTCTCTTCTCCCAGTGCCACCTTCATATACCCCTCCCCGAATAATCCACCCTTTCTTTCACCACAAAGAAGAGAAAGGCACCTGTGTGCACAAACTCACCCTGGCAATTCAAGTGGCAGCAGGACTAAGCACATCCTCTTCCACTGACAGACAGAGCAGTTCAGCTACAGGAAAAGGATCCAATGAAAGAACCAGAGACAGGGACAGCCTCCTCTCCAATTTTATGGGGCACACATGAAAACCAAGCTGCACATCTGCTACAAATATGTATAGGGCCTAGGTCCAGACAATACATGCTCTTTAGTTGGTGGTTCAGTCTCTGGGATCCCCATGGGCCAAATTTATTTACTCTCTGTAGGTCTTCCTGTGGTGTCCTTGACCTCTCTGGCTCCCCAACTCTTTATCAGGATTTCCTGAACTCTGCCTATTTTAGGCTGTGGATTGCTGCATCTGTTTCCATCAGCTGCTGAATGAAGCCTCTTATGAAGACTGTTTTGCTAGGCTCATGTTTACAAACATATCAGAGTATCATTAATAGTGTCAGGGGTTGTTTCTCTCCCATGGGATGGGTCTCAAGTTGGGCCTGTCATTGGACATATTATAGGGAGAACTGTGAGTTGAAGGTTTTATGGGTTGATGTCCTCTTCCTTTCTGCTGGATGCCCCGCCTGGCCACATCAGTCTCTATGTCCCCAACAGCTAGGGATGTCCACTAGGGTCTGCCCCATAGACTCCCAGGAGCCTCTGTCTGGGGTATATGGCTTCTCCCAGAAATACAAAAGTCCCACTAATTTCCCCTCTTTCTCCCATCCCTCTTTGTTTCTTAAAAATATGTTTCAGAACCACCTAGCACACTAGAAACTTTCTATGAGGAATAAAAAAAATTGCTTCCAACTGCTCAGATAACTTATTTCCCAAGAGGGATATATGTAGGACAGTTAAACATTGAAGTCAGCAATGAGACACGAGTCATTAAAATTCCATGTGCAAATAAAAATGGCCTGTGAGCATAACAATTTGTTTCATATTTAATTTGCATTTACACTCCAGAGACATGTTAAAACACAATTTGAAATTCTCAGTTGTCTTATTCTAAATGTCCACTGTTCAATTTTGAACTCAAATGACTTATCCTAGATGGTAATCGTAACATGTTAGGCAGGCATATGGCTGGAAAATGACTATTTATATATCTTTAAAGAGATGGACAACTTGGTTTCTAATTTCATTATTATCCCCTTTGGATTTATGATTGCCCATATGGTTTGAAAAAACTTTTTTATTTAATTTTATTTGTAATTCATTTTTTACACTCCATATTCTATTCCCTGCCTCTCCCCTCCCACCCTCCAACTGTTTCACATTCCACAACTCTTCCCCACCACACCATGTCTCCAAATGGATGCCCCTACCCTCCACCACATCTAACTTCTAAACTCTCTGGGGCCTCCAGTCTCTTGAGGGTTAGGTGTATCATCTCTGAATGAAGATAGAACTGGAATTTATCCACTGTATGTTCGTTGGGGGCCTCATATCAGCTGGTGTATACTGTTTGTTTGTTGGTCCAGGGTTTGAAAGATCTCGGAGGTCCAGATTAATTAAGACTGCTGGTTCTCCTACAGGATCGCTCTTCTCCTCAGCTTCTTTCAGCCTTCCCTAATTTACAACAGGGCTCAGCTGTTTCTGTTCATTGGTTGGGTGCAAGTATCTGCATCTGACTCTTTCAGCTGCTTGTTGCATCTTTCAGAGGGCAGTCATGCTAGGTCCTTTTTTTGTGAGTGCTCAGTAATCGTGTCAGACCTTGGGACCTCCCCTTGAGCTGGATCCCACTTTGGGCCTGTCACTGAACCTTCTTTTCCACAGGCTCCTCTCCATTTCCATCCCTGTAATTCTTTCAGACAGAAACAATTATGGGTCAGAGATGTGACTGTGAGATGACAACCCCATCCCTCACTTGATGTCCTGTCTTGCTCTATAAGGAAAAAGTTTTAAAATATTCTTTTTGTTTGACTGCTGTTTAATGGCATTATAATTGTAGTCCCTTTCTTGTGAGTCACACATTTTATAGAAAAATTTAAGACATAAAAATTAATTTGTAGAGTAGCTCACTAATTTGACACAGTGCTTTCCTAGTAGGGAGGGAATGCTAAGTTTGATCCTTAGCACAATATACAGAAATTATGGTGCATCAGTACTTATAAGGTAGAGGCAGGTGGCTATGAAATTCAAGATTTTTCTGTATTACGGGGCTATATATCAACCTGGTGAGGATAAAAACTTATACTACTACAGAATAAAATTTAAAATAATAACACTTGATGTTAATATTTGTTTAATGTTCTAAAACAATTTTCTTCAAAATAATTATTCTTTGAAGAATAAAAAAACATCGTGAAGTATTTAAAATAAATATGAGAACATATGAGGGGAAACTTAACTGAAGTCAGAATAATAGTTAAGACTGGTGTCACAAAGAAATGGATACAGAAAATGTGCTACATTTACAAAATGGAGTACTACAAAACTATTAAAAACAATGAATTTATGAAATTCTTAGGCAAATGGATAGATCTGGAGGATATCATCCCAAGTGAGGTAACCCATTGACAAAAGAACACACATGGTATGCACTCACTGATAAGTGGAAATTAACCCAGAAGCTCAGAATACCCAAGATACAATTCACAAAACACATGAAACTCAAGAAGAAGGAAAACAAAAGTGAATTATTTCGATCCTTCTTAGAAGGGAGTACAAAATACCTATGGAAGGAGATACAGAGACAAAGTGTGGAGCAGATACTGAAGGAATGACCATCCAGAGACTGCCCTACTTGGAGACCCATCCCATATACAACCCCCAAACCCACACACTATTGTGGATGCCAACAAGAACTTGCTGACAGTAGCCTGATATAGCTGTCTCCTGAGAGGCTCTGCCAGTGCCTGACAAATACAGAAGTGGATGATCATAACCATCTATTGGATGGAGCACAGGGTCCCCAATCAAGGAGCTAAAGAAAGAATCCAATGAGCTGAAGGAGTTTGCAGTCCCATAGGAGGAACAACAATATGAACTAACCAGTACCCCCAGAGCTCCCTGGAACTAAACAGACAACCAAAGAAAACACATTGTGGGACTTATGTCTCTAGCTGCATATGTAGCAGAGGATGGCCTAGTCGGTTATCAATGGGAGGAGAGGCCCTTGGTCCTGTGAAGGTTCTATAACCCAATATAGGGGAGTGCCAAGGTTCAGAAGCTGAAGTGGGTGGGTTGGTGGGCAGTGGTAGGGGGAAAGAGATGTGGGAGTTTCAGAGAGGGAACAGGGAAAGGAAATAGCATTTAGAGTGTAAATGAAGAAAATATCTAATTTAAAAAAAAGAAACATAAAAATAAAGGACTGGTGTGAGTCCTGGGTTTCAGAACACTGTCAGAACTATCTTGTCCCCTTGTTTACTTTGCATTGATCTCTCAGTAACTCAGTCATTTCATTGATATTCTACTTCTTGACACTAGCTACATTACAAAAGTTAAACGATGATAGAAGTTTTACATACTCAGAATATAAATACCGTTATGATTTGAATGTTTAAAATGATAGAATAAATTAATAGTTTTTTCTCTTGCATAAAAGGAAAACAGCTTTTAGCACATTTAAGTTAAATATAAATTAGAAGCATAAATAAGTAGATAAAGCAAAGAAGATTGTATGTATATTTAAAATGAGAGGTTGCAGCTTCATTTAATGTCACACAGTGTTTCTCACTGAAAGTGAAGATAACCAGTAGTAGCCTGCCCACCAGCTCTTTTTAATGAGAGAGCAGATCACACTAACAAGTTTCTTGTACTTCAAGCATGTGACTTATCAATGCAAGTACTGTCATTGTCTTATTATGTATGAAGATTACTCATGTTTACATAAATACATATGCATTGATATGTGTGCCTCTATTCCTTACAGAGGGAATGTTGATATCTCTTATGTATCATGTTTGCCAACACAAAGTATCAGTTTGATGATACAAAGTAATAGCTTCATTTTGAGTGTCCTTCTGAGTTCATCATCCTGAATTTTTACTATTCAGCATAATACATATTACTTCACTCATCATTCACCTCACAACTACTGACTTTCAGATCCTGATTTAGATGTTTGCAAAGCCTTAGTGATGTAAGGCTTTGCAAACATCTAATATATACTGGTAAATGAAAATATAAAATAAACAAAATTGCATGTGCACACTTCATGAACTGAATTTGTGTTATGTATATATATTTTTAACATTTTGATGGAGACTCTGAATATATTCTTAAATCATTTCGCCTTTATCTTTGAACTGGTGGAAAATCTGTAAAGGCTCATTCTCTTAACATTTTCTTCCTTATAGATTCTGACAGATTTAGGTGATGGAGAACTTTTGCAGAAATTAACACAGTTTTGAACAATGTGTATTTTTATTGTCCCAGATCTCTACCCCCATTTTTAGACCTACACTAACTGTGTTCCTTAGTGACTTGCCACAATTTCTATCAAGATAATATTTTATACATGAGTTTTCCTATTTCTGTACCTTCCTTTTTCTATTTTGGACTTGTCTCCAAATAGAAACAAAGTTTTTATGTTATCCTTTGTAGCTAAGATTAATTTCAAATAAGCTTGTAATATATACTTTATTTTACATTACATGGATTATAATATATGACTATTATGCATTCATCTACTTATTTTTTGAAATAGTGTCATAGACATAGCCAGTGTCATAGACACATCCAGAAACAATTAACACAGACCTGGGTATCATATAATAGAAACCCATGAAAATGTTATAAAAATAATGATGTTAGTTTATTTCAGCCAATCTGGAGAAATAAAGACATTCATAGTTCTGATACATGAGGTTGAGTTAGACATACAAGTTGTGTGTATATAAATATTTTTATGACTATGGTCCTTCAAAAATTAAGACGAGGTGTATATTATGTGACAGTATACAGCTAAAGATTTATAACTTTGGTAGCAACACTCTTGACTTCCTGAGAATTGCCACTTGATTAACCTCTATGTGTGAGTCACAGATATTGTTCTCACTTTTATTGAATGTTGATTTCCTATGAATTTATCAAATAACAAAAGTGAGAAAAAATGATGTTACCCAGCTTCAATAAATTAATGTGGGAAGTACTGATACAGGAGTAATATTTTACTCATTTACTCATTGCAGCCATAGAAAGCAAAAATCCATTGCCACACTTATTGTTTTTGAAATAAATATTCAGAAAGAAACCACATAATTTTCTATGTTAAGAATGTACGCCAACAGAAGAGTTGCTCACTAATAATTAATCCACTACTCTTTATAATTTCTTACATTATATACATAAAATAAAGCTTTGAAGATGTATCTCTCTCTTCTCTCTCTCTCTCTCTCTCTCTCTCTGGGTGGGCAAGTGGGTGGGTGTGGTGTATGACTAAATTTCTTCTAGAAATACCATATTTTATTGCTTTGTAAGTGTTCTTCACTCTCAAAATTCATATCACAAAGTTTGTTTTTATAATTTGCAATGAAGTAGTAAATCATATAACTGAAAACTTTAGATTTACATGTAAGTATATATATATACTTTATTCTAAAGTAATGCTTAGGTGTAGTTGGCATAAGCAGAAGTTTGAAAATTCTTATGTAATGCTTCATTAGAAAAAAAATATGCTTCTACATATGTAACAGTTGTGCAGCTGTGTCCTTTCATGAGACTCCGAAAGTAGGAGCAGAGTGCAGAGGCCATCTCTGACTACATTGCCTGCCTTTGGATCCCTTTCCCCTAACTGGACTGCCTAGTCTGGCCTCAGTACAAGATGTGATTAGTCTTACTGCAACTTGATATGGCAAGGCTGGCTTATCTCCATAGGAGGCCTCCTTTTTCTGAGGAGAGTGGAGGAGAGCAAGATGGGGGCTGGGGTGGGGGAGGAAGAACAGGAAGGCCTGGGAAGAGAGGAGGGAGGAGAAGCTGCCATCCAGATGTTAAATAAATACATAATTTAATTAATTTTCAAAAAAAGAAAATGTGCTTCGATAGATCTGGGAAAGTGCATTTTTTACTATTTCCTAGTGAAAGAGTTAACAAACACAAGTAAACGAGAGGAAATTATACTCTTAGCAAGTGTGCGCAATATAATTCTACATTGAAGCAGTAATGTATTTCATTTTGTGTTGTGTGTGTATATGTGTGTGTGTGATTTTTGTTTTATTTTAGTATATTTATCTTACTGAATTTATTAATTTTTGTTTGTTTTTTGTTTGTTTGTTTGTTTGTTTGTTTGTTTTGTTTTGTTTTTCGAGACAGGGTTTCTCTGTATAGCCCTTGCTGTCCTGGAACTCACTTTGTAAACCAGGCTGGACTCGAACTCAGAAATCCGCCTGCCTCTGCCTCCTGAGTGCTGAAATTAAAGGCGTGTGCCACCACGCCTGGCTAAATTTTTGTATTATTGTGAGGAAGAAAGATAGGAAACACAGAGAATATAAATATGAAGTTTTTTGAGTAGAAAGGTGGAAAAAAAATCTTGGAAAACTTGGGGAATAGGAAATATGATCGCATTATATTGAATGTATAGTCTTTCAAATTGCCTGTATTGTTTTAGATTAAACAGATATCTGCAAAATTGATATGTCAATAGATAGATTGAATAGTTTGAAACATATTTTATTTTAATAGATAAAAGTGAAGAAGGACACACTGGTTATATTTGTGAGAGACAGTGTGTTCTTGTTCAGATTTTTAATTTAAAATAACTAGAACTATAAATTATTTAAACGTTATTTTGTTTTCTGTATATATAGACATTAGTGGATTTTATACAACATTTTAATTGTTGTATAAACATTTAACAATATCACTAAATAATATATTTTTATGTTAACTACATACTGATGACTCTACTGTGGGGTTATAGAAGGTGCTAAAAACAAACAAACGTTATCTATTGTTTATTTTAGTCCCCCAAAAACTGTATACTCAATTTGTAGTAGGTATTCTAACAAAGCCTTAGTATTGTGCTTTGTGGTTATATAATTATGTATTTGGTTAAAAATATACATTAAAACATATGCTAATCATTTCCAAGAGGGAAAAAAAAAGACCAAAGGTAATATTTGCTTGGAAGGATAAAGTATTCACATGAAAACCTGGCTGCATATGACAGCTTAGGTTATCATGCTGACAGGACCTACAGCATGTCTGTGAGAAAGATTCTGCATCAGTTGACTGAGGTGGGTAGATTTACTCTTAGAGAATTATTCTATGGGCTTCACTCTTGCTGGATCAGGGCTTAGTGAGCAGAAGACCAGTATTACTTAATCTGTACATATAATTTTAGATAATAACATGAATTGATCTCCCATATCTAAGTCCCTCAAACTATGAAACCCAATAAAATCTTCCATGACTTTGTTGTCACAGCAATGAGAAAAACCCTGTCAATGAAGGGCTGAGATCATATACCCAGGCATATGCTTTTGTCCTTGACAACTGGATTTCAGGAGGAAGAGTTTAGAGTTTCAGGATAGGTAAACCTGGAATATTCTATGTAGAATGTAATAGAAGTCCTTATGGTGGTAATCTTGAAGACGTAAATACCATGAGTTGGTCAGACAGTGGAAACTGAACCTGTGAGAGAGGAAAGTGTAAGTTGATCAGTTTTGATCACCTTTTTATTGTTAATATTTTAAATTATTTTTCCAATTACTTCTAAAGTGTTTCTTCTATGTAAATTTATTTATGCTGAAAAATAGTCAGGTTTTAAATGTCCAAAATATTGAAACAAATGCAATACTCAGCAGTTACAGAAATAATTACATAACAGTTATCATTTGTAGTAGCCTGAATTTCTTACAGCAATGACATTTTAAAAATAATATTCATGTATTATTTAACTAGTATTTCCTTCTGAATATTTCCTTCATCACAACATCTAGTATTATGAAAATAAATCAAGCTTAAAATCATGTCAGTTGGAGGCATCATGGCTATATTTTCATATACTTTATAGCTCAGAGTGAAGATAAATTATACTACTGTTATAAATAATGTAGTATCATGGATTTTCTTGAAAGAAAATTACAGAATTTTGTTTTCTAAAATCAAGAAAGAAATATAACAAAGCAAATAAAGCACAATGTGAATAGAATAATAACATCAAGATTATGGCTGTTTGAATTTTCTTTTTCTTTTTAATCCTTCCGTTTAGGTCTGATGAAAACTTACATCCTTTCTGAATCATTATGGAGAAAGCAAACAAGATATCTTGCGCACAGGTAAGACAAAACCTACATTACTCCTTAATAAGCAAAAGTATGAAATTCTCACGTATTCTTAGCTAGAACTACTAATCGTCTTTATTTTGGTTAGGGTTGTTTACAATCTGATGTTAGAAATAGTTTGCATTTACAAAGTTGTTTGCAATTTTTAACAATAATAAAAAGTTACTTATAAGTAATTATTGCCAAAATATACTTCAGATGTATATTCATCTCATCTCTTTTGGGTAGTATTTCTTTTAGTTTTCTAAGAAAATGACATTTCTCGTTGCAGCACAATCAGATCAGCAGTTATAGCTATCTGAGAAATAACCATTAATTACCTGAATTAAACAAGGAGCAAAGTAGAGTAACAAATAATTTTACAAAGAAAAATTAGTTCACAGTTAAGAAATTATTATGAAAAAAGTGAATATTAAATACATACTTTGGAACTAATAAAAGTTCATTTTATTCCCAATATCTTTCAGTTTAGATGATAAAACCTCTGGATAGTATGATCAACATTACATCATAAGTTCTTGTGGGTGTCTGATTTTTGAATTGTGCATGATTTTTAAATCTATCAATGAGGATTTTTTAAAAACCCATACTGACAACAACCATTTTATAAACACACACACTAGTATTGATATAGAAGAGCTTAAGTGTTTCAGTCAGCTACTTGGTGAAGCCTCTCAGAGGACAGTTATGCTAGGCTTGTGTCTGCAAGCATTAATAGTATCAGGAATTGGTGCTTGCCATTGAGTTGTTTATTAGCTAGTTCTTTTCTCACTCTCTTCTCCATCTTTTCCTTCCATTTCTTGTAGACAAGACAAATTTGGGATCATAAGTTTTGTGTGTATGGTGGTGTCTGTGCAACTCCACTGGGGCTTCGGATTGTCTAGAAGAGGTAACTCTTCAGGTTCCATATGCCCACTGCTATGAATCCCAGCTAGAGTCATAAGCTCTCTGGTATGTCCTAGAGATTCTCAATACCACCACCACCAGATGCAGATTTACATTCATTTTCCTAGTCCTATGGATCTCTCTCCTATCTCTCCCCACACCTGATTCTGACCTCCTCCATTCCCTTCATGTGCACCCACATACATAAACATACACATACCCAACTCATAAAATGAAAATTAATCCAGTGATAAATGTAGCCAAGTGGACATTTAGAATAACAGGAACTAGCACGACTTTCCTTTCTTCAGTTCGTTCCTTCTAGAATGTGAGTAAATATAGAAATAAATTCATTTATAATTTTGAGTAGCTTTTCAAGGATCCATTATTTATAAAGATAGCAAAAGCTAGGTGATTCATTTTCCTTTCAAAATAATGAAGCATAATACAAAGGTCAATTAATATTGTGAATTTGCTGTTACTAATTGGAATAATTGATGCTATTAAAAAATGTGTAGATAAACTGAACCATGAGAAAAGATAGAACTCTAGGATGCAGCAGTTACACGTTTGCCTTCATTTTTCTTCATTTATGGGTTTAACTGAAGACAAAAGAACTGAATGGACCTATAAAATAAAATGAATGGTTTTGTTTAAATAACATTTTTTTCATTAATATTCTGATTATTTTATAGCAATATGTTGTTATCTATTTTCATTTCCCTCTGTTTTCCTTTTTTTTATTATATTTTTTCATATGCTATATTCGGATGACAGTTTCCCTTCCATGATCATCTATGACATTCTCCTCATTTCCATTCCCATTTTAATCCCCTTAACACTGCTAATGATCTGGAATTACATGTTAGCAGCAAAGTGAGACATCACATACCCAATGGAATGAGAACTATTAAAGAGAAAAATGAAGACTACTACTGGGACATGTGAAGAACTTGCAAGCACTGTAGCTTGGTTCATAGAAATGTAAGGAAATGACAAGCTAGGGACCAGGTGATTACAGTATATGTAAGACTCGGGCAGAGAGAAGGGCTTCCAGTTTAAGCAAGGGTACATAGTGATCTTACAATGTTATACTCTGTATCTAAACTTCCAAATTAAAAATAATATAGTGAAATAATGATTAAAATGCTATACTCTTTGATTTAAAGGGAGAGAAATAATCTATTAGTATTTCAGTAAGCTAGAATGAATGCTTTTTTCTAATTAGATATTTTCTTCATTTATATTTCACATGCTATCCTGAAAGCCCACTGTACCTTTCCCCTGCCCTGCTCCCCAACCCACACACTCCTGCTCCCTGGCCCTGGCATTCCCCTGTACTGGGGCATATAATCTTCACAAGACAAAGGGCCTCTAATCCCATTGATGGCCAACTAGGCCATCCTATACTACATATGCACTAGAGACACAAGCTCTGGATGGGTACTGGTAAGTTCACATTGTTGTTCCTTCTATAGGGTTTCTGTCCCCTTCAGCTCATTATGAGGCACTGGCATAGCCTCACAAGAGCTAGCTATGTCCGGGTCCTGTCAGCAAAATCTTGCTGGCATATGCAATAGTGTCTGGGTTTGGTGGTTGTTTTGGGGATGGATCCCTGCTTGGGGCAGTCTCTGGATGGTGCTTCCTTCCAACTCTGCTCTGAACTTTGTCTCTGTAACTCATTCTATGGGTATTTTGTTCCCCATTCTAAGAAGGAACAAAGTATCCACACTTTGGTCTTCATTCTTCTTGAGTTTCATGAGTTTTGCAAATTGTATCAGTTAAATCCATTTGTTTCATAACTTCTGTTAGTTTCAATGTGTCTCTGTTTAGTTTCTGTTTCCAGGATCTGTCCACTGATTACAGTGGGGTGTCTACATCTCCCACTGTTATTGTGTGTAGTGAAACGTGTGCTTTGAGCTTTACTATAGTTTCTTTAATGAATGTGGATGCCCTTGCATTTGGAGCATAGATATTCAGAATTGAGAGTTCATCTTGGAAGACTTTACCTTTGATGAGTATGAAGAGCCCCTCTTTGTCTTTTTTGATAACTTTGGGTTGGAAATGGAGTTTTTTCGATATTTGAATGACTACTCCAGCATGTTTCTTTGGATCATTTGCTTGGAAAATTGTTTTCCAGCTTTTACTCTGAGGTAGTGTCTGTCTTTGTGCATAAGGTGGGTTTTCCGTATGCAGCAAAATGTTGGGTTCTGTTTATGTGGCCAGTCTGTTAGTCTATGTCTTTTTATTGGGGAATTGAGTTCATTGATATTAAGAGATATTAAAGAAGAGTAATTGTTGTTTCCTGTTATTTTTGTTGTTAGAGTTGGGCTTGTGTTATTGCAGCTATCTTCTTTTAGGATTGTTGAAGGAATATTTTCTTGCTTTTTCTAGGCTGTAGTTTCCCTCCTAGTGTTGGAGTTTTCCCTTTATTATCCTTTGAAGGGCTGTATTCATGGAAAGATATTGTGTGAATTTGGTTTTGTCATGGATGACTTTGATTTCTCCATCTATGGTAAATGAGAGTTTAGCTGGGTATAGTAGCCTGGGCTGGCATTTGTGTCCTCTTAGGGTCTATATAGCATCTGTCCAGGATCTTCTGGCTTTCATAGTCTCTGGTTAGAAGTCTGGTGTAATTCTAATAGGTCTGCATTTATATGTTAATTGACCTTTTTCCTTACTGCTTTTAATATTCTATCTTTGTTTAGTGCATTTGTTGTTCTGATTATTATGTGTCTGGAAGAATTTCTTTTCTGGTCCAGTCTATTTGGAGTTCTTTAGGCTTCTTCTATGTTCACAGGCATCTCTTTCTTCAGGTTAGGAAAGTTTTCACTTATAATTTTGTTGAAGATATTTACTTGCCCTTTAAGTTGAAAATCTTCATTCTCATCTATACCTTTATCTGTAGGTTTGGTCTTCTCATTGTGTACTGGATTTCCTGGATGTTTTGAATTAGGATCTTTTTTGCATTTTGCATTTTCTTTGTTTGTTGTGTCCATGTTTTCTATGGAATCTTCTGCACCTGAGATTCTCCTTCCATTTCTTATATTCTGTTGCTGATGTTCGCATCTATGGTTCCTGATTTCTTTCCTAGGGTTTCTATCTCTAGAGTTGTACCCCTTTGGGTTTTCTTTATTGTTTATAATTCCATTTTTAGATCTTGAATGGTTTTGTTCAATTCCATCACCTTTTTGGTTGTGTTTTCCTCTAATTCTTTATGGGATTTTTGTGTTTCCTCTCTAAGGACTTCTACCTGTTTAGCAGTATTTTCCTGTAATTCTGAGAGACCTGCGATACAACATGGAGTTCTCACCTGAGACCTGAGGTCAGAGCCCTCCTCTCCTCTCGCAAGGAAGGTACCCAGATATCCGGGTCTCAGCTCTGCCTCCTGGTTGAGGATGAAGGCCAGATGGGACCCTGCCCAAGAAGCTATGTTGCTTCTGCTGCAGGTGAGCTCTCCTGTGTGGACTGGTGTCTGAGAGACAAGGAATACAAGATCTAGAATGCTTTTGTAAAGTGAGAAGTAATTATTATTATTATTATCATCATTATCATTATATTATTATTAATAATATTATAAATATTATTATTATATTATTATATCATCACGAATTAGAAAAGTAAACCATAAATAAAGTGACAAATCATCAAAGTTTAAATTAAAAAAATAATGAAAACTCTATAATGTAGTAAACCTTCAGAAAAACAAAGAAAGGTAATAGCTTTTAGAGAGGAACCCAATACTGGCACTTTACTAATTAGTACAATTCCTAACTTCATTCTAAATACTTTTTCTTATACCCATAGATAAATGTGTCTCTCATATTTTATTAAATTATTTACCTTTGCAACAATAGTCAAATATAGAAAGCCACAACTGGTCAAAATACAAAGAACAACTGACCATGTCTTGCTGGCCCCCAAATTATACATTCATAGCACAACTTCTGCAGAAACATCACTGAAGATTGGGTAGAAGAACTGTAAGAGCCAGAGGACCAAGAGGGTCATGATGAGAAGATATCTCTGAGAAATGACAATGAAGTTTCACACATGCTGTGTCAACACACCCAAAGAATACCTAAGTACAATACCAGTAGGCATTCTATCATGGAAGGAGGGAGATCTCACTAGGCCCCACTCATAGAGAAAAGAAAAATCTATAGGAATCTAAGAGACAATGAACGTGTCTCTTACCACCAGTGACAGTCCTACCAAGGAATTAGGTCCTTAATTGTTTACCCAATATCAAGTGCCAGTCTTGAAATCATATACACACAAATAATAATATATGGACTGAGAAAGTTGTATTTATATATGTAAACCTATTTCTCTGTATGTGTGACTATGTATGTGTTTGCGTGTGTCTGTGTGTGTCTATGTTCATATCTGTGTTTATAGTAATAACTAAAGTAAAAAGCCCATGATTTCAGGATTGAGAAACGAAGACATTTATGGAAGAAATAGGAGGGCAGAAGGAGAAGAAGGAAAATTGTGTGATAATATTTTAATTAAAAATAAAATAGAAAAATGGGGATCTTTTCAATATATAGTATTGTAGAAACAGAAAGATGTACATGTAGATGTAGACATGTAGAGGTAAAGTTTGTGCAAAGAGCATTGTTTAGGATAGATTGCAAATAGACAAACAAAGAATGCCTACACTTGTTGAAGAGTTATGCAGCAGCAGTTGACAAAGATTCTTATTTATATATATTCCACAAGATTCTGAATGAGGAGGGATATTGTTGAAAGATAGACCATAACACAAAAGTCTATAAAATTGCAACTGAATGACTTGAGAGTATAAAGTAGAATACATCTCTTAATATAAAGCAAGTGAGAAAGAACGTGACAGACCTATTTCTAGTCATTTGGGAGATAAAACAGCAGTGATTGTCAATCTCATGTTTTTATTACATTATGTAATAGGAGACAATTTCTCTGGTGAGAATGAGAAAGAAAGTGATATTGCCAAGTTTCCCAGAGACTGAAATTGCTTTTGAAATCTATTGTTAGAAGACAAAGGGAAACACTCTGTAGCATTGGAGGGTGTTGTTCAATTGAGCATTTCAGTCTGTGGATATGAGTTCATGATAAAACCCATTTGTGTAAATACCATTCAAACTCCACTACTTCCCTAATGTGGGTGTAAGACAAATGACTTCCTAGGTTTGGAGATTTGTTTTTGCTTGTTTTTTTGTTTGTTTGTTTGTTTGTTTTGGTCTTAGTATATACAAGCTCTAACAACAGGAAAAGGTTCCATATTTTCAACATTTGCCTTAAGTGATGAATCAGAAATATTTAGGATCATAGTTAAAATATAAAGAATGAGAAGGTGAACATCAAATTCAATAATAAGACAAAACAGGGGAGAGAACTGCCCCCTCCTGGGACACAGGACATAAGAGGATTGTAGTGAAAAATGAAGAAATGTTTGTCAACCTGCTGTTGCACGTGGTTTTGCCTCTGTCTTTTTTTCACATTATCAGTTCATGCTCATGTATTTTGTTTTGTGTCTTTCCCTTGTAGCGGAACTAAGCCTGATTATCACACTGGCAGTATTTCAGAGAAACGGAGTGGCACTTCTTCACTTTTCATGTAGAAAGGTTGAGAAAGCAAAGTTCTTTTCTTAATAGCAAAGAAACATAAAATTAGCCACAAACATTTTAAAAAGGGTGTTGTCAATTACCATTTTATAATTTGCTAATTTATAGAAATGTCAGGGTAGATGTGGGACATATAATTGTGAACAGTTAAGCAGCAATAAAGAAAATGTTGATTAGGAAATTTGAACTTAAATTTCACTTATTTATGTTTGACTATTTTGCAAATCTAGGATTAGTTATCACATCACAGTAAACAAAGTAACTGTAGGACAATGCTGATTTTTTTTTGTTATTCTATCTAGCCTGAGTAAAAGAGTATTTTGTTTTATAATTAATTTTTAAGAATTAGAAAAACTAAAAAACAAGTAACAAGTTAGAGAACTCATTGACATTAATGTGACTAATATATGAATACTTAAACTAAAAACTACTGTGGATCAATACAAAATAGCTAATTTAAAAGTGAAAATCAATCTAAACAAGGAGTTTTCAAAAGATAAGGGGGAAAAAAACTATTCACAACCACTTAATGATATATACAACATCCTTAGTCATCAGGAAAATGCAAGTCAAATCTACTTTCAGACTTCATCTTACATCAATCAGAATGACCTAGATTAATTAAAAACAAGTATTCTTGTGAGGGTATGGGTAAGGGTAACAGAATCCACTGCTATTGGGAGTACACAAATGATAGAGATTCTTTCTGTTGAATATCTGCCATTTGTTCTGGGAGGACTAAGTAGGCCTCCAGTGTGGAGAGCCGTGCCATGAGCAATCGCCATTATAAGATGGCACTGGCTTCCACTGTGCCTAACTAGTAAACAAGCCTTGTGCGCAAGTGCGAGAGTGAACTCACGCCTAGTCACTGCCCATCTCGGGGCATAGTAATGAAGTGATGGGCGAGCAACAAATCAGGAGCTGACACACCACATCAGGTGCTGAAACACCATGCTGAGGGCTATATAAGCAGCACTATTTTCCGGGGTCGGGGTCTTCCCTCCTTAGGAAGCATTAAAGCTTGCTGCAGAAGAATCCAGTTGTCCGAGTGTGTTCTTGCCGGCAAGAACGATAGCTCGGAACACTCCAGGAACATGCATACCCTTTGAAGTGAGACTTCTGGTAACACAATTATAATGATTTGCCTGGGTTTCTAGAAATAACCCCAGTGAACTATGAACATAAATCTTGAATTGACAGAGATCACTTCTTTGGTGTCTCTTCAGAACACTATCTAGTGTGAATAAACATTCATTCGTTTCCAAGCACAATCAAAAACAACATGTCTTATCAAGTTGGCTAGCCAAGTGATCATCTCACCTATTTTCCAAGAATGCCCTAAATTTCTGAACCACCTGCCTCAGCATCCTGGCTAGTCCTTATGGTAAGTCTACACCATCACCTTCAGTTACTATGTTAGAATCTTGCATCAGCTTCTTTCAATCAAAACAGGATTATTTATTTTATCATTTCTTCGGAATCAATAACATCTGTACCTTGCCACCATATGCTTCCTTAAATGATTATTAAAAAATATCAATAAAACCACTTTTGTACAGAAACTAAAATAAAAAATCATTCAACATTGCCTTACAATTATCATATTTTTTGTGGCTTATCAACTAATATTGAAAGAGGTTCATAAATGGTCAAAATAGTCAAACATAAATATTTGAAATTTAAGTTCAATTTAATAATTAACCTTTTCTTTAGGACCGATTCATTTTTTATATAATCTACATCAATCTACATTTTTTATATAATCTATAATTTCTGAAAATTAACAAATATTGAAGCTGTAATTGAAAGTTTTCTTCTCTTTGGATCTTTGTGAAGAATTCTTTTGACATTATGAGCAGTGTTTTACTTTCTCAATTTTATGTGAAAAGTGTAGAATTATCACTATATTTTTTTGAACTGCTGCCAGTGTGATAATCAAGCTTAGTTCTACTGTGAGAAAAAAATACTTAACAAACACACATATCCATATTTACATGTAATTATATATACATATATATTAGATTTAGTAATTATATTAATCCAGTATTACTAATATAACTATTTACCAATTGTACTGGCTAGTTTTGTATCAACTTGACACAGCTGGAGTTATCACAGAAAAGAAGCTTCAGTTGAGGAAATGCCTCCATGAGATCCAACTGTAAGGCATTTTCTCAATTAGTGATCAAGGGGGAAAGGCCCCTTGTGGGTGGTGCCATCTCTGGGCTGGTAGTCTTGGGTTCTATAAGAGAGTAGGCTGAGCAAGCCAGGGGAGGCAAGCAAATAAAGAACATCCCTCCATGGTTTCTGCATCAGGTCCTGCTTGAGTTCCAGTCCTGACTTCTTTGGTGATGAACAGCAGCATGGAAGTGTAAGCCAAATAAACCCTTTCCTCCCCAACTTGCTTCTTGGTCATGATGTTTGTGCAGGAATAGAAACCCTGACTAAGACACCAATGTATTACTAAACTAATACCAAATAATTAGTGAAATTGTTTAGTAATTATATCAAGTAAAATTAAAGCAACACACACACACACACACAAATTTATCTTAATTTTTATGCCAAACTAGAAAACTGGTTTTGTTATTGTTTTTGGTTTTTTTGTTTCTTTGTTTGTTTGTTTTTCTTGAGACAGGGTTTCTGTGTTGTCCTGTGTTTCCGTGGCTGTCCTGGAAGTCACTCTGTAGTCCAGGCTAGCCTTGAACTCAGAAATCTGCCTGCCTCTACCTACCAAGTGCTTAGATTAAAGGCATGTGCCACCACTGCCTGGCTAGAAAACTGTTTTATGTGAAGATAATTTTATGTTAAGTATACTGATCTGTGTTTCTATAATTACTCAGGTTAAATGCATATTGTTGACACTGTTCTCTTAAGGAAAATAATAAAAACTGGGAATTTGGATAGTTGATATTCAAGGACTGACATTATATTGTGCTGAAGGTGTTGAAAACATGCCTTTCTGATTCACATTCAGAGATGGTAATATTTTAAACCTATATACAATAAGACTTTTCTTTTCCAATTGTTCCCATTTTGTCACAATAGTATTGGGGAAAGATTGGCTTAAATAATTAGAGAAGCAGAATGTAAGTAAAATGATGGCTAGAAAACATGCTATCGGCTCCAATCCAATCTCGTGGGACCTGATACTGCATTAGTTAGGGAAGCAGAAAACATGGCCTGATCAGGGGCACAAGTCCCTTCTGGTCCACGCCAGCACAGGGGTACCTTGGGCGTGAAGCCTGCTGACACCTGTAAGGTATACACAGGACACTCCTTGGGATCTTAAGACCTCTGTGAGTGGATCACAACTTCTGCCAGGAAGCAGGTTCCAACACCAGATATCTGGGCACCTTCCCTGCAAGAGGAGAGCCTACCTGCAGAGAGTACTCTGAGCACTGAAACTCAGGAGAGAGCTAGTCTCTCAGGTCTGCTGATAGAGGCTTACATAAACACCTGAGGAACAAGATCTAACCAGAGACAGCTACAACAACTAACTCCAGAGATTACCAGATGACGAAAGGTAAACGTAAGAATCTTACAGAAACCAAGACCACTCACCATCATCAGAACGCAACACTACCACCCCACCCAGTCCTGGGCACCTCAACACACCTGAAAAACTAGACCCAGATTTAAAAGCATATCTCATGATGATGGTAGAGGACATCAAGAAGGACTTTAATAATTCACTTAAAGAAATACAGTAGAACACTGCTAAAAAGGTAGAAGACCTTAAAGAGGAAGCACAAAATTCCCTTAAAGTATTGCAAGAAAACACGACCAAACAGGTGATGGAATTGAATAAAACCATCCAAGACCTAAAAAGGGAAGTAGACACTATAAAGAAAACCCAAAGTGAGGCAAAGTTGGAGATAGAAAATCTTGGAAAGAAATCTGGAACTATAGATGCAAGCATCAGCAACAGAATACAAGAGATGGAAGAGAGAGTCTCAGGTGCAGAAGATTCCATAGAGAACATCAGCACAACAGTCAAAGAAAATATAAAATGCAAAAAGATCCTAACTCAAAACATCCAGGAAATCCAGGACACAATGAGAAGACCAAACCTACGGATTATTGAAGTAGATGAGAATGAAGATTTTCAACTCAAAGGGCCAGCAAATTTCTTCAACAAAATTATAGAAGAAAACTTCTCAAACCTAAAAAAAGAGATGCCCATGAACATACAAGAAGCCTACAGAACTCCAAATAGACTGGACCAGAAAAGAAATTCCTCCCGACACATAATAATCAGAACAACAAATGCACTAAATAAAGAGAGAATATTAAAAGCACGAAGGGAAAAAGGTCAAGTAACATATGAAGGCAGGCCTATCAGAATTACACTAGACTTTTCACCAGAGACTATGAAAGCCAGAAGGTCCTGGACAGACTTTATACACACCCTAAGAGAACACAAATGCCAGCCCAGGCTACTATACCCAGCTAAACTCTCAATTACCATAGATGGAGAAACCAAAGTTTTTCACGTCATAAACAAATTCACACATTATCTTTCCATGAATTCAGCCCTTCAAAAGATAATAACAGAAAAAAATCAATACAATGACAGAAACCATGCCCTAGAAAAAGCAAGAAAGTAATCCCTCAGCAAACCAAAGAGAAGACAGCCACAAAACAGAATACCATCTCTAAAAACAAAAATAATAGGAAGCAACAATTACATTTCCTTAATATCTCTTAATATCAATGGACTCAATTCTCCAATAAAAAGACGTAGACTAACAGACTGGCTACACAAACAAGACCCAACATTCTGCTGCTTACAGGAATCCCATTTCAGGGAAAAAGACAGACACTACCTCAGAGTGAAAGGCTGGAAATTAATTTTCCAAGCAAATGGTATGAAGAAACAAGCTGGAGTAGCCATTCTAATATCTAATAAAATTGACTTCTACACCAAAGTTAAAAAAGACAAGGAGGGACACTTCATACTCATCAAAGGTAAAATCCTCCAAGAGGAACTCTCAATTCTGAATATCTATGCTCCAAATGCAAGGGCAGCCACATTGATTAAAGAAACTTTAATAAAGATAAAAGCACACATTGCACCTCACACAATAATTGTGGGAGACTTCAACACACCACTTTCACCAATGGGCAGATCATGGAAACAGAAACAAAACAGTGACACAGTGAAACTAACAGAAATGATGAAACAAATGGACTTAACAGATATCTACAGAACATTTTATCCTAAAACAAAAGGATATACCTTCTTCTCAGCACCACATGGTACCTTCTCCAAAATTGACCATATAATTGGTCACAAAATAGGCCTCAACAGAGGATAAAAGAACCTCTGGTGGAATCACCATGCCTGACCTAAAGCTGTACTACAGAGCAATTGTGATAAAAACTGCATGGCACTGCTATAGCGACAGATAAGTAAACCAATGGAACAGAATTGAAGACCCAGAGATGAACCCACACACCTATGGTCACTTGGTCTTTGACAAGAGATCTAAAACCATCCAGTGGAAAAAAAGACAGCATTTTCAACAAATGGTGCTGGCACAACTGGTGGTTATCATGTAGAAGAATGCGAATTGATCCATTCCTATCTCCTTGTACTAAGGTCAAATCTAAGTGGATCAAGGAGCTCCACATAAAACCAGAGACACTGAAAATTATAGAGGAGAAAGTGGGAAGAAGCCTCGAAGATATTGGCACAGGGGGAAACTTCCTGACTAGAACAGCAATGGCTTGTGCTGTAAGATCAAGAATTGACAATTGGAACCTCATGAAACTGCAAAGCTTGTGCAAGGCAAAAGACACCGTCAATAAGAAAAAAAGGCCACCAACAGATTGGGAAAGGATCTTTACCTATCCTAAATCAGATAGAGGACTAATATCCAATGTATATAAGGAACTGAAGAAGGTGTACTCCAGAAAATCAAATTACCCCATTAAAAATGGGGCTCAGAGCTAAACAAAGAATTCTTACCTGAGGAATACTGAATGGCCGAGAAACACCTGAAAAAATGTTCAGCATCCTTAATCATCAGGGAAATGCAAATCAAAACAACCCTGAGATTCCATCTCACAGCAGTCAGAATGGCTAAGATCAAAAATTCAGGTGACAGCAGATGCTGGTGAGGATGTGGAGAAAGAGGAACACTCCTCCACTCTTGGTGAAATTGCAAGCTTGTACAACCACTCTGGAAATCAGTCTGGCATTTTTTTCAGAAAATTGGACATGGTACTACCGGAGGATCCAGCAATACCTCTCAAGGGCATATATCCAGAAGATGTTCCAACTAGTAAGAAAGAAACATGCTCCACTATGTTCATAGCAGCCTTATTTATAATAGTCAGGAGCAGGAAAGAACCCAGATGCCCCTCAACAGAGGAATGGATACAAAACATGTGGTACATTTACACAATGGAGTACTACTCAGCTATTAAAAAGAATGAATTTATGAAATTCCTAGGCAAATGGATGGACCTGGAGGGCATTATCCTGAGTGAGGTAACCCATTCACAAAAGAACTCAAATGATATGTACTCACTGATAAGTGTATATTAGCCCAGAAAATTAGGATACCTAAGATATAAGTTGCAATTTTCAAAACACATGAAACTCAAGAAGAATGAAGACCAAAGTGTGGACACTTTGCCCCTTCATAGAATTGGGTACAAAACTCCCATGGAAGGAGTTACAGAGACAAAATTTGGAGCTGAGACAAAAGGTTGGACCATGTAGAGACTGCCATATCCAGGGATCCATCACATAATCAGCCTCCAAACGCTGACACCATTGCATACACTAGCAAGATTGTGCTGATAGGACCCTGATATAGCAGTCTCTAGTGAGATTATGCTGGGGCCTAGCAAACACATATAAGTGGATGCTCACCATCAGCTATTGGATGGATCACAGGGCCCCCAATGGAGGGGCTAGAAAAAATACATAAGGAGCTAAAGGGATCTGCAGTGCTATAGGTAGAACAACATTCTGAACTAACCAGTACCCTGGAGCTCTTGACTCTAGCTGCATATGTATCAAAAGATGGCCTAGTTGGCCATCACTGGAAAGAGAGGCCCATTGGACTTGCAAACTTTATATGTCCCAGTACAGGGGAATGTCAGGGCCAAAAAGTGGGAATGGGTGGGTAGGGGAGTGGGTGGGAGGGTATGGGGGACTTTTGGGTTAGCATTGGAAAAGTAATTGAGGAAAATATGTAATAAAAAAAAAAAAGAAAAGAAAACATGCTATCAAGGACAGAGGTGGGGCTTGGAAGAATGACCAAGCTCACTCAGTCAACAGGTTCTCCAGTAAGAAGGGAGTGAGGATTAAAACAAAACAAAACAAAACAAAAAGACAGACAACATTGTAGCATGACCTCAGTCAGTTCTGAGACAGAAGGCAAATTTTTATTTTCCAACCCACTTTTTATACCATTTTAATTACATGCAAGCATTTTGGGCAAACAATACAATAAGGAGCTACTAATAAAGCATCAAGCGAAGTCATGTGATTACTCCCATGACTGTTGTTAAATAGGGCTTGTGATAATACTAGAGCCTACTTCCTCATCTAAGCCCAAAAATCTTCCCTGAGGCCTAGTTCCACCCTAAAGCTAAAATTCCTGCCTTACCCTACTTCCCTAATACAGCTTAAAGTTAGATTCTTCCTGAAACTTACTTCCTTATCATGCTCTAATGTCAGATTCCTGTCTGAGCTTACTTCCTTGTCCTTGGCCAATGTCAGACCTCTACCCAGCTGTACCCCAGAAGGCTTTTCACAGAAGACCAAAGTGAAAGGAAACCATTCGCCAAAGTGTATGAGAAAGATGCTTGGAAACCTATTACCTAGCAATCCAATTACAAATAAAAGATAGACAAAACTAGAAAATATTTGCCCAACAAGTAATGCTCACTGAACAGAAATCCTAGTAGCAGGTGTGGAATACCTCTGTAGGAGTTTTAGGTCAAAGAGATACCAGATGTTTCCAATATAATGCAGGCTTTTGCCATTCTCCTGGGTTACCCAACAGCACTAGGAAATAAGTCTCTATTGCTGAGTCCATGAGATGTTTTGGCAGTAAGATATAAACATGTAAAGGCATCAACCTGTAACTGAATGGAAAGCTTCCATTCTGTTGGCTAGCTTTCTCATTGTCATAGGGTTGTATGTAGGCTGAGGATTATCAAGGCATTACCGTCTTATGCAGATGTGAAACATATGAACAATAACAACAACTTGTCAGTTAAGACGACATACTGAGAATTCTTTTATTTAAAAAGAAAAGGAAGTAATTTTTACCCTCATGTGACTTTTCCTAGGGAAACATTAAAAATATCTATTCACCACACAGAAGGCACCTTTTGCATAAAAGACAATTATTCCACCCCAGTATATCAGGCTAAACATCACTGAAAACCAAATAGTAGCATTGCAGACAACTCATAAGAACTGTATTCTAGAGATTTTTTAGTCCCAACCCAGGGCTTTTACTAGCTTTGACTATTTAGTTCCTGGATACAACCTTTACGCATACAACCTTTATATTTACAATAAGTCTTAATCAGCACAAGAGTTGGGAAGATATTTACCCTCTAGGCTATTAAAATCTACTTTTCTATCAATATCCCTGAGTTATTACTTATTATGCTTATCGGGGCTGCTCTTTACTCCAATTGGCCCACCCAAGGGCCATGCTTTCTTTAATTCTAAACCTCCTCCTTCACTTTCTCCTTCTATTGTTCTTCTCCAACCCCAAACCCAGGAACCCTAAACTCCACCTGTGTCGCTTCTGCCTGGATATTGACTGTTGAAATCTTTGTTTATCAATCAGAAATAGTTTGGGGGCAGGATCACATAGGTCTATGTGCAAATTTCAGGTCTTGGAGGCCCACACTTAGCAGCCAGACCAAACCTCAACACTGTATCCCTAGAACTACTTAATCCACGTTTCAGATAACTGCCTAGCCATACACACTAAAAATATTACTCCTTATATAATTATGGTGAAGGGCATATAAATCTTGTAGCTCTCAGATGTACCTATCCTTTGTCAATTGCATGAGCTTCCCAAGACTTGGAAATTTCATTAGCTTTCTGAGTCTTAGCCTCCAGGAAGCAATTGTTCAACTTAGATTTGTAGCTAAATAGCATCCTACCATTTCCAACTCCTAACTTTTTCTACTCCTTCATAATTCCACCTGTGGTTAATTTCTTCTAATTATGACAGAAAACTGGTGTTACACTTATCTTCTCCATTTTTATTTAGTCTGAGACTATGTTTTTATGTTGCTGTCTACAGTCAGAACAGATCAATCTTCCATTAAGCCTTTTTGGAAATGCTTTCTTATATACACCCAAAGATACATTTCTGTGGTATCACAAAATCAAGACATGTAGGCAATAATTGCTCAGAATCACAGAAATGAACTCAAGTGTTTAGAAAGCAAAGATAAAACACATCCATTAAATAACAAAAGGAACTACAGTCACATTAGGTCCTATCACTTCCCTTGCCACAAATTTTTCCATGACTTATAGTACAAAATATGATTTTCCCCTTATAGATCCAGTTTTAGATCTAACTTGAAAGCAATTAGTTGCAGCAACAAAGGTGATGCTACTAGTTAATCATGATCATGCCCTATGTATACTTTGCCTAGCATATTTTTACATAACAGGCAAGGTCAATAGCACAGCACTACTGTTGGTGTCTATTCTTCACAAAGTCCAGCCAAGACTTCCCCTGGTAGCATAAATACAGATACCAGCGAAGGATATTCCATCTCAGTCCCAGACTTATTTTTCCTATCTCAAAGCCAAAATATATGCTATCTTCATCAAAAGAGTGTTAAAATTTTATTCTGGACTTCAGCCAACAACACGAGTAATAACTTTACTGGTTTGTGGGAATTAATATAAAATCTATTTGATATTTACCTGATATTTCACATCAAGCAATATATGAATAAAAAATAGGTTGGAGATTTTAAATACTGGTTGAATGAGACAATATAGGGGATTACAAAAAATTAAAGATTAATGATGCTAAAAATCTACTATAAAATTAGAAAGTCAGGACTAAAGTGAGCTCCAGGACAGCCAGAGCTATAAAAAGAAAGCCTGTCTAGAAAAACCAAAAAAAAAAAAAAAAAAAAAAAAAATCAATGAAATTTACAAGGTTAGTATTATGAATTGTTAAATACATCTCAATGAATGGTTTACCTAGAGTATGTGAATGTACTAATGCATTGGAAGAAATAATGAATCAAAATAACATAATAGGCAATAAATAATGTAATATTTCTTTCTTTCAGGTCATAATATCCTTTAGACTTTTTTTTTTATTTTGAAAATATGTATTTACTGAACAATGCTTAATTCACATTATATTTGAACATTATATTTGAACATCTCCCAGAGGTCATTATTTGTGGTAAATTTGTATGTTTCATATATAAAAACTAACCTACATAAACCATTTTGCTACTACATCTTTAAATTTCTGTTGAAGTACACATTGCATTATCCACTTAAAGAAAGCACAAGCATAATGAATTTTAATGAAGCGAAGAGTGTTGAAAGCTTTGAAAATGTCAAGTTGTTTTGAATAACATCTTTCTCACTAATATTTTGCATTCCTTATACTTCTATGGAAACTATTAAAGTCACAGATGATTTGCAAGTTAAGAGTAATTAATTAATTAAGGCAAAGAGATGTACCTTTTCAGTATGTATATTTAAAGCCACTTTACATCTAGACTCTATTTCAATGACTTTGTTTTTGTTGCTACTGATATGCAAACACACACACACACACACACACACACACACACATGCATTAATTCGAGCTCACTTAGACTATCTGTGTGACAGCTTTAGGGTGAGACAGAACACCACAGCTTCCTGAAAGGCAGGTTGGGTAAACATTTTCCCACATGTGAAATGAAAGGGGGAGGAGAGACAGACGAGTGACATACAGATAGCCAGGCAGAGTAAAGATGCAGATGGAGAAAGAGATAGAGCTCATAGAGTAAAACACTTCATAGCTGTAAGATGTGGTGTTAGAATCCACAGGTGCCTACAGGCATCCTACTGAAATTGTCTGTGAGTCCAGTGTTAAGAGACCACAACATGCAAGGATATTTCCCTTAAAGAAGTGAAATTACCTAAAATATGTTGTTTGTGGAGAGTATTCTACTTCCAAGCCCATTCCTTGTGTCCTGGTTGGAAATCTATGAGCATAACCACAGGCTTGTGATATGAAACAATCCCTACCCTCAAAAAGTGTGATAACAGGCTCCCACATTTGCCAAGCATTCATTGATTTTTTTTTCTATTTAAAGTTCCTCCCATGTGGTGTGTCTCTGTTAGTAGGGCTTGAATTCTCCCCACAAGTTCCACCATGCTATTGAGTGTCCTCTGTCTGTTTGTCTGTTAGTCTGCCTGGCTGGCTGGCTGGCTCTCTCTCTCTCTCTCTCTCTCTCTCTCTCTCTCTCTCTCTCTCTCTCTCTCTCTCTCTCTCTCTCTCCTGCCTGTCTGTCTGTCTGTCTATTAGCCTACCTGGCTGCCTGCCTGTCTCTATATGTATATTTCTCTCTCTCTCTCTTACTCTCTCTCTCTCTCTCTCTCTCTCTCTTTCTCTCCCTCTCTCTCTCTTACACACACACACACACACACACACACACACACACACACACACACACATCTGCCTGCCTGCTGGCCTGTCTATTATGCATTTAAATCTTTTGATCTCAAGAAACAATCTAAATATCATTGTGCTCTATTGTATGCTAGATCAATGTCATAAGTCTTGGTCCAATTAAACTTAATTCATCTATGTTCCTCTTTCTAAAAATTTCTTTACCTCCTCATAACCCACTATACTAAAATTCCACTAATGAATGATTCAACTGAAGAAGATATTTTTCATGCTCCAATCATCTCTGAAAAATAAGACATCTTAACACTAATGTAGTGGCAATGAATCCTTTATCAAATGATATTGGGATTCATTTGTATCCACATTATCTCATTCTATCTCTGGCTCTCAAAGGCTATGCCTAACACTTAGTTACAAGTTTTCCAATAGTTCCTAAATTCTTAGCAGTTCTGGTACTGATCCAAAATGCAAATTTTTAGATTCAGGGCAAATATCTAGTGTGTACCTCTGTAAATACAAAGTTAAATTCATAAATAAAACCAAGTTACACATTGCAACATAAAAATATATGGTAGTCACTAATTCATTTTTCCAAAGAGGTGAAATGATGGCACAGAAAGAGGGGTGTGACCAAAACATAAGAAAATGCCTTTGAGGCAAACAATAAATTCTGTAAGTTCTATATTCAGAGCCCAGGGAGCCATGATATATACTTACAGTAGAATAGGCAGCCACATTTCACTCAACTTCAGATCACATACTCGCTTTGTTTTGTTTTGTTTTGTTTTGTTTTGTTTTGTTTTGTTTTGTTTGTTTGTTTGTTTCTGGCTTTGGTAACTCCATGATCATCTCAGTGTTTTCATCACCTCTAATGTGTTGGTGTCTTGATGAAAGCTCTGGTTTCACATTTTAGCTATGTATGTAACACCCTCAGGTGCTGTTGTTAGTGACATCATCTACTCAATCACACAAGAATAGCCTCTCAGGTTTCTTTGGAATTCTATTAGAACCTACTGTGACCCCAAACCTTTAAGCTTGTTGAAGAAGATTTCAGGGATAACTCCCAGATCTTCCAGCAAGAGCAGTATCTTGGTTCCTTTAAAGCATACTGTTCTTTAGTGTGTGGCAGATCCACACAGGGAATTGAGTTCTCCATTATTCCTGTATGAATAAGATGCTCAGGACCTTACTTCTCAAATGAAATATGTTCACATTCCCAGTTTCTAGTCCATGGAAAATTTGATTTTTCAGTCCTCCTAAGTGGCTATCTACCATCTCATTGAAAATTACTTATCATTACTTAAATGCTGCAAATTTATTTAACAGTGCATTCTGTGGCATATTATTTTAATCATATCTCTTTCCAAGCAAAGCTATACATTTTGGCACACACTGTTTTATTTTACTTTATTTTATTTTATTGGCTTATAATCCTGACAAGACACAGAGTAAAGATCTTCCAGAAATATCCATGCAACATCATGCGTATTATGGCTCTTTGAAATCCCCTTTGTTAGATTAAATAAACTGTAATTTAAACAGTACACAAAGATGTGGATAAAATGGAGAGAAAGAACTTGCCAGAACATGGTGTTCTGGTTCCCATGTGAAACCCAATGTTCACAGCCTTCACTCTTCACATACCTATCAGCTTGCTAACATTGCTATCCTCACTGGAATTCCCTGTGAAATTCTACAGGCCTCCTTTTCAGGTATCTATATTCTACAGCCCAATCTTTTTTGAACACCTGCCACAAAAACAATTGCACAGCCTTCTGAACCATGTGGTCAGGTCTCATTGCCAAATTATCTGCATAATTTGGTACCGGTTTTCTGTTTTAGCTCTTCTATGTTATTGCAAAATATATGATAGTTTAAGCACAGAAGGAAATGAAGACGTACTGTGGCTCTGTCTGAAGTTGCAGTCCACAATGACTGGGTCAGATTGCTTTGGGATATGGTAACATAGCACCTCATAATGAAACATGTAAAAGACAAAATCAGCCAAGGTACAAATGGACAACAAGGAGTTTAGGGTACTATATTAAATTTTCTAACATTTGTTATTAGGACAATGGACTAGGAACTCATCAATAGTTTATTGATGAGATAAGTCATAATTTAATCACCTCACAGGCATGATACCTCTGAACAAATGATACAAGGGGATGAAATCTTCAATGAGCAACCTTTTGTAGAAATGTTTAATCCAGATTATAACACCATGGGATAAAACTTAATATTCATAAAAATAATTTCTCAATAAGACCATATAAAATGTATGTAAGAAGAGTATTCAAAGCATCATTGAAAAATATTTTGGTTCATAACTTGGATTTGATAATTGTATAAAGTACACACATACGAAAGCATTACAATTTGCAACATAAATACATGAGATCATTATTTATTAAGTAAAAGAAAAATAATACTGAAATACATATTTAAAGGACTATTGACATAGAATGGTCTGAGTTCACTATTAGCAAAGATCTCTAGATGAGTGAAAGTAAGTTGAATACCATAGACAAATGATGTGTGTGTGTGTGTGTGTGTGTGTGTGTGTGTGTGAGAGAGAGAGAGAGAGAGAGAGAGAGAGAGAGAGAGTTTACTGTGTCAAGTATCTGATGTGCATACAGATTTCTACAGGTCACAGAAGTAATGAGATATCTTGCAAGTTCAAATCATTGTGAGATACCTGATAGATATGGATGCTGGGGAGCAAATCCTGATCTCTTGTCATTGAAGCAATCACTTTTAAACCCTGAGTCATCTGTCAAGTACACACCTCACTTGATAGATAATGTATAGTTCCACCTATTTTCCCACAAGTATAGTAATGATATTTTTTAGTAACTTAGTAAAATTTCACTTTTCTATTTGCTACATCATCATGATCCATATTTCTGTTGATTGACATTGCTGAAAATAATTTTACAGTTTCATGATCTAACCGAACACTTTTAGTTCAGAAAGGGTTTATTTTATTTACCATTCAATGTTAAGTCCATCATATTGGATGCTGGAACAACAAGCACTTGAAGTACCTGCTTGCATTGAAGTCACAACTAGGAAACAGTAAAAGATCCATACATAAATGTTGTCCAATTCCTATTCTTCAGTTACAGGATCACTGTTCAGCACCTAGCAGGAGATTGGTGTGACCTGTCCAGCAGGTCCAGTTATTCGAGGGTCTCAAGGGGACCTTCTCCTAAGAACCAAATGGGGTGATAGAGAGAGACGAGGACCAAGTACAAGAACGACAGGGAAACATTCTGAGTGGCATCAAGGTCCCACTGTATTGAGAAAGGCTCAAGGCTTAAATGCACAAGCAAAAGGGGAAGTACTTTTCAGCAGGAGGGGTGGGGCAGTGGAAATTTTTCTTTTGGCCGTTACACAGGGAAACAGGAACTTAGTGGTATCAGGGTGTGGTCAGGACATCTGGCGCTGACTTAGGGCTGGAACATTCCGTGGTTGTTCTCAGAACGGTGCGTTGGTGGCCTGCTTTTGACCCCCTTTTCTTCTCGGGGGGAGAGGCCCAATTCAGAGATCAGGACAATTGTGTTGTCTTAATAGCTCCCAACATCAGTGCAATGCACAGTGGATATGTGGGATCTTGCCACTTATCATTTCTCAAAGTTATACCACCAGTATCAGGTCTCCCAAGAGATTTTCTGATTTTATGTCCTATCAATTTGACAATGAATGCAAATCATCACTGATATCTAGGAAAGTACTGAGTATTGAAAGATGACTGTTATGCTGGAAATCATACGATTAAAACGAGCTTATAACTAGTGTTCACAAAGAAAACCTGTTTTGATTATAAAATTGTTGAATTTATAGTAATAAATAAAAGTAAAATTGACTAAATGCTACTACAAATGAGAATCACCCGACCTTTCAAAAGCTGATGAACAGGGTGTTGCAAGCTGCAAAAATGTGAGAAAACTGTGGATATGATTTGCATGAAGGTTTTTAAGCAGGCTTTAGACATGCATTTTTTATGAACATATACTAATGTATTATGTGCTGTTTTAAGTCCACTTCCAAGTGTTTTATTGCATACATATTATTGCTACTACCAATTTTTATAACCTATATAATACTCAATAAATGATTGATTCTCAGTAAAAGCTCACAAAGAAATTTATATAAACATTCTTTCAGCCTCACCATATATGCATCTATTATATTTGTATTTATGTACAAAATGACTTATGCATATATATGTGTGCATTAGTTCATAAATATATATGGTATTGCTATATAAATATATACAAGCACATATATCATATATGTAAATATGTATTATTACATGTGTGTGAATGAAGTTAAAGAAAAAGATTATCACTTTATGCTTCTCTATTTCTATAGAAATATGATTATCTTGGAGGTACGATAAATGCATACTCCTGAGAAACATATTCTTTGCTCACACTGTAGCTTCTATGCCCACTGCTTCAATTTCTTATAGATAACTTACATTTCTTCAAAGACTCAACGTTAACATTGCCTTCTATTTTCTTCAAAGAACAAAGAGTACAAATACATAGACATTGTATCTTCCATCAAAATAAAAGATATATCTTCTACATATATTGATATCTTAAATATTTTATTCTAGTATAAAAGTCAGATATACTAACTTCCCATAATATTTGTGTTTTCTAAGTCCAGAGTTTCTGTTAAAGACACTATATGTGCAGGCTCTTAGCTTGGCACAGATATGTTACTCCCACTGGATTTATGAGAAAAAAATTGGGAAAATATGCTGATTTTCATATGACTTGTTCTGACAAGGCAATAAAATCTTTTGTTACTGAATCAGGAGTAAAATGTCTTTTAACAGCATCATAAATCTATGCTACAGTAGCTGATTAGCTGGCAAGTTAAAATTCCAATGCATTCTCTGTTCTTGACATTTACTGGATCTGTGGCATTGAACAGTCTACTAAATTTCAGGGAATCCTATATCAAAGTCCTATAAACAGCAGGCTGAAATATGTTATGCTTTCACAGTTTGGAAAGCTCACATTCTGAAATAAATGATATTAAGGGGAAATATTTTCTTTAAAACACTGGGTCATATCGTTGACTTGTTTTTGTCCTGGTGGGGTGCTCATCACCCTATATGTTGGAGAGAGCAATCCCAGTCTCTGTGTTTTTTAGTGGATACCATATTTTTATTGTGACTAAACTTCCATGTTCAGATTCTCCTTATACAAAATGCATGTCACATTGAGTTTATTTTCAACAACCATATTTCTAAATTATTTGAAGTTTAGTGAGGGTAGGGTCTCCAGAAAATCATCTGAGGCATATGACTGAACTCATTTCAAGTCATTATACTCACAAATCTGTCAATTCCTTAGGTTTCATTTAAAGTGAATCATTATTGTTGTGATCATAGGATTAAATAAAACATTAGAAGTAATCACTTTATATATGGTTATACTACCTATTGTGTTTCTCTTATTATTATGCTATACACATATGACCATACAATTATAATTAGAAATATTTTGATCAGTTCAGCAGTAAGAAAAGAGGTGGCAAAATTATACACAATATCAATTAGTAAAATATTAAGTGTGTATTATAGAAATTGACAATTTTACATTCAGCATGTAAGTTTAGAGTTAGTTGTGTTAAAACTATATTTGAAAAAGTGTGACTTTCAATTTTAACAACCTAGAGGCTTTGGATTTTAAGCAAATACATGTGATAGTTTTAGAAAATAGCATACCGGGGAAGCAGGTAGGGTAAGTTAATCACAGATTTTCACCTCTTCCTCTGCTCTTCCAAATCCAATCCCCAAGTCTCATTCACAGATCTGTAGTAGATTATCTGGTGTGCTATCTCCCTGACATAATGAACCAATCCTATAGGAATATGAAGTTCTGAGTGCACTTCTTTGTTTCTCTCTCTCCTGTGCACCCCTGCAGCTCCCTTACTCCTAGTGCAATTCTATTCCTATGTGTCATCTCCCAATATGTAGAAACATATTTTATATGAGACATCCAATAATCACATATATTAGGATCTCAGAGGAATTTCTTAGCAGGTAACACACAGCTATCACACTCTGCTAAGTACCAGTTATAACAGCAGAAACAAAAGAACAAACTATCCACACAACAAAGACAAAACCAGATATAAACTCCAGGAATTACAATCTTCTCAAACTCAGATGCCTAGACCCAATCTTAAAAACAAAGTCAATAAGAGGAAGGGCACCATATGTATACTAGAGCTCTGCAGTCCTACTGCAGTAGACCCTGAGGATTACACCATGTGTATACTAGAGCTCTGCAGACCTACTGCAGTAGACCCTGAGGATTACAACATAGCAGAACACCAGAGAAAGACTTATATAGCTATTATGAATGTGATCTTTAAAGAAGAAATTAATGACTCTTACAGAAAATAAAAGTGTAAGGAAATTAATAAAAGAGTTCAAGACTTGGAAGTGGAAATATAATCAACAAATACAATACAATCCCATGGAAATGTGAAAGCAAAGGAAGTTAGAACTGGAAGAGAAACCTCAGAGGAAAGTATTACTAGCAGAATGCAAGAGGTGAAAGACAGAAACTCAGGCACTGAAGACACAATAAAAGACCTGGATACTTCGGTCAAGGAAACATTCAAGAAATCAGGAATACTTTCAAACCAATTCTAAAAATAGTAATAACAGGAAAGAAGAAGAAACTCAGGTCTAAGAAATGAAATTATAAAATTATGGAACACAATTTCCTTAACCTAAAAAAGCAAATTTGAATCAGGTAGAGGAAGCATAAATATCAAATAAATTGCACCAGAAAATAAAGTCTCTTTAGCACATTACATGAAAACAAAATGTACAAAAAGATACAAGACTATTAAAAACAGCAAGGCAAAAACAAGTAACATATAAAGGCAGACTTTTTACATGAATAGCTGACTTCTTCATAATGTCTCTAAAAACCAGAAGTTCTGAACAACTACTATACAGAATATGAGAAACAACATATGCAAGCACAGGTTACTGTACTCAAAAGACATTCTGTATGATAAGAACTTCAAGACTCTGAAGAAAGTAATCAATGAAGATCTCAGAAGATGGAAAGATCTCCCATGCTCAGGAACTGGCAGGATTAATATAGTCAAAATGGCTATCTTTCCAAAAGCAATCTACAAATTCAATGCAATCCCCATCAAAATTCCAACTCAATTCTTCACAGTGTTAGAAAGGGCAACTTGCAAATTCATCTGGAATAACAAAAATCCTAGGATAGCAAAAACTATTCTCTACAATAAAAGAACCTCTGGTGGAATCACAATCCTGACCTCAAGCTGTACTACAAAGCAATTTTGATAAAAACTAAATGGTACTGTTACAGTGACAGACAGGTAGATCTATGAAACAGAATTAAAGACCCAGAAATTAACCCACAAACCTATGGTCACTTGATCCTTTGACAAAGAAGCTAAAACCATCCAGTGGAAAGAAGACAGCATCTTCAACAAATGGTCCTGGCTCAAATGGCAGTTTTCATGTAGAAGAATGTGAATTGATCCATTTATCTCCTTGTACAAAGCTCAAGTCTAAATGAATCAATATAATATATCAATATTCCTCAAATTATTTCATAAAATAGAAACAGAAGGATCCTTGCCCTATTAATTTTATGAAACCATATAAGGCTCTCAAAAGAGTGAATTGCAAACCAATTTTCCTCATGAACATAGATGTAAAAATACCCAATAAAATACATGGAAAATGAAATTGAGAACATATCAAAAGACATCTTCCCAATAAAATTTCATGGTCAAAGTCTTGAATGACCAAATCACAAGGAACATACCTTCACATAGTAAATGCATTTGCATCAATCATATAGCAAACATCAATTTAAATGGAGAGCAATTCAAAGCAATTTTGTTAAAAATCACAAACAAGAAAAGTTACTAATCTCTCTATAGTCAATATAGTACTAGAAGTTTTAGCCAGAAAAATAAGATAGGTAAAAGTCATCAAAGAAATACAAATTAGAAAGGATGAAGTCAAAATATTTTAACTTGCACATGATATGATACTATACAGAAATGTCCCTGAAAAACCCCACCTGAAACCTAAATCTGATAAACACTTCATCAATATACCTGATTAGACAACTAACTCACAAAAATCAATAGTTCTCCTACATACAAATGGAAACAGACTGAGAAATAATTCAAGGAAATAAAAACATTCACAATAGTTTTAAATAATATAAAATATCTGTGGTAAAGTTAATATACTATAACCAAGCAAATGAAAGGCTTGTATGGTAAAACTGTTAAAACAATGAAGATAAAAAGCTAAAGAAGATATACGAAGATTTAAAGATCTCTCATGCTCACAGATTAAGATAGTTAAACTGACTGTACAACTAAAAACAATTTACAGATTCAGTGTAACTCCCATTAAAATTACAACACATTTATTCACAGATTTTGAAAGGATAATTTACAGCTTCAAATGGAAATACAGATATACCCAGGGCCTAAAAGACTATTCTGAATAATAAAAGAACTGGCAACTTCAAATTGTTTTATATAGTTATAGTAATAAAAATACAATATATTGGCAAAAGAAAAAACCCAATTTGATAAATGGATTTGAATTGAATACACAGACATGAGTCCACACAATTAATGAAATGTCTTTTTCTTTCTTTCTTTCTTTCTTTCTTTCTTTCTTTCTTTCTTTCTTTCTTTCTTTCTTTCTTTCTTTCTTTCTTTCTTCCTTCCTTCCTTCCTTCCTTCCTTCCTTCCTTCCTTCCTTCCTTCCTTCCTTCCTTCCTTCCTTCCCCCCTCCCTTCCTTCTCTCTCTCTCTCTCTCTTTCTTTCTTTCTTTGTTAATAAGGAAGCCAAAAATACACATTGGCAACAAAAGACATCTTTGACAAATGGTGCTAGTCAAACTGGATGGCACCTTGTAGAAGAATGCAAACAGATCCGTACTGAACACCAAGGAGAAAATTCAACTCCATGTGGATAAAACATCTCAACATGAAACCAGATACACCAATACCCTGATAAAAGAAAAAGTGGAGATTAGCCTTGAATTTATTAGCATAGGAAAAAGCTTTCTGAAAACAACTGCTTGCATGTACACTCAGATCAGATCAACAGTTAATAAATGGGACCTCATGAAACTGAAAAGCTGCATGTCAAAGAATGCTGCCATTTGGAAAAGTGGCAGCTTACAAAGTAGGAAATATTTTCATAGACTGCACATCTGCTAGAACGCTAATATCAAAAATATACTAAAATTTACAAAGAAGTTAAAAAACCTATATATTAATATATTACAAAAACACACCACCTGATTAAAAATACGTGTGGACAGGGCCAGGAAGCAGGACTGGGTGGGTTGGGGAGCAGGGCGGAGGGGGGAGGGTAAGAGGGCTTTGGGGATAACATTTGAAATGTAAATGAAAAAAATGTCTAATAAAACAGAAAAATATAAAAAGAAAAAAGAATGTGTGGAGATCTAAAGAGAATTCTCAAAAGAGAATACTCAAATGGCTGAGAAACACTTCAAGAACTGTTAATTGTTAAACATTCTTGTACTTTCCAATTACCCAAGGAGCTAAAGGGAACTGCAACCCTATAGGTGGAACAACAATATGAACTAACCAGTACCCCGGAGCTCTTCTCTCTAGCTGCATATATATCAAAAGATGGCCTAGTCGGCCATCACTGCAAAGAGAGGCCCATTGGACTTGCAAACTTTATATGCCCCATTGCAGGGGAACCCCAGGGCCAGAAGGGGGGAGTGGGTGGGTCGGGGATTGGGGGGTGGGTGGGTAGGGGATTGGGGGGGTGGGTATGGGGGACTTTTGGAATAGCATTGAAAATGTAAACAAGGAAAATACCTAATAAAAAAATAAATTAAAAAAAAAAAAACATTCTTAGCCATTAGTGAAAAGCAAAGCAAAATTACTTTGAGATCCTATCTTATACTTATCAGAGCGGCTGAGATAAAATGAGTGACAACTCATGCTGGTGAGGATGCAGAGTTAGGAGATCACTTATCCACTGCTGGTGGGAATGCAAACTTGTTCAGCTACTATGGGAATCATTGTCCTCAGGTAAATAGAAAATGATCTCTCTCAAGGTATTCAAAAAACTGAAGGAGCTGAAGTGGATTGCAACCCCATAGGAAGAACATTAACTAACCAGATGACCCAGAGCTCCCAGGAACTAAACTGTCAACCAAAAACTATATATACATGGAGGGATCCTTGGCTCCAGCTTCATATGTAGCAGAGGACTGTCATATCTGGTACCAATGACAAGCAAGGCCCTTGGTCCTATGGAGGCTCAATGCCCCATAATTAGATGTTAGAGTGGTGAGGCAGGAGTGGGTGAGTGAGTAGAGGAGCACCCTCATAGAGGCAAAGGGGAGGGAGGATGGGATGGAGTGTTTGTGGAGGGGTAACTGGGAAGGGGGATATCATTTGAAATGTTATTATCAATATATTAATTTTATTAAAATAAATATATTATTAATGTTATTCCAAATGGTACTATTTTATATGCATAGATTCCTGCCTTGTTCAACCTTCAGAAGAGAAGCTTCCTCCTATAGCAGATGATAAACAATATAGAGATGCAGAAACAGACTATAGGTAGAGAGAAAGAGATGTTGGAATGTCCAGCCATAAATGGTATGTGTCCTTCAAATCCCTGCTCTCAGAGTTTAGATAAACCTCACAGAAGATGAGGCAGAAAGAGAGTAAGAGCAAGAGGACATGGGGACACCAAGAAAACAAGGGCTTCTTAAATCAACATGAGCAGATCTTACAGAGACTGAGGCAGCGTGCACAAGGCCTGTACAGGTCTGTCCCAGGTCCTCTTTTCACGTATTATGGATCACAGTTTAGAGCTTTTATGACATTCTCGAGTGTGCAAACTAGTATGTCTCTGGTTCTTATGTGTTTTCTTGTGTGTTTTTCTGTTTCTTTGTTTTGTTCAGTGCCACTGTGCTATTTTTGTTTTGTCTTTCTGTATTCTATCATATTTTTACTATTATCCCTTAGAAGTCTGCTTATTTTCTGATGAGAAATTGAAAGGGAATGGATCTAAATAGGAAGTAAGCTGGGAAAGAACTTGAAGGAGTAGAGGGAGGAAAATTGTAAACAGAATATAATATGAAAAAAACTATAATAAAAGGAAAAAGAAGAGCTGGGTGTGGTGCTGCACGCCTTTAATCTCAGCACTTGGGAGGCAGAGGCAGGCAGATTTGAGTTCAAGGCCAGCCTGGTGTACACAGTGAGTTCCAGGACAGCCAAGAATATCCAGAGAAACCCTATCTCGAAAAACAAAAGACAAAAAACAAAAAAAAAACAAAAAAAAGGAAAAAGAAAAGAATGCACAGAAAAAATTGATTTAGCTCTTATATAAATAAATAGAGTAGTGCCCATTAAAATCCCTAATATTGAAAGCAATCCCAAGTGACAATTACGTTTATAAATGCTCACTTAAATATTGATAAACACTATTATGAGAAAATTAATTCCTAACTACAGGTATTGCGTTTTGTAAATAATCTTTTTTGCTAACATTTGTGGGAGGATATTTGATCACACTGTGAACACAGAGATTATGTTATGTACTGAAACTACCTGTTTCTAGTTGTGGTGTGACTGAGCCCTCAGAACACACCTTCCATCCTTCTGGCTGGAATGCAGACACATCTTCAGTTCACAACATTTAATCCAAAACAATAAAAGTAAATATATATCGTAGAAGGAAATGGCCATGTTTGGAAGTGATATCTAATTGAAGGGCAAAGTGATGAATCAGAGAAAGATTTGATAGCATAGGATATGCCTAACTCTCACAAGAAAAGAGAAAAAAAGGAAAGGTACTTAATGGGCAGTGGAGGAGAGAGAAAGAGAGAGAGGGACAGAGACAGAGAGAGAGAGAGAGAGAGAAAGAAAGAGAGAGAGAGAGAGACACAGAGACAGAGAGACAGAGAAAGAGACAGAGAGAGACAGAGAGACAGAGAGACAGAGAGAGAGAGAGAGAGAGAGACAGAGAGAGACAGAGAGAGACAGAGAGAGACAGAGAGAGAAGCCAGAAGATTAGAAAACATGGCTAAAGTTAGTATGATGCCAAGCAGAACAATTCAGTAGAGGCAAAGCGAAAGACACCCATTTGAATCAGTTACTATGGAGAAGCATTTCAGTCAGAAGAGATGAGTTGAATCGTCTAGCAAGAGTTCAGAAAGAAATAGGAAGGATGAGCTTACTCAGCAGTATGTCTCACAGTATGTCTCACAGGCTGAAAGATTCTAGGCCTAGATAAGATTGTACAGAGGCTAGAACCTTCCAGGACTAGGACGAGCTGACTGAGTTAGTAAGCCTCCAAGACAACAATTAGAACAGGAGGTAGGAGTTACTTTTACATTTAGATGCCCACCGAAACTGCAGACCCTCAGACATTTTAATAAGCATCAAATCTGCACTTCTAGTAAGAATTCTCTCTCCAGGTAGAGACTGCTGCCTCAGAAAATGTATATACTGCTCTAATACTAAATCAACCAAAACCCACCAGTATTGTAAGTGCTACAATGGCTCAGGTATTCTTTTCTTTGTCTTGCTTTTGATATTAGAAATGTTGATAAGATCTTTCTTCTTACCTAGAAGTTTGTAATGATTCTCGCATTTTCTTGATCATGTACAGGAAAAAAAAGTTGATCAACTCAGAACTGAATCTGTAAACTGTACAATGTTGATGTCAGATTCAGGTTACCATTCCACATAATTCTTGTTCCTTGGTTTGATTTCCCCTCTTAGTGTCTAGGCACCTTTGCACACTGGGCTAGACTAAAGGAATGAAGCTTAGCTGGGCAGGTGGGTTAGGCATGAATACAGAAGAAACAGCCTTCTTCAGAGATTTTTTTTAAGTGAAATAGCTTGCATTATTAGTGATGAACAAGGGTTATATAAGCCTCTTGTTTTTAGTAGGGATTTTTTTAGTGAGTGTAAATCATTGGTCAGGGCCAGCTGCTGGCTATGCTTCATTTGCATGAAGAGAAATTCCAGGTGATGACTGGACATGTCCTTATAAGGACAGAGGAAGTCTGGCTGGCAGGCTACATGACCACCTCAAGGGTGGCAGACATGGAGGTCATAAGGCTTACATGCACCAGGACAAAATAGTCCAGAGCAGGCTCCTGATTCCCAGGGCTTTGATATGTCTTGACCTTACAGTTTCCCCCCTGATTGGACCATGTTCCAGCCCCACAATTCTAATCAGTTATAGGACTGTGTGGTCTGGCCTCAGTGATAGAAGATGTACCTAACCCCGGAGAGACTTGACCCAGAGAGTAGGAAGGTTTAGTGGGGTGGGGGTGGGGTGGGGACATCATCTTGGAGAAGGGGCAGGAGGAATGGGATGAGGAACAGTCTGAGGGTGGAGGGCAGACCAGGAGGAGGATAATGACTAGACTATAAAAATAGATTAAAGAATAGTAACAATAATTTAAAAAGGAAAAAGAAAACATCAAAATGATTCTTTTCTAAATAACATTTTCATAGATAAAAATGTATAAAGAGAATGTCTACCTGATATGGATAATATTTTCATCAATATTGGAACAATACTGACATTTGAGGTAAATTTATTGAAATGACTTTCTGTGGAAGTACTGGAAAGATATTTTAATGGATGGACTTAGATAACACAAAGCAGTCCTCTACAGAGAAATAAATCAATATTCAATTTCCTAAACAGCATTTATGACTGATTCAAGTGTCATAATATATTTAATCAAAATTCTAAGTAAAACATTGTTTTGGTGTGTCACAAAAGTGAGCTCAGGAATTGGTGATTCAGGATGCTGGCATATTCCTTTATCAGAACTTTGGCTGTAATTTGTCATGTATTACAGGTTCCTATGCCAACCTAACTCACACTTGTCAATATATATTCATCCATGTATTCTGAGTACATTTCACAGAGTATGCTCTATTACCATGCTCGCTGATGCTTTAAGGGCCTTTATTTCTGAACTCCAAGTTCCAAGACCTCGTTCCTGCTAGGCAAGCAACCTTATAATTTTAAGATATGGTCTCACCAATTACTGCAGACTGACCTGGAAATCCTTCGGCATCCAGGGCACCCCTTGTACTTCTTTCTGTTTCAGCTTCCCAAGTACTGTCTTGCCTCGACCTTAACCGGCCTCTTTGATCGACAGGGAAATCATAAGCCTTGAGCCCTTGATTCACTCTATCCAACAACCCCCAGCTTCCATCCCAGGTTGAACTCTGTACAATAAAGAAGTCCCGCTTCTTGGTTTCTGAAGCTTCGTGTCCAGCTTTTCTGTTCCTCGCATACTTTCATCAGGCCCATCACTGGGTCCTTGTAAGAACATCACAGTTGCTCCGAACCGCAGTTCACAGTTGTAGTTCTGTGGATTTATTTAATATTCATAGCAAACACTTCATAATTCTTACCTGAAAGTGTATACATGAACAAAGTAGTTACATGTTTTCTTTTGTTTTTAAAAAAGAATGAATAAAGTAAGGATTTAAGTTTTGTCTAGACCCAAAGTGATGTGAAGGACGCAGGTATATCACTTGACTCGATTCACAGAGTTTAAAACTTTTTTCTGCTCCTCACTTTTAAATTGAGATAATTGGCGGAACTGGGAAGAATTTGAAAGATTTAAAACAAATATAAACTTTTAATCCTCTAATATATTTCCTGCTGTACCTTCATACTTTAAAGTCCTAATGTCTTCAAAATAGAAATTTATACAATTTCCGTTGTACTCTAAGAATATTTGCAATGTTATTTCATATTTAGTGTTACTAAATGTTTTCAATGTTGCTAAATATTTGAATGGAGAATATGTTGTCTCAGATTTGAAATAATGATTTTTAGATAATTGCTAACTAGGAAATCAGATTATAGTTCTCAGTAACACTCATATACTCTCCTGAGTTGAATAGCCAATCAATAACACTGGGAGCTAAACAGTGCTCCTCATTAGGAAAATATGTAAATAATTGAATACTAAAATACACTGTTGTAAAATTAACTAAAAGACATCTGAAGGTAAAATAATACTTCCTATGTGGTTCTTATTTTACATACTAAGAACAATTTTTAAAAACTGGAGAAAATGACACCTTTCTTTTTGGAAAGAATAATTTGCTTTAAAGCCATAATCACATAAAACATCAAGAACATAAATTTAAATAAGGAATATAGTCTCATTCAGCTTCAGAAGGGTCCCATTATGAGTGCTAATATTGGGCAAAAAAAGCAGTTCATGAAAAAAAAAGGAGCAGAAACATTGGAATAATAATTTAAATTAAGAGGCTAAAATCTGAAGCCATTTGACGGTAAATAATCATGCAGTTAGTTCCAAGCAATGAAATTTATAGAGAAACTGGCCATGTCTTTTAGAATTAGATGATAAAAAATTATACAAAATGATCACCAGAGGCCTATTTAGCAATCTTTTTTTACATAATGAATACCTGCTAATTTGACACTCAGAAAATACTTTCAATGATCAAGGATTATGTGACAAAGTCGTAATATTTAAGACCTTCAAGGTGAGCAAGAATTAGTTGGAACCAATCTGGAGTCATATGATATTGTGTATAAGATATATTTCTATATTTTAGTTTTTTATTTTATAACAAAGAAATAAAAGGACAATTGCTAATGAATGTTTAAAATATTGTTGATGTTTCTATTATCACTATATAAAATCTTTCAATTATTCAATTATAAATTTTCATGTTTATGTTTCAAAGTATGTCTTTAAAATATTTTGCAAATTTATGGTTTAAAAATATGCCTTTGGTCTCTTACAGAAATGATGAAATATTGGAATAATACTTGTAGTTTGCAAACATCTCTTTTTCTATTACATATTTGAATTAAATAAAATTATCCCTGAAATTAGATTTGCATTAGATAATAATCACCTTCTACAAAAATCATATACCTCTACAGCAAATATAAGCCCTCTGAACCATTACTCAATACCGTTCAAAGGATCAAGATGATATATTTCCTTTCTGCTGTATGTAGAGATAAACGGAACTGTAGCGATGCCCTGGAGTTCCAGCAAATGCAATCACTCTAATGATGACTGCATCATTGAAGCATAATTACAATCTCTGATTCAGGGCAGCAGCAATACAGGGTATTATGAAAACATGAATTCTGATCAAATTTCAAGTTAATTTACATCAGATGAATGCTGAAAATGATCCAAAGTTACATCTGAAGAATTTGATTTTGTATTTATCATACACATGTTTAACAATGAATCTAATTTTCATATTTGCTCTGAGTATTCAAGAGCAATATCAAATCTCTGAATAAATCTCATTAATCAGTGACACTTGAAAAAAAAATAAAGCTGTGAGATGAGTGTGGGTTGGTTCCGGCTCCATCTATTTTCAATTACCAGTTTGGCAAGTGTGAAATACTGATGGGCTTTAGAAATGACTTGGATTCTAGTAACTTAATCACGTGGAGCCTCCTTTGTTGACTGCTCATTTAGAAGTTATTTCTATTTTGGAGGAAGTAAATATTACTTGCAACACTTCAGATATAAGGCTCTAAAATATTTCTCACAATTTTTGCCCATTTTACCCTCAAGGGTATACATTTTTCAGAATGTTATTAATCTATATTAACTTGCAAAGTATATACTTCAGGAAGTGCAATGTAGTAATATCAATAGCTGTAATAGTTTTTATATGAAATTTCCTTCAGAAACTCATGGATTGGGCTGTAGATTGGCATAACATGATCCCGTGAGTGAGTCTGTATCTTGATGGCTTTAAGCAATCAATGACCTCATCTTTTATTTGTTTCAAGATATGCTGGAATCACTGGAGGTGGTAGAAAGGAGGAGGTAGGATGCAGTTCCAGGTGGTAAGTCATTGAGGGTAAATGGTCCTTTGTCCTATGACAAAGCTCTTCTCTTTCTGCTTTCTGTCCACTATAAGATGATCTACTTCATCGCAAGCTCTTACTACCATGATATTCTGTCTTAGGACAAGGCCATAACATTAGAGAAAGCAGGCCAATTACTTAAAGGTTAAAACCATGAGACAAGGGCTGGTGAGATGGCTCAGTAGGTAAGAGCACCCGACTGCTCTTACGAAAGTCTGAAGTTCAAATCCCAGCAACCACATGGTGGCTCATAACCACCTGTAATGTGATCTGCAGCCCTCTTCTGGTGCTACAGCTACAGTGTACTTACATATAATAAAATAATAAATAAAAATTAAAAAAAAAAGTAAAATCTTTAAAAAAAAATAAAAAAACATGAGACAAAATGCATCCTTCCCCACTTAAGGTAATTCAGTGGATACTTGTCACAGCAACAACAGAGATAACTGGTCCTCAGTACAGATAATAAACTTTTGAAGAATGCCCTTCAACAAACAGATCGCTCTCCAATAATGAAGCACTCACACTTATCAGCAAGATGTATCTGATTCACAGCACATCTGGTCGTGATCCTGGGCATTTGGATTGCATGAAACTTACCAAAATTGCTTTCTGCTTTAAACATCATAATGATACCTGACCCCTTTCACCGAAGTTTCCTAAAGGGGCACACCCACATGCTTTTCATAAGTGCCTGAATTGTTAAAAACTATGACGTCAAACAATAAGAAGATAAACAGAAAATAAAGTTTTAACTTATTTTTTTAATATTTTTATTACATATTTTACTCAATTACATTTCCAATGCTATCCCAAAAGTCCCCCATACCCTCCCCCCTACTCCCCTACCCACCCACTCCCACTTTTTGGCCCTGGCATTCCCCTGTACTGGGGCATATAAAGTTTGCATGTCCAATGGGCCTCTCTTTCCACTGATGGCCTACTAGGCCATCTTTTGATACATATGCAGCTAGAGTCAAGAGCTCCCGGATACTGATTAGTTCATATTGTTGTTGCACCTACAGGGTTGCAGATCCCTTTAGCTCCTTGGGTACTTCCTCTAGCTCCTCTATTGGGGGCCCTGTGATCCATCCAATAGCTGACTGAGAGCATCCACTTATGTGTTTGCTAGGCCCTGGCCTAGTCTCACAAGAGACAGCTATATCTGGGTCCTTTCAGCAAAATCTTGCTAGTGTATGAAATGGTGTCAACGTTTGGAGGCTGATTATGGGATGGATCCCTGGATATGGCAGTCTCTAGATGGTCCATCCTTTTGTCTCAGCTCCAAACTTTGTCTCTGTAACTCCTTCCATGGGTGATTGTTTCCAATTCTATGAAGGGGCAAAGTGTCCACACTTTGGTCTTCGTTCTTCTTCAGTTTCATGTGTTTTGCAAATTATATCTTATATCTCGGGTATACTAAGTTTCTGGGCTAATATCCACTTATCAGTGAGTACATATCATTTGAGTTCTTTTGTGATTGTGTTACCTCACTCAGGATGATGCCCTCCAGGTCCAACCATTTGCCTAGGAATTTCATAAATTCATTTTTTTAATAGCTGAGTAGTACTCCATTGTGTAAATGTACCACATTTTTTGTATCCATTCCTCTGTTGAGGGGCATCTGGGTTCTTTCCAGCTTCTGGCTATTATAAATAAGGCTGCTATGAACATAGTGGAGCATGTTTCTTTCTTACCAGTTGGAACATCTTCTGGATATATGCCCAGAAGAGGTATTGCGGGATCCTCCGGTAGTACTATGTCCAATTTTCTGAGGAACCGCCAGACTGATTTCCAGAGTGGTTGTACAAGCTTGCAATCCCACCAACAATGGAGGAGTGTTCCTCTTTCTCCACATCCTTGCCAGCATATGCTGTCACCTGAATTTTTGATTTTAGCCATTCTGACTGCTGTGAGACGGAATCTCAGGGTTGTTTTGATTTGCATTTCTCTGATGATTAAGGATGCTGAACATTTTTTTCAGGTGCTTCTCTGCCATACGGTATTCCTCAGGTGAGAATTCTTTGTTTAGCTCTGAGCCCCATTTTTTAATGGGGTTATTTGATTTTGTGGAGTCCTCCTTGAGTTCTTTATATACATTGGATATTAGTCCCCTACCTGATTTAGGATATCTTGATGCAGCAAAAGCCAGAAACATCAGAACTGATGTTAGAATTGTTAGACAAAGGACATGCATGTAAAGACACAGAATTGAGGATATGTTGAGTGTTCAAATTCCCATTAAAGCTGACAGCTATTAGTGTTATTGCAGGTCTATCACACAAACTATGGAAATGCAAACTTGCAAATATAATGAAAGAGAAAAAAGTCTACAAAAAAGGCAATCATGTTTTTATGAAGAAAAAAAAATCTTAGTTTAAAAACCAAAATTTCAATATATTGACAGGTGGTGGTGGCATATAGCATTAATCCTAGCATTCAGTAGGCAGAAAAACACAGGTCTCTGAGTTTGAGGCCACTCTGGTCTACAGAGTGAGTTTAGAGTAGCCAGAGCCATACAGTGAAATTGGGTCTTAAAAGAACTCCCCACCACCCCAAAATGTTAAAACACAGTGTTTGTAAAGTTTACAAAACATTTGTCAGCATCCCATAGAAACAAATTTTCTTTCTTTCTTTTTCTATAAATAACTTATTAAGCATTGACTATGAATTTCTACATTATGTGAGACATATTTATCATAATTTCCCATGATAAAAAAATATTTAATAACATTACAAACACCACTTTTTGTGGTAGGTTATAAATTTTAAAACAATTCTATACTTTATACTATATTTTATTGAAATACTTTTTAATAAAATGAGGTATTGGAAACAAACAATGTTTATCAATACAGAAATAAATGATTTTTAAAGTTAAAAACAAAACAAAACAAAACAAAATGTTACTTCTGGGGATCAAACTCATGTCCTTTTTGTTTATATGGCTAGCACTTTACCAACCAAGCAATCTCCCCAGCTATCAGCTCTGTTCTACTCTATTCTGTTACACTCATCTCTTTTTTTTAATTAGATATTTTCTTCATTTACAATTCAAATGCTGTCCCAAAAGTCCCTTATACCTTCCCCCCACCCTGCTCTCCAACCCACCCTCTCTCACTTCCTGGCCCTGGTATTCCCCTGTATTGGGGCATATAATCTTTGAAAGACCAAGGGCCTCTCCTTCCAATGATGGCTGATGAGACCATCTTCTGCTACATATGCAGCTAGAGACACGAGCTCAGGGGGTACTGGTTAGTTCATATTGCTGTTCCTCCTATAGGGTTGCAGACCCCTTCAGCTCCTTGGGTACTTTCTCTAGCTCCTCCATTGGGGGACCTGTGTTTCATCCAATAGATGACTCTGAGCATCCACTTCTGTATTTGCCAGGCACTGGCATAGCCTCACGAGAGTCAGCTATATCAGGGTTTCGGTTGGCAAATTCTTGCTGACATATGCAATTGTGTCAGCATTTGATGGTTGATTATGGTATGGATCCCCTGATGGGGCAGTCTCTGCATGGTCATTCCTTCTGTCCTATCTCCAAACTTAGTCTCTGTAACTCCTTGCAAGGGTATTTTGTTCCCCATTCTAAGGAGGGACGAAGTATCCACACTTTGGTATTTCTTCTTCTTGAGTTTCATGTGCTTTGCAAATTGTATCTTGGGTATTCTAAGTTTCTGGGATAATATCCACTTACCAGTGAGTGCATATCATGTGTGTTCTTTGTGATTAGGTTACCTCACTCAGGATGATACCCTCCAGATCCATCCGTTTGCCTAAGAATTTCATAAATTCATTGTTTTTAATAGCTAAGTAGTACTCCATTGTGTAAATGTACCACATTTTCTGTATTGATTCTTCTGTTGAGGGACATCTGGGTTCTTTCCAGCTTTTGGCTATTATAAATGAGGCTGATATGAACATAGTGGAGCATGTGTCCTTATTACAAGTTAGAATATCTTCTGGGTATATGCCCAGAAGGGAAATTGATGGATCTTCTTTGTACTATGTCCAAATTTCTGAGGAACTGCCAGACTGATTTTCAGAGTGGTTATACCAGCTTGCAATCCCACCAACAATGGAGGAATGTTCCTCTTTCTCCACATCCTTGCTAGCATCTGCTGTCACCTGAATTTTTGATCTTAGCCATTCTGACTGGTGTGAGGTGGAATCTCAGGGTTGTTTGATTTGCATTTCCCTGATGATTAAGGATGTTGAACATTTTTTCAGGTGCTTCTCAGCCATTTGGTATTCCTCAGTTGAGAATTCCTTGTTTATCTCTGTATCCCATTTTCTAATAGGGTTATTTGATTTTCTGGAGCCCATCTTCTTGAGTTCTTTATATATATATATATATATATATATATATATATATATATATATATATATGCAATATATATATATTGGATATTAGTCCCCTATCTAATTTAGGATTGGTAAAGATCCTTTCCCAATCTGTTGGTGGCATTTTTGTCTATTGACAGTGTCTTTTGCCTTACAGAAGCTTTGCAATTTTATGAGGTCCCATTTGTCAATTCTCCATCTTACAGCCAAGCCATTGCTGTTCTGTTCAGGAATTTTTCCCCTATGCCCATATATTTGAGGCTTTTCCCCACGTTCTCTTCTACAAGCTTTAGTGTCTCTGGTTTTATGTGGAGTCCTTGATCCACTTAGACTTGAGCTTAATACAAGAAGATAAGAATGTATCAATTCTCATTCTTCTACATCCTAATAGCCAGTTGTGCCAGCATCATTTGTTGAAAATGCTGTCTTTTTTCCACTGGATGGTTTTAACTCCTTTGTCAAAGAATAAGTGACAATAAGTGTGTGGATTAATTTCTGGGTCTTCAGTTCTATTCCATTGATCTACGTGTCTGTCACTGTACCAATACCATACAGTTTTCTCTTTTAATCACAATTGCTCTGTTGTACTATACTTTTTACATCAGATGAATGCTGAAAATGATCCAAAGTTACATCTGAATTTGATTTTGTATTTATCATACACATGTTTAACAATGGATCCTTTAAGTTTTTCCTTTAAGTTTTTTTTTTTCAGTTTTTCCCTTAATAGGAAGTATTATATCCTCTTAATAACAAAAATATAGATACATCATTTTCCCTTTCTCTCTCCTCCCATCTGTTTCTTCCATGTCCCACTCTCTTTCTAGAATTCACAGTTTCCTGTTCTTAACCACTTTTGTAATATATACGTATAAATGGATACATATATAACTAAAACACAAGGACTCCTGTCATTGTTGCCTGATGGGTTCCTAGGGTTGACCACTTGATATTAGATACCAATCAGGGAACTCACCCCTGGAGAAGACTAATTACCCATTTATCAATGTTAATTGCTCATAGCTCTTGAAAAAGACATGTGGAATTATTATTTTAGAGTTACCTAAAACCATGTTTAAGAAATGTGAATGTATGCATATATGCATAAATTAAAGAAGATCTGACAATTGTGCTGGTAATGTTCCCTGTCCAGGTCAATGGAGTACCTAACAAAAACTCTAGTACCATGCATGAGGAAGAAACGTCCTCTAGAGATATGGGTCAGGATGGTCCAAGAGACTCTCAACATAATACAGGCTAATGATGTTGTTCTTAGTTTCATCAACAATCTTACATGTAAAAAAGTCCTATTGTCGAAGATCTGTTATATGTTATGCAGGACTTGGAGTAACTGGCACAGGACTGACCTGGAATTGTCATCTCTAGGGAGCAGTTTATATAGTATCAGAGTGTGCTACGCAAGCTCACAGGGGAGAGAAATTTCAACCTCCACTTAGTTGTAAGGACTATAAACCACAACAAGGAACTAGGCTGATAACCAGTTTGCAATGATGAAATAGTTATAATTTTATCTTGGGGATTAGCAACAGCTGTGGAACTGGATTAAAAACCTCCTCAATGGAGTAAAATCATGTCTTACATCTACCATGATACCTAGGGCTGCAGAGGTCACAGACCTGAGAGAACCTAATACTGCCACTATCTCTTTCCTCTCCATCTCCTTCTACCTTTCCCTCTTCTTCTCCTCCTTCTCCTCTTTCTCCTCCTCCTCTTTCTCCTTCTCCTCTTCTTCTCCTGCTCCTCCTCCTCCTCCTCCTCCCTCTTCTTCCTCCCTTTCTTTCTTTCTTTCTTTCTTTCTTTCTTTCTTTCTTTCTTCCTTCCTTCCTTCCTTCCTTCCTTCCTTCCTTCCTTCCTTCCTTTCTTTCTTTCTTTCTTTCTTTCTTTCTTTCTTTCTTTCTCTCTCTCTCTCTCTCTCTCTCTGTCTCTCTCTCTCCTTCTTCTTCTTCTTTCCTTCTCCTTCGCTCCTTCTCCTTCTCCTTCTCCTTCTCCTTCTCTCCTTCTCCTTCTCCTTCTCCTTCTCCATCTCCTCCTCCTCCTCCTCCTCCTCCTCCTCCTTCTTCTTCTTCTTCTTCTTCTTCTTCTTCTTCTTCTTCATCCTCCTTCTCTTCTTCTTCCTTCTCCTTCTTATTTTTAAACAATGAAATTCCAAATAGGGTTTTATGTACCTATTCTTATACCCATAAATTGGTGTATATGTCACACCTCATCAAAGAAACTCTTTTTGGCAGTAGCAGTTCATTAGAGTAAACCACATCTACTCCAAATACACAAAACTAAGGATTTTATGCCCAACCCAAATTGATAGAATTTCTACACCTAGATCAGGAAACATTGAAGAAGTGGGTGATAGGTAGTAGTAAGATGTATGGACCAAAAATTCTGCTGTGAGATGGTACCTTCTACTATGACAGTGTAGTTGTACTAGTTAAGTCCCAATAATATAGTGTACTAAACAAGTTGACATTGTCACAATGTTGGGGGAAATCTTACTGGACCCCATCCCTAGAGAAACAGCTACAAGCACTTAATAATTATTAAGTCGGTTTAACATGTATTATCAACTTAAAGTAGTATCTTTATTTTTTTATTTTTTGTTTAAGTACAGGGTATTTAATTCAGAGTTTGACTTTGGAGACATGTCAGAGAAGAGCTCTGTCACTGAGGTCCACTTTCAATTCTAGTGCTGGTAGCATCCAGAAAGACTATCACCAAACAATTATTGGTGAACAAACTGCATTTCCAAAAGGATATATATTCTTGGTTAATACATAAAGCAAAGATCTAAGCAGTTGTACAGCCTAACTTCAGAAAGGATGATAAATCTGACTACAATGTAGAAGACTGGTCTATTCTACTGTAAGAATGACCTGTTTTTGAGTATGCATTGAAAATTAAGCTAATAGGGCTATCAATCTTTAAAAAAATATGCTTTAATGTCTTAAGATGATTGATAGCATCAGTATTTAGCTCAAGGGAAAGACGATTCCAGATAGTTCACAGGAGAGATTATTAGTTCTTCACATTCCAATATTTTGAATGCTGAAATTAATGTTAAAAGTGCTAATGTTAAACATATCTTTTTTCTTAGACTACAAATAACTTTTTATAAAATATATTCTGATTATGGTTCTTCTTCCCCTACTCCTCATGTAGATTTTACACTTCTGAGCACTGCATTTATGAAAATCCCTGCACTGAGATTGCATGTTGGTCTACTCATCTATATATAAATGGGTTAAAATAACTCTAGCTTACAATTTACATCCAGGGTGTGATCATCTAAATATAATATTAATAATTGTATACAGCAACACTTGTTGCATCCAAAATTTTTGCAAAAATATTTTCATAGCTATGTGTATTAAAAAATCATTGAATTTTACATTAGATGTAATTTAATTCAATTTGTAAAATGAACAAGTTTCTTTAAGCCTCAGATTTTGAACCTAAAATGTGTGGTATATTTAGCCACTGTGGTTGATATCAAGGAAAAGGGTGAGTGTAGGATTGAAAATAATACAGTACTTAGTACTCAGATGTGAACACATCTGCCTTTGTTCTTCTATCTAGTGAATCATTTTAAATTTTAATAGATCTAATGCTTGATTTCCTTAGTAGGAGAACTGAAAATTTCAGTTTTATGCAATTATGTAATTTTACATCATTTACAAATTATATATTCAAAGGTAATAAAACCAATCTACCCACTCGACTCAATGCTCTATGCTAGTCATTGAGCACTTTGTCTATGCTACCTCTGATTGCTTCAAGCAGATACTAAATGTGTTCAACTAAACCCTAAGATTTTAGCATGAAAATCTAATTGTCATTTAATAGGTATTCTGTCACACAACACATTGTACTCAGCACTTGCTCTCAGCCAGATTCTGAGTAAGCTGCTATAAATACAAGACTTAATAGAGATATGAATCTGCCTCTGAGGACAGTAAATTGATGAGGTAGATGTCCCAGCAAAAAATACACAACCTAACACATTTTATTGTATACAGTGAGGAAAGGCTCAATTATGATGCATCAGAGATGCAATAACCGTCATAAACAACTTCTTGCCATTCTTTACAATGCCCAACACATCAGTTACATTAGGACTCACTGAGTGTATATTGATAGATACATATATTTATTTTAAAGGTCTGGGGAAAGTTGAGGAAACAGCCTCTACACCTCTCACCTGATGACATTTTACAATGATAAACACTGGCAGCTTATATATGTCCATGTACGTAACATAAACAAGCTCAACCTGAAATTGTTGTTTTGCTTCCTTTGAATAATATTAAGATATAGTTAAAATAAAAACTGGCATGAAATAAGAGGATATAATTTTGCTAGTTATATTAAAAGCTGTATTTTTTAAAGACAAGGATACATCATTGTTAGCTAAATGCATACAAAGTCCATAAATATTTTTGTTTGTTAGAAAAGATAAAGTGAACCTATTTTGTTCAGAAAACTCAATTTCTGTTACATTTGTCACATGCATTATCAATTCTATTTATATAAAAATAAACAATTGAACAAACAATGCCTACACAGCAAGCTAAAAATGTAAGACTTGGAAATAGCTTTAAATGTTCTCTAGCAATAATTATTTAACTTTTAGAAAGCTGACCTATTTGGTTTTATGTTTACAAATGAAGACTTTCAACAAAGCTTCTCTGTGAACAGTCATGCAGAACATGCCTTTACTGTCCATGAAAATGATTTAATCAAATTAGGATTGATGTTTTAAATTTTTATTTTAAAAGACCTATTTCTCTTTAAAGTGTGTGTGTGTGTGTGTGTGTGTGTGTGTGTGTGTGTGTTCATGAGTGTAGCTGACCACAGAAACCTGGAGGGAACACATCCCTTGGAGCTGAAGTTAAAAGTTGTTTATTCAGTGTTCTATCAGGAAGACACACATTGACTTTGTCAACTCATATGAAGGAAAGTATTTAATTGGGACTGGCTTCAATTCAGGGATGCAGAGACATCCCTGACACATGTGATTTCCTTAGATATGGAGGAAGGTTCCACAACTCCTTTCTTGTATCCTTGATTCTATAGTAGGATCCACATACCTAAAGATACTTGTCAAGGCTGGAACAGGGTCCCTTGTTCAATTACATCTGCATCAACTTTCTGTTGATATTGTTTTCTTCACTGCTTACATTTTTCTTTAAGTCCTTTGCACATGGTAGTAGCTTATTTAGGTGTTGTCTTGACCTGATATCAGTGCTCCATTTATTTCATCTAGCATCAGGATTTTCTTTAAACTTTCTGTCTCCTTTAGCTCCATTACAATCTTTAGAGCTCTTTTTCTCTTCAAACAAGGAACATTACATTTTGGATACTCCTTTTTGTTATAGGTCTGCATAAGTTTGATATTAATAATCACATGACACAGTCAATAACAGAATGTCTTGGAATGGAATCTTCTCAATGACATTAATTGGAAACTCTTCAATTTAGCCTCAAGTAGATTTTATTTTCATTTTATTTTATTTTATTTTATTTTATTTTATTTTATTTTATTTTATTTTATTTTATTTTATTTTGAGAAAGGCAGAAAGCCCACACATTCTTCACCCAAATATAACAAGAATAGTCTCGGGCCATTTACTAATATTCTTTTCCTTTGAAAACACTTGAGCTAGGCCTTCATAGTCTAAATTGCTATCAACAACCCTGTCTTATGTGCTCCTAATAGTACAGTCCATTATGCCCCACGTAAACCATTGAACATATTTCTTAATCCAAAATACTAAAGTAAACATTTTGCCAACAAGCAGAATGATCAGGCTTCTTATAGTAATACTCCAGCCCGATACCAGCTGCTGTCTTTTTTTTTTTTTTCCCAGACAGGATTTCTCTGTGTAGCCCTGGCTGTCCTGGAACTCACTTTGGAGACCAGGCTGGCCTCTAACTCAGAAATCCATCTGCCTCTGCCTCCTAAGTGCTGGGACTACAGGCATGTGCCACCACCGCCTGGCTACCAGCTGCTGTCTTATTCACAGTTATATTGCTGTGACAAAACACAGTGACTATTTCGTTGCCAAGGACAACCTTGACTAGGTCTAGGTTCTAAGAGAAGGGGTGTCTGGGAATGGTAACAACAAACAACTAGAAGTCAAATCTCAGGTCCAAGCCTCTGCTCTGCTGAGAGTTTTTCAGCTCTGTCTCTCTCTCTCTCTCTCTCTCTCTCTCTCTCTCTCTCTCTCTCTCTCTCTCTCTCTCTCTCTCTCTGTCTCTCTCTGTGTGTGTGTGTGTGTGTGTGTGTGTGAGGGTTCTGCTTAGCTAGCTAGCTTTCAGCTTCAAAAATCTCTCTCTGCTAGTAAAAGTTCCAAAAGACCTCTTCATTGCTCCTGGGTTTTCTGACCAAAGTCAGAAAATTTGCTATTAAAAAAAAAAAATTCTTGGATCTTCTGACCAAGTCAAAAACTCCTGGCAGAAAAATTCTAAAAGTAATTCTTGGGTTTTTTAATCAAATTCAGAAAACCAGAAAATATTCCAACAGATCTGTGTCAGCTCTTTAAGTAATTCTTGAAATTGCAAGATCAGAAATTCTGTTAGAAATAATCTAAAAGAGCTATGAAAACTTGTAAAAGAGCCGTGTCACTTTCGGTGGACTTTCTAAACAATATCTGAAGCACTGTTAGAAAAAATTCTTAAAGAGATATGATCCCAGCCTCTTGATTTTTAGGAGACAGTAATTCTCTCTCTCTCTCTCTCTCTCTCTCTCTCTCTCTCTCTCTCTTAACATTACAAAAGAATTCACCACAGATGATAAACTAGCAGGGTGGTATCCTACCCTGGACTTATTATTCTGACTATTCCTGGACCTACATTCACTCTCTAGGCTGACCTTGAACTCTGACATCTACCTGCATTTACATATGCCTTTCTTTGTGTCTTTCTGACAAGGTAGCTCATGGTGTAGCTCTGATCCTTTAGAACTGTGAAGGTCCTTATATAATTCATATTGCATCCTTATAATTTTACATAATTGAGAAATTATATATTTTGGAACTCATGTTTTTAGAGTTCCTTTCTGAAACATTAAGGGCTGTCCTAAAGATCCCAGTGTTATCCATTTTGCTAAGCTATTAACCATACCCTCACCTCCCAGACTCATGCTGTCTGATTATCATGGAATCATTACCATTAACAGGGGGGACATTCCTCAAGAGTGACAATATGTACATTATTATAAAAATAAACATTATGCTCATAGCAGCCATCTATACTAGTGTAGGCTCACGCCTACTGCCATTTTGTTACTACCAAGACCATGCTGGACTCGGCATGCCATGGTATTCAAAAATAAAGTATTTCATTGGAGCTGGCTTACAAGTTAAGAGGTTTAGCCCATCATTAGCATGGCAGGACTGTGGTGGGTTGCAGGTTGACATGGTATTGGAGAAGGAGATGAGAGTCCTACATCTGGATCTACAGCTAATAGAAAGTCTTATCGACATTGGTCATGGCTTAAGCTTTTAAAACCCCAAAGCACAACTCCAATGACACTATTCCTTTACAATGGCACACCTACTCTAATAAGGCTATACCTCCTAATCCCTTTCATATAGTGCCATTCCCTAATGAACAAACTCACATATATGAGCCTAAGAGGGACATTCCGATTCCAACCACCACATAGGTGGTTGTAAAGTTTACAACATAGGCATACAACTAATTTACACAACTAGGAATCAAATTCACATCCTCTTCAGCAGCAGTATACACTCTTGACAAAATAACAACAGAGCCATCTCTCCATCCCCTGTTGACTAATGCCTTAAGTGACAAAATGAATATGAATGTATATATTGCTATTTTTAAAATTATGTAGCTAAAATCCACTGACTTTTTGTATTGTCATTAATGTATACAAGAAAAACAAATGTTCTTTATATACGCTTAGTAAAGTATAAAGGAAATGGCAAAAGCTAAATAAGACACTAGAGATGAAACATTTCAATGAAGAAATAACCTTGTTATTCAAGCAAAATCTAGATATAAAACAACATAAGTATTTCAGAAAATATACCATGACTAGATAGAATAAATAAAAATAAATAAAACACCCCAAATATTAAAGTGTCCAGTGATTTTGCAGATATACCAAATAAAACAAGTCTTGTTGTTTTATTTGATGTCTTGCTGGCCCTGTACCAGTAGCTGAATCTATGTCATTCTGTCCTTACCAAAGCCATGCAGAACTAGGCATTCCATGATGTTCAAAAAGAAAGTATTTAACTGAAGTGGGAAAACAAAACAAAACAAAACAAAACAACAGCAAACTTGTAGCACATTCATAATTGCTACAAGGACCCAATCCAGAAGTGTAAATCTTTCTGCCCAAAATAATGTTGGCAGGAGATAGGACCTTAGTGATCAGTTGGTTCAGAAAAGTGGACCTTCACAAATGAGATTCATGCCCTTATAAAACTGTTGACAGAAAGCCGTCTTTCCCTTTTCCTTGTATGAGGGCACACAAATATATAGTCTATGAACCATGTAATAAGCCTTTACCACATAACATATAAGTTGGAAATTAACTCAGCAATATTTATCATGATCTGTTTTGACTGTCAATTTGATTGAGTTAGGAGACAATCAATACATAATTGCTGAGGCTTGTGTTTTAGATACTTGTAAAGGACTTTTTTAAAAGGATGAGCTGACCATATGTGCCATCCCATGGATTTGAAGACAATAATAAAAAAAATCAGGAACCTGAGAGTTAAAATTTTACAATCTCTGCTTACTCAATGAATACTTATTTCTTCAGTTATTTCAGTCACATATAATTTCCAGTCAATGAAGTAAGTAACTAATATAATATTCAAAACCACTGAGGAAAGTAGAGAGCCAGCAAAAATTTTTAAAAAAATAGTGTTTCTTCATGAAGTAATGATTGACAAACCAGAGCTCAAGGTGTCTATTATATGAAGAAAAGTCCTGCTGCTAGGTTTCTGCCTTGATTTCTGATGATGGTCCTGAATGATGAATTTTGACCAGGAATAGGAAAAACAATAAACCATTTTCTCCCCAAGTTGTCTAATCCAAGTGCTTTATCACAGCAAGAGAAGGAGAATACATCACATTCCATCATTAGGAACATTAGTTTATTGGGGTAATGCAATAAATATCATGTACCCTTAAATACCCTTATTCAAGCATGTAAAGATCAATATTGAATAAGTAGGATAGAAATGCTCCAAAAAAGGACATCATGGGGAGCCCCTGGGGACAAATGAGGTAGAGGATAGCATAATGTCAAAGGTTGTAGCTTTCCTTTCAGGGTGAGCCTATTATATCATTGATTATCTAGTACATGCATTCACAATGCTTACATATTAGACAATAATAAATATGTTCTTTTATAAAAATATAAAGATATTAGTATATTTATGTTAACATGCATGATATTCAGTATTTAATCCATTTCAGTTGAACTAAACTTCTCTCTCTACTCACAATACAAAGAAATTCAGTTTCAATGAGTGGTTATTCAATTTCTAGAATTCTATAGCTCCATTGGATGTGAACCCTGTAACTGAAAAAATATAATAATTTTGTATTGAGTAAATCTTTCTAGTAAGACAAATATAAAAATAAGAGAATAGGAAAACTAAATTTGTGAGACAAGTTTAAAACAGAAAGAAGTGTGCCACAATTTTCAGAAGTAAACTTAATCTGTAGTTTTATAAGACAAGAATTGTGGCACTTAAGAAAACACGAAAATCTGAAAGGATTGTGAACTCAACCAACAGACTTACATTAATCAGGTGGTTTATATAAATTGTAATATAAATTTTTTATAGAGAATGAATAATTTTGACTTCCTAGCTTTACATGGTTTGCTTTGCAAAATGGTTGTTTTCTGGTACTATAGATTATTAATATTTCCCATTTAGATTAAAATAATTTCTACAAAGCTCTGGACTTTCTTTATGAAAGGTTTTCCATAAATAAAATATTTTCATTGCACATTAGAGATTAATACACAAACTATTGAAATTAAAACGTACAATTTTGTGATATAAGTAGTATAGTGGTGTTAATAAAATGTCTCCTGTGAAAGTTCATTCCATTACCCTGAAATATCATTTTCAAATTCATCATCATTTTTTACTCATAATTATGGTAGGGGGGATCTTCAGGGCAAGATACTGTGTAAATTGCTTTCAAATTTTAAGCCCAGTTAATGAACATAGAAGGAAAGAAATTGATCATAATTAGGCAATTAGCAATTATGACAAACAGTACAATTTACTTCCAATTAGCAAATGGAAGAGATTTAGAGTAGAGAATATAACCTAACACTAATTAATGATGACCACCAAGTCTCCTGTTTATACAGTATATGCTAGTTAGCACATAATTTTAGTATATAATGAAGACAAATCTTTTACAGAAACCCTCCAAAATAAAACTTAATTTGTTCAATAAACAACAAACTGCTTCTTTTAAACATGATGTAGGATACTGGCTCTATGTACCTTGTTACTTGCCATGTGATAGCCACAGCTGCATGACATTAGATAGAGATGGATAGATAGATAGATAGATAGATAGATAGATAGATAGATAGTCAGGCAAAGATACAGACAGACAGAGATAGATATAATCTATGTAGAGAGACATCTAAATTCAACAAACAGATATAAAAGTATTCTATTTGTTGAAACAGCATAGAAATTTCTTTGCATTCCTTTTTCATCCTGTGAGTTGCAGTGACATTTAATATATTCAAAACAAGGCTGTTCTGCTGAATATTTGTCAATTCAAATGTGACAGAGAATGAGTTTTTAATTTATTTTCTTTTAAATCAACAAATAACAATTGTAAGACTGTATTGGATGACTGGATACAATATGATGTCACTCTTATTTCATCATGCAGCAGTTTGACTCTAATTAAAAATATATAATATATTTTAAAATAGGAAGGAGAGGGAATATTTAAAAATTTAATCCCAAAACTTGATGACTTTATTTGAAATATAAAACGTGGCATTTTTATATTTCAAAGTACGTTTCTGAGTTTGCAATTATAATAAATAACATTTTTTTTCTTTTTTTCCATTTTTTATTAGGTATTTAGCTCATTTACATTTGCAATGCTATACCAAAAGTCCCCCATACCCCCCCCCCCACTCCACTACCCACCCACTCCCCCTTTTTGGCCCTGGTGTTACCCTGTACTGGGGCATATAAAGTTTGCAAGTCCAATGGGCCTTTCTTTCAAGTGATGGCCTATTAGGCCATCTTTTGATACATATGCAACTAGAGACAAGAGCTCCGGAGTACAGGTTAGTTCATATTGTTGTTCCACCTATAGGGTTGCAGTTCCCTTTAGTTCCTTGGGTGCTTACTCTAGCTCCTCCATTGGGGGCCCTGTGATCCATTCAATAGCTGACTGTGAGCATCCACTTCTGTGTTTGGTAGGCCCTAGCATAGTCTCACAAGAGACAGCTATATCTGGGTCCTTTCAGCAAAATCTTGCTAGTGAATGCAATAGTGTCAGCGTTTGGAAGCTGATTATGGGATGGATCTCTGGATATGGCAATCACTAGATGGTCCATCCTTTCGTCACACTTCCAAATTTTGTCTCTGTAACTCCTTTCATGGGTGTTTTGTTCCCTATTCTAAGAAGGGGGAAAGTGTCCACACTTTGGTCTTCGTTCTCTTGAGTTTACTGTGTTTAGCAAATTGTATGTTATATCTTGGGTATCCTAAGTTTCTGGGCTAATATCCACTTATCAGTGAGTACATATTGTGATAGTTCCTTTGTGATTGGGTTACTTCACTCAGGATGATGTCCTCCAGGTCCATCCATTTGCCTAGGAATTTCATAAATTCATTTTTTTTAATAGCTGAGTAGTACTCCATTGTGTAAATGTACCATATTTTCTGTATCCATTACTCTGTTGAGGGGCATCTGGGTTCTTTCCAGCTTCTGGCTATTATAAATAAGGCTGCTATGAACATAGTGGAACATGTGTCCTTCTTACCGGTTGGGACATCTTCTGGATATATGCCCAGGAGAGGTATTGCTGCATCCTCCAGTAGTACTATGTCCAATTTTCTGAGAAAATGCCAGACTGATTTCCAGAGTGTTTGTACAAGCTTGCAATCCCACCAACAATGGAGGAGCATTCCTCTTTCTCCACATCCTCTCCAGCATCTGCTGTCACCTGAATTTTTGATCTTAGTCATTTTGAATGGTGTGAGGTGAAATCTCAGGGTTGTTTTGATTTGCATTTCCCTGATGATTAAGGATGTTGAACATTTTTTTCAGGTGCTTTTCTGCCATTCAGTATTCCTCGGGTAAGAATTCTTTGTTCAGTTCTGATCCCCATTTTTTAATGGGGCTATTTGATTTTATACGGTCCACCTTTTTGAGTTCTTTATATATATTGGATATTAGTCTCCTATCAGATTTGGGATAGGTAAATATCCTTTCCCAATCTGTTGGTGGTCTTTTTGTCTTATTGATGGTGTCTTTTGCCTTGCAGAAGCTTTGCAATTTTATGAGGTCCCATTTATCAATTCTTGATCTTACAGCACAAGTTATTACTGTTCTATTCAGGAATTTTTCCCCTATACCCATATCTTCCAGGCTTTTCCCTAATTTCTCCTCTATAAGTTTCAGTGTCTCTGGTTTTATGTGGAGTTCCTTAATCCACTTAGATTTGACCTTAGTACAAGGAGATAGAAATGGATCAATTCACAATCTTCTACATGATAACAGCCAGTTGTGCCAGCACCGTTTGTTGAAAATGCTGTCTTTTTTCCATTGGAAGGTTTTAGCTCCCTTGTCAAAGATCAAGTGACTATAGGTGTGTGGGTACATCTCTGGGTCTTCAATTCTGTTCCATTGGTCTACTTGTCTGTCACTATACCAGTACCATGCAGTTTTTATCACAATTGCTCTGTAGTACAGCTTTAGCTCAGGCATGGTGATTCCACCAGAGGTTCTTTTATCCTTCAGTAGAGATTTTGCTATCCTAGGTTTTTTATTATTACAGGTGAATCTGCCGATTACCCTTTCTAATTCGTTGAAGAACTGAGTTGGAATTTTGATGGGAATTGCATTGAATCTGTAGATTGCTTTTGGCAACATAGCCATTTTTACTATATTGATCCTGCCAATCCATGAGCATGGGAGATCTTTCCATCTTCTGAGATCTTCTTTAATTTCTTTCTTCAGAGACATGAAGTTCTTGTCATACAGATCTTTCACTTCCTTAGTTAGAGTCATGCCTAGGTATTTTATATTATTTGTGGCTATTGAGAAGGGTGTTGTTTCCCTAATTTTTTTTCTCAGTCTGTTTGTCCTTTGTGTGGAGAAAGGCCATTGACTTGTTTGAGTTAATTTTATATCCAGCTACTTCACTGAAGCTGTTTATCAGGCTTAGTAGTTCTCTGGTGGAATTTTTAGGGTCACGTATATATACTATCATATCATCTGCAAAAAGTGATATTTTGACTTCTTCCTTTCCAATTTGTATCCCCTTGATCTCCTTTTGTTGTCTAATTGCTCTGGCTAGGACTTCAAGTACAATGTTGAATAGGTATGGGGAGAATGGATAGCCTTATCTAGTCCCTGATTTTAGTGGGATTGCTTCAAGCTTCTCAACATTTACTATGATGCTGGCTACTGGTTTGCTGTAGATTGCTTTTATCATGTTTAGGTATGGGACTTGAATTCCTGATCTTTCCCAGACTTTTATCATGAATGTGTGTTTCATTTTGTCAAATGTTTTCTCAGCATCTAAGGAGATGATCATGTGGTTTTTGTCTTTGAGTTTGTTTATATACTGGACTATGTTGATGGATTTCTGTATATTGAACCATCCCTGCATCCCTGGGATGAAACCTACTTGGTCAGGATGGATGATTGTTTTGATGTGTTCTTGGATTCGGTTAGCAAGAACTTTATTGAGGATTTTTGCATCAATATTCATAAGGGATATTGGTCTGAAGTTTTCTATCTTTGTTGGGTCTTTTTGTGGTTTAGGTATCAGAGTAATTGTGGCTTCATAGAATGAGTTGGGTAGAGTACCTTCTGTTTCTATTTTGTGGAATAGTTTGTGAAGAACTTGGATTAGATCTTCTTTGAAGGTCTGATAGAACTCTGCACTAAACCCATCTGGTCCAGGGCTTTTTTTGGTTGGGAGACTATTAATGACTGCTTCTATTTCTTTGGGGGATATAGGGCTGTTTAGATCATTAACCTGATATTGATTTAACTTTGGTACCTCGTATCTGTCTAGAAATTTCTCCATTTCATCCAGGTTCTCCATTTTTGTTGAGTATAGCCTTTTTAGAAGGATCTGATGGTGTTTTGGATTTCTTCAGGATCTGTTATTATGTCTTCCTTTTCATTTCTGATTTGGTTAATTAGAACGCTTTCCCTGTGCCCTCTAGTGAGTCTGGCTAAGAATTTGTCTATTTTGTTGATTTTCTCAAAGAACCAGCTCCTTGATTGGTTGATTCTTTGAATAGTTCTTTTTTCCACTTGGTTGATTTCGCCCCTGAGTTTGATTATTTCCTGTCGTCTACATTTCTTGGGTGAATTTGCTTCCTTTTGTTCTAGAGCTTTTAGGTATGTTGTCAAGCTGCTAATGTGTGCTCTCTCTAGTTTCTTTTTGGAGGCACTCAGAGCTATGAGTTTTCCTCTTAGAAATGCTTTCATTGTGTCCCATAATTTTGGGTATGTTGTGGCTTCATTTCCATTGAACACTAAGAAGTCCTTAATTTCTTTCTTTATTCCTTCTTTGACCAAGGTATCATTGAGAAGAGTGTTGTACAGTTTTCACGTGAATGTTGGCTCTCTATTATTTATTTTGTTTTTGAAGATCAGCCTTTGTCCATGGTGATCTGATAGGATGCATTGGACAATTAAAATATTTTTGTATCTGTTGATGCCTGTTTTGTGTCCCATTATGTGGTAAGTTTTGGAGAAGGTACCATGAGGTGCTGAGAAGAAGGTATATCCTTTTGTTTTAGAATAAAATGTTCTTTAGATATCTGTCAGATCCATTTGTTTCATAACTTCTGTTAGTTTCACTGTATCCCTGTTTATTTTCTGTTTCTATGATCTGTCCATTGGTGAAAGTGGTATGTTGAAGTCTCCCACTATTATTGTGTGAGGTGCAATGTGTGCTTTGAGCTTTACTAAAGAGTCTTTAATGAATGTGGCTGCCTTTGTATTTGGAGCATAGATAATCAGAATTGATAGTTCCTCTTGGAGGATTTTACCTTTGATGAGAATGAAGTGCCCCTCCGTGTCTTTTTTGATGACTTTGGGTTGGAAGTCAATCTTATCAGATATTAGAATGGCTACTCCAGCTTGTTTCTTTGTACCATTTGCTTGGAAAATTGTTTTCCAGCCTTTCACTCTGAGGTAGTGTCTATCTTTTTCTCTGAGATGAGTTTCCTGTAAGCAGCAAAATGTTGGGTCTTGTTTGTGTAGCCAGTTTTTTAGTCTATGTCTTTTTATTGGGGAGTTGAGTCCATTGATATTAAGAGATATTAAGGAAAAGTAATTGTTGGTTCCTGTTATTTTTGTTTTTAAAGTTGGCATTCTGTTCTTTTGGCTGTCTTCTTTTAGGTTTGTTGAGGGATTACCTTCTTGTTTTTTCTAGGGCCAGGTTCCCGTCCTTGTATTGTTTTTTTTTTGTTGTTGTTGTTTTGTTTTGTTTTTTTTCTGTTATTATCCTTTGAAGGGCTGGATTCGTGGAAAGGTAATGTGTGAATTTGGTTTTGTCATGGAATACTTTGGTTTCTCCATGGTAATTGAGAGTTTGGCTGGGTATAGTAGCCTGGGCTGGAATTTGTGTTCTCTTAGTGTCTGTATAACATCTGTCCAGGCTCTTCTGGCTTTCATAGTCTCTGGTGAGAAATCTGTAGTAATTCTGTTAGGCTTGCCTTTATAAGTTACTTGACCTTTTTCCCTTACTGCTTTAGTATTCTATCTTTATTTAGTGCATTTATTGTCCTGATTATTATGTGTTGGAAGTAATTTCTTTTCTAGTCCTGTCTATTTGGAGTACTGTAGTCTTCTTGTATGTTCATGGGCACCTCTTTCTTTAGATTTGGGAAGTTTTCTTCTATAATTTTGTTGAAGATATTTGCTGGTCCTTTGATTTGAAAATCTTCATTCTCATCCACTCCTATTATCCGTAGGTTTGGTCTTCTCATTTTGTCCTGGATTTCCTGGATGTTTTGAGTTAGGATCTTTTTGCATTTTCCATTTTCTTTGATTGTTGTGCCGATGTTCTTTATGGAATCTTCTGCACCTGAAATTCTCTCTTCCATCTCTTGTATTCTGTTGCTGATGCTCGCATCTATGGTTCCAGATTTCTTTCCTAGGGTTTCTATCTCCAGCGTTGCCTCACTTTGAGTTTTCTTTATTGTGTCTACTTCCCTTTTTAGGTCTAGTATGGTTTTGTTCATTTCCATCACCTGTTTGGATGTGTTTTCCTGTATTTCTGTAAGGACTTCTACCTGTTTGGTTGTGTTTTCCTGTTTTTCTTTAAGGACTTGTAAGTCTTTAGCAGTGTTCTCCTGTATTTCTTTAAGTGAGTTATTAAAGTCCTTCTTGATGTCCTCTACCATCATCATGAGATATGCTTTTAAATCTGGGTCTAACTTTTCAGGTGTGTTGGGGTGCCCTGGACTGGGCGAAGTGGGAGTGCTGGGTTCTGATGATGGTGAGTGGTCTTGGTTCCTGTTAGTAAGATTCTTACATTTACCTTTCGCCATCTGGTAATCTATGGAGTTAGTTGTTATAGTTGACTCTGTTTAGAGATTGTTCTTCTGGTGATTCTGTTTACTGTCAATCAGCAGACCTGGGAGACAGGCTCTCTCCTCTGAGTTTCAGTGGTCAGAGCACTCTCTGCTGGCAAGCTCTCCTCTTACAGGGAAGGTGCACAGATATCTTGGGTTTGGACCTCCTCCTGGCCGAAGAAGAAGGCCCAAAACAGGACCTTTCCCAGAAGCTGTGTTGCTTTGGCAGGTTACAGAAGCTGTCAGCTTCTGTGATGCACCCTTTCACCTGTGCAGACTAAGTTCCTAAGTTCAGAGGAGTCCGGGAACCAAGATGGAGCCCGCTGCTCCTGAGCCAGAGGGCTTCTGAGCCAGGCAGACACCTGTCCTCTGGCCGGGAGGGTAGCCGGCTGTCAGCAGCCCGAAAAGGGTGCTGCCTCAAGTGGCTCTGTGGCTCCTGCCTGTCCCAGAAGCTGTCTGCTTCTGTGGTGCACCCTCTCACCTGTGCAGAGTAAGTTCCTAAGTTCAGCTGAGTACCGGAACCTAAATAACATTTTTTGAAGCAGCGTTTTTGTGTGTCGAATTCGACTTGAGAGCAAAGAGAGTCACCTGCCTCTGCCTACTAGTGCTAGAAACACTATGACCTGTTGCCATTATGTCTTTTCACTGTCCTCTTACTGTTAAGAGGCTGTGGTGGTATAAATATGCTCAGCCTAAGGCGTGGCATTATTAGGAGGCATAGTATTTTTTTTAGAGTAGGTATGCCTTGTTGGGGAAAGCATATCACTTTTGTGTGGCCTTTGAAACCCTCCTCTTAGCTTCCTGGAAGACAGTCTTGTCCTAACTACCTTCAGATATAATGTAGATATCTTCAGTCTGGGGATGGCAAACCTATAGAAATATCAATAGTGTAAACTCACTTGGACTCCTAGAAATTTTGAAGAAACTGAGTCACCAAAAAAGGGCATACACAGGCTGGTCCAAGGCCCCTGGCACATATGTAACAAAGGGATTCCCTGTCTGGCCTCAGTGAGAGACGTTATGACTAATGTAGAAACTTAATACCCCAGGGTAGAAGGGTTTGCATTGGGGGGGGGGCATTCTCGCAGAGGCGAAGGGGAATGGAGATGGGGGAAGAACTCTTCTAGGTAGGACCAGGAATGGGAGAAGCATTTGGGAGATGATTACTCCATAATATATTAATCAAAATTTTAATATAATCAATTAATGTGTGTGTGTGTGTATGTGTGTGTGTGTGTGTGTGTGTGTGTGTGTGTGTGTGTGTGTGTGTGTGTGTGAGTATGTATGGGCTAGCCATAGTTGTTGGCACCTTTAATCCAAGCATTTAGGAGGCAGAGACAGGTAGATTTTTCTGAGTTGGAGGTCTACCTAGTCAATATTGGGAGGTTCTGGGTGGCCTTACCTTTGTAGAGAAACCCTGTCTCAAAAACAAACAAACAAAATAACAAAATAACAAAACACAAAACAATAAAACCACAACCAATAAAATAAAGAGCAAAGAGCAATATGTTATGCTGCGGCTGTAATTTATCATTTAATATACTTGTTCATTTTTTCAATTACTGTCATTAATATTCATAATTTTATTTTTAGAAGAATGATTTAAAGTAATATTGAACTGGTAGAAAAATGTTTTGAAGCTGTAGATTACATGAACATAATTTCTACTGTGTTAGAGAAGACAATTCTATTAGTTACCACTTCAGATATTGCTTTTTAACTATCTATTAACATGTTTTCTTGTTTCCACCTCTGTCTTTCTGAGATATACAACATGATCATTTACTGTTAAGTTCACTCATAACATAAAATGACAGATACAATAGGGACCTATTTGCTATATTTTTGTTAAGAAAGAACACCTCTCAATTTTATGTTATATAATCTGTAAAATCATTGCTTTTTATGCAACAATATTAGGACTAAAATTGAATGTATAAATTCTATTTTGTCTAAGTTCTTCCAAGAACTGGAGACTGGTCAGGCATGAAAAATTGAAGGTATAGTCACAGCTATGCCACAAGCTGGAGTGAGAGAACTGCAATTCCGAGGGAACAGGGTATTTTTCTTTTTAAGCAAGCAAGACACAGTGTATTGATTCATTCTTGTAATACCAATATTTAGGTGATAGAAGCAAGAGAATCAGAATTCAATCATCAGAAAGTCCACATACACATAGGAGCTGAACAACGTTCTACTTGATGTTAACTTGGTCAAGGAAGAAATAAAGAAAGAAATTAAAGGCTTTTTAGAATTCAATGAAAATGAAGGCACAACATATCCAAACTTATGGGACACAATGAAAGCACTGCTAAGAGGAAAACTCATATATCTGAGTGCCTCCAAAAAGAAACTGGAGAGAGCAGCTTAACCTGAAAGCTCTGGAACAAAAAGAAGCAAATAGACAGGAGTAGATGGCAAAAAATAATCAAACTCAGGGATGAAATCAACCAAGTAGAAACAAAAAGGTTAGCAATTTAATGGTATGCACTATATAATGCCTGGAAGTGATCACACGGAATTTGTTCATATACATATATGAAAAAACTAATTTGTTATTAGTTTAGAATATATTCTTTTTGCTAATCTTGCATACTAGAAGAAAACTTTTCTGTCTTCCCAGTCTTTTGAATGATGCAGGTGGAATACTTACCTACTTCATCTGTGTCTTTAAGTGCATTTTAATATGAAGGTACAAAGAGTATTCCCCAGATGAATTCCTCAAGATGTGTTCTCCTCATTCAAATACTCATGGTTGAATTTGAAATATGATGATTTCCTTTTGCAACATCTTGTTTCACAATAAACATACTTTAAAAGTTATTTGAGAACTAAATCATGGAAAGCATTAAATACAAGTTGATTTTATTAGTTGTCCCATACATGGAAAATTGGAGAAAATCCATTAAAATTGAGTCGGAAACAATTCTTGAGTATCAGGGAGATATTAACTAGATGAGTTCAAATAAAAGTGATGTAACACATTCTGATACATGATTTTCAGGTAAATTGACTTGTCATCATAGATTTATGTTTTAATTAATACAGAGGAAAACTTCATGGAGTAAAATGCACCTGAAATAAAAGTAATCCTTTACACAAAAATTATTTTCAAGCTACAAAAAAAAATATTTCATGAAGCTTTCCATAGATATGGTACATGAGAATTGTTTGATTCCTGGGTTTCCTAATCAAGACAGAGAGGATGCTTTTGAGAGAGTCATATTTCAATATTTGTGGATTTGGGGATCAAGCTAAGCCTTTTCAAATATAATATAGATCCCACGATTCCCATGTTTTCTATGAGTGTGTTCTTCTCTTTTCTTTTGTATGCCAATTAGTTTATACTAACCCTAAGTCTTACCAGAGATTGTGAATCTTCAAATATTTTTATCTTCAAATATTTTATAAACTTATGCTGTCTCACTAATAAGTTGTTGAATTCAAATTTCCATTAGATTTGTGGTATTTGAAATCCATTTGTTTTAACAAGAGTGTTTGTTTTGCTTCTTTTGTGCCTTTCTCTTGAGCTCTAGAGATTTTTCTAACTTTAGCAAGAGTATGCCGTGCTGAAGAAATGGTTTTGTTTAGAAAATGTCTAAAAAAGCCATGAGAATTGCAAAATAGCTTACAGGTATACATGTTTTGAAGTTATCAAAGTGACACATATACCAGAAGGGGAAAATACGTTGGAATACACAGAGAATGTTAATGGAATGTTTGTATAAGCATGTTGATGAAATGACAACATTTAAGATGCTCTAAAAATCATGAGGAGAATGTTTCCACAGAGGAGTATAAATATTAAGAAGTATTAAGATAAATCAACAAAAACTGCAAATGTCACATTTATTTCCTCAAATGAAGGACTGAGATAAGAAATGTACCTAAGCCTTGTGAATCCATGGCTTAGGCTGAGCTCAGAGTGTTCTTTTGTTTTTTTTGTTTTGTTTGTTTGTTTGTTTTTACTATGTTCTAAACCCCATCCCCAGGCCTAGGCCTGGAAGCATCTAGCTTCTATACAATTAAATCTTCCTAGGTGACTGATTTAATCAGGATTCTCACAGCTTCTGGCTGAATTGTTCTACTTGGCCTCATGCTAACTTTGACAAAATATTCTAATCTTTTGGCTCCTCATTATCTGGCTCATACTGCCTTCACCTGTTTCTATCTTGTTCTTCCTGTAACCTGTATCTGTAAAATTGACCCACTAAACTTCCATACATACCACATGCACACATACACACACATATACACATACACACACACACACACACAAACACAGAAACAACATATTCTCTCTCTCTCTCTCTCTCTCTCTCTTTCTCTCTCTCTCTCTCCTTTTAAGTAGCCTCTCTCTCTTCTACTGTTCTCATATAAAATGGGCATATCCGGTCTCTCAATAATTCTGTTAAATTTTCTCTCATTTGTCTGCCCAACAATTAGATGTTACTACCAAACACAGCTGTTTACTTTTGAGAACTAACCTTACCTTCATTGTTAGGTATTAAAGGTGTGTATGTAGTAAAGTCTTGTTTGTATTCCAGCCTGGTTATATTGTAATTCAGGTAGTATCTGCATTCTGGTCCAATCATATAGCCCTAGAAGGTCATTGGATGTGATAACTTGCCAGAACAGCCATGTTGCTGGATTAAAATTCTTCTACGGTGTTGTATTTCTGGTTTCTTATTTAGATGGACCTAAGTATCAGAGTAAACAACCAATAAATACCTTTTTTTATTAAATTAAAACATTTTATTTGCATATAAAAAGGTAATATTGCATTACTTACATGTATATTTAAGGGATTTTTATCTGCTCTCATTATAAGTTTTCCCAGATATTGTTTTACATAGTACAGGCCATCAAATTATAAAGACATGAAATGTATTCTTACACATATTGTGTAGATAGTCAGTATATCCTATAGATGCCACCTTGTTGAGTTGGATAAAACCTGTTTCACACATAAAAATTTTCATAATCAATAAAAATATTTATTTCATAAAATAGCTTTCTAACTAAAAACAAAGAAACAAAATTAGTTACAAGCACAAAATGAATGCCATGTGCAGCTCACATACTGAACATGCATTATCGTGATTAATTTTCACAATTCACAAGCTAATATACCCTATTTAAACAGAACTAGACTTTTTTTAAAATTGTGATGATTATATCTGTCTCAATAGGGAAGTAACAAAATCTTTATGATTTTACATCGAGAACAGTATCATTTCTATTTTTTAATCATAGAATTGAAATATGATAAATGAATCTAATCACTTTAGATAATTAATATTTATGAAGATTATCTTTATGAATGCCCCTGTTAAGTGGCATGGATATCAACAAAACTTGGTGGATAAAACCAAGTATTCCAACAGTTATTTGCCTGCTTGAGCAGCAGAGTTGGGGAGCTAGGAAGGAATTAGACATAGATCACAGTGTATCCAAGATTTTTTTCTTATCTGGCAACTTTCTCTTTAAAAGGAAACTTTTCACTCTCTAATGCCTTCTGAGGACAGTAGTTTCGAACAAAATAAGAGGGAAATCAGGTATCAGTCAGGAACAGAGAATAATGTACTTGCAACTGTGTTTACTTAATTGGTGTTAACTGGTTAAAAGAGATTTTGATTATTTTTCAAATTGCTAAATGGCAATTTTACTTTTTATGAATAAAGGTTGATGAAAAGCCATCACTAGTTCTAGTAAAACTGAAGATTTCAATCTAAAAGCATAGTGACTATTCTTATTATATGCCACTTTCTAAAGTACAGCTTTAAAATATCCGACATGCTTTTTAAATTGGATCCAAGACCAGGAATACAGGTTACATGCACCAAGGCTAGATTATAAATTATCATACTCATCATCACCATCATCATCTTCCTCACATTTTCTTTTCAGTGCATTTGTTGACTCCGTGACTATACTTTGTGATATAATATTAGTAGTAATGTTTTTGAACCCAGTTAATGATGGATGAATAGGAACATTTTGAACAGCTGATGCTGCAGAATGGAAGCTTTTACAGCAGGGGACTGAGAAATAGGCATGTGTACTGTAAACTTTTGCCCCTTGAGGCACATTAGAGTGCCTTACATTAATTGAAACAGACATGGTTTGTGGGGTGTGTGTGCCTAGTGTGGGAGGGAGTACTTGGTCTACTAGAAACGGAACCAACACTTAACCATGGAACCATTATTCTTTCTGCCGGAGTAGGTGCCTTATTTTTGTAAAGACTTAAGCCTATAGTTTGGAGCAGTTAAGCAATATCTATCAAGTGGCAATCTAGGACCTGAATATGGATTGAGCAAATCCAAAGGGCTTTGATTTCTTTTGTCTTTCAGTATATAATAAAAAAAAATCTCTTGGGGGAGGAGAACGTAAAGACTGGTCAGCACTGCACTGGATTGCCAAACATACATTATCTGCATCAACAGTAGCTTTCTTTGCATGGCTTGAATAAATTTTAGCATCATCTACAATTGTGATCACATATCAGAAGGCAAACTCCAGCATCTGATTTATAACTCTTGGCTCATAGTCTGTAATCCTATATCCTTCCGGATTTGTGCCATCATCTGTGCATCTTTTGGCATGCTCTTGGCAAATGCCATCTTGCCAGACTCTATAATATCTGATGAGGTGATCAAGTATCTTGAACTAAAACTCCCACATTAATGTACTTCAGTCCTGATCTTTATGCAAGTTCTTTTTCTAGTGTGTATTTTCCAACCCGTGGTGTACCAGTTACCAGGATGTTTGGAAGCTACATAATCCCCCTTCACACTCAGACAGTTGAGATTTTGATATTTTTAAATCACACTAGACACTTATTTTACAAGTGGAATCACCTTAACAACACGTGAAGCATCACTAGAGAAGGATTGAAACAATGGACCATAGGAATTGTGAGTGTTTCCAGTAGTCATGGTTAAATATATACTTCTTGAAAACTGCAATAAAAATAAATGTTTGTTACCCAGTGATGGTTTAACATTCTTAAAGAAGCATACTGAAGATAATATTTCTCACTCAGAATTATATATAAAGGCTCTTACACTGACAATAATAAACATTTCTTCCCTTAATTCTGTACATTTTTAAATTATCCTAGCTATAGATTTATTTGTAATTTGTGTACGAAATTATGACTTTCATATGACATGTTCACGCATGCATATCATTTTAATTTCCTCCTATTTATTCCACTCACCCTTTCTTGCCACTCCCTTACTCCACCTCCTCTCCTGCTGTATGTCTCCTTTTTCCCCTCATAATAAACATTAACCAAGGTAAAACCTCTAAGCTTCATTTATAAGACCCTTGAGCCAGAGTGCTCAGATATGTGACCTAGATAGTGTAACTGGGCCTTCTGATGAAAGCTTATAATCCCAGCTATTCTCAAGTCTGAAGCAGGAGGATCAAAAGTTCAAGGCCTACCTGATTATCAAAGTGAGACCAAACTAGCCTAGATGATTTAGTGAAAGTCTGTGTTCAAAATAGTTTTTTAAAAAAAATCAAAAAGGCAAAGGCATAGCTTAGTTCTACAGTGTTTCTCTGCTTTTGCGTCTCTACATTTGATCCACAGGGCCATACACATATGCTTTGGAGACAGCTGACCCCTAGAAGGCCATGCTAAGTGTCTTGATTCTTGATTCTAGGACTGGTAAACATGGCTGCTCATACACATGACGCCTTTGAATGCATACCTGTCTTCCCTTTACCACAGTGACGAATTCTAAGGAACACAATGAGATGAAGAGGAAATTGGCTTTCTTTATTATTATTATTATTATTATTATTATTATTATTATTATTGTTTTTTTTTCAAGACAGGTTTTCTCTGTGTAGCCCTGGCTGTCCCTGAATTCACTCTGTAGACTAGGCTGACTTCAAACTCATAAATCTACCTGCCTCTGCCACCTACGTGCTGGAATTAAAAGCATGCACCACCACTGCCTGGACTTTCTTTACACGAACAAAAATAATGACTACCTCCCAATGACACCAGGAGAGAATAGATGTCCAGTTGTGCATAATATAATTTTATTTTACAGCTTTGATCCTCATATAGCCTTTGAGGTACTTGGGCAGTTGAATAAAATTGCACAATGATGATAAAATACATGACCAGAAACATACAGACTGCCTTTTTTAAACAGTAATAACTGCATTTTTATGTCTTTGTTATTTGTATTCCCCCTAATTTTCATTTGAATTTCTAGCTCATCCCTACTACCTTGGGATTTGAATCTAGTGATGATCTTGGAATGTAGAAGAGACTAAATTAATTTCTTGGACAATGACTGCATAGTCATGGCTGAGATTTTTCCTTAAACATACTTTATTTTAGATTCTTAAACAGTTCAGCCTTCCTTCTAGCCCACTGACCAAAGATAAGGGGGAAAGAAGGTTAACAGTAAAAAGGGATGTGGACCAGTTATTAGTAGTTCTTTGAAGGGCAATTCCACTCTTCATTTTCAGAAAACCAGCAGTCCAGGTCAATAGCAAACACCAAACAGGAATAAGTAGTTGTTTCAAATCCAGCAGAAAAAAAACACGCTCCACAGAGTGGGCAAGAATAACTGGAGGTAGCCTGTTGAAGACTAGACTCAGGTGGTCTCTCAACCTGCAGGAGAATCAGGGTCCCAGTATGCAGCTGGGCAAGGAGTTGGCAAAAAACGACAAACAGATATGAATACAAGGGAGTGTTGATCTGAATGTAATTTCTCAAAGCAAGCATTAGACTTATAATACAGAAGAAAAACAAGAAAACTAGGCAATATATCAGCCAAGGTACATTGAGATGCATAATGGTTCTTTACTCAAAACAGAGAAAATACATACATAAAAGCTGACAGGATCTGGGCAGTGTTTACAACTGAGATCAGATCAGCCCTATCTATAAATTAGCTATTCACGGGAGTCAGGTGAAGGGACTAATACACCCAGGTGCAATACTGGTCTATTGTTAAACCCACCACTAGGGGTCCCTTAGTAAATACCTAAGTATGCTATTCCTCTGGGCCAAGTGAAAAACATGCACCAGGGGAGTTATGTTCTACTAACCCTTTCATGAGTAATACAATACTCCAGTTCTTCCTAAAACCACAGCCCACCTTTTTTCTACTATTATGTAATGTAGGCTGCCATTCATGTCTGTAATGAGAATTCTACACTTACTATTTTGAACTAGCCCTGACATTACTAGCTCTTATCTGGCAAACTACAGGATGCCTGATTACTAACTATCAACACTGAAAGCATTTCATCTGAATGAGTAATATTCTTATGAAATTCCAAGCCCAAGGTCGGCTCAAGGACTGTCTAGGACATTGGTGAAGGTCAGGAAGCCAAGTTCAACCTAATTTAGGTATTTCTCAAAACATTCCTTGGAGGCACCTATAATAAAACAATACGGAAAGAAAGCACAATGAACCATTCACCAACTATAAGTAAGGATGAATCTGAAATACATCTGTTATGGGGCTCCAGAAACTTTCCAGGAGACAAGTTTCCATGGCCTCAGGACTGCAGCCAAGCTTTTAGGTCTGCTACGCAGACTTTACTGGAGTGGGTGTGGCAGTAGCCAAAATCAGCTAGAATATCACGAGAAACGTCTGGGTGCTTTGATCTCTATGAAATGAAGCCCAGAAAAGATAAGTGAAGAACACCAAAGATGCTAGCTCACCAGAGCCCAGCAGGGCCCAGTGGAGCCTTGTGCTGTATCACAATACAAAGGCATTCTTTCACTGTTTGTACTGTTCCACTTATGCTTTTTCCAAACATCATGTGTTCTCTCAAGCATCCACTACATCAAAACATCACATGTCCTCTCATGTGTCTGCTTCAGTAACATATCCTCTGACAGAATAGTTTCCAGAAAAATACATGACAATCTCAGTTTCTGAAGAAACTTGAAACTCATTTCAGAGTGACTAAGAAACATATTGCTGGATCTTATTCTCCTTGAGAATTTGATAATCTCTTCTAGCATATTTTTTGGTTGTCGTTGTTGAAAAGTTCAATACCTCCAACAAAATGCCAGTCACTATAATAAAACTAAGGGGGATGTAGCATGGCTTAGCACTAGTTCATATAATAACCTCTATTATTTCAATGGTATCATTCTCTAGTGTCTTTAACATCACCACTCTTTCCAATATCTCTCACACACACATACACACACACACACATACACACACATACACACACACACATACACACACACCTAGCAATCTTAAAAATGGCTCCTTTGTCTAGTTCTTCCTGACCTCTTTCCTAGCAAAGGCATTCCCAACTTTACTGAGACGGATTATAACCCTCTATCCCATGACACCTTCCTTTATTTTAGGGAGTCACCATGCCCTCCATTCTCATAAAGAGCAAATGCATTCCTCCTGCTATGTAAGGTGGGTCAGGAAACACTCACTGGCACATTCTACTCTAAGGCATGGTTTTCACTGACCTTCAGAGCACACAATACCTATGCTCTAGCACACCGCTGTTGAATAAAATCCGGATACTTACTCCCACTTTCTCTAGCTATCTTTGACCCGTTCTTACAGATACATTCTCCTATTACTTCATTTACACGTTACTAGAGATCAGTAAACGAAACTCCTTGGAATACCAAGAATAATTTTTGTCTTAAGTAATTATAAGGTGGTCTGATAAAGATTGTAGATAAAAAAAAAACCAATAAAATCCCAAATCAAATGAATCAATATCAGTAAAAACAAAGAAAAAAAGAAAAAAGACAGAAAAAATGAAAGAAAAACAGAGCAAAGAAATACACATGAGTTCTGGAAAATCTTTTCTGAACTAAATCTCAAACTTAGTAAAGGCCCCATATGGTAACATTTTACCAAATTTACAGTTTGCTATTTTATTCCTTACAATTTCCTATGACAGGGAACCGTTTAATTTAGTTACATGTGAAAATAAAGAACCACCATGAAAAGAACATCATTGTGTAATAACTTTCTATTTTATGAATGTCCACTTCTTAAATTACATTTCTAAAACATTTTATTTAAAAGTACAGTTACAGAAAATGTTGCATAGAACAGTATACCCTGTAATCCTACAGGTTATTAGACAAACACAATGAGATTTTCAAGTTCATGGTCAACTTCATCTACATAGTACTGTCTAGACAAACCAACTACAGAAAGCAAGTATCTATCTCAAAAAGGACAACAGGAAAAAATAAAGCTATGGATAATTTATACTTACTTAAGAATTATGAATTTGAAGAAGATAATTTTGGTTTAGAACACCTCAAATTTACTCTAAATCTCTTGAATATTTAATAGTAGCAAAATGATATTAAAATAATTTATTGTTTACTTAAAATTTTATTTACTTTTTATTTTAAATTAATTTTGTTATATTTCTGAGAACTTTGTATATAAGTATTGTATTTACATTCTTTACACTGCTTCTGATTTCTCCTATGACTTCTCAAATCCCCCCAAATTAATATCCTTATATTATAGATGAAATTTTAAAGTCCATTTTAGATTTAATGTAAGAACGAACTTTCAAAATATTTACTGAATGAAAGCACATAATTTCTAAAAAGTAATTTAAACTTTAACATTTTAGAATTTCTGATTCTCCAGAACTAATTTATCTGGACATATTAATTGTACCATATTTGTAGAAGAGAAATCTGAACAGAAGCAGGTTAATAGAACATTTGTTCTTCCTAATCTATGATGTACTTTCTTATGTTAAAATACTTTATCACCATTTAATTAGAGTTGAGCAAGTCCCACAGTATGCTTTATAATGCACTGTATCTTCATTTTACAAAAAAACTAACAAAAAAACAAATAAACAAAAAAAACTAATTTTTGTCAATAAAGTACTAATTCCCATTGGTATCATTTTTGTTTTAATATAAGCAAAACATTAAATTAAGAAATGAACAAAGGATATATTAACAATTGCAAAACTGTTTTAAAGGAAATATGAACTAATAAACTAGCTTAGTATTTCTCAGTTTCCACATTTCCCTGGGGAAAATGCTCAGTTATTCACAGTAACACAGGAAATTTTCAAATGATGTTTATTTGCAGATGATGTGCTATCAAACATAACAGATCCTTCAAATTCCATCAGAAAATTTAGAAATGACCAACATCTATCAAAGTGACAAAATACAATATCAGTCTCCAAAAAGTACAAGCCTTCCAACATTTAATACCTTCAAAAATATAATCTCTAGAGCACAGGGTCCACAATGGAGGAGTTAGAGATAGGACTGATGGATCTGAACGGATTTGCAATCCCTTAGGAAGAACAACAATATCAACTAAACAGAACCCCCAGAGCTCGCAGGGACTAAATCACCAACCAAAGACTACATATGGGGCAACAAATGGCTCCAGCCAGATAAGTAGGAGAGGAAGGTCTTGTTGGATATCAATGGGAGGGAAGGCCTTTGGTCCTATTAAGGCTTGATGTCCCGTTAGGGAAATGCCAAGGCAGTAAGGCTGGAGTGCATGGGTGGGTGGGGGGAACACCCTCATAGAGGCAGGGGGAAGGGGTGTGGGATAGGTGGGTTCTGGAGGGGAAACCAGGAGAGGGGGATAACATTTAAAATGCAAATAAATAAAATATCCAGAAAAAAAAAAAAGAAAAAAAGAAATAAAGAAAACCTACCAATGAGGTAGAAGACCTCTACAATTAAAATTTCAAATCTCTGAAAAAGGAGACTGTTAAAACAGGGTATAGAATAACCTCTTATGTTCATGGATTAGCAGAATTAATATTGTAAAAATGACCAGCATTCTACCAACAATTCCATCAAAATATGTTCATAACAATTCTTACAGAAATAAAAATAATCCTAAAATTTATTTGGAAGTACAAAGGACACAAGATAGCCAAAGAAATCCTGAAAAAATAAAAGTGAAGGAACAGTAATAAAGGGTTTGGCATGGCAGACATGATTACAGATGGCATTGGCCGAAAAGGAGCATTTAGTTCAATGGAGCTAATATGTCCACATAGTTACAGATTGGTATTTGTGCAAAAATAACACATAAAACAAGGAGACAAGACAGTATCTTCATAAAGTGGTACTGAGAAAGCTGAATGCCTGCATTTAGAATAATGAAAATAGATCTATTTCTGTCACATAATAAATATTGACTTCAAGTTAACTAAAGTCCTCAGTATGAAACTTGAACTCCTAAGACTTATAGAAAAAATAAATGGTCTGCAACTAGGTATTGGTGTAAGAATTTACTTCTTGAATAGGACTATTCATTCAAAAGATATGGATGACAACTGGCTGATGAAATCTCATAAAACTAAAACCCCCTCTCTAGCAAAATAAACAGCAAACTGAGTGGAGAATTCACTGAGTGGGAAAAAATGGTTTCCAGACATTTGTCTAATAGAGAATTAATATCTAAGATATACATAGAGTCAAAACAGAAATAGAAAGAAAAAAACTGGTGATAAAGAAAACAGTTCAACTAAAAGAATAACGTATGGATTTGAATATAGAGTCACCCCCCAAAAAAATTATTTGTTAAAGTATAGTTCAAAATGATGTTGGTTATACTTTCACATGAGGGGAATTTAAATTTAAAGAGACTGACAACAAATTCTAGTGACTATGCAAACAAGGCAGCCTCTCAGTCACTATTGATTCTATTTTACACTAGTGCAGTCACTAAGGACAGCAGCCTGAGCACTCACATAGTGCTAAAAATATATTACTAAATATGCCGGATATAATTTAACCCCAAAGAACTGAATATTCTAATACAGAGCTACTTGCTTATTCATGTTTATTACTGCTCTATTTCCAATAGCTAGGGAATTGTAACAACCTAAGTATCCATAAACTGATACATGGATTTAAAAAAAAAAAGATGTTCATAAACACAATTCAAGTTGTTCAGTTATAAAATAAATTAAGTTCTAAAACTCTACGTAAAGCAATGGAACTAGGAAATGAACCTAATGAGCTAATCTAGACCCCGTTAAGAAAAACTGCAAAGTCTGACCCATTTGTGAATCCTTGCTCTAAATGTTTAGATCTGAGCAAATCATATGAATTTATATCAGAAGTTCAGGAAGCACAATGGGGACAACTTGGAGGGAGAATAATAATGATGCTCTGCAGAGAGAGAGCAATGAAGGAAGAAAAAGGAAATGGGAGAAAGACGAATTGGACTGTGTAGGGACGGGTTGTAATGAGAAGTAGAACTAAGGGTGTTTGAAAAGGCTATAGGAAAACTGATTCTAAAGCTCAGTTAATATGGAATACACATATAGATGATGCGCATCATAAAGGTAATTTACATGCAAATATATAATTTAAAGTAAATCAATTGCTTCGGTTTCATCTGTCACATTTTTTTATTTTAATCTTTTAGAAGACTATTTTTTTTTTCTAATGAGGGACAGGAAAGGAGTGGATCAGAAGGGGAGGAGAGGTAAAGACACACTTGTAGGAGTAAAATGAGGGACAATTCTAATCATGATATACTTTATGAAAAATAATCTATTTTAATGAAAGGGAAAATAAAGTAACAATAGTGATATGAAAACTACACTCTCTCTCTCTCGTGTGTGTGTGTGTGTGTGTGTGTGTGTGTGTGTGTGTGTGTGTGTGTGTGTAATATTTAAATTGAGTTATGCCAAATAGAATGGTCAGGTCCTCCACAAGAACCATAGACTATCTAAAAAATTGCAGTAGTATCTGTGTGAAACTTTCCTTCACATTGTTGTTGACCAAAGGAGTCTGATGGACTCGTTAAACCATATAGGCTACTGCTCATTGCCCTTAGATCCCTCTCTAAATGTAAAGATATAACCACATCGCTGAAGACACCACACCTTTAAAACTTAGTACTTAAAGCAATGAAGCTGGAAATTACCTGGCACATTCTGTCTGAGGACTAGCGCTCATAGATTCAGGTTGTGCTATACAAGTTGATGGTGGAGGAAAGTAAACAGCAATTTCACCCTGCTATCTGTATTTAACAAAGTAACAGGATAAGAGTTTATGAATTTAAGAAGTAGTGATGTTGACATAGGAGGTCTTGTAGGTGGAAAGGATGGGTGGAAATGATATAGACACAGTACCCATATATGTAATTCTCAAAAAACAACGACAAACTAAACATTTAGTAGAGGAAAACCCAAATTTGGAGTTAGTCAATTCACTCTTAGAAAGCAATGCTGTGGCATCTCAGCATTTTTTTAAAATCTTAGTGTCATAATTTAGTTTTGTTATAAGCTAATGCAGTGTTTGTGAACATTAAAGTGTGATTTAGTCATGGCCACAGAACTTCAGCATCTGTGCTACACAGATGCGTAATGTTTCTGAGTGAATCATACGATTATGATATGTAATCATATCTTGGTCTCTTTACAGGTCCTACTTGAATTAGTTATGGACTGTGTTATTTGTGATTCTTGGATAAATGGGGCAAATGTGTTAAAATGAAAGTTTTAAAAAGCACTTATACAATAGTAATAAATCTTGTCTGATACTGAGGACATTTTTTTCTGTAATATTTCCTTCTTTAGTGAATTCTTTACCAACCTCTGAGATGAATGAGTTCTAACTGTAAGCCACCTCCAATGGGTAGATAAGCCTACTGCATAGACCATGCAGATTTGAGTGTATAACTGACATCATAACCAGGAAAATATTACAAATGTCACAGACTAGAGTTTGAGTACAGAATCATTAGAAATAAAAAGGCAGCATCTAAGCAGTCATATTGCTGAGGTCTCCTGGGTGTAGCTTCCTTTTCATCTCTAGGAGACACAGTCTTCCAGCAGCTTTACTAGTCCTTTAAACGCTCTTAACTCTTGCTGTGTTGGGAATCTGTCAATTATGCACCCATGACCCTTTGTTCTATGCATTTTGATCAGTTGTGGCTTTCTTAAATGGACTTTTATTGCTGTAAAAAAAAAAAAAACCAAACCAAACCAAACAAACAAACAAAAAGACAAGAAAAACTAAAAATCTAACAAAACAAACAAACAAACAAACAAACAAAAACAAACACAAGAAGCTTCTTTGATGAGGAGTGAGAACTGCACACATCTGTGGAGATAAACATCCAAAATCAGTATATAAAAAGCAATTTGGAATTATACTGGGTTAGTAAAGTAGAATTAAAAGTGAAGAATATCTGGGTCCTTTCAGCAAAATCTTGTTAGTGTTGTGAGACTATGCCGGGGCCTAGCAAACATGGAAGTGGATGCTCACAGTCAGCTATTGGATGGATCACAGGGCCCCCAATGGAGGAGCTAGAGAAAGTACCCAAGGAGCTAAAGGGATCTGCAACCCCATAGGTGGAACAAAATTATGAACTAACCAGTACCCTGGAGCTCTTGACTCTAGCTGCATATGTATCAAAAGATGGCCTAGACGGCCATCAATGACAAGAGAGGCCCATTGGACTTGCAAACTTTATATGCCCCAGTACAGGGGAATGCCAGGGCCAAAAAGTGGAAGTGGGTGGGTAAGGGAGTGGGAGGGGAGGGTAATGGGGGACTTTTGGGATAGCTTTGGAAATGTAAATGAGGAAAATACCTAATAAAAATATATATAAAAAAGTGAAGAATATCAAGGTCCTTTAACTGTAGGAAAAGAGCTACCAAAAATTAAAACTGTTAAGAAAGGGGGAGTTGGTATTCCCTGAGTTCATTAGCCATGAAAATACACACACACACACAGATAGATATAGGCATATATATAGATGATATAGATAAAGATATAGATACATGATATACATCTAGACATAGATACAGATCACTAAAAAGAAACAGCAGGTGTCATTTGGAAGACACTCCAGGTATTCAGTTGGCCAGGCTGTGATCCCCACACTGGTCTAAGAGCTGTAATGGCCATTTCTTACCCTTAAGATGCAGGCACTCAAGCTGTGCTCTACAGAAAAAAAAAAGTCAAGTTTAGACCACAGAATCCCACTAATCCCAGAGCTTTCCCCAAGTTCAGGCCACAAAAATCTCACCAACCCTAGGTCACCCTGGAAATATTGCCCCCCCTCAGAAAAAAATAAATAAAAGAAAAAAAAGAAAACTATATAGGCCTTATCCTTTCCAACTTTTAACTAGAACGGATTTAGATAAAATAATTACATATACAAAATTATTGTATATATGTAATTGAGCTAAGTAACACCATGTCTTTTGAAGGTGGAGTGGATGAAATAAAGGCCCAAAGGAAATTCACATAACAAAATACAGGAAGGGTGGCAGTAAACACATTTAAATAATGTATTAAATTTAAAACATGCTTTCCAAAATATTATAATATAATGACGAAGATTCATAATTTCAAAATCATTTCAGGAAATTTGAACACCCTGGTCACAAAAAGCACTAAATGTTAGAAGGATAGATGTGCCAATTACCTTGATCTCATCATTACACATTAAAAACAAATATTGAATCACAAGAGACCTTTATTCTACAAATCTGCACCATTACTATATGCCTTGTAAAAATACAAATAAAATTTGAAACATGAGAAAATGTTGACTATGTATAAGCGGTGTAACAAAAACGGTGGCATAGAAACCCTATGGCATTGGAGCTAAAGAGAAAGAAACACAGAACAAACTGTGTTCTGGAACAAAACACAGAAGTTAAACATGTCCTTACATGATGAAGAAGATAAATTATCACTTGAATGTGTGTGTGTGTGTGTGTGTGTGTGTGTGAGAGAGAGAGAGAGAGAGAGAGAGAGAATCTGTGAGTGTGTGTGTGTGTGTCTGTGTCTGTGTGTGTGTGTGTGTGTGTGTGAAATGTTGTGAACACATGCATCCTTCCTGCTGGGTCTGGGTTTGTCACTGATAAAACTTGCTTATGTTAATACAGATGAACACTGATACCATAGTCATGACCCAGATTCAACTGAAAATCATAAAAAATAGCCCACCGTGTGTGTGTACGTGTGTGTGTACCTTAGCATTTTCACTCTGGACATGTTTTTAGGCTCCCTGTCCAGGCACAATTCTGTCTGCAGGAGCAGGCCAGGTGAAGAAGAACAGCTTATTTTTGTTTTCGCCTGTGTTGAGAATGCAAATATGTTTTGTGGTTAGCATTTATATTTGATGGCTTTATGGTCTAACAAAGGCCACTAGGCTTCTAGGTATGAGGACAGTGTTCCCTTATAAGTAAGATTGTCTTTCCCTTTGACAGTATGTTTTCTGTACTTACTGAAAAAAGTAGATGCAAAGGAGAATCTGAAAAGTTAGACTCATCTAGTTCTTGAATCAAAACCTGTGTCACTTTAAGGATGTATGGTATTCGTGGTTTGTCCTTTGGACTTTTAAGAGATATATTAATATACATATCAATTGTGTACATAGGCGTTATGTGCATACTAGGATCTGTGACAGTCAGAAAAGGGTATTGGAAACAACTGTGACTAAGTTACAGGCTACTGTGAGCTGACTGATGTCTATTCTGTGAACCAAGTCTGGGCCCTCTAAAATAGCAGCACGCAGTTTTCGTTGCTGAGCCATCTACTGATGATTTTTATTTTATTAATATTTAATTTTGAATAAAATATACTTTATGATACTATTTTTAAATTCTTTTCAAGGACTGTATCAATTCTCAAATTCTTAAACAATGCCATATAGAGTGGTAGTCCCTTCTAACTTTAGTTGTCTAGAATCAGTGATGAATTAGATGGACATCTTCAAAACATATTTGGTAATGGATAACAGCTGTTTTGTTGATGTGTCTACACCTATAAGAGAGGGTTTGCCTCTAGGAGCCTGGGCTATGGGTCACTGAAATGGCTGCCTGCGCATGGGTGATGCTGTGAACATGCCGACTACTAATTGACCAGGAGTTCCCAGCACCACTGTCCAGCTTCATAAAAGCAGTGAACAATTACTAGCAAAGGAGCCTCTCACCAGCCAACCTGCAAAGAAAAGACTCTCACACAGCTAGCAACTAATAACTGATCTAAAGTGTTCCTGCAGGCTGTGAATCCCCACCCTGGTTGGATGGTGTGTGCGTGCGCATGTGCGTGTGCGTGTGCGTGTGAGATGCAGGTACTTTTGAGTTGCTCCTGTCCCTGGATGTAACTAGTCAGCCACACACCTGTTATTTACCAGCAACCTGGGTTACTGTAGTCAAAAGGGGCAAGATTTATGTTGACTTGTATTTTCTAGTGACATTTTTGACAAAAAGCTAAATTATGTGTGTGTGAATGTTTGGCTGGCCCCACAGCCTCTGTGTCAGTTCATGAAAGGCATAGTAGAAATGGAAGTTATGGAGGTATAGGAGTCCCAAGTGAACCCTCCCAGGATGAAAGAGATTCTTCCAAGGGAGGAATAGATATTTTGGTGTGGGACCCATCCAAGTTGCTGCTTGTCAGTAGGGCAATGTGTGGTGGCAATAAGAGCCCTCATGTTGAATCAGGATTAATTGCTGCACTATCAATGTAGAAAATAGTTGGGTTTGGTGGATTCTGAAACTGGTTTTATGTTAATTCAGGTCAACCCACAAAAATCAATGTGTCATTGTGATCCCTCCTCTTCCTGTCATCTGTTACCCATGCAGATGATTAGAAAGCAACAACAAAAGAAAGAAAGCTACTCACAGAATTCTCCATCGGAATCCAAGAACCCTCAACATTATTGAATCTATGGATTGCCATCACAGCAGGGATCCACTGTGTCTCTGGGAATTTTCAATGTGTAAAAATCAGATCCTTTCCTAAGTGTCTGGCGCTGATGTGACAATACTGTTAGTAGATGCCATGCAGACAAAACACAGGCTTGAGGTGGAAGACTTGGCGTATCTTGCCTTCATGTGGTATTATTCATTTTGGTAATTGCTGCGATTTCTTTCAATAGTAAAATGCTTGTAAAAGTTTTCACTTTTATTAAACATATAGCACTAATTGTGAATAAAACCTCTCAAGGAAGGTGTTCCCTTGTTACTGGAAGAATTTTTCTAAAGAAGTATCTGTTTTTTGTGGAAACTACCTGTTCATCCTAATGTCAAGGCAGGATGTTATCCCATGGTCAAAAGTGGGCAATCTGTGTAGCTCCATTCCTCCTGGTTCCCTACTGTTGGTGTGAGGAGGAATGAATTGGACGATACTGTCATGATGTTGATGTTAGCACCAGCTTTATTTTCTCATAACTACCCGTTTCCTCTCTGGAAGCAGAGGGTTCTGGTTATTTGTATCTGTATGTACAGAAAGTGAGATCTGTGGTAAAGGCCAGAGCCTCAGAAAACAGCCTTTTCAGAAAGTGCCTCTGGGATCTTCTCTGCTTCTGTTATGTTTCCCGAAATAACGGCAGGATATTTCATCTCCGGGATGATTTCTGTGCTCTATAACTGTACTGCTTTTAGATAACAGATTCATAGCAGTCTTTCAACACACAGGTGGCTGAGAGCACAGAAAATGTAATTTGACCTATTAACTTGGATTTACTTTTATTTTTAGGTTATCAGAACTTGTTTCAGCCTATACTTCATGGGAGGGCAGAATGAGCCCAAGAAAAATGAAGCTATTTTACAGTTCAGATATACACTCAATAGTGATGATGTTTGCTGGAATCAACTATTTAAAAAATGTTAAAACAGCAAGTGTATATTTGCTGGCAAACAGAAAGCAAACATTTCTGAAAACAATTAAGAGACATTGAATCTCACTGTTCACCTTTACATCCAAAATGTTAAAACTGTTGTTAATGACAACATATCTAATGTACAGTATGTGAACAGAGAATGTTATTATTCATTGATAGTTTTTCTTACATATTACATTAGTGTATTCCAAGCTTCATTTTTTCTATTTTCTGTTTATCTTCTACTCTTTTCCAGACACATAAAGCCACTCGGAATAACCTTATCATATATTTTTATACTAAGATGAATATTATAAATACATACACACATACCTTCCCAATACGTACTGATCTCAAAGGTATGCTCACTCAATCCAGCTCTTTCACTGATTTCTAATCTAATCACAACCTGTCTGGTCTTGAATTTCTTCAAAGACTTTAGATTGCATTATTTTTATTCAAAGGCACGCATGTTTTCTTCAATATAAACATGAAGTCATTCATATTTCTGGATCATACGATGTGATTTCATAAAATGGAAGTCACTCCATGATTCCCTTAAATATTTGCTCATCTATTTAAATAATATTTGTAAAGATGGGTTGCTGTTGTTGTTGTTGTTTGGCTTCCTAGTTCCTTTTTTTAATTTAATTTTATTTTTTTTTACTTATTCACCTTACATCCTGTTCACTTCCCTCCCTCTCACTCACCCCCTCTCATAATCCTTCCCTATGTCCTCTTCCCTTCTCCTCAGAGACATTAGAGGGCTCCCTAGGTATCCCTTCTAACTCAGGCACTTGAAGTTTCTGTAAGGATAGGGACTTCCTCTCTCACTGAGGCCAGACAGGCAGCTCAGCTAGTAGAACACATCCCATGTACAGGCAACAGTTTTTCATGTAGAACCTATTCTAGTTGTTTAGGACACCCTTGAAGGTCAAGCTTCACATCGGCTATATATGAGTGGTCAAGTATCAATCCCTAACACTATTAATGATATTCTGTTATGCTTGCAGATGGGAGCATGTTGTCTTCAGAGAGGCTCCACCGAGTAGCTGACTCAGACAGATAGAGACACCCATAGACAAACAGTGGATGGAGCTTGAAGACTCTCAAGGAAAAATAGGAGGAAGGATTGTGGTCCACAAAGGGGATAGGAATTCCACAGGAAAACCAACAGAATCAACTAACCTGGACCCTTGGGGCTATCAGGGTTGAACCACTAACCAAAGAACAAAGACAGGCTGAACCTAGGCCTCACTGCTCATATGTTAAGGATGTTCATAAGTAAAATAGAATTTTATCATTTTTTGTCCATCTCCTTCCTTTGTCTTCTCTCCCATGTACCCTTGCTTTAAGCCATACTCAGGTCCTCAGACAGTAATAATAATGATAATTATAAGAATAAATGATATAAAAACTGTCAATTTGAGTGTGTTTGTGTATGCAGAAGTATATAATTACAAACAACTGAGTAAATGTTTATTGTTTGTGTACTTAGTATCAAGAATGACCACATTTTATTGAACAACTGATAGGGTCCTCACCTCTGAAAAAGGATTGATCTCCAATCACACATATATACAGGAAGTAGAACTAACAACACAAAATATAACACAGTCTACATGTGTGCTTAATATGCATATTTACTTTCCTTGGTTGTGTTTGTCACAGGCATTTTGGATTCTCAGTATGCAAAAACAGAAGCAATATCATGTTTTCCTTTTATTAATCATTTACTATATTTTATGGATAAAAAGACAAAACAGAATCACTGATATCCAGTCAAAAAAGATGTACAAAAGAAAGTTCATTTTTAATAAATATCAGATTTTAATATTTACAGGTCATGATCTAACTGGTAAATTTCTCAAATATATTACTCAAATATGGCCCTTGCAATGAAATTAAAGATGTATTCTAATTACATATAAAGGCAAATGCTATAAAAGTTTTAAATGGCTAAGTATTTATGACTAACCAGAGACATTTTCTGAACAAATGCTTTACCTTATCAAAAATAATTCAAAATGTATACAATAACAGATCCTCAACTATATATATACATAGATATTAATATATATATACATACACACACATATATATAATTTATGAGGTGTGTATAATATATATTACTTACATGCTTCAGAGAAGATGTTCCATATTTATACATGCTGCTTTCAACAGCTTCTTGAATTTAATGATGTTCCTACTAAGACAAGTAGTGTCTTGAGAAAATTAGAAAACATAAATCATACAAAGTGTGTTAAGTGACTTATATTAGTTGAAATATTTATTTAACACCAAGGTAGAATATCTCTAATTATGTTATAATAATTTTATATTATAAATCATGGTGGAAAGAGGGAAGGAAAAAGAAAGGAGGAAAAGAAAGAGAGGGAGAGAAGTTTAGAGAAAGTGAGAGTTAAGTAATGTTAGTGCCCATGCTAGGCACAAAAGGAAAAACTAAATTGGGGATACTGGACAAGAGACAGTTAACCAAGACAAAACACCACACACACACACACACACACACACACACACACACACACACACACACACACACACACACCACTCACCACAAATGTACACATGCAAACACACACACATATTACACATCACACATGCACACATGCAACACACACACACACACACACACACACACACAAACACACAGGCAAACACATGAATTAATAAATATGTGAAATAAAATAAAATAATTAAATTTACTTCCAAAAACTTAAAAATGAGTCATGACCTCCCTACCCACCCAACTTTATGTTCTTTCCCTCCTCCCCCAAAAGAATCAGGAAGAGAAAAAAAAGTTTAAATGAGCAATAAAACAAAAAGCCAAAAGAAGACATAAGGTCAATTCACCAAAGAACATGGATTTTGTTTTGTTGTGTGTTGGCAAACTATTCTTGGGTATGGAGCCTATTCTGTTTTGTTTTTCCATTGGAGAAAAAATAGCCTTCCCTTTGCCCATGGGTATAAATTGCAAACAGCTTCCTGTGTAGAGATGGGATCCTTTGCCTACTCCTGCCTCTCAGTTCAGGGACTCCATCTAGCTTGAATCTATGCAAGTCTCCTTCAGGCTGCCACAGTTAGTGAGTTCAGATGTGTATAAGATTGTTTGTTTCTAGACACACTGTTTCCTTGGAATCATCCATCAGCTCTGGTTTTTAAAGTGTATCAGTCTTCTTCCACATTGGCACTGGAGCTTGAAGGGCTGAGTTCTGCAAAGGTTTTTTATACTCTGCATATTACACGTTTCTGTATACCTGTGTTCATTTCTATGTACTACATACAGAAGCTTCTCGGATGAGTGTTGAGCTAAGCACTGATGAATTCTTGACTTTTAGAAACCTTTAACTATGGATTTATTTATTTATTTATTTATTTAAGTTTTATGGACCTCTTTCAAATGAAGTAGTTTTAAATGAAGACGATGTTTAAAAGTAACTTGAGGAATATAAAGAAAACATTACTTACTAGCCTACTTATCAAATTACTATTTCAAAATAACTATGCTGCTGTAACAGTTTATTTTTATAACATGATACTATGCAGGTAATAAAAAGTAATCTCAGAATAGTGACGTGTATGAATAGAAAAGTGAGCTCCTGAAAAATAAGGCACTATGATTATTTTAAGTAATCATCTGTGATACTTATTTGTAAAGATTTTATTACTTTCTAAAGGAGTATATAAAGCTGAAAGAAATGTGATATTTCAATTAGATTGGGTTTTTATATAAATTAATCGAATTTCTTTATTCAATTTTGAATCATACCTTGAAGGTACTTGGTCTCTTCCAGTAGCTAACGAAGCAGTCAGAACTCTTCAGTAGAGCCATGAGCCAACACTCTGTAAGGCTCTGAAAGAACACTTGGCAAAATTTCTTTCTCTTTATGCAGCTGTGGCACACAGCAAACAAAATGAAGCAATATATAGACTTTTGCACATTTTTTGTTTGAATCTATCAACTAACTTCATGAGTATAGATATTTATTAAGATAAAATAAGTAATTCTATACAATGAGAAAGATAAAACTTTGCATTTCTTAATGAACAAATTATAAGGAAAATGGTTATGTCAATACAGTCATGCCTGGAGAGGATGACATTTTACTGATCTTAAATTTATAGTGACTGAAAGGGTTGAGGACCAGCCCAAGAATTTAAGTATTCTCCGCTTCTACTTTCTGAAGAATAAAACAGAATACAAATATACGTTTCATCTAAGTGTAAACTTTTCTTTAATTTCTTATTTGTTTATATTTAAAATTCATATAACCAATTTATATTTACAATGCATTAGATAGTGACCAGTCTATAGTATCTGAGAACTTCGGATGTATGGACAGGAACACCAAGAACTAAGGGTATGTTACTTACTGCTCCACCTAGGCAGTAAGCCTCCCTTGTAAATTTGAAATGCTGCACTCCTAGAATCATAAGATATTTGCTTGCCTCTCTGTCTGAAAGAAAAACCCTGGAAAATGTATTTTGCCTTGCATTTAGTTTCAAAAGAAGACTTGCATATGAAAAATCACTTTTGTTAGTATTTAAGAATGCATTGTAAGTCACTGAAACTTTCTGGTGCACCTTCAAGTGCTTAATATAATTTGGAAGGTCATAATAACTTATGTTTATGGGGGACACTTAATTGTAATTTTCTAATTATAAAATATACTTCCATGTTATTGGTTGTAGAACAAAATTTAATATACAAAGTACAATTCAGAATGAAATCCTATGAAGTCTGGTGTGTACATGTGAATATGTGTAGGCGTGTGTCTGTGTGTGAGTGTGTCCATATGAATGTGTGTTGTGAATGTGTCCATGTAAGTGTGTGTGTTAATGTGTGAGTGTGTGTTCATGTGTCTTTGTGAGTGTGTTTGTTTGTGTGTGTATTGTGTGTCCATCTGAATGTGTGTGTGAGTGTGTCCATGTGAGTGTGTGTGAGTATGAATGTGTGTGTGTCTGTGTGAGTGTGTGCTTGTGTGTATAAGTGTGTATGAGTTTGTATGTGTGTGAGAGTGATATTTTACTTAATTTTAACTTCATGTGAAGAGTGTTGCTGAGAAATAAAATCCCACAAAGAAGTCATGTAGCCCTTTGCATAAATCTGAGGTCCACTGATTTTTGAATCCAGTGAATTTGTCTATCTTCCTTTCTGGTCCTTTTGCTGTCACTATTTTTAGCATTACCACTACATCAATATCAGAATGTCATTCATTTCAGCATACACTGCTACATTCTGTTTGGTGAGGCAACCATGTTTCTTCTTTTACAAGATCCCAATAATGTAATCTCTTAGACAAAGGAGAAAATTATTTTGCTTCTTTTATGTTGTAGCTGTATAAGGGCAGAAGGAGCCTCCTACTCATCAGCCTCTGGTTTACACATAACTTTTGTTCTGTGCACTAGCTTCAGCAGTCGTCTTCCTTGTGCATCTCATGGGTCATTTGTTTCACTCATCACGGTCATCTTTCATGAACATGTTAAGCACAGAAGCTAAACATTTGCCCTTTCATTTGCTCTACCCTCAATGTTTTCTTTATGGCTAAATCAATGAAAGAGAAACTGAGCAACATTCCTTTGAGGGGGACACTTGCCTTGATGTCCAGGGTAATGACTATCACATTTTAAACCCTTTATGAAGAAGAGATAAACATTATAATTGCTCATATTCAGAGAATGAATATGATAAAATGTATGCATATGTGCATACACACACATGCTCCTCTCTAGACATTTAACTTTAAAATACTGGTCAGTATTTTAATAATTTTGTTGTTATATTACTTGTTTAAGCCCCCAAAATCAATATATAGAAAGTGTAGAATTAAGCACCTACTGTGACAATGAAAAAAAGGAAAAAAAATAATTAGTGTAAATGTAAATCTGTTATGAACTCCCAATATATTATACCTTAGTGGTGAGTAGTTAAACCTTTTTTGAGCTCCCTCCTGGTGGGTGAGAGAGCTTCTAGCCACCCTCCAAGAGCTCTGTGGATTCACAAATGAAAGACGCTTAATTTTTAGTATGTCTAACTAGCTCAATGGCTGAACACCTTTTAAACCTTCTTGTGACTGGCATACATTCACCTCTGGTCTTCTTGAATGTTCACTAAATCTATATCTTTATCTCTGCTGCTTTAACCCAGTCAGGTAAGTGGCCCCTATGGTCTCTTACCCTGATTCTTAGTTGTCAGCAGATCTTTAAGTCTGATCTTTCTGTTTCTCCATCATGGCAATTCTACTCTCTCTTTCTCTTTCCCTCAGAAATTCCACCAAATGGCCAACACTAAGGGAGGTCACATTGTTGTGAGACTGAGAAGGACTCTTGCTCAGGTTATATAATTCCTCAGACACTGATGGGATAGAGGAGACGTTCACTGGACGTTCCTGCATGTAATTGCAGAAACACAACTTTCATGACTCAGCTTCAATGCTGGAGTTTTGGTTTTCAGTGATAAGTTGCCTTCAGGTCACATATATTCTTATAAGTAACCTCTTACCCATGATTCTGTAAGCCACCCTCTTAAACTTACTGGTTCACCAAACTTCCCTGAGTAGAATTCTTTCTTTTATTGATGTTAAGTATTCTTTCTGGAGAGGTTTTGACATTTGTTCAAGCGTGACAAGAAAAAGCTCTACATTGAATAGCTTGAATTTTAAAAATAGATGAAGTTCAATGAAACTCCACTACTTTTCAAGCTAATTATTTGTTTAGAATAACAGAGGTATCTCACATTACTGAATAATTCTGCTACTACAGAAGTTGGTTATTAACTCTGAAGGCTTAGGGAACAATGAAGACTTAGGGACCAAGCAGAGAGATTTTAAAAATAAGGAAGAATGTTGTAACATACTGTTGCCTGATCATGATGTACTGTTGCTCACATTACATAAAACAAAATGTGGATACTTACACAAATTAAAGCCAGTTAAAAAACTCCAAATTGAGAATGTTTCTTATTCTATATCCCTACCTGCATGAGATGTCATGGGAATCATTGTGGCAATTCCTCAGAAAGATTGGAATCCGAATCTATTTACCTCAAAATCCAGCTATACCACTCTTGGGCATACACCTAAAGTATGCTACATTCTAGCATAAGACTCATGTGAACCATGTTAATTGGTGCTGGATTTATGATACTGGAACCAATCTAGGTGTCCCTCAACAGAAAAATGGACAAAGAAATCATAATCTGTACACACAGTAGAGCATTGTGCAGCTGTTTAAAAAGATGACATCATAAAATTTGCAAGCAATTAGATGTAACTAGAAAAAATTGCCCTGTAGGTATCCCATACCCAGAAGTATAAATATGATATATTAATATTAGCTGTTAAGTCAATAATAGCCAAACTCTAGTTAGTAGAAACATATAGAGAGGGTTTAGAGTATGGGAACAGAGGATACATCTAAATATCCTTAGGAAAGGCAAATAATATTAGGCAAATAATAATAAGGCAAAAAAATAAAGGCAAATAATAATAAGGATAATATTGGATGGAGGGGCCGAAATGAGGGAAAAGAAGTTTGTGAGAAGGAATATGAGGAGAGGCAGCTAAAATTAAGGGACATTTGTGAGGTAATATGGAAATATAAAATAGTAGAAACTGCCTAAATTATATACAGAAACAAAACTAACCTAAGCAAAATTGTCAAATAGTGGAGGAGACAAGTCCAAACTGGTCATATCTTACCATGAAAAGAAACTTCTATTACAGGGTCTGGGTAATATCCCAACAATTGAGTTATTGGCAAAGGAGGCCCCAAGTACTCTGCTTCCCAAACTACTCACCTTGTTGCTAAGGCTACCAGTTGCTCTCCATAGACTGATTGCAAGGTTGATGCTGATACTGACAAAATGTATTGAATATTGATGAATATTGAATATTGAAACTTGTCTCCACAGAGAATTCACCCCTATATTTTAGAGTATTTGGTACAGGATAGAACATTAAATGCTACTAAAGAGAAAAATAAACACCAAGTCAGCCATATTATCCTTATCTACAGTGATATAATACTTGCAGGTTATGCTAGTTTGTGGGATTAAACAACCAAGAACTGATTTGGCTTAAGGCCCACACCAAAATATGTAACCCATACCTGAATACCTAATACTGCTTGGGTAATGAAGAACCATTGACTAGATAGTACAAGGGTCTAGGATAAAAGCAAATAATATTAGTCTAAAGAAAGACGGGAAGAAAGGAAGGAAGGGAGGGAGGGAGGGAAGGAGGAAAGAAGGGAGGGAGGGAGGGAAGGATGGAGGAAGGGAGGGAAGGGAGGAAACGGGAGGAAAAGAAAGAGAGAGAGAGAGTAGTTATAAGATGGCTCCTACTGATATTGAGACCAATATCCAGACATCATACAGAGTTAGAGGCCATGGAATAATCAACCTTAAATGGATGTCTTCATCAAATCCCTTACCCCAGAGCCAAAGGAACCCAATGGAAGATGAGGAAAGAATGTAAGAGCCAGAAGAAATGAAGTACACAAGGAAAATAGGACCTAATAAATTAAAATGAGCAAAGTTCATATAAACATACAGAGACTGACTAAGCCAGCCCAGGTTGTACAATTGTGTACCAGGTCCTCTGTGAGTGTGTTACAGCTTCTAATTCATTTTTCAATGTATGCCAGTCCTCAGTGGGAGAACAAGTGGTCTGTTTCTGTGCCTTCTTTTGTGCTCCTTTGTTTCTCTTGGTTTATTCTTTCCATTTTTATATGATAGATTTTGTTTAATCTAATTAATTTTTAAAAAATGAACTAATGAATGAGGACCTAACCACTAGGGTAAAGTTAATAACTGAATGGTCGTGTATACCTATTGGGATAGAGAAAATCAATTTGACTCTAGTGACAATGTGAATCAACAACTCCACAGAAAGCTTCATATTTAGTAGTAGTTGATTACCATGTAACAGATTCCACACTGGGTGATTGTGTGTGCTTTTCTGTGTGTATGCTCTTTGTATGTGTGTGTGCTTTTAATTGGTTATGATTAAAATTTGTTGGGAGTTTTGTTTGTGGTGTAAGTTAGTTACTAATTTGCTTTGGTAAGGTGTTTGTTTGTTTGTTTGTTTGTCTTCTTGGTTTGGAGGTTTTGATTTTGTGTAGTTTTTGTTTGTTTGTTTGTTTGTTTGTTTTGGGTTTTATTATTTATTTTTAGAAATAATTTAAAGTTATTTTTATAGAAACTGGCCAGGGTCCAGAAAACTTGGAGTAGAATAAGAATATTGTCAAAATAGATTTAAATTTTGTTTCTAATGGGATGTTGGGGTTACTAAATTTATAAGAGTACTTGGGTGTTCTTCCAGAGGTCCTGAGTTCAATTCCCAACAACCACAAGGCAGATCATGATCTAATATCATCCTCTTCTGGTGTACAAACGTTTATTCACAAAACCCATCCCTATACATAAATATATAAACAAGTCTTAAAAGGTTGTTTTCAGTAGTAAAAGCTATAATAAATTACATTGTTACAAAAGAAGTTCAGCTAGTACGGAAGCATCATCGTTTGAGTAGATTTTAGAAACAGTGGCATCTAAGTAAGCTACTGTCACTTTCCTTGGTGTTTGTAGCTAGGGATAGATTGCCTTATGCCAGGGAATGACCTCATTATCGGGCAGATATAAGCCACACTCCTTAGACTTCTTGGGTTTACATGAATAGATAGATGAATAAGTCAAACAGAGGACATGAAGCTGGGAAGGAAATGTGATGGGGAGGAGAAGACGGAGAAGTTATGATCAGGAGAGTTTTATTTATATTTATCACTATCAAGAAGTAGGTTATTAAATGAAATGTGACTACCCTGTAGAATCTGAAATGAAGTCATAGTACTTAAGTCAAAATTCTATTCACTGTAAGTTCTAAACCTGAATACAGAGAGATGCAGTACACAAAAATCTACTTATACCATGCTAAAAATAGAAAATCACACAGTAACAATGCATTGGTAATATATTTCAGCAATTTATGAGTTTTTGTATATAAGGTTTGTGAAATCCTAGCGTTTTTTAATGATAAAAATCTAATTTTCAAACAATATTATAGAATGATATTTATCCATTTCCTAATTATACAGTCTTAATTATTAAATTATATAACAAAGTAAATATGAAAAGGATGAAACAGTATTTGCTAGGAAAATTCAAAGTATTCCCAATAATTATTTAAAGTGATGCTTTGCTACATCATTTTATTGGTTAGGAGAATTAACTACAAAAATGTGTAGAAACACAGAATGAAACAGGTGACTGTATAAAACCAAAAAAGTTAATATGTTTATATTAAATAATAAGAGGACATATTGATTGAAGTAAAAATTAGAATTTATTGAATGTAATCAATTATATCTTTATATAAACAAAAATATCTTTACAGGTTTTTTTGCATCATGTTTTAATATTAGGAGATAAAATGTTTCCATGTCTCTTTACTTCTCTGATATTTAAACCAAGCAGTTTTACATTATTGCTGACCACTTTAAAATTCGTATATAAAATGGTAGTAGGATGCATAGTTTCTATAATAGAAACTGGAATATGTCCTAGATTAGACATCTGTGCCTTTAACTTACATTCTGGCAACTGATTTATTTTTAAAAAGAATAAAAGTCTGAAAAATTCTAACAGAGCTCATGTCTTCAACAAAGAGAAACATCATTTTCATGTTTCCTTCTGTAAGACTTCTGCATCCGTCCTGGGATACTATTGACTGTCTTGATACTAAACCAGTTTTTTCTTTGGCTAGCATCCTGCAAGCACAGTCCAGGTCCTAGTTCAGGGTAACCACAGAGGATCAATGAAGAGAAAATGTATGTAATTTTATCAAAATCTGCATATGACTGCTAACTTATGACAATATATGAGGTAAATAGGCTATCAAGAATCAAGTGTTTCTTCTCAGTATAGCAATAACCCTCACTTTTAGCTACACCCCTGAATTGATTTAATATTAAAATGGCATATTATTGGAGTGACTAATACAATGGCTAATACATAAAGGTAGGTGGACAGAATAAACAGATTTCTTGCTTATCCTTTGCCTTCAACTGATTTAAATTATATGGCATTCCTTGGTGAGTAACAGAGGTTCTGAGTCAGAAATCATTACACGTAAAATTCTTCAAGGCCAAAGAAGCAGCTAAGACTTTAGGAAAGATTATTCTGCAACTGCCATTACTAACTTTGTTATCAAAATAATAACAGAACATACTTTGCTTATTCCCATGCCTTCTCATAGTGTTTAGAAGAGAGCAGCGCAGGGTGTGTGTCATTCTTGCTATGTCATTACTTGTGCCTAACAGTATTATTTGTAATTGTCAAAGTTTAAACAGGGAAAATGAAGCACAGTCAGAAGAAGGAAAATTATACAATAGTAAAAGGATATGAAAAAGTACTTCTTTTCATTATAAAATAAATTTATAATATGAAAACAAATGCAGGCAAACCACAGCAGATAAACTGTGATTACAACCGAAATAAAAACAAACAAAACAAAAAAAAGAACAAACAAAGCAAGCCTGTATGAATTTGGCACAAAGCTAAAGCTAACTTAGCAATAGATGTATGGGAATGACGGAGTAAGGAGGAGTTAGAGACCTTGTGCACATGATCATTAATGGTTTCTCTTTCTTTTTTTCTTTTATATACATATTTTTTTAATTAGGTATTTTCTTCATTTACATTTCCAATGCTATTCCAAAAGTCCCCCAGAGAAAGCACCCAAGGAACTAAAGGGATCTGCAACCCTATAGGTGGAACAACAATATGAACTAACCAGTACCCCCGGAGCTCATGTCTCTGGCTGCATATGTATCAGAACATGGTTTCTCTTTCTTGCCCTTAGGGTCTTTATATGGTAGATATTATGAGGTTTTCTAGGAAAGTTTTAGTCTAATATAACATGTGAGAATTATTTTTCTGAATGAAGTTAACATATAATTAAAAGGTTTATTAACACGACTGGTTATCAAAGAGAAAAGAATAAACCTGTCAAGCTTGAATAAGAACTTACAAGGTTTAGTAACTGCTTAATAACCATAAAATCCATGTAAAAGTTAATAGCAGGATATGTTTTCACTGAAAGCTCAGCTGAAAAAGTACACAATTTTCAATCAGAGTATAAATTTCAATGTACCCACAGTAATGGACTTAAGTTTTTATTTTATTATGTTGGGAATATTCTTTCTAACTATAAATCACTATGTCTTTTTTATTGGATATCTTTTTTATTTACATGTCAAATATTATCCCCATTCCCAGTTTCCCTCCCGCAAAATCACCCCCACTATACCCTATCCCCTTCCCCTGCTCAGCAAACCACCCACTCCCACTTCCTGGCCCTGGCATTCCCCCACACTGGGACATAGAGCCTTCACAGGTCCACGGGCCTCTCCTCCTATTAATGTCCAACTAGGCCATCCTCTGCTACATATGCACCTGGAGCCATGAGTCCCACCATGTGTTTTCTTTGGTTGGTGGTTTTGTCCCTGGAAGCTCTGAGGGGTACTGGTTACTTCATATTGTTGTTCCTCCTATGGGGCTGCAAACCCCTTCAGCTCCTTAGGTCCTTTCTCTAGCTTCTTTGTTAGGGACCCTATGCTCAGTCCAATGGATGACTAAAATCATGATTTCTTAAAAGAAATAATTCTGGAATTAGGAAATGAGATTAATGCCATCCTTTTGCTGTCAGTTACTAGAAGGTGCATATTTGTTGTTGTTGTTTTTCGAACACAGGTGTTGCTTTCATGTCCCCAGCAAATGGAAACAGTTACTATAGCGTCATTGACAGTTCTCAAAGTATTTCTGCCTAGACTTATTCTTAAAAAAGCTAAGAACAACCTTATAAGTTTGGTTACATTACTTTTTTATATATACTTTGATTATAATACTTAATGTTTTTATTTATTTCCTTATAAATAACATCCATTTTAGATAATAATATTGCATGAATTCATTAACTATGGTTTGACAAAGGTATTGCAATAGAAATTGATATTAATAATACATATTAGCTATAACATTTCATAGCTAAAATACTTAAAACATAAATATAATAATGTATCTTTGTTGTTTATTTCCACTTTTTATAAATAACCAGGGATGTATTTGTATTTGTATTTCATGTATTGCAGATGTTTCTCTGTCTCTCTCTCTCTCTCTCTTTTCGATATTAGCCCTCAAATTTATTTATGTTTGTAATTTGTTTTCTCCTGATGTGTGGCCTGTCTTATTTTCTTTGGATTGTAGAATTCATACAAGTTGAAACAACCCACTTACCCTGCATTTCTATCAGTACCTGATTTTCTTACTATACATCATCTTGAAACTACAGACCATGGCAGGGAACCCTCCTCTTTGCTTACTTCCAGCTTTATATTTGTTGAATTGTGTTTGTTTTGAATCCATTTTCAGATGATCCTTGTAAAAGAAGTAATAGGATTTTGATTTTATTCTGTATTTTTAATCCTTTTCTATTCTGTCTGTTTATTCCAGAAACTATATATTTTTTAATGTTTGTAATTGCCACTTTTGTAAAAAATAAGCAGAAAGTAGAGATGTAAGTTTATGCCCAATTTTTTTGTCTGTTAACTGATGCATCTTTTGCTGTAACATTACCATAGCTTTGAGATATATTTTGAAACACAGCAGTGTGATACTTCTAACTTTATTGTTTGTCAAATATTAGTTTGACTATGCTAGGCATTTTACTATCTTATGTGAACTACGGGGTTTTCCTAACAATTGTAAGAAAGAGGATTTGAATTTGTCTCAAGATTTCAGTGAAAAACATTGTTTTAGATGGTCTTTGCAGTTTAGTGACATTGACTCTAATTTGTAAACATCTCATATTCTTTGTATAACTCACAATCTTTCATTGAGCATGTATTTACATTGCAGTGATAGTAATAGTAGCTTTGAAAGTTAACAATTAATTTAGAAAGAAATTATAGTTTTTTATTAAATAATAAAAGTAGAGTTGTAGGTCAGCGTGATGTCTCATTGAAGAAAAGACCTCATCAAGGAACTCTAGTGACCTTAATTCAAACCCGACAGCTCACGGTGGAGCCAGGACCCACTTCCAACAGTATCGCTAAGTTCCATGTACACAATTGTAATTTTGGGCTCCCACCCTCACTCATTCCAATAACATTCAGTTCCAAACACAAGAATATGAGATCAAGAAGAAGATATTATACAGTACAATAATCCCACTTCTTTTCTTGTTGCTCAGAGGGAATTAAATTAACATGTTAAAGAGATATTTGGATTTCTACTACATGATTGTATTATCCATCACATCCAAAATGAAACACTCAAACTGACTAACAGTAGATGAATAGGTTTATCAAACTGTGGTTTGTGCAATTAACTGCTAATCAACTTAAAAATCAACCCATGAGGTTCTATCATGTACCACAACCTGGATAAAACAACAGAAAATTTTAAGGAAGAAAAGTAGGTATTCACAAAGAACATGACTATATGTTCTCATTTCTGGTTTGGAAAGATTTGAATGCATGAAAGTAAGGAAAAGAATGTCAAATACTGGAGCCTGAAGGTATGAAAATGAGAGTTGTTTGTCAAAAGGCACAAATAGCAGATAGAGAAATAGACCCAGAAGACCTGCAGTATGTCCTGGTACCTACAGGTCACATATTTTAGTGAATTTTTACTTCAAAACATGTAAAAAAAAAAAAAAGATTGCTTAGTGAAATAAGGCAAGTACAGTGACTAATACCATATGTTCACAACAAAGAATTATTTTTAAGACATGGAAATGTGTTAGCCTAATTTGATTTGTGCTTGATACATGGCATGACATATGCACCATGCACGTCTGCACGAAACTGCACTGCACTTATACATCATAAGTATCTACAGTTAATATATAATTAGAAATGAAAGCAAGGGGAGAAGAACAGTGAATGTTAAATATAAGACACTTTTGAGAATGTTATTTAGATTTCTATAACATCTGGTGGTTTTCATTACACTTCTTCTTCTTAAGTCTCACTTGCTTGTGACCTAAATGTCTGTACTTTAAGCGATTGTCCTAAAACCCAATGCTCAAAACTCTTCAAGTCAATAAGTTACATCTTAGTTAAATACTGCAATTCTATTACTTGTGCATCAAGTTCTTCTACATTTGTCAATGCATGAGGTCAGCTTTATGTCCTAGAAAGACCTTTAACAGACTTTTGAGAATAGATTACTTCTGGCTACATACTCTACTCATCAATGCTCATGTTATCTCTGTAATACTTTATTCCTCCACAGAAGATGGATTATTCACTACTATTCTTTCCATCCAAATGTTTCTTTCATCATAGATATTAATTTAACTCTGATTCTTTATTAATTTCTATATTGCTTTTCTAATTTCTAAAATTTAAATTATTTATTACTAATAATTTGATCCTTTTAAATTTCTTTTTGTCTTTTTTTTGAATTTTTATATTTATGTTTTTATTCTTTAATCTTCTTATACACTTCTTTTTTTTTCCTTTTTGATGAGATAATTTCTTCATTTACATTTCAAATGCTATCCTAAAAGTCCCTATTCCTTACCCTCACCCTGTTCCCCTACCCACTCACTCCCACTTCTTGGCCCTGGCTTTCTCCTGTACTGGGGCATATAAAGTTTGCAAAACCAATGGGCCTCTCTTCCCAATGATGGCTGACAAGGCCATATTCTGCTACATATGCAGCTAGAGACACGAGCTCTGGGGGTACTGGTTAGTTCATAATGTTGTTCCACCTATAGGGTTGCAGGCCCTTTCAGCTCTTGGGTACTTTTTCTAGCTCCTCTTTGGGGGCCCTGTGTTCCATCCTATAGATGACAGTGAGCCTCCACTTCTGTATTTGCCAGGCACTGGCATAGCCTCACAAGAGAAAGCAATATCAGGGTCCTTTCAGCAAAATATTGCTGACATATGCAGTAGTGTCTGTGTTTGGAGGCTGATTATGGGATGGACCCCTGGGTGGGGCAGTCTCTGGATAGTCCATCCTTTCGTCTTAGCTCCAAACTTTGTCTCTGCAACACCTTCCATGGGTGCTTTATCCCCTATTCTAGGGAGAAATTAAGTATCCATGTGTTGGTCTTCCTTCTTGATTTTCTGGTGTTATGCAAATTGTATCTTGGGTATTCTAGGTTTCTGGACTAATATCCACTTAACAGTGAGTGCATACCAAGTGACTTCTTTTGTGATTGGGTTACTTCACTCAGGATGATATCCTCCAGATACATCCATTTGCCTAAGAATTTCATAAACTCATTGTTTTTAATCTCCATCGTGTAAATGAACCACATTTTCTGTATCCATTCCTCTGTTGAGGGGCATCTGGGTTCTTTCCAGCTTCTGGCTATTATAAATAGGAATGCTATGAACATAGTAGAGCATATGTCCTAATTAAAAGTTGAAAAAACTTCTGGGTATATGCCCAGGAGTGGTATTGCTAGATCTTCCAGTAGTACTATATCCAGTTTTCTGAGCTATACTGATTTCCAGAGTGGTTGTACAATCTTGCAATCCCACCAGCAATGTAAGAAAGAGTGTTCCTCTTTCTCCACATCCTCGCCAGCATCTGCTGTCACCTAAATTTTTGATCCTAGCCAATCTGACTGGTGTGAGGTGGACTCTCAGGGATGCTTTGATTTGCATTTCCCTGATGATTAAGGATGTTGAACATTTTTTCAAGTGCTTCTCAGCCCTTTAGTATTCCTCAGTTGAGAATTCTTTGTTTAGCTCTGTACCTCATTTTTTAAAGGGGTTATTTGAATTTCTGGAGTTCAGCTTCTTGAGCTCTTTTTATATATTGGATATTAGTCCCCTATCAGATTTAAGGTTGTTAAAAATTCTTTCCATTCTTTTGGTGGACTTTTTCCCTTATCAACAGTATCTTTTGCCCCACAGAAGCTTTGCAATTTTATGATGTCCCATTTGTCAATTCTAGATCTTACAACACAGGCCATTGCTATTCTCTTTAGAAATTTTTCCTCTCTGCCCATATCTTTTCCCTACTTTCTCCTCTATAAATTTGTCTATAAAGTCTCTGGTTTTATGTGGAGTTCTTTGATCCACTTAGACTTGAGCTTTGTACAAGGAGATAAGAATGGATCAATTTGCATTCTTCCACATGATAACTGCCAGTTGTGCCAGCACCATTTGTTGAAAATGCTGTCTTTTTTTCCACTGGATGTTTTAACTCCCTTGTCAAAGATAAAGTAACCATGGGTGTGTGGGTTGATTTCTTGGTCTTCAATTCTTTTTTTTTTTAATATTTTTATTAGGTATTTTCCTCATTTACATTTCCAAGCTATCCCAAAAGTCCCCCATACCCATCCCCCCACTCCCCTACCCACCCACTCCCCCTTTTTGGCCCTGGCATTCCCCTGTATTGGGGCATATAAAGTTTGCAAGTCCAGTGGGCCTCTCTTTCCAGTGATGGCCGACTAGACCATCTTTTGATACATATGCAGCTAGAGTCAAGAGCTCTGGGGTACTGGTTAGTTCATATTGTTGTTCCACCTATAGGGTTGCAGATCCCTTTAACTCCTTGGGTATTTTCTCTAGCTCCTCCATTGGGGGCCCTGTGATCCATCCAATAGCTGACTGTGAGCATCCACTTCTGTGTTTGCTAGGAGTAGCCTCACAAGAGATAGCTATATCTGGGTCCTTTCAGCAAAATCTTGCTAGTGTATGCAATGGTGTCAGCATTTGGAAGCTGATCATGGGATGGATCCCTGGAAAGGGCAATCACTAGATGGTCTTCAATTCTATTCCATTGATCTATCTGTCTGTCGCTGTACCATTACCATGTAGTTTTTTTGTTTTTTTTTTGTTTTTTTTGTTTTTTTTTTTTTTTTTATCAGAACTGCTCTGTAGTACAGCTTGAGGTTAGGCATGTTGATTCCCCCAGAGGTGTTTTTTTTTTTATTGTTGAGAATAGTTTTTGCTATCCTAGGTTTTTTTGTTATTCCAGATGAATTTGCAAATTGCCTTTTCTAACTCAGTGAAGAATTAAGTTGCAATTTTGAAGGGGATTGCGTTGAATCTGTAGATTGCTTTCGGGATGATAGCCATTTTTACTATATTAATCCTGCCAATCCATGAGTATTGGAGATCTTTCCATCTTCTGAGATCTTCTTCAATTTCTTTCTTCAGAGACTTGAAGTTCTTGTCATACAGATCTTTCCCTTCCTTAGTTAGAATCACACAAAGGTATTTTATATATTTTGTGACTATTGTGAAGGGTGTTGTTTCTCTAATTTCTTTCTCATCCTGTTTATCCTTTGTGTAAAGGAAGGTCATTGACTTGTTTGAGTTAATTTTATATCAAGCTACTTCATTGAAGTTGTTTACCAGGTTTAGGAGTTCTCTGGTGGAATATTTAGGGTCACTTATACATAATATCATATCATCTGCAAATAGTGATATTTTTAATTCTTCCTTTCCAATTTGTATCCCCTTGATCTCCTTTTGTCGTCTACTTGCTCTGGCTAGGACTTCAAGTACTATATTGAGTATGTAGGGAGAAAGTGGGCAGCCTTGTCTAGTCCCTGATTTTAGTGGGATTTTTTTTCCTTCTTCTCTCCATTTACTTTTATGTTGGCTACTGGTTTGCCATAGATTGCTTTTATTATGTTTAGTTATGAGCCTTGAATCCCTGATCTTTCCATGACTTTTATCATCAAGGGGTATTGGATTTTGTCAAATATTTTCTCAGCATCTAATGAGATGATCATGTGATTTTTTTTTTGTCTTTGAGTTTGTTTATATAGTGTATTACGTTGCTGGATTTCCATATATTAAGCCATCCCTGCATCCCTAGAATGAAGCCTACTTGGTCATGATGGATGATTGGTTTGATATGTTCTTGGATTCTGTTTGCCTGGATTTTATTGAGTATTTTTGAATAGATATTCATAAGGGAAATTGGTTTGCAGTTCTCTTTTTTTTGTGGGATCTTTTGTGGTTTAGGTATCAGCATGTTTGTGGCTTCATAGAATGAATTGGATAGAGTACCTTCTGTTTCTATTTTGAGGAATAGTTTGAGGAGAGTTGGAATTACATCTTCTTTGAAGGTCTAATAGAACTCTGCACTAAACCCATCAGGTCCTGGGCTTCTTTTTTTTGGTTGTGAGACTACTAATGACTGCTTCTATTTCTTTAGGGGAAATGGGACTGTTTAGATCGTTAATCTGATTCTGATTTAACTTTGGTACATGGTATCTGTCTAGGAAGATGTCTATTTCATTCAGGTTTTCCATTTTTGTTGAGTATAGAATTTTGTAGTAGGATCTGATGATGTTTTAGATTTCCTCAGGATCTATTTTTATGTTTCCTTTTTTATTTCTGATTTTGTTAATTAGGATGCTGTCCCTGTGCCCTCTAGTTAGTCTGGCTAAGGGTTTATGTGTCTTGTTGATTTTCTCAAAGAACCAGCTCCTGCTTTGGTTGATTCTTTGAATAGTTCTTTTTGTTTCCACTTGATTGACTTCAGCCCTAAATTTGATTATTTCCTGACAGTCTACTCCTCTTGGGTGAATTTGCTTCCTTTTGTTCTAGATCTTCTGGGTGTGCTGTCAGACTGCAAGTGTATGCTGTCTCTAATTTCTTTTTGGAGGCACTCAGGGCTATGAGTTTTCCTCTTGGGACTGCTTTCATTGTGTCCCATATGTTTGGATATGTTGTGACTTCATTTTCATTAAACTCTAAAAAGTCTTTAATTTCTTTCTTATTTCATCCTTGACCAAGGAATCATTGAGTAGTGTTGTTCAGTTTCCACGTGAATGTTGGCTTTCTATTATTTGTGCTGTTATTGAAGACCAGCTTTAGTCCGTAGTGATCTGATAGGATGCATGGGATAATTTCAATATTTTCGTATCTGTTGAGGCCTGTTTTGTGACCTATTATATGGTCAGTTTTAAAGGAGGTATCATGAGGTGCTGAGAAGAAGGTATATCCTTTTGTTTTAGGATAAAATGTGTTGTAGATATCTGTTAAATCCATTTGTTTCATAACTTCTGTTACTGTCCATGTGTCTCTGTTTAGTTTCTGTTTCCAGGATCTTTCCATTGGTGAGAGTGTGGTGTTGAAGTCTCCCACTATTATTGTGTGAGGTGCAATATGTGCTTTGAGCTTTACTAAAGTTTCTTTGATGAATGTGGCTGTCCTTGCATTTGGAGCATAGATATTCAGAATTGAGAGTTCATCTTGGTAGATTTAACTTTTATGAGTATGAAGTGTCCCTCCTTGTCTTTTTTGATAACTTTGGGTTGGAAGTCGATTTTATTCGATATTAGAATGGCTGCTCAAGCTTGTTTCTTTGGACCATTTTCTTAGAAAATTGTTTTCCAGCCTTTTACTCTGAGGTAGTGTCTGTCTTTGTTCCTGAGGTGGGTTTACTGTAAGGAACAAATTGTTGGGTCCTGTTTGTATACCCAGTCTATTAGTCTACGTCTTTTATTGGGGAATTGAATTCATTGATGTTAAGAGAAATCAAAGGAAAGTAATTGTTGCTTCCTGTCATTTTTTTGTTGTTGAAGTTGGAATTCTGTTCTTGTGGCTGTCTTCTTTTCGTTTTGTTGAAGAATTACTTTCTTGATTTTTCTAGGGTGTATTTTCCATCTTTGTGTTGATGTTTCCCCTTTACTATCCTTTGAAGGGCTGGATTCATGGAAAGATAGTGTGTGAATTTGGTTTTGTCATGGAATACTTTAGTTTCTTCATCTATGGTAATTGAAAGTTTTGCTGGGTATAGTAGCCTGGGCTGGCATTTGTGTTCTCTTAGGGTCTGCATAACATTTGTCCAGGATCTTCTGGCTTTCATAGTCTCTGGTGAGAAATCTGGAGTAATTGTAATAGGCCTGCCTTTATCTGATACTTGACCTTTTTCCCTTACTGCTTTTAATATTCTGTCTTGATTTAGTGCACTTGTTGTTCTGATTATTTTGTGTTGGGAGGAATTTCTTTTCTGGTCCAATCTATTTTGAGTTCTGTAGGTTTCTTGGATGTTCATGGACATCTCTTTCTTTAGGTATGGCAAGTTTTCTTCTAAAATTTTCTTGAAAATATTTGCTGGCCCTTTAAGTTGAAAATCTTCATTCTCATCTACTCCTGTTATCTGTAGGTTTGGTCTTGTCATTGTGCCCTGGATTTCCTGAATGTTTTGAGTTAGGATCATTTTGCATTTTGCATTTTCTTTGATTGTTGTGTCCATGTTCTCTATGGAATCTTCTGCACCTGAGATTCACTCTTCCATCTCTTGTATTCTGTTGCTGATGCTCTCATCTATGGTTACTAATTTCTTTCCTATGTTTTCTATCTCCAGAGTTGTCTCCTTTTGCGTTTTGTTAATTGTTTCTACTTCTATTTTTAGATCTTGGATGGTTTTGTTTAATTCCATCCCCTGTTTAGCAGTATTCTCCTGTAATTCCTTGAGGGATTTTTGTCTTTCCTTTTAAGGGCTTCTACCTGTTTAGCAGTGTTTTCCTGTATTTCTTTAAGTGGGTTATTAATGCCCTTCTTAAAATTTTCTACCACCAATATGAGATATGATTTTAAATCTGAATCTTGCTTTTTGGGTGTTTTGTGGTATCCAGGACTCACTGTGTTGGGCATACTGGGTTCTGATGATGCCCAGTGTTCTTGGTTTCTGTTAGTAAGGTTCTTATGTTTGCTTTACGCCATCAGGTAATCTCTGCTGTCAATGTTCAAGCTGTCTCTGGCTGAACCTTGATCCTCCTGTGATTCTGTTAGCCTCTGTCAGCACTCCCGGGAGTCCAACTCTCACCTGAGTTCCAGTGGTCAGAGCACTCTCTGCAGGCAAGCTCTCCTCTTACAGGGCTGGTGTCCAGAAGTCTGAAGCTCTGATCCACCTCCTGAGTCCTAGAGTCAGAACCCTCCCTGTAGGCCTACTCTCCTCTGGCATGGAAGGTGCCCAGTGTTCTGGGTCTCAGCTCAGCCTCCTGGCTGAGGATGAAGGCCCGAGAGGACCCTGTCCAAGAAGCTCTGTTGCTTCTGACGCCTGCGTGCTTTCAGGTGTCAGGAGGTCCTGGGTGTGCTAGTGATCCTGCGGTGTGGAGAGTCCTCTGGGGCCCTAGATGCCTTCAGCCTGGTTCATGCAGAAGATGGCCAGACTGGCCCCAACCTAAATGGATCCTAGCCTCTGGTAGGGTGGATTTCCTATGTACCTTTTCCTGCTGGCACAAGACCCTCCTCGATTCTTTGGAGCTGATGTTGCGATCTACTCACCAGTGATCAGAGGTGGTCCCGAGGTCCTACAGTGTGGTGACTACTCTGGAGCCCTTAGAGGCCTCTGCTTGGTTCAGGTGGAAGTGGGTGGGGATGGCCCACTTTTTTTTTAATCCCCCTCCTGGTCTTCCCTTTAACTAATCCACACCCCATACCTCCTTCCCCAATCTCCAAGAGGATGTCCCCAGTATCCTATCCCCACCCTACCAGACCTCCTCCCCTGGGGCCTCAAGTCTCTTGAGGGTTAGGTGCATCTGTTCTCACGAGTCAAGATCTGGCAGTCCTTTGCTGTACATGTGTTGGGGGCCTCATATCAACTGGTGTATGCTGTCTGTTTGGTGGACTCTCATGGGTCCAGGTTAGTTGAGACTGCTGGTCTTCCTATAGGGTCATCCTCCTCCTCAACTTCTAGCTTTTTCCCTAATTCAACCACAAGGGTGACCAGCTTCTGTCCATTGGTTGTGTGTAAATATCTGCATCTGATTATATTCCCCCTTCCCAGTTACCCTTCCACAATGCCCCAACCCATTCCCCCTTTCCCCCTCTCCTTTGCTTATATGAGGGTGCTCTTGTACCCACTCACTCACTCCCACCTCACTTCTTTAGCATCCCCTTATGCAGGAGCATCAACTTCTACAGTACAAAGGGCTTTCCCCCCATTGATATCAGATAAGGTCATCCTCTGCTACATATGTTTTTGGAGCTATGGATCCCTCCATGTATATATACTCTTAGGTTGGTGGTTTAGTCCCTGATAGTTCTATTTGGTCAGGTTAGTTGATATTGTTGTTCTTCCTATGGGGTTGCAGTCCCCTTCAGCTCCTTCAGTTCTTCTCCTATCTCTTCCATTGGGATAACCAGGCTCAGTCTGATGGTGGCTATGAGTATCTGCATCTGTATTGGTTAAGTGTTGGTAGAACCTCTCAGGGAATAGACATACCAAAACTGAAGACTATTTTTTGTTTAATAGTTTACTGCTAATATCTAGTAAATATTCACCTTTCTCTTAAAGAATATCACAAATGCAGTAGCTTGTTCCTTTTTAGTTATGGATGTCAGGGTTAAAATGTTTCTTAGTGGACAAAAATTATACTGCTTGCAGGTGAAATTGATTTTTTTTCCAGAAGTTTAGAGAAGATTCTTTTACTGTTTTTTTTTTCTTTCTTTGAAGTGTTCATATTTGTACATTTAGCTCTTATCCCAGTATACAGGTAGAGTAGAACAGCAAGTTGCAATTGCCACCTTCCTGGTCCTGTCACTCTGTCTGGTCTTCCTGTCCCTTAGAACCTCAAGATTACATTAGATCTACATTATTAAGCTAGAATAATATCTGCATCTCAAGGTTGGGTGATTATCTGCCCTTATTTCATTTGCAACATAAAGTTCTCCATGGCCAGGTTTTAAAATACACTCTCATAGTTAGAAGAATAACACTGGCTTTCAGCATGTGTGTTTGTTGTACCTAAGACAAGATATATTCATCACTGCTTTCAGTGATGATAGAATGTTAAATTTATGTTTTTACTAAACTCTCCCTATTTGAGTTTAATTTGGTAGTTTAGTAATATTTCTTTTTGTGCATATATAGTCAATCTTTATTACAGCAAGTTTTTACTTGCTTATTTTTATGATTTGTTTATTTAAAAAAACTCTACACATAAGCATTAGATATACATACTTTCTGCCCATCTATTTCCCAACAACACTTCCCATGTTTTCGCTTCTCTCTCCCAAATTCATGATCATTTCCTCAATTATTTTTAGCTTGTATATGCATACATATGCATTTGTCTAATTTGTAGTATAGTATGTGTCTTAGTCAGGATTTCTATTCCTGCACAAACATCATGATCAAGAAGCACTTGGGGAGGAAAGGGTTTATTCAGCTTACTCTTCCACATTGCTGTTCATCAACAAAGGAAGTCAGGACTGGAACTTGGGCAGGTCAGGAAGCAGGAGCTGATGGAGAGGCCATGGAGGAATGTTCTTTACTGGCTTGCTTCCCCTGGCTTGCTCAGCCTTCTCTCTTATAGAACCAAGACTACCAGCCCAGAGATGGTCCCACCCACAAGGGGCCTTTCCCCTTTGATCACTAATTGAGAAAATGCCTTACAGTTGTATCTCATGGAGGCATTTTCTCAACTGAAGTTCCTTTCTCTGTGATAACTCCAGCTGTGTCAAGTTGACACAAAACTAGCCAGTACAGTAAGTAATATGCAACAATGACTCGATCACCATCATTGGCATTTGTTGTTGTCTTTATTATGGAATTCCTGCCTGTAAGAATGCTTATGATAAACTTCATGATAAATAATAAAAAGGCTCCATTCAAAGCAATACTGATTTGGGAACTTGTATTTATCAAAAGTGGTGTATAGGAAGGAGCCCAGGAAAGGCTATTTTGGTCTCCTATTTTTAATTATTTCCTGTCACCTGTCAGTTGCATCTTTTCACATCTGTTCTGAAATGGTTTATCATTTCAGCTCTGTTCAATTTTCAGTATTTTTGACTCATTCTGCTTTTCTTAATCACTTCCCCAAAAGTAATCATAATCTCCTCAATTGCCTTGCAGAGAGGAAGTGGAGCACATCTAATCCCACATCACAATCTATACAATTCATAGAATGCATCAAATTATGCTTATAAAAATAATTTTCAAATGGTGACAAATCAAAACTCTTATTTTACATGTTCTATCATAAGGACTCATTGTTTCTATAAGTCTGGGAAGTCTTTAGGGAAACAAATTTGCAATTTTCATCGCTCAACTGAGTCCTTTTTCTTAGCATTTGCATGTGAGATGTGAAGTATTTGATGCACCGTGATTTCTTTTCTCTGTACAGATATGTATGTTGTTTTCTCATAATAGGGCATTCACTCATTTTTTACTACATTTTAACTCAAGTTTCTTTCACTTTATCTTTATTCTTACTTATTCCTTGATTTTTTCGAAAGCCCTTTATCATTTTACTGACTGTTTTTTCTATATCCCATGAATAAGTAAATACAGTTTAAAGATATGTAAGCCTCAAAATTTATCTAAAGATAGAAAATGGGCAACATAATATTTTCCTGTAATCTTTGTTTTATTGAAAATATTTTTTTCTATTCACTTCAGTAACCAACTGTCATTTGCATGGAAAGCACCTAGTAAATGAATCCATCTTCATAACCCCATTTCTGAATTTCTGTCTTTTTTCTTAGCCAATAAAGCTATGAGCCTGTGGGCTGGTTGACTTGACACAAACCTAGACCTAGGCTAGAAGAGGAAATGTGAATTGTGAATCACCTCCATCAAGTTGGCCTGAGGACATGATTTGAGAATGTTTTTGTGTTGCTGATGGATGTGGGAGAGCCCAGCCCACTGTGGGCTGCTGCATATCTAAGTGCGAAGGCTTGGACTATGTAAGAAAAATAGCTGAGCCAGAAAGCATGTTCTTCCATGGTCTCTGATTCATTTCTTGTCCAAGATCTCTGCCTAGAACTTCTGCCCTGACTTCCCTTATACAGAGAACTGTGTAAACATCTCTCCCAAAAACAAACAACAAAAGCAAGTGAAGACAGAAAAAAGATATTTTTCATACCCTATATCCTGATATGGTTTCTTCTCCCCCAACTCCTTTCATATCCTCCTCCTTTAATTTCTCTAAAAGCCATTGCATCATTTTAGGGAGGTGGTACATTCGCCATCTTACCTAGTCCTGTACCCCTTTTCCTAGTAGATACTTCCCTTCCGTTGCCTTCCCTTCCGTTGCCTTCCCTTCCGTTGCCTTCCCTTCAGATGCCTTCCCTTCCCTTCCGATGCCTTCCCTTCCCTTCCCTTCCCTTCCCTTCCCTTCCCTTCCCTTCCCTTCCCTTCCCTTCCCTTCCCTTCCGTTGCCTTCCCTTCCCTTCCCTTCCATTGCCTTCCCTTCTGTTGCCTTCCCTTCCCTTCCCTTCCGTTGCCTTTCCTTCCCTTCCCTTCCATTGCCTTCCCTTCCCTTCCCTTCCGTTGCCTGTTGCCTTCCCTTCCGTTGCCTGTTGCCTTCCCTTGCCTTCCCTTGCCTTCCCTTGCCTTCCCTTGCCTTCCCTTGCCTTCCCTTGCCTTCCCTTGCCTTCCCTTGCCTTCCCTTGCCTTCCCTTGCCTTCCCTTGCCTTCCCTTGCCTTCCCTTGCCTTCCCTTGCCTTCCCTTGCCTTCCCTTGCCTTCCCTTCCCTTCCCTTGCCTTCCCTTGCCTTCCCTTCCCTTCCCTTCCCTTCCCTTCCCTTCCCTTCCCTTCCCTTCCCTTCCCTTCCCTTCCCTTCCCTTCCCTTCCCTTCCCTTCCCTTCCCTTCCCTTCCCTTCCCTTCCCTTCCCTTCCCTCCCCTCCCCTCCCCTCCCCTCCCCTCCCCTCCCCTCCCCTCCCCTCCCCTCCCCTCCCCTCCCCTCCCCTCCCCTCCCCTCCCCTCCCCTCCCCTCCCCTCCCCTCCCCTCCCCTCCCCTCCTCTTTCCTTTTCCTTCTCTTCTCTTCTCTTCTCTTCTCTTCTCTTCTCTTCTCTTCTCTTCTCTTCTCTTCTCTTCTCTCCTCTCCTCTCCTCTCCTCTCCTCTCCTCTCCTCTCTCTTCTCTCTTCTCTCTTCTCTCTTCTCTCTTCTCTCTTCTCTCTTCTCTCTTCTCTCTTCTCTCTTCTCTCTCTCTCTCTTTTCTTTCTTTCTTATTAAAAATAGATTCTTCTCTTATGCAATATATGCAGACCACTCCTTCCAGTTTAGTATCTAGGAAGTGTTTGGAAACCCCAGTCAGGAACAGATCACATGCAATCACATTAGGGTCCTTATTCGATCTATCTTCAGCTTAACTCACAGCAGACCCGCAGGAGGGATCTGGTGGAGAAAAACCCTGGACATTCTTTGAGACAAGGTTTTATAGAAAGGGGATACCAAAGGGTAAGTGTTTTATTGGTGAAGTCAGCCTAGGACTGAACCTGGAGTTCAATTACTTAGGAAATTCTAAAGACTTCCTGTTTCATCTGCCTTAGGTTTTCCTAACTACAGATAAAATGGCCCTTAATTTGAGCTGTCTTGCCTGAATTCCCTCCCTTGTCCCTCCCTTCACTACCTCTTCTCCTTGAGCTATATTTTAACTTTATAGATTTTTTCTTTTTTTTTAAATATTTTTATTACGTATTTTCCTCAATTACATTTCCAATGCTATCCCAAAATTCCCCCATACCCCCCCCCCACTTCCCTACCCACCCATTCCCATTTTTTTGGCCCTGGCGTTCCCCTGTACTGGGGCATATAAAGTTTGCATGTCAAATGGGCCTCTCTTTCCAGTGATGGTCGACTAGGCCATCTTTTGATACATATGCAGCTAGAGTCAAGAGCTCTGGGGTACTGGTTAGTTCATAATGTTGTTCCACCTATAAGGTTGCAGATCCCTTTAGATCCTTGGGTACTTTCTCTAGCTCCTCCATTGGGAGCCCTGTAATCCATCCAATAGCTGACTGTGAGCATCCACTTCTGTGTTTGCTAGGCCCCGGCATAGTCTCACAAGAGACAGCTATATATCTTGAGTAAACAGTTGCAACAGAATATTTTTTATTATGATATATCTTGGTAGTAGACTGTAAAAACTAATTATAAAAGTTGTGTTGGTCTTTATTTGCTTCTCACTTCATATACTAAATGGTCAGTATTATATATATATTAGCTTAATATGTATGATATAAATTGGAAATAAGTAACACTATTAATAAAGTTTTGTTTTATTGATAACCAGTACATAAATGATTAATCAAAAAATAATTGGATAAATATCACTAATATTTGTAATTCAAATTTTCATTTTTGAAGGACCACCGCTATTGTATTCTTAATTTTTTAGATGGTTTAATATAGGCATTACAGACTCATAATAATTAAAACAGTCCTACCAGATAGTTAATACTTTATCTTTTTTGTTGTTTTTTTTTGTTTTGTTTGTTTGTTTGTTTGTTTGTTTGTTTGTTTGTTTCAAGACAGGGTTTCTCTGTATAGCTCTGGCTGTCCTGGAACTCAGTCTGTAGACCAGGCTGGCCTCAAACTCAGAAATCTGCCTGCCTCTGCCTGCCAAGTGCTGGGATTAAAGACATGTGCCACCACTGCCTGGTTTACCTTTTTTAAAAAACTATAATAAAATGCTGGCACACACATATACTTATTATACATAGTTTCATTTATATCCATTTATTTGAATAGGCCATTTATTCGTACATAAACACATTTATAAACATTCATATGTGAAAACACAAAGAATTGTAAAACATACAAATATATTTTAGTATCAACTGGCTGCTTTCTTTATGAGAAATATAAATATTAACAATTATTTTTAATTTAAAGAATCAGTATGGAAAGGAAAGTTGTTGATAAAGTACATTTGGTTTAAAGCCAATATTAGCAGGAGAAAGTTTATCTGATTTAAATACGCAAAGATGTCTCTATGTGTTTATTGTTTTAAAAATGTATGTTTATTATATTAAAAGATACTTTTAAAATTTCTAGAATTTTATAAATGAGTATGCTCTTTACGTTAGACAGCTCCTTTCTCTTTCTTTCCTGCAGTTCCCCTTGTGTTCGTACCACTCTACTCCTAACCTCATTCATTGTACTTTAATTATTACATGTAAATGTACATATGTGTATTATGTATATTCATACATATGTATGTGTACTAAACAGATGTTGTATATGCAACCTTTTGAGAAAAATGTTTGTTGCTCACATGAATTTAGGGCTGACATTTTGTAATTGGCTGACCTATCACACATTGGTCATTAGAGAAGGCTGCTATTTTTCAGCATCAATCAGTAGTCTTTAGATTTGCTGAGGAGAGGCCATGTGAGAACTCTTATTCTTATGCCATCTCAATCACTCTTGTTAGCATCAGGGCTTGCTTAAGCAGTCACACTGTTGTGATCTCCTGATGCTACCTTCCTTCTCATTTATAGGAATCACTGTCATACAGTGTTCCACTCTACTGGTCCTATGGCCTTAGAGCAAAATCTTTCTGCTTCTTCATCGGTAATGTTCACTGTGCTTCAGGTGTAAGGATTGTATTGAAGAGGTACCAATTAGTGCTGGCCACTACACAGTCAATTGTTCTCTGCTTTTGACCAGTTGTGGTTTTGTATATTGATCTCTATATTGTATTTTGTATATTGATCTGCTGGAAACGTATTTGGTGAAAGATACACTTACTTGTGGTATGAAGAAAAGTACTTAGAATGCATCTAGAAATTATACTGTTTTATCAAGATGTCAATTTTTATTTCTTTTCTTAGGTGTTTTATAGTCTCAACAACCATAGTTGACTAGTCTTACAATACTACGTGGGTTCCTGTAAGTCCAATTAGTTGACAGTTATGACCAGGATATAATTCCATTGTTACTGCTTATGTGATATCTTGACATTTTTGCCATTTTTGTTATTCAAAAAATTACTAAATTTCCCCTCTGGTACTTAATATGTTTTTCTCATATTGAAGAATGGTCCTCATGAAAGAGGCTTTCAAGTCAGTGCCAGCATGTTTTTTTCAAGTGCTGTGTCTGAAGTGTGTATCTTCCACAATAAGGAACTAATTGATTCAGAGGCAACTATGGACAATCGCAATAGCCTACATTGTTCTGTGGGTCTCTTGTATTTCCCAACCAACAACTTAGAAGGAGATTCTCAACACATGGAATTGGAGTGTTTCTGAGGTATTATTTATTAGGTCTTTTTTATGTACCTAAGGAAAGCATTGCCAATACAAATGCTATAGCTTCATATATAGCATTATATATTTTAAGTAGCCATAATGTAATCTAATCTTATAGTTTATTTTTAACACAGGCCATTGTTAATGTTGTAAGATCAAAAGTAAGTCAAACCTTTAAAAAATAAAAAACAAAAACATTTATCCCCTTTAACATAAAGAAAGAAGTCACTGGTTATTAAACTGCAAGATTGATTTATTCTGAGAAAAGAATTCAGCTTCTGCATGTCCTCCTTGGGAATCCACAAATTCATAAGTGGTTGTACTTTATTGCTGGATTCTAGGATCTTCTGGGACAAAGTCACAAGGCTGATGGAGAACTGACCATGGACCTATCATGTTTTGGGGATGCAACTTGGAAACCAATGGAACTTCCATGGAAGTGAATACTCAGGGTTTGCAAAACATGAAAGTACTCACAGAAAAGATATCAGAGATCACTGTCATCTCTACCTCAGAATCCTCTGCTGTGGCTCCTCATAAGTATTACACAAGCATTTGCTCCTTGCTATCTGCACAGATACATTCTACAAATTCGGCTAATAGGAGAAACTTTCCCAGCTTTTCTTCATGTCCCTGTTATATAGAGGCTTGGAAATATATCTGCACCTCCTTGATTCTTCTTTCCTCGGAGGAGGACTATTTTCAAGTACTTCTGTAAAAGTGTCCTCATTTCCAAGTCACTCCATGGTGTGTAAGTCTCCTGCCAGATTTTCTGAATGCTGTACTCCTGTTTATTAATTTAACCAAGATAAATATCTGATCTGCCATGCTACTTTCTGCATTGTTGTATGACAATATTCCTAGGGAGAAATAAACAAATATCTACTTGATGCAAATGAACAACTGAGAACAATCAAAGTTAAGGATAACACCAAAGTCTAACTTGATGAGCCAGTGAGGTGTTTGGTGATACATATAGGAATAAGGATGAGAGGTTCTTACAGGAGAAGAAATTACTCAAAGATAACTGATAATTATTTCCTCAAGGAATATTCTAGACTAGATGACAGCATCAAAAGCAAGAAACTTTGTGAACACTGTACATCCATCAATTTATTGCAGACCAAGAGCCAATATCAAATTAAATGGAGACATACTTGAAGCAATCCCACTGAAACTGAGGACAAGACAAGGATGTTCACTCTCCCCATATCGATTAAATATACTACTCAAAGTGTTAGATATGACAATAAGACAACAAAAAGAGATCAAGAGAATGGTAACCAAACAAGTGAAAGACCTGTATGACGATAACTTCAAGTCTCTCAAGAAAGAAATAGAAGAGGATCTCTGAAAAAGGAGAGATTTCCCATGTTCATGGATTGGCAGAGTTAACATAGTAAAAATGGCCATCCTATGAAAGGCAATCTACAGATGCAATGCAATCCCCATCAAAATCCCAACACAATTCTCCAAAGACATGGAAAGAACAATTCTCAAATTCATCTGGAAAGGCAAAAAAAAAAAAAAAAAAAAAAAAACAGGAGCTAGGGGAATCACCATTCCTGACCTCAAGCTTTACTGCAGAGCAATAGTGATAAAAAACTGCATGATATTGGTGCAGAGACAGGCAGGAAGATCAATGGAATAGAATTTAAGACTCAGCAATAAAACCACCAACTTACCGTCACTTGATCTTTGACAAGGACATCAGAAATATATAGCGGAAAAAAGCAAGCATAAATAAATGCTGCTGGTCTAATTGGCTGTCTGTATTTAGAAAAATGAAAATAGACCCATAATTTCACCTTGTACAAATCTCAAGTACAAGTGGATCAAGGATCTCAATATAAAACCAGATACATTGAATCTAATAGAAGAGAAAGTGGGATAGACCCTTGGACTCACTGGCACAGTAGGAAAATTCCTAAACAGAACTCTGATGCCTCATGATCTTAGAGCATGATATTCTCTGATTGAGAAAATATCTTCACTAATCCCACATCAGATAGAGGGCTAATATCCAAAATAGATAAAGAACTCAATAAGTTAATCACCAAGAAACCAAACAACCCAATCAAAAAATGGGGTATAGAATAAAACTGAGAATTCACAACTGAGGGATCTCAAGTGGCTGAGAAACACCTAAAGAAATGTTCAAATTCTTTAGTGATCAGAGAATTGCAAATCAAAATGACCCTGAGATTCCACCTTACACCAATCATAATGGCTAAGATCAAAACCTCAGATGACAACAAATGTCGGAGAGGATGTGGAGAAAGAGACATACTCCTCCATTGCTGGTGGGATTGCTACAACCACTCTGGATATCATTCTGGAGATTTCTCCGATAAAAAAATGTTGTTCATTTACACAACGGAATACTACTCAGCTATTATATGCTGGGGCCTAGCAAACACATATGTGGATGCTCACAGTCAGCTATTGCATGGATCACAGGGCCCACAATGGAGGAGCCAGAGAAAGTATCCAAGGAGCTAAAGGGAACTGCAACCCTATAGGTGCAACAACATTATGAACTAACCAGTACCCCGGAGCTGTTGACTCTAGCTGCATATGTATCAAAAGATGGCCTAATCAGCCATCACTGGAAAGAGAGGCCCATTGGACATGCAAACTTTATATGCCCCAGTACAGGGGAACGCCAGGGCCAAAAAGTGGGAATGGTTGGGTATGGGAGTAGGGGGGGAGGGTATAGGGGACATTTGGGATAGCATTGGAAATGTAATTGAGGAAAATACCTAATAAAAATATTTTTTAAAAAAGGCAACATAATGGACAAGGAAAAAAAATAAAAGAACCAGGACATCCTAAGGTTTGTAGGCAAATGGCAGGAACTAGAAAATACTGTCCTGAGTGAGGTAACTCAGTCCCAAAAGGACAATATGAACTCATTAATAAGTGGATATTAGCCAAAAAAAACAAAACAAAACAAAACAACAACAACAAAACAGAATACCCAGACCACAGAACTCAAAAAAGGTCAACAAACTGAAGTACCCAAGTAAGGACCCCTCAGTGCACCTTGGGGGATAGAAAAAAGTAATCACAAGTTGGGAGGGAGGGAGGTACATGGGAAGGAAAGTGGACTGGGGTACGTAGGAAGGAGAGGGGAACCAGATCTGGATTGGGTAAGGAAAAAGGACTGAAGGCCTGAGGGCCAGAATAAAGAATGGAAACAGGCAACCTCTGGAAATAGGAAGTTGGGGGGACCCTCCAGAATGAACCAGAGAGCTGACATGTAAGAGACTCTCAGGACTCAAAAGGAGGGACCTTAGATGAAATGCCTGACAGTAGGGAGAGGGAACTTATAGAGACCACCTCCTGCAGGAAGACAGGACATCAAGTGAGGGATGGGGCTGCCATCCCACAGTCACAACTCTAACTGATAATTGTTCCTGTTAAAAGAATTACAGAGATGGAAATGGAAAGGAATCTGAGGAAAAGAAGTCCAGTGAGAGACCACAGTGGGTTCCAGCTCAAGGGGAGGTCCGAAGGCCTGACACTATTATGGTGGCTATGGAGTGCTCAAAAATAATTAAATAAATAAAATTACTGCCCTCCCAAAGACCCAACCAGCAGCTGAAAGAGTCAGGTGCAGATATTTGCACCCAACCAATGGACAGAAGCAGATGACTTCTGTCCTACTTGTTGAATTATGGAAGTTGGAAAGATGCTGAGGAGAAGGTTGGTCCTGTAGGAGGACCAACAGTCTCAATTAATTTGGACCCCCGACATCTCTCAAACACTGGACCACCAAACAGACAGTATACACCAGCTGATATGAGGTCCCCAACAAACATACAGTAAAGTTCTTCCAGGTCTGTATTCATTCAGAGATAATGTACCTAACCCTCTAGAGACTGGAGGACCCAGGAAATTTAGAGGTCAGGTCAGGTGGGGCCTGGGGACATCCATGTGGAGACAGGGATTTGGGAAGGAGGTATGAGGTATGGAACAATTGGAGGGTGGATCATGTGTCGGGGGATAAAATATGGAATGTAAATAAATAAATAACGTAAAACAAACAAACAAAACTAAAATCAATAAAAATTTCAAAACAGTAGTAAAAAAAAAGTACATTTTTTTTATAAAGTAAAATGGACTTTTATGTTATTTCTCTACCAAAGAACTTTGATAGTACATTTAGTTCTCATACCAAGTTGATCAAAATAATCAAAGCAAATCATGATGATTGATAGATACATAAACAATTAATGGGTAGGTATATTACTGTAGAGATAAGAAGATACATAAGCAAATAGACATATAGATAGAATTGGCAACCTAGATAACCTATGTTCAAAATACAGCATAGAAATGTCATTACATTATAATATTAAGATTTCAAAATCAAAATAAAAACACAATAATATTAATATGCTTAACATACAAAGATTATGCATAAATTCACATAACCATGTTATGAATTAAAATGCTTTGTTTATCCAGCTAGGAAGTTTGTATCATGAAGCATAAAATTGTGAATTGAGATAGGTATTGACATATAGATTAACACATACAACCCACCCACAAATAACCAAAAAGTAAACAAATAAATAAATTTAATATAATACTTATTATTTTACTTTGAGTTCATTGTAAACTCTCTGTCTACAGAGATCATTATCCCTGCTCCAATCTTATTTTTATCACAGTTACTCTATTCTGTTGCCAACACAATCTGTGCAATTAATGTTAAATTTTATTTTGTCATAATCTGTATTTCCTAATAATTTCAAAATCACATAAAAATAGTTTCTAACATTAATGTCATACCTAAGAATTAAAGAACCATGCTCCATATTAGTGAAGAAAAACTGTGCTCTGAATTTTTATTCAAAATTAACTGAAATTAATTAGAAATTGTTTTAAAGTGAAAACAAGCCAAGGATAGGAAGTCTTTTAATTAAAATGGTGTCTAACTGCAAGACTTTCTTTTTTTATGTAAAGGCAAGAATGTGCTTGCATTAATTACCCAAGCAAAGATCAAACAAGTCCTTGGTTAGACTATGATTTTGATTATAAAACAAATTGTCCCAAGAAGACAGTTAAATAATTAGGGAAACTGCTTAGGTTCAGTCTAGAATAAATTAACCTCATTTTTATATTGTTTTCCAGTGTCAACTGGCATAAAACAAAGAACTTTGTTACGATCAGAAACTTTAAAAGCTACAGGAAAAACATATTTGGTATGTATATATTTGCATAGTAAGCACCTATTTAAATATATATTTCAATAAACAGTATTGAAGACATTTTAGTAGATAATAAATTCCAATGCATAACATTGAACAAATTTATTTTTCTTTCAGCAGGGGCTAAAGCAATTCATATTGATTTGTCTTTGTTTCATTTTTTTTATTGTTTTTGGTTTGTTTTGTGGCTAGACAGGGATGTTAGATTTCAGGAAATGTTAGTGAAAAGAAGGGGCTTTTATGGCAACAAAAGTAGTTTGTAGTCCCCCAGTAATCATTCCTGCACAGTTGCATTTTCTTCAAGGTAGTAAGAACGCCATAATTGATGCCTTGGTCATGGAATTATTATGTACTAATAACAGTGCCTGGCCTATAACCATGAGCTATCTCCTGCTGTTTTATAATTAGTCCTGTGCACAGTTTGGACAAGTAGCTGTGTCTTTCATGGACAGTTCACCAGGTATAACATAATGGCTCCTTGGGAGCCAATTAGTTGGATCTGTCAAACTCAATTTCAGCAATTTTTAGTCTGCAGATTATAACCCCAAAAGCTGTAATTGCGACAACAAACAAAGAAGATGACTGGCTAAAAAGACTATCTACTTTGACAATACAAATTCCTTCCTATTCATTATTATAACAAAAGAGCATTTCTTGCAATTGACCAAGATTCAGACATGGGGAAATGTTTAGCCTACATAAAACAGTTATCAACAATGTTTAGTTTCAATGTAAGTTTTTAAGCTTAAATGAAAATGAAGAGTGAAGAGAAGTGAGACAAGGTACGTTATTTCTCAAAGACAGTAATTGGTAGAGTATATGTAAGTGTTTCTTTAAAGTATAATCAATCATAAAACTAAACAAATATTTTATTAAAATGTATTTGGATTAAATTCATCTCCTATCCTCCTCCCTCCCATTTCATCCCTATCCTTTCACCAGTTGATATTTCCTTCTGATATCATGTGTTAGTTTTTGCAAAATTAAAATATATATATATTTATTCATATGAGTACACTGTAGCTGTCTTCAGACACACCAGAAGAGGGCACTGGATCCCATTACAAATTGTTGTGAGACACCAGGTGGTTGCTGGGAATTGAACTCAGGACCTCTGGAAAAGCAGGCAGTGCTTTTAACCGCTTAGTTATCTCTCAAGCCCCATCATGTGTTATTTTTTAAAATAATTCCTTTTATTAATTAAGATAATTATATAACTACATGGTTTCTGCTTCCCTTTCTTCTCTTCAAATCGTCCCACACATCACTCTTTGCACTCTTTAAATTCATGCCCCCTTTCATTAATTGTTGTTATATACATTTACATAGGTATGTTTCATATATATTCCTGAATACATGAACCTAACTAGTTCAGATTGTAGAATGTTACTTCTATGCAGGTTTTAAGGGGTGAGAACTTGATGTTGGATTTGAAATTGGTGTACTGTTCCTTGGAAAAGACTATTTCTCCTGCTATCCACTTTCCTAGGATGCCTGTCATTCCTTCTTAAACCCACGGAGTACACTTAGTGCCATCTCTATGTATATGGGTATATAACCATCTTCTTTTCTCAGAAGCCAGAAATTGACAATAGTGCTTCAGCTATAGATGGAGGCTCACTAATGATTCTGCAGTACATAATGAGATTTTGGCTGGCTTGATCTCATGGAGGTCTTGTGCATGTAATCACAGCCACTGTGAGTTTGTCTTTACTAATGCCATGTTGCATGCAGCAACTAATGTTCATCTGCAGACATTTAATACTGCTGGCTCTTATAATCTTCCTAGTGCCTTTCTGCAATGATCCCTGATCCTTGGAAATTGGAAATGGTCAGTTGTCTACCAACTGATTAACTGACAATAAAAAAGCAGTACTTATGCACAATGCAGCATTATTCAGCTGCCAAGACTAATGAAGTAAGGAAGTTAACAGGTCAAAGGATGGACCTGGTAATAGTTTCTCTGAGTGAGGTAATGTATACCTTGAAAGACAGATTCTATGCTTTCGATATTATGTGAATGCTATATTTGAAGATGAGTGTGCATTTTAACTATAGTAATCATAGAAATCAGGAAACTGGAAAGAAGCCCTTGTCTGGGTTTTAAGAGACCTGGAATACATATGATGTGACAGATGGGAGGATGATAACACAACAGAAGAGTTAAAAGAGGTGGAGGTGGGATGGTAGGAGAGAAGAGTGAGTGTGATATAGGGTAACCAACACTGAAGAGCTATGGAAATGCCCTATGTAACCCAACTACTGTAAATCTTACAGACTATTCATGTACATACTTATTATGAATACATAAATGTTGTTTTATCATTATTGGTTATTTTATTTATTTACATTTCTATTGTTATCCCATTTCCCAGGGTCCCCTATGCAAACCCCCATCCCATCCCCCCTAAACCCTGTTCCTATGAGGGTGCTCCAGAACACACTTACCCACTCCTCCCTCACTGCTCTAGCATTCCCCTATGCTGAGGTATTGAGTCTCCACAAGACCAAGGGCCTTTACACCCATTGATGCCAGATAAGGCCATCCTATGCTACATGTAGCTGGAGCCATGGGTATCTCCCTGTTTACTCTTTGGTTGGTAGTTTAGTCCCTGGGAGATCTGAGAGATCTGGTTGGTTGATATTGTTCTTCCTATGAGGTTGCACATCCCTTAAGTTCCTTCTGCCCTTTCTCTAACTTCTCCATTGGGGATCCCATATCAGTGCAATGGTTGGGCGTGAGCATCTTCATCTCTATTGGTCAGGCACTGGCAGATCCTGTAATGGGAAACAATGTCTATAACCAGAGAAGATGCCACAGGATATCAAATAGAAAACCCTATTGCTAGGTATGGAATACTGATTTTTGAATTTTTGATCAGTTGGGTCCCATACATCACCCTCACAATCATTATAAGCTATATTCATTGATCTTAGATATCTTCTAGAACTTAATGATGACTCTATATTGCTGAAGAATCCACACATTTGAGTTAAGATGCCATAATTTTAAACACTTATTGCTATTTGGTTATTTTTGAGTCAATTATTTTGATCAAATGTTCTGTTACTCTATTTGAGTACCAAGCTTAATCTTTGCATAAGACTATAGCCTTACAATCAAGTTTTATATAGAAGGTAAATACTTAAATATTTCATCAACTCTTATATTTAGATTTTATAAATATATTCTACAAGTAAGGAGCATAAGATTTTTGTATCTTTGACTACTTCTAGCTTGTTAATAGCGATGCGGAAAATTACACTCTACTATATTTATTTGCAGAATATTACCACATATAGAGAATCTTGGTGATTTACTACAATAAAACCACCAAAACTCCATGCCTTGGTTTTGTTTTATAATCTTATTATAGTATTTTTATGGTTGTTATATTGCACATGTATATGTGTATGAGGAGTTATAAGTCTTTGTATTACATATGAGTTTGTGAGCACATGTATATTCAAAAGTAGGCCAGAGAACAATAATGAAGACAGAGCTCATTAAAGAAGCAAGCTGCAAACAAGTTCAATCCAAATATCACCAAACCAAAGCCCTAAAATTATAACACTTTGATTGAAAAAATTGTTTTGTCATTACTAATGATGCTGAATATGTGGAATATGCTAGATATTAACAAGGAAGTTGGACTTCTTTATAGTTGTGCACACTCTGGCCTTCTAATGGTTTATTGTAACTTGTTGATAAATACTGTTTCCTGACCTGTTACTGATGGTGGTGTTTTGTTTAATTTTGCTAATAAGATGTGAATATAAGTGACTATAATTATCAAGGAAGTTTCATAAAAGATGTTGAATCTAAGCTTTTCAACAATTCCACACTTACAGGGGCTCATGCTTCTATAAATTGAAAGAAAAGATACTTAAGTGCTTTTAATGCTTTTTTGCATGTCCCACTAGATCTTGATGAATATTTGTTGAATATAGAAAGCACCAGCTGCAACATTAAATAATATTTAAAGTGGTCTTTAAAATGAATTTTTGAATATTTCATGTTCTGAAATTTTACATAAGTTGGTTTTGGAAAAGAAAATTCAACAAGAAAAATGGAGAATAATAAGTTGAAGAAACTGTTTACATGAAAACAGAGAAGAATTATTCAAATATAGGGAACCCTCTGTATCAGAGTGGTTTGATTATGAGATGCCTTCCCTCTAGGAATGTCAAATCCACCAAAGCTCAAGGGGAACACAGTATTAGTTAGCAACTTGTATAGACATCAGCAACAAATTTTAAATCATCATGACTTAACACCCAATTGAATGTAAAAACCATAAAATTATTACTGAAATAGACAATTTAAAATAGTAAAAGTATAAATAGTATTTTATTTCATTTTTTAATAAATATTAACAGACATAAATGTTTTATGCTTTATCTGCTGGTAGTTAGATCCCCATCTGTAGAGGCTATGAATTTGTCTTGGAAAGTCTCTTATATGTCTGTGACTAAGTGGCTAGGAATATTATTACAATAAACTATACTAAACTAAAACGACTCAGTTCTATATAATTTATATAACATGGGAGTAAGAATAATCCTCATCCTAGTGGAAAATAGATAGGCTCATATGTTGGGGTGATGTAAAGTGGAAGTACAAGGGCAGTAGAAGACATTAGAGATGACAGTATTCAAAATGATGTGGCTATGTAGCTAGCATAAAATGACTCCTTGTTTTGCAAGGAGAGGATTTTTTTGTATGTTCTTATTTATTTATTGTCTAATTGCCTCCTATTTGTTTGATCTTATTTCTGGTTTTTGTTTTTGTTTCTGTGTGTGAGAGAGAAAGAAGACAAAATAAATGCACAGGAACGTATGAAAGATCTGAGAAAGTTTGGGGAAGGAAAACAATATGATCAAAATACTTGTATGAAAAGTATGTTTAACATTTTTTGAAAAAATAATGCTAAAAGAAATATGCATAAATTCTAGGTGAAAAATAAAATCCTAATAAGATAGTACATTCAAATGTAAACAGAGCAAAAGAAAGTATTGCAAATATTTCCTGAACTGCTAATCCAGCCATGGGACTCAGCTTGAGTAAGAAATTTGTCAAAAGATTATCCAAAGGCAGTGGAAAGTTGTGTTTCAGACACTCCCAGTGACATTATGGGTTAGAGCTACCTTATAGTTTTGTCAACAATTCATATCATAAAATGAAAAGAAAGGCACTTATCATTCAGTTTCCCGGCCTATTTCTCATAAAAATAAATAATTTTCACAGATTTTCAAGCATCATTAATGTGCAGTTTGGAGCACAGAGAGATGAGAAACCTGCCTATGAGAAAGACAGATTCGCATCTTATCCTGCCCCATAAAGTAGCATGTTTGCTGCAAATTTCATCTTCTTTCAGAAAACTTGAGCACACACGATGTAAGTGTACTTTTAATAAAGAATGAGAGCATAAAACTGGATATTCTAAAGGATAAGGGAATGACACACAAATGAACATGAGCATGATAAAGTTAGGCTCTTAAATGAAAAATGGTCCATTCTGATTTAGCAGGGTTTGAAAGAAGTCCAGTCTAAGTCACACTGTCTTGACCTGAAATGGTCAGACATGAGTCAGTCTTCTTCGCAATGGGGAACCTGAACTTTGACTCATCTAGACTATCTAGACACACACCATTTAATCTTGGTATTAAGATGATATTGAAGATGGTAAAATTATAAATTAAGTTTTTATCAGAATAGAAGTATATTTTTTTCTGCTAGCAACAAGTTACCTCTTGAATAACTCTGAAGTTGTAGAAATAGCAAAGGTTTATCATTATCCAGGAATAAAATTAGAACAGCTATGACTGAAAGAGAGGATTGGTACTCCGTTGTCATGTTAGAAGAAATAATGTATTATGAGCTTAAATAAGACTCCTTGGCTAAGAATAATGACCCATCCAACTTACCATGGAAGGTCACTGAGTAAGTAGCTATATCTTCATTTTGCATCAGTTGCCTGTTTGATAAATAGGGAATAAATAAGACATGCCTTAACAATCTGTCCTGAGTCAGACACAAAAGTTTCTATGTGATCACTCATTAAAATCATTAATATTATGAGGCATATACTTTATAATAACTGATCCTAATGCAGGGACAGAACAGACTTCGAAAATATCTAGCTAATATTTTGTGTGAACATACATGCAGAAATCAGGGAGGGAGATGTAGCCTGTTCTTCTAATAAAGTCTTCTAATAAATCATAAGCTACTGAATAAAACTGGAAGTGCTTGGCAGTGCAACTCTGCAAGATCTGCTTCCTTCTTCCCCTAATGTCATGGGTTTGCACACTGCACCCTCCCTAAATGTTTTACCCTGTCATCTGTGTCATTTGTCCTTGTCACCACTATCACTCTTTGTCCTAAAACTAATGAAAAAAATCAGAATAAATAAAGCATAACTGGCTCATCTATATCCAAAGTTAAAATTGTAGATAATGTCAAACAAGGTTTAACAAGACAAGGAAGCACGATAAATCATTTGAATATCTTATAAAATGTAAACACAATTAATTTTGAATGTCATCTTTTATCGAAAGTTATTATGTAAATGGTTATTTCTTATCTCTCCCTATTATTTCCATATTCTCAATGGAAAACACCTTGACATCCTATCTCAGGAGTAGTGCAGTATGATCTAATTACCAAGTTTGCCAGTTTCCATAGACAATTGTGAAGTAGGTAGCATGGAGTCCTTGAACTTAAGATAGCCTGTTGATGATAAGGTCACCTGAAACTTCTCCTACAACTCTCATATGTATGAGTGACCTGAAGTGTAGTTGAAACATAAAGGGTCCTCATTTTTGAAGGCTAAGTGTACACATCTTACCATGTCTTTACATGATTTAACTGCTCCTTATTCATTACTATACTAGGGACATAACTCTGTCATACCTAGCATATGTCCTTTCTTCAGTGTGGTCCTGAGCACCAGCAAAAGTAAGGGAAAAAAAAGAGAAAATTAAAAAATAAATAAATACTAAAATATAAAATATTTTCTATGATAACTGTTTTTGTAATTTTCTAAAAAGAGAGCATACTGAGTTCCTTTTTAAAAACAATTTTTATTAGATATTGGCTTCCTTTTCAAATGTACATCTATAAAAATGTAATTAGCATTACCTTAACACTAATTTCTTTTCTGATGGTTTCATAGAAAATAAAACCATGTAGACTTTATAGAAAGAGTTAGAAATTTCAGAAATCAAACTTCCTATTTAAAAATGAGTATTTAACTTTCAGTTAAAAATGGTACTCTAAGGAACTGTCAGACTGATTTCCAAAGTGACTGTACAATCTTTCAATCCCACCAGCAATGGAGGAGTGTTTCACTTTGTCCACATCCTTGCCAGATTCTGCTTTCATCTGAGTTTTTGATATTAGCCATTCTAACTTGTGTGAGGTAGAATCTCAGAGTCGTTTGATTGGCATTTCCCTGATGACTAAGGATGTTGAACCTATCTTTGGGGGCTTCTTGCCCATTCAATATTCCTCAGTTGAAAATTATTTGTTTAGCTCTGTACCCCATTTTTAAATAGGGTTACATGATTTTTTTGGCATCTAACTTCTTGAGTTCTTAGTAGATATTGGATATTAGCCTTCTTTCGTATGTAGAATCATTAAAGACGTTTTTCTAATCTATTGGTTTCTGTTTTGTCTTATTGACTGTATCCTTTGCCTGACAGAAGCTCTGCAATTTTATGAGGTCCCATTTGTCTATTTTTGACTTAGAGCATAAGCCATTGGTGTTCTGTTCAGGAAATTTTCCTATGTGCCCACGTATTCAAGGCTCTTCCCCACTTTCTCCTCTATTAGTTTCAGTGTATCTGGTTTTATGTGGAGATCCTTGACCGACTTGGACTTGAGCTTTGTACAAGGAGATACGAACGGATCAATCTACATTCTTCTACATGCTGACCTCCAGTTGAACCAGCACCATTTGTTGAAAGTGCTGTTTTCCTCCCCACAATGGACAGTTTTTGCTCCTTTGTCAACTATTGACTGTGTGGGTTCATTTCTGAGTCTTCAATTCTATTCCATTGATCTTCCTGCCTGTCTCTGTACAAATTCCATACAGTTTTTATTAATATTGCTCTATAATGCAGCTTGAGGTCAGGGATGGTAATTCTCCCTGAAGTTCTTTTATTGTTGAGAATAGTTTTTGCTGTCCTTGTTTTTTTTTGCTTTTCCAAATGAATTTGCAAATTGCTCTTTCTAACTCTATGAAGAATTGAGTTGGAATTTTGATGGGGATTGCATTGAATCTGGAAATTGCTTTCAGGATGATGGCTATTTTTACTCTATTAATCCTGCCAATCTATGACCATCGGAGATTTTTCCATCTTCTGAGATCTTTGGTTTCTTTCTTCAGAGACTTGAAGATAATCTTGTCATAAAGATCTAAAGATCTTGCATGATTAGAGTCACATCAAGATATTTTATATTATTTGTGAGTATTGTGCAGGGTGTCACTTCCCTGATTTCTCTCTCAGCCTGTTTATTCTTTGAGTAGAGGCAGGATACTGATTTGTTATTCTGGTGGTTCCATACCACTGCTGGGCCTGTAACCAAAAGATTCTACAACATCCACTAAGGACACATGCTCCACTGTGTTCACAGGGGCCTTAATTATAATAGCCAGAAGCTGGAAAGAACCCAGATGTCCTTCAACAGAGGAATGGATTCAGAAAGTGTGGTACATTTACACAATGGAGTACTACTCAGCTATTAAAAATAATGAATTCATGAAATTCTTAGGCAAATGTTTGGAGCTAGAAAATATCCTGAATGAGGTAACCTAATCACAAAAGAGCAGACATGGTATCTACTCAAAGATAAGTGGATATTAGCACAAAAGCTTGGAATACCCAAGATACAATTCACAGACGACATGAAGCTCAGGATGAAGAAAGACCAAAATGTAGGTGCTTCGGTCCTTCTTAGAAAGGGAACAAAATACTCACTGGTGAAAATAGAGAGAAAAATGTGGAGCAGAGACTGAAGGAAAGGCCATCCAGAGACTGCCCCACCTGGGGATTCATTCCACACACAGTCAACAAACCCAGACAGTATTGTGGATTTGAAGAAGTGCATGCTGACAGGAACCTGATATAGCTGTCTCCAGAGAGGCTTTTCCAGGTCCTGACAAATACAGAGATTGATGCTTGCAGCCATCCATTGAACTGATCACAGGGTGCCCAGTAGAGAAGCTAGGAGCTGAAGGGGTTTGCAACCCCATACAAAGAAGAATATCAACCAATCAATCCCATCCCCCCTAAGAGCCCCCAGGTACTAAACCACCAACCAAGAAAAACACACAGAGGGACCAGCTGCATATGTAGCAGAGGATGGCCTTGTAGGGCATCAATGGAAGGAAAGGCCCTGAGACTTATTAAGACTCAATGCCCCAGGGTAGGGGAATTAGAGGGTGTGGAGTTGGGAGTGTGTAGGTGGGTAGGGAAACACCCTCATAGCAAGCATGGGGAGAGGGGATGGGATAGGACTATTGGCATGGGGATCAGAGAAACAGGATAACATTTGAAATGTAAATAAAGACAATATCCAATAAATAAAAAGAAAAAAATGCTACTATAAAGTGCTCATTCATTTATATATATTAACATTTGGATATATACATATATATATATATATATATATATATATATATATATATTCATGTGTGTGTGTGTGTGTGTGTGTGTGTGTGTGCACGACTACTAATATGAGTGTGGAGGTTAAAGATGAAACTCTTTTTTTCTTCCTAAGGAGCACTGTTTTCTAGGAAAGATACACAAAGAAATATGGATTAAATCCATAGAAATATGGATCCCTATTTAATTCTAGTCTGACTTACCATTGAGCTCCAGCATCTACCTCCCCAGTCCTGGGTTACATGTGTATACCATACTGTGAATTTGGGGGATCACATTAAGTTCAGCTACTTATGTTTGTTCCAAAACCACTTATAATACTGTCAATAGAGTCAACTCTGGAAACACTTTCCTATATCATAGATCTCTCTCTCTCTCTCTCTCTCTCTCTCTCTCTCTCTCTCTCTCTCTCTCTCTCTCTCTCTGTGTGTGTGTGTGTGTGTGTGTGTATGTGTATTTTAATACTTGGTTTATTTTAAACCATTATAAAATTTAGATTCTTATTATATTTTATTTTTGTGGGCAGACATTTATCTTTATTTTCTAAGTTTTCATTACAAAGGTGCTATGATTTAGTAACAAATCCTTTATACTACATTCTTATTCTGCCATGTCCAAACAGTATGCCAATGTTGACATATTACCATTATCTCAAGTTTAAAACTTCAAGTTTTATTTGCTACTAAATATTCTTTAAGTTTCTTTAAATCTTTCATTCCAAAAAGAAAAAAGAAAAAAAAGAAAAGAAATCTTTCTGCATTCCCATCAGTGTATTGACAGTGGTCATGAGAGTGTGATAAAATCCTAGAACACAATATTAAAAAGTAACATCTCACAACTTTAAGATAAACAAAGTTTCTCTTTGATACTTCAAATTCTCTTATATAAGAGCTTAACAGATGTCTGACCATTTTTCAATCATTTCTTCAATAATCACAGAGATGCAAAACAAGAGAAAACATTAATCATAATAATTGTTTAACTCTAAAAGGTAAGAAAGAATTGCATATTGGAAAAAGAAACTTGTACATGCTGATAAGAATGTTGCAATTTGGAAATAAGTAAGCAGTTTAAATCCCTAAGATCAATCACTCTAATGGGTATGCCAGAAGGAAATCAAATCTATTTTACTGAGATATCCACTGCATTACCATGGTTACCACTGTCAATAGATGGGGAAATAAAAGAAATAAAGCATCTCTTATAAGATTGAGTAGATAAAGCATCATACATGTGCGTACACATACATGCTGCATTTTAACTATAAAATTCTAATTGTTTGCATTGGAGAAACACATGGTGGGCACAATAATAGGACAAATGCTATAGAGCCTTACTCCCCTGTGGAGCTGAGCCAAAGATGATCTCACAGGTATAGACTGGAATATTACTAGTGGCCAGGTGAAGAAGAGTAATTTGGAAAGTGAAACTTTACTGAGACAAGATGTATGATTTTCAGTGAGGATGGGGTTAATGGTGGGTGTGGGTTTCAAAATAGCTAAAAGAGAGTGTGTAATCTCTTACAATAATGAAATGTGATATTTTGAGGTGATACCTGAAATGGAAGTTTCTGGATATATAAGGTGATACAGACTCACATGGTGAGGTTGCCTGAGGTGGTATTTTGTTGAGGCAAGAACTGTGGGAGGACACATAATATTTGGAGAGAGTTTAAGTAGGATTAAACTGACAGTGATGGCATGCTTTCATTGCTAACTTTGCAATGCTTCATTGGTCTTCACTCTTCATCTTTGCTGATCTTCACTTTGTTGAGAGAGGCAGGCAGTGAATTTCTCCTGGCATCCCAGCTTCTCCGGGTTCATCCCACTGACTTAAGCAGATTAGGCAGAGGCTTAGCTGTTTCTGGTACATCATGACATCGCAGTTAACTTGTGTTTGCTGTCCTAACATTACTGAACTGGACTGTTGGTATCCTGACATCACTCAGGTGGACTATTGGTATCCTGACAGAGATCAGAATTGTCCTTTGAAACTACTTCTAAAAAGGTCCAAATCCCCTTGACGTATTTACTATTTTTCACCCCACCTTTTGACATGGGGCTATAAGGGGTGGTATGTTCAAAGCATTTCAAAACCCTCATTAAAAATAGGTTTTAAAAAATCTAAAGCTACAGAGACCCATGGTGCCCATATTTAGACCTTATGAAATGACAACATTGTAATAGAGTATTAAGGTCTAGGTAAAATATTAAGGACTAGGTAGGTAACTGTGACCTGGCTAGCCTGCCATTTTGTTCTATTACTGATATTATAAGGAAACTTTCTCCTGTTGTTTCTGCTGGTACTAGGACACTTTCTCACACCCAAATTGATTACATATTCTCTTCTGTGCTGTGCCCTTGGGATCCAATCACATAGAAGTCAGTAGAACTGTTCCAGATAGTTACTCACAAATAAATTTGGAAGTAAACAATCACCCAACAGTATGTTCTCTACCTGTTTATAAGCTTTCATGGTATTTGTTTATATATGATGCCCCCTGAGATGGAAACCAGCATAAGAGACACCTACCCTAAGAAACTATTTGGAATAAGATTTCATTTTGAGAAAGACTTACATCTACTCAGAGTTTAAGTTTCCAAGACCTCCTTGGGAACTGACATCCTCTTGGCAGAAAGAGACATGTATGTTGGGTTGGTGACATCCTGCTTGGCAAGTTAAAACATGGATGTTAGACAAATCCCATCTTGATTGACAAGTTAATGCATGAATATTAAGTCCCATCCTGGTTGACAACTTAAGGCATGAATTCTTGGCAATGCAAAACTCCTGCCACAGTAGAATACCCCAACCAATGGGAGCAGGATACATGTACAACAAAGATGTGTCCCTAAGGAAACCCCCATCCCTAAATCCTGATTAGGAAAATAACATGGCACAGATGTTTGTGTATTTTAGGCTTAAAAGCCTTGTAGTATCTTAACCCAAGATCACAGTTCAGCCTGGAACATGGCACTGACCGATTAGTCTTGGGGAGTGGCATTCAATAAACCATCCCTATTTGACTGAGATTGGTGTTTGAGTGGTTTGTTCACTGATTCCCAGACTCCAACACTGAGTACCTACCGCACCCACTGCTCCTATTATAAAGAAACTTAAGACATATGAAAGATAAAATATATTGTCTTTATTTTTAGTTCTGATACTAGCATTCTCAGATTTTAAAAGTTGGATGGATTGATTGACTGATTGATGGATTTGACTTGATGGATTGGTTTATATGTGTGTTTTACCTCCATACATGTCTGTTCATTTTGTGTAAGACTGTTATCAGGGGAGTCAGAAGTGGGCATTGGAAACTCTACCACCGGAGGAGTTACAGATACTTATTCATTATTATGTGGGTGCTGAAAGTTGAATCTGAGTTGAATGGAAGAGAGCCTTCAGTGATCTTATCCACTCCTCATCTCTCCAGCCCTGTGGAGTATGCAATCACATCCAGCTTAATTTTGTTTTCTATTTGTTTCCTACATTTTACTTTGTTCACTTATTTGAGTGGGGTCCTGACCAGGTATCCACAGGTGGCCTGCATTCTTGAAGTCAAAAGACAATTTGCAGAGGTAGTTTCTCTCTTTTCACCATCCGGATTTAATACATGCTTTCAGGCATATTGGCTAAGTCACTTTGCTTTCAAGACCCTTATAGAGTGAGCAGTATATAGAAGAATGCAGTCTATGCTTTATTTTTAATCCTATTCATATAGCCATTTTGTATTATTCATATTTTATTATTATCTGTATAGAATTATTGAGAAATGGATATCTATTCATGGGTATATTAGTTACGTTTTTAATTACCTAGACTTCTGTCAACTTTGTGCTTCTCAAAAATCACACTTAGATTCTAACTCTCTTTATTTTGCATCAACAAGTACATATTGTTTGCTTTTGTTCTCTGTTTTCATTCTGTTACTTGCAGGTATGACTTTACAAATAGTTGATTGTATTTTACTTAAATACAATATAGTGTTGTATACAGTAAACATGTTCTAACTTTGCTGTATACTTATTTGGTCATTAATTCAATAAATAGTTACAACATTCATTTTAAAAACTATTGTGTCATCCTATGAATTTTCAAACACATATGAGCCAATTTTTGAAATGTTTTTAATTATTTCCCTTTCATTTCAAATGTTCACACTAGAAAACCTTATAAAAAATTTCCCACAAATCTTAATCTTCTCCAATGATGCTGTCAAATATATTTGGCTTTCAATGGAAATGGAATTTCAGAAAGAAGTGTGGTGTCTGAAAATGTCTTTATCTAGCCCATCAATCAGAAATGTCCTTCCGACTTCAATTGACTGAATCTTAAGGACTGGGTTTAGGATTTGATCCAACTCCATTTTCAAAGTAAGCGAAAGTGAGTGAGAATGAAATGATTTCCGCAGGGTCCTTCCCTTGATTTCAATTTGAACATCCTGCCTCAGAAAAACCTTTTACTTTTGATCCCCAGCTTACGATACTATTGTGAAAGCTGTGGAGATTTTAGGACTTCATTTAGTTTATACCTCTCCTTTGTCCTGGTTGGGTTTTCTCTGCTTCCCTCCTGCAACATGAAACTGTGGTTGCCTCCCTGCTCATCTTTCAGCACCCACATCCATGCTTTCCTGACTTTCCTGCCATGATGCCTCACAATCTACCTGAAACCACGGACCGCCGTAAGTCTGCCTACTTTTAAGCTTCTGCAGTTGAGTATTTCATGATAGACTTTAGAGATAAGAGACATAATGAATATGGTCAGATTTTCAACTCAAAACTCTAGTCTTTAAGAGGAATTTATTCGATTCCTAATTCAATGAGGAACCACCATATTGATCTCTGTGGAGTGTGTATTCTCATCAACTATGGGCTCTCCCCTTGCTCCACATCTTCACCAGCATGAGCTGTCACTTGTGTTATTGATGATAGCCATTCTGACTGTTATAAGATGGAATCTCAAAATAGTTTTGATTTGCATTTCCCTGATGGCTAAGGATGTTGAGCATGTATTTAAGTACTTCTCAGACATTTAAAATGCATTTAATGGGAATTCTCTGTTTAGACCTGTATTTCATTTTTTAGTTGGATTTTTTTCCGGTTTGTTCATGTTTTAGTTTTCTGAGTTCTTTAAATATTTTGGAGATAAGGCCTCTGTCACATGTGGAATTGTTGAACATCTTTTTCCATTCTGTAGGTGTGTATGTCTTGTTCTATTGGCAGTGTCCTTTGCCTTACAGAAGCTTTTCAGTGTCATTAGGTTCCATTTATTAATTGTCACTCTTAGTGCATGCACTATCAGTATTCTGTTTAGAAAATTGTCTCCTACACCAGTGACATTACCAAGTTTTCTTTTACCAAGTTCATTGGGAAAGGGGTAGAGAATAGATTGTGTGGATGAACTGGATACTGGAGGAAATGGGAACAGAAAGTGTCAGGTGTGAGAGTGGGGATGGACAGAGACAGTACAGGGATTGATATCTGGAACAGGTGGGCATTTCATGGGAGATGTGGAAAACTAATGCAATGGAAATATCCTGGAACCTATGAGAGTGATGCTAGCAAGGAGTTCTCCTAATGGAAAATATGGAGCCTGGCTTGGCTATCTTGTGTAACCAGACAAGGGTCACAGTTGTTGTACTGGGATACCAACCCAGCCACAAACCCGCAAAACTTACAACCTGTCTTATATGTAGGGTGTACTGTGGCAAATGTAGCTCAGAGCTTGTAGAAGTGGCCAAACAGTGAGTGATCTAATTTCAAGTTCAAGCCACAAGAAGTAGCCCATACCAGACACTGCCTGAATTCCCAAGATCAGGAAGCTGCACGGCTCAAAGACTTAGGTTAGAATCAAATAAGACTGACAGTAAGTAAGTAAGTAAGTAAATAAATAAATAAATAAATAAATAAATAAATTTTGAAAAGGCAAAGAAATGATTCCTCATGCTATTCTGCTATACTCATAGGATCAATGCCTGGCCCAATCATCATCAGAAAGGCTAACTCCAGCTTCAGATACAGAGGCCTACATCCAAATATTAGGCAGAGCTCATAGTTCCCACACTGAAGTAAGGATTGTAGGAGTCAGAGGGGTTGAGGATACTTAGGAGAACCTGGCTCACAGAATCAAGTAAGCAGGGTACCTAAGGGCTCATAGAGACAGAAACAAAAGCCACCGAGCCTACATGGTTCTGTGGTTGGCCCTTGTGTACATGGCATGGTTGTTTCTCTTGGAAATTGTGTTGACCTCCTAACAGTGAAAGTAGAGGTGTCTCTGACTTTTTCCTGTTTGTGGGATCCATTTTCTTCTACTGGGTTGCCTTGTTTAGCCTCTATATGAGGGTATATGTTTAGTCTTATTGACTTGTTATGCCATGTTTGGTTGACATTGCTCTCAGCCTGCTCTTCTCTGAAGGGAATTGGAGGAGCAGTAGATCTGGGTAGGATAGGAGGTAGGGAGTGACTGGGAGAATTGCAGGGAGGAGAGGCTGTGGTTCTACCTGCTCATTTAAAGACTCTTGCTACAGTAATAATTCTTGACACCACAAGGCCATACATATCCCTAGGCTGGACCCCCTGTAACTGGAGGGGTAATTAAAGTGTCACTTAAGGAGGGTCAGGTTTGTCTAGGATGTTACTCATTATATCAATGAAAATGTTATGATAGACATATATGTGAGAGCTATCATAGAGCAGTTATTTTAGAAAGTGTGCACCTGTGCATCATTTCCCCCACATTGAGATGCAAATCTATCAGCAAGAACATCATCTCCCAGGTCTAGGGGAACTGCTTCCTTAAATGAAACCTTCCAGGAAATGATTCTGATCTCTTGTCAATCATCTTGAGTGCTTTGCTCTGTTAGGGCTAGAAGGAAAGATTTGCATTTCCTCCAGTTTAGAGAAATCAGGCTCTGCTAGGTGCTCCTGATGTGTCTCCCTTCAAAGATGTTAACTCCTCTGTTAAAACATCCATCAATTTATAGAGTTCAAATTTTACTTTGTTCAACATAGACACTTGTTCACATTGCATTGTTTATTCGTGCAAGATGTCAACTCATATTTTGATTGTTGCCAGTTTTAACTTCAGCAAAACCATTCCTTTTCTAAATACCATCCTTGATGGTTTACATTTTCATCATTCCAATGGTCAGTCCTGTTCTCTACCCTACATTTTGACTAGCAGAGATTAGTAAGATAAATAACATTAATAAGGATGAGAAAGTCAACTAACCTCCCTGGTACGTCACAAGACTCAAAGCAAAAATAAAAGGCTCATTGTCAGACAAGACTGATGGTGTCAAAGGACAACTAGGTCACCTTGCCCAAAAGGAATGAAAGACTGGGATTGGTAAATTGGAATGAAATGTGCGTGACCTGGTGAAAGAATCTCTTTTGCCGAGAAAAAACAGAAAGAGTTTGAGAGAAGAAGGGAAGCATGGATTCCTTTAATATCTGTAGAAAAGAAGTTAAAAATTTTGAAATCTGATAATGAAGAAACACCAGTTGGAAGAAACTGTGAGCAATGATCCAAATGTAACGCACTGTGTTAAAATAGCATAGAACTCAGCAAAAATGATCCCAACCTTTTGTGCTATGTGAAGAGGCTGGGGCCAGGACTCAGAGTGAGTGATCCCTCCTTACAGGTGCTCAATAAGTATATACAACTATTATTTTGACCAGTATGGAAATATCCCCTGAATGGTGTTAGACATGGACATGCTTGGAAATTTCCAACCATACTTGAGGTAAGATCATCAATGAAATTAAAGTTAGTTATAAACCAAATTATATGGACCTCACTATCAATAAAGTTACTTTTCAGTTCCAGCCTGCAGATCCCAAGTTTTCTGAACTACAATGTGTGACGGGCTTTGCTATGTTATTCTTTCACATTCTGAAAATGAACAAAGGGTTTCAGTTGCTTCTCGATTTTTATTTAAAATAAATTACTATGTTGGTAACTAACTCTCCCTCCAAAATTAACTAATATACGAATGCTTTTCTTCAGGTTTGATGTTTATTTTGCCTAGGTAATACAGAAAGGATGGCCACAGCAAAGTTGGCATCTTTCCCAACCTTCCATTTGCTGCCCTGTACTTCACAATCCTTCATGCTGGCCTATACCACCAGCAGCAATTATCTTTATGCTAGCAACCCCCACTGCTAGTCTGGCATAGAGATGCTCACCTACAGGGTTTCTAATTGTCAATGCATTTTCCCTTTTCAAAGTGTCAAACAGCTTTCTTTAAGTGTAATCATCTGGTTTGCCACCTGTGGCCACTCTTTCAAATACTACAAATACAGTCAGCAGCAACTCCCCTTCATCATTACAATTTAGTTTGTGAGTACCCAAACTATTTTTTTGTATGAAAATACTATCTGTACAAAAAATTTTAAATTATAGTTCTTGAGAAGCTCAATGAATTATTCATCTGGCTATCATTATAGAACCTAGGAGGATGTTGTCTGATAGGTAATTACAGGAAAAGTAAAATTCTCATTAATTATGTGAATTGATTTTATATTTAATTTGAACTATTGTGTTGGTAAAAATTGTTAGCCCCTGCCTGTCATAACATGATAACTGCTTGAGATTTGACCTAAACAGGATACTTTACCTATAGATTTGTATAAAATACTTCAAAATGTTACTTTTTTTGCAATAGTTTTATTGTGTCCAGTTTTGTATATATTCCTGCTGTATATATTCCATAAAGCTAGTTTTTATTTTTATTTAATTTTAATGCTTAGAAAATGAAAATAATGTAGGTACAATAGATAAGTGGCACAGAGCTATAAGAACTTTTCTAATATATACTAATGTTTACTAATATGTTCCTTCCCACACTGGACTATGTTTCTCTTTTATTTCAAATAGTGTTTGGATAAAGATAATAAAGCTTTTCTTACACTTGTAAGCAACAAATACTTTTCTACCATTCCTTTAACCCACTTATAATTTATTTCCTCTGATTACAGAGCATTCACAAAGTTTCGTTCATATTACTTGTTTAGTTATTTCCTTCTCTTTTTCTGTATTTTGTAGACATTCTATATTTGGCAGTCATATTTTCCAGGTAGAAATTCAAGTATTAATCCTTAATTCAGTGTTGACGTTTGGTCTGTGATATGTATTCTAATGCTTCTGGTAGCCTCAGGGTCAAGGTAATCCTGTGTATACCAAGTGATGCGATGTAACCTCACTCCTAAATGTAAAATTATTGGCTGAAAAAAGATGCCTACAACCTATACCTGGACAGAGACAGGTAGGTGTGACTTTGGTACCCAGGACTTGGAATCTTAGGAGAGACCATGGTTAGTAAGGAGAGAGGAAGATGTCATGTGATAAGGGATTGTGAGAACTGGTCATGCGGGCTGACCAGCTAAAGTAAGAGAGGTTCACACAAACATGGAAAGTTATATATTGGGGGTTGTCTTAGTCAGGGTTTCTATTCCTGCACAAACATCATGACCAAGAAACAAGTTGGAGAGGAAAAGGGTTTATTCGGTTTACAACCCCATACTGCTGTTCATCACCAAGGAATTCAGGACTGGAACTCAAGCAGGTCAGGGAGAAGGAGCTGATGCAGGAGGGATGTTCCTTACTGGCTTGCTTCCCTTGGCTTGCTTAGCCTGCTCATTTATAGAACCAAGACTACCAGCCCAGAGATGGTCCCACCCAAAAGGGGCCTTTCCCCCTTGATCATTAATTGAGAAAATGCCTTACAGTTGGATCTCATGGAGGCATTGCCTCAACTGAAGCTCCTTTCTCTGTGATAACTCCAGCTGTGTCAAGTTGACACAGAACTAGCCAGTACAATTTACCCCTTGTCAACTTTACACACAAACACATCACTAGTAAGCCTTAACCCTTAGTTTCTTATTCATTCCCAAAATCTCAATAACTTTAAAAGTCCCACATTCTTTACATATTGTTAAAATTAAATTTCTTTAAAATATCCATCTCTTTTAAAATCCAAAGTCTTTTACAATTAAAAGTCTCTTAACTGTGGGTTCCACTAACATAGCTTCTTCCCTCAACAGTGAAAATATCAGGGCACATTCACAATCAAAAGCAAAAATCAATCTCCAACCATCCAGTGTCTGGGATCCAACTCACCATCTTCTGGGCTCTTCCAAGGGCTTGGGTCATTTCTCCAGTCATGACTTTGTAGCATACACATCATCCTCTAGGCTACAGATGCCTGTACTCTACTGCTGCTGCTGCTCTTGGTGGTCATCCCATTGTACTGGCATCTCCAAAACACAGCATGACCCCGTCAGTCCTGGGCCGTCAATTGCAACTGAGGCTGCACCTTCACCAATGGCCTTTCATGGCCTCTCACAGTGATGAGCTTCAGCTACTCTGCATGACCCCTTCATGCCTTCAAAACCAGTACCACCTGGGTGACCCTTACACATTACCAAGTCCTGCTGCAGTAGGAGTACAACCTTAGCTATCTCTGGAACACAGCCTCTTTGTGCTTTCAGAAAACACTTCCCAGAAGATGTCACCTCAACGATGCTGATCTCTTCTTAATCACTGCTAATTTCTGAGCTTCAGTTAACCAGCATCAATAGTCCCAGTAATGCAAAGGTTTTGCTTTAGTAGTTCTGGTATCTTGTTAATCACAACTGACAATTCAGGCCCAGCTAACCAGAACTACAGAACCTTCACAATCAAAATAGCAAAGACCCTGATAAGAGTCTTTAATCTTCCCTCTGAAATTTCACAAGCCAAGCCTCTATCTTCTGCACTGTTCTCAACATTATCTTCCAAGCTTGTACACAACATCTGACAGAGCTCTTAACAAGGAATGGATCTTCAAGCCCAAAGTTCCAAAGTCCTTCCACTGTCCTCCCCAAAACGTGGCCAGGTTGTCACAGGAATACCCCACTTCTGATACCAATTTCTGTCTTAGTCAGGGTTTCTATTCCTGCACAAACATCACGATCAAGAAACAAGTTGGGGAGGAAAAGGGTTTATTTGGCTTACAATTCCATACTGCTGTTCATCACCAAGGAATTCAGGACTGGAACTCAAGCAGATCAGAAAGCATGAGCTGATGCAGAAGCCATGGAGGGATGTTCCTTACTGGCTTGCTTCCCCTGGCTTGCTCAGCCTGCTCTCTTATAGAACCAAGACTACCAGCCTAGAGATGGTCTCACCCATGAGGGGCCTTTCCCCCTTGATCATTTATTTGGAAAATACCTTACAGTTGGATCTCATGGAGGCATTTCCTCAACTGAAGCTCCTTTCTCTGTGATAACTCCAGCTGTGTCAAGTTGACACAAAACTTGCAAGTACAGGAGTTATTTATAATGAAATAGATAAAAGGGTTATTATTTTCCAAACTCTCATGCTGACTAAGGCTTATTTTTAATATAAAGATTTGAGTCTTTTATCTGAGAATTAAATGATTAAAGCTGGGTAAAATACCCTGATTAATTTTTACTACAACAATTTATTCAACAATACATTAAAAATATCTTTGTTGCTTTGCTTTCTTGCTCAATTCAGTATTGATCATGAAAATAAGAAAAAATAGAAAAGTCTACAGACACCAATGAACAATTTGAAGGTGACACTGCTGCATTGCAGTAACAGGAATAATTCTATTCTGTGTTTTATTCCTTTTTCCTTTGTTTGATGTTTGTTTTTGAGACAGGGTCTCATTATGTAGCTTTCACAATCCTGGAACATACTAAGTAGACCTGGCTGATCACAAACTCATAGGGATCTTTTGACCTCTGCTTCTCAAGTACTGCAATTGAAGGCATGTGCCACAATGACCAGCTATAACAGGAATAATATGTTTTCAAAAATATAGTGTTTTTCAAGCATATATCTAGAAAGTAAACAGAGAGACTAAGAGAGAGAAAGAAAAAGAGACAGAGACAGAGAGAAACATGTAGTGTTTGAGATAATATTTGTGAAAATAGATACATGCAACAAATTACTCTTGTGAAATGATTGCCAATATGTAAATGAATTAAAAGGATTGATGATCATATTAGGTAAGATTTTTTTTTAATTTTTAATATTTTTATTACATATTTTCCTCAATTACATTTCCAATGCTATCCCAAAAGTCCCCCATAGCGCCCCCCACTTCCCTACCCACCCATTCCCATTCTTTTGGCCCTGGCATTCCCCTATATTGGGGCATATAAAGTTTGCAAGTCCAATGGGCCTCTCTTTCATTGATGGCCGACTAGGTCATCTTTCGATACATATGCAGCTAGAGACAAGAGCTCCGGGGTTCTGGTTAGTACATCATGTTGTTCCAACAATAGGGTTGCAGATCCCTTTAGCTCCTTGGGTACTTTCTCTAGCTTCTCCATTGGGAGCCCTGTGATACATCCAATAGCTGACTGTGAACATCCACTCCTGTGTTTGCTGGACCCCGGCATTGTCTCACAAGAGACAGCTATATTTGGGTCCTTTCAGCAAAATCTTGCTAGTGTATGCAATGGTGTCAGCGTTTAGAAGCTGATTATGGGATGGATCCCTGGATACGGCAGTCTCTAAATGGTCCATCCTTTCATCACAGCTACGAACTTTGTCTCTGTAACTCCTTCCCTGGGTGTTTTGTTCCGAATTCTAAGAAGGTGCACAGTGTCCACACTTTGGTCTTCATTCTTCTTGAGTTTCATGCGTTTATCAAATTGTATCTTATATCTTGGGTATCCTAAGTTTTGGGCTAATATCCACTTATCAGTGAATACATATTGTGTGAGTTCTTTTGTGATTGTGTTACTTCACTCAAGATGATGCCCTCCAGGTCCATCCATTTGGCTAGGAATTTCATAAATTCGTTCTTTTTAATAGCTGAGTAGTACTCCATTGTGTAAATGTACCATAATTTCTGTATCCATTCCTCTGTTGAGGGACATCTGGGTTCTTTCCAGCTTCTGGCTAATATAAATAGGGCTGCTATGAACATAGTGGAGCATGTGTCCTTTTTACCGGTTGGGACATCTTCTGGATATATGCCCAGGAGAGGTATTGCTGTATCCTCCGGTAGTACTATGTCCAATTTTCTGAGGAACCGCCAGACTGATTTCCAGAGTGGTTGTACAAGCTTGCAATCCCACCAACAATAGAGGAGTGTTCCTCTTTCTCCACATCCTCGCCAGCATCTGCTGTCACCTGAATTTTTGATCTTAGCCATTCTGACTGGTGTGAGGTAGAATCTCAGGGTTGTTTTGATTTGCATTTCCCTGATGATTAAGGATGTTGAACATTTTTTCAGGTGCTTCTCTGCCATTCGGTATTCCTCAGGTGAGAATTCTTTGTTCAGTTCTGAGCCCCATTTTTTAATGGGGTTATTTGACTTTCTGGGGTCCACCTTCTTGAGTTCTTTATATATATTGGATATTAGTCCCTTATCTGATTTAGGATAGGTGAAGATCCTTTCCCAATCTGTTGGTGGTTTTTTTGTCTTATTGATGGTGTACTTTTATGAGGTCCCATTTGTCAATTCTCGATCTTACAGCACAAGCCATTACTGTTCTATTCAGGAATTTTTCCCCTGTGCCCATATCTTCAAGGCTTTTCCCCACTTTCTCCTCTATAAGTTTCAGTGTCTCTGGTTTTATGTGAAGTTCCTTGATCCACTTAGACTTGACCTTAGTACAAGGAGATAGGAATGGATCGATTCCCATTCTTCTACATGTTAACAACCAGTTGTGCCAGCACCATTTGTTGAAAATGCTGTCTTTCTTCCACTGGATGTTTTTAGCTCCCTTGTCGAAGATCAAGTGACCATAGGTGTGTGGGTTCATTTCTGGGTCTTCAATTCTATTCCATTGGTCTATTTGTCTGTCACTATACCAGTACCATGCAGTTTTTATCACAATTGCTCGGTAGTAGAGCTTTAGGTCCGGCATGGTGATTCCACCAGAGGTTCTTTTATCCTTGAGAAGAGATTTTGCTATCCTAGGTTTTTTGTTATTCCAGATGAATTTGCAGATTGCACTTTCTAATTCGTTGAAGAATTGATTTGGAATTTTGATGGGGATTGCATTGAATCTGTGGATTGCTTTTGGCAAGATAGCCATTTTTACAATGTTGATCCTGCCAATCCATGAGCATGGGAGATCTTTCCATCTTCTGAGATCTTCTATAATTTCTTTCTTCAGAGACTTGAAGTTTTTATTATACAGATCTTTCACTTCCTTAGTTAGAGTCACGCCAAGATATTTAATATTATTTGTGACTATTGAGAAGGGTGTTGTTTCCCTAATTTCTTTCTCAGCCTGTTTATTCTTTGTGTAGAGAAAGGCCATTGATTTGTTTGAGTTAATTTTATATCCAGCTACTTCACCGAAGCTGTTTATCAGGCTTAGGAGTTCTCTGGTGGAATTTTTAGGGTCACTTATATATACTATCATATCATCTGCAAAGAGTGATATTTTGACTTCATCTTTTCCAATTTGTATTCCTTTGTTCTCCTTTTGTTGTCGAATTGCTCTGGCTAGGACTTCAAGTACAATGTTGAATAGGTATGGAGAAAGTGGACAGCCTTGTCTAGTCCCTGATTTTAGAGGGATTGCTTCAAGCTTCTGACCATTTACTTTGATGTTGGCTACTGGTTTGCTGTAGATTGCTTTTATCATGTTTAGGTATGGGCCTTGAATTCCTGATCTTTCCAAGACTTTTATCATGAATGGGTGTTGGATCTTGTCAAATGCTTTTTCTGCATCTAACGAGATGACCATGTGGTTTTTGTCTTTGAGTTTGTTTATATACTGGATTACGTTGATGGATTTCCGTATATTGAACCATCCCTGCATCCCTGGGATGAAACCTACTTGGTCAGGATGGATGATTGTTTTGATGTGTTCTTGGATTCGGTTAGCAAGAACTTTATTGAGGATTTTTGCATCAATATTCATAAGGGATATTGGTCTGAAGTTTTCTATCTTTGTTGGGTCTTTTTGTGGTTTAGGTATCAGAGTAATTGTGGCTTCATAGAATGAGCTGGGTAGAGTACCTTCTGTTTCTATTTTGTGGAATAGTTTGTGAAGAACTGGGATTAGATCTTCTTTGCAGGTCTGATAGAACTCTGCACTAAACCCATCTGGTCCTGGGCTTTTTTTAGTTGGGAGACTATTAATGACTGCTTCTATTTCTTTGGGGGATATAGGGCTGTTTAAATCATTGACCTGATCTTGATTCAACTTTGGTACCTGGTATCTGTCTAGGAACTTCTCCATTTCATCCAGGTTCTCCAGTTTTGTTGAGTATAGCCTTTGGTAGAAGGATCTGATGGTGTTTTTGATGTCTTCAGGATCTGTTGTTATGTCTCCTTTTTCATTTCTGATTTTGTTAATTAGGATGCTTTCCCTGTGCCCTCTAGTGAGTCTGGCTAAGGGTTTATCTATCTTGTTGATTTTCTCAAAGAACCAGCTCCTTGATTGGTTGATTCTTTGAATAGTTTTTCTTGTTTCCACTTGGTTGATTTCACCCCTGAGTTTGATTATTTCCTGCCGTCTACTCCTCTTGGGTGAATTTGCTTCCTTTTGTTCTAGTGCTTTTAGGTGTGTTGTCAAGCTGCTAATGTGTGCTCTCTCTAGTTTCCTTTTGGAGGCACTCAGAGCTATGAGTTTTCCTCTTAGAAATGCTTTCATTGCGTCCCATAAGTTTGGGTATGTTTTGGCTTCATTTTCATTGAACTCTAAAAAGTCCTTAATTTCTTTCTTTATTCCTTCCTTGACCAAGGTATCATTGAGAAGAGTGTTGTTCAGTGTCCACGTGAAGGCTGGCTTTCTATTATTTATTTTGTTATTGAAGATCAGCCTTAGTCCATGGTGATCTGATAGGATGCATGGGACAATTTCAATATTTTTGTATCTGTTGAGGCCTGTTTTGTGACCAATTATGTGGTCAATTTTGGAGAAGGTACCATGAGGTGCTGAGAAGAAGGTATATCCTTTTGTTTTAGGATAGAATGTTCTGTAGATATCTGCCAGATCCATTTGATTCATAATTTCTCTTAGTTTCTCTGTGTCCCTGTTTAGTTTCTGTTTCCATGATCTGTCCATTGGTGAAAGTGGTGTGTTGAAGTCTCCCACTATTATTGTATGAGGTGCAATGTGTGCTTGGAGATTTACTAAAGTTTCTTTAATTAATGTGGCTGCCTTTGTATTTGGAGCATAGATATTCAGGATTGATAGTTCCTCTTGGAGGATTTTACCTTTGATGAGTATGAAGTGTCCCTCCTTGTCTTTTTTAATGACTTTGGGTTGGAAGTCAATCTTATCAGATATTAGAATGGCTACTCCAGCTTGTTTCTTCATACCATTTGCTTGGAAAGTTGTTTTCCAGCCTTTCATTCTGAGGTAGTGTCTATCTTTTTCTCTGAGATGAGTTTCCTGTAAGCAGCAAAATGTTGGGTCTTGTTTGTGTAGCCCGTTTGTTAGTCTATGTCTTTTTATCGGGGAGTTGAGTCCATTGATATTAAGAGATATTAAGGAAAAGTAATTGTTGTTTCCTGTTATTTTTGTTGTTAAAGTTGGCATTCTCTTCTTGTGGCTGTCTTCTTTTAGGTTTGTTGAGGGATTACCTTCTTGTTGTTTCTAGGGTGTGGTTCCTGTCCTTGTATTGGTTTTTTTCTGTTATTATCCTTTGAAGGGCTGGATTCCTGGAGAGATAATGTGTGAATTTGGTTTTGTCGTGGAATACTTTGGTTTCTCCATCTATGTTAATTGAGAGTTTGGCTGGGTATAGTAGCCTGGGCTGGAATTTGTGTTCTTTTAGTGTCTGTATAACATCCGTCCAGGATCTTCTGGCTTTCATAGTCTCTGGTGAAAAATCTGGTGTAATTCTGATAGGCTTGCCTTTATATGTTACTTGGCCTTTTTCTCTTACTGCTTTTAGTATTCTATCTTTATTTAGAGCATTTGTTGTTCTGATTATTATGTGTCGGGAGGTATTTCTTTTCTGGTCCAGTCTATTTGGAGTCCTGTAGGCTTCTTGTATGTTCATGGGCATCTCTTTCTTTAGATTTGGGAAGTTTTCTTCTATAATTTTGTTGAAGATGTTTGCTGGTCCTTTGAGTTGAAAATCTTCATTCTCATCCACTCCTATTATCCGTAGGTTTGGTCTTCTCATTGTGTCCTGTATTTCTTGGATGTTTTGAGTTAGGATCTTTTTGCATTTTACATTTTCCTTGATTGTTGTGCCGATGTTCTCTATGGAATCTTCTGCACCTGAGATTCTCTCTTCCATCTCTTGTATTCTGTTGCTGATGCTGGTATCTATGGTTCCAGATTTCTTTCCTAGGGTTTCTATCTCCAGTGTTGCCTCATTTTGGGTTTTCTTTATTGTGTCTACTTCCCTTTTTAGGTCTAGTATGGTTTTGTTCATTTCCCTCATCTGTTTGGATGTGTTTTCCTGTTTTTCATTAAGGACTTCTACCTGTTTGATTAGGTTATCCTGTTTTTCTTTAAGGATTTGTAACTCTTTAGCAGTGTTCTCCTGCAATTCTTTAAGGGATTTTTGTGCTTCCTCTTTATTGTCTTCTACCTGTTTACCAGTGTTCCTTTGTATTTCTTTAAGTGTGTTATTAAAGTCCTTCTTGAAGTCCTCTACCATCATCAGGAGATATGTTTTTATATCCATGTCTAGCTTTTCCAGTGTGTTGGGGTGCCCTGGACTGGGCGAAGGGGGAGTGCTGGGTTCTGATGATGGTGAGTGGTCTTGGTTTCTGTTAGTAAGATTATTACGTTTACCTTTCGACATCTGGTAATCTCTGGGGTTAGTTGTTGTCGTTGTCACTGTTTAAAGATTGGAGCAGAAGCTGTGTTCCACTCACCAGCAGTCTCAAAATCCTGTGGCGGGTGTCGTGGGTAGCTGGCAGTACCCTGGTGCTGGTCCAGCCGGAAGAGGCCTGTGGTCCTACTCAGGCCGGTTTTCTGCTTCCCTAACTAATGCAGTCTCAGGTCCTGCACGCAATTGGATTGGAGCAGAAGCTGTGTTCCACTCTCCAGAAGTCTTAAGATCCTGTGGCGGGTGTTGTGGGTATCCAGCGAGTGTCAGCCGTCCCTGCGCCCTAGCTACCCTGGTGCTTTTCTGATTGGAAGAGGCTTGTGGCCCTATGTAGGCCGGATTTCTCTCTCCCCAACCAGAGCAGTCTCAGGTCCCGCGTGATTGGACTGGAGCAGAAGTTGTGTTCCACTCACCAGAAGTCTCAAAATCCTGTGGCGGGGGTCATGGGTAGCTGGCGGGTGTCAGCCGACCCTGCGCTCTAGCTACCCCGGAGCTGATCCAGCCGGATGAGGCCTATGGCCCTCTAGCTAAGATTTTTAACTTTCACCTTCATTATACACGGACAAACACACACACACACTCTCTCGTGCGCGCCCTGACTTGCCAGCAAGAATGATGCTGCAACAGGATCCTTCTGCACATGTTTATTGGGAGAGCTTGATTGCATAGATGAAGAGACCCTAAGCCCAGAACTGGTGTTGCTTATATAGGCCTAGGAGAGGCGTGTCTCACACTCGGATTGGTTATGCCTGGGTTATGCTTACCACCTCATTTGCATGTCTCACATCTTGTTGGTTAACTTCTCTCTCATCTGATTGGTTAATTTTGGTTAATTCTCAAAACCTCATCTTGGCAAAAGAACCTTTACTGCCTATGTATGTGTGGTGGCCAGCAGTAACCAACTGCCACTCTGCAATGGCACATGTGGCTTCCCACAACACACACACACACGGGGGGGGGGGGTAGTAAGTTTGCTATATTTGCTTGCTTGGTTCTATATAATTAGCATAATTGTTTTCAGCTTCATGCCTGGGAGGCTAAGAAACCAGTAGCTTCTCAGTCAACCAGGGTAGATGCCAAATTGCTCCCAATCTGGCAATGAGGACATGAAGGGCTCTCAGTAATTTGTTAGGCTCCATCCCAAGGGAAAAAGCCAAGGAAGCTGTGTCCTGATGACAGGGAAGGTTAACAACAGCATCTGCAACAGAGTAGATGCATGTTCCTGTAGTTCTCTGTGGGAGCTGCTGTTAGTGCTATCCATTCTGGGGGAGGCTCTACCCTCCTTAGTGAGTCCTTCTTGGAATTACTCATAGAGTCACAGAGATATGTCTTCTTGTTGTATACAGAGCCAATCAAGTTATTAGCTAAGGTTAATCATTACGTACACACAAACATACTTTATGATTCACAAACTAAGAGGTCATTATTTAAGATTATGGGGAAATGTTACTCCAATTGAATATTCCCAGAGTCAAATCTCAAATAAAATTATTTTTGAATGCTTCATTGGATTGCAATGCCTCAGACTACAACTTATAATTGCCTCAGCAATTTTCATTTTGCATCATGACCAGACTGAAAGAAAAGTAACCATGGGTAATGACATTCTTATCTATTGAGAAATAAGTTGTAGGTCCTGGAGAGAAGACTCTGGAATTAAGAGCACTAGCTGCTCATCCGGAGGTCCTGACTTCAATTCCCAGCAACCACTTGGTGGCTCACAGCCATCTGTAATGTGATCCAATGCCCTCTTCTGGTGTGTGTGAAGATGGTGTACTCATAAAGTAGATAAATATAATCTTTATAAAGTTGTATAACAGATTTACAATGTTCATGATTTTAATTGACTATAAAGTAATAAAAGGTAGATGTATTTTTGGATACACCGTGAGATAAAGAAAGATTTTTTGTATTAATGGTTTATTTCTATGAAATATATTACATTTGTACCTATTTAATATAATAACCATGTAGTGAATTGTTCTTTCTCTTCATTTTGTATTTTTTACATCCCCAGAATAGTTTCCCCTCCTTCTTCTCCTCCTTCTCCCACCTACCCTCTGTCCAACATTTATTTTCTGTTTCTTTTCAGAAAAGGCCAGGCCTCCCACCAGTATCAACCAAACGTGGCATTATCAGTAAGACTAGGCACATCCCCTTGTATTAATATTAAGACAACACAGCAGGAGGAAAAGGGTCTCAAAGTCAGGCAAGAATGTCAGAGACAGCTCCTGCCCCCCACTGTTCAGAGTCTCACAAAAAGACCAAGGTACACAACTATATCTTATGTGCAGAGGACCTAGGTCATCAGTCCCATGCAGGCTACCTAATTGTCAGTTCAGTTTCTATAAGTCATTATGAGCCCAGCTTAGGTGACTGTATTAGCCTGTACTGCCAACAAGATGTGCTTGGGTGAATTTGCACAAAAATGGTAGTAGTGGACAACTAAAGACTGATCCAGCCTAAGACCCATGACTCAGCAGTTAAGAGCATTAGCTGCCACCCATCCCTGCCACTATCTGTAGAGTCAGGACACAGAGGCTAAAGGGCCCAGAGACCTAGGATAGAACCAAACTCAACTGTTAAAAAAAAGTCAATGAAATGATTCTTACTGATATTCTTCTATACTAATAGATTGGTACCTGGCCTGATTGTCATTAGAGAGGCTTCATCCAGCAACTGATGGAAAGAAATTCAGAGACCCACAGCCAAATATTAGGTGGAGCCCAGTAATACTGCTGAAAAAGGGGAGGGAGAATTGTAGTAGCCAGAAGGGTCATGGAAACTGCATGATGTTTTTAGATATTTTTATATTTATATTTATGTTTACATTTTTACATGGTAAATAAAGATCTGTAGAAGTTAATGAGCAAATATAGTATAACAGCCAATTTATGGAGAGTATTAAAATTTAATGATAACTGACTATATTATTCACATTAAAATTCTTCTATTAATTCATAAGCTTAAAGTGTGATTGTTTAAAATTATATTATGTACTTTTCTTAATTGTCTTTTGTAAACTAAATAGAAAATAAATCCTGTAATTACTTCAGGACAAAATAATTTAAGAGGATTAGAAGTCTAGATAAAATTAAACATATTCTGAAATATCCTCTCTGAAATAAACTAATTGTCTTTATGTGTCAAGTATTATAAATGAAAGTCATTAAAAACTTAAGCATAATCTTTCATTTGTTTTAAGTGACTGCCACTATGTATATACAAACCCTCCCAGTGATTTCTAAGAGTACCTAAGAAAGTGAACACAAACATTTCTCTAAGTTTGTTGAAGGTCTGTTTCAACTCCATCACTATCCCAGTTATCCTATATGACTCTGTTGTAAATATACTTACTATTTCTTTCTTGAATTTCCAAAATTAATTCGGTCTTCAGAATTTTTTGTTTTCTTTAAAAGTATGAAGCGCTAGACAAAATTAAGCCAAATATCACAAGAGAATATGTTCACTCATGTAATAGGGTAATTGGCAGTATCTAGTACGTGTGGAGACAGTGCTCAAAGGTTGTGGTAGCCAACACCTTTGTCTTTTTTGTTATATTGCATGGATCCTATATGCTTACTGACTGCTATCTTTTGGTAAGACATTTTGCACTTCTATCATTTACAACTTCATGTATCCCTCATTGAAACCTAGATTAGATGTACAGCTTCACATATCACATATCCAGGGCTATTTCACTATATATGACTCTGCTGTATATTACCCAGTCGAGAAGGCCTGTGAGAAAATCATTTTTTTTGTTGAGTCCGCCTAGATCCCCTTCTTCAACACACCCAAAAAAAGATGACAAAGGACTCCAAGAAAGGAGCTTGGGTGATGAGTCTTAAAGACTATTACAGTTTGCCAGCCATCTGCAAAAGCCAGTAGATACCACCATTCCCTCCACTGAGCAAGCCAAATAGGTCATCGAGTATGCCCACAAAAATTAGTAAATAATAAGTCTATGAATTTGAATGAGAGTGGGAAGGGCTGAACATGATGGTTTGGATGAAGGAAAGAGAGGAAAGAAATTTTGCAATTAATTTATAACCTCAATAAATTAATCTGGGTGGATGTATCCACGTTTTTATGACTCTTAAATTGAGTATTTCTCCCAAATTGACATCATACAAATGACACTAAAGTCTGTCGCTGCCTCTAGCAGTCATCCTTACCTTTGGATCATGGCTGCTGGAACTTCTTAGTTTCTGGGTGGTTGAGCACACGGAACTGAATTATGTGATTTACGCCTAAGGACAGTTAGAACAAAGAAGGGAATGTTCTGCATTCAAATGCTCACACGATTGAATCATTTCTACCTGATTAGCTTATTTTATAATCAGCTTTATATCTCATTCTCCTTCTCCAATCATGTCAGTTGCCATATTTAAATGTTGCTTTTACTTCCTCAGATGAAGTGATGAGGTGAGATCTGAACTCGTGTGAATACAAGACTTGGGATAACTCTAGAGCACAGACTGTCTCTGTAGAACTGTCTCAGTAAAATTCCCCTACATATACGCCATCTGCCACACACCATGCATACATGCCTTTTATCTCTCTCACTGCTTTTCAGTAGCCTCTCTTTCCTGGGCTGTTCTCATATGAGTTGGGCATATCCTATCTCTGACTCAATCTGTCAAATCTTTCTTTCACTTATCATTTTGTCTGCCCCTCAATCTAACCCTCTCTGAAATTCACATAGACCTGCATAAAAATGGGGCCTGCAAGCCCCTCAAAGGGTTTCCATTTTGATATGGTATAGCCCAGCATGCTACTAATTCCTGCAGAATAAACACTGTTGGACATTGGAAACTTTGTGAGTCTAGGGTGTCATTCTTGAGGGATTCACTAACCTTATATTCATGGATAAGGATTAGAGGTGTGTAGTATGGGTGTGTCTGTATTCCAGCCAGATCATCATGCCTTGGCTTGTTTCGATGGTGTAGCTAAAAAAAAAAAAAAAAAAAAAAAAAAAAAAAAAAAAAAAAAAAAAAAAAAGTAAACCCTTTCTTCTCTGAACTGTTTTTGGTCCTGATCTCTACCACAGCATTAGAGAGTAAACTAGGACATATGCAATGCTTAAGTAGACTAGATCATAGATGAATGCTAAGCTTTAATTAAAAATTTCCCGTTATCCAGGGAACATCTATTCTGTTACAAGTAAGAGTCTTTGAGACAGACTATTAGCATAGACAATGATTAATATGACACTATAAATGATTTAACAGATGGCAAATATTAAGTAGCTTAACAGCATTTAATTCAATTTTATAAAGCCAAAACCCTAAATAGTGTTCCTTAATGACTTTTCAGTAATTGGACTTGATAACTAATTTAATTTTACCTGTCTTTCAAATTAAACACAAGTGTGAAAACATAGGAACATTTACTGCATTTAAGTATCTCCTGTGATTTTCTGCTTGATCCACTTGTTTCATTCTGGATAAAAGGAATAATTATTATACTTCTCAGAACTTTTATTTGCTTTTAAATTATTGAACCCAAATGTAATAGATCAAAAGAGAATCTTATTTTCTGCTAAATTTCACATGAATTACTAGAGGAAATGGTAGAGCACTATATCACTTTGTAGAATGTTGATTTATACCTGTGGGACATAATTATTTTCTTAGAGTTTGAATTCATAAAGCAATACTGTTACACATTTAAAAGCAATATTTGTGGTTAATAATTGTGGTCTAAATTTTCAGTTACTATTATGTGTGTGTGTTTATGAACCTTTGTACAAAATTCTGGCAGGATAAATATAATAATTTCCAGGCATATCAATGATAATTTTCTCACTAATTAATTAATTTATTTACTTTACATCCCAATGGGTGCACCATACTCTCCTGGTCCCCCCATCAATTCCTCCACCCATGCCACCTTTCTCTTCTGAGAGGGTAGAGGTCCCCCATGTGTATCCTCCCAATCTGGCACAGCAAGTCTCTTTCTTGAATCTAGACAAGGCAACTCAGTTTGGGGAACAAATGCCATAGGCTTTAGGGATGGCCACGCTGCTCCAGTTGTTGGGCAACTTACATGAACACTGAGTTGCAGATCTGCTACATATGTGCAGGAGCCCTCCTTTGAGCCTACATATGCTCTTTGGTTAGGGGTACAAGCTCAGAAAGCCCCCAAGGGTCCCAGTTAATTAACTGTTGGTCTTCCTGTAGACCTTTTATAGACTTTGTGTCCATCAATCTTTCCTCCAACCCTATAAGACCTATAAGAGTCTCTGAGCTTTAGCAATGATACTTAGCATCAGATTGTCACAGTGTAAACAGTGCCTAGTTATATCTTTCCATTCTTCTCAACATTCTTCTTCCTACTTTTTTCTGTTGTTATTTCCATTTGTTCTTACCATTTTAGTGAGCATGAAAAATTTAGTCTTTTGAATTTTAGTAGTGAGCTAGAAATAATTACCCTGAGTAAGATAACATAGAACCACCAGGCAGTGGTGGCACACGCCTTTAATCCCAGCACTTGAGAGGCAGAGGCAGGCAGATTTCTGAACAAAACAAAACCCAAACACACACACACACACACACACACAAACAACAACAACAACAACAACAAAAAATAAACCCAAAATGTAACATAGAACCAAAAGGACAAATTTTGAACTTTTTTCTGTTTGTGGATACCACCTTTATGAGTTTTATATGTGTGACTTCTTTGGAACACTCAATGAAATTGCATAGCTGGTAAGATACCATGAGGGAGGAGGGAATTTTCCAAGGAATGTACTACAGAATACAATATATAAATAGATAAAGAAAAAATCTAACAGGACAATTAAGAAATATTGGTAAATAATTAACAAAGTAATTTTAAAGAGATATTTGTATACCTATTAATATTCATGAACCTAGAAGAATTTTAATCCAGTAACATGGCTGTTCTGGCAAGTGTTCACATGCAGACACACCTTCAGAATACACTTTTAAACAATAACATCTAGTTGAGGGGCAGACAAAGTGACAGATCAGAGAAAGATTTGACACGGTGAGTCAGAGATAGAATAAGTCCAATTCACAAACTCACATGAGTACAGCATAGCAAACAGAGGGTACAGAAGATCATGGAGAAAGAGAGGAGAATTCCAACTGGTTCAGTTCAGTGCAGTTCAGTTGAGTTCAGAGTTAGTCTTTCCCAGCAGAGAAATACAGTCAGAAGCCAAGAGAAGCCAATTTAAATAAGTCATATTGGAGAGGAGTCTGAGTCAAAACAGCTGAGTTGAACCAGCCATGAAAGTTCAGAAAGAGCTAGAAAGAGATGAGATTTTTCAGCAGCAAGTCTCAGAGTCTGAAACAGTCTATGTCTGGGTTAACAGATGGAGGTTGGAAGCTGAAGCCTTCAAGGTCTGGGCTTGTAGAAGATTAGATTATACAGAAGATAGAAACTTCCAGAACTAGGTCTAAGTTTATGTAGATACAAATGCTCTGTGTTCTGCCCCTCAATTAGAAATCATTGTTTGGGATTAAAAAGTATGTAGTAAAGGTGTGTCTGTATTCCACCTGGATCATATCTTTTGATATAATCCCTTGCCAGATCAACCATGTTGCTATATTAAAATTCAGCCATATACACAGTGTTTATATATGGCTCTCATCTCATCACTTTATCTGAGGAAATAAAAGCACCATATACATTTATACAAGAGTCCTAAATTTTCTTCCTATATAAAACTAACTTAAATGGAGTTAACATACAATGATAAAGTCAATATCCCAGCATTATATGTCACCAAGTAAAAAAACATTTAGCACCAGGATTGGGTTAAATATTTTTAAATCATTGGACAAAAGCATTCCACAGATTCTATCCCACATCAATTCTGCATGCTCTTGCTTGGCTATTGGTTATATTCCACAAGAACAGCAGTAAGACTTTATTGATTGTTGTAGGTACTATATTCCTATGACACAGGACATGAAGAGATCTAGCTGAAAGAAACTGGATGTGTCACCATTATCTTTTGATGTTCATAGTGACAGATGTTGCGATACATACTAATGGAGAAAAAAGGAAAATCATGAGCCTCTCTAGTTATCAATTCAGATGTAAACACAATTATCTGAGGAAAACATACCCTATTATGTGCAATGTGAGAATCAAATATAAAATGTGGTAAATTCAGATATTATAAAATTTCAGGACTATTGAAGTATGAAAAGAAGCAAACATCAATGTATTATTAGACCCCAAAGCAAAGTCTTTAAGATTTACTTTAGAAACAGTATCTTCTACATCGTTGAACAGAGTAAACAGAGTTTATTACTGACATATCTCTTATTGTTATTCCATTTTGATTAAAATTAATTTTTTGTACAACATACTTTGATTACAGTTCCCTCTCTTCAAATTGTGTCATATTATCCCCACTTCCCTATCATGTTAATTAAGTCATTAAAATGTAAACAGTCATCTACAAGAATAATAGTAAAAAATAACAAAATAAAAACAAACAACAATGGAAAAAATAAACACAAGAGAACGCTTAAGTAAAAGTGTAAGATACACATATGGATGCTGAGACATATATATTTGCCCACATTAAAAACCAGTAAAGGGCTGGTGAGATGGCTCAGTGGGTAAGAGCACCCGACTGCTCTTCCGAAGGTCCAGAGTTCAAATCCCAGCAACCACATGGTGGCTCACAACCATCCGTAACGAGATCTGGCGCCCTCTTCTGGAGTGTCTGAAGACAGCTACAGTGTGCTTATGTATAATAAATAAATAAATCTAAAAAAAAAAAAAAAAAAAAAAAAAAAAAAAAAAAAACCAGTAAATATGAAACTGGATGCCGTAATACGCAAGCAAAAGATCTATAGGACAAAATAAAAATTCCCAGATAATGCCGGGCATGGTGGCATACTCCTTTAATCTCAGCACTTGGGAGGCAGAGGCAGGCGGATTTCTGAGTTCCAGGCCATCCTGGTCTACAGAGTGAGTTCCAGGACAGTTAGGGCTATACAGAGAAACCCTGACTCACCGCCCCCCCCACACACAAATTCTCAGATAAAGTAGGTAACATACAAAATAACAATCAAAAATGCCCATTGAGTTACATTTCTGTTAGCCATTTACTTCTACACATAGGGCATGAACTTAAGTGTAGTTTGTATATCCAGAAAGACTCCTTTAGAGGAAATAATCTACTTTATAAGTGGTAGAGAAATTTTAATGGCTGCTCTGGTAAGGATTCACATCCAAAGACCTTCTAGATGTGTGTTATCTTGCTGGAATATAGACACTCACTTAGCAAACACCTTTAATTCCTCTGGCTGGAGTACAGAACTGCCTTTAGTACACACCTTTAATCCAAACAGTGACATCTATTGGAAGCTGGTTCAGTAAGTGCAAATGTCTTGAGTTCAGGCAGTGCAGTGGAGTTCATTCAGTTTGCTGTTAGTGCAGTTCAGTTTGTGGAATTCAGAAGTAGTTTTTCTAAGCAGAACAATTCTGCCATAAGCTAAATGAAGGCGGTTTGAATCAGTTAACTTAGAGAGGGGTTTGAAACAGAATAGCTGAGGAGAACCAGCCAGATAAAGTTCAGAAAGAAATAGAAATGATGAGCTTATCCAGCAATAAGCTTTCCACATGAATATCTGGAGAATAAAAAGTACTTTTACAGAAAGCACTTACCATTTGGAGATACATTTTTGGTAAGATATGGGAGACTGCCTCAGCTTCCCTTATCGGCACTGGGACATCATGTTGATTTGCCTTGTATAACCCCTATGCCTGAATCCACCATCTCTGCTTATATGGGCTTCAGTACTTTTGCATCTAAAAAGCTTTATTTTTCTTATATTCTTTGTCTACTGCCTTCTAAAATCTTTCTGCCTCTTCCTTAGAGTTAACTGAGTCCAGAAGTAAGAGATTTGAAAAATATCTAATTTTAGATTGATTACTCCAAGGTATTTCACTCTTTATGCATTGTCCAGTTGACAGTATCCAAATATATTCCCATCTGCTTCAAGAGAAAGTCACTCTGATGATGGACAGATGAGATGCTGAGCTATAAAACTAGCAGAATGTCATTAGGAACCATTTTATTTCAACAGTTCTTTATTATGCACATTGATCAGTAGAACTAATATAGTGAAAATGGTCATCCTACCAAAATCAATCTACAGATTCAAGATAATCTTCCTGAAAATTTCAACACACTTCTTCACAAAAATGAAAGGATAATTTTCACCTTCAGACAGAAACACAGTACTCCCAGGGTAGATGAAACAATTCAGAGTAATAAAAGGGTTGATGGATATCTCACCATCCATCATTTCAAATTGAAATTTCAGAGCTATAATAATAGTGAAAGGATAAATTCAGCATAAAGCAGACATTGATCAGTGTAACCTAGTTGAAGACCCAAAGGTTCACATACCTGTGAACATGTGATTTTTAATAAAGAAGCCAGAAATATGTAGTGAAAAAAGACAGCATCTTCACAAAAAGGTAGTGGTGAAATTGGATGGCTTCATGGAGAAAAATCCACATGTATACATTCTTATAAGTCCCACAAAACTCAACTCTAAATGGATCTAGGATGTAAAATTAATTCCATATTCACTGAACATTATAGAATAGAAATTTGGAAATAGCCTTTCATTGGCGCGCGCGCACACACACACACACACACACACACACACAAACTTTCTGAATTCTAAATTGTGATCATCAAATAACAGGGAAGACAAAGCCCCACATAGATATGTTCACACCGTATTATTCTTACATAGAGAAGCAGGTACTGTTGTCAAATATTTAGTTGTCAGAGAAAATTGTTACAGACTTTCATAAAATTTCACTAAAATTTTAGTATATACAGGCATAAGTAGCTGTAAATGAAATTCATATTTAATCTGGATATGGAAAGTTTAAAAAATGAGTAAAACAGTGATGTGTAACATTAAAGTTACTCAATAATGTAGCTTTACTGCATTGTTCTCCTATTTGATATGTATAAGATCATGTTTTTAAAAAACTCAGATTTTTAGGGCTGAAGAAATGGGTTAACAGATGAATTTCAATACTACCTTTATGTAATAGCTTACTAAAATAAATATAATGCAAATTTTTTATTATAAACATAGATAGCTTTGATTTCTTTTTAATTAGTTATTTTATTTTTGTTGTGACTATGATTAATTGTACTTTTTCTCTCTGCCATTTCCTCCTCTACTACACCATATACCTCTCCTTGTTCTTTTTCGAATACTGAGTCATTTCTATGAGGTGTCTCTATGGGGGATAGAATGTTTTTCACCCCTTTAGAATATCATCTGTCTTAATGAGCTTCCCTCCAAGATGGGCAGCTTATATCCATTGAAATTATTATATGACATGTTCTTGAGTAATGTCAATTTTCATTGTTTTAAATTGGTATTGCTACCTTGAAATTCTGCCTCACATAACCTTATTATCTAATTGCTAAATGCAATGAGAAATGTGAAGAAATCTATGATTAACTTCCACTTTATTTTGGTTTCAATCTTTCAGTTAGTCTACAAACACTTATCCTCATAATTTATATCCACTGATATAATTGATTCAGACAGAAAAATCAATAAAATTGACAGTACTTCTTCCTCTTTGAACTCAATTTTGTGTGAACAATAAGACAGTATCTCAATGAGTAGAATAATAAAAAGTGCAGATAATGATAAAAGCTATGGGGAAAATGCACAAATATAATAGTCATGAATAGAAAGGTTTAGTATTTTGTTATGCCTTGTTATAAATAACCACTATAGTTACCCAAATTTTAGTAAAAACTAAAGGAGATTAAAAAAATTGTTGTTATTATATTCGAGCTATACAGAATTATACTCCTCAAAAGAGTTTTTTCTTCATCGTATTTCAGTATAATCTGGTCTTGTCAAATACCAACAGGCAAAATGACTTCAATACAAAGGGGCTGGCAGTAATACAATGTGACTGGCATCTGTATAAACAAAGATCAGAAAGACATTCTTAAAGACAAAGGTCATTATTTGAGCAACTTATGCTTTAGAATTGCAAGCTAAGGCTTATCAAGGGTACAAAGTATGAAAGGCAGAGAGAGGAAGGGCCCATGCTTCAGTCTTGGCTTTAGAGACACTGATACTGACACTGCCTGTTTATACTCCAAATTCATAAGATGATAAATTTCTGGTGTGGCAAACTACTATCTTGGGTTATTTTATTATAGACATTCCAGTAAATTAATACATTTGAGGAACATAACCAGAAAAAAAAATATAGAAAAGAAAATGTACATTACAGACATACTAGCAAAGGAATAGTACAGCTAAATTGGAAACACAAAAACAGTTTAATTGCAAACATTCATACAATTAACTCCATTAATAAATAAAAAGTAATATATATATATATTTATTAATTATATATATAATTAATGTTAAAAAGAGCAAATATGTTATTAAAGCTAAGTCCTACAAAATTTAATATCTTAATTATTTACTAACTGATATTTTACACAATATATTATATGTAGTATATAATATATACTGTATATTTTATATAATATCTTCTTTAATGAGAATATTGTCACTATCCATTTGCAGTAAACATAAGTCTACTTATCATTTATACTATTATATTATAATTTTGATGAGCAGAATGTTCATTGATTATAAGATATAAATTGTGACTCAAACAAGATGAATAATTATAAGTGAATATTAGCTGTAAAATAAATGATAATTAAACTATAATCAACAGGTCCAGAGAAGATAGGTAAAGAGGAAGTCTATAGGTAGGACTAATGGACCTCCCTGGAAAAGTGGAATAGAATAAATTTAAAAGTGGAAGGTTAGGACATTGGAGGGAAGAATCAAGCAGGATCAAAGGAAGAGGAAGAGGAAAAGAATGTGGGGACAGACAGCTCTAATTGGGAGTACTAGGAAGAGTGCAATATGATGGTGCTATATAAACCAGTACAGTAGAAACTCCCTAGGGTGACTCTAGTGAGGACTCATAGTAATTGAAGATAAGCTTTCTAAAATGGCCTTTTTTCCCCCCATATCCAGGTCAGGCATCTAGTGGTAGACTGCTTTATATATCTTTCCATTTTTGGCCAACAGGTCCCATGGAAATTAGTAACATCCAAGCTGATGTTAGGATGGAAGGTAACTCTCTGAAAATTGACAAAGGATCCCCATTGCCTAGAAAAGTATCCATACCACTCAATGAACACTGAAAGATCAAGCTGGTGTGGTCATGGAGTCTTAACCCTATACTTTATTTTCCTTGGCACAGGAAGCTTTGGAAAGAGAAATCTGGATACCAACCCAGCCACAAAACCCTTAACCTACATTCTGTCCTTCCTGCAAGATATGCTGGTGCAATGAAAGTGCAGAAATTATGGGGTAGCCAAACAATGATCTGTTTAAATTAAGGCTCATGTCATGAGAAGGATCTCATGGTCTACACTACCTGGATGGCAGAGACTGGATAGCCCAGTGACATTGGGTAAAACCAAACACTACTGGGAAAAATAATAATAAATTAATGAAATTATTCCTAAAGATACTTTGCTATATACTCATAGACTGGTACCTTGTTCAATAATAATCAGAAAGGCTTCCCCTGCAACAGATGGGAGCAAGTGCAGAGAGAGACCCACAGCCAGATAAGAGACTGAATTTGAGGTCTACATTGGGTTCCTCCCCTTGGAGATCAGGGAACCCTGAAACAAAGGAGGCAGGAAGATTGTATGAGTCAGAAGAGTTGGAGGACAGCAGGATAATATGGACCATCAAATCAACTAAATAGGGCTTATATGGACTCACAGACACTGATGCAGCAAACATAGGGCCTGCAGGTCTTCTGTGTACATATTATGCCTGATAGCTTGGCATTTTGTGGGACTCTTAACAGTGGGAAGAGGTTTCTCTGACTCTTATCTGCTCTTGAGACTCTTTTCTTCCTATTTTGCCAAGTCCAGTTATGTCAAATGGAGGCATGGCACAGTTCCTGACCAGGCAGCAGATCCAGCAAGGCATTAGCCTCCACGTGTGTTGATGGTTCCTAGGTATAAGGCTTGTTTGTATATTTAACTTTATGCTCCTTCAGGTAGATGTCCTCTCTGCCAAGAGTCATGACTCCATGATAACCAGAAACAACACAAGTCTTAGAGACAAATGTGTGACTAATATCTCAGCAAAATGGTAAACACTGACCTTCAGGACAGCCCTCAAGGCTTTGGGAAAGAACTCTGAAAACACAAGTTCAGTAATATATAAGTTCTTAACTATGCAAAATTATAAGGATGCATTATGAATTATATGAAAGGCCTAAAACCAGAGGCAGCTGTGCTATGAGTCAGAATGGTAATAAGGAAGGAGATAAAGGGATGCAGGGAGTAGTGATCATGGTAACTTTATTGTTTATGCTTACAAAGGCAGGCAGGTTCCTAAGCTCAAAGTCAGCATGGGGCAGAGAAATTTAGGTCCAGACCTAATCAGAATGGTAATCTCATGACAGGATTCCACTCAGCTAAGTTTATTGTTTGTGATTTCAAATGTAGACAGATCTCTAAATTCATTTGCCATGTTTATTTATTCATATTTTTAAAGTGTACTTGCTATCTTCTTCTAAGAGTCAAGATGTAAGGTCATAAAATTCTATTTCATGTCTAAAGCAAAAGGTAACCTGGTAAATAATTGAATTGTTTTGCAAATAAATGGCCAAGCTTTTAGTCTGCATGAGATTAGCTAATAGAAAGCAGCAACAATTCTTTTTAAAAAAAATTTCAACCAAAACCTGAGCTGTCTACAGATCTCTGGAGAGAGCAAGCACAGCTCTTTTAGATGTTTCTTTCTTTCTTTCTTTCTTTCTTTCTTTCTTTCTTTCTTTCTTTCTTTCTTTCTTCCTTCCTTCCTTCCTTCCTTCCTTCCTTCCTTCCTTCCTTCCTTCCTTCCTTCCTTCCTTTCTTCCTTCCTTCCTTCCTTCCTTCCTTCCTTCCTTCCTTCCTTCCTTTCTTTTTTCTTTCTTTCTATTTTATTTTATTTTATTTTATATTATTTTATTTTATTTTATTTTTAGCAGCTACCTAGAGAGAACTGCTTGAAGAATGAAAACTCAGGAGCTATCTAGAGAGATTTTAGACATCTTTCCAGCATAGGAGAGTTGCCTCTAGCAGAGAGCTGGTTCACATAGAGAGATCTGTCTCAAGCAGAATGCTGTCTAGATCAAAAAGCTATCTCAACCAGACTACAGAGAATTGTGTAGGTAGCCATATTGAGTAGAACTGTTAGCTTGTGCCCTTTCTATGTTGAGTAGAACTGTTAGCTTGTACCCTTTCTATATTGAGTAGAACTGTTAGCTTGTGCCCTTTCTCTGGATCCCTGAAAAAGTTGATGCTGGTTCTTGGGATTATTTGGTTACCTTGTCCAGCTTTGATATGAGGGCTATGCGTAATTATATCTTATTTTGTCCTATTTGACTGTTATGTCTAGGAGGTCAGCTTTTTTTCTGAAGGGAAATGAAGAGGGAGTAGGTTTGGGGAAGAGGAAAAATGGGCCTTCTTGAGAGGCATAGAGGTAGGGGAAGTATAGTCCAGATGGATTGTATAAGTGAATAATTGATTTTCAATAGAAAAATTTAAAAGCCATTAAGGAAAGTTTCAAATTTCTAAATTTTGATAAAATGTAATTCAACTGATCAGTATGAGCATGTACATCTTTTAATCAATTAATGAGTTGATTCTATAAACCCAGATAAGGGAACTAAATCATTATAATAAAGTCTATGTTGTTATAAAGTTATACAAATAGAGCTCACTTAGGCTCACAAACCAGTCAGATAATCTAAGAAATAAAAATACAGAAATAAACACATTGCTTTACTTGCCACTGCAAAGACAACAGCATGTAACATTTTTATGTTTTAGTTGTTAAAGAATGTATTTGACTTTCAACTGTACATCAGCAGTTACATTGAACTAGATTGAGCTATACAGAGCACTACCTTGTATTATGTCTATAGTACCAGCTGAATTAAACCTAATGATGATATATTTCATGTTAGGTATACAATAGCATGTTTCTATTTTAGCACAAACTCCTTTTTAAATTTTTTTTTATTATTTTCTTTATTTACATTTCAAATCTTATATTGTGTTTGACAACAAGTGCTTGCTGACAGGAGCCTGATAGAGCTGTCTCCTGAGAGGTTCTGCCAGTGCCTGACAAATACAGAGGTGAGTGCTTTCAGCCAATCATTGCACTGAGCACCCGGTCTCTAGTGAAGGAGCTAGAGAAGGGACCCAAGAAGCTGAAGGTGTTTGCAACCCCATAGAAGGAAAAACAAAATGAACTCACCAGTACCCCCAGTGCTCCCAGGGACTAAACCACCAACCAAAGAGTACACATGGGGAACCCATGACCCCAGTCACACATGTAGCAGAAAGGATGGCCTTATGGGATATCAATGGGAGGACAGGTCCTTGGTCCTGTGAAGGCGCGATGCCCCAGTGAAGGGGAATGCCAGTAAAGGGAAGTGGGGGTGGATGGGTTGGTGATCATGGGGAGGGAGATGGGATAGGGGATTTTCAGAGGGGAAATGAGGAAAGGGGATAACATTTGAAATGTAAAGAAAGCATGTAATATTTTATCCTCCCTTTTTTTTCTCCTCTTGTAAATTATAAGATTCATGCTTTTGTAGGTAGAGTAATCCCTGTTAAAGCATGCAGTTTTGAATCAATCTGAATAATGCAGTTTAATTTTCATAAAGTGTATAAAAAGATATACAAGGACTGTCATTAAAATAGTATGCTCATGGTGGTAGAAGTATATGACAAAAAAGCCCTAAACAGGATTGCTTCTAGAGGTTGATATCTTAGAACCCTTTTCCCCCAAATTTCATAGAAAAGAGTTCCATTTACACAGTTGATGAGGGGGTGCGGGCATCTTTGCCTCTGAAAATTCTTTACAGAGTTTCACTATTTTTTGTTACTTGTGACATTGAGACACCTGCATTTTTCAATAGATTCAAATATTTTCCATGACAAAGACAGAAACCTTGATTTTATTTTTAATCTGTTGACACTCCTCTGTTGTCATATCATCTGAAGGCATCTACTGATGAAGCCCTGCCAATGTGCATTGTCCTTGTAAAATGACAATATAAAATATGGCAAAGAAATTTAAAGCATGTTAAGTGGAAAGAGAAATCTTTCAAACCAGAATGAAGGCCTTGAATTTTTCATTGAATTAGCAGAAAGTTTGAACTTTTATATAGAACTCAGAAAAGGAAAAAATGTATTATTTTATTTTTACTATGTTAGCTGCTCTTTGAATCTTAATACTTTATAGTAAATAATGTAAGACTAAACTTTCTCAACCCTTTCTTTATGAGAAGTATTGCTAGTGTTAGTCTGACAGACTATTTAGAACTAAACGTATAAATGAAGAAACAAATGAGTGAATAAATTCTATCACAGATGATTGAAAGAATATTTACATATTACAATGTAAATACTCTGATGCAGAAAACATTTGATGCTTTATATGATTGCTTAGTGAAGCTGGGCAATTAGCTTGGAAGAATAATTTATCTAATTTACATTTATTTGCACCTTGAGTTTAAGTGAGTCTAAACACCCGAAACAGAAAACAATTAGCATGCTGAATTTGCATTCACTGTCAATATTTACTGTAAAACACAAATTAAGTTACATTTTATACCAAGAAATCCTATCACCTGCTTATTAAGGAGTTGCCTCAAAACTTGCCATGAGTTCTGATTTTATTGCATCTGGAGACGCTAGAGGGCTCATGTTCACTTCATGTCCTACTAAGCCAACAATAGAAATATCCTACTCTGAGTGCTGCTTAAAATATTAATAACAACAATGAAAAAGACTTATTGCTGCAATGAAGTCCAAGAACAAGGTGACAAAAGGTCTTGCATCTTGTCACAGTGCACTTTCACAGGGAGCACCTTCTTGCTTTGTTCTTACAAAACTTAGAGAAAGCTCTCTGACCTCCTTTGCCCCTTATACTGAAGGTCACCAATTGTGTCCATGAGGGCTCACAGCATGTGATATTTTTTCCCAAGACCTTTACCAAAAGAATCAACATTTTGAATATTAGTTTTCTATATAATATTTTAGGGAATTCAACCATTCTGACTTCAACAATAGGCAAGTAAATTTTACTTATTTCTTTGTCAAGTATCAAATTGTTAATATTAATAAGCAATTTTAAAATCTTTACCTTGTATGCTTCTTCATCTTGACCGAGTATCCCTGTTAAGATGTATAGCTATAATTAACTAAATAGAGAAACTTTAAAATAGAACTTTTCTGCTGTGTGTTTTTATAATTGACATAAAAGTACTATTTTCCTTTGTCATCTAGTTAATTATAAATATGAGAATCATTGCTCTGTTGTATACATCATATATTACAGAAGAAAATTTCCTTCCCCTATGTTTTTATATAAAATTGCCAAGTAAAAATATTTAGCTTTCCATTTATAATATTTGTGTTGAAATATAATTACCTATGGGGAAAATCACTTTTCTGAGGCAGACAAAGAATGTTTACTTCACGGTTAATGGAAGTTTTTATGTAATAGATATGTTTTTGGTAAACTTAATTATGTTTAGTTGACTTTTATAAATTACACATATTATTGTCAGAGAATATTTCCCAAGGCCATTTGACATAAAAATGAGCAGAAATACAATTAAACATTAGACAAAACAGTGCCAGTACAGTATGTGCAGAAAGCAAAGACAGTGTCAGAAATAATTTCAAAATATTTCAAATTATCAGTTGGTTTTCTAGTCACTAAAGCTTATTTCTTTTTCATATTTTTTTTAGGTGTTTAACACATTAAATTAATACAATTACATTCATCAATATATTTTAATAGTCATAAAGATTTTATATTAACATATTCTGTTGAGATTTGGTCTGTTCTATGCACCCAAGCTCTGGTTGCCCCAGAGATGAGAGAGTGTACATGTATACTTAAGTGGCACTATGTGGCCTTGCCTACAAGCTATTTCTGACTGGTAAAAATGCCAACAGACTATAGCTGGACAAAATAGGTGATACTTTGTCTTCCTAGCCTGGGGAATAAGAGGAGATCAAAAGTGGAGGAAGAAGAGAGTGAAGAAAGGAGAAAGATGCCATGGGGTAGGAGTCTAAAAACATGGCACTGGGGTCTGGTTCACTGGAGTTAGGAGTTAGATAGTAACTAATAAATCTGGGTGATTGGGTAGGAAAGCAGAACCTGATAGCATAGAGTGGATATCTGCTCAGCTCTAGTGCTGTTTAAGGCTAAATATAAATATAAAGGTTGTGTTTGTCTTTTATCCAGGAACTAAATATTCGAAGTTGGGCTAGAAACCCTGAATTGGGATTAAATATTTATATAACAGTATTCCAGGTTAATTGCTTAAATTTCATTACATCAACAGATAAAATCACTGTCTTTTAAATGAACTATGATTTGCTTGAAAACCATGAATGAAATCAGTATTTTGGACTTACCTGAAGAATTGGTTGTGTAGCATAGTTGGTACAGTGTTTACTGAGCATACATAAGCCCTGCATTTGATCCCCGTAAAACATAAAACTAGACCTGATGGTCACAGTTATAATCACAGCACTCTGAAAATAGAGGTGAAAGGATTAAGGGTTCAGTGACATCCCATGCTATATAACAAATGTAAGGACAGCTTTGGTTGTATGTGTCCCTATCTTTAAGAGAAAAAATATATTAGAATTGTGTGATATATCAAGCATATTATTTATTATGTAGCACTGATATGTCATATGTATATGTAAAGCGCAAACTCAAAAGTTATCATTTTCTTTGTTCATTTTTTAGTTAACTTCTAACTTAAAAGAATAATTTAATTAAAATATGCTGCCTATAAATGATTCTCATAAAAGAGTTTAACATTTCTGATTTCTAAAATGTACCTTGAATGAAATATTTTCTACTTTCTTGCTTGAGCAAGTAAATTCCCCTTTTGCAAGGGGAAAATGAAATTTCTTATTATTTCTGGGTAATGTTTAGCCATTTTTATGCTATAGTCTCAATTTTTATTTGAAGCTGTACTATATAGAAAGAAATATTATGGGGAGAAACATCCTGTCAGAACATAATTATATTATTATATAATTATAAGGAACTGAAGGAAGACCTTTTCCTATTTCAGTAAGAAACTTCACTCAACATTTGTATCTAGATAAGTTCTGTAAAATAGTCCATGTCAATTTAAAAGATAGTTTATTTTTAATAGTTGTAGCTTACAAGATATACATATTGTAAACAATATGCAAAAATAAACCATAAATAGGCAGCAAATTATATCACCTGCCTTTCTGGGAACCTAAGCTAGAGATATTATTCTGGGAGCAATGAGGTCTGAGCTTTCAGCACCACATCGAGAGTAATTTATCCCAGACATGTTGATCAAACAGAAAAGTAACGTTTTCTTTAGTTTTTCCAGACAGGTTGAGGAGAAATCTTTTTTCATATTTGGAAAGTATCTATAATGTTACATGGAAGAAAGAAAAAAAGTGGAGAACCCAGAAGTTTGCAGATGCTTAATAATTTTGTTAGAATGTGACATGATTTAAGGTCTGGATATGTGGGGACGTGGTGTTGTATCCTGAATTTATACCTCAGAATATGGTGGATGTAATCATTACACTTGGAACACCTACAAGAGAAGATATGAATTTCTACTTCACATCCTTGAGGAGACCTTGTTATAAATTTAATCTTTTGTACAGCTCAGCAGAATCCTACAGTTACTTAGGTCATTATTATCGTTCCTATGTAACACAAATGCATACAAAATTTCAAACTCTTGTGTGATTAAAACATATTTAATTATCACATGGAATCTATTGAAACATATCAAAATGACCATGTATTTAAGGCTTAATGTGCTTAACTCGATATAGTGATTGCTGTCTGTTATGTTGAAAGGTACCTTTTCTCCACTGATTTTATATTTCTTTAAAAATCCAAACATGTGTTAGGACTTTTGCTATAAATGTCTTATATTAAAGCTGCAAATAAAATTATTTCTAAGGTAAAGGAATTTCTAGTGAAAAAAAACAGTAAATCTAATAAATCCATGCAATTGGTTCAAGAAAGAGGTTTTTAAAATGTTTTATTTAAAATTACCTACTCCATTGTATCATAAGAATTTCCTAAATTACACCATGACCAATGCTTATTACAGCCTGGGTATCTAATCTAAAGAAAACATGGTGAATGTTATAGTGAAATTATGAATTTATTATTCATTAATTTTATTATATGGAATATTAACAAACATCACTAATTCCGGAATAAATATAAAATTCTAAATATTAACTTAGAGGGAAGACATCTACCTATTTTCTAGTTTCTCTATTTAATTTCTCTCCAATATTGCTAAGCAATTGCTGAGGACTGAATTGCTGAACAATAATGTAGCAAAAAATGAAAGCCTCGGGCTTGAAAATAAAATATGTTCAGTATCTTTTCTATCCTCAAAACAGAGACCCTGCTTTAAAGGAAAATACAAAATAGTTTATTTTGAGCTGGATACAAGTGACATGCTCCCATGAGCTCAGATACAAATTGCTTTGAATGAGTGTTCCAAAGAAGAAGGAAATTGCAGTAACTGTTATACACAGGGAACAAAGGTAACTGCTACCAACACATTCAGTGAATATGTTATTCCAGAACTGCATGGGCTGGCTGAGAGCCAGGAAGCAGTGTGATCGGGACAGACTGAGCAGGTATGCTGATCACAGGAAGTATCAAGTTCTATTTTTTGTCACTATGGAAAGTTTTCAATACCCACCCCACATTATGCCTTAAAAGTCCTGAGAGCATTATGCCAGTCACAAAAGTTAAGATCTCCCGGTAGGAGCAGTCCATTGTATGATGCTTGCTTAACAGACTGTTTCAATGGCTTCTTCTTCACCTTTTGACATCATATAACTATAACCAGCGCTACTTCAGAGTGACCAATGCTAGAGTTGAAAACGAAATGATTTTGTATGAAAATGAAACGTGAACTTTAATATCTTTTCACTTTTATAAATGGATTCTCAGTTTAAGGTTAATAACTTTAAAACCACCAAAGAGATCACATACATTGATTCTTTTTTTCTCCTTCAAGATCCTCCTTGGAATGAAAATAGCACTTGGGTCAGGATAATTTCATTCTTTTCAAGCTTCAATTTAACGATAAGAAGACTTGATTATTCCCTGCATTTAATAAATTCAGTGGTCAATTTCAATTCAATAGTATTCGATTATAAAAGGAAACTTGACTGAAGTTTTTCTTATTGAATAAGCCTCTGCAATATTGGGGTGCTTGTTTTTGTTTTTTCAGATTTTTCTTTTTTCTTTTTTTAATTAGATATTTTCTTTATTTACATGTAAAATGTTACCCCCTTTTCTGGTATCTCCTCAGAAAACCCCCTATTCCTTCCCTGCTCTGCCTGCTCACCAACCCACCCACTCCCACTTCCTGGCCCTGGCATTCCCCTATACTGGGGCAGAGAACCTTCACAAGACCAGGGGTCTCTTCTTCCATTGATGATCTACTAGGCCATTCTCTGCTACAGCTAGAGCCATGAGTCCCACCATGTGTTTTCTTTGGTTGGTGGTTTAGTACCAGGGAGCTCTGGGGTTACTGGTTAGTTCATGTTGTTGTTCCTCCTATAGGGCTGCAAAACCTTTCAGCTCCTTGGGTACTTTCTCTAGCTCCTTCATTGCTAACCCTGTGCTCAGTCCAATGGATAGTTATGAGCATCCACTTCTGCATTTGTCAGGCACTGGCAGATCCTCTCAGGAGACAGCTATATCAGACTCCTGTCAGCAAGCTCTTGTCAGCATCCACAATAGTGTCTGGGTTTGTGGTTGTATATGGGATGGAGACCCAGGTGGGGCCGCCTCTGAATGATCGTCTCCAGATCCATCTAATTGTCTAAGAATTTCATACTCATTGTTTTTAATTGCTCTGTAGCACTCAATTGTGTAAATGTGCCATATTTTCTGTATCCATTTTTCTGTTGAGGGACATCTGGGTTATTTCCAGCTTCTGGCTATTATAAATAAGGCTGCTATGAACATAGCAGAGTATGTGTCCTTATTACAAGTTCAAGCATCTTCTGGGTATATGCCCAGGAGTGGTATTTCTGGATCCTCCTTTAGTACTATGTCCAGTTTTCAGAGGAACTACCAAACTGATTTCCAGAATGCAATCCCACCAACAATGAAGGAGTATTCCTCTTTCTCCACATCCTTGCCAGCATCTGCAGTCACCTGAGTTTTTGATCTTAGCCATTCTGACTGGTGTGAGGTGGAATCTCAGTGTTGTTTTGATTTACATTTCCCTAATGATTAAGGATGCTGAACATTTTTTAGGTGCGTCTCTGCTATTTTTTATTCCTCAGTTGAGAATTCTTTGTTTAGCTCTGTACCCCATTTTCAATAGAGTTATTAGGTTCTCTGGAGTCTAACCTCTTGAGTTCTTTGTATATACTGGATATTAGTCCTCAATCAGATTTAGGATTGGTAAAGATATTTTCCCAATTTTTTGATTGTCTTTTGTCTTATTTATAGTATCCTTTGCCTTCCAGAACCTTTGCAATTTTATGAGGTTTCATTTGTCAATTCTTGACCTTAAAGCCCAAGTCATTGGTGTTCTGAAATCTTCCTCTCTGCCCATATGTTCAAGACTATCTCCCCTACTTTCTGCTCTTTAAGTTTCTGTGTCTCTTGGTTTATGTGGAGCTCCTTGATCCACTTAGACTTGAGCTTTGTACAAGGAAACAGGACTGGATCGATTCCCATTCTTCTACATGCTAACCCTTAGTTGAGCCAGCATCTTTTGTGAAAAATGCTGCCATGTGACCATAGGTGTGTGGTTCATTTCTGGGTCTTTAATTCTATTCCACTGATCTACCTGTCTGTCACTGTACCAGTACCATGTAGTTTTTATAACAATTGTTCTGTAGTACAGCTTGAGGTCAGGGATGTTGATTCTATCAGAAGTTCTTTTATTGTTGAAAATAGTTTTTGCTATCCTAGGTTTTTTGTTTTTCCAGATGAATTTGCAAATCGCCCTTTCTAGCAATGTGAAGATTTAGAATTTTGATGCGGATTGCATTGAATCTGTAGATTGCTTTCAGTAAGATGACCATTATTACTATACTAATCCTGCCAATCCATGAACATGGGAGATCTTTACATCTTCTGAGATCTTCTTTGATTTCTTTCTTCAGAGACTTGAAGTTCTTGTCATATAGATCTTTCACTTCCTTAGTTAGAGTCACACCAAGGTATTTTACATTATTTGTGACTATTGTGAAGGGTGTGGTTTCCCTAACTTCATTGTCAGCCGGTTTATCCTTTGTGTAGAGAAAGGTCACTAATTTGAGCTAATTTTATATCCAGCTAATTTGCTGAAGTTGTTTATCAGGTTTAGGAGTTCTCTGGTGGAATTTTTCAGGTCACTCATGTTTACTATAGTATCATTTGCAAATAGTTATATTTTTACTTCTTTCTTTCCAATTTGTATACCTTTGATCTCCTTTTGTTTTCTAAATGCTCTGGCTAGGTCTTTGAGTACTATATTGAATAGGTAGGGAGAGAGTGGGTCGCTTTGTCTAGCCACTGAATTTATATTCACGTTGGCTACTGGTTTGCTGTTTATTGCTGCTACTATGCTTAGGTATGGGCCTTGAATTTCTTATATTTCCAAGACTTTTATCATGAAGGAGTATTGTATTTTGTCAAATGTTTTTTCAGCATCTAATGAGATGATCATGTGATTTTTGTCTTTGAGTTTGTTTATATAGTGGATTACATTGATGGATTTCTGCATATTAAACCCTGGAATGAAGCCTACTTGATCATGATGGATGATTGTTTTGATATGTTCTTTGATTCAGTTTGCAAAAATCTTATTGAATATTTTTGCATTGATATTCATAAGGGAAATTGGTCTGAAGTTTTCTTTTTTGTTGGGTCTTTGTGTTGTTTAGGTATCAGAGTAAATGTGGGTTCATAGAATGAATTGAACTGAGTACCTTCTGTTTCTATTTTGTGGAATAGTTTGAGGTGTATTGGTTTTAGGTCTTTTCTGATCCAATCAATTTGGTATTGTGTAGGCTTCTTGTATATTCTTGTATGTTCTTTCTTTAGTTTAGGTAAGTTTTTTCTATAATTTTGTTGAAGATATTTTCCTCGCCTTTTAAGTTGGAAATCTTCCTTTTCATCTATACCTATTATCTGTAACTTTGCTCTTCACAATTTATCCTATTTTGGATTAGGATCTTTTTGCAATTTGCATTTTCTGTTTATATTTTCTATAGAATCTTCCACACCTGAGATTCTCTCTTCTGTCTCTTGTATTCTGTTGGTGATGCTTGCATCTATGGCTCCTGATTTCCTTCCTAGGTTTTCTATCTCCAGATTTATCTCCCTTTGTGATTTCTTTATTTTTTCTACTCCATTTTTAGATTCTGGATGGTTTTGCTCAATTCCTTCACCTGTTTGTTTGTGCTTTCCTGTAATTATTTAAGGCAATTTTGTGTTTACTCTTTAAGGGCTTCTACCTTTTAACTTGTGTTCTCTTTAATTCTTTGTGGGATCTTTGTGTTTCCTCTTTAAGGGCTTTTACCAGTTTACCTGTGTTCTCCTGTATTTCTTTAAGGGGATTACAAATGTCCTTCTTCAAATCCTCTTTCACCATCATGATATAAGATTTTAAATCTGAATCTTGGTTTTCCAGTGTGTTGTGGCATCCAGGACTCACTGTAGTAGGGGTACTGGGTTCTGATGTTGCCAAGTAGTCTTTGTTTCTGTTGGTAGGATTCTTGTGTTTGTCTTTTGACATCTGGTAATCTCTGGTGTTAAATGTTCTTGCTGTCTCTGGCTGGAGCTTGTTCTTCTTGTGATTCTGTTAGCCTGTGTCAGTACTTCTTGGAGACCAGATTTCTCCTGTTGAGACCAGTACACAGAGGGCTGAGGAACAGCCCCATGTCTTGGGATGCAGATGTAGGCCCATTCAGCCCTGTCCCAGCTGCTCTCCTGCTTTTGATGCCTGTGCCTTCCTGAATGTCCTGCCTTAGAGAGTCAGAGGAGAACAGATTTTTCTTAAAAGAAAAGTTTCTAATAATTTTATCTACCAATTATTTTATTATCGTGACTGGTTCTATAACTTTTTATGAAGATATACCATTGGTAACTCATAAATAATGGAAATTAATCATGACGTGTACATATTCAGTGACCTGGAAATATTATCATACTTACATCTGCATTTGTCTCACCTTTAGAAAGAAAGAGAAGAACACATGGATCAAACCATCAGTACCAAATTTCAACATGTTATTTTTTGTAATTTTAATATTCATTGAGACATATTAAACTAAAATGATTTTAGAACAACCTTATAAAAATGACGATAATATTTTATATCTGACAGTATATCACTCAGTATTCACTTTACATTCAACTCTATAAGAAATTCTACAGGAAAATAAGACTTCAATGTATCATTGATGTGTCAAATATGAAATACTTAATATGATATACACATACAAGTTATTCCATTCTTATCTTCGTGTCCAAAGCTCACTCAAAGTGGATCAAGGACCTCCATATAAAACCATATATGCTGAATCTAATAGACAAGAAAGTGGTGAAAATCCTTATACACATGGGCACAGGGTGTGTGTGTGTGTGTGTGTGTGTGTGTGTGTGTGTGTGTGTGTGTGTAATACATACTAGTATATAAGAAGGGCATAGAATTGAAGAAGAATGGAGATGAGTATGTAGAGGGTTTGGAGGGAGGAAAGGAGAGGGAGAATTGCAATGAAAATCTGATCTCAAAAAACAGCAAAGGAAATATCAATGAGTTCTGAAGATAATATATAATTTTGACAGACTGCATTCATTAAATGAGATATGTTGTTAAACACAAAACAACTACTTCACATTCAATGTAACATGCTGATATCTATTCCAAATGAAACCAAAAAGGAAAAAAATGAATGGACAGAAAGAGAGAAATAAGGAGAGAGGTGAAGAAGAAAGAAGAGTGAGGTATATTTCAATTGAAATTTAAGAAAATTAAATATATTTAAGTAATAAACTGTGCTATGCCCCAAGCAAAATAATATCAAGAATAATACATTTAAGATGTTATTTGATAATGACTTTAGATATCTCAATTTCACCAATGTCAAATTGTAATGTTATAAAAATAAGCAAAAATATTATATGCTCACTTTTTTATACTATTATATGTTATTTTCATTCACATGTGTTTATCACAGTTTCTCTGTTGTACAGCTTGAGGTCAGGGATGGTGATTCTCCCAGAAGTCCCTTTATTGTTAAGAATAGTTTTCACTATCCTGGGGTTTTTGTTATTACAAATGAATTTAAGAATTGCTCTTTCTAACTCTATGAAGAATTGTTTTGAAATTTTGATCGGGATTGCATTAAATCTGTAAATTGCTTTCAGCAAAATGGCCATTTTTTACTATATTAATCCTGCCAATCAAGAACACCAATGGTTTATGTTCTAAGATCAAGAATCAACAAATGGGACCTCATAAAATTGCAAGGCTTCTGTAGGGCAAAAGATACTGTCAATAAGACAAAAAGGCCACCAACAGAATGGGAAAAGATTTTTACCAATCCTATATCCAATAGAGGACTAATATCCAATATATACAAAGAACTTAAGAAGTTAGACACTAGAGAACTGAATATCCTTATTAAACAATGAGAAACAGAGCTAAACAGAATTCTCAGTTAAGGAAGCTCGAATGGCCGAGAAGCACCAACGGCTAGTATCTGCTTATCAGTGAGTGCATGTCATGTGTATTCTTTTGTGATTGGGTTACCCCAATCAGGATGATATCCTCCAGATTCATGCATTTGCCTAAGAATTTCATAAATTCGTTGTTTTTAATTGCTGAGTAGTACTCCATTTATAAATGTACCCACATTTTCTGTATTCATTCCTCTGTTGAGGTACATCTGGGTTCTTTCCAGCTTCTGACTATTGTAAATAAGGCTGATTTGAACATAGTGGAGCACGTGTCCTTCTTACCGGTTGGAGCATCTTCTGGGTATATGCCCAGGAGAGGTATTGCTGAATCTTCTGGTAGTACTATATCCAAATTTCTGAGGAACCTCCAGACTGATTTCCAGAGTGGTTGTACCAGTTTGCAATCCCACCAGCAATGTTCCTCTTTCTCCACAACCTTGCCAGCATCTGCTGTCACCTGAGTTTTTGATCTTAGCCATTCTGACTGGTATGAGTTAGAATCTCAGGGATTGTTTTAATTTTCATTTCCCTGATGATTAAGGATGTTGAACATTTTTTTAGGTGCTTCTCAGCCATTCAGTATTCCTAAATTGAGAATTCTTTGTTTAGCTCTGTATCCCATATCTTAATAGGGTTATTTGATTTTTTTGAGTCCAGCTTCTTGAGTTCTTTATATATATTGGATATTAGGAATGGTAAAGATCCTTTCCCAGTCTGTTGTTGTACTTTTTGTCTTATTGACAGTGTCTTTTGTCTTACAGAAGCTTTTCAATTTTATGAGGTCCCATTTGTTGATTCTTGATCTTACAGCACAAGCCATTGCTGTTCTGTTCAGGAATTTTCCCCCTCTGTCCATATCTTCAAGGCATTTCTCTACTTTCTCCTCTATAAGTTTCAGTGTCTCTGGTTTTATGTGGAGTTCCTTGATCCACTTAGACTTGAGCTTTGTACAAGGAGCTAAGAATGAATCAATTGGCATTCTTCTACATGATAACCACCAATTGTGCCAGCACCATTTGTTGAAAATGTTTTCTTTTTTCCACTGGATGGATTTAGCTCCCTTGTCAAAGATCAAGTGACCATAGGTGTGTGGGTTCACAATTTGCAAAACACTTGAAACTAAAGAAGGAAGACCAAAGTGTGGATACTTTGGTCCTTCTAAGAATGTGGAACAATGTACCCATGGAAGGAGTTACAGAGACAAAGTTCAGAGCTGAGATGGAAGAAAGAGCCATCCAGAGACTGCCACACTTGGGGATCCATTCCGTATACAACCACAAAATACAGACACTATTACATATGCCAGAAAGATTTTGCTGGCAGGACTCTTATATAGCTGTCTCTTGATAGGCTATGCCAGTGCCTGGCAAATATAGAAGTATATGCTCACACTCATCTATTAGATGGAACACAGGACCCCTAATGAAGGAGCTAGAGAAAGTACCCAAGGAGCTAAAGGTTTCTGCAACCCTATAGGAGGAACAACAATATGAACTAACCTCTACTCCCCAAGAGCTTGTGTCTCTAGCTTCATATGTAGCAGAGGATGAACTATTTGGTCTTCAATAAAAGGAGAGGCCCTTGGTCTTATAAAGATCATATGCCCCAGTACAGGGGAATGGGAGGGTCAGGAAGCAGGACTGGTTGGGTCTGGGAGCAGGGCTGTGGGGAGGGTATAGAGCGCATTCGGGATATCCTTTGAAATGTAAATGAAGACAACATCTAATTAAAAAAAACTCAGGTGACAGCAAATGCTGCCTAAGTTGTAGAGAGAGAGTCAAACTCCTCCATTGCTGGTGTGATTGCAAGTTGGTACAACTACTCTGGAAATCCATTTAGTGGTTCCTTAGAAAAATGTACATATTAATACCTTAGAACCCAGCTATACTACTCCTGGACATATACCCAGAAGATGCTCCAATGTGTAATAAAGATTCATGCTCCACTATGTTAATATCACCCATATTTATAATAGTCATAAGCTGGAAACAATCCACATGTCCCTAAAGTATGGAATCATACAGAAAAGGTGGCTCATTTACACAATGGAATACTACTTAGATATTAAAAACAATGACTTAATGAAATTTGCAAACACATGTATGGAACTTGAAAATATCCTTTTGTGTAAGGTAACTCAGTCACAAAAGAACACGTATGGAATGCATTCACTGATAAGTGAATATTAATCCAAAGGTTCAGAAGATTCAATTCACAGACCATATGATGCCCAAGAAGAAGGAAGACCAAAGTGTGGATGCTTCAATCCTATTTATAAGGGGGAACAAAATACTCACAGGAGAATATATGGAGACAAAGTATGGAACAGAGACTGAAGGAAAGAGACTCCAGAGACTGCCCCACCTGGAGATCCATCCCATATACAGACACCAAACCTGGATCTTATTGTTGATGTCAAGAAGTGCTTGCTGATAGGAACCTGATATAGCTGTCTCCAGAGAGGTTATGCCAGAGCCTGATAAATATAGAGGCAGATGTTTGCAGCCAACCATTGGACTGAGCATGGGGTCCCTGATGGAGGAGTTGAAGAAGATACTGAAGGAGCCGAGGGGGTTTGCAGCCCCATGGGGGTGGGGGGCAGAACAACTGTGTCAACTGGCCAGACGCCCTGTAGCTCCTGTGGACTGGTTCACCAACCAAAGTGTACACAAGGTGGGACCCATGGGTCCAGCTTCATATTTGGCAGAAAATGTCCTTGTTGGACCTCATGGGAGGAGCAGCCCATGGGCCAGAGGGTGTTCGATGTCCCAGTGTAGGAGAATGCCAGGGAAAGAAGATGGGAGTGGGTGGGTAGGTGGGGAAGCACCCTCACAGAGGCAGGGTGATGGGTTTCCAAAGGGGAGATCTAGAAAGAGAAAAGCATTTGAAATGTAAATAAAGAAAATATCCAATAAAAATGATATCTAAGTGATTATTAAATAGCATCCTAAATTTACTATCATTAATGTCTATTTGTTTGTAACACAGCACAGTTCGTGTATATTACACATGTATTGATGTACACATACATACACATGCAATCTCTCTCTCTCTCTCTCTCTCTCTCTCTCTCTCTCTGTGTATGTATGTATATATATATATGTGTGTGTGTGTGTGTGTACACACACACACATAAATACTATGAGTATGAGTTATTTGTATGTATATCCTCAGAGCTGACTCCTAGGTACTAGTCAACCAACTCGTGTGCTCTTCCATGGGGAGGAATATTTCTCCATTGCCAACTTTACTCAGATGCCTGTAATTTTTTATGTGGGACTGATACATCATGGGGTGTTCTTTGAGTAATTCTACTTATGAAAATAATTTTTATCTTATTAAAAATTTGTCATTTTACCTCTTGAGTACTTTCTATGCATTATCACTGCATCCTATGTCCAAACCAGGTTCCCTCAGAAACCAGAAGATTTGGTCAGGTCCCTTGAACCTGGAGTTACAGATACTTGTTTCTGCATTTTAAATTTTTGAAATAAATAACTCTGGTATAACAACGATATCTCCTAGGAGCTAAGCCATCTCTTGAGACCCTGTGAAATTCTTTTAAAAACAGAATTGTTGAAGTATTTTACCTGTCAGGTGAATTTCACTTTCATATTTGCCAACAATAACACCATGAAAAATAAAGGTTACTGTAATGAATAGTGGGCTAAGAAAAGTTGCTTTTTAGTCATGGTGTCTTATCATAGCAATAGACATGCTAAGTACATATTCAAAAGAGACAGACATACTTTAAGCACCTCATACAGAAACAGGCCACGAAGAGAACATCAAATAGTCATTAAACTATAGACCATTAAGGGTAGTGCTGCTCTCTGGATATTGGATGTCTTCTAACAGCCCTTGTGTTGAAGTGAATGGGCAAAACTTAAGGAGTTTGGACAAAGTAGAAGAGAGTAGGTCACTGACCACATGAAGTTAATGGAAGATTGGGACTTTGATTCAGTTTCTTTCCCGATTTATTTGCCAGGTGTCACAAAAGGAGCATCTTCTGCCTCCTGTTTCTTCCCATATACCCTGATTCATCACAGAGTCACATGCTAATGCAGTGAGTATCCTGAGACACATCCGATGCAAGTTTGGACACACTTTAAGTCCCAATTACACATAAACCACATTTCTTATGAAAATACATCTAATTTAATATTGATTCTAATCTGTAATTGGAGAGAAACTGCATATTGTTTTTAATAGTAAACAAGAAGAAAACCCATGAATGATCATTAAAATTCTCACCTGAGAAATACAACAATAAATAATCAGAGATATGAAAAATACAACTTCTCTCCAATTCATACTTATAAAGATTGAGTCATGACTTTAGGAATGGAGTTTCTACGTGGATAATGAGAAATACTTGACCTCATGAAAGTTCAGAACCTGTTCAAATAACTAATGCCAAAGTGATGAAAATCAACTTATTGCATATCTCCTGAGTAGCTCAGCCTCTCGATGAGCATACCAGCTAACTTTAGGAAGGTAGGTTGTGTTGACTGTAGAACAAAAGCAACAATAAACATTCTCTCTGAATTGCTCAGCTTTTCATTTTGCTTTACTGTGTATGATACCTAAATATCACCAGATGAACACATATACTATGTACCTAATACATTATTTCAGGTTTTAGCACACCAGTATAAACACTAAGAAATACGCTGATATTGAAAGATATCACATTTTCCCATATTTTTTTATGAGCTGCTATTGGGTTTGAGTAAAATAAGGGATAATAATTTGTGCTTCTAAAAACATGAAAACTTATCTTTTGCTATCCAATTTCATCTCTAATAATATAGTTTTCCCATTAGGCTTATGTGTTCAGATTAATTTGGTAGTGCACATTTTGTAATGATAGTCAACATTACACTTGTAAAGAGAGTAATTCAGATTATGAAAGAAAAACAATTTCTAAAACTTCTTTAGACGTATTTTTAACATTTTCCAATAATATTTATGTTTTGAGAAGATATTGTATTGCTGGGAGATGACTCTAGCTTTCCATCCCTGGTTCCTATATTCATGCATATATTTAGAGGAGACACAAGTATAGATTAGAAGAGATGCAGTATATTTCAAAGATCATGTGACAGTTTCAAGACAAGTGAAATGTAACAACACAGTCAAATGTTACCGATTCTTATTTGCATGAAATCATGAGGCGTTTTAAAGAATTATTTCCCTGTTAGCAGAATTCAGTGAACGAAAAGAAAAAGGTATGTGCAGGTAGTTTAAACACGTGGTTATTATAAAATGAATGCAGTTACATGATAATTATAGGGAAACAAAATCATTTCTTTTAAAGTTTCCCATCCCTTGTATGCTCCTTTGTTGGTGGCTCAGTCTCAGAGTTCTCAGGGTTCTAGGACTCTGTTGGTCTTCCTGGCAAGGGAGAGGATTCTGTGAGCTGGGACAGGGAGAGAGGGCAGTGTTTGACATGGAAATAAATAAATAGTTAAATAAACTTTTCCATCTGTGATGAAACATATCCATTGTTTTCTTAATTTTATCTTTGATATTGTAATATAAGCATAGCACTCCTCCTTTCCTTTCCCTCCCCCAGACTCCCCATCTCCCCATATACCTCTGCTTAGTTGATATCTATATCTATCTATATCTATATCTATATCTATATCTATATCTATATCTATATCTATATCTATATCTACATCTACATCTACATCTACATCTACATCTACATCTACATCTACATCTACATCTACATCTACATCATCTATATCCCCTCAAATTTAAAAGTACTTTCTGCTCAGTGTCTATAATATTACTCATGTGTATATTTAGTTTTGTATTAGACAACTAATTCCTGTACTTGTTCCTGAGGAACAATATTTTTTCTGTTGATATACTTCCTTAATTGCCTACAGTCTTTATGTAGGATTGAAGCCCCTGGAGCTTTCTCCAGTGTAGTTTAGGATGCCTGTATTTGCTGTCTTTTTTGAGATAATGTTGTATTGGCAGTTATATCAGTTCGAGTTTATGGTTATAGGTAACAGCCTCCCAAAACAAATTCCTGAATCCCCTCTCTCTCTCTTACAATATTTTGTACCGCTTAGGCAATGTGTGCTGAACCTTATTTAGAGGAGTAAGTATTCTGCAGATGCATCCATTAGGACAGGCTCCAAAGCTCTGCATTTTAATCAGGTGTGGTTTTCTGTAATTATTTCTTTCACAAAGAGAAGTTCCCTGAAGAAGGGTGAGTACCACAGCTATTTTTGGACATAAGGAAAATATGTATGTGTTAATATGGATCACACTAGTTTAGTTATTGGGGTTGTTGTATGGTATTTTTTATTATTAATATACTTTATTTCTTCTTCTTCTTCTTCTTCTTCTTCTTCTTCTTCTTCTTCTTCTTCTTCTTCTTCTTCTTCTTCTTCTTCTTCTTCTTCTTCTTTACACTAGAGATTTTATTACCCTCCCGGTCCACCCCCCCGACTGTTTCACTTTTCATACCCCCCCAACACACACTCTGCCTACACTAGGAGTCCCCAACCATCCCCCATCCCACCAGACCTCTAAACTCTCTGGGGCTTCCAGTCTCTTGAGGGATAGGTGCATCGTCTCTGGCTGAACCCAGATCTGAAAGTCCTCTGGCAGATCTGGCATGTGATGTATGCTGCCTGGCTGGTGATCTAGTACCTGAGAGATCTCAGGGGTCCTGGATAACTGAGTCTGCTGGTCCTCCTACAGGGTTGCCCTCCTTCTCAGCTTCTTCCAACTTTTCCCTAATTCAACCACAGGAGTCAGCAGCTTCTGTCCATTGGTTGGGTGCAAATATCTGCGTCTGACTCTTCCAGCTGCTTATTGGGTCTTCTGAAGTGTGGTCATTCTAGGTCCCTTTTTCTGAGTGCTCCATAATCTCAGTAATAGTGTCAGGCTTTGGAACCTCCCCTTGTGCTGGATCCCCACTTTGGACCTGTTGCTGGACCTTCTTTTCCTTAGGCTCCTCTCCATTTCATCCCTGCAGTTCTTTCAGATGGGAACATTTATGGGTCAGAGTTTCGACTGTGGGATGGCAACCCCATCCCTCACTTGATGTACTGTCTTCCTGCTAGAGGTGGGTTCTACAAGTTCCCACTCTCCACTGTAGGGCATTTCATTTAAGGTCCTGAGAGGTTCTCAACTTGCAGTTCTCTGGTGCATTCTGGAGGGTTCCCCCAAATTCCTAGCTCCAGAGGTTGCCTGTTTCCATTCTTTCTTTTGCCCCTCAGGGCTTCAGTCTTTTTCACCTACCCAATATCAGATCATGTTCAACTCTTTCCCCACCCAACCCTTGTCCAATTTTCTGCCAGTTCCCTCCCTTCTTCCCCCATGTGGTTGCTTTCCTCTCCCTCCCACGTGGGACTGAGTCATCCTCACTTGGGCCCTTCAGCTTGCTGACATTTTTGAGTTCTGTGGACTGTATCTTGGGTATTCTGTACTTTTTTTTTCTTTTTTCCTTTTTTTGGCTAATAGCCACGTACTAGTGAGTACATACTGTGCATGTCCTTTTGGGTCTCAAGTATCTCACTCAGGATGATATTTTCTAATTCTACCCATTTGCCTGCCAAACTCAGGATGTCCTCTTTCCTAATCGCTTAGTACTATTCAGCTGTTGTTCTGTGCAAAGCTGTTCTCCAGGGATCACTATGGGTGTGTTTTCTATTTCCCTGTGTGGAGTAGAACTCCAGAGAGGCTTTTAGTCTGTGGGGTCCGTTGCCCTGCATACCTCAGAGCCCCTGGTGGGGTCTTCAGACTGTGGTGTTAGTTGCCCTGTGTGCAGTGGATCTCCTGGGATGCCCCAGGCTGTAGTGTTAGATGCCCTGTGTGCAGTGATCTTTTGGGATGCCTCAGGATGTGATATCTTCCGGGAAACAGACTCGCTAGCAGTCTGTGCCATCAGAAAGGACCAAGCAAAATGGGAGTGGGAGGGATTTTTGGAGGGTGATGGGTTTCTGAGTCCACTGAGCTCCCAGCGGCTCCCAGGGACTTCGAGAGGGTTCTTACCAATGTTCTGAGCGCAGTGAATCTTCTGGGATTCCTGAGGATATGGTGTCTTCTAGGGAACAGACTACCTAGTAGTCTGTCTCAGCCATGGTATATCTTTTTATCTTTTTAAGGTGAGACTTCTCGCTATGTCCTTTCTGACTTCTTTATAGTCAAACTGATTTTACTATTGTGGTTCTTGTTTTGTACGCTGGGTAATAATTTTCCTCTGCTCTAAGTTGATCTAATTTATTTGAACACCTAAAAGGTCACCATTACACTGCCATTATACCCCCTTTTCATAATGGTCAGGTCCAGAAGAAACAGATAATAAAAAAAAAATGCTATTTACATCTTTCTACTGCTACCTAAGTATGTATTGAGTAGATAGATAATCACTGAGTTGAGACATTCACCAGCCCAGTGTTATTTTGAAATATATATTAGCATTTGTGTTTAAGTATATAAGCTATATATCATTTTAGCTTAGATAGCCTAAAGAAAAACATATAATTATATATACATTGCTAATTAGTTTTAGTTGTTATATTCACAAGAACATGTTTTCAAACACCTGAAATTAATTTTCCCTCATGTAATATTTTTAGACTCTTTGTACTTGCCATGAAAATGAGCATCATAAAACATCTGTGAACCCAGTAGAGTGGGAGTTTTAAATACTTATTTTATATAAACTTTGGTGATACAACCATTCCATGTGGATATTTTTAAATGTATGTTAATCACTTCTAAGAAACAAAAGCTATTAGATACTAAAATATCCAGGGGTATGGATTTGAAGCAAAAACTAAGTCTTTGAAAGAAGACAATAAAATAATTAAAAACATGCCTCTTGCCTTTGGAATATTTTTCATGCATCAGTAAAAATCTTTTCCACAAAGTAATAGAACAAAATGTAATTAGAAAATGGCAGTCAATTACTCCTGGAAGTATTTCTATTTATCTCCATTAAAATGGTGCTAAGCTTAAAGACAAATGCTCCATGAGTGTGCATTTGTCAGATAAGAATTCTGAATAAATAGTGCTCTTAAGATTAGCATAAATCACCTAAGAGAATGTTAGCTCATAAAATAAGTCAAGAAAGGAAGGATAAAAAGAGGATAGAAGATAATGCCAGTAGGCTCTTACAGAGTAGTAAAGAATATGTCTATGTTTCCAGTTTATCTAAAAATATGAACATAAAATTCATTTTTCTGTATTTCTCCTGATACAAGGCATCCTTACTCCCACATAATATGCCAGCATATTTCAATAAGGTGTCATTCTTAACATCATTTCTGAAGGAATTTTAAGAAATGCTTCATGGAGAAATGATCACACACGTTTTAGACTTTGTTAGTTTCAGTTATCTGAAGAACACTTAGGGTAGCATAAACATGGTTGCTATAAAGGGACCAAACTCTTTTATCTCACTGGGTAGTCTTGCAGATGGAAGACTGACAACCTCTTATTCCCCCTACATTTGTATCTGTGTTGGGAAGTAATATTTCCATTGTTTCATTTTTCCAGTTCAGAGTGCATTGTACATTTTTTTTTTTGCTGATAAATTCCATTCCTTTACACAATAGTACATGGATACCTTGATATAGCTCTCTTATTTTTAATGTTGTGTTGTTTCAATTTAACCCTGATCTACCCATTTCTGATGCTCTGCCACATCTCTACGAATTTCATATAGTAACATTCCTCCTGTATCAACTCAGTTATTTTACCATGTATGTGCTACAGAATTTTAATCTTTGAGTTTAGTATTCTAAGTTAGTTTTCATGAGTCATGCTTTGGCTCTTTCAGAGAAAACATTTTGCTTAAAATATTTTAGTTCACAGAGTCCTCATTCTCAATAACTAAAGATAAAAAGGAAAAACATTTCTCCAGCCAAGGTCTCTGCCACTAATACTCAGGATCAATAATTTTCATTGTCTGAAAGTTCTGGTGGCTCCTGTGACCCTACAGCAAAGATGCCTTTAAAGAAACATAATGTTACCTAACTTTATTTTTTCCTTAAAAAAATGATTCTCCATGTTTGTCTTTCCTTTTCCTTTGCTTCTTTTCTTCCTACCTTCCTTCCTACCTTCCTTCCTTCCTTCCTTCCTTCCTTCTTTCCTTCCTTCCTTCCTCCCTTCCTTCCTTCTTTCCTCCCTCCCTCCCTCCCTCCCTCCCTCCCTTCCTTCCTTCCTTCCTTCCTTCCTTCTTTCCCCCCTCCCTCCCTCCCTCCCTCCCATCCTTCCTTTTTTCCTTCCTTCTTTCTTTCCTTCCTTCCTTCCTTCCTTCCATCCATCCATCCTCTGTTGTAGGAGAATTTTAATCCAGCAACATGGATGCTCTGGAAAAGGGATCATTTCAAAATATTTTCTATGGCTGTGTGATCTGTCAGAATACAAACATACCCTTGATATGTACCCTTAATACTAAACAATGCAGATGAGGTGAGTGGTTTGAAGTCAATGTGGTAAGTGCAGTGCAGTAAGTTGAGTTCCTTCCTGAGTTCACACAGTTCCGCACAGATAGACAAAGGCAGTTGAAGCCAGAGAATAAGAAAGCGTTAGAACAGATGGCCAGAATTAGTTTGAGGCCAAGCAGAATAATTCAGTGTGAAGCTAAGAGTAACCACTTGAATCAGTCAGCTTGGAGAAGAGTTGGCAAAAACAGGTAAGTTGAACCAGATAGCCAGCGTCAGAAAGAACGGACAAGGGTGTGAGCGAATTCAGCAGTAAGACTCCGAGATGACAGTTACATCTGGTGAATAAAAGTTACATTTATAATCCCTGATCCTTTTATGTTCTTTTTTTTTTTTTTTTTTTTTTTGCGAAAAGGCATCATTTAATGGTGGCTGGGTTTGATTTACTATATAATCAAAGATAAGTTTGAACTTTTGATCTACTCACCATTTTCTCCAGAGGCCTGAGATTTTATACATTAACTATCAAACATAGCTTAGGGTTTTGTGTATCCTAGGCAACACTGCAGCAGCTGAGGTATATCCTCCAGCCATTTGTGATGTTCTTCATGATTGACATATGATTTGATGAAAGATTTTGTTGCTGATATTGTAACTAACGGCTTACCCTCTCATGAGAATGAATGCAAGAGAACAATCTGATTCATTGTTTGTTTGTTTTTTATATTTTTTAAACATTTTTTATTTAGGGAAATCTTCATTAGTAATTGTGTGTGTTAAAGAACAAAATTGAACAGCATTTTCTGTTAAACAAATATATATTTGTATTTAATAACAATAAAATTCAATTTCAAAGGTATTTTCAATATGGAAAACAATCTCTGGAAACTACAAGACTCGGAAAAATCAATAAGCTTTCTTTTTTTATAAGGTGCCAACATGGTAAACAAGCTTTGGAACAAAATATTTTTAAATGGGAAGCTAGACAAGAAATGCCCAGTGAATCAGTGAATAGAGTGATCTGACAGGAAGTGTTTTTCTGTGTTCAGTTAGATTTCACTAAAACCCACTAAAGTAGGAGATAGACCATTTTTTTTAACTCTTTGCTTAGACATAAAGGAAAGCCAAGTTCTAGAAAGAAAAGAAATTTGACTAAACTTTGTACAAGACAGAACGGATAAGAATTACGAAGCAGTGGACCTTAGGTCAATTTTAAACCTTTCCTGTTTCTCGTGGTTTAAACAAAATATTCCACATACTATCAGTATTTCAATACTTGATTCCCAGGTGGTGCTGCTGTTTTTATAAGTACAGGAGGTGTGGCTTTGTGAAGGAAGTATGTCTCTGGGGGCAGGCTTTGAGGTTTCAAAAGCCAAATTCTTTATCTTGCCTTCCTGCTTGAAGTTTAAGTTGTGAGTTGGTTACCATGTCCTCCTGCTGTCAAGATGATTGCCTGTAATTCTGGTGGAGCAATATTTCTCTGGAAGTGTTAGTTCAAATAAACCCTTTCTTTTATAATTCTCCAGCTGTTTTATTACTTAATACTCTACCCCTTCGGGAAATCTTTAAAGACCCTTTCTAGGTTACAGCCAAGGGATATCCGTGTCATAGGCTTTGAAATGTAATCTTCACTAAAAATACAAACTATAGCCCAGTCTCGCAGTTGAGGTAGTTGCTTGGCACCAAGTGTGTTATGACATAATCGCCTTGGGTTATACCAGTCAGTAGTGTGGGAAACCAATAAGTCAAAAGCTAGGAGAACAGAATATGTCTCTGTGTGTGTGTGTGTGTGTATGTGTGTGTATGTGTGTGTGTGTATGTGTGTGTCTCTCTCTCTGTGTATGTGTGTGTGTGTCTGTATGTGTATGTGTGTGTGTGTCTCTCTGTGTGTGTGTGTATGTGTGTGTGGTGTGTGTGTGTGTGTATGTGTGTGTGTGTCTCTCTCTGTGTATGTGTGTGTATGTGTGTGTGTGTCTCTCTCTGTGTGTATGTGTGTATGTGTATGTGTGTGTCTGTATGTGTATGTGTGTGTGTCTCTGTGTGTGTATGTGTCTGTGTGTGTGTGTATGTGTGTGTGTGTTTCTGTGTGTGTGTGTGTGTGTAGTATTGCCAACAAGCTTGCTACCCATTTAACCAAAGCAATGTAAAATATAGGAAGAGATTCTATTGCAAACATCATAGATTTTAAAATATAAAATTGGTTTTAATAAATAACAATGTTCATGATAAAGTCAGTATGAAACCAAAAAGTATTCTGAAAATAAATTACAGGGCACTTAGTTTACTCAGCGAGGATAGAGGAAAACTCAGGAAAGATGAAATTTTATAGTTTAATATTAAAAATAATCAGTTTCTCTTTATGTGAACATATTCTATAGTTGTGTCCATATGCCACTGATAAGAGCTTCTTACTTCAGAAAGAAATCAGACTGTATTTATGTATTCAGGAATGCATATGTAATTTATATGTGTATATAATATTGTAGATATATATACACATACGTGTGTATGTGTGTATATGTATGAATGCATTTGAACAGAGAGCATGTGGGAAGCTGTACACAGAGGAACTTGAAAGAAGGAAAAAGGGAAAGCATCTCATCACATTATATTCTCAAAAAAAAAAAAACAAAAACAAAAACTATTTTAGCAAAGTTTCAATTCCTATACTGAAAGTGACACACACACACACACACACACAAACACACACCACATTCCCCCACTGCCCCCTCCCCCCTTTTCTAAAAATACTAAGAAAATTTAAGCATGTATTTTATGATTATAATCCTCATTTTGATAATATGAACCAAACTTATTATGTATGAATCTTTTCTGTAAATTTTTATATATTCAGTTACACTTATGTTCCATCCCAAAACTATATTGGAAATATTCTGAATGCAAAAGTATTTCATTTTATCATGCTAGCCTTAAGAATCACATTTATCTGAACTACTGCCTTCCATTACTTTTAGTTGTACTAATGTGGATAGACAAAAAAAAAAAAACAAAAACCTAAATTGGCTTTCATCCCATTTGAACATGAGATATGCCCTCTGGCCAATACAAGTAGCTAAATAGAAGCCTGAAGTTAAATATAATTAGCCCTGTGGCTGATAGGCTTGAGGAAGAAATTTCATTTCAATGCATATTTAAAATGAATATGTTTCATATGTTCAAGCATATTTGAAATGAATAATTTCATTTGTTTTGGTTTCAATTGTGTGTGTGTGTCTAATATAAGCATGTGCATTCAAATATGTGTGTGGATGTGCTAAGTACATGTGTATTCAGCAAACATAATTGTTTTATCTTCTTGTATGACATATTTTGAGATACATTGGCAAACCTAATATGGGACTCACCATATTAGCCACACCAGATGGTATTCACCTGTCTCTGCCTTCACCCTGAATTGTAGAGAGAGATTAACAATCCTGTACTCAGTTTTTACATGGGCCTAGAGATTCAGGCTGATATCCACATTCATGTGCAACAAAAATTTAAGTCACTTGGCCTTCCCTGCATAGTGGCAACTGAGTTAATTATGAAATTCAGATTGATACTTTGTTGCATTTTTATATATTAAACTAGTAAAGAGGGCTGAGGATTATGCTTGAATGTAATGTATATATATATATATATATATATATATATATATAGAGAGAGAGAGAGATAGATAGATAGATAGATAGATAGATAGATAGATAGATAGATAGATAGGTAAAAATTATATGGTATATACATATAGAGAGAAATCAAACTTTTAATGATATGTACTTTGTAGGAATATAAAATCATAAGTATATAAAATATTTAACAGTATTTGCAAAGCACCTAATATTGAAGAAATTGTTACATTTTGTTATGTTTACTTAAATTCTACTATTATCTATTATGGTAGTGTGATAGCTTTTAATCATTTAATAATATTTAACATAGTGATCTTTATAAAAATTTAAAAATGGCAACTTTTTGTCTGATTATATAGGAACAAATTTAAATGATAAGTGCCCATGGAAATCAGAATTCATATAACATTAGGTTATGCTGCTAGTAAAAGAACATCTCACAGTGAACTGCAAATTCAATTAGGTAATTGTCGTATAAAAGTAGACAAAGTGCCTTTTAGAGATATTAAGAGATTCACTCTGGTCATGTTAAATATATTTTAAGTGTAGAAAATCAACCCACAGTATAATTAGCATTTAAACAAATATTCACATATAATAAAACAATTTCATAATTTTCTTTGCCTAGACAATTTTTCATCGAATTCAAAGTACATGTTCTTATCATTATGAGCATTTATAGGAAAATTCAAATTTCCTTTATAAGCTTTTAAGAGAATGTATCAAAATATAAAGGAAAGGGATTTTTTTGTTTGGCTTTTGTATTTTACTTTATATATTTCTGATCTTCTAAATCAGAGGAATGCTAATGAAATCCTCATTCACATGAGCATGAGGTGTGTTTTCTGCCTAGAATATCATTTAAATAATCATAATATTATCCAACATACATTCTGTGGGTTTTGATGTGGGAAATAATTGCTTTCATTTACAACTCAATTATTACAATATACAAAAACCTCATTAAACTTTAAACTTTTGTTTCATATGAGTTGAATAAACCATGTGCACATCCTGATAACCTCAGATTTATTGTTTATCTCTGTGAGGCATGTGGTGCTTTGCTTGACTTTAGCTTACATCCTTATCCTAGGATAAATCCAGCGGAGAGCTCCGATGTGTGATTAAGAAATAAACACAGAGTCTGTTTAGAGAGTTACTCCTGTGTTATATCCCAGCTAAATTGAGCACCAATTTGAAAGCATACTTTCAAGTTTCATGAGCAATTTTACATTTTAAAAAACACCATAAAACATCATTTTGTTTCTAAATACATTAGCTATACATGTTTTCTTTTTTTGCCAAGGGAACTCTCATTCTTAGCCATGAATACTTAGTAGGAGAACAAGAACTGTTTGTATAAAAGCAAAGACAAGACTAGATACTTACCTATTCCTTTTTAGATATAAATTTTATAAAATTTGTTCCATATTGAGATACTGGATTGCAACTCTGGTACTCTTACTGTGTGATTGTATGATTAAAGATTTTATATACTTAATAATTCAAACATTTGCCTTTAAATAGGGGATGTGTCTTAATGTGACCTGTGTAAATTTTGCTAACTTGAGCCCTGAGATTTCAGTGTGTTTCAGAGTTGTGTTTATGAGGGTCTCTCTTGTTTGCATATTTACACTTGACTATTGCCCTGTTTAGTCATTCTTAGTTTCTATGTTATACATTCCCTTGTTCCTATGATGTATATTTTATCTATAGTGACTTTACATCTTGGTATTTTGTTATTAAGTTCTCAACATCTTACTTTTAAGGTTCTTTCATGTCTCATACCTTACCATTGTTTATTTACAAGAAAAAATTGATTTCTTTATATAGACCATATTCCATGTTACTATGATCTTAATTCTTTTTTATTTATTGATTGATTTTTTTACACTCCTGATTTTTCTCCCCCCATCAGTCCACTCTCTGGCTGTTACACAACCTATACATACTCCCCACCCCATGTCTCCATGAAGATGTCCCCACCACCCACCACCTACAACCCATAACCCACAACCCACCACTCACCACCCAACCATACCTCTAAACTCCCTGGGGCCTCTAGTCTCTTGAAGGTTAGGTGCATCTTCTCTGACTGACAGGTCCCCACAGTCCTCTGCTGTATATGTTTTGGGAGCCTCATATCAGCTGGTGTATGCTGCCTGGTTGGTGGTCCAATGTTTGAGAGATCTCAGGGTACAGGCTAATTTAGACTGCTGGTCCTTGTACAGGGTTGCCCTCCTCCTCAGCTTCTTCCAGCTTTTCCCTAATTCGACAACAGGGACCAGCAGCTTCTGTCCATTGGTTGGATGCAAATATCTGCATCTGACTCTTTCAGCTGCTTGTTGGGTCTTCTGGAGGGCAGTCATGCTAGGTCCCTCTTTGTGAGCACTCCATAGCCTCAGTAATAGTGTCAGACCTTGGGACCTCCCATTGAGCTGGCTCCCACTTTGGGCCTGTCACTGAACCTTCTTTTCCTCAGGCTCCTCTCCATTTCCATTCCTGTAGTTCTTTCAGACAGGAACAAATATGGGTTGGAGATTTGACTGTGGGATGGCAACTCCATCTCTCACTTGATGCCCAGTCTTTCTGCTCTAGGTGGGCTCTATAAGTTCCCTCTCCCTAGTGTTGGGCATGTCATCTAAAGTCCCTCCCTCTGAGTCCTGAGAGTCATTTCCCAGGTCTCTGGTGCATTCTGGGTTGCCCCCCCCCCCAACCTCTTACCTTCTGAGTTTGCCTGTTTACCTACTAATGCTTTATTTTTAGAAGTATGTATTCAGCTTTTGTATGCAAATCTGGGAAATTTTATCTTCTTTTTTTAATTATCATGCCTCTAATCACCTTGCCTAATGGCACTGAGTTTTGCATATAAACACTTTTTAATCATAATCATGAAAATTATAATATACAGGCTTTAAAAATATTCTTTATCCACTTTGTATTCAGATTGATGCTCCACCCTCCATCCCTCACAAGCCCATTCCTCATTCCTCTCCACATCTCCTTTGAGAGGGTGGAGGCACTCTCTAGTGCGTCCCCAACTCTGGCACATTAAGTCTCTGCAGGTACAGGTGCATTTTTTCCTGCTGAGGCTAGACAAGGCAGCCCAGTTAGGGGAAAGTTTTCTACAGAGAGGCAACGTCCTTAAGGATAGTGGTCTGTTCCAGTTGTTGGGAGACCAACATGAAGACTGAGCTGACATATGCTACATATGTGGGGCAAGGGGCCTAGGTCCAGACCATGTATGATCTTTGCTTGTTGGTTCAGTCTCTGAGAGCACCCCAGGGTCCTAGTTATTTGAGTTTGTTAGTCCTCCTGTGGTGTTGCTATCCCCCTTCTTCTATTGTCGCCTAAGAATGCCCAAGTTCCATTCACTGTTTGGCTATGGGTCTCTGCAACTGTTTCAATTAACTGCTGGGTAAAGTCTGTCAGAAAAACAGCAATCCTAGGCTCCTTTCTGCCAGCTGGTGTCAGGGATTGGTTCTTGCCTTGGGATTGGCCTCAAATTGGCCCAGTTCTTGGTGTCTGTCTCTGCTTCATCTCCTGTTCTTGAATTCCTTGTAGACAGGACACATTCTGGTTGAAAAATTTGTGATTGGATTGGTATGCCTATTGCTCCAATGAGGTTCTTGCCTGGCGATAGTTGGTGGCCACTTCAGGTTTCATATCCCCACTGCTGAGAGTTCCTGATAAGGTCTCTTCCATTGATCCTGGGAGCTTCCCTTATCCCAGTTCTTTGGCAAGTCTCAAGATGCCACAAATACTGAAACTTTCCTGTGATATCCCTGGCCCTCTGGTTCCCTCTCCACAATCTCCCCAAACTTGATTCTGAATCCACACTCATTCCCTTCAAGGTCTCCTCTCTTACCCACTGCTCTCCCTTCATCTGCTTCCTATGACTATTTTATTCCCTGGTCTAAATTCAAGCAGCCTCACTTGGACCTTCCTACTTATTTAGCTTTTTTGGGTATATGGAGTAATAGGTAGATATCTTGTACTTTATGGCTTAAATCCACTTATAATTGAGTAAATACCATGCATGTTCTTTTGGGTCTGGGTTTCCTCAGTCAGGATGATATTTTCAAACTCGAACCATTTACCTGCAAAATTCATGATGGCTTTGTTTTTCATGGCTGAATAGTATTCCATTGTGTAGTTGTATCACATTTTCTTTTTTTTTCTATTTTTCCATTGGTTGTTTTCTATCTATCTATCTATCTATCTATCTATCTATCTATCTATCTATCTATCTATCTATCTATTTGGCTTTTTTCGAGACAGGGTTTCTCTGTGTAGTCCTGGCTGTCCTGGAACTCACTCTGTAGACCAGGCTGGCCTCGAACTCAGAAACTCACTGGCCTCTGCCTCCCAAGTGCTGGGACTAAAGGCTTGTGCCACCATGCCTGGTGGTCGTTACTTTCATGATTTCCCCTCCACAAACCCCCTATCCCTTCTGTCCCTCTGCCTCTATGAGGGTGCTCCTCCACACACCCACTGACTCTTACCTTAGCACCCTCGCATTCCCCTAAGTTGGGGCATCCATCCTTCATAGGACCAAGGGGCTCCCCTACCTGTGATGCCAGATAAGGCCATCCTCTACTACATATCCAGATAGAGTCATGGGTACCCCCTGTGTACACTTTGGTTGGTGGTTTAGTCCCTGGGAACTTTGGGGGTTCTGTTTAGTTGATATTGTTGTTCTTCCTATGGAGTTGCAAACCCCTTCCGTTCCTTCAGTCCTTACCCTAACTTCTCCATTGGGGTCCCTGTGTCCAATCCAATGTTTGACTGAGTGTATCCACATCTGGTCAGGCTCTGACAGAGCCTCTCAGGGAACAGCAATACCAGGCTCCTGTTAGTAAGTGCTTATTGGCATCAGTAATAGTGTCTGGGTTTGGTGTCTGCAGATGCGATGGATCCCTAGGTGGAGCTGTCTCTGGATAATCTTTCTTTCAGTCTCTGCCCCACTCTTTATCCCTGCATTTCCTTTTGACAGGAGGAATTCTGGATTAGTATTCTTGAGGTGGATGGGTAGTCCCTTCCCTCAAATGAGGACTGTGCCTATGCACTAGATTTGGTCTGTACAGAGAGAAAGAGAGAGAGAGGGGGAGAGAGAGAGAGACAAAGGGAGAGAGAGAGAGAAAGAGAGAGAGAGAGAGAGAGAGAGAGAGAGAGGTTGAGACAGAGAGAGAGAGAGAGAGATTCAGACAGACAGACAGACAGACAGACAGACAGACAGAAAACGCTTCCCTTGGTTTTGGTGGTATGGAATTACTTATTTCCTGTGCTTTTTGGATGTGGTTATCTTCCTTGGCTTGGAGATTTGCTTCAAGTATTTTTGTTAGGACAGCATTTGTGGGTAGATGCTCTTTAAATTTGGATTTGTTTTGAAATATTTTTCTGAATCTATTCATTGAGAGTTTTGCGGGGTATGGTAATCTAGGTTGGCTTCTGTGTTATTTTAGAGGTTGAATGATATCTGTGGTACCTTCTAGCTTTTAGAGTCTCTATGGCAGGTCAGGTGAAATTCTGGAAGTCAGCCTTTGTGTGTTACTTGGTCTTTTTCCTAGCTATTTTTAGTATTATTTCTTTGTATGTAGATTTTGTATTTTGATTATTACATATCAGGAGGGCTTCCTTTTCTCATTCAATCTAATTGGTGTTCTGTAACCTTCTTGTATATTTGTAAATATCACTTTCTTTATATTGGAAAAGTTTCCTTCTATGATTTTGCTAAATATTTATTTTCTGGTCCTTGGAACTATGACTCTTCGTCTTCTATTCCTATTATTCTTAGGTTAGGTCTTTCATGCTAGCCCAGATTTCCTGGATGTTTTGTGTCAATAATTTTATAGATATAATAATTTCTTTGACTGATGTATCAATTTCTTCATTTGTATCTTCTACCCCGATATTCTCTCTTCCATCTTTTATATTTTGTTGGTGATGCTTGCATCTGTTGTTACTGTTCCTTCCCCTAGATATTCCATCTCCAGGATTCCCTCAGTTTATATTTTCAGTATTGCTTCTATTTGTATTTTCAGGACTTGAACAGTTTTATTTCTTTCTTTCACCCGCTGGATTTTCCTGTGTTCCTTAAGGGATTTACTCATTAATCCCTTACTCATTAATCCCTTAATTATAGAGGCCTGCAAAGGCCTCTATCATTTTTATATGACTGTATTTAAGGTCCTTTTGAAAATAATGTGTCTGTTGAAGATTTTAACAAGTAACCATAATCTTAACTGTTCATCATTGGAACAGTTTAATCTGAGCCTCTTTTATGTAACATGACAATCTTTCTTCTTTCAGGCAGTTCTGCTGGTCTGAGCCTCTTCTAGGTAACTTAGATAGTCTGCGACTGCCTATCACAATCCTTTCTGCTTATATATGTTGGATGTTAAGTGTGTCTAGTCACTTTCAAGGACTGTCTCAAGACTTTGTGCTTTTTTTTGGGGGGGGGGCATGATTGACAAACACTGCAGAATGGATTTATTTACCTCCCCATAAATCATGCTGTGTCTTAATGAGCTTCCTTGAAGCATGGGATGATTTCCCCTTAGAATATCCTGTGTTTTGAGGAGTTTCCTTGTAGGACAGAATGGTTTACCTCTTTTTATAACATCTGATGTCCTGAGGTGGGAGAAGTGGCACAGTGGCTAATAATACTTGTTCTTGAAGATCATTGGACAATCTCTGGAAGCCATAGCTTACACCCATTTGTAACTCAAGTGTATGTGATGCCTTCCTCTACCTATGTGACCATTGGACAGACACCTGTTGTGTATGCATACATGCAAGGAAAACACATATATGCATAGAAATAAAATAAGCAAATATATGTAAATAAAACAATAAAATAACATCCCTTTTCTTAATTAGGTTTCTTCATAGACAGGGTTGTTTATCTTTTAGGATAATACTAAACACTTTTTTTTTTAATTGCAAGAGGAAATAATGACTCGATAAAAAGAAAATGCTGAAGATGCACAGTATTGTGAAGGGAACATCAAAGCACACTGATAATGGTTACCGAAATGAGTAAGGAAGATCAAAGGATAAACAGAAACTGGAGGATCAGATCAGAAAGAAATTCAAATGAAAGTGAAAACTGTTCAAAACTATCAGGGACTTAACACTGTATGGCTGTAGATGTTGATTGTTGTTTGATATCCATAAAATAAATGCAATCATCAAATTCCCAAAACAAAGAAAACCCTGAAATAAATGTGGGAGATGAAGAAAATATCTAATAAAAATATTAATAAAAAAATCAGTCCTTGAGAACTAGATACAGTTTGGCTCAAAATCTATGCATAAATTCTACTTTGAATAGAGATTATTTTTAATGATGTAGTTCAGAAAATCACAAGTTTAGTAATACAGGTAATGAATATGAGAACATTCTACTATTGTCTTAGGGTTTCTATTTCTGCAGAAAACATAATGACCAAGAAGCAAGTTGGGGAGGAAAGGGTTTATTCAGCTTACACTTCTACATTGCTAATCATTACCAAAGGAAGTCAGGACTGAAAATTCAGTAGGTCAGGAGGCAAGAGCTGATACAGAGGCCATGGAGGGATCTTATTTACTGGCTTGCTTCCCCTGGCTTGCTCAGCTTATTTTCTTATAGAACCCAAGACTATCAGACAAGGGATTGCACCAACCACAATATGCTTTCCCACCCTTGACCACTAATTTTAAAAAAATGCCTTACAGCTGTATCTCAAGATTGAGACAATTTTAACATTGTCAAAATTAAGTCAATTAACCAAGATAACATTATAATATATAGTCATTTTTCTTTCTACTGTTATGTTGAGGATCCAAATTCTTGATTAGGTGAATCTGCTAGTAATTGGTTACTTTTATCTTTGATTTTCTTGAAGGGGATATTAGCTTACACTTATACATCTTTCAGAATACATGATCAAATGGGAACAAGTTCACCACAAGTTTATACATAAATTCAAATCATAAATTGAATAAGAAGTTTACAACAGAGAGTGTTTACATTCATATCCCTTAATAGTAATTATCTGGCTAAACATTCATTATCTGTCACTATTTCCACATTCAATGAAAGCTAAACCTATAATTAAGTTATCAATGAAGTTTTTTATAGATAAACCAAGTCAATATTTTATCTTCTGTCTTTGTACCTATAGTAAATCATTAGTTTCCTTTTTGGGACCTTTGGTTGCTTGTTTTACAGCCTCTCAGAAAGTGCTCTAAGTTGCAGATGCCTTTTTGTTATCCCAGAAGAAATTATCACGTGACATCTAAAGATTGGCAGAACTTTCATTGCAGATTTGACTATCAGAGAGGACTTAATAGCAGTCCTATTCTAAAAGAGAGCTCATATAATTACTAATATAATTTTTAAAATTCTTATAGATTCATCATTAATAATTAAGAAATAATGTATTTGTCTATAGAGCATGACTATAAGACAGTATATCTTCGCTGTTCTGCAGAAATCTTCTCAAAAGGCTAGGCTTAAACCTAAGGATTGTTACATAATAGATAATAACAAAAAGAACATATTAGTAGCAGGAATCTTTCCTTAGATGTAATCTCAGCCTTGTCTAAAAAAATTGAATTTGTTATAGATTTACAGTCCATGGCAGAGCCATCTTAGGATGAACACCTGCTTGTTTTTAGCTTTTTCTAGATGGTCCCTGAAACTAGAGAGTTCATATAAATGCATGTCAAAAATTAATCTTAACCATTAAACTTTTATTTCTCATCAATAATATATGTCTTAATTAATGGACTTTTTCATCAGCTATCTGGGTGAGAAAGACCTCTGTGAAATTAAAGTAACATACTGAAATGAACACCAGTATATTATGTCAATGGGCATTTTGAAAATTAATTGATAATTAGTTGTTTGTAAAATTATAGACATTTTGAAGAATATACTTTGATATGAAAATATTCATCTCATGTCTGTTGTGTTTATCTATAGACATCCATTTTTATTTTTCTTTGTCTTCCCTCTCATCTAACCTTAATGTCCAAACAATTCCTTTTCCACGGCAAGAAACTTGTATATTCTGAACTCTTCCTATAATCCAGTGAATAATAAAAATCACTAAATGACTTTGCTGAAATACTTACCTGTCATTTAGGTCCAGTACTAAATGTTTCTAAAATGAATATGTTGTTCATTTTTATCTTGCAAAGTCACTGAACCATCTAACATTATTAATGAAGACAATGTTCTTGTAATTTCTTCAATATATGCATAAAAGAGGTTTATAGAATACAAAATACAAAATTTTTAACTTACATAATCTTTGTTACTACATCTTTTGCTGTTAGTCACTAAGGGTAACTAGTGCTTCTAACACTTTCTATACATCATCTCTAACACAGGCTATTTGAACATTTTAAAATGTATAACAGCTATTTGTCATATGGCTATCCATAGATAAGATTCTTCAGTGAATTGAATGAAGGTGAAACACAATAGATGCTGTACTTGTTTGTACTTTATTTAATAATTGAACTAAAATACAAAGGTTGAGATCTGAAAGTATATGGAAAGTATGAAAAAACATAAAATGATAAGTATTAAAAATAACATTAGGAATAAAACATTTGGTAAGTACAGGAATGCTTTCAAGAGATTTGGAATCACAAAACATAATGCATATGACCTCACATTTATAGTTTCAAGCTTGGAAGAAAACAAAATTTATATTCTAAGGTGGCACAAATTTATATAATTAGTCACCGAATGAAAGCAGAAAGTGCCATAAATTCAAAATAGTGAAAGTATTTTCCAGATAACTGTAGTTTTAAAAATACTACATTAGTGTAGGAGAAAAAGAAAACATAAACTCTTGGAACCATATATGGTAAGTTAAGGAGTTACAAAGATGATTAGTTAAGAAAAGTGCTTGTCCCACAAATGTGAAGACCTGAGTTCCTATATTCAGGATCCAAATATGAGAGAAAGAAATGAGTAGCCTATCTATAATCACATTGATCAGGAAGTGGAAACAAGTGATCACAGGAAAATTGGGTAGCAAATATAAGCTGAATTTATTAGCTCTGACTTCAGGTGACAAACCCTGTTTCAATAAATAGCATGTAGATCATAAGAGGAAGACATATGCCATCAAACTCTGACCTACAAACAAACACATACACTGACCTACAAATGCACACACACACACACACACACACAAAACAAGCAGACAGAACACACAAACCTACATAGACAAAGTAGTTTTAACATATGGAAGAACTCTTATGAATATGTCTAATTCCTAAGTAGTTTGGCAATGTTTTATCTTCAGATTTTCTCAGTAGTCAGGCTAATGGTCCTTTTATAAGAATTTAGCTTTTTACATTAATCCTTCTTTCTCTAATGACAATTTGAAAAAGCAGCAATATTTTTCCTCAAATTTTACCATTCATTGTCAGTAATTTTTTGAGTAAGTTTTTTAGAGTTATTTGGTCACACTTATTGATGAAACAGTCATTTCAATTATGAAGAAAGTAAAAAGACAAATGCTTATTCATTGAAACACATCTTTTTTACCACTTGAAAAGAAGATTAAAATCCCCTTGAAGAGGATTAATAAGATGAATAAGAGTTTGGTGCAAAACACGATTTGAGGAAGAATTTTGGAGAGTTAGAAAGAAGTAAAGCTCAAAATCTGCATTACACCTGTTTATCAAGAACTGAGAGTGTAAGAACTCATGACTTCCAGTTACAGAAAAAGACATTCCTGGAATTTTATTTATGGTTGAAAATCTACTCCTTAAAATCTTGGCTATTGAGTGGACTTGAAATTGTGAGAAGTAAAAGCAAAAGATGAACTCTTCCTTCATTTAATGGGTGGGCTATGAATGAGAGACTTTCAAATAGATCATAAACATTCTTTCTCTAAGCTTTCAAGGGTACATTTTTTTTAAGAAAAATGGCAAATCTCTACCTTTTCCAATGTGTTTGTTTAATTTTTTCATATTTTCTATAGGCAATGGTAATCAATACTCCTTTTCAATTCTCAAACTTTAGTATTTCTCTGTGTACTTAAGCACAATGTATAGAACGTATATGTGTGTGTGCACATTCATCTGTATGAATACATCTCTGTATACATCAGGACACATGTGTGGAGATGAGATGCAAAGCTTAGATATAGTCTCTCCCTTGCTCCTTGATGAGATAGGGTATCATTGCTCCTCATCCCTGAATGCATCAGGGTAGCTGAACCCTGCACTTCTCTTGCTTCTGCCTTGGATGTAGCCAGGGGAACACTAAGATTACAAATGTGCATGAAAGCACCTGGGTTCCATGAGTTCTTCCATTTGCCTCGCATTCACTCTACCCTCTGAGCTATCTCTCCCAACCAAAACTTGAATTTTAAGGGACAATTGTTTGTATCATAGCATAGGGTCTCTTTGAGAGTAGGAAAAAGGGGTTAGTGTTTCAGATGTAATTCTAACAACAATTATATAAAAAAAGACAGTTTTGCAGATAGTATTACTGAAACTCACTATTATGTTCTTGGAATGACTAGTTGGAAATGGTTGAGACACCATTCCTTTTAGTATTATGTTTATAAGATGTTTAGTATTTAATGCCGAGAAGCAATACAAATTCTTTGCCTCATATAAACTAAACAAATAATTCTCAAATGTTGTTTATATATACTGTTATAGATTAATTTTAATATATGTATTTGGAAAACTCTCATTTCTATGTATATTTTAATGTATCCATATAGAAACACTTTTATTTATTGTACATACTCTTTTTTATCTGAATAATAAATCAATACCTCATACAATTGGGTCTCAAACTCAAGGACTTATAACAAATTTAGGAGATTTTAGGATTGCAGTTTTTTTGGTTTTGTCTTCTGGTTGGACACTTATTGGTCATGAAATGTTTTTGCTTGGTACATGTCATTTTATTTATGGCCAAACTCTGCAGTCTGAGCTCGCACATGAGGCAGCATTAATAAGACATGGCTAGCAGCAATGTATTTGTTTTCTTATGCTGAAATCAATTCACCTTGAAAGCTCTGCTCATATAAGGATGAATAACTCTGGAGATAAGAAAGATCTATCCTATTAGCAATGAAAAAATATCTATAGCCAGTTGTAAATTTAGAACCAATATGCTTGTTGGTATTCAATGACTCTCTAGCTTATCCTGGCTTTGCTTTCAGTGTGCTCTGTAGAGTATCAATGTGTGTGTGTGTGTGTGTGTGCTGCATGACTTATTAAATAATTTCTTGAGCTTTTTAACTGACTTACTAGAATGCTAATAACAATATTTCAATTTATTTCAAGTATTTCATTTTCAACCCTGAATATCTTTCAGATGAAAAATGTATGGAAAAATACATACATTAGAGTGTTTTATATATTTTCTCTAGATTCCCACTGTTTTCCAGTGTGCATAGATGAGACCCAGAGTTTACGTCAGACTCTACTTGTAAGGGTAACCTCTTAACCTCTCTGAGTAGTAAGTTATTCCTGAGCTTAGTGCTGTTTTCTGTGTGTTCCTTTAAATATGCTCATAGTGCCTGTTCTTTCTATGTAACCCACCTTACCTTAAGGTTGGAAAACAAGCTAAATTATGAAATGAAGAAAATACAAACTTAGAAGAATAGATAGCATCCTTGTCAAGAAACTACTTGCAACATTTAGAGATTCGATGAGGACCCCAATTCACCAAAGACAAAGGCAGACAGAGGTTATACTAGATCATAACACAGACGTGTAGACCACACTTTCCAGAGCTCATGTAAAGTAGATGACTCCGGTTCTTTGACTACTGAAGAAATGCTCCATGACAGTAAGCATGCCCTGTCATGTTTGCTAGTCAGAATATATTTATCTGTGTACATATGAAAACTGAGATCACAGGAAATCCTTTAGTGTTAAAGGAGGTAGTGTTAACTATTCTTTTCCTCATAGACGTCTTGTCACAGGAAAGATGATCTCATGCTAATCATAATTGAGTTATTCTACAGCTGAGCTACTCTTCCCGGCTGCACAGTTTTTTTTACTAGTTAACATTGTTTGGAATAATAAGAAAAACACACAGGAACTACACAGAACAAATGATCTTCGTGTTTGGGTTGAAGGGGTAATTATATCTAAAACATTTAATTGAAAATTATCACACAGAAAACATTTGTCACATATGAGTAACATACATTTTTCTCTAATGCAGGCAGCCCATGGTCACCTTTTGTTTTTACGTTATTTATAGATATATATTTGCCATAACTCATACTATATCTTTGAAACAATACTTATCTTTATGAATTAGATGTATCAGTTACATACCAGGCCTGACCTGATGTAGTTGATTAACAAATAAGAAAATTCATTTTTTGTGGGGATGGGGATTTGCATCAATTGTGGCAAAGATGGCCACTAGGCAAGAAAAACTGTACCTTACCACAACTGCTGACAGCATGCTGTCCAAAGAGTGGACAAGCAGGACACTGGGAAAGTAACTGCTGCTGCTGCTAGTTCTTGCTGTTCTCTTTGCTCTTTTGCTGCCTTTTCTGAATTGCTGATTTGTAGCTTCCTGGTTTGCTAGATTGCTGGTTGGAGGTCTCCTGATGACAAAGATTGGACTTGCTACTCACTAATCACCAGGAAGTAGTCCAAAGAGAGATATATCCACGTTCCTCTTTAACCTTCTTTCTGTAGTACCTAGTGTTGGGGGATTGGAAGGTTACAGGGTGGGTTAAGGGTGGAGAAAGGTAATGGATAAAAGAGTCAAATAAATAATACAAGAAGGCAAGCCTATAAAATTAGTCATTTCAATTAATATATATTTTGATTTTCAATTTTCCACAATAGGATCATGTGTTTGAATATTTGTTTCCTAGATAGTGGTTCTATACTCTGGAGCATCAGAGATAGGTAGTTGTTTCTGGCTTTTGAAATTCAGATCAGTTTCTGGCTTAATCATGCTTTCTCTGCATTGTTGAGCATCTGTCACAGTTCTTCCTCCATAAGCTTGCTTTTTGGCACGCCTGACAGCTCTTCTGAATCAAAAAGATATTTGTCACATTTAGTTATTTTAATTTCTTATATTTTTCCTGAAAAATTTGGGATATATATATATATGCAATTATATATAATATAATATAATATATAATGTATATTACATAATATGTAATATGTAATACATAATAAATATATAATACGTAATACGTAATATGTAATATGTAATATGTAATATGTAATAAATATATACTATATACTATACACTATATACTATATACTATATACTATAAAATATGCAATATATACTATAAACTATATGACATATAATATATGATATACAATATACAATATATAATATGTAATATAATATATGATATATAAAATATAATATTTAATATATAATATATAATATACAATAAACAACACATAACATATAACAACATATAACATATAACATATAACATAACATTCAACATACAACATACAATATACAATATACAATATAATATAAATTATATTATATAGTTGTATATTTTATATAATTATATTATATTAATTATACATAAAATTTTTTATATAATTTTGATGGTAACAAATCTGTGATGTTTATATAGTGAGAATTTTTGTATATTTACTTTTGTTTGATTGGACATATAGCTATTCAGAATGCCAGTATAATGTTTTGAAGTGCTATCACTATTGAGCAGAATAGTCGCTATCACTTTGTAATATTTTAGTTTGTTTCATCTTGCTCTGTTTCTGTTTCCACTACTTGATTTCCTCTCTCTATGTGTTTATCCTTACTTCTTCCACAGAGCCAGGAGAATGGGCTATCATAGCCATACTTGATGTGAAATGGATAGTTTTATTTAAAAAATGTATCACAGATGTAAAAAATAACAGTAAGTAGCATAGAGAGAGAAATAGCATGTAAATAGCAACACAACAACAAATAAGGAGGTTACAAAATTTGACAGAGAGTGCTGATGTAACCTGATTGGCAGAGCAAACAAACATAACAGCATCAAATCAGTGGTCATCCAGTTAAAAACAAGTAGAAAATGTAAGGCATTTAGTGGTGTTTCTTCACTGAGCATTGAGTATGGATCAGGGCCTCACAGCTGAACTCCTGGCATTCTGTTTCCACTGATGGCATTTTACATCCAAGAATAAAGACTAGTGTTATGTTAAGCAATGTTTGCCTTCTAGCCATTCTTTATGACACAATGCTTTTTTTTTTTTTTCTCTTTGATTGTTTTGCAGTTTTTCTTATGCCCTGTCACAGAGTGAAGGGGCTGAAGAACACCTAAAATAAATGTACAGATATCTGGACAGAAAGGCCCCCCTTACTGACAGAGACTGCTGTCAGTAAGCTAAAAAAATGTGCTTAACATTTTATTGATATAATTTCATTATGATGCTTTTTCAAATAACGTTCTCTTGTTTATATATAAGCAATGCATTTTTATTTAAGTATAAATAACAGTGATGTCTTGGTTAATATGGGAAAATGGATAGAAAAAGGACTGATATGAAATTTCAATAATGGGCCCAAACATGGAACATAGAAGAATATTAATAAATATCAGTTAAGCAGAACTCATCAAAAAAGTTCTTTTTCTTTTTTATTGATTGAAAACAGCATGATTCTGTGCTGCTGTATATTCAAATACTAAATCCTGTACCAAAGATTTGGTTGCTCCAAGATGAAGAGATCATTACATATACCAGGCTTTACTGTGTGAACCTTGCTCCCTAAGACAACAGGTCAATAAAATACTGAAGACTATGAATGGGCAATGGATAGAAGTACAATTTTTATTCTGTTACCTGCCTGGGAATCACAGGTAGTGAGGAGAGGAAGAAGAAGGAGGAGGAGGAGGAGGAGGAGGAGGAGGAGGAGAGGAAGAAGGACAGGAGAAGGAGAAGAAAGAAGAAGAAGAAGAAGAAGAAAGAAGAAGAAGAAGAAGAAGAAGAAGAAGAAGAAGAAGAAGAAGAAGAAGAAGAAGAAGAAGAAGAAGAAGAAGAAGAAGAAGAAGAAGAAGACAAACAGAGGATGAGGCAGCTATGAAAGAAGATTGATCATGAGCATGTGGGTAAGATAAAGAACAAGTAACAAGGGACATGTGGCTGGGATGTAAGTTAAAATAATTTCAAAACCTGCCCAACTGAGGCTTACAGCTTGGAAATAAAATACCTGGATTGTGTGTCGTTTATATGGGCTATCTAGAATTTAATACTAAGGTAGATTAAACAGTAATCAAAACCAAGAGAAACATGTGCACTTCTATAACTTTGCTTTACAATTTCATGATCTATGCTCTATAGTACAGATTAAAAGAAAGTGGTTGCGTCCAGATGGCAGTAATTTTAGTATGAAGTGTGCATATCAACAGCCAGAAATTATGGAAGTTAAACTAAGAAAAAATTTTACTCACATATAAAGAAGATTTTTATAGGATTATTGATGTTCTTTCTCGAAGCCATAAATAATCCATGTAAGGGAATAGCCCCTTAGCAGTTATCCAAGTAAAATGAGTCTGATAAGTTTTGATTATTAAGGTAAAAGTATATAAATAAGGATCACTCAAATACAGCCCATAAAACTACATTATAGGCTTTGATTATGATTTCTAGCAATTCCATGCTTATTTAGTTTCACATATTAATATGGACTTTCTACGTGCTGTAGAAAAAGCAAAGGGATACTAATTGGTAAGTTGCTTTTTTCTATAGTCTGAAGCAAATTATATACATATGTATGTGTGTATAATTTTTATTTAATATTATTATTATTATTATTATTATTATTATTATTTGGTTTTTCAAGACAGGGTTTCTCTGTATAGCCCTGGCTGTTCTGGAACTCACTTTATAGACCAGGATGGCCTCGAACTCAGAAACCCAGGCTGCCTCTGCCTCCCAAGTGCTTGGATTACAGGTGTGTGCCACCACTGCCTGGCAATATATACTTTTTATAACAGAAATATATTTACATGACTGTTCTTTTCACTTCAATAACCATACTGGTTTACATTAATTAATATTAAATTTTTCTCATTTATTGGAAATCTTTTGCTGCTGTCTTAGGCAAAACTTTTACTTGGTTTGGCATCCTCTGGTAATTTAGTAAACATTGTTGTATTAGTTTTTCAATCAGATTTCATGTGAAATATATCCATAAGGTCTCTTGGTTCAACTATGTTGATACCTTTTAAATATATTGTCTGAGGCTGACAGAGCCATTGATTACAACTATTTGGGTATGACCCTTCTGTGCCCACCACACAATACATCAAGCATGCTGATGAGCATGCTGTGTGAAATGGTGCCAAGAGGTCTTGGTAAAATACTGATTTATTAGATTTTTTCTTTTTCTTTATCTAAGAAGTCTGTCATCCTGTCACCCTGCATGAGAAATGATTTCAAGCTAGCTGAGTTTGAGACAGAGAGAGCAAACACATTGCCACTTACCATTCAGTATAAACGCTTGAGTTACGATTAATGCTAAGTGTCTTGAAGGGAGTGCTGACATGGACTATTTTCGTTGTATAAGATTTAATTATTCTTTTTTTTCTTTGTTTTCAACTCAAGAATGAGAGTATAATCTTCACCCAATAGATCAAAAGTGTTCTACGCAAAATATAGCAGTCATAAGTTTCTTCATCCTTCTTTGTCTTCCAATATCCTGGTCTCATCTAAGAACACATTATGTTTGCCATGTGGCACATATTGAGTTTCCTGTTGGACAACCCTGGCTAACAGTTGAGGACATTCTTGAGATCATTCAAGGGCATCAGAGGATGAGAAGTAAATAGGTAAACTGTAGCTTATGTGAACTGGTTGTGTTTCTAATGGATGTAATAGATACAATCACTTAACTAGTTTTGCAACAAAGTCATTTAAAACATTATATAGTAAATTCTAATGATATAACAGACTTATTGTTTAGCAAGACAAAGAGCATATTAACAAACAAATCCTATAATTGTTTTAGATTTCTATATCATCATCCAAATTAAATATGGTTACAGATTACTGAATGGGACAGAGATAAACCAAAAATTGATTGGATTTTTGTAATGTGACAAAATTGTTTTAAAATGGCATTTAGCATATGTAATACATGATAACATATAGTTTTCAGACCATAATATGATTAGAAGATTCTTAGGCTTAAACACTGTATTTTAGGGAGTGTTCATTTGTCAAAAATATATTAACATTTTTAATAAAAATATGAATGAATGACATTGTACCCTGCTTGAAATTATACAAAAGAATCAGGTCATTTGTATTATAACAATTATTAAAAATGCCTTAATGATTTAAATGTTCACATTTAATAGATAATAATGGTACACAAAACACACGGAAAAAGTTTCATGGTTTTGTATTTAATAATATTTTAATGGATATGAAAGTAAACACATATAGGGTCCACTAATAGTCTAATGAAATTGAAAGACTAGAATCAAGATAAAGTATGACCTGAGAATAATATTTGTGAGTCACCATTTTCAAACCAAATGGCTTATTGTACACTGCCTTCATCTTTAAGTATTTTACCTACATTTCCTTTAGCGGTTTCAAACATATTAAAATTTATATTTTACTTATATATTTATGTGAGTGTGTATGTGTGAAGGTCTCCACATGAGTATACGGACACATGTGCATGCTTGTGCTTTCAGAAGCCAGGAAAGGGTGTACGATTCCTTAGATCCTCCCATTATTAGTGAGATACATTAGCTCCTTATTATCATATTTCATTGGTTATTTTATATATTTACATTTCTAATTTTATCCCCCTTTCTGGTTTCCCCTCTACAAACCCCCTATCTCCTTCCCAACCCCCTGCCTCTATGAGGGTGTTCCCCTGCCTGCCCACTCACTCCCTGCCTCAGTGCCCTAGCATTCCCCTACTCTGGGTAATCGAGCCTCCACAGAACCAAGGGGCTCCCCTCCCATTAATGCCACATAGATATTTAAATGTGTTTTGCCATGCCAACTCCAATCTTTTTTATTTTTAATATTTTTTATTACGTATTTTCCTCAATTACATTTCCAATGCTATCCCAAAAGTCCCCCATACCCTCCCCCCCCCTTCCCTACTCACCCATTCCCATTTTTTTTTTGGCCCTGGCGTTCCCCTGTACTGGGGCATTTAAAGTTTGTGTGTCCAATGTGCCTCTCTTTCCAGTGATGGCCGACTAGGCCATCTTTTGATACATATGCAGCTAGAGTCAAGAGCTCCGCGGTACTGGTTAGTTCATCATGTTGTTCCACCTATAGGGTTGCAGATCCCTTTAGTTCCTTGGGTACTTTCTCTAGCTCTTCCATTGGGAGCCCTGTGATCCTTCCAATAGCTGACTGTGAGCATCCACTTCTGTGTTTGCTAGGCCCCGGCATAGTCTCACAAGAGATAGCTATATCTGGGTCCTTTCAGCAAAATCTTGCTAGTATATGCAATGGTGTCAGCATTTGGAAGCTGATTATGGGATGGATCCCTGGATATGGCAGTCTCTAGGTGGTCCATCCTTTCGTCACACTATGGCCTTCATTCTTCTTGAGTTTCACAATGTTCTTGACTGAGGTGGAAGATCCATTAGTCCTCTGGTTCCTTGCAGAAAAGAACAGGTCTTCAAGTCATATCAACTAACTTTGGCATAACAAGATGAGAAAAGGCAAAAAAACGCTCCTTTCAAGGCTGGATGTGACAATTAGGCAGGAGGCAACAGCTCCCAAGAGCAGAAAAATAGGACAAGGACCCCTTCACTCATATTGTTAGTAGTCTCTCTACAATTGCAAGCTACACATCTACAATATATATATAGAGGACCTGGTACAGACCCACAAAAGCTCCAGGATTGCTGCTTCGGTCTCTGTTAGTCCTTATGACTCTTACATATTTGATTGTGCGGCTGTGTTCTCCTGATATTGTTGACCCATCTGGCTCCTTTCTTGAGTGTGCCTCATATTTGACTGTGGATTTTTGCATCTGCTCTCTTCAACTGCTAGGGAAGCCTCTCTGGTGACTGTCAAGCTAGGCACCCATCTATGAATATATTTTATTGTTAGAATTACAGTGCCACCCACTTGCTCAGACACTGTTTATTGAACAAGCTGTCTTTTACTCCAGTGTAAATTTTGATAACTTTATAAAAAAAAATAGGTGGCTATAGTTCTGTGGGATTATTTGGGTCTTCTGCTCTATTATTTGACCTGTATGTCTTGTCTTGTGTCCAAATCATAGAGTTTTTAATAGTACTTTAACACAATTAATTCACTTTGCATATTGTGGCACCTTGAGCATTACTGTTTCTGTTAAAATTTTCTTGTTCGTTGGAATAATTTTTGGTGAGCTATCAAATTAAGATATATTTCATTCAGTGAAATATAGTATTAGAAATTATATAGAGATCACAATTATGTATCAAAATCAGTTTTTTGAAATGATAACCATGTTTTCAGGAAATGACAAGTGACTATGTATAATTCAAATGTAGGAAGAGGAAGTGATAATAAAGGGAAGACTTCTTTGCAGATTAATGATGAAATGATTAAGAATAGTAATTTTTTTTTTTTAGTTTTTTTGAGACAGGGTTTCTCTGTATAGCCCTGGCTTTCCTAGAACTCACTCTGTAGACCAGGCTGGCCTCAAACTCAGAAACCCACCTGCCTCTGCCTCCCGAGTGCTAGGAATAAAGGTGTGTGCCACCACTGCCCAGCAAGAATAATAAATATTTAAGAATAGAATAATAAATATTTAGGAAGAGAAAACCCTATTGCTCAGCAATTTCTTTATTGAAAATTGCTCCCCTGCTTACTTTAGTTCCTGATAGTTTATGACTATATGGAGAGGTAAATAATGTATGTACTTCAAGAAAATATGACAGTAGACTGACACTAAATAATATACACTAACACATCTTGTAGGCAGGGAATGTTTGTGTCGATGGTTTTGTGGTTGGGTTGCTATTTTTATCCCTCACCTTGGAGTCCTGCTTAGTTACAGGACATGGTCTCTTTAGCATCCATATCCCCTAGAGCTAGGCATCTCAGGAAGAATTACACCCATAGTCTCTCCGAGGGGCCTGGCTCTATCCCTGGTTTTTGGCACATCCTAGAAATGCTACCTGCCTTGCCACTGCTGATTTTCTTTTTCCTATGCTCTGCCTTGCTCTGTTTCCCTCCCCATGCCCTCTCAAACCCAATTCCCTCCCTCTACCCACCTTCTCTATCTATTTTACTTCCCCTCTGAGAAAGATTCTAGCTTCCTAACGTAAGTCATATATGTTAGTTTAGCTTCTTTGTGTCTATGGATGGTAGCGTGGTTATCCTGTACTGTAAATATCCACTTATCAGTGAGTACATAGTATGCATGTCCTTTTGGGTCTGGGTGATCTCACTCAGGAGATATTTTCTATTTCTATTTATTTGCCTGCAAAATTTATGATGTCATTGCTTTTAATAGCTGAATAATAACCGATTGTGTAAATGAACCATATTTTCTTTACCAGTTCTTCCATTGAAGGACATCTGGGATTTTTTCCAGTTTTTGGCTATTATAAATAAAGCTGTGGTGAACATAGTTGAGCACATGCCTTGTGGCCTGGTGGAGCATCTTTTGGGTATATTCCTAGGAGTGTTATGGCTGGGTCTTGAGATATAACTATTCCCATCTTCTGAGGAACTGCCAAATTGTTTTCCAGAGTGGTTGTACAAGTCTGCACTCGCACCAGCAATAGAGGAGTGTTCCCCTTGCTCCACAGCCTCACCCAGCATGTGCTAAACCTTGAGGGTTTTTTCTTAGTTGTTCTGATGGGTCTGGGGTAGAACTCAGAGTTGTTTTGACCTTTATTTTCCTGATGACTACTGAGGCTGAACATTTCTTTCTCTTTTTTTTTAACTTTATTTTTTATTGGATATTTTCTTCATTTGAATTTCAAATATTATCCTCTTTCCTGGTTTCCCCTTTGAAAAACACTCTCCCCATGTCCTCTCCCCCATCCCCCTGCTCACCAACCCACCCACTCCTGCTTCCCCCTGAGTGAGGTAACCCAATCACAAAAGAACACAAATGATATGCACTCACTGATACATGGATATTAGCCCAGAAGCTCGGAATACCCAAGATACACTTCACAAACCATATAAAACTCAAGAAGGAAGACCATAGTGTGGATACTTCGATCCATCTTAGAAGGGGGGAACAAAACACCCATGGAAGGAGTTACAGAGACAAAGTGTGGAGTAGAGACATAAGAAGTGACCATCCAGAGACTGACTCACCTGGGTATCCATCCCATGTACAATCACCAAACCCAAATACTGTTGTGAATATTTCTTTAAATGTTTCTCAGCCATTAGATTTTCCACTGTTGGGAATTCTGTTTAGCTATGTATTCTCCTTTTTTAATTGGAGTATTTGGGCTATTGGTTTCTAGCCCCCTTATTGAATTCTGTATATATTTTGGATATTAGCTCTCTGTCATATGTAAGATGGTGAAGATCTTTCCCAATCTGTTACCTGTCATTTTGCCTTCCTGCAGTGTGAAGGGTGATTTTCAAAGAACAAGCATGGGCATATATTATAATGCCATATTCCACCACTTGTTGGTTATTCAAAAAACATTGAGAGGTTAAGAATAATGAAGGTTTTCAACTCAAGATAAATGTGCATAACCAGAAATAGGAATAAAATATAATACCACGGGTTAATTTTTGGTATTAACAATGATGAGATACTGAGAAGTTTCAGAAAATACCTTTTAGCCTGAAGCACTCCTAAATGTTAGGTAGAAAGTCATGTTTTAATTTACACATAAGTCAATGCCCAAAAATTCAAATATAATGTGGAAACAAATACATATGATGTTTTGATTAAGATATATAAATATATATATTACTTATTTGTTTCTTTGATAAGTCTATATGAATACTAACTTGTGGAATTAAAAGGACATTCATGCATTTCCAATTCAAAAATAGAATCCATCGACTGATCTTCAAGGACATTAATAGGAGAATCATTGAAATATAAAGTCACTAGTAAGTGATAAGTAATTTTGTTGACTAGAAAACTGTAACATATTGGTAGAAATAAAGTAGAATGTTGGTGAAGGGACTCTAGGAAAGGTTGGTTGAGAAAAGCGAACGTGATCAGTCGTGCCCTGGTTTGTAAGTGTACATGTAAGTACTGTTTTAAAAAGTAGATATAAAATCATTTCATATGCTGTTAGTCATGTCAAGAGGAGCTTTCAATGTATTGCACAGTACTTATACATCTATTATGTTCAATGCATTAGCAGACTCCGACTAAGGTACAAAAGGCTCTTTGTCCATATGTGGGAATACTCATACTGTTTTAATTAATAGTCTTTTATGTTTTGTACCAATGAGGATTATTTTAGAGTTGGAGTCATGAATTCTTTACGTGGAGGCATGTTTAAATGAAACGAGTAGTGTAAAGACATTGGCACTATGAATGAGAATAAAAAGATATTCTCAAAATTTACGTAAGAAGTTGTTGTCTTAAACATGGGTAATGATCTCTTAGGTCTTTTCCTAATTAGATGTGTCAGTTATGAAAATTGTGACTAGCACACTTAATATTTTAATTTGATTTTTTATGTCATGTGTACTAACTTGTTTACTTGCATCTATCTATGTTGCCAATGGAAGTCACAAGGAAGCATAAGATACACTGGAACTGGGGTTACAAATGGATATGAGGGAACATGTGTTGGAGAAAACCAAACTATGTCTGTGGTGAAAGCAACCAGCACTCTGAGCCAGTGAGCTATATATCTCTAGTAGTAGCACCGAACTGTTGAATTAAATAATTACTGAAAAAACCCTGGTGGAGTTTCACTACCAAGCTCAATGCTTTAGGTAAGACACTCACACAACTTTTATATTTTAATATTCCTTAATCTGCACAATAGCTGAGCCACTGCCAAATCTCCACTTGGTTAATTCACCTCCCACCAGTAATCCCAAATTATTACCTACTAAACTCTGTATTCTATTTTTGCTTCTCTGTACCCAGAGGGCAGCCCAACTGGGCCTTGCTCAGGGCTAAGCTTTCCTGGCTCCTTCATATGATGGTCATGTGTTTCTGTCCTGCACACTTCTCTTCTATGTTCTCAGGTTGAGATCGGGTTTCACCTGGGAGGCAAGCAGGGCTGAAAAGAGAGGGGAACTAAGAGGTCAAGAGAAAAATGGAGCTAAGTCAAGATTCCTGAACAAAGCTCAAATGTTTAATAGCAAATATGCTTTTAAAGGAGTGGGGGGAGGCCCATTCCCGCCAATTCATTCTTGGATCCTGGAACCAGCTGCAGGATAGGGTGTAGTCTCCAGAATAGCTCAGTGGCCTCTCAGCAGGTAGCAGTGTCTTGAAGGAGAACTGCTGTAGTGGCTGAACCATAGAGTGATCTAGGCAGGAAGGCTCCACCCTAGGTAATCTCTTAGTGGTAGCAATGTCAAGCTCTGGATTAGCCTGCTTTAGGCCGTGGGAGATGGGGGGGTTACATTCTCCCACCAGATGGGATCTCCTCCTGATCCTAAACCTGGGAATGCTAAAGTCCTGCCTCTGACCGGCCTGCCCAGCCATTGGCTTGTGAGCATGTTTATTTACCAATCAGAACCAACTAGGGACAGGGTCCCAGTGTCTTACCTGTGGAAGAGTGGACTCTCTCATGCAAACAATATTGGGGACACAAACTAACATCAAGATATAAGCAGCATCAGGTCAAACTCGATACACTGAACTTCCTCATAAAATTATTTTAGTTTTTCAAAATAGAATATAATTATATAATTTTCCCTTTTCATTCTTTTAAATCCTTCAATTATTCCTCCCTTTTCTTTTAAAATGCATATCCTATTTTTTATTAAGGATCATCATGTTGATGTATGTATGCACATATATATCCCTAAACATAACATACCCACATGTTTAATGTTACTTGAACATTTTTGAAGGATTATCATGTTTCTTTGGAAAATTACCATTGTGCTTTTTCTTGGAAAAAATATTTTCCCTGTTCTCAACATTGGTTACAAGTGGTTTTTTAATTAGGGTTAAGATCTTGTGGGATTTCCAAGTCTACTTTAGCAAGTTTCCTCCCTCCCTCCGTCCCTCCCCCCCCCGTCTCTTTCTTTCTTTTTTTCTTTCTTCCTTTCTCTCCTTCCTCCCTCATTCCCTCTTTCCTTCCTTCCTTCCTTCCCTCCCTCCCTCTCTCCCTCTCCTTCTCCCTCTCCATCCCCCTCTCCCTCTCCATCCCCCTCTCCCTCTCGCTCTCCCCCTCTCCCCCCCACTCTCTCTCTCTTTCATCCTTGTTCATCTCACATGTAGGAACCCTTGTTGGTGATTATTTATTGATATGACATCTGACATTACTCAGAAACACAATCCTATAACAAACTTCTTGATCCTTTGGCTTTTATACTCTTTCAGGCAAATGATCACCCATCATTAAACCATCAGTGGGGACTGTGATCCACAACTGCATGTTGATTGGTTGGGGTTTTCAATAATGGTATGTGTTTTTTACAAAGATATGTGTCTTTTACAAAGGTACTTTCCTTTGATGGTGAATAAAGGGGACACTTACCAGGCTAAATACTGTAGAACATTGGTTCTCAACCTTCTTAATGATGCAACCCTTTGATATAGTTCCACATGTTATGCTGACTTCCATCCATAACATTATTTTTTGCCACTTCATAAATGTATTGCTACTGTTATGACTTGTAAATATCTGATATGCAGGATATCTGATATGTGACACCAAACCCAAACGGTTCACAAGCCACATGTTGAGAACCAGAGTGTAGAAGTATGTGCAGCATTGTTTACACTGACTACTTTGGATCTGCACAGACCTTCTAATGTTCCAAGAATAAACTAAAAAATCACATATAGTAAATACAAGCAGTTTCTTACAGAAATTGATTTGGTTGCATTGAATAAGCTTCCTGTAACCTTAGTTTTGAACAATTAATGTGGGTGCTTTGTATTGGGCATGATGACAAGCCATCCAGTGAGAGTAAAAGCTTCCTGGAAACATGGCTTATACTTGTGGCTGTTCTGTGCCTGGAACTATAGTATTTAAGCATTCTGGATTTTGAAGAAACCCAATGGTTTAATTACTAAAAAAAAAAAAAATTGATGAATGTAGATCATTTTCTATCTTCATGACTCAGTATATGCATCAAATTATTACATCTTTGAGTGACATTACACTATAAGGCATGCTCTTTACAATTCCTCTTTGATATGATTGACTTGAAATTTATAAAATGTCTTTTAAATAAATTTTGGCTTTAGGTTAGGATGAGTTTTCAAAGATTTCTGAGATGGCTGTGAACATACATATGACATTTCAAAGTACATATTTATATAAAATGGTATTGTTGCTGTTGATAAATAAAAAATCAAAATGTTGATCATCTTCAAAACACATTGAAGATGATTGATGTCCTCCACTGGTAAATAATTAGCTGAGGTTAATTTATTGTATAGAAACACATATATTTCATCTCATTAGTAGTAACATTTCTTTTGTTTTTTAAATAATTATAAAATTATTATTTTTTGAAATTTATTAGATATTTTCTTTATTTACATTTAAATACTATCTATACCCTTTACTGGTTTCCCTTTGGAAAAGCCCCTATTCCATCCTTCCTCCCCCTCTTTCTAAGGGGGTATCCTGCCACCTACCCACTCCTACCTCACTGCCCTGGCATTTCCCTACACTGGGGCATCAAGCTTTCATAGGACCAAGGGACTCTAATCCCATAGATGTCTGACAAGTTCAATCTCTGCGACATATGCAGCTTGAGACATGGGTCCCTCCATGGGTTCTCTTTCGTTGGTGGTTGTTGGGAGCTCTGGCGGTGGGGGGTCAAGTCTGGTTGGTTGATGATGTTGTTTTTCCTTATGGGGTTGCAAACCCATTCAGTTCCTTCAGTCCTTTCTTTACCTTCTCCACTGGGGACCTCATGCTCAGGCCAATTGTTGCCTATAATCATTCACCTCTGTATTTGTTAGGCTTTGGCAGAACCTCTCAGGAGGCAGCTATATCAGGCTCCTTTCAGCAAGCTCTTTTTGGCATGCACAATGGTGTCTGTGTTTGGTAATTGTATATGGGATGGATCCCCAGGTAGGACAGTCACTGGGTGGCCTTTCCTTCAGTTTCTAGTCCACACTTTGTCTCTGTAACTCCTCCCATGGATATTTTGTGCACCCTTCTACAAAGGACCGAAGTATCCACACTTTGGTGTCCCTTCTTCCTGAGCTTCATGTGGTCTGTGATTTGTGTCTTGTGTGGAATTCCCAAGATACAGTTCAAAAAAGCTTTTGCATTCTAAGCTTTTGGGCTAATATCCACTTATCAGTGAGTGTATACCATGCGTGTTCTTTTGTGATTGGGTTACCTCACAGGATGATATTTTCTAGTTCCATCAATTTGCCTAAGAATTTCATGAATTCATTGTTTTTTTCTTTTCTTTTTTTTTTTGTAGAACATGAATTTAATATCAACTGTTGATATTCAACAAACAGAATAAGACAAACTTTGTTGTTATGCCTCCCTTTTCATTTTTGATTTTATTAATTTAGATACTGTCTCTGTGTCCTTTGGCTACTCTGGGTAAGGGTTCATTTAATTTGATTTTCGTAAAGGACAAACTCCTAGTTTTGTTGATTCTTTGTATATAGTTCTTTTTGTTTCCATTTGGTTTGGTTATTTCCTGTCATCTACTCCTCTTGGGTGTATTTGCTTCATTTTGTTCTAGAGCTTCTAGGTGTACTGTCAAACTGCTAGTACAAACTCCCTTTAGTTTCTTTTTGGAGGCACCTAGAGCTATGAGATTTCTTCCTACCACTGCTTTCACATTTTTAACCAATGTTTCGGTATGGTATATCTTCATTTTTATTAAATTCTAAAAAGTCTTTAATTTCTTTCTTTATTTCTTCTTTGACCAAGTTATCATTAAGTAGAACATTGTTCAGCTTCCATGTATATGTGTGCTTTCTGTTGTATTGTTGGTATTTAAGACCAGCCTTAGTCCATGGTGATCTGATAAGGTGCATGGGATTATTTCAGTCATCTTGTATCTGTTGAGGCCTGTTTTTTGAACAATTGTACGCTCAGTTTTGGAGAAGGCGCCATGAGGTGCTGAGAAGAAGGTATATTCTTTTCCTTTAGGGTGAAATGTTCTATAAATATCTGTTAGTTCCATTTGGTTCATAACTTCTGCTAATTTCACTGTGTCTCTTTTTAGTTTCTGTTTCCATGATCTGTCCATTGCTGAGAGTGGGTTGTTGAAGTCTCCCACTATTATTTTTGTTTGTTTGTTTGTTTATTTGTTTGTTTGTTTTGGGGGGACAGGGTTTCTCTGTGTAGCCCTGACTGTCCTGGAGCTCAATCTGTAGAACAGGCTGGCCTCAAACTCAGAAATCCACCTGCCTCTGCCTCCCAAGTGCTGGGATTAAAGCTGTGTGCCACCACTGCCCACTATTATTGTGTGGGGTGTGATGTGTGCTTTGATCTTTAGCAAAGTTTCTTTTATGAATGTGGGTTCCCTTGCATTTGGATCAGAGATGTTCAGAATTGAGAGCTCATCTTGGTAGATTTTTTACTTTGACCAGTATGAAGTGTCCTTCCTTATCACTTTTTGATAACTTTGGGATGAAATTTGATTTTATGTGATATTAGAATGGCTACTCCAGCTTTTTTCTTGGGACAATTTGCTTGGAAAGTTTTTTCCAACTTTTACTCTGAGGTAGTTTCTGCTTTTGTCACTGAGGTACATTTCCTGCATGCAACAAAGTTCTGGGACCTGTTTACTTATCTATATCTTTTTGGGGGAATTGGGTCCATTGAAGTTAAGAGATAATAAGGAAAAGTGATTGTTACTTCCTATTGTTTTTGTTGTTAGAGGTGTAATTCTCTTTGTGCAGCTATCTTCTTTTGGGTTTGTTGAAAGATTACTTTCCTGCTTTTTCTATGGTGTAGTTTCTCTGCTTGTGTTGGTGTTTTCCCTCTATTACCCTTCATACAGCTGAATTTATGAAAAGATATTGTGTAAATTTGTTTTTGTCATAGTGTATCTTGGTTTCTCTGTCTATGGTAATTGAGAGTTTTGCTGGTATAGTAGACTGGGCTGGCATTTGTGTTCTATTAGAGTCTATATGACATCTGCCCCTGATCTTCTGGCTTTCATAGTCTCTGGTGAGAAGTCTGGTGTGATTCTGATAGATCTGCCTTTACATGGTACTTTTCCCCTTATTGCTTTTAATATTCTTTCTTTGTTTAGTTAATTTGGTGTTTTTATTATTATGTGATGGGAAGACTTTCTTTTCTAGTCCAAGTGGTTTGGAGTTCTGTAGGCTTCTTGTTCATTCACGGGCATTTCTTTCTTTAGGTTAAGGAAGTTTTCTTCTATAATTTTGTTGAAGATATTTACTGGACTTATTAGTTGGGAATTGTTGCTCTCTTCTATACCTATTATCCTTAGGTTTGGTCTTCTCAATGTGTCCTGCATTTCCTGGATGTTTTGGGTTAGGAGCTTTTTGCTTTTGGTGTTTTCTTTGACTGTTGTGTTAATGTTTTTCTATGGTGTCTTCTGCACCTGATATTCTCTCTTCTATCTCTTGTATTCTGTTGGTAATGCTTGCATCTATGACCCCTAATCTCTTTCCTAGGTTTTCTAACTTCAGGGTTGTCTCCCTTTGTGATTTCTTTACTTTTTCTATTTCCATTTTTAGATTTGGGACGGCTTTGTTCATTTCCCTTGTCTGTTTGATTGTGTTTTCCTATAATTTTTAAGTGACTTTTGTGTTTCCTCTTTAAGGGTTTCTAGCTGTTTACCCGTGTTCTCCTGTATCTGTTTAAGGGAGTTATTTATTTCCTTCTTAAAGTCCTCAATCACCATCATGAGAAGTGTTTTTATATCTGAATCTTGCTTTTCCAGTGTGGTAGTGTATCCAGGACTTAATATGGTGAGTGAATTGAGTTCTGATGATGTCAAGTAACCTTGTTTTCTGTTGCTTATTTTCTTCAGCTTGCTTCCCGCCCTCTGATTATTGTTAGTGCTACTCGCCCTTGCTATATCTGACTGGAACCTCTCCTTCTTGTGATCCTGGTTGTGTCAGAACTCCTCAGAGTTTAGATGTCTCTATGATCCTATGATTCTGGGATCCTATTATCCTGAGATACTAGGTGTGTCATAGCTCACGGAGTCAAGCTGCCTCTGAGACTTTGAGATCCTGGAGGCAGAGTATTGTGGCAAGAAGAGCACAACAGGAAAGTTATTTGTTTCATGGAGTTCAGGGTATTGAAAACCAGAAAAAAGCCACGGTAAAGATACATCTTGTTTTGTATCAACAATATATCTTTCTCAGGAGAAACAAATCAAAAGTTACAAACAAAACTAGATCAAGAAAAAAAAAAAAAGGACAAAAAGCTCAGTTTTGTGTTGGCCACCTATTGCTGGCCATAGGGCCTTTTTTTGTGATATGGTTGACATAGTACATGGAATTACATTGAAAGAAGCTCTTTGTTTTGTTTTGTTTGCTTTCACCTTTCCTAGCAGCTATTAATTGCAAATAGCTTCTTCATCATGGCTGGGATTTTCTTGTTTCTGTCCCTTTTCCCCTGATGAGATTTTCTTTGACTTAAAGATGTGTATGTGTTGTGTGAGCATGCACAGACAGCCTTTATGAGCTCAAATGTGTATCAGTCCTGTTGAATCTAGAAGATACAATTTCCTTAGAGGAAGTCTGATGACTCTGGCTCTTGTATTAATTATGCCTCTTCTAGCATAGATAAAGGCATCTTCTTAAAGACTAAGTACTCCAACATCTTTCAGTCTCTATACATGGTCTTGTTATGAATCTCTTTGTTAACATCATTCTAATACCAGAAGGCTTTATTATAATGAGAGTTGAGCAGTGTACTGATCTGTCTGCATAGAATTATATAATCAATAGTTATTTTATCGTTGTGTCCCTTTATCAGAATATAGGAGGGACTTGTACTTATAATCTAGCTAGTCCCAGTTTCCTGCTCAGATTAACAGTGTTGGTAGAAGCTTAATCTTAGGCAGTTAGCATGACTCCTATAAAAAGGTAATTAATTATCCCCATACAATATGTGTCACTAATGAGCCAGTATAAATTGCAAGAATGTTGCTGTGTTAGTTCTCAGGGGTTGTAGCAGGATGGTATTGATGATTGCTTTTCTCTTCTGGTGGTATGCTTAGTGTCCTTTTGCCCAGTGAATGCTAGTCAGTAGTGATAAAGCTTCCAGTTGGGTATGATATCATTTTGGAGAAAATGTTCAGTGATGTACTCTCCACCCCCATCCCATGTTCTATTTCCTACTTTTCAGCCTTTAACAATCATGCCTTGAACTTTTGCATCCATCAAAGGATTAATTCACTGATTGAGACAGACATCAAACTTCAAACTCCTGACAAGTTCTACAAGCTATGTTCAAAGTTTTCCTCACATGGCCACTTGAGGTGATATATTTCACACAAATTCTCCTAGCACCTCTGTTTTATTTCTTCTAAGGATGGCTGGCTATGTGAGGTTTGCTGTTTTTTGTTTTTTGTTTTTCCCTATATAATGTTACAGTACAAACTTTGCTTTATAATTTAACATCAGAAAAAGAAAAGGGCTGAACAAGAGAAAAAAATAAAAGAAAGAAATGGACTTAAACTTATGTTTGTATGCCATTTTAATTAAGTCTCCAGTCATGAAATTGGCTGGGTTATTGCTTTTATTATCTTTGTCACCAGAAAAGTTTCTAGAGCCAGTACAAAGACCTTGATTTCACCCACAGATAGCACAAACTATCTCTGAGATTACTTGCCTTATTTTAATATAAGAAAGACCTTTGGTCACTCAGCATCTTTTGTGCTATGCTGTTGCCATCCACCATTTAGAAATAAAGATCTTATTAAAATGGCATTGTTATTCAGGAGAAAAATAGACTTTCTGTTTTAATAAAGAATACACAATAAAGCTAAATGTGTATATTTATCCAGATTTTTTGTTTTGTTGTGTTGGTTTTGGTTGCTAAATATCCAATAATACATTTTCACCTCAGGGTAACATTTCTGGAGTTGTTTATTAATAGTCCCATTGCTGATACAGCATTTCAACCAGGCAGTTTGAAAATAAACATTCAAAGAGAACCTCCACAGCATTCTGTGGTAATGGAATCCTGTTAATATATTAACTGAATTATTGACTGTAGACATAAAATTTCATCACTTCATGCCACTCTGCCTAATCTAAACTTCGAAGCCAAATGAATGGGATCCCAAAGCCATTGCTTTAACACTTTTGACATACTGATATTGCTCTGGATGTATCTGGCTTGAAATAGATGAATACAAATTACATCTCCCATCGTGATATCTTTCTTCTTTTGTCATCATTATTTTTTAGGATTCCACACTGCATAAAATACTATTATGATATAGTACACAGTGAAAGCCAGCAACATTCGAAATGCTTGCAGCACTCAGAAACAAACACCTTGAAAAACGTGAAAAGAGAAGTGAAACTTAGTAATAAATGCAGAGGGCACAGTTTAATGAAAGCATTAGAGGAACCAGGCATTTTAAACACATGGGACTCTTTCTTCAAAGGAAGAAAAATGACTGATGCCTGGCCACCTGGACAGCAGGAGGGAATGTATGACAACCTGGGAATGTATAAGGGAATGTTTTTATAAAGACAGCCTTCATGAATCTCCCAAAATCTTGGGCATCATTTAGCTTCTAATCCTGAGCATTGTCAGTCAGTGAACAGAACCCTTGCTGGTGGTAGAAATCCCATGTACTTTGGATCCTCCATCAATAGAATCTATTCTTATTACAAATCCTTATTCCTTAGATCTGTGGTTTGATCAGTCAATAGAAATCATTATTGTAAATGTTACAGGTACTCTGTTACTTTATTGGGAGTTTCAATGCAACAATAATAACTATTTTATAAAGTTTTATTGTATTTAAATATGTAAGAAGAATAAGGTGGGATGTCAACAGCTGGGAGTTTGACCTAGTACCTGAAGAGTTTGTGCTGATATGATTTTTATTCTTCACCTCTGGAAGATCATTTTCCTGTAGTCCCTGAGGCTTGTGGGTGTCCCTGACAAATAACCAAATAGTATTTCACATGGAGTTGAAAATTTTGCATTCAATTACTATATAAGATTTCTTATGTGAATGAGTAAGTATATAGTGTTGATAAAAGAAATATGAAAAGCATAATATCTATTATAAATTAACAAAACTAAGCTTCCTGCTTAGGAAGTGAGTTTGGGGCAATGAGCGTCAGCAGTACCTTTGTAGTTAAAGTTTATGAAAGTATCATACTATAATAGAATTAAAAAAGTGTGGTATTCCAAATGTAGCCAAAAGATCCTACTATAAGTTTATTGTGGCCATATTTAGGTTATTTGATCAATAGTCAATTTCATGATGCTACTATTTTCTCATATGTTATAAATAGAATTCCATAGTGGCAGGTGTTCTGAATTAATAAATTGTTGTTTTATGAAATATAACTATTATACAAATATTAAATATACATCTACAAATTGGATAATGTTTATGCAAGGATATTCACACCTTGTGTGTGCTTGGCTGTGCATACGCTCAGGCTGTAGGGAGGACATTGCATGACCTTGTTTATCACTCTCTTCTGTGTTCTTAGAAATATGCTTTTGTGAGAATATAATAATAGAAATAATCACATTGTTCCTGTTCCAAATTCTTCCTCCTGTCCCTCCTTGTAACCCATCTTGAGTACTCTTAACTACATCTTTTCTGTTTCTTTTTCTTTGTGTGTGTGTGTGTGTGTGTGTGTGTGTTTGCTAAAACAAATGCAATGTGCTATTGTTAAGTATGTGTTTTGTTAAAATTTGGTAGATTTTGTTATGTAATACTTTATTAATTACATATGTTATCCAAAATTTGGGAGAAACCAAAATTGCACAATAATGATATTTTTAACTACAGAAGCACTGATATTAAAAGTATAACAAGTAGAGTCACAGGATTGAAATGTCACTCTAAACCTATTAAGACAACATTATAAAAAACATGGGACTCTAAAAATATCACTCATAATTAATGAATGCATATACAAAAATCATCCCTACAAATAAGGCTTTGTAAGCTTTGCAGAAGGGGTGGGCAAAAGACTGTAAACCCCAGAAAATCAGGGAATTCATTGTGGAATTTTGTCTCACTGGAATGTAGGAAACTACACAGATAAAGTTTTATTATAATTACTGGTTAAGTATGAGGACATCATGGACAAAAATCATAGATATTCTAATGTGGACGAAGAAAGGGTAGGAGGCTCAGCTCTCCAAAATGAACTATAGACAACCAAAGAATGTGGGAGCAGGAGAAATCATCTCTTTCATAATAGAACACACAAACTAGCTTTCTAATAGTGTATGATCATCCGTGAAAACACATATCAGCAACTAACACACATGTACACATATGCATTCTCTCTCTCTCTCTTACACACACACACACACACTCTCTCTCTCACAGGGAGGAAGAGACACAAAGAGAAATATAGACAAAGACAGAGAATTGTATTGTTTGTGATCCATTCACAATGACAAGAACAAATTAGATTGATATTTGCAGATTTTTTTAAGGCTTACATATTTTTCCATTTAATAAATTCTTCATGAAAGTTTCTGAGTAAGGTTTCTAAACTGCCATTTTATGGTCATGTCAGTGACAGAGAGATTAAATTATAAGAATTCATTTAAGTTTGTTAAATGACCTTAAAATCTGAAAAATATTCCATTTACTTTTATCAAGGAGACTTAATGCAAGAGGGGTGTTTTCTTATGTAAAAATCAGAATACTGAAAGTAGAAAAAAGATAAGTAGAAAATTACCTATAATTATTCTTATTAACTATAATTTACAGTGCTAAGAATCCCTACTTATATAACTTTAAAGTGTACCCTTCTAGATATGTAAGGCTAATTATGTTAGTTTAATATATATTAGGTACTGATAGGTGTCCATTAAGGAGAAATGAATTATTTTCCCATTTGGGTGTGTTGGCGGTAGGAATTTACTTCTTTTTAAAAATAATTTAATGTATATAATTTTATATAATTTCTAGTCCTTCTCATTCCTCCGAGTCTTTGAGTATTATGCTCTAATCCAGATTGCATTCATGGCCACTTTTATAATTATTTCTGTTATATACATCAACACACACACACACACACACACACACACACACACACACAAATAGACGCCGCCTAAGGAGTAAAGTTAGTTTTGCTGTTATATGTGTTTAGGGTCAACCACACTTGTGATCTGATAATCTATCAGAAATCCCATCCTTGAAGAGTGTTTATTTCTTAGCAGCTACTGCTTACCTATATTTTTCACCTAGGGGTGGAAGACTGTGAAATTTCTTTTCTCCATGTTGGCATGTTAATTGATGCTGTTATTATTAAGGCTTTATTTAGAAAATTTTATACTGGAGATGCCAAGAAGATGCTATTTAGCAGTAGTATTCTGGTTCCAAGACTCTTAACTTCACTTCACCCTCTTTTGACATCTTCTCTGAGCCTTTCATGTAATAAGTAGGGAAAGGGAATTCACTAACCAAAATTAACATCCATACTAAAAGAATGACATACGGTCATCTACATTTGAAATTGTATGGTGAACGTGACTTGTTAATTCTGCTTTAGACACCTTACATTTTAGTTGTAAGACATTGAGAACAAATGTTGATGACTAACTTTCTGATAACTGACTCACAGTAGTGGAAGGTGTTAGGTATGATGGTGTTGGGGAGGAAACATCAAAATTCTTACTCATCTAGAAACCTTTTGAGCTATAACAATAATTGGCCTGACAAGGTGGCCATGAATGTGAGGAGAGAATGAGGCCTTCAGGAATAGTATATGGCATCCTGATGTTTAAAGGACATTCCAAGGGAGGAAACTCTTCTCTTGTGTTAAAATTGTAGCCTGGGACCCATGGCTAAGCAATTTTCAGGCCCTATGTGAGACCTTATAATAAGCTAAATTAACATAGAATCAAACTGTCTTCTAAGAACGTATCCCTATGTCCACAAGTTAAACCAGGTTTCCAGATATCTTTGGAGAAACTGTGACCCGAGCTATCTTTCTCACCGGCAAGAACACACTTGGACAACCGGAATCTTCTGCAGCAAAAGCTTTATTGCTTCTTCAAGAGGGAAGACCCAGACCCCGGAAAATGGCGTTGCTTATATAGCCCTCAGCCATGGCTTTTCAGCACCTGATGTGGCGTGTCAGCTCCTGATTCGTTGCTTGCCCATCACCCCATTACTACGCTACGAGATGGGCAAGTGAGTTCACTCTTGTACCTGCGTACAAGGCTTGTTTACTAGTTAGGCACAGCGGAGGCCAGAGCCATCTTATAATGGCGATTGCTCGAGCACTCAAGCATGGTTCTCCACAAAACTGCATTTGTAGTAGATGATGTTCAACAAAGAAGAGACTTACAATTTAACAAAGCACACAAAACAAGCATAGGCAGGTTTTCAGCATCAAGTATATTATCTGTATCATACTCTGTGCTTCCAATGCTCTGGGAATATTATAGAAAGAAGGGCAAAAAAATAATAATAGTTATCTTTACTGGCTGTTTTTTTGTGTCAACTTGACACAAGTTGGAGTTATCAGAGAGAAAGGAGCTTCCATTGAGGCACCCTTGACACATTTTCTCAATTAGTGATTAAGTGTAGGAGGGCCCATTGTGTATGGTACCATCTCTGTGCTGCTAATCTTGAGTTCTACAAGAAAGCAAGCTGAGCAAGCCAGGGGAAGCAAGCCAGTAAGTAACATCCCTCCATTGCCTCTGTATCAGCTCCTGTTTCTGACCTGTTTGAGTTCCAGTCCTGACTTCCTTTGGTGATGATCAGCAATGTGGAAGTGTAAATTGAATAAACCCTTTCCTGTCAACTTGCTTCTTGGTTATGATGCTTGTGCAGGTATACAAACCCTGACTAAGACATCAGCATTGGCAGAAGATTACTTCAAAACAGGATTGCATAGACAGGACATTGCTATTGCTCTCATAAACTCAAGGCAGCTATTGTTCCTTGATTCATACTAGATGCTACCAGTCAACATTGCAGTATGTCGAGAAGAGAGGCTCAAAATAGTCTACTCCCTTTGAGGAACTATGCACACCTAATGCCTTTTGGAACATGCCAAGTTTTCAGTTTTCTTCAGATATATTTCAGCATAAATTTATATATATATATATATATATATATATATATATTCATATATGTATGTATGTACACACACACATATATATGTATATGAATGATATTCATATATGTATATGAATGATAGTAGGTGAAGATGCAAGTACCTATGAGAAGTACAATGTTTTAGGTAGACATTGTGTACTATGAGAATTCATAAATGGGTAAGTCAGGTGGACAGCAGCAGTAGTAATTAGTAGTTAAGGTACAGCATCAGGTGATTAAGACAACAAGAAAAGAAAAATGTAGCTGCTCTAAAGCAATGTCATGGAAGAAGAGGAGAGAGCAAAATTGATGATACAGGCTATGAACATAGTCATCATAGTAAATAAATTCACATATGTATGTACATGCAGCAATAATAACTAGAGAAACACTCATGCATTTCATAGAGAGAGGGGTCATGAAGGACTTAGAAGGGAGATATGAGACTGGAATGATGTAGATTGAATATTTATGCATGAAGTTCCCAAAACTACTATATTTGATATATATTCTAAATAATTATAAGTAACACTTGTAGATATTTATTTTTCTTTTGCTTTGTACTGGAAAACATTTAATATTGATCTGATATATAACGCCTTAGTTTATTGAGTGGTTGAGGTATGGTTTTCTCTGTTGTTTGTAGAATGCAAGAAAATTCACATTTCCATTCTGTTGGGAAATTCTTTTCATTGTTTGTTTGTTTATTTGTTTTTTGAGACAGGGTTTCTCTGTGCAAAAACCTGTATATTGATATCTAAAAAGTGAGAGTGAATCTAAAAATAAACTAAAACAAGACAAAACAAAGTAAGAACAAATAATGACCACAACAAAAATACTACACTGAGTTTAAAGGTATATTTCAACATTTATCTGTAATAACTTAATCATTTATTAAGTGATATTAAGTTATGGAAAGAAACATATATTTACCTCATACTCTTAGAAGTATCTCCTCAATAGGTTAACACTAAAGCTAGTGAAATTATGCTACAGCAATGGAATTATATGTTCAAAATTCAATAACACAGAAGGTGGGGCTGGAGAAATGGCAAAGAAATTATGAGCATCTCTTGTCTAAACCTGGACACCAGATTTTTGAATCCACGAACAGAAAATCAGGTTGTAGTACTGTACCCAGGTAGCATGTAGTCCCCAAAAGTGATGAAGTCAGAACAAGAAGACAACTGGAGCGTCTCTGTTGGTCTACAAAAATAAGAATGAAAGAAAAAAAAAAGAAAGGAAGGAAGAAAGAAGAAAGATAAAAGAAAAAAGAAAAGGGGAAGGGGGAGGGGGAAAGGGAGGAGGGGAGAAAGGCAGAAAAGAAAATCCCAAACAACCAAAACAAAAATTTTGAATGTATGAGTCAGTGTCTCTTGCTCTGACTCACAATAACAAGGTGTAAAGTGATAGAGAATACCCAATGCTTCTCTCTGACCTTTGCTTATATACACATGGGTATCTGCGCACATCTGTGCATGTATACACACACACACACACACACACACACACACATATATATATATATACATATATATATAATTTTGCAAACAATATATATGAAGAGACATTACACACAGGCACATACATACACATACAAATAACTTAATAGTTACATTTATGGTTCTCTATTTAGTTCAAATTATATTGTGCTCTACTTTAGAAATCATTTTTAAAATGTAGTAACATCAGAATGTGGAAATAGTTCAACAATTGACATATCTAAATTATTCCATAATGTAAACTATGAAGCATTATAGTATATTCCTCACTGGCTAATTAGAAATGGAATACAAAATAGGTAATAAAACATATTCTAAAAGAAATTTCAATACAAAGTGCAGTGACAGAAGCCCAGAATGCTGAAAATCAAATAAATCAAAACTAACAGGAGACATATTTTGGTTGACAGATAACAAGATAGATGAGATGGTACCTGATGTTGTCATTGAATGTTTTTGAATTTCTCACTTCTAGACTCATGCAATCAAGATATTTAAGATTTGGTGTTAAATGCCAGATGTAGCTGCATTTATAATTTATACATTGTATGTGTTATATATACATATATGCACATTACTTTGGCATAATTTAGAGTAGTTTATAAATATATAGATACATGCATATATACACATATACATGCATAATGTGAATCACTTGGCAAAAAAAGTGTTAGCAATCTCTTTAGATATTGTTGTTCTAAGATTTCTCCTCTTAGAATCCTGGGTCTCATCATATATGCTGGTTTAACTTTCAACTTTTTGTGACTGGGAAAAGGACACTGAGAAACGTCAGTCTCCTCACACTCTAGCAAACATGTCCTGAAGTCTATCAGACACAGATGTGTGATGAGTTCACTAATCCACATTATCTTGCTCCATTGTTATTCTGATCCTCCCTAGAAATGAAACCATAATGACTATAATTTGATTTGAATGGAAGTTGATTTAAATGGGGGTTGCATTGCCACATTCCTGCTCCTTACATAAGCACAAATCTTTCTGTCTCAACACACCAAATGCTTTTCTTTCTCATCTGACCTCTTCATTTGGCTCCTTCACTGAATATTTCATGAACATTGTCACAACTACTAAAATTGTAACCCTTTGGCTTTGTTATGTATCATTCACTGGGAGTCATCTGAAATATTTAATTTATGTATTGGCGTATTGTACTACCTCAAGGTTGGATGCAAGAATCCAAAACAACAAGGATCTATCTATTCTTCTCTGTAATGAAAAACTCTGTTTGTCTTGTAGAGGAACAGCTTTTGAAATCATTGATTGCATGAAAATAACTCAGTGCATGCACTGATCCTCCTGTACTCAATGTATTCCACTTCAATAAAACTGACTTGTGTGATTTTTTGTTAGCGTTCTCTAAAATATGCTTTCATATTTCATGTGTCACAGAGGTTTTCCTTTCAATTTAAAAAAACCGAAATCTTAGTTGTTATTAAACAAACAAGTACTCAAATATTTCAAGTTTGCCTCTATATTTTCACATTTGAGAGTTTTCTTTGCATGAAAAAATTACTAATCTGAACCATAAGTTGTACAAAAGGCCTGACGATGGGAAATGTTTTAATTAATGGGTGGCATGGTTATCATGCAGTCTTTCTAAGAGTGAGAATGAAATGAGTTGTTCATGAAAAGGCAAAGTCAAATTATCTTCACCAATTCATGTGTGCTAACATTTCTATGGATGCTTTGAAAACATCAAAAATTTTTTATGTTTGCCTTTCTTTTTTTCAGAAAGGGATGTTGACTTTTAAGCCAAAACTATCACAAATTAAACCAGAAAGATAAATACTTATTTTACACATATCTTGATTGAGAACTTATTTTGATCAAGATATTATGTAAGCTGAACTAAATTTATGAAAATTGTGACAAAGAACAAATATATTTATTTTGGGCAAATACCTTCATCTCACCGCTGACTAGCATTTTATTCTTCCACATGAATACTCTTCTTTCCAGCTTCAACACACTCCTATCAACAGAGGATGCTGAACAGCCAGGCCCATCACTTCTTAGATTTCACATTGGTTAAAAAGACAAAGTTTGGAGCTGAGACAAAAGGATGGACCATCTAGAGACTGCCATGCCTAGGTATCCATCCTATAATCAGCGTCAAAACGCTGACACCATTGCATACACTAGCAAGATTTTGCTGAAAGGACCCAGATAGAGCTGTCTCTTGTGAGGCTACTCCGGGGCCTAACAAACACAGAAGTGGATGCTCACAGTCAGCTATTGGATGGATCACAGGGCCCACAATGGAGGAGCTAGAGAAAGTACCCAAGAAGCTAAAGGGATCTGCAACCCTATAGGTGGAACAACAATATGAACTAACCAGTACCCCCCCCCCCCCCCAGAGCTCGTGTCTCTAGCTGCATATGTATCAGAAGATGGCCTAGTCGGCCATCAGTGGAAAGAGAGGTCCATTGGTCTTGCAAACTTTAGATGCTTCAGTACTGGGGAATGCCAGGGCCAAGAAGTGGGAGTGGGTGCGTAGGGGAGTGGGGGGGGGAGGTTATGGAGGACTTTTGGGATAGCATTGGAAATGTAAATGAGGAAAATAACTAATTAAAAAAAAAGTCTCATAGAAAAAAAAAAAAAAAAAGCACATGTCTTTGTGGCTCTAGCTATATATATGTAGCAGAGGATGGCCTAGTCAGTCATCAATGGGAGGAGAGACCCTTGGTCCTGTGAAGGCTCTAAACCCAGTATAGGGGAATGCCAGGACCAGGAATGGGAGTGGGTGGGTTGGGGAGCATGGGGAGGAGGGAGGGGATAGGGGATTTTTGGAGGGGAATTTAGGAAAGGGGGTAACATTTGAAATGTAATTAAAGAAAATATATAATAATAATAATAATAATAATAATAATAATAATAATAATAATAATAAAAAGCACATGTCTTCTCCAACTATTCATTTTCAAGCCATGGATTAAATGAGCCCTCATCTATTTAGGACTTCTGACACTCTCATGCTTTGGAATTGAGAAATAATTTGCTATTGAGAGAGAATTAATAGTTACAATATCAGCTTTCCTGAAGTTCATGAAATTTTGTGGTATAGGGGTCTTGTTTTGTCTTTAGGATTGCACTATCATATCTTACACAATGAAATGTGTTACTTGAGTTTTTGTAAATGTTTAGGTGGTAATTCCATATCCAATGTAGCTCAGTAAGAACACATATTTTCTCATTGTTAACAATAAGGGAAAGAATAACGTTTAAGTTTGTGTGTGGGGGGGGGGGGAAGGGGATGCTACTGCGCCCCATGAATTCTAAAACAAGAAACCAAAGTAACCATTGCAAAAAGCTGCTATTCATTCTTACCACCAAGAAATAAGCAAACAGGAACATACTATAAATATAATCACAAAATGAATTATCATTTGGTAGTCAAATATATTAATTTTAAAAAGCTTTGGTGCAAATTCAACAATGAGGAGTGAAATGTGAATTCGTACATTGCCTATTGTAAACATTAAAAATATAACCTTAGGGACTTTTCTGGATAAGCCATACATAGCTCTACCCATTGTTATTTTACTTGCATTTGTATTTGATTCCTCTGGTATCTTTTTCTCTTGTCCCTACTTTAACATCCATTCTGGCTTTCATAAAATAATTTGGCTTTTACTACTAATTATGTAGTTTAAAATTGGGCTGATTACTTAGTATCAGTAAGATAATGACTGTGAGGGGGTTTAATGCATTTTTAAATTCGTTCTTTATTATTTGTGGAGGGAGTTCTGACACCTTACACATGCAAATCAACTTCAGAAGCACTTAGCCATGTAAATAAATATGCTGAAAGCATTATTTGAAAAATTTGAAAATCATAGCTGCTTTCAGAAACAAGTAGAAAATGTGAAAATTATCTATCATATCATCAGGACTCAGTTGCTTTCAAAGCATGACCCAGCAAAACTTTTATTTTTATTTTGGGAAACATTCTTTTAGAATAATTAAAAAGTCCATGGAGGCAAATGTCATAGAACAAAAATATGGTTATTTTTGCAGAACATTTTTCAAAAGGCAAACAAGTAATTTGACTCTTTTCTAATATATTCACATTTCCTTTTTACTTTATACTTAAATTGTCAGTGGATTGATGGTTGGCTCCAAGTATCCACATCTGCATTGGTCAGTTGCTACCTGAACCTTCCAGGGAACAGACAAACCAGATTCCTGTCAGCAAGCACCTCTCCTCAACAGCAACAGTGCCAAGGTTTGGCATTTGCAAGGCTGGTTAGATCCCCTGGTGGGGAAGTCTCTGGATGGCCCTTCCTTCAGTCTCTGATCCATTTTTTGTCCCTGGTTTTCATTTGGACAGGAACATTTCTGGGTTAAAAACTTGAGATGGTTGTGTGGCACCATCTCTCCACCCAGGGTCATGCCTATCTACTGCAGGTGGTCTCTACAGGTTTTATCTCTCCTTCTCTGCTAAAATAATCCCCTTTGGGACCTGGGAACCTCTCTTTTCCCTGGCATCTGAGACCCTCCAGTGGCTATACCTATTTCCTCACCCCTGCCCCCGACTACATATTTTTATTTAGTATCCTGACCCACTGTACCTCTCTCTTGTGCCTTCCAGTACATTACACTGGCCCCCTTATTTCCCCCTCCTCCTTTCTTCCTCCCAAGTGCCCCCTCCCTCCTCCTTCCATGATAATCTTTGTCTTAGGGTTTCTATTCCTGCACAAACATCATGACCAAGAAGCAAGTTGGGGAGGAAAGCGTTTATTAGGCTTACACTTCCATACTGCTGTTCATCACCAAGGAAGTCGGGACTGGAACTCAAGCAGGTCAGAAAGCAAGAGCTGATGCAGAGGCCATGGAGGAATGTTCTTTACTGGCTTGCTTTTCCTGGCTTGCTCAGCCTGCTCTCTTACAGAACCCAAGACTGCCAGCCCAGAGATGGTCCCACCCACAAGGGACCTTTCCCCCTTGATCACTAATTGAGAAAATGCCTTAGAGTTGGATCTTGTGGAGGCATCTCCCCAACTGAAGCTCCTTTCTCTATGATAACTCCAGCCTGTGTCAAGTTGACACCCAAAACCAGCCAGTACAATCCTGTTCCCCCCTTTCAAGGTGGGACTGAAGCATCCATACCCTAGTCTTCCTTCCTCCTATGCTTCATAAAATCTATGGGTTATATCATGGACATTGTGAGTTTTTGGGTTAATATCCACTTATCAGTGAGTAAATACCATGGGTGTTCTTTTGTGTCTGGTTTACCTCACTCAGGATGATATATTCTTGTTCCATCTACTAGCCTGGGAATTTCATGAAATCATTGTTTTTATAAACTGAATATTTTTTAATTTTTAATATTTTTATTACATATTTTCCTCAATTACATTTCCAATGCTATCACAAAAGTCCCCCATACCCTTACCCCCACTTCCCTACCCACCCATTCCCATTTTTTTGGCCCTGGCGTTCCCCTGTACTGGGGCATATAAAGTTTGCAAGTCCAATGGGCCTCTCTTTCCAGTGATGGCCGACTAGGTCATCTTTTGATACATATGCAGATAGAGTCAAGAGCTCCGGGGTACTGGTTAGTTCATAATGTTGTTCCACCTATAGGGTTGCAGATCCCTTTAGCTCCTTGGGTACTTTCTCTAGCTCCTCCATTGGTAGCCCTGTGATCCATCCAATAGCTGACTGTGAGCATCCACTTCTGTGTTTACTAGGCCCCAGCATAGTCTCACAAGAGACAGCTATATCTGGGTCCTTTCAGCAAAATCTTGCTAGTGTATGCAATGGTGTCAGCGTTTGGAAGCTGATCATGGGATGGATCTCTGGATATGGCAATCACTAGATGGTCCATCCTTTCGTCACAGCTCCAAATTTTGTCTCTGTGACTCCTTCCATAGGTGTTTTGTTCCCAATTTTAAGAAGGGGCAAAGTGTCCACACTTTGGTCTTCGTTCTCTTGAGTTTAATGCGTTTAGCAAATTGTATCTTCTATCTTGGGTATCCTAAGTATTGGGCTAAATATTACTCCATTGTGTAAATGTACCACAATTTCTGTATCCATTTCTGTTGAGGGACAGCACAGAGACCCTGGTTGGCGGAGCTGGTGGAAGGACTTGAGGAGCTGAGGGGGATTACAACACAATATGAAGAACAGCATCAGAAGCCTGAACCACACATGACTCCCAGGGACTAGACTATGAACCAAGTGTACAGGGAGGGATCCATGGATCCAGATACATAGGTAGCAGGGAATGGCCTTGTCTAACATCAATGGGTGGAGAGGCCCTTGGTCCTGTAGAGGTTTGATGCCCCAGCATAGGGAGATAGTGGAGGGATGGGGGCAGGAGAGAGGGAGGAACACAACACCCTCATAGAGGCAAAGGGGAGGGAAGAGAGGGAGGTTTTGGAATGGGGAGGCTTGTATAGGAGTAACCAGGAAGTGGGATATCATTTAAGATGTAAACAAATGGAATTATTAATAAAGAACAATTGTCAATGGATTATATGTTTGTTATGTACTCGTTATTTAAATGTTGACTACTGCCAAATTATCTATATGTGGATTCTCTTTCTTAAATAAACATGAGAAGAAGCCACACACTCACAGATAGATATGAACTAGATGTGTCTAGTTTGTAGCAAATATTATTAAAATTTGTTTAGGTACTACTATTTTGTGGGAAGTTAAGCATAGATATTATAGAGGAATTTTATTCCAGCAACATGACTTTTCTAACAAGGGATCACATCCATAAACCTTCTAGTTCTGTGTGGTCTAACTAGAATGACTCATTTTTATTCCTTCTGGCTGGAATATAGATACATCCTTAGTATATACTTTTAGTCCCAAACAATGTAGGTAAAATTAGTTTGTAAAATAAAGCAGTCATGTGGTGAATCAGAGAAAGATTTGACAGAGTGAATCAGAATTCAGAATGAGGACACACATAACTCTCACAAGAAGAGGTAGGACAGAACTTAGGAGAGCACACAGAATGGAAGGAGGGAGAGAGAGAGAGAGAGAGAGAGAGACAGAGACAGAGACAGAGACAGAGACAGAGACAGAGACAGAGACAGAGAGAGGAGAGAGAGAGAGAGATATTGAGTTTATCTAGCAATAGCAATAAGCCTCAGAGATGACAATTAGATATGGTGAATAAAAGTTACTTTTACAATATCCAATAAATTGTCTAAACTACAGGAAGAGTAAGATGTTATACAAGCCCCTGAAATGCCTTCTTATATAAGTCTACCCATTACATTCAGTTGCCTTTGTTCTTGATTTTATATGATACTTTCTTCTTAATTGCACTATTCCTTCCTTTTGGACTGGAAACTATTTGCACTGTCATTGTACTTGGTAGTGTAATTTATAATACACTCTATATGAGCTCAAAAATATGAATGTTTTGATTCTCAGTTTGTACATTGTACCTGAACATGTAAGCAATGATAAGCTTTTTAAAACAATGGGAAACCATGCAGCAACACCCCATATCACACACACACATACATACACACACAACTATATAACATATTAAAGGTTTCCACTGTAAAATTACAAAAATACAACACTGTGAAAATGTAAACTGCACCTCCCAAAAAATGCTGGTAAAAGCAAAGATTAGTTAAAAATTTTGATTGCTGTTACTAATGCTGCTTTCTAAAAAGCTCCTAGAAGTTATATGCCCATAGATGTATGAATAAGTACTTTTTATAAAAGTATCTTATATTTTCATATTTTATATTCACATATTTTCTCAAAATAAAATAAACTAAACCCTATGAATCTGTAGATAAATAAACAAATGATAAAATGATGGAAAACCTTGAAAATGGGTTGTAGTTGTTATTCTGTTAAGAATTAAGAACTGATCTCCTTTTCTTGTCGAATTGCTCTGGCTAAGACTTCAAGTACTTTATTGAATAGGTAGGGAGAAAGTGTGCAGCCTTGTCTAGTCCCTGATTTTAGTGAGATTGCTTCCAGCTTCTCACCATTTACTTTGATATTGGCTACTGGTTTCCTGTAGATTGCTTTTATGATGTTTAGGTATGGGCCTTGAATTCCTGATCTTTCCAAGACTTATCATGAATGGGTGTTGGATTTTGTCAAATGCGTTCTCCACATCTTACGAGATGATCATATGTTTTTTGTCTTTGAGTTTGTTTATATAGTGTATTACATTGATGGATTTCCATATATTAAACCATCCCTGCATCCCTGGAATAAAACCTACTTGGTCAGGATGGATGATTGTTTTGATGTGTTCTTGGATTCAGTTAGCGAGAATTTTATTGAGTATTTTTGCATCGATATTCATAAGGGAAATTGGTCTGAAGTTCTCTGTCTCTGCACTAAACCCATCTGGTCCTGGGCTTTTTTTTTTTTTTTGGTTGGGAGACTATTAATGACTGCTTCTATTTCTTTAGGGGATATAGGACTGTTTAGTCATTAACCTAATCCTGACTTTGGTACCTGGTATCTGTCTAGAAATTTGTCCATTTCATCCAGGTTCTCCAGTTTTGTTGAGTATAACCTTTTGTAGAAGGATCTGATGATGTTTTGGATGTCTTCAGGATCTGTTGTTATGTCTCCCTTTTCATTTCTGATTTTGCTAATTAGGATGCTGTCCCTGTGCCCTCTAGTGAGTTTGGCTAAGGGTTTATCTATCTTGTTGATTTTCTCAAAGAACCAGCTCCTCATTTGGTTGATTCTTTGAATAGTTCTTGTTTCCACTTGGTTGATTTTGCCCCTGAGTTTGATTATTTCCTGCTGTCTTCTCCTCTTGGGTGAAGTTGCTTCCTTTTGTTCTAGAACTTTTAGGTGTGTTGTCAAGTTGCTAGTGTGTGCTCTCTCTAGTTTCTTTTTGGAGGCACTCAGAGCTATGAGTTTATCTTGGATGAAAGAAGATGGCTTTTGAAGATGGATTACATTTGTTATACAGTTAATACTTGTGAATTGAAATGTTCCATTCTTGATGTAAACAGTTGGCTTTTAAGACATACTTTACAGGCTCCTACTGAGGTTTTATTTATAAGCATTTCACAACTGTTAAAAGAGAAGCATCCTTCCATCTTGATCACTTCAATAGTGATCCTGACTGAATTTGTACCTATGATGGAGTGGTTTTTTCAGTAAAGGGGACTGCCTTTGAGTGATAGACACTCTTGCTAGCACCTTCATATTATGTCTTGTAAGTAACATTAATAGACTGTTTTCTATATCAAGATTTGCATGGTGTCATTGCATCATTTCCATCACTAGAACAATATTATCAACAGTTATTTGTTCACATGTCCTAATAAAGTGTTAGGGAACACAAGACATTTTGCAATTTGAGATGGAGATTAGCCTTAGGGGTTAGTGGCTGAAAACTGTGACTTTCATAGAATTGTATCTTAGCAGATTAAATGTTTAGAACTTGCTAGAGCATGATACATTTTGAGGAATAAATGGGTATTGGGGGCTTTTTTTTTTAGTCAAGAGATTAATTCTTAATATTGATGGCATGATAGGAGGTGGTGAGAACATTAGTTTTTTTGTGACATTAGTGGTAAAGTTCTGTTCTACAGAGTTGAAGCTCTGCAATTTCCTAGGCTTCTATATGGTCTTTACTTTGAGCTTTGTTCATTATAAGGTGAGATATTTTACTTGTCTATACCATACTAAAATGAAGGCATAAAAATATCTAAAATGTAGGCAAATGTAATCCCTCTTCCTTTAAATAGTTCTTCTTAGGTATTTGTCACAACCATGGCAAGTCTTAATAATATAATCAAAACCTAATATGCAGCAAAACAATTTAATAAAGTATGGGTGTTTTAACATGATTTCCTGGGTACTGATAGGAGAGGGATACATTTTGTAGATGAACACTGACTTAACCAAAAGTATTACTTACAGTTTGAGAAATGCTCAAATTAATCTGACTGATCTAAAAACAAAATTGTCAATACTGATGTTGGAAATCAAGTAGTTAAAGTTAATTTAAAACTTTCATGAAATACATTAAAATGAATCAAATACAGTGCTTAATCAGGATGAATAAAAATATAAAAACAAGATACAAGTCTGAAATAGATTTAGTATCTTCATGCTACTCTGACCATGACAAAGGTAAGCATTGATTTTAGGTTTGACATATTTATTAATATTTTTAGTAAATGGATTCCAATTGGCTTAACATTTTAATCAACTTTGAATTACAAAATTCTACAGGAAGTGAAAGCCATTCTGTAGAAATTTGGCTTTGAGTTCATAGGCAGCCAGGATTTCTCATAGTCTGACCGAGTACTGTAGTTAAATGCAGTGATAGAGCACAGTCATGTACAAATAGAAGCCCCAGGGACCTGGCACAGGAGATGCTTTTCTGAGCCCCATACTTGCCTGCATTCTGTTTCTCCTTCTGCATGCACCATATGCTTCATCTTTAAATAAAAATTCTATTCGCAGTGAATCATAATACACAACTTTAAAAGATCTGTGTGTTCATGTATTAGCAGACTTTAAAAAGAATATTCCTATCATAACACAAATTTTCTTTAGATATTTTTGACATGTACCAGGTTTATTTATATTTTTTTCAGATATTTATGTTACTCTTTCATTAATTAAAAGATTTATTCACTTTACATATTGTTCAAGGCCCTCCCCCTCCATTTCCCCCCTTACATAGTCCCTACCCTCCATGCCCAATTCACCTTCTTCTTAAGAGGGTATAGGGACCCCCTGCATGTCATCCCCCCAATGGCCTATCAAGTCTCTGCATGGCTAGGTACATCCTCTTCCACTGAGTAGAGAGAAGTCTTTCCAGTTACAGGAATGGATTCCACAGACCCCCAAGGCAACAGCTTTAGGGACAGTCCTTGCTCCAGTTTTTAGCAGACCCACAGGAAGACCAAGCTGCACATTTTTTAGATATGTGTGGAGCCCTAGATCCAGCCCATATATGCTCTTTGAATGGCAGTTCAGTCTCTTTCAAACCCCAGGGTAAGTTGACTCTGTTGCTCTTCCTGTGGAGTTCCTACTCCTTTCAGGGCTCTCAATAGTCCCCCCAAAATCTTCCATAAGAGTCTCTGAACTATGTTCAAGGCTTGGCAATGGATCTCTGCATTGGCTTCAGGCAGCTGCAGTGTGGAGCCTCTCTTAAGACAATTATGGGAGACACCTGTCTACAAACATAAAAGAGTACTATTAATCAGGTCAGGAATTAGTGTTTACCCATGGGATGGTTCTTAAGTAAGGCCAGTTATTCTATCAGTCTACTCCTTTTGTGTTCTTGCGTTTCTTATAGGACAAATTTGGGGTCAAAAGTTTTCTGAATGAGTCGGTGTCCTGTTCCAGGATCCTGCCTGGCTACAGTAGATGCCATCTTCAGGTTCCATATCCCCATTGGTTTGAGTCTCAGCCAACATCACCCACATAGACTTTTTTTTTTGTGTAATTTTTTTATTAGCTATTTTCCTAGTTTACATTTCCAATGCTATCCCAAAAGTCCCCCATACCCACCCCCCCAATACCCTACCCACCCACTCCCCCTTTTTGGCCCTGGTGTTCCCCTGTACTGGGGCATATAAAGTTTGCAAGTCCAAAGGGCCTCTCTTTCCAGTGATGGCTTACTAGGCCATCTTTTGATACACATGCAGCTAGAGACAAGAGCTCAGGGGTACTGGTTAGTTCATATTGTTGTTCCACCTATAGGGTTGCAGTTCCCTTTAGCCCCTTGGGTACTTTCTCTGGCTCCTCCATTGGGGGCTGTGTGACCCATCCAATAGCTGACTATGAGCATCCACTTCTGTGTTTGCTAGGACCCGGCATAGTCTCACAAGAGACAGCTATATCTGGGTCCTTACAGCAATGTGTAAGTGTATGCAATGGTGTCAGCGTTTGGAAGCTGATTATCGGATGGATCCCTGGATATGGCAATCACTAGATGGTCCATCCTTTCGTCACAGCTCCAAATTTTGTCTCTGTAACTCCTTCCATGGGTATTCTGTTCCCAATTCTAAGGAGGGGCATAGTGTCCACACTTCAGTCTTCATTATTCTTGACTTTCATGTGTTTAGCAAACTGTATCTTATATCTTGGGTATTCTAAGTTTTGGGCTAATATCCACTTATCAGTGAGTACATATTGTGTGAGTTCCTTTGTGATTGTGTTACCTCACTCAGGATGATGCCCTCCAGGTCCATCCATTTGGCTATGAATTTCATGAATTCATTATTTTTAATAGCTGAGTAGTACTCCATTGTGTAAATGTACCACATTTTCTGTATCCATTCCTCTGTTGAGGGGCATCTGGGTTCTTTCCAGCTTCTGGCTATTATAAATAAGGCTGCTATGAACATAGTGGAGCATGTGTCCTTCTTACCAGTTGGCACATCTTCTGGATATATGCCCAGGAGAGGTATTGCGGGATCCTCCGGTAGTACTATGTCCAATATTCTTAGGAACCGCCAGACTGATTTCCAGAGTAGTTGTACAAGCTTGCAATCCCACCAACAATGGAGGAGTGTTCCTCTTTCTCCACATCCTCGCCAGCATCTGCTGTCACCTGAATTTTTGATCTTAGCCATTCTGACTGGTGTGAGGTGGAATCTCAGGGTTGTTTTGACTTGCATTTCCCTGATGATTAAGGATGTTGAACATTTTTTCAGGTGCTTCTCTGCCATTCGGTATTCCTCAGGTGAGAATTCTTTGTTCAGCTCTGAGCCCCATTTTTTAATGGGGTTATTTGATTTTCTGGAGTCCACCTTCTTGAGTTCTCCACATAGACTTCTGAGAGCCTCCCCATCCCAGGTCTCTAGCACATTCTAGAGATTCACCCCACTGCTGCAAACCCTGCCAGCTGCAGGTTTCCATTCATTCTTCTGTCCCTCTGTCCCTCTCCTGTTTATCTCCACATCTAATCCAAAACTGACCCCATTCCCCTCTCCACAAATTTTCCACCCATTTCCTTCCCTCCATCTGCATCTTAAGACTATTTCCCCTACTAATTTAGATTCAAGCATCCTCTCTTGGTCCTTCCATCCTGTTTATGTTATGTGAGGTGTAGTGGGAGTATCCTTTGCCTTGTTGCTAATATCTATATTAAGTGAGTACAAACCAATATCCTTTCTGGTCTAGGTTACCACCCTCAGAACAATATTTTCTACTTCCATTAATTTGCCTACAAACTACATGATGCCCTTTGTTTTTTATAGCTGAATAGTATTGCATAGTGTAAATAATCCACATTTTTTGCATCCATTCTTCAGTTGAGGAACATCTGAATTATTTTCAGTTTTTAGCTATTTTCAATAAAGAGCCTATGAATATAGTGGAGTATGTGTCCCTGTGGTATGGTAGAGCCCAAGTGCAATACAGCTGGGTCATTAGGCTTCTATGAACATAGTGGAGCATGTGCTGCTGTGGTATGGTGGGGCATCTTTTGGGTATATAACCCAAACTAACTATACATCTTAATCTTCTATTATTACAACTGGGTCTTTAGATAAAACAATTCTAAATTTCCTAAGCAAACTCAAAATTGATTTCCAGAGTGGTTTTGAAGTTTGTACTCTCACCAGCAATGGAGGAATATTACCCTTGCTCCATATCCTGGTCATCATGTGCTGTTGCTTGGATTTTTGAACTTAGCCATTCAGATGGGTAAAAGATAGAATCTCAGGTGATTACTTTCTTCTCTCTCTGAAACGGGAATTGAAGCATTCTCACTGTCCCTTCTGTTTACTAATCTTCTTGAGTTCCGTGTATTGTATTCTAGGTATTCTGTACTTTTTTGGTTAATATGCTCTTACTAGTGAGTACATATGCATGTCCTTTTGGATCTGAGTTATGTCACTCAGGATATTTTCTATTTCCATCCATGTGACTGCAAAACTCATGATATCCTCATTCTTAATAGCTGAATAGTATTCCATTCTGTGAATGAACCACATTTTCTCCATCCATTCTTCCATTTTTGGACATCTGGGATGTTTACAGCTACTGGCTATCTAAGATAAGTCTGTTATGAAAATAGTGGAGCATGTACCCCTGTGGTATGGTGGGGCATCTTTTGGTATATACGAAAGAATGGTATAGCTGGGACTTCAGGAACCTGGATTGACTTACGGAGTGGTTGTACCAGTTTGCAATCCTACCAGCAATGGAGGATTGTTCCTCTGTCTGGAACATCCTTGCCAATATGTGCTGCCACCTGAGTTTTTGATCTTAGCCATTCTGATTGGTATAAGGTGAAATCTCAGAGACATTTTGATTTGCATTTTTCTGATGACTATGGACTTTGAACATTTCTTTAATTGCTTCTTGGACATTTGAGATTCCTTTGTTGAGAACCCTCAATTTAGCTTTATACCCGAGTTCTTTAATAATTTAGAAGTTTGCTTCTTGATTTCTTTATACATTTTGGTTATTAGACCTCTGTTGGATGTGGGATTAGTGAAGTTTTTTTTTTTTTTTTCCAATTTGTAGGTTGCCAGTTTGTCCTATTGATGTTTTCCTCTGCCTTTCCAGTTTCATGAGGTCTCAATGATGAATTCTTCATCTTAGAGCCTGAGCCATTGGAGAGACCAGGATAGGAGAGGGGATAAAGAAGAAAAAAAGAAAACATAATCAGGTATGTGAGTGAGAAACAAGGGAAAAGCTTCTAGGCCCATCAGAATGAATGGAAATATATAACCTCGGGGAAGGGGAGGTGGGTGACCCTGTAGAAAGTACCAGACATCTGAGAGGTGAGAGACTAACAGGACTCAAAGGGAAGGACCTTAGATGAAATGCCCAACATTATGAAGAGGGAAATTGTAGAGTCCACCTCCAGTAGAAAGACAGGGCATCAAGTAAAGGGCTGGGGTTGCCATCCCATAGTAAAAATCTAACCCAGAATTTTTCCTGTATAATAGAACTGCAGGAACAAAACTGGATCCAGTTGGACTTGAGTGTTATGCAGGGTGATAAATATGGATTTATATGCAGACATTCAGTTAGATCAGCACCAGTTTTTTTTTAAAATGCTTTCTTTTTACACTGTATGGTTTTGACTTCATTGTCAAAAAACAAGTGTGTGTAGGTGTGTGAGTTTATTTCTGGGACTTTGACTTGGTTTTATCAATCATAATGTCTGTTTCTATACTACTACCATCAAGTTTTTATTACTGATACTCTAGTACAGCTTGAAATCAGGGATGGTGATTACCTCCAGAAATTCTTTTATTGGTCAGGATTATTTTTCCTATCTAGGTACATTTATTGTCCGTATAAAGCTGAGAATTGTTTTTCCAAGGTATTTAAAATATCATCTTGAAATTTTGATGAGAATTGCATTAAATCTGTAGATTGCTTTTTGTAAGCTGGTCATGTTCTCTATGTCAATCCTACCGATCAATTGAGATCTTTCAATTGTCTGATATCTTCAGCAGAACCTTTCTTTATAGACTTGAATTTCTTGTCATACATATCTTTCCCTTGCCTTGGTTAGAGTTACACCAAGATATTTTATATTATTTGTGGCTATTGTGAAGCGTGTACTTTCCCTATTTTCTTTCTCAGCTTGTTTATTTTTTGTATAAAGTAGGGTTACTGATTTTTTTCTTTAGGTAATTTTGTATTCAGCCACATAGCTGAAGGTGCTTGTCAGCTACAGGTGTTCTCTGGTACAATTTTTGGTATCGATTATACTCTCGTATCATCTGCAATATAGCAAAAATTTGACTTCTTCCTTTCTAAATTGCATGTGCTTGATCCCCTTCAGTTGTCTTATTGCTCTAGCTAGAATCTCAGTAACTATATTGAGTAGATAGGGAGAGGATAGGCAGCCTTGTCTTTTAGTGGAAATGCTTTTGATTTCTCTTCATTTAATTTGATACTGCATATTTCTTTTATTATGCTTAGGTATGCACCTTCTATCACTGATCTCTCCAAGGCATGAATGGGTGTTGCATTTTGAAAAGACTCCCAGCATCTAATAATGTAATCACATCAATTTTCTCTTTCAGATTGTTTATATGGCCTTTTACATTCATGGATTTTTATATATTGAACCATCCCTGAAACCCTGGGATGAAGTCTACATAATTATGGTGAATGAAGTTTTTTTTTTTTTTTTTTTTTTAATGTTCTTGGATTTAGTTTGTGAAGGATTTTATTGACTATTTTTGCATTAATGTTATAAAAGAATTTGGTCTGAAATTCTCATTTTTTGATGAGTCATTGTATGGTTAGTTACTAGGGTGACTGAGGCCTGTTTCTATTTTGTAGGGTAGTCACAGGATTATTGCCATTAGCTTTTCTCTGAAAGTTTCATAGAAATCTGTTCTAAATCCACCTAGCCCCAGGGTGGTGTTGTTGTTTGTTTGTTTGTTTGTTTGTTTGTTTTGGTTTTGGTTGGGAGACTGTTAATGACTCCTTATTTCAGCAGGTATTATAGGACAGTTTAAATAATGTAAATTTACATTATATAAATTTGATGGTAATTTAATTTTGGTAAGTGGTATCTGTCTGAAAAACCATCCCTTTCATTTAGATTTTCTAATATTGTAGAGTACAGGATTCTGAAGTAAAATTTAATAATGTTTTGAATTTCCTCATTGTCTTTTGTTATGTCTCCCTTTACCATTATGATTTCTAAATTTGTATTCTCTCTCTCTCTCTCTCTCTCTCTCTCTCTCTCTCTCTCTCTCTCTCTCTCAATTAGTTTGGCTAAGGGTTTGTCTAACTTGTTGACTTCAAAAGAACCAGTTCTTGATTTAATTGATTCCTTATATTGTTCTCTTTGTTTCTAATTGATTGATTTCAGGCCTGTGTTTGATTATTTCCTGCCCTCTATTCATCCGGAGTGCATTTGCTTCACTTTGTACAGCTTTCAGGTGTTGTACTGAGTTGCTTGTATGTGATCTCTCCAATTTCATCATGAAGGCAATTAGTGCAATGATTTTTTCTCTTAGCTCGGCTTTCATAGTGTCTCACAGGTTTGAGTATGTTGTACTTTCATTTTTATTGAATTTTACAAAGTATTTAAGTTTTTTTCCTTAATTTCTTCATTGATGCAGTGGTCATTGAGTATAGATTTGTTCATTTTCTATGAGATTGTAGGCTTTACTTTGTTTCTGTTGTTGATGTCCAGTTTAATCTAATTTGATCTGATGAGATGCAAGGGTTTAGCTCAATCTCCTTGTATCTATTGAGGCTTTGTATATGAAACTACATGGGGAATTTTAGAGAAGATTCTCTGAGGTGCTGAGATTAATTTCTTTGTGTTTGGTACCGTGTTTCATAGATATTTGGTAGGTCCATTATGATAATAATATCCATTTCATTATTTCTCTCTTTATTTACTTCTCTCTCTGTAGTTACTGTCCATTGGCAAAAGTGGGGTTTTGTATTCCCCTACTATTATTATTGGTGTATAATTTAAGTTTTAGCAATGTTTCTTTTATGAATGTTTGTGCCCTTGCATTTGGGGCATAGATATTGATAACTGAATGGTCAGGGTGGTGTATATAAAGTGTCCTTGCCCAACTCTTTTGGTTACTTTTGGTTAAAAGTATATTTTATTACTGTATATATTACTATATATTAGAATAGCTACTTCAGCTTGTTTCTTGGATCTGTTTATTTGGAAAACCCTTTTTCTAGTCCTTTCCTCTGACACAGTATCTATCTTTGTTGATATGGTGTGTATATTTTATACAGCAGAAAAATAGATTCTGTTTGCACATCTACTCGGTTGGCCTGTGTCTTTTTATAGAGGAGTTTATTCTATTGATGTTGAGCAATATTAATGACCAATGATTTTTAGTCCCTGTTATTTTGATGTTAGTAGTGTTTGGTCTTGAACAGTTTTTTAGGTCTTGAACAATTTTATTCTTTTTCTTTACCTGATTGGTTGCATTTTGTTGTATTTCTTTGTTTCCTCTTTTTTATCTCGTTTTGTGAGAATTTTATTGAGTCATTTTGCATCAATATTGATAAGGGAAATTGGTCTGAAGTTCTTTTTCTTTGTTGGGTCATTGTGTGATTTAGGTATCAGCATAACTGTGGTTCCATAGAACAAATGAGGTAGTATTCTTTTGGTTTCAAATGGCAGAGTAGTTAAGAAAGTATTGGTATTAGGTTGTCTTTGAACATCTGATAGAATTGTGTGATGAATCCATCTAGTCCTGGCCTTCTTTGGATTGGGAGACTTTTTATGACTGCTTTTATTTCTTTAGGGATTATGGGACTGTTTAGATGGTTTATCTGATCCTCTTTTAACTTTGGTATCTAGTATCTGTCTAGAAAATCATCCATTTCATCTATATTTTCAAGTTTTGTTGAGTATAGGCTGCTATAGTAGGAGCTGATGATTTTTTTAATTTTATTTATTTATTTATTTATTTATTTATTTATTTATTTATTTTAAACTCCAGATTTTATTTCCCTTCTAGTCCACCCTCTGACTGTTCCACATCCCATTCCTCCTCCCCAATTCCTGTTGCCATGAGAATGTCCCAATCCCCCACCCCACCTGACCTCTAGATTCCCTGGGACCTCCAGTCTCTTGAGTGTTAGGTGCATCATCTCTGGATAAACACAGATCTGGCAATCCTGTGCTGTATGTGTGTTGTGGGGCCTCATATCAGTTGATGTATGCTGCCTGTTTGGTGGTCCAGTGTTTAAGGGATCTCAGAGGTCCAGATTAATTGATACTGCTGGTCCTCTTACAAAGTCACCCTCCTCCTTAGCTTCTTCCAGCTTTTTTATAATTCAACCACAGGGTTCAGCAGCTTCTCGCCATTGGTTGGGTGCAAATATTTGCATCTGATACTTTCAGCTGTTTGTTGGATCTTTCAGGGGAAGTCATGATATGTCCCTTTTTGTGAGCACACCATAGCCTCAGTAATAGTGTCAGGCCTTGGAGCCTCCCCTCGAACTGGATGCCACTTTGGGCCTGTTGCTAGACCTTCTTTTCCTCAGGCTCCTTTGATGCCCTGTCTTTTTGCTGGACGTGGGCTCTACAAGTTCCCTCTCCCCATGCAGGGCATCTCTTCTAAGATCCTTCCTTTTTGATTCCTGAGAGTCTCTCACCTCCCAGGTCGCTGTACATTCTGTTAGGTTCTCCCAACCTCCTACCTTCATGGTTGCCTGTTTCCATTATTTTTGCTTGCTCTCAGGGCTTCTTCAGTCCTTTTCCCCAGCCCAATACCACATCATATTCCTCTCTCTGCTCCGCCCACCCCTTGTCCACTTTCCCTTCCAGGGCTCTGCCTCTCTCTCTTCTTATGATTGTTTTCTTCTCCCATCCATATGTCACTTAGACCCCTAAGCTTTTTGACCATTTTTGAGTTCTGTGAATTCTATCTTGGGCATTCTATTCTTCCTTTCTTTCTTCTCTTTTTCTTTCTTTCTTCTCTCTTTCTTTCTTTCTTTCTTTCTTTCTTTCTTTCTTTCTTTCTTTCTTTCTTCCTTCCTTCCTTCCTTCCTTTCTTCTTTGCTTCCTTCCTTTCTTCTTTCTTTCTTTCTTTCTTTCTTTCTTTCTTTCTTTCTTTCTTTCTCTCCTTCTTTCTCTCTTTCTTTCTTTTTGGGTCTGAGTTACCTCACTCAGGATGATATTTCCTAGTTCCATCAATTTGTCTGAAAAACTCAGGATATCCTCGTTCCTAATAACTGAGTGGTATTCCATTGTGTAAATGAACCACATTTTCTGCATCCAGTCTTCACTTGTGGGACATCTGGATTGTTTCCAGCTTCTGGCTATCACAAATAAGGTCACTATGAACATAGTGGAGTACATGCTCCTGGGGCATGATGGGGCATCTTTTGGGTATATTCCCAAGGGTGGTATTGCTGTGCCTTCAGGTAGATCTGTTTCCAATTTTTTGAGGAAACTCCAGATTGATTTCCAGAGTGGTTGTACCACTTTGCAATCCCACCAGCAATGAAGGAGTGTTCCTCTTTCTCCACATCCTTTCCAACATGTGTTGTCACCTGACGGTTTTCGATTTTATTCCATTGATCAACATATCTATCTTTGTACAAAACCATGGAAGTTATTATTGGATTTTATAATCTTATCCAGTAAGTTTATTTTGAAATATTCCTTTTATCTTTTTTTATTTAAAACTGTTAGTGTACACTGACTGTGATAAGCAAAGGGTTTTTAATATTTTTCTTTATTAAAAATTATTTTATTATTTCCTTGATAATAATATTTTCAAAGCAATTCCAAACCTTTATTTAATCAGTCCCCACATTGTTTCAGGAATGACTATCCAGTACTTTTAAGAGATCTTACTAAGAATTTTCTCTCTGTTTTTTAGGGGGTAGGAAATAGTTTATTTCAACTTACACTTCCAGGTTAAATCCATTACTGAGGGCCTCAATATTGAAGCTCAAGCAGGATTTGAAGAAGAAACCATAAAGGAACTCTTTTTACTGGGACACTCTTTTTTGGGTCATATTTAATTAAATTTATTACACAACCCAGGACTACCTGTCACAAAGTGGCACAGCCAACAGGGAGATGAACCTTCCTGTGTAAATCAAAAATCAAGAATATGTCCCACAGATACTCCCAATGCAGTCTGATGAAGACAATGCTGATGGAGGAAGAGTTTGCCACTTTCTAGGTGACTCTAGGTTGTGTCAAGTTGACAATAAATACTAACTAGCATAACTATCCCTTGCCAGCTTGACACACAAATTCTCCACTGTAAGCCATAACCTTTCAAGTTTTGTTTGTCCCCAATTGTCTAATGTTAATATCATAAGAAATACAACTTTTAAATCTCCACATCATACTCATCCCCCTTATTCTCCAGTTCTTCCTAAATTCATCCCTTGGTCTCTACCTCAAAACCTTTCTGTTCATTTTCTTTTAACACATTAAAACTAATTTAGTCTATACATTCTTCAATGTGTGTGCATGTGTGTGTGTGTGTGTGTGTGTGTGTGTGTGCATGTGTGTGTGTGAGTAAGGTTTAGGGTCCATTGTTAGTGAGACATAGAGATAATAGATTGCTACAAGGGCAACACCAGCACAGCTGCATGTAATAACTCACAGTGGTTGTGACTGCATGCAGAAGACCTGTGCAAGTCCAAGCCACATCAAATTCCTTCATGGAAACAGAATTTGGGCATGAAGTTCTATGCATCGACATGAGGTTATTGTCAATTAATAGATATAAAGAAGGAGAGCCAGTTATTCTAAAAGTATAGCCACTCACCTGTCAATCATACGTCAGTGGAAATCCACTTTCACTGAGATACGTTCCAAATGATAGAATTTCCATATTTAAGATTTAAATAAATTTTTGATATGTCTACTGAGTTTCATGAGCTTTGTCTCAATTTTAGTATATTTTTATCATCCATTAATAGAATCCTTCCCCTTATCAGTAATTCTCTTTCACCAATTTCTCAGTCCACAGATGTAGGCAGCAACTACTTCAGTAGTTACAGATGGACATATTCTGGCCATTATATATATAAAGAATAGGACACAAATTGTGATCTTTGTGCTTGCTTCTTTTAGCATATTGGCTTAAGTATTGATCTTTTCAGGGTCATGTACAAGTCTTCCTGCTCATGCCATTTTAGAATAATTATGTGCTATATGGAAACACCACCTATTGTTTTCTCAGTTTTCATTAAACATTTGGGAAATTTCTACATTTTGGTTGTGAAGAGTGAAGTTCCTATGGATACTTCCATGAATGGTTTGTCTTTCTAATTCTAGTTTAGATTCTATCTTCTGAAGTTTGTTTACATGTTTTTCTATCTTCTCTGTTGGATATCTTCCTTTTTTCTCATGGAGTTTACTATTCTTTGTCAGTAATGAGAAATAATCTTCTCTAGGCTTAGCTAATAACCTTTTTTTATTATTAGATATTTTCTTTATTTACATTTCAAATGTTATCCCCTTTCCTAGTTTCAATCCCCTATCTCCCCCTCCCCCTGCTCCTCAACCCACTCACTCCTGCTTCCTGGCCTTGGTATTCCCGTCTACTGGGGCATAGAACCTTTACAGGACCAAGGGCCTCTCCTCCCATTGATGACTGACTATGCCATCTTCTGCTACATATGCAGCTAGAGCCACGAGTCCCTCGATGTGTTTTCTTTGATTGGTGGTTTAGTCCCAGGGAGCTGTAAGCTTTATCAGACAATTTCTTAAATGTAAATGTGCCCACTCATTTTCTTCCATTAGAAGAGAGACTGTATGTTAAATCAGATGTGTTTATGTATATTGTATATGTATGTGCGTGTACTAAATTAAGAAGTGAACATTTTAAGTGGTTTGCTTTATTCTTCCCAAGATATGACGTGGTTTAACTACTTTAAGGAACCATATTAGCACTTCAAAATAAGGACCATAGTGACTTAAACCAACAAGCTAATATGCAAAATGATTTCCCTCATCTTATTGCTTAGAATAATTCTTTTATTTGGTTTTATCAAAATAAAAACCAAATCAAAACCCAGCAAAAACGGAATCCACAAATTAAGCTCTGCACTTCATTTAATTGTATTACTCCTTTGTGCTTTGGAGTCTTCCCCAACTATTTTGAGAAAGTGCAACATTTTCTTAATTATATTGGCTGAATTTTTCTCCTCATTAAGGAGTAAAACACTGCTGTTTAAAGCTGATTAGTTTCATTTCTATTATAATATTCAAACATGCTGTCTCATAGTCTTTACTTACTAGTGATGTTTTTCTTGTATGTCACATACAAGCTTAAGTAATATGTCTCTGTGTGTGTGTGTGTGTGTCTTTTGAGTAGGGTGTCACTCAGATCTCAGGCTAATTGTCATTGTTATTTGAAACATCACAATGCCAGGCTATCATGAAGTTAAAATGATTTCCTCAGTGTGAAACATCTAAAATATTAAAAATAAATGCATATTACTTTTCATATGTTTGAAGGAAAGTCACCTTGACTATAAAGGCTTTTGCAGAGTCAGGCAATGGCTTTACATGAGAGTAACTATTTGCTTAGTCAGTTTTGGAGAGACTCTCAAAAGTTCAGCCCTTTTTCATTTAGTTAGGTTAATTTTCAGCTGCTAAAATATCAGCTGATTATAAGTACTTGAGGAAAGTATTCCAAGAATTATATAACAGAGAATCGTCAGGGATCTCTTGGTGGACATTAGCTTATTTCCTGGTTCAGTGACTCAAAGGAATATGACAGAGTGATCCATCAGGACATCAGTTCATTCCTCTGGCCTTGCAGCATTTACCAGTATATATACATATGCAGACACAAGATTCACATATACTACACTCATATACATTCATACACATTCCTATGCAAAAAAAAAACCCTAAAAGTGAAATCAGTGAGATATTCAGTAACCACTTTTTATATCATTAAATTTAGACTGATGCTACCTGTTATCAGTTTTATCTGTAGGTGTGCTTCTATTTAAAATTCAAAGTATTTTAAGTTATTCAGAAGAAAATCTATGGCTAACACTGAGTGCTGTAGTCTCTCAGAAATGTGCTGTACAAAATCTCAAGAGATTTAGCAAATTGAAGTGAAAGGGGAAAAGGACAAAAATGAAAAGCTATCAAAGTTCCACATGGGTGAAAGAATCAATGTTGAGCACATTGTTAGGCTGTTTACAAGGGATAAAGACAAAACAAGACTTCAGCCAGTCCTTACTTCCTGAGACGAGAAATGACTTCACCCGCATTCACCCCACCCCACCCCTGACAAGTTGTTTTTCTGTAAACTGTTAGAATATAGAACAGCCTTTAACTTATCTCTTTCTCTTATATGTCCTAAGAGGGTTCAGGAGTCTTCCATAACAATTCTTGATCTCTTACACCCAGAGTCAGTATCAATCTGAACAATTATAACTGTTTCCTTAAAGAGTAAATATGAACACTGTGTCATTTTTTAAAAAGCATGTAAAAATGTAAAAATAAGAGTTGAATGTTTGGCAGAAGACTACACAGGATAGGGGTTGTTTGTTTGTTTCATTGATTGTGTATTTGATTTTTTTTTTTTTGAGTTTACTTATCAACTGAAGTGATCCATGTTACAATGGGAGGCAGTGCCAAAAGTTCTTTAACCTCTGTTTTAATAATACTCATAAACTTAAAGCCATAGAATGTAAATCCAGGTCAGGGGAAATGGCTCAATAGATGCAGGGTTATTATTTGCAGGTACACTGTGTGCATGCCTCATGTACAGAAGCCAGAAGACAGCAGCATACCCAGTGGAACTCAAATTAAAAACAATTGTCATAGTTTCCAGTTCCATCCATTTGCCTGAAAAATTCATGATGTCCTTGTTTTTTAATTGCTGAGTAGCATTCCATTGTGCAGATGTACCACATTTTCTTTATTCATTATTCAGTTGAGGGATATGGAAGTTGTGTCTAGTTTCTGGCTTTTACAAATAAAGCTACTATGAATATAGTGGAGTATTTGTCCTTGTTGTATCTTGGAAAAATCTTTTGGGTATATGGCCAGAGGTGTTATAGCTGGGTATTGAGGTAGAACTATCCCCAGTGTTCTGAAAAACCACCAGGTTGATTTCCAATGGAGTTGTGCAAGTTTGCAGTCTCATCAGCAATGGAGACCAGCAAATGTTCTCCTTGTTCCACATCTTCACCAGCATATTATGACCCTTGATTTTTTGATCTTAGCCATTCTGACAGGTATAAGATTAAATATCAGAGTCATTTTGATTTGCATTTCCCTGATTACTAAGGAGGTTAAATATTTCTTTAAGTATGTCATGGTTGTTAGAGTTTTCTCTCTTGAGAATTATCTGTTTATCTCTGTGAACAAATGGATGGAACTATAAAATATCATCCTGAGTGAGGTAACCCAGACACAGAAAGACACACATGGTATGCCTTCACTTATAAGTGGATATTAGCCATAAAGTTCCTGATAATCATGCTACAATCCACAGACCCAAAGAAGCTAAGTAACTGGAAGGGACCAAGGAAGGATGTTTGAATTTCACACAGAAGCAGCAATAAGATAGACATCTGAAGTAGCTGGAAGAAAGTAACTGGATGGAAGAGGGGTTTAGAAAAGGAAAGAAATAGGGTGAAGATCAGGTATGGGGACTGGGAAAGGGCTGTGAAAGAAAACAAAATTTGGTATGTGTGGGGCAGTTCGAGGACAGAGAAGACTTCCAGGAGTATTTGAGGATGAACCAAAGTACTGAGTAGTAGTGGGGCATATGAACCTGAAGGGTCCGCCTCCTGTAACCAGGAAGGACTTCCAGTGGAATCGAGGGGGGAGCCACTCACCCACAAAATCTTCACCCCAAAGTTTATCCTTCCTACCAGAAGTGCAGGGATAAAAGTAGAGAAAAAAATTTGAGGAAATGGCCAACCAATGATTGGCTCAAAGTGAGACCCATCCCCTGGGAGAGAGCCAGACTCTGACACTATTAATGATATGCTATGCTCATAGACAATAGCCTAGAAGAATAACATTCTTCTGAGGCTTCACCCAGTAGCAGACAGAAACAGATGCAGAGAGCCACAGCCAAATAAAGAGCCTTGTAGATTATTGAAGAGAAGGAATAGGGATCCAGTGTAGTCAAGGCCATCACAAGAAGATCACAGAGAAGCCGGGCGTGGTGGCGCACGCCTTTAATCCCAGCACTCGGGAGGCAGAGGCAGGCGGATTTCTGAGTTCGAGGCCAGCCTGGTCTACAAAGTGAGTTCCAGGACAGCCAGGGCTATACAGAGAAACCCTGTCTTGAAAAACCAAAAAAAAAAAAAAAAAGAAGATCACAGAGTAAACTAACCTGGGCCCAAGGGGGTTCTCAAAGCCTGAGCCACCAACCAAAGTGTATGCATGGTCTAGACCTGAGCCTCTTACACATACCTCATAGATGTGCATCTTGTTCTTTATCCAGGTCCCCTAATAATTGGAGTGGAGCTGTCTCTGACTCTGTTATGCACATTTGGATCACTTTTCTCTAGCTGGGATTCCTTGTCTGGCTTCAGTGGAAAATATATGCTTATTCCTGATTTGACTTGATGTACCAGAGTTGGTGGGTACCCATGGTGGGGGAGGGCTTCCCTTTCTCTGAGGAGAAGTGGAGGCGGCAGTTGCAGGGGTTCTGAGGGTGGCCCTGGAGGGAGAGGAGTGAGCATGGCTATGATCAGGCTATAAAGTAAATAAATAAACTAATGAAGAAAAACACATTTCTTACTCACGATGGCAATTAAAATGAAGTCATGAAATTTTATGTAAAAAAAAAAAAAACAATTGGGAGTAACAAGATATGGATTCTGAGAACTGAAACAGGGTCCTTTTCAAGGGAAGCTATTGCTTTTAAAGGGTAAGCTCTGTTCTTAGCTCCTCCTTAGTGCCTTCAATATTTTATTGTAGAGTTCTCTGATTTCATCGATCAATTTATTTCCATAATAATTTCATATAGTTAACTCCTAATAGATACAAATGTACTAATTTTATATGTTGTTTCTGTGCTGATCTTTTACTGAATCTGTCCAAGTTCTCTTATATTCAGTCAAGAGAGACTCTAGGGTTTTATATTAATAATCGATGATCCCCAAACATGGACAATTTAACTTTTTTTTTCTTATAAGTACGGATTTCATTTCTCTCTTTTCTTTTTTAATATTTATTTATTTGATGTATATGAGTGCACTGTTGCTCTCTTCAGACATACCAAAAGAGGTCATCAGATCTCATTACAGATGGTTAGGAGTCACCATGTGGTGCTGGGAATTGAACTCAATACTTTTGTAAGAGCAGTCAATGCTCTTAACCACTGATCCATCTCTCCAACCGCTCTGTCTTTTCTTGTTAAGCATCTAACAATATCAGAAGCCCTGTCTTGACAAAAAAAAAAAAAAAAATGGGAACTGGGAATTGGAAGTCCTTAATTGTGGAAATGCTATGTTATTTTATTCACCATGTCATTAATTAATTGTTAAATATAATCTGCCTTTGTTGATGCACATTTTTAATTTATGTAATTTATATATATATTGAATCATCAAGATATGATATTTTGAAAAATGACTCTTCTGAATCTATCAAAGCACTCATATAGGCATTGTCATTTACTAAATTAACATGAAATATATTTATTATTTTACTCATGTTGAAATCACTTGATTTATAACTAATCATGGTAGTAGGAAATAATTTGGTTCTCTCTCTTCCACTCTCCTTCTCCCGCATCTCATTTCCTTTGTCCCTCCATGTCCCAGTAATTCTTTTGTGTGTGTGTGTGTGTTGGGGTTGATGAATGAATATAAGACTTCGTACATATTACACATAAACTTTTGTATAGTTCTGGTGACAGTATCATGGTGGATCCATAGGATGAGAATAGAGTTGCTCCTATTTAACTCTTTAGTAGTTTTAACACTTAACAAAATTCATCATTGTCAGAAAAGCTTCAAGTAGTTCTGGGCTTTATTTATTTATTTATTTATTTATTTATTTAGATTCTTTATCAGTGTTTAATTTTTTAGTAATAATTAGAATTTAAAATTTTCATTTTCTAAGCAATTAAAACTTACTGCTGCACAGTGGAATTGTGTTGCTGAGTTTTTGTGTGTTTTATTTTTCCCAGTATCTACAAGATTTTGTAAAACTTAACTCCATAGTCAGAGCAAAGCCCCATAAAGAGAAACGTTGTGTACCACAGATCAGTACCTAGGAAAACTGGAAGCTCCTCATGGAGTCAGGTGAGTACTTCATCTCTCTAAAAACCGAGAGCAAATGCCTGATTACAAATGGGTATAGACGATGCCTTCTGAATTATTTCTCTTTGCTTTCGTTGTTGAGTTACATTTCCAGGCTCCTCTGAAACAAGATTAGTGATGTCGATATTTCTTGTAACAAAATTCTTAAAACTCTAGAGAGACTGACATTTTAATGCTCATTAATCACATTAAAACAGTGATTCTTCAAGTAATTTTAACCCATCTGTACTGGAAATAGCACTAATAGCAAACTAAAAATACAGCTCAGACATTAAATCTAAACAGAAAACAAGATTTACTCCATAAGACCCATGTGAGAGTCATGGGGTATTTGGTACAATAATTCAACTTTAAAAAATTTTTTTCTTAGTAAAGTGCTCTTTAGATATATGCTAATTAGTCACAAATTTAGTATAAGAAAGCCATTTTTTAAAATTGCTCTAATAGAATGTTAAGAGAAATTAGCTTTTTTGTTTGTTTTTAAAGTTAAAACATTTTTATCACATAACAAGAAAAATGCAATCCTGGAGTGACCCAGGAAATCAAAATAGTTAAAGGTAATGCTTTTTTTTTTCAGCATAATTTACTCATAAAATGCAACTAAACAGTTTTAACAGTGGAGATTGATATAATTAATGTTCTAATATTACATTTTGAATCAATGTGACTTCATATTTCAAGACACAAACTTCATATAAACTGGCTCTAGGCTATTACTGCAACAGTGACCCCAAATTGTATTAAACAAATCTACTTTTGCAGAGGTCAAATAGTCATGATATGAGTAAGAAAAAAATCAATTTTGAGAGTTAAACTTTTGACAAGAGAAAATAAAAATGACACTATTTAAAATGGCTTTCATTAAACACATCATTTTAGAGGAAGCCTATATAACAGTCTCTGTTGACACAGCATCCTCATTACCACAGTGGAAAATTTTAAGTCTAATAAAATAATTAACATAAAAGCTAAGCAAATATTTTTCTGTCACATAAATACAATAATTGATGAATAATCTTTAACAGGGAAATGACAGGCATGAACTCTGGAAACTGATGATTAAGTTCAAAAAATTCTACAACGCTTTAACACAAAAATTATTTAATTTAAAAAATTTTAAAGAATTTCCAGTTGTCGTGAGCAAAACATCAGTCTTGGGGTAATGATTTTCAGCAATCTTTTAAATATGGAATTTATAATGGGAACAGAATTAGGCTTTGCTGTTATATCTGCTTTTACCTGATGTGATTTCAAATATGTCACGAGAAAGCTTTCTTTACTTGGATTTTTCACCATAACTTTGTTATTCTACACATGTGAACCAATGTATTGAAGATTATTCTACCCCAATATATATGTGTTCCCAATATCCCAGACAAGGAGAAATATGCTTTAAATGAATTGGGGGGCATTATCAATAAAATAGACTAAGAAACTGAATGTGTCCATAGGTTCCAATGTTAATAGATAAGGTTTTGTAAAAATTAGGAAAGCAAAAAAAGACAAGCCACGAAGAAATGAAAAATCCCAAGAAAATCCAAGGTTCTTTATTAAGTCACAAATAATGTTTTATCCCTATGAATATATATATATATATTTATAAAGCTGAGTATACATATTTTTTTCTGATAAACAGTTCTTTGATTGACTTTTCTAGAAAACTGCCTTTACCATTTATGAATATGTTTTGAATTTTTGGGAAATTGACCCAAAAATTGCCCAAAATAATGAATTTTACAAGATGATTTTATTCCTTGAGTGTCTCTGGCTATTCATGTTTCGCTTTCAAAACCATTATGTGAGTTCAAGAAATATTGGAAATATTCTACTGGAAAATATATCTAGATACTGAAGGAAACTTAATGAATTAGAGATCTTATAGGATGTGTATCATACGGTAGATAGTTGAAATTATGGGTACAATTGGCTGGACAGAGAGGTCTCAGCAGTTACAGGTACCTGAGGGAGACATCTCATTTAGGACTGAGTATTCATCTCTCTCTCTCTCTCTCTCTCTCTCTCTCTCTCTCTCTCTCTCTCTCTCTCTCTCTCTAACACACACACACAAACATAATATAATATAAATAGACAACTAGAAAACATAAAGATAAAGGAAACAAATAACAACAATCATAATAATGTATAAAAAGAGCCAAAAAAACCATAAGAAAGATTTACATATGAAAAGACACATACACTTGCACACAGATAACTCCCATACAAAACACAAAAGAGGAACACATAATATATATGCAAATGACTTGTGAGGTTAAAATATAGCGGACAAAGCATTATGGGACTAAGAAACTCCATAAATGTAACTGGGCTCATTTTACTCCTGGGCATGAAGCCTGCCATTAGGAGTGTTTGTATACTCAGTGGGACTCCATTGAAGAGAAGCAAGTTTTGTTTGCTAATAGTTATCAAGTAAAGACAGCTTCTGGATTAGAGGACAGGGCTTCATGTGAACTTCAGTGCCTCTCAGTTCTGGGACTCCATCTGGCCTCGATCTGTGCAGGCCCTATTTATGCTAACTCAGTCTTTGTGAATTCATGTGTATATATCAGTCATGGTGTGTTTAGAATGTCTTGTTTCCTTGCTGCCCTTCATCTTCTCTGGCTCTAATACTCTTGCTGTTTCAGATTCTTAAGTGTCCATTGATTCTAGAGAAGAAAGATTTAATGGAGAAATCCCATTTAGGACTGAGTATCCCAAGGTTTCTCACTTTATGAGTGGATGCCAAACATTAGAGAGTTGGAATTTGTTTTTTTTTTTATTTGCTTATGATAGTGCTCTGATTCTTCCCTCTTGAAGAAAGAATTTTACTGGAGCCGATAGATGAGGAAATTTGAGTTTAAAAGACTTTATTTTAAAAGAGATTGGCTATTTTAAAGGGACTGAATTATTTATTTATTTATTTATTTATTTATTTTTAATTAGGAATTTTCTTCATTTACATTTCAAATGCTATTCCAAAAGTCCCCCATACCCTCCCCCCGACACCATTCCCCTACACACCCACTCCCACTTCTTGGCCCTGGCGTTCCCCTGTACTGAGGCATATAAACATTGCAAGACCAAGGGGCCTCTCTTCCCAGTGATGGCCGACTAGGCCATCTTCTACATATGCAGCTAGAGACATGAGCTCTGGGGGTACTGGTAAGTCCATATTGTTGTTCCACCTATAGGGTTGCAGACCCCTTTAGCTTTTTGGGTACTTTCTTTAGCTCCTCAATTGTAGGCCCTGTGTTCCATCCAAAATGCGTAAAGACTGTTTGGATTTTAAAATTTTTTGATTTTGTTTTTTTAAATGAGAGATACAGAGAATTAATATCAAAGGAAGGCTTTTGGCTTAATAGTGTAAAAAACTAACTTATATTCCCCTGAGTTAATTGTTATCTTTGCTGACCAAGGCTGCTAACTTAGGCCTAGTGGTGGATGGTTCTAGCCACCATAAAGTCTAATTCCTGCCAGAGGGAGTAAAGGTATGTTGTAAGGGCTGAGCCACAGAACAACTAGAAACAGAGCTTTTAAAGAAATAATACATTCTCAGGGTTCATAATACGATCAAATATCTTACATCACAATAGTGACATGTTTGTGTGTCAAGTGGGCATGTCATCAGCTGTGCTGGCTGGTTGTGTGTGTCTATTGACACAAGCTAGAGTAGACATAGAAAAAGAAGTGTCAGTTAAGTAAATGCCGCCATGAGATCCAGCTTTTCAATTAGTGATCAATGCAGGAGTGCCTAGGCCATTGTGGATGGTGCCATCCCTGGGATGGTGGTCCTGGGTTCTGTAAGAAAGCAAGCTGAGCAAGCCAAGGGAAGCAAGTCAGTAAGCAGCACTCTTCCACAGCCTCTGCTTCAGCTCCTGCTTCCATCCTCCTGCTCTGCTTGAGTTCCTGTCCTGACTTCTTTCAATGATGAACAGCAATGTGGAAGTATGAAGTGTATAAACCCTTTCTTACACAACTTGCTTTTTGGTCATGGCATTTCATTGCAGCAATAGAATTGCTGAGACATTAAGTAAATACATACATACTTTTCTATTGGTGCCTGGATTTTCTCCCTGAGGTTAATTTAAATGAAATTACACTACATTCTCCTTTTCCTTTCATTTCTCTAGCCTTTCCCAACTATTTCTCCTGCAATCCCTCCCCTTCTCCTCTTAAGTTGATAGCTACTTTCTCTTTAATTTTTGTTGTTATAGAGAAACACATCCACCCATGTGTTCATGCACAAATATATAAATACAAATTGCTGAGTCCATTTTTGTTGTTTGTGAATCAAACCAATGGTCATCATGGCAAGACATCTATAACACATGTCCCTGGTAACAGACAGCTGTCTGATTGAACTTAGGAACCATTCAATGGAAGGAAATCATTCCTAGTACAGGAAACCTAGCCAGCTTCCCACTGCTAGTGAAGTCATGAATGTTAGAAAATTAACTACCATCTTTGGTTAAATAGTATAATTACTTACTATATTCTAAATTGTATTCTTATACTCACAGGCTTGTATACCTACCACCCTGTGGTTGTTTGAATATGCTTGGACCAGGGAATGTCACTCTTGGAGATGTGGCCATGTTGAAGTAGGTGTAGCCTTGTTGGAATAAGTGTGTCACTGTGGGTGTCACCTTTTCTACTTCGGTCCTAGCTGTCTGGAAGCCAGTCTTCTCTTAGCAGCCTTCAGATGATGATGGAGAACTCTAAGCTGCTCCTGCACCATGTTTGCCTGGAGGCTACTATTTTCCTGCCTTGACGATAATGGACTAAATTTCTGAACCTGTAAGCCAGACCCAATTGAATGCTGTCCTTTATAAAAGTTGCTTTGTTTACTAGTCCAAATGTTTAAGTTCAGATGCTGTATTAGAATACCTGACCCAAGTTTAAACTCAGGTAAACTAACAGGCTGGTACCTAGCATTAGTTTCCAAGTTGTACCCCAACAAAACCCGAGCCTAGCTCCAGACTCTAGCCTAAACCCCAACAAGACTAGCATCTCTATCTTATTTCCCCAACAAATCTACCCGCAGGTTACAAGCCCCCTCCCCTTCCTACCTAAAACCCACTAATGCAGAGGGAAGCAGAAATTAAGGTTATGATATGACTCCCAACACTAGCCAATTATGTTAAAGGCCACAGTAGCTTTCCAATTATATGCTTACCCCCCATCCTGCATCTGCTTGCTACTTACTATAAATCCTTGCCCTGATAAATATTTGGGACTCCCCCACCACCAAAACTGTCCTGTGTGACAACAGTGCATTGGAGGGGCCCAAGTTACTTCAAATAAAATAGAGACTCTGCCGTGAATTGGTCAGATCAGATCCTGTCTCTTTCTGGGAGGCATCACTACACTTACCTGGCACTACATGGTCATTGTGTCTCTTCACAGCAAAGGATAAACAAAGACACACCCCTACTCAAAGAAACCTCTTGTTACAATTTTGTAAAATGAAAAGTAGTTAAATAAGATTTTTCTTCTTTATAAAATTTTTTTTTAAAACTTGTGTGGTTAAGTTATAAATCTCAATGTGAAAAGTTAAAAACGAGCCTTCACGTTAGAGATGTGAACTTTTTCATGCAGTACCAAGCATGGAACTTTAAGTGTCTGGAGATTTAGAAATCAATCTAAGAATTTTCAGTTGAGACTCACCTAGATATTTTTGCATAACTTCTATTTCTAGATATTTCTGAAATATTTTAATATGTCTAAAATGTCAGTGTTTAAATGTTTAATATTTTAATCTTTAACAAGTTCACGCTTAGCTCATGTACTATTTAAAGTTACTAAAATAGTTTAAAGACAAATGTTTTATATAACAACACAATAACAACCATAGAAAGAAAAATTAAGCATTCCTGTTGCTGTGAAGACCCAGTTTTCTTGAATAATCATATTTATAATGAAGAGAGCATGAAATAACCAAGCTCTCGATCTCTCTCAAATGAATCACTTGCACAACTTTTATTAATTACATAATCTTTTCTCAGTCAGCTCTAAACTTATTGAAAGAATTATTTCTGAACAAACATTCTGCTTTTGTATCTATTCATATTTTGTCTTTTTTTTTTCAATTAGAGAGTCCCCAGCTTGATCCCTTCCCTGTACAGTCCAGCCAGTTCCATTAGGCCCTCTCCTGCAACTAAAAAGCCCAGTCCTGCATTCCGAACACTCCTGAGAGCTGTCCCAACCTCCCTCCCCACCTGAAGTCAGGGGCCATCCAATCAACCCCCAACACACACACACACACACACACACACCCACACACACACACACACACTGACTTAATTCTTTGGAGGAGAAAACCTATCAGTCTTATTCATGGTTACTTTCTCATTCTGCTTCAAAACAAATTTGCTTTTAATAATTATCAAACAAAAACAAAAATCACATCATCTATTCTTTGGAGTATTTTTCTTAGTTTATTCTTTGAAAATTTCATGTACAGATATTGCATTCTGACAAAAATCACTGAAAATAACAGTTCTGGTTTCCCTGCTTCCCAAGCCATAATGCTGTTATGGATGAAGATTTCCAGAAAGTTAATCCCAAAATTCAAATGCAATGGTTTAAAGGCAGGGTCACTGGTGGTGATTTGAGTTGTGTTAACCCATGAGGTGGGAAAGCATGATGGCAGTAGTGGCATCACAGGAGGAGGAGGAGAAGCCAGAAGAACACATTTGTTGCTCATAAAAGCAAATGAAAACATTTTTTCTATACTTTGAACACACAGTTGTTTTTATTCTCTCTTATCATTTCTCTTAAGCCACAAATTTCAATTTTACCTTGGCCAGAGGTCAACAGCAAACGTTCAGCCTTCCCTGAAGATAAATATTGTCAAACTATTACAGTGATAAGATAAACCTCACTGAGACAACAGTTAAGGAAAATTTGATTTAAATCTATGTGATATGTAATACCTTTTTAAAGATTGTGTATTTTAAACTAAGAAATAATGAAACTGTTTTCTCTACATCTTGTCTTCTTAATGTAAATATACCATCTGAGACTTCGAAGAACAATACAAAGAGATGGTGCTGAAAACAAATTGAACAGTTATTGATAATTTCTAATCACCATCAAATTCACATGGCTATTATACTCTAAACTATGTACTGTAAAAATGCATATTTTTGGTATTTTCCTGAAATCTAACTCTTTACCAGATAACAGAAAGAGGGAAGTACTGCAAAATATTCTTTTAAAAAAAATATTGCCTAGGCTTTAGCCATTTGTGATATTATCAGAAAATTTGGAGCAAGCCTGACCTGGGTTGCCAGGTAGTACTAGTAAAGGTGGAGTCCCTCGCAGGGCTGTTAATTGCAGGGCTGTTAATTGATCTCTTTAATAAAACATCTCAGAAACAGATTCAAATGCATGTTCAGCAATTGTGTTCAGAGTTAAAATACAAAACACACAGAATGAAAGTTGTGAGTTTCAGCAGTGAGTAGGTGGAAGGAGATGGAGACGATAAGAGGAATCCATTGCTTTTTCATTAGTAATAGAGGTAGGTCATGAAGCTGCATTACACAAAGAAAGTAGCTTTAAAGAAAGAACACAATTGACACAATGATCAAAGAAACCATACTATGACTCTGTCCAGTTACTAAAGGGGGGTACAAAAGTAATAAATTAAAATTACAGAGTTTTGTGTCAGAACTAGGAGGGGAAACCAGGCCTAACAGAGCCTCACAGAAGCCCCACAGCAAAGCAGAGGGCTGTGGATTCTGGAAAGAAAATATATATTATCTCATAGCATAATAATTATTCTGGCCATTTCATTAGCACACCTATTGGTGAATTGACTTCCTGAGGCACGGACTCTTGGCTAGGTGATTAACAGGGCTAGCTTGACTAGACCTTATGCCTTGAGTACAATGAAAGGATAGTATTCATGAAAGGACAGAGGTAGAATCAATTCTTTTGATCACGAGGAAACAGACCTCAACAGAGCCCTGATCATGAGATTACTGTAACATATACACCTTGGAAGACATAACCCTAACATTATTTATGAGATAATATGAAATGGCTGTAAAGGTATCGCCTATTTTCAGTATAAGAACCCAGAGATGTATTTGCAGTGATATTCATCAGAAGAAGTTAGAGTTTGGACTGGAGTTTCAGTTAATACTGTTATATGTAATCCTCTAGAAAAAAGTATTCATATAAGAATAAATAAGAATTTATAAAATGATGGATCCTATAACCTGAATTACTGTCCTGCCAGGAAAAATGTGCCCATAGATACAATAAATGCAAAGATACCTATGGGGATAATCAAATATTCTCTTAATTGAATTTGAGGCTTGCTTCACAGGAAGGATTTCACACCTGGCACTGCAAACCAGTTCAAATCTCATAGCTAGGAAGTTGTATGTTCTTCCCGAGAAAATACTGATGGTTCTCTTGTTGTTGCTATTGTTTTTCTTGTTCATATGTGAAATAAACATACTGTCAAAGTGTCCTCTAATCAACATTTTCTACTGCTTCTAATCTTGCTCAGGAGAGCTGCTTATTACTGAGAATAGTGAAGAGCATATTGTTACAAGTGCTGAGAATAAACAATGCTGATTGTTCATATGTGTATACAATATCTATATCAACCCCACCTTCACATTAAGGCTGAGGAAACATCATGGAATTGAAGGTAGAAAAAGTCTAAGACCTAGAGGATAAGGAAGAGTATGGCAAATGCCTGGTATCTGGATGTGACATGGTTACTATATGAGTTCAATACATATGTGATTATTTGTTCAAAACTGAGCAAGTTAAAATTACCAGCAATAAAAAGGGTAGGATTCCTAACATCCCACATTTAACTGAGGAGTTATTGGAAATCCATAGCTGCTGAAGGACGAAGAGACATTTTCCTTCTGTTGGGGTATTCAATAATGGATTTCACATGATCCAGAGGATAAACTTAAACCGAGACATGTATGTAAAGTAGTAATTAGACTCAGTGGGATAGTTTCAGACAGAAGAAGAAAAGAGGAAATGAAGTTGAAGGGATGCATTAGGGTGAAGAAGTTTGAGGTAAGGCACGGGTGGGTAAAGGAGAAAGTGGTTGTATACATTATGATATTTTCAAAATACAGAACAAAATAAAGAAAAAGGAACAGGACTTTCTTCTGGCATTTCTGAAACAGAGATAAGCTACATATCTCCAACCTTTGCTCCCATGGGCTCTCACCTAAGCTGCCTATCCAATTTCTCTCACCTGTTTCTACTTTATATACTTTAATATTTATTTTAGTCTTACATTTTTGTTTGTTTTTAGTTAGTGATTCTACTGTTGCAAAGAAACACTATGAATGAAAAAGCAAGTTGGATATGAAAGGTTTTATTCAGTTTACACTTTCCATTTCTGTCCATCACTGAAAGAAGTCAGGATAGCAACTCAAGCAGGGCAGGAACGTGGAGGCAGAGGCTATGGAGGAGTGGTGTTTAGTAGCTTGCCCCTCATGGCTTGTTCAGCCTGTTTTCTTTTGGAACCCAGAACTACCACCCCAAGGATGGCACCAGCCACAACATTCGGGGAGCCCCTCCATTCATCACTCATTGAAAAGCTGGCTCTCATGGAGGCCTTTCCTCAACTGAGGTTCTTTTTCTCGGATGACACTAGCTTGTATCAAGTTGCCACACAAAATCAAACACTACACTGACTCTATGTATTGGTTTGCACATTTGGATTGATTTGGCTATTGTGCAAGCTTTTACTGCTTACACATGCCCCTTATTTTCCACATACAAAATAATTTAAAGAATGTCTTGGGAGGTGAAATATTCATATTTTCTAGTTCTATCTATAGTGAATGCCCTATAATCTGTATAGGTAACTCTCTCTGCTTAAGGGAATTTCAGAATCAACATTGTGTTCCAGAACTTCTGACAAGTTTCTCATTCTTTCAGCACTAGCCAATAAATCCACCTACAATTTCATGAAAGCAAGGCAAAGTAATTAGTGTATTTTTTCAAGCCTAAAATGCATCTTTCCTAATTTCCTTTGCATAAATTACTGCCATTTGCAGAAAGACACATATTTTGGAGTAGTATAATAAGAATATCTACTTCAATATAGTATTAAGTACATCATACATATATAAAAGTCTTATAAATGTAATTAGTAAACATGAGACTATATATTGTTCATTGTAAACATAATGTTTGAAACTTTATTATGCTATATATGCTATTATGCCTTTAAAATTATATTGGAATTGTTTTTCATATAAAATATCCCTGATTTTGTTTTGTCAGAAAATAAAACTTAATTATGGCTAATGAATGTTAGCAAATTGCTTTAGAAATTACTCCTGAAGTATATATATTTAAATGCTTAAGGAGTGGTATTATTTGAAAGGATGTGGAAGTGTGACTTTGTTTGATGAAGTGTGTCACTAGAAGTTGGTATTTCTGACTCCAAAAGCCCAACTCAGACCATCTGTAGTTTCAAAAGCTGTAGGAGGCCAATTATCTCTCTCTTTCTTCTGCCTAAGTATCCTGCCTAAGTGTACATTTGCCTAAGTATCCCTATCTCTCATCTACTTTTGCCTATGGAGACTGACCTCTCACCTACTTCTTCACCATGATCTTCCTGCATGCCACCATGTTCCCTGACATAATGATAACGAAACTAGAAACAAGTCCCACTTAAATGCTTTCTATTATAAGACTGTATGTGGTCATGGTGTCTCATTAGAGAAATAGAGCATTGGATAACACCAGAACTTATGGGAACTTCCAAAATATAGTTTTCTCCCCAAAATGACAGCTGAGCTGCATTGCTGAATACAACACCTACACAATTCACTGAACATTGAGAAATGGTGCTGTTTACATAGAACTGCCTATATAGAGCCTTCACTCCTACTTTCAGGTATCTTTGGCACAGGAAGTTACTCTGCAGGTTACTAAAAGAGCAATAAACTCTAAGCAGCCATAAACCAGATCTACAGTGGTGCCCTGCCTGCAACACATGCTAAAGGAACTGTGGCACAAAACTTGTGGCAGTAACCAAACAATGTTTGGTTTAACTTAAGGCCCACTCCATGCTATGGAACCCATACCCAACAGTGCTTAAGTGAATAAGAACCAAAGAACCTAAGACTCGATATACTACAGATCTAGAATGAAACTAAATACCGCTCTTTAAAAACATAGCAATATGATAAAATGACCCCTATAACATTCTGCTAGACTAATATACTATAGTATTGCTTGCTCAATCATGATCAAAGAAGTTTCATCCTGCAGCATAATGTAATAAATGCAAGGATGCACAGCATAATTCTCACACATTAAAATATTGGGCCCTAATCATATTCCTCCTCTTGAGGCACTATGTGATGCTCAAATGGTTGTTTGCTTCCTGGTATTCACAAAGGATTGTGTTCAATCATCAGAACTATCTAACAGGCATGGTAGTACATGTCACAATGGCAATAAGTCAGAGGTTGACGAATAAGATTCAAAGTTTAAATCCATCCTGAGCTACATTAAAAGTTTGAGGAAGACCTGGAGAATCTGAGAAACTCAAGAAAAGGAGAGAGAGAGAGAGAGAGAGAGAGAGAGAGAGAGAGAGAGAGAGAGAGAGAGAGAGAGAGAAGGGGAAGGGGGAGGGAGGAGAGGGAGAGAGAGACAGAAAGAGAGAAAAACAGAGAGAGAAACAGAGACAGAGAGGAAGGGAGGAAGGAAGGAAGGCAGAGAAAGAAAAGAGAGAGAGAGGAAAGAAAGATAAAAGGAAGGAAGGACAAGAAATAGGAAATTAACAAGCTATTATTAAAGTGAAAATTCCAGTTACTAATACTATGTCTAGAAATGTAATCAGTATTGGTTTATTATATTGAAAAATTAGGCAGGTCCAAAACACAACTGAAAAAGCAGAAAAGTTTAGTTTTTAGTCCATGATACTTATTGCATATTAAAAATTGCAATATTTCAATGTGCATTGAAGTATATATTCATTAATCAGGCATTTTTATAAATTTATATGTCTTACAGAAAGAAGAGATACACACAAATAACTAAATGATAATAAAAGAAACCAAATTATATATTCCTTTTATTTTTATGTGTATGTGTGTATATTAATTAATGATTTTAGCATGCATAATTAGGTTCCTGTCTCTTCATAAATTGTAAAAACTCAAAGATGTCAGGAAGGCAGTAATACTATTATGTTATTAGTAAAAAAATAATAGAATTTTTAAAGGACAAATTCAACATTCTATTGCCAAATATTGTCTGAACTAATATTAGCTTTAAAATCATAGTGTACACTGTTATTTGTAATTGTCTATGACATTGATTGTAATATGTAACAAAATGAGATGAAGTAGAAACCTGAAATTAAAATATTTTAATAAGATATAAACTATCTGCATATAATACTATAAACAACAAAAAAAAACTAAATTATTTTGAAGTATTAGTGTATACCATAATATAGTTATAGGTTCATTAAAAATATAATAAATATAGGAATCTGTGGGTAGGATTTGTGAAGAGAAGGGCAGGCAGTGAGAATCACATTAACCTATGTGTTTAATAATTTAAGATTCCTAGAAATAAATTCTAGATGCAAAAGAAATAGAAAAACATCTACTATTATTATACTTACATTTCTTAAGTAATGAAATTGACACCATAATCATTTTATAGGTTTAATCTAATTAATATGTTTAATCTCATTAAATTAGAGCATAACTTTAAATTACAGATTTTACCATATGATCAATCCCTCTTTAAGTAATGGTGACAACATGGCTTAGACACATTATGAAAATATCCCAAGACATTGCACTTATTAGTGACAGATCTCAAATAGTACTTACTTCCAATAATAAGACTCCAACTCAATATGATACGTTTGAATCATTAAAATTATATGTAATATAGTTAAAACTAATACTGTATATATAAATTATATATTACTTTTAATGAAATTTTCTTACATCTTGCTTTTATTTTAAATTCTTTTATTCATTTTTGTTCATCTTTACACTTAAGGCAATTAAGCCTTATCTAATCAAATTAGTGAAATTCTATTTACGTCATTTCCAATGCTTCAAAACACCTCTGGTAGTCCGGTGAAATGAATCAAATGCAACAAGACAGATTATGGTGCAGGGTTTAACATTGTCTTAATTGTTGATGTAATTGAGTAGGGCTAATAAAGTCCTTATTTTGTAAGTTGTGATATAGGAGGTAAAAATAAAATGTTCTTTTCCTAATTAAATGAGTAAGAAGCACCATTTTCTTCTTTATTGGATAATTTAATTTCAAGACGCGGCCAGCATTCTTTTCAGTAAGTGTCCCCATTCAGTTTTTCATCTAGGCTTATAATTTTTAGATTTTAGTAGTTATGAAAAACAGAGAATTAGGACTACTCTTCTGAAATGATTCATTAAAGCATCCTTTTTTATTGTGAGACTTTTAGATCTACACATATGCATTCTCTGTTTAGATTTTTTGATTTACACATAGATTTTATACTTTTAGGTCTATACAGATGTGTTCTTGTATTCTTGATTACGAAGGATCTTTTTGGACATAAATGTGTATTCATGATGCTGGGATTAAATAGAAGATGAATCAATCAGAATCCAGAGAAGGTATATGGAAAAGTAACAATATTATCATTTATTTTATCCCAAGGTATTTTTATTTTCTTATCCTTATTATTATCTTTTTTTTATCTTTTCATTTTTTTTAAATTAGGTAATTTCCTCAATTACATTTCCAATGCTATACAAAAAGTCCCCAATACACTCCCCCCCCCAGTCCCCCACCCACCCACCCCCACCCCTTGGCCCTGGCATTCCCCTGTACTGGGGCATATAAAGTTGGCAAGTCCAATGGGCCTCTCTTTCCATTGATGGCCTATTAGGCCATCTTTTGATACAAATGCAGCTAGAGACAAGAGCTCTGGTGTACTGGTTAGTTCATAATAAAGATCCACCTATGGGGTTGTAGTTCCCTTTAGCTCCTTGGGTACTTTCTCTAGCTCCTCCATTGGGGGCCCTGTGATCCATCCAATAGCTGACTATGAGCATCCACGTCTGTGTTTGCTAGGCCCCGGCATTGTCTCACAAGAGACAGCAATATCTGGGTCCTTTCAGCAAAATCTTGCTAGTGTATGCAATGGTGTCAGTGTTTGGAAGCTGATTATGGGATGGATCCCTGGATATGGCAGTCTTTAGATGGTCCATCCTTTCTTCACAGCTCCAAACTTTATCTCTGTAACTCTTTCTATGGGTCTTTTGTTCCCAATTCCAAGAAGGGGCACAGTGTCCACACTTTGGTCTTCTTTCTTCTTGAGTTTCATGCGTTTAACAAATTGTATCTCATATCTTGGGTATCCTAAGTTTCTGGGCTAATATCCACTTATCAGTGAGTACATATTGTGTGAGTTCCTTTGGGAATATGTTACCTCACTCAGAATGATGCCCTCCAGATCCATCCATTTGCCTAGGAATTTCATAAATTCATTCCTTTTAATAGCTGAGTAGTACTCCATTGTGTAAATGTACCACATTTTCTGTATCCATTCCTCTGTTGAGGGGCATCTGGTTTCTTTCCAGCTTCTGGCTATTATAAATAAGGCTGCTATGAACATAGTGGAGCATGTGTCCTTCTTACCGGTTGGAACATCTTCTGGATATATGCCCAGGAGAGGTATTGCTGGATCCTCTGGTAGTATTATGTCCAATTTTCTGAGGAACCGCCAAACTAATTTCCAGAGTGGTTGTACCAGCTTGCAATCCCACCAACAATGAAGGAGTGTTCCTCTTTCTCCACATCCTCGCCAGCATCTGCTGTCACCTGAATTTTTGATCTTAGCCATTCTGACTGGTGTGAGGTGGAATCTCAGGGTTGTTTTGATTTGCATTTCCCTGATGATTAAGGATGTTGGACATTTTTTCAGGTGCTTCTCTGCCATTCGGTATTCCTCAGGTGAGAATTCTTTGTTCGGTTCTGAGCCCCATTTTTTAACGGGGTTATTTGATTTTCTGGAGTCCACCTTCTTGAGTTCCTTATATATATTGGATATTAGTCCCCTATCTGATTTAGGATAGGTAAAGATCCTTTCCCAATCTGTTGCTTGTCTTTTTGTCTTATTGACGGTGTCTTTTGCCTTGCAGAAGCTTTGCATCTTTATGAGGTCCCATTTATCGATTATCGATCTTACAGAGCAAGCCTTTGCTCTTCTATTCAGGAATTTTTCCCATGTATCCATATCTTCGAGGCTTTTCCCTACTTTCTCCACTATAAGTTTCAGTGTCTCTGGTTTTATGTGGAGTTCCTTAATCCACTTAGATTTGACCTTGGTACAAGGAGATAGGAATGGATCAATTCGCATTCTTCTACATGATAACTGCCAGTTGTGCCAGCACCATTTGTTGAAAATGCTGTCTTATTTCCACTGGATGGTTTTTGCTCCCTTGTCAAAGATCAAGTGACCATAGGTATGTGTGTTGATCTCAGGGTCTTCAATTCTGTTCCATTGGACTACTTGTCTGTCGTTATACCAGTACCATGTAGTTTTTATCACAATTGCTCTGTAGTACAGCTTTAGGTCAGGCGTGGTGATTCTTCCAGAGGTTCTTTTATCCTTGAGAAGAGTTTTTGCTATCCTAGGTTTTTTGTTGTTCCAGATGAATTTGCAGATTGCCCTTTCCAATTCGTTGAAGAATTGAGTTGGAATTTTGATGGGGATTGCATTGAATCTGTAGATTGCTTTTGGCAAGATAGCCATTTTTACAATGTTGATCCTGCCAATCCATGACCATGGGAGGTTTTTCCATCTTCTGAGATCTTCTTTAATTTCTTTCTTCAGGGATTTAAGTTCTTGTCATACAGATCTTTCACTTCCTTAGTTAGAGTCACGCCAAGGTATTTTATATTGTTTGTGACTATTGAGAAGGGTCTTGTTTCCCTAATTTCCTTCTCTGCTTGTTTATCCTTTGTGTACAGAAAGGCCATTGACTTGTTTGAGTTAATTTTATATCCAGCTACTTCACCGAAGCTATTTATCAGGCTTAGGAGTTCTCTGGTGGAATTTTTAGGGTCACTTATGTATACTATCATATCATCTGCAAAAAGCGATATTTTGACTTCTTCTTTTCCGATTTGTATCCCCTTGATCTCCTTTTGTTGTCTAATTGCTCTGGCTAGGACTTCAAGTACAATGTTGAATAGGTAGAGAGAGAGTTGCCAGCCTTGTCTAGTCCCTGATTTTTAGTGGGATTGCTTCCAGCTTTTCACCATTTACTTTGATGTTGGCTACTGGTTTGCTGTATATTGCTTTTATCATGGTTAGATATGGGCCTTGAATTCCTGATCTTTCCAAGACTTTTATGATGAATGGGTGTTGGATTTTGTCAAATGCTTTTTTAGGATCTAAGGAGATGATCATGTGGTTTTTGTCTTTGAGTTTGTTTATATAATGGATTACATTGATGGATTTTCGTATATTGAACCATCCTTGCATCCCTGAGATGAATCCTACTTGGTCAGGATGGATGATTGTTTTGATGTGTTCTTGAATTCGGTTAGCAAGAACTTTATTGAGGATTTTTGCATCAATATTCATAAGGGAAATTGGTCTGAAGTTCTCTATTTTTGTTGGGTCTTTATGTGGTTTAGGTATCAGAGTAATTGTGGCTTCATAGAATGAGTTGGGTAGAGTACCTTCTGATTCTATTTTGTGGAATAGTTTGTGAAGAACTGGGATTAGTTCTTCTTTGAAGGTTTGATAGAACTCTGCACTAAACCCATCTGGTCCTGGGCTTTTCTTGGTTGGGAGACTATTAATGACTGCTTCTATTTCTTTAGGGGATATGGGACTGTTTAGATCATTAACTTGATCTTGATTTAATTTTGGTACCTGGTATCTGTCTAGAAACTTGTCCATTTCATCCAGATTCTCCAGTTTTATTGAGTATAGCCTTTTGTAGGATGATATGCTGGTGTTTTGGATTTCTTCAGGGTCTGTTGTTATGTCTCCCTTTTCATTTCTGATTTTGTTAATTAGAGTACTTTCCCTATGCCCTCTATTGAGTCTGGCTAAGGGTTTATCTATCTTGTTGATTTTCTCAAAGAACCAGCTCCTCGATTGGTTGATTCTTTGAATTGTTCTTCTTGTTTCCACTTGGTTGATTTCACCCCTGAGTTTGATTATTTCTTGCCATCTACTCCTCTTGGGTGAATTTGCTTCCTTTCATTCTAGAGCTTTTAGGTGTGTTGTCAAGCTGCTAATGTGTGCTCTCTCTAGTTTCTCTTTGGAGGCACTCAGAGCTATGAGTTTTCCTCTTAGAAATACTTTCATTGGGTCCCATAAATTTGGGTATGGTGTGGCTTCATTTTCATTAAACTCCAGAAAGTCCTTAATTTCTTTCTTTATTCCTTCCTTGACCAAGGTATCATTGAGAAGAGTGTTGTTTAGTTTCCACGTGTGTGTTGGCTTTCTATTATTTATTTTGTTATTGAAGATCAGTCTTAGTCCATGGTGATCTGATAGGGTGCATGGGACAATTTCAATATTTTTGTATATATTGAGGCTTGTTTTGTGACTAATTATGTGGTCAATTTTGGAGAAGGTACCTTGAGGTTCTGAGAAGAAGGTTTATCCTTTCCTTTTAGGATAAAATGTTCTGTAGATATCTGTCAGATCCATTTGTTTCATAACCTCTGTTAGTTTCACTGTGTCCCTGTTTAGTTTCTGTTTCCATGATCTGTCCATTGGTGAAAGTGGTGTGTTGAAGTCTCCCACTATTATAGTGTGAGGTGCAATGTGTGCTTTGAGTTTTACTAAAGTATCTTTAATGAATGAGGCTACCCTTGTATTTGGGGCATAGGTATTCAGAATTGATAGTTCCTCTTGGAGGATTTTACCTTTGATGAGTATGAAGTGCCCCTCCCTGTCTTTTTTGATGACTTTGGGTTGGAAGTCAATCTTATCAGATATTAGAATGGCTACTCCAGCTTGTTTCTTCATACCATTTGCTTGGAAAATTGTTTTCCAGCCTTTCATTCTGAGGTAGTGTCTATCTTTTTCTCTGAGATGAGTTTCCTGTAAGCAGCAAAATGTTGGGTCCAGTTTCTGTAGCCAGCCTGTTAGTCTATGTCTTTTTATTGGGGAGTTGAGTCCATTGATATTAAGAGATATTAGGGAGAAGTAATTGTTGCTTCCTTTTATTTTTGTTGTTAGAGTTGGTGTTCTGTTTTTGTGGCTGTCTTCTTTTAGGTTTGTTGTGGGATTACCTTCTTGCTTTTTCTATGACGTGGTTTCCATCCTTGTATTGTTTTTTTTTTTCTGTTATTATCCTTTGAAGGGCTGGATTCGTGGAAAGAAAATGTGTGAATTTGGTTTTGTCCTGGAAATCTTTGGTTTCTCCATCTATGGTAATTGAGAGTTTGGCTGGGTATAGTAGCCTGGGCTGGAAATTGTGTTCTCTTAGTTTCTGTATAACATCTGTCCAGGCCATTCTGGCTTTCATAGTCTCTGGTGAAAAATCCAGTGTAATTCTGATAAGCTTGCCTTTATATGTTACTTGACCTTTTTCCCTTACTGCTTTTAGTATTCTATCTTTATTTAGTGCATTTGTTGTTCTGATTATTATGTGTCGGAAGGAATTTCTTTTCTGGTCCAGTCTATTTGGAGTTCTTTAAGCTTCTTGTATGTTCATGGGCATCTCTTTCTTTAGGTTTGGGAAGTTTTCTTCTATAATTTTGTTGAATATATTTGCTGGTTCTTTTAGTTGAAAATCTTCATTCTCATCTACTCCTATTATCCGTAGGTTTGGTCTTCTCATTTTGTCCTGGATTTCCTGGATATTTTGAGTTAGGATCTTTTTGGATTTTGTATTTTCTTTGATTGTCATGCTGATGTTCTCTATGGAGTCTTCTGCACCTGAGATTCTCTCTTCCATCTCTTGTATTCTGTTGCTGATGCTGGTATCTATGGTTCCAGATTTTTTTCCTAGTGTTTCTATCTCCAGTGTTGCCTCAATTTGGGTTTTCTTCATTGTTTCTACTTCCCTTTTTAGGTCCTGGATGGTTTTATTCAATTCCATCACCTGTTTGGTCTGGTTTTCCTGCAATTCTTTAATGGATTTTTGTGCTTCCTCTTTAATGTCTTCTACCTGTTTAGCAGTGTTCTCCTGCAATTCTTTAAGGGATTTTTGTGCTTCCTCTTTAATGTCTTCTACCAGTTTAGCAGTGTTCTCCTGCAATTCTTTAAGGGATTTTTGTACTTCCTCTTTAATGTCTTCTACCTGTTTACCAGTGTTCTTTTGTATTTCTTTAAGTGTGTTATTAAAGTCCTTCATGATGTCCTCTACCATCATTGTGAGATATGCTTTTAGAACCGGGTCTATCTTTTCCGGTGTGTTGGGGTACCCTGGACTGGGCGAAGTTGGAGTGCTGGGTTCTGATGATGGTGAGTGGTCTTCATTTCTGTTAGTAAGATTCTTATGTTTACCTTTCGCCATCTGGTAATCTCTGGGATTAGTTGTTATTGTTGTCACTGTTTAAAGTTTGGAGCAGACTCTGTGTTCCACTCACCAAAGTGTCAAAATCCTGTGGTGGGTGTCGTGGGTAGCTGGTGGGTGTCAGCAGACCCTGCACTCTAGCTACCCCGATGCTGTTCAGACAGGAAGAGGTTTGTGGCCCTACTCAGGGCGGATTTCTGCCTCCCCAACCAAAGCAGTCTCAGGTCCTGCGTGATTGGACTGGAGCAGAAGCTGTGTTCCACTCACCAGAATTCTCAAAATCCTGTGGCGGGTGTCGTGGGTAGCTGGCGGGTGTCAGCAGACCCTGCACTCTAGCTACCCTGATGCTGTTCAGACAGGAAGAGGCTTGTGGCCCTACTCAGGCTGGATTTCTGCCTCCCCAACCAAAGCAGTCTCAGGTTCCACGCGATTAGACTGGAGCAGAAGCTGTGTTCCACTCACCAGAATTCTCAAAATCCTGTGGCGGGTGTCGTGGGTAGCTGGCGGGTGTCAGCTGACCCTGAGCTCTAGCTACCCAGGTGCTGGTCAGACCCGAAGAGGCTTGTGGCCCTACTCAGGCCGGTTTTCTGCTTCCCTAACTAATGCAGTCTCAGGTCCCACGTGCAATTGGATTGGAGTAGAAGCTGTGTTCCACTCACCAGAAGTCTAAAGGTCCTGTGGCAGGTGTTGTGGGTAGCTGGTGAGTGTCAGCCGATCCTGTGCCCTAGCTACCCTGGTGCTGGTCTGACCGGAAGAGGCTTGTGGCCCTACTCAGGCCGGATTTCTGCCTCCCCAACCAAAGCAGTCTCAGGTCCTGCGCGATTGGACTGGAGCAGAAGCTGTGTTCCACTCACCAGAATTCTCAAATTCCTGTGGCGGGTGTCGTGGGTAGCTGGCTGGTGTCAGCAGACCCTGAGCTCTAGCTACCCAGGTGCTGTTCAGACCGGAAGAGGCTTGTGGCCCTACTCCCCTTATTATTATCAAAACTATAAACAGTAGTTACATATTTTTAATTGGGTAAAAGTATTTGGTAGAAGATAACTTAGGAGTGTGCTGGTGAGATGGCTCAGTGGGTAAGAGCACCCGACTGCTCTTCTGAAGGTCTGGAGCTCAAATTCCAGCAACCACATGGTGGATCACAACCATCCATAATGAGATCTGACTCCCTCTTCTGGAGTGTCTGAAGACAGCTACAGTGTACTTACATATAATAAATAAATAAATAAATCTTAGAAAAAAAAAAGAAGATAACTTACTAGGAGGCAAGACTCTCAAATTAAAATTTTGTTCTTTGGAGAAAATGCATTCCAGAAATTATTGTTACAATATAATAAAATCAAATCTATCCATTATTATAGATAACTCTATAAGTAATTATAGAGGTTTGTCTCAAGCAACACTGCCAGCCAGCATACCTCTATTTTTTTCTTTTCTTTTAGTTTTGGTTTTCTTTTCTTTTTCTTTTTTTAAAATATTTTTACATACAATATATTCTGCTCATGGTTGCTACTCTCACAACTTTCCCCAGAACTTTCCTACTTACTCCCTCAACTAACTTCATTCCCTTTATTTGTCTCTATAGAAAACAGAACAAACACAGACACTTTTGCATACACTAGCAAGATTTTGCTGACAGGACCCTGATATAGCTGTCTCTTGTGAGGCTGTGCCAGGGATTTGGCAAAAACAGAAGTGGATGCTCACAATCATCTATTGGATGGAACACAGGACCCCCAATTGAGGAGCTAGAGAAAGTACCCAAGGAGCGGAAGGGATCTGTAACCCTATAGGAGGAACAACAATATGAACTAATCAGTAACCCCTGAGCTCGTGTCTCTAACTGCATATGTAGCAGAAGATGGCCTTGTTAACTATCAATGGGAAGAGAGGCCCTTGGTCTTGCAAAGATTATATGGCCCAGTACAGGGGAATGCCAAGGCCAGAGATGTGGGAGTAGGTGGGTTGGGGAGCAGGACGGGGAGAGGGTATAGGGGACTTTTGGGATTGAAATGTAAATGAAGAAAATATCTAATAAAATTTTGTTTAAAATTAAAAAAAGAAAACAGAACAACACAATATGACAACTCCCCCCACACAAGAAACACACATAGACACACACAGATTCCATAAACACTGCAAAAGTAGAAGTCATCAGCAGACAAACAAGAGAACAATATGACAAAATACAAAAATGCCCAAACAAAGCAAATGAAATGAAAGTTCACAAAACAACACTGAGTTGACTAGTGTTGGATTTCAACTTCCTGACATGGGGCCTCCTCTTAAAGATGATTAATATATGAGTACGACTCCATTGGATACAACAAATTGTTCCTTTGTAAGCAGATGTCAATTGGAGAGAGCATCTTGGTTAATGGTGGGAGCTTGTGTTTACTTTCCCCATCTCAATGTTTGAACTCAGTCTGGATATAATAATATGAATAATTCATATTCATATTTATAAATATGGATATAACAAATATGAATACCTTATATTCATATTTACATTCACACATATATGAATATGTATCTGTATATTCTTAGAAAAAAGGTCAATAATGAGCAAAGAACATCTGTTCTGCAATTGTACTGCATGTGGGAAGCAGAAGAGGGAGTCATATCTGCTAGGACAGGAGTTACAAATGTTTGGGGGCTGGCATGGAGCCTTGGACCTTTGTAAGGGTAGCTAGACCTCTTCCCTCAAGAATCATACTTGATACTTATTTTTGAGAGATGATAGAAAATTAATAACAAAATCTGCAAAAGAGAATTTCAAATATTTAGACTAACTAAATTTTTGTTTGTCAGATTCACACAAAATATTGATAACCTTAGCAATAATATAATTTGTTTTATGTTTAAAATAAAAGAAGATTCAGTCCATATCTATGATTTTTGAAATTCTGTATTTATTTCTAGGAAGCTTATTAAGCAGGAAAATTTCATTATCAAAATAGTATATGTCTAAGATCTTTTGATTTCTCATCTAGAGTCAAGACTGTTTTAGGTTGCATTTTAGATACAGAGATATCAAGAACATGTATACATTTTAACTCTTCTACTTCTGGTAGAAATTCTTTTAGCCTGGTCACCTTATAATCTTTGAAGGAAAAAAAAAAACCAAAATTTTAGAATTACAGTAGCGAGGACAAGGTGAGGACAGAAGGAATTGGAGGGGAGAGATCATACTTACTTGATTAGAGCTCCAAGTCAATCTTGAATTTCCTTTGGTTGCAAAACAATCAAAGCAAAAGATTTCACTAAAATTTCCACAATGTGAGAGAAGAAAATCACCCAAGATAATAATCTTTTATAAAGGTAGTTTTTATTTTCCAGATATAATTGTCAATTTACTGCTGAATTATCACACCTAACTGAATTGTTCTGCTCGGCCTCAAACTGACTTTGTCAAACTCTTCTAATCTTCTGGCTCCTTCTCAGTCTCTGTCTAGGTATGTCTTTACCCGCAACATTTCTCTGTAAACTTGTACTAGGTAAACTGCCCCTGCCTCTCTTTTTCTCGATCATTGTCCTCGTGAGTTGGGCATATCCTATCTCTGACTCATTATGTCAAGTCTTTCTCAGATTTGTTGCTTGGTCTGCCAATCAATCAAAGGTCACTTTCAAAGGTGGCTACTTTTTCAAAATCTAACTTTTTTATTCCTAAAATTTAAAATTTAAGTATTTATCATCGTATTTTTCTAGGTCCTCAAGTTTCAACTTATGCACACAGCAATTTCCTTTTGAATTGTAATTATTAGAATATCTTCACACTTTTTATACTTGTTTTTTTAGTATTTTCCTAATTGCATTCTAGATATTATCAAAAACTGGGATGATAGGCTCATTTAGTTCTATTGTACCTGGAAATGTCCCACTTGATGACTTGCATATCCACATTCTATAATATTAAACAGATTCTTCTCTCATAGAATAAACACCAACCACAGTTTCCCCTCTTCCAGCTCTTCTATACCTCCCCACTTCCCAAGATTCACTTCTCCTTTGATTGATTCCTTCCAAAAATATCAGGACCCCTAGAGAAAACAACCAAAAATGACAAAACAGGATAAAATAAGACAAGGCAAAAGCCCTCCTATTGAGTCTAGACAAGGGAACAGGCAACCCAATAGGCTTAAAAGAGTCTCCAAGAAAGGCAAGAATCAGAAACACACACATTCTCACATTTAGGAGTTCCACAGAAATGACAAGGCAAAACAGTCATATTATGTAACATGAACAGAAGATCAGCTGCAGATCCCTGCAAGGGCTGTTCTTCTCTTCAGTCTCTGTGAGTCTATATGAGCCCTGTACTAATTGTGCTCTTTCTTAGAAGACTAGGAGTTAAAATATTATTAAAAATCACTTTCTTAGTATTTGAAGATAGTATATAATGTAGGCTGAATTTATATTTTGTTGTAATATTAAGGAGCCAGAGTAAATTTACATATTTTTTTAAAATTTTTAATATTTTTTAATACATATTTTCCTCAATTACATTTCCAATGCAATCCTAAAAGTCCCCCATACCCCCCCACTTCCCTACCCACCCATTCCCATTCTTTTGGCCCTGGCATTCCCCTATATTGGGGCATATAAAGTTTGCAAGTCCAATGGGCCTCTCTTTCCAGCGATGGCCGACTAGGCCATCTTTCGATACATATGCAGCTAGAGACAAGAGCTCCGGGGTACTGGTTAGTACATCATGTTGTTCCAACTATAGGGTTGCAGATCCCTTTAGCTCCTTGGGTACTTTCTCTAGCTTCTCCATTGGGAGCCCTGTGATAAATTCAATAGCTGACTGTGAGCATCTACTTCTGTGTTTGCTAGGCCTAGGCATAGTCTCACAAGATAAAGCTATATTTGGGTCCTTTCAGCAAAATCTTGCTAGTGTATGAAATGGTGTCAGCGTTTGGAAGCTGATTATGGGATGGATCCCTGGATATGGCAGTCTCTAGATGGTCCATCCTTTCATCACAGCTCCAAACTTTGTCTCTGTAACTCCTTCCATGGGTGTTTTGGTCCCAATTCTAAGAAGGGGCATAGTGTCCACACGTTGGTCTTCATTCTTCTTGAGTTTCATGCGTTTAGCAAATTGTATCTTATATCTTGGGTATCCTAAGTTTTGGGCTAATATCCACTTATCAGTGAATACATATTGTGTGAGTTCCTTTGTGATTGTGTTACCTCACACAAGATGATGCCCTCCAGGTCCATCCATTTGGCTAGGAATTTCATAAATTCATTCTTTTTAATAGCTGAGTAGTACTCCATTGTGTAAATGTACCATAATTTCTGTATCCATTCCTCTGTTGAGAAACATCTGGGTTCTTTCCAGCTTCTGGCTATTATAAATAAGGCTGCTATGAACATAGTGGAGCATGTGTCCTTCTTACCGGTTGGGACATCTTCTGGATATATGCCCAGGAGAGGTACTGCTGGATCCTCCAGTAGTACTATGTCCAATTTTCTGAGGAACCACCAGACTGTTTTCCAGAGTGGTTGTACAAGCTTGCAATCCCACCAAAAATGAAGGAGTGTTCCTCTTTCTCCCCATCCTCGCCAGCATCTGCTGTCACATGAATTTTTGATCTTAGCTATTCTGACTGGTGTGAGGTAGATCTCAGGGTTGTTTTGATTTGCATTTCCCTCATGATTAAGGATGTTGAACATTTTTTCAGGTGCTTCTCTGCCATTCGGTATTCCTCAGGTGAGAATTCTTTGTTCAGTTCTGAGTCCCATTTTTTCATGGGGTTATTTGATTTTCTGGAGTCGACCTTCTTGAGTTCCTTATATATATTGGATATTAGTCCCTTATCTGATTTAGGATAGGTAAATATCCTTTCCCAATCTGTTGGTGGTTTTTTTGTCTTATTGATGGTGTCTTTTGCCTTGCAGAAGCTTTGCAGTTTCATGAGGTCCCACTTGTCAATTCTCGATCTTACAGCACAAGCCCTTGCTGTTCTATTCAAGAATTTTTCCCCTGTGCCCATGTCTTCTAGGCTTTTCCCCACTTTCTCCTCTATAAGTTTCAGTGTCTCTGGTTTTATGAGAAGTTCCTTGATCCACTTACACTTGACCTTACTACAAGGAGATAGGAATGGATCAATTCGCATTCTTCTACATGATAACAACCAGTTGTGCCAGCACCATTTTTTGAAAATGCTGTCTTTCTTCCACTGGATGGTTTTAGCTCCCTTGTCAGAGATCAAGTGACCGTAGGTGTGTGGCTTCATTTCTGGGTCTTCAATTCTATTCCATTGGTCTACTTGTCTGTCACTATACCAGTACCACATAGTTTTTATCACAGTTGCTCTGTAGTAAAGCTTTAGGTCCAGCATGGTGTTTCCACCAGAGGTTCTTTTATCCTTGAGAAGAGTTTTTGCTATCCTAGGTTTTTTGTTATTCCAGATGAATTTGCAGATTGCACTTTCTAATTTGTTGAAGAATTGAGTTGGAATTTTGATGGGGATTGTATTGAACCTATAGATTGCTTTTGGCAAGATAGCCATTTTTACAATGTTGATCCTGCCAATCCATGAGCATGGGAGATCTTTCCATCTTCTGAGATATTCTATAATTTCTTTCTTCAGAGACTTGAAGTTTTTATTATACAGATCTTTCACTTCCTTAGTTAGAGTCACGCCAAAATATTTTATATTATTTGTGGCTATTGAGAAGGGTGTTGTTTCCCTGATTTCTTTCTCAGCCTGTTTATTCTTTGTGTAGAGAAAGGCCATTGATTTCTTTGAGTTAATTTTATATCCAGCTACTTCACCGAATCTGTTTATCAGGTTTAGGTGTTCTCTGGTGGAATTTTTAGGGTCACTTATATATACTATCATATCATCTGCAAAAAGTGATATTTTGACTTCATCTTTTCCAATTTGTATCCCTTTGATCTCCTTTTGTTGTCGAATTGCTCTGGCTAGGACTTCAAGTACGATGCTGAATAGGTATGGAGAAAGTGGACAGCCTTGTCTAGTCCCTTATTTTAGAGGGATTGCTTCAAGCTTCTCACCATTTACTTTGATGTTGGCTACTGGTTTGCTGTAGATTGTTTTTATCATGTTTAGGTATGGGCCTTGAATTCCTGATCTTTCCAAGACTTTTATCATGAGTGGGTGTTGGATCTTGTCAAATGCTTTTTCAGCATCTAACGAGATGATCATGTGTTTTTTGTCTTTGAGTTTGTTTATATACTGGATTATGTTGATGGATTTCCATATATTGAACCATCCTTGCATCCCTGGGATGAAACCTACTTGGTCAGGATGGATGATTGTTTTGATGTGTTCTTGGATTCGGTTAGCAAGAACTTTATTGAGGATTTTTGCATCAATATTCATAAGGGATATTGATCTGAAGTTTTCTATCTCTGTTGGGTCTTTTTGTGGTTTAGGTATCAGAGTAATTGTGGCTTCATAGAATGAATTGGGTAGAGTACCTTCTGTTTCTATTTTGTGGAATAGTTTGTGAAGAACTGGGATTAGATCTTCTTTGAAGGTCTGATAGAACTCTGCACTAAGCCCATCTTTCCTGGGATTTTTTTGGTTGGGAAACTATTAATGACTGCTTCTATTTCTTTGGGGGATATAGCACTGTTTAGATCATTAATCTGATCTTGATTCAACTTTTGTACCTGGTATCTGTCTAGGAACTTCTCCATTTCATCCAGGTTCTCCAGTTTTGTTGAGTATAGCCTTTTGTAGTTGGATCTGATGGTGTTTTGGATGCTTCAGGATCTGTTGTTATGTCTCCTTTTTCATTTCTGATTTTGTTAATTAGAATGCTTTCCCTGTGCCCTCTAGTGAGTCTGTCTAAGAGTTTATCTATCTTGTTGATTTTCCCAAAGAACCAGCTCCTTGATTGGTTGATTCTCTGAATAGTTTTTCTTGTTTCCACTTGGTTGATTTTGCCCCTGAGTTTGATTATTTCCTGCCATCTACTCCTCTTGGGTGAATTTGCTTCCTTTTGTTCTACTGCTTTTAGGTGTGTTGTGAAGCTGCTAATGTGTGCTCTCTCTAGTTTCTTTATGGGGGCACTCAGAGCTATGAGTTTTCCTCTTAGAAATACTTTCATTGCATCCCATAAGTTTGGGTATGTTGTGGCTTCATTTTCATTGAACTCTAAAAAGTCCTTAATTTCTTTCTTTATTCCCTCCTTGACCAAGGTATCATTGAGAAGAGTGTTGTTCAGTTTCCACGAGAATGTTGGCTTTCTATTATTTATTTTGTTATTGAAGATCAGCCTTAGTCCATGGTGATCTGATAGGATGCATGGGACAATTTCAATATTTTTGTATCTGTTGAGGCCTGTTTTGTGACCAATTATGTGGTCAATTTTGGAGAAGGTACCATGAAGTGCTAGAAGAAGGTATATCCTTTTGTTTTAGGATAGAATGTTCTGTAGATATCTGCCAGATCCATTTGATCCATGTATTGGGTCTTTTCTGTTATTATCCTTTGGAGGGCTGGATTCGTGGAGAGATAATGTTTGAATTTGGTTTTGTTGTGGAATACTTTGGTTTCTCCATCTATGTTAATTGATTTTGGCTGGGTATAGTAGCCTCGGCTGGAATTTGTGTTCTTTTAGTATCTGTATAAGATCTGTCCAGGATCTTCTGGCTTTCATAGTCTCTGGTGAAAAATCTGGTGTAATTCTGATAGGCTTGCCTTTATATATTACTTGGCTTTTTCTCTTACTGCTTTTAGTATTCTATCTTTATTTAGTGCATTTGTTGTTCTGATTATTATGTGTCGGAAGGAATTTCTTTTCTGGTCCAGTCTATTTGGAGTTCTGTAGGCTTCTTGTATGTTCATGGGCATCTCTTTCTTTAGATTTGGGAAGTTTTCTTCTATAATTTTGTTGAAGATGTTTGCTGGTCCTTTGAGTTGAAAATCTTCATTCTCATCCACTCCTATTATCCGTAGGTTTGGTCTTCTCATTGTGTCCTCTATTTCCTGGATGTTTTGAGTTAGGATCTTTTTGCATTTTCCATTTTCCTTGATTGTTGTGCCGATGTTCTCTATGGAATCTTCTGCACCTGAGATTCTCTCTTCCATCTCTTGTATTCTGTTGCTGATGCTCGCATCTATGGTTCCAGATTTCTTTCCTAGGGTTTCTATCTCCAGTGTTGCCTCATTTTGGGTTTTCTTTATTGTGTCTACTTCCCTTTTTAGGTCTAGTATGGTTTTGTTCATTTCCATCATCTGTTTGGATGTGTTTTCCTGTTTTTCTTTAAGAACTTCTACCTGTTTGATTGTGTTATCCTGTTTTTCTTTAAAGACTTGTAACTCTTTAGCAATGTTCTTTTGTAATTCTTTAAGTGAGTTATTAAAGTCCTTCTTGATGTCCTCTACCATCATCATGAGATATGCTTTTAAATCCAGGTCTAGCTTTTCAGGTGTGTTGGGGTGCCCTGGACTGGGCAAAGTGGGAGTGCTGGGTTCTGATGATGGTGAGTGGTCTTGGTTTCTGTTAGTAAGATTCTTACGTTTACCTTTCGCCATCTGGTAATCTCTGGGGTTGTTATAGTTGTCTCTGTTTAGAGATTGTTCTTCTGGTGATTCTGATTACCGTCTATCAGCAGACCTGGGCGACAGGCTCTCTCCTCTGAGTTTCAGTGGTTAGAGCACTCTCTGCTGACAAGTTCTCCTCTTACAAGGAAGGTGCACAGATATCTGGTGTTTGGACCTCCTCCTGGCCGAAGAAGAAGGCCCAAAACAGGACCTTTCCCAGATGCTGTGTTGCTTTGGCAGGTCACAGAAGCTGTCAGCTTCTGTGGTGCACACTCTCACCTGTGCAGACTAAGTTCCTAAGTTCGGTGGAGTCCCGGATCCAAGATGGCGCTCCCTACTCCTGAGGCAGAGGGCTCCTGTACAGGAGGACCACTGTCCTCCGGCTAGGAGGGTGCTGGATGTCTGTGGCCCCAAAAGGATGCTGCCTCAGCGGCTCTGTGGCTCCCACCTGTCCCAGAATCTTTCTGCCTCTGTGGTGTACACTCTCACCTGTGTAGACTAAATTCCTAAGTTCAGGGGAGTCCCGGATCCCAAATTTACATATTTTAATACATAGGATACTTCTTGTTTAGTATTGCATTCAAGCACAAACCTTCTACTAAAACAATACCGTTCCCTTCCAATCTTGAGTATTTGTTTGGTCAATGTAACTTACTCAGTCGATTGAACATTTAATATGATTTAGGGCTAAAAGCTGAGAGTAGAAATATTGTGTTTATTCTAATGTCAAGCTTTTATTGCCATGTGATGGACTGTGTAATCATATTCTTAAAACTTTACTTAGTACGAA